>NC_060066.1:43100000-44550000 GCF_922984935.1 Meles meles | reverse complement strand
CACTATTGATTAATGTCTTCCCCTATCTTCCTAAGGTTTTTAGATAAATGCATATCTTTATATAAAAAAGTATTATACATAAAAGTATGCCATTTTTAATATGTGGGAAATTGACTTAAAGTTACCAAAATTTTCTGTAATGGTAATTTCTGTAAATTTCTGTTAGAGACCATATCAAATTTATAAAGCAGTTTTCAAAAAAACATTTTTTTGTTACAAAAAACATATTCACCATTTATATAACACAATCAATGCTTTGGACTTATTCTGTGGCTCTTAGGTTTAATTTATTTGTGAGTTGCAAAACCCATTATGTAAAACTCAAGAACGAATAAAAAGGAAAAGGTAAGTGATTGACAAAACTAACTGCAATGTGCTGACACAGTTCTGTGGCGATCACCTTCCAGTCCTGGAGGAGAGCAAGGTGGAGCTGGCAGATTGTGGGAAATGCAAAAGCTTTTTGTCCTTAGGAGTGCAGAGTGGCAGGAGGTAAGAGTTAAAAAGGTGAGCTGCAAAATCTCTGTCAAATGTGAATTATTGTGATTTGAAGCATGTCTACTGCACTAGACTCTAACCTGGGCTTTAATTCTGGGGCTTCTTCTGAAAAAAACAAAACAAAACAAACAAAAAAAAAAACCCAACCAGTATGGGTTTGCCCATGATACAGCCACATCATAAAAATGAATGATCTATTTTAAGAGAAAGGAAACTGGCGCCTGTCACCTGAATTTGAGTTCCGCCATAAGGGCTGAATATGTGACTCACAGCTTCTCCATGACTCGACCTGCTATGGGAAAATTGCCTTCCTAAGTAAAAATCCTCTACTTATACAGAAAATCACAGCATGCATAAAAGTGATTTAGGACCCCTCCCCCCAAAATGATAAATGTTCTAATTTCCAGTGTGATAATGTATAGAACATGAACTCGTGCTAAAAGCAGTACTTCTGGGCACCTGGGTGGCTCCGTTGGTTGAGCTACTACCTTGGGCTCAGGTCATGATCCCAGGTCAGGATCTTGGGATTGAACCCCACATCGGGCTCCCTGCACAGCGGGGACCTGCTTCTCCCTCTCCTTCTGCTGCTCCCCCTGCCTGTGCTTTTCTGCTCTCTATTGAACAAATAAATAAAGCCTTTAAAAAAAAAAAAAATAAAATCAATACTTCTGTTTTCAAACTAATGGCTTAAGTAATTCTATCTATAACAAAGAACTGTTTTTTTTGTTGTTGTTGTTTTTTTTAAACAATTAGTGGTTAGCAGAGGTTGGGGGAAAGTGGGGTATTATTGTTTAATGGATACAGAGTTTCAGTTTGAAGTGATGAAAAAGTTCCGAAGACAGATGGTGGTGATGGTTACACGACATTGTGAATGTACTTAATGCCACTACACCATCCACTTAGAAATGGTTAAAAAGGTCAGTTTTATATTATGCATATTTTACCACAATCAAAATTTTAAAAAACATTATTAGCCTCAAAAATGAAAACACATAGAAGAACAATGTATTCCTGGTTGTAAATCCTTGCTCATCTAGACTGATAATAAAAAAAAAAATCTCTCAAAGCAATTATGTCAAAATGAGCAGCCAATTAGATTAAGTGAATCGTTAATATAATAAAAACATTTTGTCATTGAGGAAAGCCCCTAGTCATGCCAAGAGGTTATACCTATGGAATTTTATACACACACACACACATTTATGACTAAGAAAATAATAAATTTATAGAACCTTATCTTTATTAGTCAAATGGTACAAGAAACCCAAGTGGGGGAGGGGGTCCATACATAATGCACGCTTGAGAACCCTGTTACTACAGAACTCTCAGACTTAAACATGCAGTCTCCAGGTGTGGAGTATATTAGAACAAAACAGCTGGGAGAACAGTCCATATTGTGAATCTCCCCCACACACTACCCCTTATCCCAGAAAATTGGGCTCATTTCCGTTTGCTTACCACCAGTCCTAGTACGAGGGTGCGGACTCTCTCTCCTATCTCTGGAGAAATGTCATTGCCAAACTGCTGCAGGGTAGTAAGGAACCGTTTCAGCTTACTGAGCTGCCTGGCGCC
Source organism: Meles meles (assembly GCF_922984935.1). Classification (NCBI taxonomy): domain Eukaryota; kingdom Metazoa; phylum Chordata; class Mammalia; order Carnivora; family Mustelidae; genus Meles; species Meles meles. Next base: position 44,547,933 of record NC_060066.1, on the reverse strand, counting down.
ACAGGCTGGGGGCAGCTGTTGATTAGCCAGAGAAGAAGAGGAAGAGGAGGAAGGCCCATTGCTAAAGCCATTGGGCGGCGAGGGGGCGCCATTCAAGGCTGTGGGTGAATGGCTCGTGCCATTAGTTACTGTCGAGAGCACAAAATCAGAAAGAAAAAAATAAATAAATTTACAGGGAATATGCACAAGGAAATTATAACCAAGCTTCATTCCCTTTAAATCTAGCGGATTGTGTAATTTAACAACTGTTGGGGGTTTGCTGTAAAATGCTCTGACTTCACAGGATTACTACAGGTTCGGGTCCTCTGTAACTAAATGAGCCTAACTCCTCACCCTGCGTGAGGGTACTCTACACGGAAGCTGGTAATAAATGGGAGTCGGCTGTAACACAGGGACAGCCCTGCCTCCCATGTGCCCATATGCCAACCACCTGAAATGTTTCAAACACAGAACAAATAGTGGTGGGATGTCAGCCTTTTGTCACAGACTTACATCAATATAACGGGACCATTCCTTTCTAAACTGTTCCCCCAGAGAAAGTGTACATTTGGTGGAGACTAAATTTATCACTGAACATTTTTAATCATGTTTTGTACACACAACTGACAGCTGTGTTTATAGAAGTAGGACTTTCAAGTTTTAACCTTATACCACCCAATTAGAAGGCTATTTTCTCCCCCTCATATTTCTTAACCACTTCTTTAGGGAAAATGCAAATTTTGCATAAGAAGCCAAATGGATATGGTAATTATCAAAGAGTTATTTCAAGAAATCGAAAAGGGACATCTCGTTCCAACTAATAGCATGGGTGGGTGGTAATTTGATAACTTCATTTCCGATAAAATTTATTTGCACATCAAGATCATTTGTAAGAACAAGACTGGAAAATTTGGCACATTCCTCACTGAAGACAATGGTGATTTTATTGTATCAAATCAATTAATTCAACAAACTCATCTTTATCAAACCCATCTTTATTATTAATAGAGTGTTTACAGATTATCTCCAACCGTGGTTGGAAGATGTCTTAAGTCCTCTATTCTTCTTAAAAGTTTCAAGATAATGAAATGGTCCCTTGTCCCAAATGAGCGCCAAAGCACCCTGTCACGGAATGATTGCTCACTAGGACCTCTCACAGGAGACATATGCCTATCCCTGTGGCTTTGGGTAACAACAAACCAAATACAAGATGACAGGGTTACAATTTGGCACCAGGGCAGCCTCCTGTTCCTTCCACGTTTGGAAAGGTCTTTTAAATGACAGTGTGACGCTGCCTAAACAGCCTGGCCTGTGTATTTGCCAATCCCTTATAATCCCACGGATCTATCTGGTTTTGCCTGTTTGTTATTCTTCATTCATATAGACTTCACAGCACGTGGTCTGTAAATAGTATTATCTGCAACAGATAGCGTTTATTAGTTTCTACAAATCCTTTATGACACTTTTGACCAAGATTCTGAGATTGACTGAAAACAACGCTATCCACTATCCCTACTGGAATATACAGGAAAAAAAGAGAAGTTGCTCTCCAGTCAGAATGTTCTGTCCCCTCCTGGGACAACCCAGAAAGCAACACACACCACTGATTCAGAACACAAGGCCTGAGCCAAGCTGGAAGTAAGTAAAGATTTAATAAAAGTCTGGCAGGTTCGAGACAAGAAAGATGCTCCTTATTTCAGAAAGTTTTCTGTATGTGACTATTGCCTAGAGCCATACCCCTTCTTACTTAAGACTGCTAGATTTCAATATTATTTGTAAATAACAGAAGAAAGTAGCATTAGGAGATCAGAAGCAACCTGGAAATAACTGTAGGATATTAATATGTTCCAAGTCAAAGCGTACAAACTAAAATAAGGAGCTATACACGTTGAGTCGAACTAAAGGTTACAATGATAACAAATGGAGTCATAGACCCAATGAACGCTGTATTCTTCACTGCAGAAATCAAAGCAGACTACAACTCTGAAGCAAAAATGGAAAGGCAGGCAAATATTGGCGGTCACACAAACTATACTGAAGATGCTATACGTCTGCATAGGCTTAATACCTGCTCACTGCCCATTAAATGATTTGGTGGCGGGGAGGGTGCTTCATGTCTGTGGAACACATTGTTGCTGGATCTTATTTTCCCTTAATTTTCATTTCCAGGGAAAAAAAAATTTAGACTTTAAAATGCAAACAGGAAATGCAGAAATGCCTACTCACAAGTCGTCGGCGTAAATGAACTGGTTCTTGGAGCTCCTTGAGTTGTGGGGGGAGGTGGCATGGTGGGAGGAGTCAGCCTGGACGGGGTCTTCACATCCACAGGTGAGTCTGGCATCGTGGAGTGCTTCTCAGTCCGATCTGGAGGACGCCACCATGAACAGGTTATTTTACCCCTTAAGCACCTTCGTGGTTTTTTGTTTCTTGTTTGTTTTGTTTTGTTTTGTTTTTAAGTGGGGCTCCTCTTTCTTTACAAGCAAGTGAACAGAAGAAATCCAACATCTCCTATCAATAAAGTAGGCTTATCTACTGAAGTTTAAATCAGGACTTTATCATCCAAACCCCACTTAAGAAGGTGCAGCACAGATGGCAGGACCTCATTTGTAACTGGGTTATTTTACATCCTATTGTTATTTCTGGCTTGGGCAGATGCTACCTTGGTAGTGTTATATGCAAGAGCACAACTTCACTGGAAGCTGAAGCCAACATTAGCAAGAGCTAAAAAATAGATGGGGAAGTAGAATGGTAATAAACCCTTTCGCTCAGAAACGACACAAATCTAAAGTCTGTTAGGCAGGTGAGATACTTGTAGGAGGCAGCATTTTGCATTTTTCCGTAACATCTGCCATTCCTTTTCCATGCTCCATTTCTGGCCTAGTAGATGAAGCAGGTTAGGTCTCCCAAAGACAGTGCTCACATCAATGTTTCTCTGCCCTGCTTGAAAAATCGCCACTACAGGAACGTGGTCTTTTACACAATGAAGGTAAACTAATTTACTCAGAATCTGTGAGTTTATGAACCACCGTTTTAGAAAACATGAGACCAATACTTCGATTAATAATCCCACGCAGAGTAAGAATGAAGAACCCCCACACTGACAACTAAGAAAAACTGGAGACCGTCTCTCCCTGTATTTTTTCATGCGTGTGGGACAGATATGGAGAAACTTCCTGATTACCCAATAATGAACATTTAAGCTTCAGGACTGTTTTCTACTAAATATATTTTTCCTTTGAAATTCCGAGCTGCCTTTTTTTTGGGGGGGGGGTCAGATTTGTTTATCAAAGCAGCAGATCTCCAGTAAAAAAAAAAAGAAAAAAAGAAAAAAGAAGTGGGTTTCATTTGTTCCTTCAGATCCAATTTTCTACAAACACCATGTGCCTGTGCGCACGTGTGCACACACACCCCCCAAAATGTCTAAGGTGCCTCTTATAGTCTCAGATGTAGATGGTTCCCACTTGGACTGTTTAAAATGTAACACAGACTACTGATCAAGAAAGAGTCTTTTAAAACCTTACGATAACCAGAGGCAGAAATTCTCAAAAATTACTTAAAAAAGTCTGTTCTTTAAAAATGAAAAATCCAAATTACTACTATGGCAACTCCAAACCTAGCTCACACCTTTATTCAGAGCCGATTCGTTAAGACTTGTGTCGCAAGAGAACCTAACATTTCCCAGTTGAAATATACCGTATTAGGGAAAATGTGATAAAAGAATGAAAATATAATCATCATTCTAAGAACAGCACTTCGATAACCTAGCAGCCGGGTCTCCAGTTCTTAATCTCGACTGCTGGCTGAGGAGCGACTGTCCCTTCAGTAAATATGTGTTCTGAGTGAAATGATGGTGAAAACACACCATGGAGAGCATTTCTACCTTTTTCTTCCTGTTCATAACTCATCTTCATACTGCAATTCCAAAGCATTTAACACCCAGAATCCGTAAATCACTTACTCTAGGAAAATACAGAAGTTAGGCAGGTTTAAAACCGCTTCTTCAACAGTTAAAATCACTGCACAGTCTACTCACCTCAACCAACCTCAGCAACAAGGGAATAAATAGCTTTCCGCTTATGTTGCAGCTGAGGGAAGAGGTACGGCAGCAAATACAAGTCTCCCTAAATAAAGGCAAATATTTCTGTCATGCCAAGGAAGGAGGGATCGAGGGAGGCTTGCCAAAGTCGGCTGGGAGATAACAGTGGGAACTGCTGGTCCATCTGGTTTTCATTCTGCTAACACTCACGCTGAACTGTGAGAGAAGGCAGTCCAGATACACAGATTTGAAGCACGTGGTCGCACAGACAGAGAGAGGAAGAGCAGGAGGGGGAAGGGGAAGAGGGAATAATGAAAAAAATAAATAAATAAAGCAATGGAAGGCAAAGAGGAGAGAGAAAAGATCAACCCAGGGAGAAAACAGCCTGCGTGCAGAGGAAGTCACTCGGGATGGCTTCGTCTACCCCAAAAAGCAGGCCTTTAGCGGGCACAGCTCCTACACCGTAGTTACCTCCATGTACCTCCTGGCCAAAAACCTAACCTGGAAAACATATCTTAATCCCTGTGTGTCTTTACTCTGTTTGCCTACGCTAAGAGAAAAGGAAACGAACGATGAAACTGACAACGGGGCTTCCTCTCCAAACTCGAGATGAACTTAATAATAGTAACAACAACAACAATAAAAGGTAGATGAGTGATTTTGTTAAGATTCTTCAAATGACACCAATACTTGAAGAACAATAACCACTAAGCCAATAAATAGCAAAAACAAAAAACAAAACAAAACCAAACAAAAAAACAAACGCACCACTGCTTCTAACAGGAATATATCCATCCTAACTGGAATATATGTATACTATGTATATATTTAGGATTTTGACTTTAGCCAGATTTCTGTGATGGTTAGCTTCACTCTGATCAAATGGAGCTCCAACCCAGAGGTCCTACAAACTTAGACAAAGTGGGACCATATGTAACTCATTCTATGCTGTTCAGTGCAATCGATCCAGGATGGGGACCGATGGTGAAGTAACCAGCCAGCCAGGCCTAACTCGTACATGTACACACACACACACACACACACACACACACTCTGGAGTAGAGAGATTTAAGATAAATTCAGAAAATATGTTTCAAGTATGCTGAGTTCTGTTGCATTTGTTTTGGATTACATAAAAAAAAAAACATTTTGAAATATATATTCTTGAAACTTTTATAGCAAACAGCAAAAGAGCTATGATTCAACCACTGAAGTATTTCACTCCACTTCAAATTACAGGATACAGTAAAACCAATATTAAGTTAGAATATTTCTTATGCAATTTTTTAAGTTTCTGAAAATTATACTGTTCTTAGACGTAATTTCTATTTTTAGTCCCTGCAGGGGAATGCTGACATTCATTGAAAGATTGACACAAAATGATAAAAAAGAAAAAAAAAAAAGAAAACCAGTCTCTATCAGAGCAGGAAGGTATATATAATTGAAAGGACTGACTTTACTTCTACCTTAAGGATTCTCACCACTTCTAAATAAAGATCTCCTCTATGGGGTAACATTTCAACTCACCTGGCAAATATCCAACACATATGTCCCAAAGATGGCTGAAACATGGAAGAAAATGTGGCATATATAAATACATTACTGATACTATTTCAATATCCAATTCAGTGTCAAGGCCTTCTAGAAGTGGTATGTTTTCCATTTCCTTTTTTCTTTTTTAAGGTAAAAAGAAGAGGTATGGCATAATCTACCATAGCCCTTATTTTACATTTAGTGAGTTCAAACAGTTCCAGATGTGTTTTTAAGGTAGGAAGACTAGGCATTCTATATCTGCCGTGTTTACATCCTATTCTAGAGATGATTCGGGTAAATAGGAAGTTCGGGGCTGGTAGACAGAACATCTTTTTCTCTCCGAGTTCATCATGGCAATTATAAAAGAAGAATTAACTGTGTCCAAGGAGATGTTATGGATTGAGAAACCTCTTGGCGCATTAGCAGTTCGGCCAGAGTTAGTCTGACTAGAGTGAGCGAACACCAGCTATAGGAGTGAGAAGTTCAATAAAGCAGAGTAAGCCCAAGAGGAACTCAAGTACTACCACCGGGAAGGAGAAGGCAGTTAGGGAGGCACAGAACTGGGTACAGAATTTTTTATTTCTATGGCAAACACAGGCCTGACAACAGAATCACTTAATGACTCCACTGTCTGCGTGTGAGACACTGTAAGAGACCGTCTGCAGACCGGCATGGTGTTCACCCAGCCTCCACAATGCTGCCATCTCATTTCCCTGCTGAGCACTTCTGGAAAGTTCATTCCTGCTCGGAACCCTTGAATAACACCTGAGAATAAAAGTCAAATGCTAACATTTTACACCTGATGGAACGAGACAATGGATGACTATTTGGAATCGTAGATGGATTTCCCAGTTAGAACAGACTTGGTTTCAAACATAGACTCAGCCCTTAGCAGTAGGTCCTCAGGTAAGTTACCTGGAGAATGAGTTCTTCATAAGAATAGGGATACAATCCTCTCTGCCTCCTCAGGACCCTAACACAGTGCTTACTCCTGTCAGGCACCAACATGTGTGATCTCCATTCTCTTGTGCCTGCCTCTTTGTGATCCATTCATGGCTTTATTTCCAATGCCCTCTCCCCACGTCTATGCTCTATCTGTACAGGGCACCTGGACACTCCCTGGCTTTTCTGCCTCTCTTTTTGCTGTTGTTTCCTTCATCCAGGAGGATCTGCCCCATCTACCCCATTCTTCGCTGCCCATTACAGACCCTCTTACAGCTCCTCCCAGGTGCCCCAGGCACCAAACACATCATGCTTGCCAGGCCTTTATTTTAGCATTTACCACAGCCTACGTGGACAATAGTTGTGTGTCTATACGTATGTGCATGTTGTATACCCAATCACCCCAACCAGGGAAAACTACTTGATGGCATTTCTTCAAATGTTTCGTTTAAAATATAAACACACAACCATCAACAGCATATAAATATATAATTAGAAAATCGAATGTAGGTAACATGGGAAGATGCTGGGGACCTGAAATTTAGTTCGACTCTGTGATCAACTTACATGGTTTTACATGGTTAAGTGGAAGAATGATCTGTTATCTCACGTCTTACCACAGGTGTTTGATGATGACTGTTTTTTCCCTCTGAAACACAAATATGACCTTAACTCTTTCATCATTTAAAATCTTTGGGAGGGAGTGTCTGTTGTCCACAGAATACAATATAAGCTCATTAGCTTAGCTTACATCACAGATACTATTGAGTTCCTGCAGAACAGCCCTTTTCCCTTTCTTTCTTGCTGGAAAGTCCTGATTTTGCTCAGGTTGTCCCATTCCCCTTTATCCGCAACAGGTTTCAGAAATGAGGGCTGTGCTCCAATTCTGGACAAGGGGTCATGAAGGGAGGTCTATGGAAGAAGTTTTAGGAAAGACTTCCTCACTATCTAATCAGAGACCCAAGGAAGAAGCAGACCCTCTCCTTCCAATAGGCACCGTTATATCTGTGATTCCTTCACTTCACTTCTTTGGGGTCTATTTTTCGTACCCATAAAATTAAGCATCTTAGATTATATGACTTGGGGATCTTTTGCAAACTCTAATATCCTCTGATTTCTTTTTACAGATACAGCTTATGTTCATTTCAAATGCAAAGAAGACTACCCAGAGAACATAAATCTGACAATAAAGGGACCACATAATTATTTTGAAATTGGTGATTATAACCAGACTTCCTCTGTTCACATAAATATCTATGTCCATAAGAATGTGTCTGCATAGAAATCTTTACCCACAAACATGACAATTAACATCTACTTCTTGTTTTCAAATACACCTTTAATCCTCATTATTAAATCTCTACCAGTGATCTGGTTATGAAATAATCCTACCAATGTCCACTTGTCCCTGTTTAGTTACTCACTTCCATAGCCCAGGTTAAAGAGAGTACTCTACACTCACTTTCACTCCCTCTTCATTTCCCATTCTTCAACTACTTCCAGTGGACACCTACAAGACTGTCTGCCTAGAAAGTTTCCCTCCCCATACTGGGATCTGCCATAACTACTAATCTCATAACTACCGTGGGAGTCACCATGTTCTTTCATGACCTTGTATGAAGAGACCAGCAGCTAGCTCAGGCACAGCACCTCACCCAAGATGGGCAATGTCAGTCATTCTCCAAACATTTTTACCTATAGATTTGAAGGAAGAAAAACAATCCCTTCCAGAGGTCAAAAACTGCACTCTCTACTGTCCTCCATGTTGAGAAAGCAGGTATTTCATGAAAAAGAAGGCAACTAACGGGCAGAAAGAAATGATGAGAAATGGCATGAGAGTATCCTGATCGTGCTAGGTAAAATTCATCATTCTCCTAGATCTTTGGGACTAGGTAAAATTCATCATTCTCCTAGATCTTTGGGGCTAGCGGCATCTCTAAAATTCCTTCAACATGATCTTCCAAAGAATCTACAGTTTCCAGTCCATCTATCCCTCCTTTGCCTAAAAACTAGTCTGAGTTACTTTTCACGTGAAACCAAAGAACTCAGACTAAAATAATACTGGAATGTAACATCAAGGTAGCCTCCTAACTTCCACTGACACTTTTCAATAATCTCTTCATTCTTAACCAACAAACACTAGGTACTTTACCTGGCATCTTTGTAACATCTGACACCGGTTCACCACTCCCTCCCTTTTGAAACATCGTCATCCCCAAGATTCCACAAATCCAACACTCTCCTCGTTTTTCTCAGTCCATCCCAGCTGCTCCTTCTCAGTTTCTTTTATGGCTCACCTTTCTCCACCTTTGAAATAACCACTGATATTGCCCCCAATGTTCCTGCATAGTTCTTCTTCAAATTTTCACTCTATACCTTTTTCTTAGTGACTTCATTGGTGTGCTGATGGTCTCCAAATGGCCCTTGTATGGATGACCTATACCCATTCCTCTAGACCTCCCACCCCTCCCAAGTTCTACTCTCCAAACATCCAGAGGGCTAATCCCTTCCACAGCCTGGAAGGAGGTATTCAACCCCTCCCCATCCATCATCTCTCACCTGGTCTAATCAACAGCCCACTGAATGGTCTTATTGCCCTGTACTATTCATCTCTGGTCCATTCTCCAAATCACATAGTCATTTCACCACATATGTCACAGATGTGATCAGAGATCTTACTCTTCCTTAACTTCTCTTCTTAGTAATCTTCAAAGACCTTTTGTAATGTTAAGCATAAAGTCCATGTGTCTTAATGGGGCATTAGCAGACCTGTGGGACCCATCTGATTCCTTTAACTGCTCCAGACTCATCTTAACTTCTCACTTCCATCCCCATCCCCACCTCTGAACTCTGAACTCCATATTGAACTAATGCAGCTTTAAATTCTTGCGGGTCAATCAGGCATCCCTCAAACCGCATCCTTTTCCTTCCCTAGAATATTCAACTCACTGCTGCCTGGTTAAGTCCATTGTTCTTTTAAAACTTCTTTTGGGTGTCACTTCAGCCCGAGAACCCTCCGCTGATTCAGACAGCCCCATCTTCCCTTACTGCCCTGTCTAGATCCCTCCTGTAGCAATGACCACACTGTATATAGAACCAAGTCAATCTCTCCACCTAGATCATAATTTATTCAAGGATACTGAGTACACCTTACTTGTTTTTATATTCTCAGCACTCTACATAGTGCCTGAAACACAGAAGGTGTTTGGTGCATTTGGTATTTTAAATGAATACGTATTCCTATAATGTCATAAGGGATGTCTATAGTCATAACCTTGAGACTCCAGAATTTTCAAGACATATGATAAATTTAACTTAAAATCATCTCCATCTTTGTTCTATCATCCTAAAAGAATTCTAAAAAGAATTTCTATATTCTAAAAACACTAAATCACCAAAGATAAATCTAAAAAGACATCAGTAAATTATTGAATTCACCAGCCTTTCAGTAATCACAACATATTCTCTAAAAGCCTTTTATATAATATTTTTAAAAAGGCTATGTAAGGCAATTTATATACATATAACCCACAGTCACCAAAAGCTCCCTTTTTGACAGTAATTGTGCAATCATACATATGCACATTCAAAATGAAGAGAAAAGCATATTATGAACCCAAAACACTATTTTTTCCTACATTCCACAAGAGTTTCTGCTGCTTGTCTATGGATGGTGGGATTACACATTATTTTTAATTTCTTGCTATTTTCTCATTTATTCAAATGTTCTACAATAAGAACATTTTATTTTTACAAGCAAGAAAATACACACACAAAAACTAACTTATTAGGATAAGTTACCTAGAATCTGGCATTGGGCACTGCACCAAAATCTCTGCATGCTTTGTCTCATTTTAAATCTATGAAAAGGTATTACAGATTTGCCCATCTTATAAAAAGGAACTGAGGCCTAGGGAGGTTGGACAATCTGTGCAAGATTACAAGCCAGAACCTATTCCAGGCCTTCTTAGAGTTCAAGATCATCTAAAACCAATGTTCTTTTATACATGATCTAGGAAACTGAAATAAAGACCATTCTATAAATGTTAAATTGAGAGTTAGCATCATACTAGAACTTCATCTTCCAATATTACTGTACTCACCACCTGTGACCATGTAAATTTTAATTAAAGTTAAGAAAAATTTAAAATTATTTCCTCAGTCACATTAGCCACATTCAAGAGTTCAACAGCCAAGGCTACACAGTTACACAGCTGTGGCTGGTGACTACCCTATTAGGGACACTCGGTCCTGGAAAGCTTCCGTGTTCGCAGAACCAGGGCACCATACTAGAATCATGGCTCCATGGCAGAAGGCCCTGGAGGTCACAACGCAGACTGAAAGAGCAGGGATGAGGAAGGGTGAACCATTGGCTCCACCCTAAACACCTTCAATCCCACTCAGATCTTTTGCTTGATTTATAAATTGTGTTTCTGCATAGGATTTCATTTGGTGGTTAAGGGGTAGAAAAAACAATGGCTTGAAATCCAGTGACTAAGACAAGGGAGCTCTCAGCTCTGAAAAAAGTGAGAGTGGAAGACAGGAAATTAATAAGGCCAAGAACTCAGTTCTATAACGAGCCAGTCGGACCAGCAGCTGACCTGGAATCCAAGGGGATAGCCTAAAGACCAACTTCATGCCTTTAAAGAGCATGAACTTGGGTTAAGATGGGAGACGGGCAAAACAATGAAATGAATCCATACTAATCTACCACTATTTCTAGAAAAAAATGGTTTTGATAATGCTTGGGTCATGTGATTATGGGGACAACAATGGGAATTTCCCTTCCCTTCCTCTTGAGTATTTATCTGGCTAGTGCTTGACGTATTTCTCTCGGTTCTGAGTGTCTCCCTAACCAAAGTGTCAGCTTCAAGAAATTTCTACCTCTACATGTTAGTTCCTTGAAATTGTCATCTCTCCCACACCTGTCACCACCTTTACTCTTGTGACTCCTGCTGCCAAGTCTAAGAACCACTTCCTAGAGGCCACCACGTGGGCATCACGCAGCCCAGGGTTTAGCTACCCCACTTCAACCAGCACCATTCCACATCTAGGTGCTTTATGCACTAGTGTTCTATTTAAGATTCCCTTTAGAAAAAAAAAAAAAAAAAAAGGAGTCTCCTGTTTGAGAAGAGTTTGAACCCCCTGGCACAGGCAGTCAGCAAATGTTTCCCGCATGGCAGTGATAAAAATACTTCAGGAAAAACCAAATCACCCAAAGGCACAGAAAAGTAACTCCTGCTTATGTAAGGAGCAGCGAAAGACATAGGTACCACCAGGGGTCTATAAACTGATCACATGTATCTGTAGAACACCCTGCTGCCAAATTGCAGATTATTCCAGAAAGTGGGAAAAATCATTAAATAATAAGTGACCCAAATATTTCACAATCTTTCAGTATGGACAATTTTCCTCCAGTAATATCTGCCTTGTTTGCCAGTGTTAAGGGCTATTAAGAAGGCTGTGGAGCTGCTGTAGGGGACGGTATACACAGCCAGCACCTCAGGTACCAACATCCAGGTAAGAGCTAGTGACTCAAGGCAGAAAATGATGAAGGTACACAACGTATGCATGTACCTGCGGCTGAATCTCAGACAAGGAAAAAGTAGGAGCTCAAATGACTATTTGTTGAATTTAATTCAACATGCTCTTAAAGAAAACAGCCAATACTGTTAGTTTACACATGATAGGCATTAGGAAACCACAGTTTTTAGGTAGTTGAGTGATACGCTCATTTCTGTCTTATATTATGGGTATATATGGAGCAGAGAATAAATAGGGAAAGAAAGGCAAGAGAGCAGGGGTTCTGGTTTGCGATAGACTAGCTAGAAATAATACAGGCATCCAGCATGGACGTGGCTCTGAAGAATGTAGGCAAGAAGATTCAGGAGACATTTTTATAGTATATGTCAAATTCGCAGAGCTTTGCAGTAAAATAAAATTAAACCTTGAGCAAGGAGGAATCTAGAGGTTCATGCTAATGTTAAAAACCAAAACTAAAACACAGCAGGGAGAGTCATTTGGAAAAAGGTGGGTTAAGCTAAATCATAGTTTATTTAGAGATATCCCTGCAAGACTCTGTTGTTCTTACATAAAACATCCTGAATGTCTTCCTCTTGTACATGGGTCACCATCAAATTATTCTTCCTCCTAAATGTGCTTCTCCATCGCAATGAGCGCCCTCAAGGACCACCAAGGCTCCCTTGGACTTTCTCAGAATCTAGCCTGGCAAAACCCTTCCCCTACACGGCAATCCATTTATCCCACAACAGGTGGGATGATCTTGTTAAACACAGAAGTATTCACTGGCCAAAATAAAAGCATTCATTCACATCGACCTGAGCCATCTACAAAGCCCCAGGTACTGTTTTAGACACAGAGAAAAGACAGTGGACACAAAAGAAAACCACTGCCCTCAAGAACTTTACATTATAATGATCGGATCAAGTTACTCCCCTCTTTAAAGTGTTTCAATGGTCTATCATCACTCTCAGGATAAAATCCAAAACCCTTCAAGTGACCTACAACTAGGGCACCTGGGTGGCTCAGTCAGTTAAGCTGCGGCCTTCCGCTCAGGTCACTATCCCAAGGTGCTGGAATCAGAGTCCTGTACCTGGCTCTCTGCTCAGTGGGGAGCGTTCTTCTCCCTCTCCCTCTGCCCCTCCCCCCGGCTCATGTTCAATCTCTCTCTCTCTCTCTCAAATAAATAAAAAATCTTAAAAAAAAAAAAAAGTGACCTACAACTGGACAGGTTTAGTCTCTGCTGGCCTCTCCTATCTCATCTCACATCTCACTGGTCTTATCATTGGTTGCAAGCCTCACCTCACCTCAGGGCCTATCAGCCTGGGAAAGCCATCTCAGTTCAAATTCACTTACTCAAGGAAGTCATCCCTGGTCCCTCCCCAGTCTCCTGTATTGTAACCCTCCTGTGTCATCTAACTGATCTTTATAGGGCTAACTGCAACCATTATAAATAACTATATAATCACTCGTTTGTCTAACACCCCCTGCCACACAGCAAAATGCTCTGTAATGGCGGGGAGCATAACAGTTCACCTCCTACCATATTTCAACCGAGTCCCACAAATTAGTACACTGCCAAGAACCTACTACAACAGGGGACAAATACAGACATTTTCCATTTAAAAACACAGATCTGGAGGTACAAGTAGAGCAAAGCAATCATATTCTTTACTCTCCTTAAGAGAGATTTCAAAGTTTCTTCAGGGATCGAAATAACAACCCCCATTTTTACCCTCTTACCCTTGTCAATAGGGCTTCCATTGACACCATGCCACCCAAAGCCCCCCAACAAAAGGTACAAACTCCAGTGATTCATCCAAAATACGGTTCAATCTTTATCTTACTTGGGTTCTTAGCACCATTTGATCTGTTGGGCTGCTTCTTATTCCTTTTCTTCTGTGGTAACATTCTTCTAGTTGGCTAGGAGTTTTCGTGAGTGGTCCTGTCCTCTGGCCCCTCCTCTCCACCTGGCCTCCTCCTCCTCTAAATTGACTTCCCTCCTTCTGGTCTCTGATGCAGGCCTTCCCAACAAATCCCACCAGCCTTATCTCCAGGCAAAGGATTCTCTCCTGAGAACCAGACAAGTCATCTAGCTTGCTTCCTGATGCCTGGACAGCTGTATTTAGAACCAAATCTAACAACGGCCTTGGGAAATCTGTGCCTCCTCCTGTCTAACAACCTCTGACACAGCATCACTTTTTCTGCCCCTGACCAGGCCCCAAACAGCACAATCCTGTCCTCAGACTCCTCCCTCCACACCATCCTCCTTCCATGTCCAATCCATTCCCCGTATCCTATCCTATCCTATCCTATTCCACTCCTAAATACTTTTAGGATCCACCCTTAGCTCCCCTCTGGGCTAGCCTTCAGAATCTACAGAGCCTCTGAAGGGTCTTCTCTACCCCCAGTCCCTCGCACAAAGGCCCCTCCTCCTTGCTTCTAGAGCAGTATTCCTAATACGAGAATTTGACAGTATCATCTTATAATATGCCTACACTATACAACCTACTTAAAATCTTTCTACAATTATAAAAGTTGGTCGGGACAAATGATGAAGGTCCCTATCTTTTCAACTCTTAATATCCAGAGTCTAAGCAAGGATCTTACACATGGGAGGCCCTTAAATAGGCTGCATTAAACTATTTTAAGATTTTATTTTTGTAAAGTCATCCCTACACCCAACACAGGGCTCAAACTTACAACCCTGAATCAGGAGTCACACTCTCCACCAACTGAGCCAGCCAAGCGCACCCTAAATTATTCTTTGAAAACTTAAATTGTCAAGATGTCCATTCTGTCTCCAATTAGGATATCCTACAGTCATTAGATGTAATGTAATCCCAACCAAAATACCAATAGAATTTTTCCAGAATTTTAGAGGCTGTGAAAGTCAATCCGAAATGAAATCGAAAATAGCTAGGAAACTGAAAATGAAGTGTAACGAAGAAATGTAGCCTAGCATTTATTAAAATGCACCACAATGATAATAATTTGAACAATGTGCTACTGGTACAAAAATAACCACTAGAGCAGAATAAAAATTTAAAAGAAGCAGAAAAATATAAAGCTCCAAAACAGACACACACCTACCTAAGAATTCAGTATATAATAAAGATGACTTGTAATATTAGGAAAAGATAAAGCAATTCACCAAACTTTCTTAGGAATTACTAGACAACAATTTGGAAAAAATAAAGTAAACCCCTTTCTCATACCATATATCCAAAGTCATTCATATCCATATGAATAAAATCTTTAATATTAATGTTTTTAAAATACTAAATATATAGGTAATACACTAAGTATGTAAGTATATATACATATTAATTTAACCTTAGGATTAAGAAAGAGATTCTAGCCTTGATAAGAAAGGCATAATGAACAACGGCACTTATTAATAAACTTGAGTACAACAAAAAAATACCATAAACTAAATAAAAGGGAAGTGGCACCCAGGAATCAAGTATCTGTAATGTGACATCAATGGATTGACATCCTTGGTATGTAAAGAGCTCTATCAAATCAATAATTAAAATTTGAAAGCCTAACAAAAGTTGTAAAAGAGTAGAATAGGAGTTGTACAAAAGAAATATAAATTACCTACAACCCAATAGGGAAAAGAGTTTAACCTCACTGGTAATTTTTTTTTAAATTAAAAGAAGATACTCTTTTTCATTGAACATATTGACAGACTTTTTTAAATGACAACATAGGATTACAGTATAAACTGACACTTCAACTAGCACACTTTTGTAAAATGATACTAATTTTCTTTTAGGACAACAGACAATATGTATCCATTGTCTCCAAATTATGTTTATCTATTAATAAAGCAACTCCACTCTTTGGAAATTATCCTAAATAAACAATATCAAGTGTACAAAGGCGTTTATACTGAAGAAGACTGGAAATAACTTAATTGTCTAACAATAGGCATTTGGCAATTCAAATTCTAATAGAACCACACAGTGGAACTTAACAATGTGTGTATTTACATGGAAAGATCCTGAAATACACCGAGTCATGGGAATAGTTACAAGACAACAACAACAACAAAAACTATTTTAAGACAGTTGCAAATGGATGGATGTGTGTTTGTGTGTAAGTAAAAATCTGGGAGGATACATATACAAAGGATCTACATCAGAATATGAAGAGTGGTTTATCTCTTAAGTCAGTGGTTCACAATGAAGCAGAGCTTTCAAGTTACTGTCAAATAGTCATGCTGTGAAAAGCCTCTTTCTCTTATATTTTTGGCTCAGTTTTAATCATGTATTTAGACAATACCCTCATATTTTCTCCTTGTAACATCTCTGAAGCTGGGACGAGTACTACAAAACCATAGAGTCAATGCACTAAGCCAAAGCGCTTAGTGGCACCATTTTTTTTCTTGGTGAGTAATTCACAAGATAACTGTGCACCTTAACACCGGTTTAGGTAAATATAACACACCTAGCTTTTTCTAGGAATAAAACTACTCGTGCAAAAATTTAAGGAACAATATACATTGTTTTAATTGGAACCCTACCAAGACTGTTCAGCTTTGGATTAAAGGAGTGAAAAGCTGAGATTCCAGAAGACAGAAAGGGGAGCGTCCAGGACGTAGAGTTTTCTACAGGGGCTGTAGCACATGAAAACCCTTGAACGCATCACAAAGGTAGAAGAAGTGTCTTATTCACCTCAGAATCCCAGTCATCTAACAGCATCTAACATCAGTGTTTACTGAATAAAGGAATGAATGCTCTTTTAGTAATAAAGACGTCCACACACAGTAGCAGACAGAAAGGAGAAAAACCTATGGGTCATGGGGTGAGGGAATCCACAAGTCTGCCAGAGCACTGTTATGGTAAAATCTCCAAATAAATGATCAAATTCTTTATAAAGCACATGCTCCTTGAACAGCACCCTCCACATAAAGGAATTCCACTAAAAAGCTAAGTTGTCTAAAAGGGTTCCCAATGACAAGTTTGAACTGCCTATGAATTTTATTAGCAAATTCTTTACATATAATAATATTTACACACCAGTTGAGAACTGAAAGTATGTATTTAAGTACATTTCTCCTTAGCTTAATATAGTGAAAATATAAGGAGATCAAAATAAATTCTGTACAGTTGTATGAATTTCACATTCATCATTTCTTAATAGATGCTGCCTCGGTTAATATTTTGCACAACACAATTTTTCATGGAAGCCCATAACCTTATTTAAATTAACAAAGTAATTCCAAGAAGGTGCCTTAGTTAATAAACAGCTAATAAATATTCCCGAAGGACAAAAGCTCAAGTTCCATTTACCAAAGAAATAACTGCGTGTGTATATTCCAATGCATCTAAGTAAGTCTATTTTCACTTCCCTTATTTCAAGACCCTTTAAAAGCCTGCATACCTTTTAATCTCAGGAAGACCAACGGGGAACATAGAACTATAAAATTCTGGATAGCTACAGTTTGAATGACACATTTTTACAATTCACACACCACCTTAAGTTCCTATGTCTCAAATAGACACATAAATAAATTCAAGTTAATAAGTCCTTAATGTAGCTTCATCTGTATATATACTTTGAATGTGGGTAAACATGTTATTAAATTAAGATGACAGTCTAAATTCCCATCCATTTACTAGGAATCATTTATATTTCATATAGCACTAGAGATGTCTTCTCTGAGCTCATGAAGAATTATAATGGAGGAAAATCAAACCAAACGTTGATGGACAACTGTAAAGAGCATTCATTCCATGTACAAATGAAAAATGTTGCTGGCTAGAGATCTATAAGATCATTTTCAAAAACACAACTTTCTTGACACCGTCAAATAAATTAATCATAAAAGTAATAAATGTCTAAATACAAAGGAAGTTGTTCTCACTCAAGGTTCACCACATTATTACTAACTTCTAACAGTAATTCAAATTAGCGTATATCCAAAATCATCCCTATGATACTATGACCACTACCGCTCCTTTAAAAAACAAAGTGGTAGAATTTTTGGAACACGGCAACAGAAGTCCACCATAGACGTCCACTGGAAATGTCGACATTCCCTGACTGGCATGGGAGTAAATAACACTAGGAATCTCTATTTTAATGGGTCAAACAAGCACTTAGTAAGCACATTACCCTTTTCAAAAGTACTGGCCAGGGCATCTCAGGAAAGTTCCTGAAGCCTGTAAATCATTCCACATACCCTTCATCTTCTTTGAAAACAATAACTTAGTTGTAGAAGCTTAGACATGCAAGAAAACAAGAGATTTACCCCTGGTAAATAATGTTTGATATGTCTCCTTAGGTTGACTCGAGGCAAAATTATTAAGTCTGCCAGGTTTAAGTTCAGAGTCTCCCTGTTCTCCTTGGTTTCTCTTTCTATTAGTATCTTCCTCTATGCTGTTCCCATCTAAGAAATCTGGAATCCTTATCCTGTCCTTTGCTAAAGATATCAAAGATACTGTGACACCCACCTACACTCAAAGTCTGGAGCTTTACACTGGTCCCCAAATGTATTAATTTCTAGGACTAAAATTGCAGTAGTCATTTAAACTAATCCATATAATGTTGATGACTAGTAACAGTGGCTACACACACACACACACACACACACACACACACACACTCACATGCACACTTTTCCTCATGGGTTAGTGAATCAGAATTACCTGAGTTGAAGGAAAGGGGGAAGGATAGAGGAAAGGCAGAAACACCCAGTGCAATTGAGTGGAGGGAATATATTTTTATCCCATTCCTCTCTTCTGCCCCCTGCTGAATACATTACCATGTTCTCAGTAACTGTGGCATTTCCAGGTAATTTCCTTTAACAAACAAACGCAATCCTTCTCTGTCCTAAACTGAAGGATGATCTGTTACAGGTCTGCTACTGGGCCTTCAGAAACCAAAGAAGTATCCACGGGAAAGACACAATAGTGTCACAAGAAGCAGTTCCTAGCAGTTACCTACTCACAGATAGCATCCAATGAAATTGAATGTCCATAAAATGTGTATTTATGTATATGATAAATATTAGGGAAGAAAACTACTTTTTCCCTTTTCCCCTCTATAAATGATTGGCTCATTTTCACCTTCTCTGTTTCAACATCAATCCTTCCCTGGCCATACAATCCCAAGCAGGTTCTTCCACTTTTTCATCAGTTTCCTTCACAATACTTAAAAACTCAAAATTTTTTTGCATCCCTTTCTTTGGAGTTTAGTGGGCTCCCAGACTCAGCAGTGTCTGGCACAGAAGTCCTCCAAAAGGTCTGCTGAAACAAATGAGGAAGAGAGGATTCTGACTTTCAATGAGGGCCACAAGAGAATGTGAACTGGTTATAAACCCAGTGAGAAAAGAAATAGGGAGGTGTCATGAACCAGAAACACAAAAGGAGGGTTAACAACCATGAGTTCATGCTGAGGTCAAGGTTAGATGTGTAGTACGATAAAGCCAAAGAGGAAAAGCTGAACAGGAGAGAGAAAATGAAGAAGTCAGTCTTTCCAGACTGCATGTGCCCCAGCACGTCCAGCTGGGTACAACCCCAGACAGACGAGGTGAGGCAAGAAAGTCTTCGGGTAAAAAAACAGGGGTGCATGGGCGCCTGGGTGGCTCAGTGGGTTAAGCCACTGCCTTCGGCTCAGGTCATGATCTCGGGATCCTGAGATCGAGTCCCGCATCAGGCTCTCTGCTCGGCAGGGAGCCTGCTTCCCTCTCTCTCTCTCTGCCTGCCTCTCTGTCTGCTTGTGATCTCTCTCTGTCAAATAAATAAATAAAATCTTTAAAAAAAAACAAAACAAAAAACAAAACAAAAAAAAAAAAAGGGGTGCATTAATCTTAGACATCGCTTGACTCGCCTCAATCCTCCAAAATTCAAATTCTGATAACCTCATGCCTTTCTTAAGAGAGCAAAGCGAGGTCATCAGGCATAAATTGCTGCAAACCCCTTTCTCAGAACCCCGGCTTACCTGCACCCACATCCTGAGTTTCAGAAGAGGCAACTTTCTCCTCTAAGGGCTTTGCTCTACCAGTCATCCCACCTTCTTCTTATCTGCAGTCTGTCTGCTCCCTACCAGCTTCTTCCAAGAATCTATGCATGTTCAAGTCTCTCCCACCAAGAACACACAAAACCCTCCCTCCCTCCAAGTTGATGGCATTCCCTCCATTCTCCCACTGCCAGGCTTTGAGGGGTCATCACTTCCATCCACTTTGCAACTGACCACAAACAAGCCCCAACAATGGACAGGGGCTTCTGGTAACTACCCTCCCTCCAGATGGCCAAATCCAAAAGGCAACCCTGACTCTTCCCAATTCCTGGCCCCTCTGTGGCATTTCACACTGTAGACCACACCCTCCCTGAAATTTTGCCCCCTGGTTTTAATGACATCCAACTCTCTCTGCTTCCTTGGTATTGCCTAGGGTTCAAGGCTGTCCTCTCTTTACAGTATATATTTTCTTCCTGAGTCACTCCAAAGGTATTGGCTATCGGAAATGACTTTGAATCAAGATTTCCAATATATACACCTCTATGAAACAAACCTATGACCAACTCCTCATGGAATATCTCGGTCATTATATACCAGATAAACCTAGAAATCATGCTTCAAAGCGAAATGTCTTCTCTTGATGGATTATTTCTTATTCTAGTTGATGGTAACCAGTTGCCCGAATCAAACTTCAGACAATCCTAAACACCACTGCTCCCCACACCTCCTGGTCCTATATAGCCAACTCATCACTGGAGCCCTGTGGTTCTCTTTAGTGAGCACTTCCAGAGCCTGCTGTTCTCTTCCCTCCTTGCTCCTTCCTCATTGGCACTGCAGTCAATCATCACCTTATCTCACCTGGCAGACTGCAAATTTCACCTTCTTCAGCTTACCCTCCACATTACTCCCAGAGTGATATTAACATTCAAACCCAAAAATATGATTCGGCTAAGAAGCCCACAGTGGCTTCCCTTTCTGCCACTCCCACCTACAAGGTAGACGTCTACTTCTGTTACTTTCTCATGCTGTAAGTTCCAGCCATGCTGGCTCCTGCCTTAGCGTCTCTGCTTCACATTCTCCCCTGTACTTGAAATGTCTTTTGATTACAACAAGCTTGTGATCCTTTAAGGCACAGAACAAATGCCACCACCTCTGTGAAGCCTTTCTTAATTACCCCTGCTCCACATTCAAACCAGAAGGAGTTGATGACTCCTCTCTTTAGACTCTACTTTGCATATTATCTGTCAAGGGAATTTAGCATCATCTATTACAACTGTGTTTGCGGGTGTGCATCCATGTGTGTATATTCTATGCATACACAGAGGTACACACTTCCTGTAAAAGGCTAATGTCCTATTATTTCACCCAGCATCCCATAGTGTGCTTAGTACAGAGCTGGATCTCCATAAATGTTTGCTGTCAAACTGCTGCAGGTCAGAAATGCTAGGATTAAGGACAACAAGATAAAGAAATCCATCAAGTTAAAAAGGAAAATGAAAAAGAAAGGGCTTTGGGAGACAGTAGAGCCAGAACTCCTAATTCCCAGTTAGTTCACAGGGCAGAGTCTAATGTAGCAGTGCTATTTTCTTTCTCCCTCTCTTTTTTATTTTACAGACATTTTTGTATGTATCTTCCCTGCTTGGGGGACATCCTACCACCACTACTAATACTGTCAAAATATCTTCATAACAGTGGTATTTACTGAGCATTTATTTACCAAGTGCCAGGTGCTTTGCTAAATGCTTTACATGTGTTAACTCATTTAATCTTCACAACAAGCTAGTACAATGGATGTTATTCATATTACTGTTTTACAGGTGAAAAGAACAGAACCTTAAAAAGATGAAGCCGCGTGCCCATTGTCTCATTGCTAAAGAACAGGATTCAAAGCCAAGGAGTGGACTTCTGGGCCCGTGCCCGGAGTACTGTACTGTATATACTCCTCTGCTACATAATAGACACTACACTAATGACCCCCGCCCATTATCCCCCACCAAGTACACTCATCAAGGCCACCAGGGTTCTGAGAAGACATGGGCTGTATCTGACTTCTTCACTACTTGGCACATAGTGAGTACTCGGTAAATATTTTAGCTGAATTAAAGACTTTAAAACTTTGGGCCAAGTGTTTTTGTCCGTTCCTCCTTCTTTCCTCCCTCCCTCCTTCCCGCTCTTTTTCCTGTCAAATGAAGGTGTGGTTCTTTAAGGTTTCTTTCAACTGCAAAATTTCAATGGTTTTATCATAGGAAGGTAATGAGCTCCCCGCCTAGAATACAGGCGGGGACACACTCAGAACAGTAAAGGCAGGTAACCAAGAGGGTGGGTTGGACGTGAGCAACCTTGCCTGGAATCCTAGGTCCACCTCCTAACCTTGGCAAATTCCTTGATCTCTGAACTTTTATTTCCTCACCTTAAAATATGGGTGGTCCTAGTAGTGGTCCACTACTGCCTCAGTAAGTGACTTTGAAGATTAAAAGAGAAAATATGGATGTGAAACACACATACGATGCCTAAAACACACACAAGCACTCATATACAGCAGCCATTACTTCCTGCAACACTCAGAATCAGAGCTTAGCTGATACACTCTCACACAAAGGAAAAGGTGAGTGTCCACTCATGGAGCAAACACAGCATTCTCATAGGGAGACTGTCCGATTTCATTATTTTACTGTCTTCGCCTGTGTTGGGGGATTCAGCATGTGTTATAAAGAAAAGATTAAGCAAACAACTACATTTTCATTCCAATTTATAGGTTCTCTTTTATCCCTTTCTCGAGTCCTTATTTCTTCATATCCAGAGAACTCAACCAGACTTCAATATCTCCCATTTCCCATTTCTCTCACAAGAATATTTCTTATTTGTTATTTAAAAAAAAAAAAAAAAAGTTGGATGAGTATGGAAGAGGAATCTTCCTAAGGAGGAATCTTAATTCAAACAAATTTGTCAGACCTCTTTGCTAGCTCATCTCTTTATAGAGCATCCTGCCTCCTCAAAAAAAAAAAAAAAAAGTTTCCCCAAAAGTTAATTTTATTCAATTTAAAAATTATTTTAAGAAAATTAACATTCATTATCATAGATTAGCTAAAATATCCTCAAATGCCCCCACACCAAGTTTATGAAATCCCTTCCCCCCCAAAAAAAAATCTAGTTCTTTATCCTTGTCAAACTTCAATATTAGCAACCAAGAAAAATGTACTAAAAGGAAAAAATCAGATAGGTTCTAACAGGCTATCACAAAACTAAACTTTATAAAAAGCTTCTATAATTCATTATCATCTCATAAAATTTAATAAATATACACAGATAAAATTTTAAATAAGTGAAAATAAAAACTAGCATAACTATTTTATATATTTATAATAATATAGACATAAAAGTTTATATTAAAGATGGTATAGGTAAAGTATTTCAGTCATATTTTCTTTAGAATTTTGAGAAGATGTATTAAAAATTCTAATACCTTAAAGCTGAATTTATCCCAAATTTTCTAAAATTTTTTTTTATCAGGGCGCCTGGGTGGCTCAGTTGGTTAAAATTTTTTTTTATCAGATAATGTTTGTTTTATCCAACTGCCAGTTCTTATTATCCATGATAACAGGAGTCAGGATGGTATAAATAAATAAATCAAAACTCAGACAAAGCTCATAGTAAATTACACAACCCTCTGTGCTCTCAAAAATCCTCATGAACCAGCATTAACCAATTTCAATTTTATGTTTTATTACTGCTCTTGCTGATTCTCTTGTGTGGAAATTAATTAGCGGCGAGATGGGCAAAAGAGAGGCAGCAGAAGAGAAAAGGTCAAAATCAATCCACTCTGAATAAACAGACTGTAACTGATAGTTGGCTGTATTCACATTTTTGTGAATGAGAAAACCAACAGGACTTCTACAAGGTCTCACAGAAAGGCAGCTGTGAAGAAGTCAACACCAGACTCGGAGCATATCTACGGGAAAAAATGGCTAAACATGACCAAGAAGGCTAAGTCTGTTGTGTCCTGATCAGTCTTTCCAGGAGATGGTAAGATGGGCACTATGGGGAGGTGGGTTAAAGGGGGTTGGGGGGTTGCTTAGTAACCAGTAAACTCTTATTTCATGGTAGGACCTCAACCAACTTCCTAACCCAGGTTTGCAATATAGAGAGAGCAGGTGTCGGGTAAATCTAATGAGGGTTAGATAGAATGGATATTATTATCACTATCACTATCATCACCAACCACTTACTAATTGGGAGCCAGCAAGAATGGGACTCTCTTCATGACTTCATTTCATACTCAAGAGAACCAGGTGAGGAACCTGAGGCACAACGAGCCAGTAAAAGGAGGGCAGATGAGGAAATCCTACTCAATTTTGACCACAAAGCCCAAGCTCTTAAGCAATAGGTTGTTCTCTATCTAGAAACCACATTGGTTCAAGCAAGGACACTGAGGAGTCGACTAGTTCTACACTGAGGGAGCTCTATACAGGGTACAAGCAACAGGAACTAGGGGTGAAACACAGAGTCTACATGGGATATTCAGAAGGGAAAGGGGAAGGTGTTCACCGTTAGGAGATGTGAGTATAGTTTTGATGGTCACTCGAAGCAACAGAAATGCTCCCTCCAAAGACAGGAGAAATAAAGGTCTAATGAAAGGGAAGAACATGAAAGTTAATTTCAAATGGGAATTGATGCATGATCACCACAAGCCATCCTATAAATATAATGAAATTTCAGAGCTTTGCTCAAACACCATCCAGTATTTTCCATTTTTCTCAAAATTGTCTACTCATTGTAGCCATGTACAATTTAATGTTCTCAATTTCAATTTCTATCTCAGCTCCTCACCCAAGCTACCATCCTACATTTCCAACTGTCTGGAGCTCAACTTTTCGGCATGAGTACCCTTTCCACAAAACCCCTTCTTCCTCCTAATAGCCTCAGCTCCACGGAGGCACAGCCATTGTGCCAGTTACCCAGGCTCGAAAGGTCAGCAGCATTCTTGATTCTGCTCTCTCCTTCCCTCTACAATGATAGCATGCATTTGAGGAATTGCTGCACCACAGACTCCCAAGTCTTTGGTGCTCTTAAATTCCTCCTGTGCTGATCCAGACCATCCCTGCCTCTTGCAACTGCTTCCCAGTGAATCTCTACTTTTCTGCCTCTCCGTCTCCGTGGCCATCATTATTT
Organism: Meles meles; assembly: GCF_922984935.1. Lineage (NCBI taxonomy): Eukaryota > Metazoa > Chordata > Mammalia > Carnivora > Mustelidae > Meles > Meles meles. Next base: position 44,522,783 of record NC_060066.1, on the reverse strand, counting down.
CAACTTTACCACCCCAGCGAGGCTTCGTGCTCTTTCAGGGCTGGGACCCTGTCCTCCTCGCTCCAAAACCCAAGCCGCACTTCCTGCCAAGGCTTTCCCAGAGGCAGCACCTAAATATTTTTATATTAAAATGAATCCTCTCTACTGTGCAGCCACCACAACTCACTTACGCTTTGAGATGACGCCAAGAAGCACAACTCAGTGCACTGGAGATGGGGCAGCGATCGCAGGAAAGTCAGGAATTTCAAGTGGGTCCAAGGAAATGACTGAGATCATTAAACTGACAGGAAGGACTGTGTGACACAGGAAGTCAACACCATGGCCTGGGTCACTGCGTCCCAGAGGACACAATATTTCACTGATACCTTATTTCCTTTCATGGATCACTTCAGACGGTCTCTGCCTTGAAGGAAGGGAGTTACAAAGTAACTTGCGGGGCAGAGCTGACTTCTCACAGGCTAGCTGACACTAGGGTAATTGCGTAACCAGCTGAACCCATTTCAAGGGTACTGGGAAGCCTGTGTGACAGACCTTACCCCATGTAAGGAGGTTCTAAATTGCAGCTTACAGGAAGAGTCACAAATAATGCCCCCTAGACAAACAGGGGATTTACACAAAGATTTCCCATATTACCCCACTTTGACTATTAGTTTACCTTCGGCAAATGTCTGTTGCCGGCATGTCGTACCTAAAATGGGATTAAAAGGCCTTAAAAGACAGCAGTCAGGACCCAAAGAAGACAGAACAAGAGGTAGCCTCGACTCACACGGGGTCGAGCGGTGGTTAGGCTGGGGAACTCATCCCGCCACACACACACACACACACACACAAGAAAAACAAAACAAAAAAAACAAATTGGATTGAATGCTAATGATAGTAAAATAAATGCCCACACAATGTCTGGAATCAAAAAAATAGCAGACAGCAATATCCATGAGGCACATGGAGGCCTTCAACCTGAGGTGCTGCTTAGACGCCTCATGTGACAGCATCACGCAGAGAACAGCGCAGGTGCCCAAGGTGCTGGGCAAAGGTTCTCCAGGATGAGTGTTCAATCTATTCGATTGGAAAGTCCTCAGAATGGCCTAAGGAGCCCTTCATGATCTCCCACGCACTCTCTAGTTATCTGGGTCACCTCTCCAGCGGACTTCCGTCCTCACTCAGGTCCAACCCAGCCACACTGGCCTCCTTCCTATTCCTGAACTGCCCCAGGCCACACTCTGGCTTTCCGTCTCTGCCTCCTGACCCCCCGAGACTCACATGGCTCTTCTGCTTACCTCTCAAATCTCTGCACCAAAGTCCCTTCTCAAAGAGGCCCATCTCGTCCCCGCTATTTAAAACTGCAACGGGACCTCCTGCCTCAACAGCCCTAAGGACCCTCCCTATCCTGCCCAAGTTTTTCGTAATTATCATCTTCTAACATACGACAGAATTCACCTGTGTTTTGTTTATCATTTATTGTCTCTTCCCCTCCACCACAATGCCCAATGCAGACACTGGAAGGGAAGTTCTATGAGGACAAGGAATTACACCTGCTTTATTCACAGGCTCATCCCCAGCAGCTAGAAAAAGTTGTAGCGTATACCAAGAGCTTGATCAATACTGGCTACGTGACTGGTTAGAGGACCACACAAACCACAGAGCTCTCATTAATTGAGTTACAAGGTATTCTTCTGAGACACCCATCACCCGTATTACATGTCAAACACTGGGCTAGGCACTACAGGTAAGAAAGGAATAAGAGACAAGAGACTTTGCCCTCAAACAATTTGTTCCAAAATTGCCTCACAGGTTATGTGAGGGCGAAGGATGCCACACCCGCTCAATCTACTCCCCCACTTCCTCCAACATCTGCTACACACCTGCCAAAATGCAGTTTACAACGCAAAGGATCTGTGCCCCGAGCAGCTGAGGGGTCCTTTAAGAAAAGTTCCCACATAATTCTTTCAAGTTAAACTATGGCATAAATTATTGAGGAAGACAAGAGCATAACCTGTGCACTTTCAATATGGGCTCAGTTACAAAAATGTTGCCAAATGTTTAGCTCACCAAAGGAACCCACTCAACTTAATATATTTTCAATAAACAATTAACTTTAAATGTAAACACTGACCATTAATACCGACTGCTTAAATGAACATTCAATATAGTTGTTCAGACCTTTAAGGACTTCTGTTTTGTCAAAATTTATGAGGTGTCAAAAGAACGTCTAGGCCCTGTTCCCCTTTCCATCTTAAATTGGGGGGAAAATATGACAGATAATTATGGAGACCCTGTGTGTGTACAATATGACTTTAGTACGACTGAAGTTTGTCATGGATTGCAATCCCTGGAAATACTATAACCTCTGTTGTAAAGCATGTTACAGAAGAAAGGAGAAGCGGCAGGGGTTTTGGCAGGTGGTGAGGAAGGAAGAAGAGACAGACTGAACAAACTTGGTCTCCTGAAGGTGAGATGTAAGTAGAAATGTGGGAAGTCCATCTTTAAATACATTCTAGGAAAATGAGGAGGTGCAGAGAGCTGTTTCTACTACTATAAACCAAACCAAAGCAAACCAAACAAAAAATAAAGCCACATTTACAAAGTAACTGAAATTGAACATAATCACAAAGCGGCTATTATCCAAGATATGGTCACTGTCCTCAGTAGACAAGAGAGGAGAAATCTAGTGGTGTAATCTGCAATCTTGTATCATATAAACCAAATGAATTTAAATAAGGAGGCATGGTACTGAGGTCAGATGCGATACCTACCACGTAAGCTCTACGTGTGAGGCCCCTGTCCTGTGAGACCCAACACAGATTAGCTCCCATGTCTACCTCACCTTGCCGGCCTGCCTTCCCTTCCTCCTTTCTTCCTAGAGAAAAACAAACGTGACCTCAACACCTGCCCTCACAGCATCCTGCCAAGTAGACTCAGAATGCACACAGGGAGCTGAACAGACCATGTCGGGGATGGCCTGCAAAGTTTCCATAAGGTGACTTTTTAGTGAGGTAACTATCTCTTCTGAATTTTCCTGAAGCTTTGCAAACCCATCACGTTGTTAAGAATCCAAATAGTGCTTAACGAAGGAAAATGATCCATCTGAGGAGGCGAGAGCGAGCTTTCTTATTCTGAATTGTGATTCCCACCCCCAACTTCTCTAGCTCTTCTCCTTCCCTTCTCTTGCTCTGACATCCCAGTCTGAAGACGGCAGCAATAAATGTGACTCCTCTCACACAAATGTGCAGATGTTAACAGCTCCATACAGTTCTATAGGACATGAAAAAACATTTCAAGAGTCCTGTAAGTGCTGACGAAACTTGCCTGAATTACCCACACTACCTCCTCCTCCACATTCCTTGAGCATCATTTGTTTTCCTGAATGTGCGGGGTGGGGAATACGAAAAAATAACAATTTACTGATTGAGGAGGAGAGATCCTCTAGCCAAAAACAGATACACAACCATAATAGTAGGAAGCTAGTTGAAAGATTAACTCAACTAACCCATAGATGCAATACAGTTATGTCAAAGGCAATGGTAACTTGGAACCCTAGCTATTCAACCACCAGCAACGTCTGCTCCTGCCCCAATCCCACAATTCCTCTGCAGAAAGACCAGCTAAACACTCTCTCAGACCAAATGAGAATAGTTGAAGGATTGTTTCCTGCCATTAAGTGCATCATTCATGCAAAAACTAAGGAGTACCCTATTTTCCCCATTTGAGTAAATTAAGAAATTCCTTTCAAATGGCTTACATCTAATAACAATATGTAACTCATTAATAAACAGTTACTGTTTATTATGAATTAAAACTCATCATCATATCCTACATATAACCACAATTATCATGTCGATTCAGAAGGCAATTTGGCTTCCTTAATTTAAAACTAAGAAAGAAAAAAAAGCTGAATGTGTGTGTGTAAGGCAATTGATAGAATGTTACTGTCAAAATGTTTCAAGTTCACTGAGATACAGTTTGGCTGAGGAAGAAAAAAAATCCAGGTTGTTTCACCGGACGTGGATTTTGCCACCAAATCCCTTGACTTTTCTTCCTTCTATAATTCTAGATCAGAAGCAACAGACTGCAGATGCTAAGGACTGCCATAGCAATATTTTAACAGTGTTTTATTAAAAAGATAACAGTACCAGAAAAGGATTTCCAGCAAGACGATGCCAACTGTTTAAATATTCCTCGAAACCAGCCCAAATGTTTTATTATGCTCAGATGTCAAGGGTAGATCAGGCATCTATTAGGAACTGGGCACTGTGCTGGGTCTTTTAAATGAATTATCTCATTTAATGTTCAAAATAATACCGTGGTTTTAGGTACCAATTTTCCCTTTCAACAGATGAGAAGACATAAGCTACAAAAGGTTAAACAATTGCTCCAAATCAAACATCAAGCAAATGGCAAAGCCAGAATCCAAGAGTTTTTCTTAAACTAACAACCACGCTCATTCCAATTCAGCAGAATGCCTCCATGGATTTAAAGGATCATCTCACTCCTTCGATAGTTATTTAGTGCCCACTAAAAGCATGACACATAGCAGCTCAAGTTATCCTTTTAAAAGATTAATTTAGATCATGTCACTTCTGATGGCTTCTAGACACAGCAAGAATAAAATTCCAACTCCTAGCAATGGCTGCCTGAACTTGGCTCAAGCTACCTTTGAAAATGCCAATCATGTTTTCACCCCAGGGCTTTTGAACTTGCTACACCCCTGCCACTAAATCTTCAGATCTCTCAGATCCCAGCAAAAACCTTTCCTCCTTAAAGGTGCAGTCCTTGACAATCCAACCTAAATGAGCACCCCGCCCACTCTCCCACCCACCCACCCTCCAGCCTGATTTTTAATCTTACTTAGCCCTGCCTGAAATTATCTTGTGGATGTATCTGTTTCTTTGTTTATTGTTTGATTCCTCCCAACTAAGACACAAATGCCCTGACAGGAGGGACACCCCACCCCCAATCACTGGCCAGTGAATCCTCAACACTTAAACAGTGTCACACCCACAGTGTAAGCTCAGTAAATAAATATTTGTTAAATGGATGACTGAACTCTAGGTGCCATGGAGACACATACATAATTAGATGCAGGCCTGACCCTCAAAAAGTGTTCAATCCGTAAGGGGACAGCAACAAAAATAATTCCACAAGGCAAAATGCCCTAAGTGCCATAAAGGGAATAATAAAAATACTATGTGGTTTTAAAACAGACTTTTTAAAAAAAAAAAAAATCATATACCAACATAATATTAAAAACTACTTATAATTTCCCGAGGAAAGAAAGGAGGGAAGAAGATAAATTAATGCGGGAATAGGAGAGAATACACAAACACACGCACACACACACACACACACACACACACACATACTCTCATGTTATTCCTCAGAGCGGAAATGCTCTGTTCAGTCACGGCTTGGAAGATATAAACATCATTGAAATTCAAAAGCAGTTCTGAAAGAGAGGATGCCTCAATTGGTATGCAAGGGACGTTTCCTCCCCCTGAATACATTATGAACTTGCAGCATGCTAATATGCCATGCTATCATAAGCACCAGATGGGGCAGTAGGCAGTACATGTCCCATCAAACCTCAAGAAGATGTATTAATGTTCATGCTCTTTAAAAAAAAAAAAAAATCCTTTGCTTATGTCCCTAGACTTCCACATTTCTTAGCATTCAGTCACTTTCTCTCAAAGCACAGTCCTCCAGGGCGGCTCCTCTTCACCAGATGGTACCAGGAATCATTTCAATCTATTTTATCACAGGAGGCAAAGGCCACAAAGCGTGTCAGACTTTGGTGTGCTTACTGAAGGCACACCAAGCACAAAAGAGAACAACAGAAGATACAGGAGACGTGAGAAATAAATCTTCTTCAGGCACCACGGATGAAACATTTTTTAATTATGCTGAACCCTTACTAATGCTCCACACGGAGGGGGACAAAAAGAACGCTTCTGTATGTCTGAACTTTCACGACTAGCTGATATTATTATGAAGTGGAAGTCTACCCTGAGTGTTCTCGAAAGATGATCAATCAGCTAAACTCACAAAATTGTGAATAATCAGAAGGTGGCCTCGGAATGAGGCGAGGGCGTAGTAAACGGTACCTGAGTGTGCCGAAATAGACTCGCTTGTTTAAAAGCAACTATCAGAACAAATAACATCCCAGAATCCGGTGAAACACACCCTAAGTATCTCAGTCAATTCAGCTGTAATGTGTGGAAATCTGAATATGCCATTAGAAACCAAGGATCTGAATAAATACATTATTTGTAATTTCTTGAGCATTATTTTTTAAATACATCATTTAAAATAATAAATTGCCTTGATTTCCATTCATCTAGGATCTCCACTAGTTTATTTGTGATCACAAAGGGGTATTTTCTCTAGAATACAGAAGGAGACATAAATTGTATGTTACAACAGTGTTTCTCAAACTTGAATGGGCTTCAGAATCCTCTGAGAACTTGCACAAACACAACTGCCGCCCCCCAACCCCACCCCAGAGTTTCTGATCCAGTAGGTTTGGGGTGGGGCAAAGAATGTGCATTTCCAATAAGTTCCCAGGGGATGCTGATGGCCCCTGGTCCATGAGCCCTACTTAGAGAACCACTGATCTACATCATTCTGTACCATGTTTCCAAAGTACTCACTACCCTTAGAAAGTCTGGTATCTTAGAGAAGCTTGGGTGGCTCAGTCAGTTAAGCGGTTAAGCATTTGACTCTAGATTTTGGTGCAGGTCATGATCTCAGGTCGTGAGACTGAGCTCCCACATGAAGCCCTACGATGGGCTCTGTGAGGGGCTCCCCCTCGGGCTCGGTGCTGGAGGTGGAGCTTACTTATGACTCCCTCTCTCTCTCCCACTGTCTCCCCACCACACTAACATGCACTTTCTCTCAAAACAACAACAATAAAAAGTCACTCCAGTATCTGTGCAGAATACCAGCAATATCTTTGTAAAAACAGATCCACTCAGTCGATAAGCTAAACTGACCTATGAATTTTTTAAAAGGCACAAATGAAGAGAAATACTTATAAAATATCTGTCAAATTAGCAAGATTATTCTCTGAAGGTATACTCTATAACAAGAGTCCCTGAAACTCTACAGTCCTGCCCTGGTCTTTATAAAGGATTCAATGTAAATGTTGACAGAAACAAAAGAGGGCAAAAATATTTCAAGAAAGCTGCATTAATGCAAGAAATTACATGTTCTTCATGAGAATACTATCTATATCATGCACTGAATCAATTACCTTAGCAATCTCTCTGGAGTCTTGAGGATAAATTTTATCAGCCTATCAAATTACTACTCATCTAAGATTATGGGTTGAAGAAAGTGCTTAGCTGTATTTCCTGTGTAACTGAAGAGATGAAAATATTTCGTTAATATTTGTCTTTTGCTATAACCTTACCCCTGTGTCTGCTGGAGAGTGAAACCTTACATCCAGCCTCCCAAACTACACACAAGGCTCAGGTAAAGGGAGAGACAATTCCCCAAAATACTGTGTACAACTATCAAAAGTCCTTGACTTTGTTTCTAATTTCGGTACTTATGCCAGGAAGGGTTTAAGTGTTATATGTTGTATTATACTCTTAGGAAATATGATCATGATAAATTCACAAATTTATAATGCACGCAACTCTCAACTACTATGCAATGAGCCACCAACAAAGTTGGTATGGCCAAAACAAAAAAGCATTATTCTTCCTTAACTCTGAAAGCAAACGCTTGATTCTTAAACACCATTTACCAAAAGTTTTATAAGATTTCCTTTTTATTTTTCCCCCTCATAATTAACATGCTTTGTGCATTATTTCTTTCCTTTAAAACCTCTGTGAAACCCAGTCCACCTCTCATCCACTCACTGACTCATTAAGCAAACATTTGCTGATTGCTTACTATATGCCAAGCTCACAGGTAGCCTGGAATGGAATTATTAGAACTAAGAAATCAAGATCTTAATGTAAATGGCAGCTTTATCAAGAGGAGTTGATGATGTTTGAAACGTCTATTTTAAACCACGAAGGAGAGTCTGTATCTTGGGAGACATAAAAGGTTAGACAGAATTCATCTCTCTAGCAACATCCCCTACCGAGGAACAGGAAACTCTCTGGGGGTGATCTGGAGCATCTGAATCATCTAACTTGAAGTCACACATGAAAACTGCCACTTCCCCGAAACTGAAAAAACCAGGATGGGCTTCTAAGCATCAGCTTTATTGTTTTACTCACCATTCTAAGTTTAGTTATCTGTTTCCAGGTGAGCAAATTACTAGTAATGGGTAAAAGGGTGGGCAGATGACAGAAAGAAAGGAGAGAAAATCCCATCAAATATAGACAAAACTCATCAAGCACAAGGGTGTAGAGCCCTTTTGTGTGGCTTCAACACTATCCCTCCCTTTTCAAGTGCAGAGAGCCCCGCTGTCTGCCTTTAGTAATTACTGCTTGCAAGTAAACTATGCATTTTTGGGGCACACAGGACGTTTCCAATCATCATTATCACGGTCCTGTGAAGTAAAAGTCAGCAAGGCAGAATGACTGTCTCTAAGACGAAGTAAAGCTCAGGCAGACAGTAAACTGACTTGTTCCTGGTTATGCCACTACGTGGAGGAATCCTGATTCACACCCAGGAACTGGCATCTTAAACATCCTGTGCTTTTTGAGAGATGACCTAATAAAACACTCCACAGTAATTGTTTACAATATAAATTCAAGTTGTAATAAACATGTTCAGCACAAAGGGGGCAAGACTATAGCTGAGTATGAAGACCATGGCCACCCAAAATAACGGCCAATAATGACACAAGTTTTAAATCCGTAAACAGAATCAACTTTGTGGCATAGAGAGGTCCTCTTCTACTCTCTGGAAAACACTACAAAGTGGGTGAAGTCTCCAAGACATTGGTGAAAGGTGTATTTACATCACATTGAGAAGGTAACAAACTCTTTGCTTCCAGAATGTAAGTAAAATGTAAATAAAGATAAAAAAATTATAGCAAATAGCTTAATAATAACAACAGGGAAACAACTCCTTTCAACAAAGTTCTTCAGAGAGACCCCTACATTGTAGAAAACAGAAAAAGTTTTGAAAGCCTGGTTACATCTACATTTAGCCATTTTGGGGGGCCACGAGCTTCTCAGCAAGCAAACACTGGTATAGAAAAGTGTGTGGGGGTAATTAGGAAGTTGGGTTTTGCCTCTGATTTCTATCGCTCCGTATTGTATAAACCAATGATTAGGAATATCCTGGAAAGTCTAGGAGAAAATAAGGTGCTTTCTAAGAACTCAAATTTTCATTTCCATTCCTTTAATATTTTCCTGTCTCTAGACTATACAAAGAAAACTAATGCTAGAGCAGAAAGGAAGAAAATAAATGTTAACAGGCCTTTCAAATGAAGTGTTCCCATAAGTGCTGAGTATACACGTTTAGATATAACCATAATGAAGAGGAAACAATGCCTATCTCCCACGGAAAGAGTCAAAATCCAACCCCTTCCTCATTCCACTTATATCCCTGTCAAGGCACATGTTAAGCATTTCAAGTTCAAGAATATATCAACTGTTACACCAGGACCCTCAAATTTTATTATGTATTTTCCTCCCAATAACCCAGCAATCATTAAAGCCAACAACAAGCCCAGAGAAAGGCAGTGAAGTTAAATCACACAAAGTTCAAGTGTAAAGTAATGATACACTCAGAAGCACAGCAACTGTCCTCAGAGTTCCAAATAACTACGCACGCCATCAAAATCACCCCAGATTATTAAGAATGGTCTGTTTATTTTGTCAGACTCTTTAAGACTCTTGTTAAAGCTGTAAACACATGATAAAGATACCCTGTAATATCCCTTCTTCCTAAAGAGCATTTCTGCCCATCTAATTACATAGCTCTTAACACCAAAGTCTTTACAGTATCATGTTCTCATTGGTACTTTCAAAATGATATTCTTGCTTGAGCAGCAAGTACACTGCATGATGTTAATAAACCACACAGAATTAAAAGAACACCTCTGACAAAGTGAGTCCCTCTATAGAGATACACTTCCCACTCAGCTTTTAAAAAAGAAATGTGGGAAACACACATGAAAGCTTCTAGAGAAAGCATGCCATCATTTTTTGAATCAAGTGCTTCTTTTAGAGAGGGAGGGGCATGGCTAAAAAAGGTTATCTGCTTTTCTACAGTATCCTCATCTTCTGAAATCACAGTGTCTGCACACCCAGAACCTATCATGGGTACCCAACAGTCTGGCTAACAAGAGATCTTTTTTTTTTTTTTTTAAACCACACAATGCTGGTGAATAAAACAATTTGGTCTGCCAATGTGCTGAATATATCATTTACTTCCAATTTTCTACTAATCTGAAGCATTGGAAAAATCATCTATCTGAGCTTCTGATCAACAGAAGATAGCTGGGATTACCACATTCCCAAAGCCTAAAAAGGCACTGTTTTAGTTAGCCTCTACAGCTCTGACAAGGAATAAATCTAGGATTTCTATTAGACTTCTCAAAATAATGACATTAGCCCCTTGATGCCTATTACTGTCAGTGCACACTTTCAAGAGAAGTAGGAATATACAGAGAGCCACCTGGCATCCTAACCTGTTTTATCCAAGATCATGCTTGATGATTAAGGCTCACGCTTTTCCATTTTAGTTTTTCAGCAAAGAGAACAACTCTACTGCAAATTCAGACATTCCCTTTTAAATGTTTCCATCTAGTCTGCACTACAAAATATCCCCTCCTCCAGCCACAACATCCTTACCCTTCCTCAAAAAGAAAAGAAAACAAAAAGGAATCCAAAAATCAGACAAACCAGAGAATCCTTCCCCTGCCATTTAACTCTATGTGTCCTTGGGCAAAAAGCTTCATTTACCTGATCTTCAGGTTTCAAACAGAAACCCTGTGCAGAGAAGGGTAGTAAGAAGTAGGAAGTCTAGAAGGTGCCTAGCCCGGGGCCTGGCATGTATAGGCTTTCAGTAATAGGCTGCTTTTACTATACCATCAGAGATTTATTCCGTTCAGAGATGGCAGTTATATATGCCCTTTGAGATTAAGAGGATTTCCTGATTCCTTTGATTGGAACTCTATGGGTTGAAAAACATAATTAAGCTAGACATTCTCAGAAAGTACATTTACATTAATATTAATTAATGCAAACAGCTGCTTGAGGAAAGCCAGCCAGATAAACCTGCTTCTTGGTCAGGTGTGAAATCCTATTGTTCTCGAGTTATGAGTCATTTAAGTTAATGACTTATTCCACTAGATACAGTTAGCTACCCAAGAACCACAACTGTACACAAAGAAATCGCTTTTGAGAAATACTATACCCGCTCACACACACAGGAATTAAAATTTAATGAACAAAAATGAATGTCCTGCCCATCGCATAAGAACAACAAACTAAAAAATGTTAAGTTACATTAATGAAGTTCTGACCTGAGGCAAGCATAAGGCAGGCAAGGGTTTCTAATAAGCACTAGATTGGCCCATGGCCCGCCCTTCCCCCATAGCCTTGAGTCCATTTAGGTCCTCCCTTGCCTCTGGGTTCCCATCTCCTGTCTCCGGGCTCTTACTACTCTATATCGTAATTTACTATTACTTCTCCACCTGGAGCACTAGACCTCAAAACTCCTTGAGGGCATGGAGGGACTGAATCCTAGTCATCTGGTCGCTGGCCCCTCTGCAGCCCACCTACCAGTGTGTACCACCTGCATTTCCTTAGGAAAGTGACCTCTCCATTGCCATGCCCTTGCATTGCTCAAGCCGCTTAGTACTCTAGTAATTAACCACATTTAGGCTCCCTCCCCATTTCCAAACAATTAGAAGATAAATGGAATGGCATACTTTTGCCACGGGTCAAGTGATTATTGTTAAAAAAAAATCTTCTACAGAGCTCTACAGTCCTGGAGTGAGAGGGGAGAAAGTATACAGTAAGAGCCATCGAGGGTAGACTAGGAAAGGCAATGAAATAAGACTGACGTTGACTTGGTTTTGTGATGAAATGTGTCTATGAGGTTTAGAAGCTGCTTGGCAAAGAGGGGGTACTGGAGAATTCTCTTACTTTGATGAACCACCTGAGTAAATTGCTTGACCTCTATGAGCCTCAGTTTCAACATCTGTAAACTAAAAGCACTTACAGGATCAACCTTTTATCTCTTAAAGGTATTTGTTCCTCTGATGATTCAGACAGAAGGCTGTTCAGAATTACATGAGGGAATCTTCTTTGCAGACGTCAAATATCAGGGTAGTGATGAGACGGTTAATAAACACTTCCAGGGCCCCTGGGTGGCTCAGTGGATTAAAGCCTCTGCCTTCGGCTCAGGTCATGATCCCATGGTCCTGGGATCGAGCCCCACATTGCATCAGGCTCTCTGCTCAATGGGGAGCCTGCTTCCTCCTCTCTCTCTCTGCCTGCCTCTCTGCCTACTTGTGATCTCCATCTGTCAAATAAATAAATAACATCTTAAAAAAAAAAAAAAAACAATTCTAGACTATATAATAATGCCCACGAAGTGAATGTGTACTCTAAGAAATAAAAATAAACCAGTTGTTTTATGAAATCCTCAGCAGTGATCACCACCACCACCACCCCCAAAATTAAACATTTATCTGTTGCAACAGGCCATTAACTACACAGGAAGATGCCTTGTCAAAGTTTCAAAGTATTATTGAAAATACATAGAACTCGGGTGCCTGGGTGGCTCAGTGGATTAAGCCGCTGCCTTCGGCTCAGGTCTTGATCTCAGGGTCCTGGGATCGAGTCCCGCATCGGGCTCTCTGCTTGGCAGGAGCCTGCTTCCATCTCTCTCTCTCTCTGCCTGCCTCTCTGCCTACTTGTGATCTCTCTGTGTCAAATAAATAAATAAAATCTTTTTAAAAAAAGAAAATACATAGAACTAAAAGGTCAAGGACTCAAAAGTATTAACAGAAAATAATTGAAAAAGAAAAAGGAAGTGGTACCAGGGCTTGAAGAGAAGTTGGAACTTCTAAGTGCCTGCTACAAAGAAGTCATAGCTGCACAATCTACATTTATAATTGGATATTTGCAGCTTATATGCTTTTCTTTTCATAGCTGGCAGGAGGCTTGTTTGAGATAGCAAAGAGTTGGCCCAACACAATAGAAAACCAACTCAAAAGGTAAAATCGAGTGACATTGGATGGATTGTTGTGGGGTTTTTTTGTTCTTGCATAATAGCATTTATAGATTAATCTATTTAAAAAAAAAACAACAACCAGGTGCATTACCCAAATGTTCAGTTACTGGGGACACTCACAGTTGTCTGTCCATGGCAGTTTCATTTCTGTTTTTTACACAAATCATCGCTTGCAAGCACTGATGTTAAAAACAGAAAAACAGTCTAGTACACAGTGGCTATAAATGCCAAATCAATTTTCAGCAGATAATAAAGTCCATGTTTTACAATCAGCAATGCACTGTTTTACTACCCAAAAATGTAAGCTAATAATATATAGCTCTACTAAATGGAAAATGCAGATACGCTGTTAAAAAACGGGCCGGCTGTGAGAGGATGGATCATTTCTGCAGGGACCTTCTTAAAGCTATGTGTAAGTGTTTTGAAAATATCACATGATGTGGCCATGTGTTAAAAATTACAGCCAGTTAAGTTCTCTGCTAAGAAAAATATGTGGGCAATTTATGAAATGCACTCCAGGATGGAGATGTCTTAAGTAAAACCAGATTTTGAAAACAAACCTTTTTTTTTTTTTTTTTTTTTTTGGAAACTTGAACTTAAAAAAAAGTTCCAGGCACATCTGGAGAGCAGGACCATTGAGAAAGGGTGGTCTGACCTAATACTAGCCATCTTCTGAAAGAACAGCACTATTTCTGGGCTACACTGACTCTGCTCACTTATTGTCCTTTTAAGGAAACAGTCCTGAAAGCATTTTGTAGGTCAACATATGTTCTTTGATAATATTATACAAAGATTGATAAAAATATAAGTGTTTCAGAAAGCCTGGAGTCATCTCCCTCCCAAAAACAATATAATGCCCAAGGTCTCCCAGTCATCTCATGAGAAAACATTTTCCTTTTCTTAAACACAAGGATCTAGTTGTTACAAAGTGACAGGCAGTGAAATGATATTTCCTTATATTAAGTTAAATCATAAAAATAGTTTAATCTATTTCTTTAAAGCATGCATGGTCTCCTTTGACTTTTTATAGCTCATTTTGTAACAGCATGCTATCAGCAGCTAAAGTGTGTTTTTTTAACCAAAATAGTTCTAGAAACCCTTAAACTGAGACTTTTTTACCTATCCACCCCCACAGATTGGTATGTCTTTGAATAAGTTCAGTCTGTGCAAATCTGTTTCCAGGGATCCCCATTTTTATGAAAAAGGTCCTAGACCTGGGAATTGTTACATCAAGTCTGAGACACCCAGGAACACGTTCTGACATCTGACCTACCAAATAATTAATCATAATAATAGTAGTAATAGTAATATTAAATGTTGATACATAAATATGTAGTCAAAGAAAAAAGAAAAAAAAAGTGACAGTATCAGATTACCCGAAACACATCCTTTTAATCTTCATGTCTTATTTAAAAACATAAAATCTGTCCCAGATGGTTAAAATCATCCATTAATATAAGTACATATGTGTGGACTAAAATATGCTAAAAACATATTAAGAGGCAGTCCATCCAATAGGAGAGTTTAAAAAGTGCAGATGGGTGTCAAAAATAGCCAAGTGTCAGATCTGCTCAAGTATCACCATTCTGGCGCAGGCTCCCAGTCACAGCTGCTAATATATTCTCTGCACCCAAGTACAAGGTTTTCTAACACAGTTGATGAGAGAGAGGGAGTGAGAAACACTGCCACACTTCAGGTTACTGCCTCAGAACCAGTCAGATATTAACGACTTAACACCAAAACAAACTTATCAATGATTCTAAAACTCTGTAGTGCAACATATTCTCAAGAAGCCTGCTTTGAAGAGGACTTTAAAATCCTGTGAGCGGTAAGGGATAGCCAGGGTCCTAACTCATCTCTTTCACCCCTGAGCATTCACCAGTGGTGTGGGGGGGCTTTAACCAAAACAGAATACAGACTCTTCAAAATGCTGATAAATCAGATCATTCAACATATATTAGTAAACATAAACACAAAGAAGATTCTCGAAGGGAGGACATAAAAATCAGATGAAACGGTGTTACAAGACTCCGGCAAAAACAAAACAAAACAAAAAGAAAAAAAAACACACACACAAGCACTTTTTCACACAGATTCCCTATCCCATACCCACTGCCCATGACATCTTTAGTTGTGTGGTGCAGATAAATCAAGATGAGAGCTTAAAGAGTTAAAATGACCTTTCAAAGACCTCAGTCATTGTCTTTCTGTAAATTGATTTCCCCCATATTTCAGCTACATACATTCCTTGTCTACTGAACTCATGAAAAAGTGCAGTTCTGTCACAAATGCATCCTTTCTGCACATATATCAATAATGATGAGGACTACAAGACACATCCTAAAGGGAGAAACATTTGTCAAACAACTGGCAATACCTACACAAAACTGTGGTTGCAGAAAACTGGCAGATAATGTTTCAAAACACCATCTGTGAGGTGTACAAAGTCTGTGACCAGCACAGCCTCTTCTGCCTGTCCTACCCAAATAATGTGCACGCACCAGCCAGCTGGAGGATCTCTAGCTGCCCTGTCTTTTTCATCTGGAGAGAGGCTGCTCAAAGTAGGCACAGGGCAATCCAGACAGTTCTTGAGAACAGCAGAGGCAACCCTTCCTCCACCAGGCTTCTCGCAGTCTTCTCCCTCCAGAGCAGAGACTTCACAGGCAACCATCACACAGAGACACTCCAGGCTCCAGAGATAACATGTTTCAGAGGAAACTGACACACACTCAATTTTCGGGACCACAACAGACCAGCTTCAGTAATCCAGCAGACCTTTTATTTTTAATTAACCGATTCATTTATTGGCCCGATGACATCTAAGGGCTGTTGATTTAAGGCAAGACTGAAATTATTTGTATTTCCAGAGCTTCCTTCACTTTCTCTGACATAAACAGCTTTTTAAAGAGACCTTATCCCAGGATTCTGCCAGAATCTGAGAACTCTCTCCACAGATGAAATTTGCAGGATACAAGGTACAGATGACAGTCCCAAAATCCATAACAGAAACAAGACTTCTTACTCGAGCTAAATCCCTCAAGTAAATTGCTCTGGCAAACATACGTGGCTGTACTTTCCCCTCCGCCTTTAAAGCACACCTCCCAAATTCTGAGAGCAGAGCCTCCACACCCCGTACCCCTGCGTCTAGATCACGATGGCTCTCTCTCTGCCACCTTCCACGCCTCACCTCTGTCACCCCCAGCCTCTGCCTGCCCAGGCAAAATCCCGTCCGGCGTGGGGCAGAAGGTATTTTCCTTGCATAATAAAAAGTAAGCTTTCTTCATTTCAAAATCAGAGGGAGAGAGAGAGCGGAGCAGGGCTAACTCACCAGGCATCCTTGAATCCAGCGTCCACACGGAAAGTGACTCCCTCCTAAAATCCAGCGCGATCGGGGCTCATGCCTCCTGTTCTGGAATGAGCGCCGGCAGAGAGAGGAGGGCCGTCAGAAGGGGCTGGGGCGGCATAGCCCGAGGCAGGGTGCTGGGCGCGTGCGCCTGCCAGGCAGAGACAGATGGAGAGCTGACACTCCGGATTGCACTTGGAGCAGAAATGTGGATGATGACAGGAGCACATGTGGCCTTGAACCCAGCCCTGTCTCCTCAGGCAGAACAATGACAGGGATGTGTGTGCAAAGTATCGCAACCCTTACCTCCCCTTACCCACTCTACCTCTCTGGGCAAGTTCCAGAGCACCAAAGAACAGAAAGTAAAATGCAGAATGATAAGCTAAATGCTGAATAATTCATTCATCACCACCCCCATCCCCTTACAACTTAACCCTTATTTTGCCGAAAGAATGGAAAGTAGCCTGGCCCCCTACCACGGCTCACAATGAAAGGCTTCCCTTCCATCTTCTCCTGTTAACAGCCATAATTGGAAACTCTATTAAAAAACAAACGTAGGCACAAACCTCAAAGCTTGTTTATTGAACTGGAAATCCAAAACAGTATAAAAACATTTTTTTAAGACTTTGTATTTTGTGCCAGCTTATCCTGCTGAACAAAGTCTCCGAATCCTTCCCTTTGTCAGCTTCTCAGTAGTATGTGTAAAATAGAACACTTTTTAGAAGCAGAAGCAGACCAGTTTTATTTTACTAGAGTGCTTTTAACCCCCTGGGATCCCTGCGTTGATATGCTCCAAACATTTTCAGCTTACTCTCTTCTACCTTGCATAGAGATCCATGGGAGATGAAAACAAAATCTTCACTGTAAAGCCTTTTCAAAAGCTGAACAATCACATCCTCCTGATTTCTGATTTTTTGCACACCCTTAAATGTTTATCCTTCCCATGAACAACACATACCCAGCCAGGTTCAATGGACTCTTCCCCATAAGCTTTAATGGACACCATGATATATAAAACTACAAGCCTTTGTTACAGTGCTTTATCTAAAGCTGGCTATTTTCCTCTCAGCGGTCCCTCTTTAGTCCTTTGTAAAACATCCTTGCCTCATAGGAGAAACAGAGCCTGCCTGCCTTGCATGCCTTTTCCAAACACACAAAATGCCAGGCAGAAGGAAAATACTGTTCGGTTCTAAAACTCTTCTTCATTTTAACACTTGCAAATCTTCCCTAAGATCTGTGTGTGTTTGTTTTAACAACAGGGCACACACGATGAGACAGATTCCTCAGGCTCTACCTTTCCAGTGCGTGGCCAATGCACTATAAACACGGAAACAATTCTACTCCGGAGCCTCTGCCCAGCCCATGGGCTCAATGCATATGACAGGCAGGAGCGTCCCCTTTAACTCTTGCTGTCCCTTCACGGTCTTCACCTGTCCTTTGCCTATTCTACACTTTCCATATGCTTTTAGCCCTAATCAGATCGATTTTTTTCCCCCAACTTGCTGCCTCAAAGAAATCTCAAAAACCCATGGGAAAAACAGAGACCGGGACTGTGATTTCTACCTCCTCACCCTTCCTCCACCTCTCCCAGAGAGGACATACAACCTGTTTCAAAGTGCACCCACATGCACGCACACATCCTCCACAAACTAAAAATAAATCATCTTTGGTAAACAGCGTCCATCAATAAGAATGTCTACAGTCCCTAAATACTGCACCCAAGAAGCAGGGCTTCATCTAGTGAACCCCTCAAAAATCCATCACTGTCAGAGACAACTTGTAAAAAGACTACAATTCATAATGATTACTCTGTTCTGTCACTAATAGTATACTGCACCCTATTTATGAGGCCAATCTTTTTGTTCATCTTAGTTAGATGTCACTTGTAATGAGGTTCTGTGTAATGGATTTCAGTACAGTTAAGCACCAAGCTCAAACATTCTTATGACAGAAAGCTTTATAGCAGGCATGAGTGTGATAATCAATTAAGTCTTGCTATAAGGGCCTTTATGGAATCCAGCAGCCTGAGTCTGTGGATGTTCATTTTCAAAGAGAGTTATTTTTTTTTTCTTAAAGCCACTCAGTGCTACATGTCGCTGATTTTTTTTTTTTTAATACTATACCTACGTGAGGAAGAAAACATTTTCACAGTGGGAGACCCAACTTTCATCAATATGCACGGTGAATCACTTCTGAAATAGAAAATCTACGACAAAAATGCAATACACTTTCAGAAAATTGGATGATATCCAGGTTTAAAACTGGGTCTTAATATGGGGACGCGACAAGTCCCACCACCACTGCTCACAACACTGAACTTTATCTGCTGTGTGATTATGTATCTTTTCTATGTGTAAAAAAGCTTTTTAAGCTGTTCTCTGACTACCGTAATTGCCACTTTAAATTGATCCACGTCAACAAAACCCAGATCCCTGGAGATTCTCACCTAGAAGTCTGACTGCAGAAAGGGCCTTACTGAATGTTGTGTGCCTCTCAGAGGAGTCCAGCATTTTGCTCAAGAAACCGGTGCCCTCCTCTTCTGCTTTCATCCAGGGAGGCAAGCAAAGCAGCAACCCCATTTGGCAGTTCTCCCTAAACAGGGAGACCTGGATACGTAGTTCTATACAGTTACTTAAGACAGAAATAACATTCCCTTCAATAAAAGGGAAACCAAAAAAAAAAAAAGAAAGAGCATAAGGAGCCAAGATCTCTAACAACCAAATTGTGTAATAAAAATAGACAATCGATAACATGATGAACGCATTTATGTAGGTGGAGTGGGGGAAGAATATGTATGGAATACGTACTACAGGAGTCTTCTCTAGTACAGAAACGCTGCCCTGCATCACCGTGAGAAAACAGACTTTTAAAAGTTAAGAAAGGGCCCTGCCTGGCTCCGTCGGAAGAGCATGGGAAGCTTGATCTCAGGGTCACGAGTTCGAGCCCCATGTTGGGCACAGAGATTACTAAAAAAAAAAATTAAAAAATTAAAAATAAACACTTAAAATATGTTCAGAACAATAACAGAGACTACACTGCTGACCAATTAAGTACTTCCTCAGGACAGCCATGTCAGTTAATGCATGTCTTTTAATTAAGGGCCCAGAGCTTTTTTAAGGCGTTTTTTTTTTGTTATTGTTGTTGGGTTTTGGGGGTTTTCTTTGAGTCATCTAAAGAATCACTTTCTGAACTGGAAAATTTAGTCAACGACTCAATGCCAGGCTCCCCCTGAAATACATAAATTGGTTTCTGACAAACTTCTGACAAAGCTGGATCCTTCATTAGAAGGGCATCACGGTATTGTCTTTCTCCCAGGTATTTTTCACTTATTCCCAAAACAGACCAGCCCCGTCTTAACAGACTTTTCCTTTGTTCAAGCCTGACTTACCAAGAGGGACTATCAGTCTACTGAAACCGTCTGCAGTTAATGAAAGCTCTCTACACCGGTGAAGGGCGAATGCCAGTTAAAGCTTTGCCACAGGTCTCCTCAACTTTCCTCTGGGCTCCTAGCAGTCTGTTGTGATACATTGTGACTTCACACAGTGGGTATTAAGTGAGTTAATTCAAAGGAGCTGAAACCTCATTGATCCTAACTGAAAGCAATACACCCAACCAAATACTTTCCTACCCCATCTGCTGTGGCCTGCCACCAGCTATTCAATACAAGAGAATTAATAGTTTCAGATATTCTAACCGACCCAATAAAGGCACTCATTTAAGCAGGGCTGCATTAACAAAGTGAAAAAACAAGGGTAAAATGGGTTCAAATGGAGCATTTTACTCCTAGTTGGCTTTAACAAAGCCGAATAAGGCTTATTCTGACTTTTTATGTGCAAGACTTGATAAACTGAATGAGAAGGCACTCAATGATCAGCCAACGAGCATTGATGAATGGTCATTAAGACCCCCCTGCTCTTAGAGGAGACCCTTCCACAAAGTGGCACACCAGCTTGAAAGGGCGGACTCACTAATGTCCAGATTTCTCCGCTTGCTTGTTCCACTTTCAATTTCAGACCACTGGCCACCAAATGAGGCTGACATATTGGAAAATAATGTTTTATGGGCGAGTGGTAAAAAATAAAATGGAGGCATTAGCTCTGCTTTCAAATTCAAATCTGCTAGTTTTGTCAGACCCCAAAGGTTTTGATTTTCCACCCAGCTGGAAGCTATTAGTGTTTTCTAAAGGCATCCCACTGACAGGGCAAACCTACCTAATGTGTGAGCTGTTGGGCTAAGGGAGATGGCCCTCTCTTTTGGATGATTTCCTAACTTCTCATCACTTTGACAGTCAATTAAATAGATACAACACCTAATAAAAATGTACATTAATTTGTTTCTGCCACTGAAAGACATGCGAGACTGTATTAAGTAAAAGCCATAGTAGATTGTCTTCTGACAAAGATAAATCCAATTAGACTTTGTCAGAGAAACAACCGGTTTATGTTTTACTTAGGCTACAACATAAGATGTGGCCAGCGACAAAGAAATGAGTGGAGTAGGGAGAAAAAAACATTAAGTGAAAAAGTTCATTGAAGTGTTCCATAAAGGTAAGAGCCGAGCTGTCACTTTAACTCCTTTCTATAAACGTCTGTTGTAAACAGCCAGCTACATTCACACTATTCCCCTCAAATATTTCCTTTTGGGGAAATGATTGGCAAGTATTTGTGCGTCAACTCTAGCCCACAGAACAGCTCGCAAGAACTTTACTTAAATGACAAGGGAACAGGGGACATGACTATCATCTTAAGAATTTGAAGGGTGTAGGAACATCTTGGGGTCAAAGGGTTATTTAGGGCTGTCCAAGAGGGCCTCCGCGTTAGCGGTAAGATGGAATCAAGCAGAAGAAAGCATGCTGGATAGAGGAACCTTGTCTTAACAGGTGATTATGGCAGACGTCGCAGAAGCAGAAAAGCTTCAGGACCCGGATCACTTGCAAGTAGGCAACAGAACACCATACGACACTGTGTCCCACAGAGAACACACTGCACAGTCTGTCCAGAAACCCTCATCTACTGGGGCAAGTGGCAGGTCGAGAACTAGAAGTCACAGCTCCTTCCCTTCACCTATGACATGTCCAACTCAAGCAGTCAGGTCACTTTGATTTTTCTTGTCGCCATCAGTTAGAGGGAGTTAACAACGTGCACTAAAACTGTAATTTGAACATTCCAGTCATAATGTATTTTTAAATAATAGCGATTTCCTAAATCGATAAGCCAAACAGTTTTTATGGGGCTTGCCCCCCATCTTCAATGCCTACAGAATAAAATGTTATATATATCATTCTAACAATTTTTCCAGCAATGTATTTGATGGTTTTTTGTTGCTGTTGTTGTTTTGTGCTTTTTTGGTGGACAGCAAAGCAAGGTTTTTTGAGAGATAGCAGAGTGATAGGACAAAACTCCCAAGGAGGGTGGGAATTCAAGAGGATTCCCAAATGTATTTGATTCTTAACTCTGGGTGAAGTATAACATTCTCTACAGAGGAATGAAAAGATGCGTATTAGTAATTCAAGTGTGTGGGGCACATGTATGCGTGTTTCTGTAAAATGAAATCTGTTTAAGATAAAATATCACTTGCTGGAGATAAAGTTTACATTTGTAATCATTCTAAATTGTTTCTGACAGGAACGATGCCTTTAAAACATCACAATACAGGGGCGCCTGGGTGGCTCAGTGGTTTAAGCCGCTGCCTTCGGCTCAGGTCATGATCTCAGGGTCCTGGGATCGAGTCCCATGTCCGGCTCTCTGCTCTGAAGGGAGCCTGCTTCCCTCTCACTCTCTCTGCCTGCCTCTCTGCCTACTTGTGATCTCTCTCTATCAAATAAATAAATAAAATCTTTAAAAAAAAAAAACAAAAACAAAAAACATCACAATACACTGTAATTCTTTTCTACCAGCAACTTTTGACTTTTGATGCCAAATCTTCAAGAAGAGTCTGAAACGTTGCATCCGACTTAGCACTTGCAATGACTGAATATTATATTACCGAAATGCAAACTTAAAACCTAACTAATATCGTTAAATACAAAGTACTCCATAGGCACCAGCAAGGGGTTAAATTATTTTGAAATTTTTAAAGGAACACACTTCCTCAGTAACCCACAAGGCTGAACACTCGCTATATTAACTCTGTCTTTTCAAATAACTGCATTTTCATATAAAAGCAATCAATCTTAGAAAGCACACACGTGCATGCAAATCTGCAAATAAGTTACCGTTTATACTTTCCTCAAATTTTTCTAAGAACTACCAGAATCACTCAGCGACTACAGAAGACACCCTTACTACCCATCCCTTATCCCTTATCCATTTGACAAGGACTGTAACACTATATGGAAAACCTTTGTTTCAATGTCACCACCTCCCTATCCTGACTGATGGCGAGTTAGTTTTGTTAAAACGCAACGGTGATGGCGTATGCTCCAATGAACTTTCCCTCCTCTCAGCACCAGAGACAAAAACCTGCAGCTCTGCTCTGTGCAGGAAGCCATCTGGACAGCTTTCCCTCAAAGCCCAGCCCACACCACACTGCAGGCAAAATCCGAGGTCTGGAGAGCTCCGTGGGGCTATTCATGACATACCAATTTCACATTTTCTGCTTGTACGCTTGCAACAATAAATGCTAATGAGGACTATGAATGACAATTTTAAAGACAATAAAAAGGTCTCCAAATCCCTTGCATATGGAGACACTGTTTTCAAAACTTCACCTTCTGTTACAGAGCTGTTAGAGTCTAAAGGAGAAAAAAAGAATAACCTAAGGAAAACAATAAGATGATCAAAGCACAACTGAATCCTTAAGATTTCCAAAGAAAGCAATCTGTGTAAGCCCAGGGAACAACAGATCTCACCACCCCTATGAGCAGCCCTATGAATTCATGAGGCATCCTTAACCTCTACTACCTTTACCTTCTGTAGATGTGCAGCTTAATAAAATCACTTCCTCCTCAACACTTTTTTTTGGAGCCTGGGAATTCCAAGGGCAGCATTTGTCCCAAAATAATTATAATCACATCATCATCGCACTTTGGCATATTTAACAATTCCACATATCTTCAGACAAACGTAAATGCAAATTGCTTCTCATCTGATAACATCTATTCCTAAAAACAATGCAATGATTCTGGATGGCGAAATTACAAATCATGTTTATTTTCCTTTTTAAATTTTTCTGTTTTCTAAATCTTCTAAGATGAGCAGATATTACATTTTGAACCAGAAAAAAAAAAATATATTACTTTCAATGCAGTGAAAGAACTGGACAAAAGACAGAGAAGTGTTTTGACCTAGATAGGAATTAAACCATTTTACACAACAAAAATAAAACAAAAGATTCCTCTTCCTATAAATGGAATAAAGGGTATCCTTTCCATTAACATGGATTAAAACACTTTCAACAAAATCCACCAGGTGGAGCAAATACACAGCAATAAAAAAAAAAGTCTCGGAATTTTTTCAACATGTTTTCTCACAGGAATTTTTTTTTTCTTACCTCTAACAAACTCTCCACTTCTATCTCTCCGCAATTTATCAAAATCTGCACACACACTAATTTGCCACATTTGTAAACAAATTCAAAGGCACTCAAAACGATTTTTAGCTACGATGGATTCCATTACAAATTTTCATTCCAAAACCACTTTATTTGTTCAAATAATACCCAACGCAGTATATCCGCTTTTTCACCAAGGTAAATTTTTTAATCAGTGTTTTACTCTGATCCTACTGGCTTCCATCAGGCATGCCCCTTCCCCACACAAGACCAGGCAGAATAGAATTTAATGCTGTGTACTCTTAAATACACTGAACAGTGGCTAAAACCTACAGACCTCAGCTCAATTCCTTTACTCTGTATGGAAATTTGACTTCTCACTCTTGACATTTTATTAAGTGTACTCTTAATTGTATACACCAAAATCTCATTAAAATTTGGGAATACTGTGACTGTTTTTTTTTTTACCCATTATATCACAGTGTCCTGTTTTCATTCCTGACGCAGCCCACAGTTACTAACAGAATATGGTTTTTTCCCTTCTTTTTTCTAGAGGTCTTCACCTCCTCCCTTTTTCTTCTTCCACAGTTCTCCTTTCTTCTTGCCATTTCACCACACCTACTAAGAACACTCAGTGCCAGGCACCAACCCTGCTTCCTTGTTTGCATTTTCTTCTGTAATTCTTGATGCCACCTGCAAGCCACAACTTTCTCCATTTGCTTTTCAGAGTCCTCCAAGATTTTCTCACATTACACACTTTCTGTTGCCAAGGCTTAATGCTACCAATGGCACTATTGTTACCTGCATTCAAGAAAGCTCCAGTGAGGGGGAGCCTGGGTGGCTCAGTGGGTTAAAAAAGCCTCTGCCTTAGGCTCTGGTCCTGATCCCAGGGTTCTGGGATGTAGCCCCACATTGGGTTCTCTGCTCAGCAGGGAGCCTGCTTCCCTTCCTCTCTCTCTGCCTGCCTCTCTGCCTACCTGTGATCTCTGTCTGTCAAGTCAATAAATAAAATCTTTAAAGAAAGCTCCAGTGGGGACAGAACTACCCAAAAGTTAGAGCTGGAAAGCAGGGTACCTCGCACCTATCACGTGGAGGAAGACACCAGTACCCAACACTGACTGTGGCTTCAAATATATTCACGTATTTTCTTTTTTCCTATTTATATGGCTGTTGAAAAGAGAAATGCTCTGAAAGAAATGCACCAGGCTGATACATAAACAAACACACACATGCCCGAGGATACACATCACACTTCCGGCAGCACTGTTTATGCTGGTGCCTAACAGACCACAGAGATGCCAGCTCCCTCACAGGATGCACCGGCCTAATCCAATTACTTAAACGATCATATATTTTTACCCGAGTGGGATATAAGTGCATACAATATTGACATTACCTCCGCAAGTGCGAAAAGGAAGTTTTGAGAATCATCCCGACCAAACTCTTCCCTACAAAGGCCAGTTCCTTTCTTCTTTGCAAAGAATGGAATCAGTTCCCTGGAGTGGTGTTGGTGCACAAGGCAAAGGAATAGGCTGCTCCCTCTCTTTATCTACCTAGAGCTCCCATTAGCAATAATGGCACGCACATACGTGCATCAGAAAGGTAAATGCTGGGGCGCCTGGGTGGCTCAGTGGGTTAAGCCGCTGCCTTTGGCTCAGGTCATGATCCCAGGGTCCTGGGATCGAGTCCCGCATAGGGCTCTCTGCTCAGCAGGGAGCCTGCTTCCCTCTCTCTCTCTCTGCCTGCCTTTCTGCCTACTTGTGATCTCTCTCTGTCAAATAAATTAAAAAAAAAAAAAAAAAGAAAGGTAAATGCCCTTAAGTCTGCGTGACAGTATGTGCATCAGAAAGGTAAATGCCCTTAAGTCTGCGTGACAGAATCCGCATGAAGTAGTTGGAAAAACCGAATCACCGCACATGTAGTCACACTTTCCCCACCGTTTGCAGGAAACCCCACCGCCACCACCTCTGCTCCCCCACCCACCATGCGGACATCCATCAGCCCACACCATGGATAAAGAACCTGCTGGATTTCCTCTCGGTAAGATAACATCTTGTTACACTCTGGGGATCTCTTGAATGGCTCCGTCTCCCAGCATTCCTAAGAATATTTATCCTATACTATCCTCAGATGGGCTACACATCGCTGTCCAAATATTATTTCTCTCCACCCCCTACTTGCTTCATCAAAGGGTGTGGCTCTTCCCAAAGCAAATTCTCCAGTCCATGTTCAAGTTCCAAGGGGAAGAAAAAAAAAAACCCCAACCTTAAAAGTTCTGTCACCTTTGCTTAAGGATGGACTACTCTCGTGGCCAGATTACGGTTCTAAAACGGCCTCATCAAAACAACCATTGAACTAGTTCCATGCTGAGCTACTGAGTCTGACCTAAAAGGGCAACCCACGGTGGACACGATGTAAACAGGAATTAGGAAAACAAGAATCCATTTAAGGAAGACCAGTTCTCCACTGGTTAATATCTGTGGCCGTTGACAGAGACAATGTTTCAGAGCAAGGCCAGAGTGTAAAATCAAAGAGCCAGACTTTTAAATTCATTAAAAAAAGAAAAAGAAAAAAATTAAGTGTATCTGTCAGTGTAGTCCAGAAGGAGAGAGCAGGGACACAGCACTGGCAGGAACCTCAAATTCCTGACCAAACCCTCTTCCACACAATGCCTCCAGAAAGAAAGGAACCCAGGGCGGGAGCCAGCCTGACGCTGGCGGACAGACAGGGCTGGCCTTGCAGGATGTCAGAACGCCAGGCGGCTGCGAGAGATACTGGGTTTTCACACACTCTCAGCCTGGCTGTTTTGCTCTTCAGGTAATTAAACAAGGAAGCAGGGCTCTGGGTCTGAGCCTGACCCTGAAGCTGGGGCTCCATGGTTCTGCGTATCAGCTTCCGCAAGAACTGCCCGGGGCATCAACAGAACATTCTCCTCTCACTCTCTCCCGTTTCCTTCTCCACCTCTTCCTAAAGCTGACCCAGAAACAAATCCTCCCTACAAAAACATCCATAGAAAGGTCTGAGTCTATTTGCAATAAAAACCTCTGTAATGTTGCTGTTCCCGGTCCCTACCTCCCTTTTGAAAAAGCAAAAAAATTAACCTAATGCAGGAACTCTGTAAAAATGCATGTAAAACAAATATGTGCAAAAACACCGGTGTCTTAATTAGGATGGGATATTCAAAAGAAAATAATACCCAAATAATAATCCTTGTTTTCTTTAGCCTGTGTGCTTGATTAAAGCACAAAATCTGCAAAATCAAAAAAAAAAAAAGCTCCCCAAGAAAAGATTTTGATCGTCCACTTCACAAATTAACACAAATTGTGTTGTACAATTAATATGGTTATTTTCTGTTTTGATAATGGGCATTATGGCAAGTAAATACCACCTATGATCTAGTTTAGTTTGTTTCTTCAAAAATCTCATTTAAACAAAACTGTGTATACAAAGAAAGTCACCATTAAAACTCAGGAATATAAAAAATATCCCTCAAAAGAAATGAAAGTGGTATACTTATACAAACACACACACATACACACACACATTAAGCAATGATTAGAATCACATAAATAATATATTCTTCCTTCATCTCAAAATCCATAGAGTAAAATATTGGCTGAAAGAGACAGAGACCAAAGGAGAGAGGAATACAAAAGCATGCCTGCTTGTCTGTGTTCAACACAAAGAACATTAAATGAAAACAACTGGCATGCTGCCAAATTCCTATAGAGGCAAAGAGATTCAAATAAATTGATTTCACGCATCACACTGACCTGGGATCAGTGTGCAGTGTTACAATAAGCTCAAAGCTCCATGTGGGGTAAAGCCCATTAATGCTATCAGACCCCTCCAACATGACCAAGAAAAACTAAAAATAAACCCAGACACTCTCAAAAACCAGCAATTTTACTTCAGAAATAACTTTCCTCTTTTCCTAATAAAGCTAACCAATATTTAAGGGTGCATAGCACCACTTAAATTAACTTTTTTTTTTAATCACCCTTTTAAAAATACAAACGTAGCTATTGAGACCCATACAGTATCTATAAATTGGAACTGCATCACCAAGTCACCCCATGATATGAACACAAATACGCACCACCCTGCAACAGAAGTTTCTTCTGTCTTAACTGTCTCCCATGCTATTCCCCTTGTATCTTTTAGACAGCTAATGGATTTAAAAAAAAATTTTTTTTTTCTTCAGTATGACAACTACTAGACCCTTAGTGTTTTCCTTTAGTGGCTTCTAAGAGCAAGCTCTCCCCAGCTGTCCTAAGTCCCCCCCCCCCACCCCCAAAAGGCAAGCATCATAGGAGACCAGTTTCAAACCACATTCTAGAGGACCAAGCATTATGCTTATCTGGGGGGTATGCTTCAAAACACTGGGGGATGAAACATAGAAGCGTTTTGCCTTTACCAGCTTCTACCTAAGCTGGTGGCTGTACCCGCGGCATCATTCCCGCTCCCCTCCTCCCCACCCCCACAGAAGGAGATGCGTCTCCTCATGACCCTCCCCCCACACCCTCACCACCACCACAAACTCAACACACAGACCAGACTCTCTGGCGCCACCTCAGGCCGTTCTCACTTAGAACCCTGACTGTTGAACTTCACATAGTTCTTTACTTTTCCTGTCTCCAAATTACAAGGCCAGGAACCCAATGGATTCCAGGTGTCTGCAAATTTAAAGTATATGATTTCTGTTATTCTCTACTTCTTAGGTCAACTTGAATCTGAACCCTATACTTCTATACACCCATTACCATTACAAAAAGGAAGGAAAAATAACTAGAAGAAAAAAGTGTCGATGCCACCTAAAATACAAAGAAAACCCAAAAGCTATCCCAAGTTATAAAATATATGTAAATATTCTGTGTGTGTGCGTATACTCATCATTTTTATGCACACACATGGATAGGAAAGACAGAAAGTACTCAGCATGGTGTCTGATACTGATGCTATCCATTCAGTATTTGCATAGGATAACAAATAATATGCATTAAGTCACTTTAAAATGTGTGTCTTTGTCATGCCCTTTTGCTTTCAATATGGACCTTCCCTGATGCCATGGTTCAATGCCAGCAACGCCTAGACAGAGCCCATGAAGACCAGAGGAGGCTCTGACTGTAACAGACTGGGGGAGGGTAAAGTCCAGGACGCTCTGGATCTGCACCACTGGTTCAAGTTTTTAAACCCGATATCCTTTACTATTTGTAATCCGCACCTTAGGTGATTTTATCATACTATTAAGAGCTCCCACAGAGACACGCGAGGCAAAAAGTGGTTATATCCTCTTTTAAAACAAGTGCTTTCTTCTGATGGAAGATGAAAAGGAACAAATTCCCCAGCAGTGGTTGCTGGTGTTGTTGTTGTTACTATTATTATTACTAGTTTCCATTAAGACATTGACCCCTTTCCTTCTATTTTCAAACTTCAGAAGTCTAATCAACCAAGATGTGAGTCCACAAAAAATTAATTTTTCATAACAATCGGACATGAGGTAAGAAGGTAGAAACAGAGGTGAAAGATGGCTCGACTACTTAAGACAACTGAATTCCTTGCCTTCTCTCTTGAATGTCTGTCTCTCGCTAATTACTGGAAAAGATCATCCTAAGAGGAAGGAGGGGGAATGAAAGGAAGAGAAACACAGAGAAACTAAATCACCATTCAGGCTACCTCAAAGGATTCTGTAATTATACAGAGAATTATTTCATTTTCTATGGTCTTTCAAAAACAAAAACAAAAACAGCCCCACTTGCCAACACCTTTTTGGAAACTTACAGAACAAGCCAATAAGTATTTGTAGGAATTGAAAGAGTAGATACTGTGGGGTGGGCACCAGCAGCGATATTTCCAGAACCATGGCCACAGATGGTAAATATTTTGCTACCCCTCTTTTCCATGTAGTCAGGCAGGCAGTCAAAGAACTTCAAACATCCCTTCCCAATCACTAGAGTGCCAACCACTATTACACAACATCTGTGTTAACTCTCAACTTTTTCCTGGCACCGTTCATCCTTAATCGTCTGTGCTTCTGCACGAGCCACTAAACCTAAAACTGAGCTGGCTGCAGGAGGCATCAACTCTCTGGAACCCATAACTCAGGGTTCTCCTTAATTCTGAAATGCTGCAGGCTTTAAGAAGTCTCTTGCCAAATGGTAATAATATACTTAGTTGAGAGTTACTGTTTTCCTAAAGTTAGATTTTTTTTTTTTTTTCAATGTGCTCATGGACATGAATTCTGCTTAGGAAGTAACATTCACCTAAAAGTTAAAAAAAAAAAAAAATCCAAATCAATCAGAAGAAATAATAAATTGAAACGCACTTTCTCTCCCCTCTTTAGTCAACAAACTGTTTCAGAAAACACCATCTCAAGTTACAATAAACACAGAAATCATGGCATAGCTTTCACTCTTTAACTCCAAGTATTGCTCAGCTTATAACAGATGTATTATGAAACATGGCAAGAAGCACTGCAACAAGAAGAGGGTGGGAAAAAAATTTGGTACTTGATCATTTGAGATCTTCAGACCCAAAGCTATCAAACAAGGGCTCCCCCAGCCAGGCTGAGTGATCCCCACCCAATCCCATACCCGAAGATTTCAACGACAATTTTTTTTTAAATATAGAATACAAATTCTTTATTAACAGGTTCTAGAAGAAATAAGAAAAAGAAAAAAACTTCACAATTATAATTTATTGGGAAAATAGAATAAATTTCTTTTTTTGTAAGTAAATTACAAAATCAAAATATTTGTCTGTTCCTTACCTTGACAATATTCAAAGTTCCCCTTTTTCCGGCAGTCACCTATTACTAAACTCAGTGCTCTCCAAGTGTTTCTTTTGACAGATATCATTCTCCACCAATCGCTCTGCTAATTTCCTCTCTCCTTTTCTGACTGGGACAGATATTATGTTCACCAGCCCAGAGATCAATCTTTTCTATTGACAACAACAAAGGGAAAAAAAATGCATATATCACAACCAGTCTGAAGTATCACACCCATCCACTTACACGATATTACTAGACCAGTTTTGTTTTGTTTGTATTAAGAAACAGACACAAGCTCTTCCAAAATTTCAGGAGAATCCAAGACAATCACCATTTTCTCAATTCCTATAAGGACATGCTCGAAATTAAGGTCTCTTAATTCTCTAGTCATCTGATTCAAAGCTAGACACATTCTGAAACTGACAACTCCTCCTCCTTTAAATTGATTTAAAATATATGTACATCGATACCTTAAAAGAATGTGTTAGCTTTTACCTTGTTCAATAAAAAATTAAATAATCTGTCAAATATTATGGTTTCTTTACAAAAGGCTTTGAAACATTACGTGTTTATTTTATTGTATGGAATTTACATGCAAGTTAAATTCTATTTCAAAAGAAAGTGGTGTCCATAGTGCTTCACTATTCTGAAATTTAAACATTGCCATTATTAGATAAAATACTCTAAAACAACTGAAAATAGTCACAAATAATCTATGGAGTCAACTAGTTTTAAAATACTAGTAACAACAATTATTGGTGAATCATTTTACTGAATCAAAAAACTTCCTCTACTTTCTCTTTTTCTCTAAAGCAATGTGAATTTTCTCATTTTTCGTGCTAGATTTGGCAGCTTTAGAATTCATTCATTCATCCATTCTCAAATATTTATTGAATGCCTATTACTCACCCACTATTACTACCACTACCATGTGTAGAAAAAAGTATCACTATTTAATTCTTAAAATTTATGAACTATAACTCAAGCACAATCATTTGCACATAAGGGAGGAACTCAGTAAATGTAAAGGAATAGAGATTTATAAAAGCAGTCTCAAAAAGTATTACTAAAGCTATTGCTATTATTTTTTTAAGAAACCAAAGTACTCCCTAGAAATTAAAATTGGTGAATATATTCTGATACATATAAACAAAATAAATAAATAAATATCAATGTCTTTTACAGGACACATTATGATTCCATATCATGAAATCAGTTGTTCCTTATTCATTATGGTAAAAATTAAGTAAACAATGTTTAGGAAAAATACAGTATTAGGCATTTCTTAGTTGAAACAGCCTTTAAGCTCAACAAAGATCACTAAGACAATCAGATGAAACTTGGGAACATTTCGTTAACCATGTAACCTAACAAATGACAGAGTCAAAATTTCAGTAAGAAAATGACCCAAATACATAGATACACGTACCCATATGTAAAGAGTCAAATACCAGACATGAGGTGGATGCAAGGGAGGGAGACCGGAAGTCAATACATCTAGATGTCAAATGAGTATTTCTGGAAGATGGAAATAGGGGTAATTCTCTACACAATCCTATTTCCAATGTTTCTATACTAACGTAAAAACATTTTATAATGTTATAAACAAATATTACGGGAGAAAAGGAAAAAATAGAAATTTTTCTTCAATTCAATGATATTTTGTAATATTTTGTGCTTCAGCAACCACCAACAAAAGCCATCAGAGAAACCGATAAAAGTGGATCATGACAGTGTGGGCCCTAGTTAATATCTCCAGTGAACAAATGAAAGAGGCGAAACACATACAAATCCCCTAGAGTCTATTTCTTCCTTCTCATGGCTGCTAAATAGTGCCTAATGTCCAGGTTTATTAATAAAAATGGTGTAGAAGATCTCAGTTTTGAGGCACATAAAAGTACAACGTGGATAAACTTCCTTTGGAAGATAAATTTCTCAATTATAAATGTATAGCCCCTCCCCCATGCAGCATATACTGTTTCACTTTTGAATTTGTGTCTATTTTAATCAGAGCATTCTGAAGTGAATGGAGAAAAGTTGGCAGGACAGTAGTGTTACAAAATATTTTAAATGTGCATGTTTATAAACTCTTTAATGTTAACATGGCATAGAAATACACATTCAAATAATATACAATGCGAACCTAAAGTTACCCCCAGGATTCTCCCCACTCAACTATTTTATATATGCAACAATGTATCATAATCAAGAGAATGACCCTCCCCCCACAAAAAAAGTAGCAGAAACTAATATTTAAATTTTTAAAAACTAATGACTTTAGAGTGTTAAGTTTGTGTTTTATACACCCAAGACATTAAATAGTCTTCCAAAATGAAATAATAATCAAGTAAGTAATGGTACTGAACACAATGAAATATACACCCAGACATCTATGATACACATCCCACACTAAAGTCTGTATTCCCCTCAAATGATAGTAAAATGTCTCTCTCTTTAATAATTGCTTTGTTCAGATCCTCAGCTCTCCAATTTGTTAAACACCATGATGAGGGGAACATACACGGAGAAAAGTTTAAAAGCTAAAACTCCACCAAGGATA
Source organism: Meles meles (assembly GCF_922984935.1). Lineage (NCBI taxonomy): Eukaryota > Metazoa > Chordata > Mammalia > Carnivora > Mustelidae > Meles > Meles meles. Next base: position 44,489,468 of record NC_060066.1, on the reverse strand, counting down.
GAATGCCTCAAACAATTTGTAGTTCTACAAGAGTGTTATTAAAAAGGCTCAACATGTTGTATTACCATGGAAATTGTGGAAAACATACATTCCCAAACAAATATTACTTTTTCTCAATGGTATGAAGTAATGAAAACCACATGTGTAAATCTGCGATCCGTGCAGTAGTTCAAGCTGCCGCTAATAGAAAATACAGAAAGTGAACTCTGCTATATAAAGGATTCTTGTTACAGAAATATAATGTGAAAACCAGATGCAGGCAGAAAACCTTAATCACAGATGGGAATGTAATCACTGGCATACAGAATACTTTTTTGATCAATCTTAACCATATGCGCAATGTATTTATTTTCTAAGGAATGCAATAACTTGAGAGAACCTTCTATTTGAATTCAGTTAACCTCATATTTATAATGCTTTTATCTTACTCCCCCATCCCTTCAATGTGTACACTGAGCCAAGGTTTTAAAAGGAAGAGTTGCTAGCCTTGGCAAATCATTCTTGTATCAGTTTATCTTTCAAAAATTTAATGGGATGTAAAGACTACACACATCAGAATCAACCTCAAAAGAGACCAAGTGCAGTCCCCCATTATGGAGTTTCTCAGTTCCCGCCAGGAATCCCTTCACTGCCTAAGCACATTTCTCTAGAGAATTAGATCAACATTTGGGGCAATTTTTCCTTTAGTCAATAATATGTGTATAGCTACTCCACAAATGAACTTTTTAAAACACACTCTTGTATCAACCTGGATTGAATCAGACCTTAACTTCTCTCTTTCCTTTCATAAAAACATTTTATAGCAATAAAAGACTGCTCCTTTACCTAAATAAAAACACAATTAGTTTTGTATTCCAAGGGGAACCATCACAAAAGGAACCTGTTACATCATACGTGACTTAGAAAATATTACCTTAGTAAGTACAGTCCCTGACACTGGATTGGCGCTTACCTTTGTCAAAGCCTCCATGAGCTCACTGGTAGGACAGTCCTCCTGCATTCCCCCTGATCCGAAGTAGTCCACCAAGCACCATGTATGCCACACTTTAGATGACGCTTAATTTCCAACAGGAAGTCATTAGGACACTATGTTATTTGGGTGTCCCTCATCATAGGTCACATGAGCTAAACTTCAATATCCCGGCTATGCAAGCTTCCTTAACCTTCTATGACAAACTCCTCCAGATTCTCCTCCTCTCTGCTAACTGCTCATGGTCTGGATACATGCACAGACACATACGGTCCTTAGCCTTGTGCCATTCAGATATTCAAGACCCTCTGTAATTTGGCACTAACCTACGCTTTTCAGGCTCTGTTCCAACCACACCCCTCCAGGATGGAGCTCTTTGCTGGATAAACCCCCACCCCCACCCCAGAATGCGTCATCTCATCTTTATGGCTTTGCCCATCAACCTCAGGCCTGTTCCCAGAGACTGCTGCATGCCCATCTTCTTCTCAAACTCAGGTCTCGTTCAAGTATTACCTCCTCAGAGATGATTTTCCAACCACCCAAAACAAAGTCTCACCAATACCACCAGCCCCCTCATCATCATCATCAACACGGATTTTTTTTTTTAAGATTTTATTTATTTATTTGACAGAGATTGCAAGCAGGTAGAGAGGCAGGAAGAGAGGGGGAGGGGAAGCAGGCTCCCTGCTGAGCAGAGAGCCCGATGAGGGGCTGGATCCCAGGATCTTGGGATCATGACCTGAGGTAAAGGCAGAGGCTTAACCCACTGAGCCACCCAGGTGCCCCTAACACTGATTTTTAATTGTCATCATTGTATTTAACACTATGTGGAATCATCCTATTAACATCTTTACTGTCCGTCTTCCTCCCCCATCCCTAAGCTGTGAGCTCTAGAAGAGCGGTAGTCTTGTCTGTTTTGCTCATGGCTCTATTCCCCATACTTAACACTGTACTGGACACATAGTAGTAGTCCACAGAAAAAGACTAAAACAAATGAAATTTACCTACTGAAATGCTATAAAGTCCGAATGAATCACTGTGGTCTTCATAGACCTTTCCCTGACCCCTCCTGGGCCCACGATCACTTTCTCTTCTTTAAATTGTAATGGAGGGGCGCCTGGGTGGCCACATTGGGCTCTCTGCTCGGCAGGGAGCCTGCTTCCCCCTCTCTCTGCCTGCCTCTCTGCCTACTTGTGATCTCTCTCTCTCAAATAAATAAATAAAATCTTAAAAAATAAAATAAAATATAAATAAAATGGAAAAAAATAAAATAAAATAAAAAATAAATTGTAATGCCATTTATGATCCATATCAGGCTGGCAGCCTCTCCCTGCCAGACAGTGTTCACCCAAGCCCATTCCCACCAGTACTGCACATACCTAGGCCTATATGGGAATCACCCAGGGCATCCTGGACGGTGAGGCAATGAGCAGTAGGAACCATGATTAAGAACTGCAGCATAAGTCCACACAACCTGTAGGAGTAAATGCACTATGGTGGTTTTTACACACAGGCTTATCTCCTAATCGTGTTTACCAATTGAGTTTTCTGTTATAAGAAAATGATCTCACCTTAGTCCCTGTCGTTATGTCTTCAGACCTACCCTGATGCACTTTACTCATTGTACTGAAAGGGCCACGAGGGAAGATGGCCATGTTTATTCCACGGTCTTCATACCCAGTGCCTAGCATGGTGCCTGGCTCACAGAAGGTGTTCAATCAGCCAATATTGAATAAATGATAATCAAATACTATCAAGTCTTTCTGCAAACCCTTTTCTCTTGTAGTGAAAAAGCATTATTTTAAAATCCTTCAAATACTACTTTATGGAATAAATTAACCAGAAGGCAGGTGACCAATCTATTTGTTTTTAGTCAAACTGGCAATGCAAGATGATCCATGAGTTAATGAACCAGGCAATTTTAAATAGTAGGAAGCTCTTCAGTATCTCTTCTGTTATAGGTTATACTTTAATTTCCAATAAAACAAAATATCCTAAAACAACTGTGGCCTACACATACTAACCACTTGGAGTCCACTGCATGCATGTTCTGGGGGGCTAGAATCTCAGTTTTTACACTTACTTATCAGTTATTTGACCTTGGACAAGTCACTTAACCTCTCTAAGCTTCAGATATAAATCTCTAAAGTAGGACAGTAGTACCTAACTTACCAGGTTGATATGAAGATAAGGCACCTACAAAGTGCCTATCTTAGGACCCCTCCTACAAGCACTGTTTTATCCCATGGGCTCAGATTCTGTCATTTGATAGTAGAAAGCTGGTAATACCTATTTTAATACAATTTACAGCATTAAAATAAAAGCATTAGGTCATGACTCAAAAATGACCTAGTAGTACCATTATTTCTCCTTTTTGAAAGTCACTACTGTACAAATAGTGATAAAAATATTTATGATCAGTCAACAGTTCCAAAATATGTGGAACTAAACCGCAGGTCCTAAAACATTTTGCAGTAAAAAGGGAAAACTACCACAAACTAATGTTTTGCGACTTAAAAAAAATTTTTTTTCACTCCTATAATTTCATCTGTGGAGAATCATCTCTGGGAGACAAGAGAAGAGAGAACCAGTTATTTCCAAAGACTGATTTCTCCAAATAAAGGCATCGATTCCATGCTGGCAACTTTCACATGAAAGAAAAATGGAACTTTGAAAAGTATCTGCATGCAGGGTAGATGGTCACACATCTCAGAAAGGCGATCTACAATTGTCCAGCAACAGACATGGTCTGGTTGCTGCCTCTGGTTGTCAGCTAATGTCTCTCTCCCTCCTTCTTCCCTCTCTTTCCTGCCTGCCCCACCCCTCACCCTGCCTCAGAAACATAAAACTGTGGAACTTTTTTATACTCTAAACAGTAACTTCTCTAAGTTGTAGCAACAAGTCTTGATAATTTTCCATTTTAACTTTAGTATAATTCCCACCTGCAGTCTTTGTGGTTGGCCCTGTTCATGGGGGAAATCCCTAGGTGGTAGGATTTGAAGACTTCAGCAGAGTGGTATTGCGTTCTAGAACAGAGAAGCCTGGGAGTCAGAGAACCTAGGTTGGGACTTTGCCCAGGAGTGACCTCCAGCAAGTGAAGAAACCTCTCGGACTGATTTACAGAATGAGTTCGCTCCCAGGTGAGGTTTAATTAAGACAATATGTGAACCTCACTCGGAAAAGACCTCCAGAAGCTGCTCCACCACCCGCATTAAGAAAACTGAAGGTGGCTCTTCTGAAATGATCTCTTCAAATGGAAATGTGAGCAGGAAGGAGAAAGTGACACTTTTCATTCACTTCCACATTCAGAGTTCCAGAATCCTGGGCAGCCACGGATTCTGTCATACTACCCCAGGACCTTCCCTGGTTCTGAGGCTAGTTCATCGAGCAGCAGAGCAGCTGGGATCCCAGAGTGACAGGGAACAGGAGACTGGGGTGCGGGCTGGTAGTAAGTGGGTGCGCAGGTTACAAGGGAGAAAGCATGCAGCCTGCAAATCTCCCCAGAAAACAGACCTGGTCAACTGAAGGATGGAAAACGGCCCCTGGCAACTAAGGGATAACCTGGGGGCATCTGGAAGAGGAGAAGCAGGGAGCAACTAACATGGCTTTTAGCCCTGCTGGGCCCCTAATCAAAGGGACAACTCTAGCTCATAAATATGTCTATACACATAATATTTTCCTTACAGTTTCAGGGTGCTCATCTTTTACAAAAAGCATATTTGTGAACTTCAGGGTAAAGAAGTAAAGTAAAACAGGTACAAGGAAAATAAAACGTGCACATATGAACATGCAAGTGATGTGACCCCTTCACAGTCTGCCTGGAGCTGATGGTGCACCTGGGGTTCCTTTTCTTTTGTTTTTGTGTTTTGATGACTGAAACTTACAAGCCAGACTATAGCAGCAATAAATTGTACATTCTATGATAAGAGAACACAATAAAAGGGACATCGAACAGGACCAGACCATCCATTAAGTATCTGCTGGATGAAGGCAACAGAGCAGGAGCATCCAGAGACAAGAGAACGTCCTACAGGGGGTTTCTAGAGGAGGGGTGGGCGGTTCCAGAGTGGTCAAGTCCAAGTCTAAGAATAAGCAAGATCTTATTAATGGTTATACTCCATACATATCACCTCGTGGAATTCTCATGACAGCCTTATGAGGTCATGCCAGGATTATCCAGAGGAGAATTATTTCCAGATGAACAGGGGGAGTAGAAGCAGGTTCAACAAGTAGTACAATACTTGAGAGGGGAGTTAGGCCCCTTCCCCTCTACACTCCACACTGCCTTTGGCAGGGAAGACAGAAGCATCACTCTGCCCCCCCACAAAAGGCAGAGTCCCAGAACCAGTCATTTCCAGCCTGATGCTACAGTCTCTAACTTTACAGTAAGTGAAACAGGTACAAGATTTGCAAAAACGCTCAGAGGACCAAGGGGTCATACAAGTCTCCTTCCAACCACCAAGGCCCAGCCCCCACTTTCTTCCCCAAAGTAACTATTATGGTCAGATGCTTGCACCTATCTTCACAAGTACAAGTATATGCATATTTTTCTAGACAAATGTAGCATACTGTACACATTGTTCTGCTCCCCGCTTCTCCCAATTTCACCATATATCTCAGGAATAATTTCACATCAACATATATAAATCGCTCTCATTCTTTTAAACACTATAGATGGATTTTTATGCTGAGGTCCTTTTTTGACTGCCTATGAGTAATTCTTATCAAGCACAATTGACAACAGAGGAAAACAGTCTTAAAACATTCCATTCTGACAGATTTTATAACAAAACCACAAACTCCAGATTTGGTCTAAGTTCAAAAAGTAAAAACAGGAAAAAAAAAAGGGGGGGGAAGGGGTTGGGAGTCACCTGGGTGGCTCAGTCAGTTAGGCCTCTGACTCTGTTCTGATTTCAGCTCAGGTCATGATCTCAGGGTCCTGAGATCAAGCAAGTATTGGGCTCCCTGTTGGTCCAGGGAGTCTGTTTTCTCCCTCTCTCTAAATAATTAATTAAATCTTTAAAGGGGAAAAAAAAAAAAAAAGATTCTCACCCTCTCCTTCTGCCCCGCCCCAATCAATCAATCAATCAAGTGAAAAAGAACCACCAGTGTTGGGGTGCCTGGGTGGCTCAGTGGGTTAAGCCGCTGCCTTCGGCTCAGGTCATGATCTCGGGGTCCTGGGATCGAGTCCCACATCGGGCTCTCTGCTCAGCAGGGAGCCTGCTTCCCTCTCTCTCTCTCTCTGCCTGCCTCTCTATCTACTTGTGATCTCTCTCTGTCAAATAAATAAAAAATAAAATCTTTAAAAAAAAAAAAAAAGAACCACCAGTGTTTTTACAAATTAAATGAAACTGGACAAAACAAGGTGAAACACCCTGAAATAATGCTATCTAAATGAAGCAGACCTAAAAGTCCCCAAACTGGTAGATTTTTGTTGTTGTTTCTGGCTCTGGGACATCCTGGTTTATAAGCACACATCAGCTCTTTCATTAACTCCTCCTGACTCCTGACTCTCTGTTCCCTGCCTTCTCTCCTCTACATTACGTTAGGATTGAATGAAATTTCATAAATTATCCTGTAAATAAAATCTCAGTGTCTAAAAAAGGTAAAATAGGTAGGCTGCTCCGGCAGAAAGTTAAGGGTCAGACCCAGCCCACCTGACCACTTTTTATTCCCCCCACCCTGGCCTAGAGGTACCTACAAAAAAAAGAAGGAATCTCAGAACAGGTTAAAATTCTATGCAAGAAGCAGAAGCACATAAGGGAGCCACATCCCAGAGAGAGTAATAAAAATCCTCAATGCAATAGCTACTCTTTAAAGAAAACCTACCACTTGACAGCCCTATCACCATATTCCAAAAGTGGCTACAGACCACAGGAATCCTGGGGCAGGGATGTACGAACAGGCCCTGAGACCTCTTTCTGGAGTCAAATGAGACTCTAAGTCTATGTGGAGTAGGGAAGCTGCTCCTGAAACCTCCAAAGTGATTCTAAATTCTGGCAAGCTAGGGGTGCCTGGGTTTCTCAGTGGGTTAAGCATCCAAGTCTTGATTTCTGCTTGGATCTTCATCTCAAGGTAGTGGGAGGGAGCTTGACATCAGGCTCAGCGCTCAGTGGGGAGTCTGCTTGAGATTCTCTCTCTGCCCCTCCCCATGTGAACTCACAAGTTTTCTCTCTCTCGCTCAAATACATAAACAAATCTTTTAAAAATAATTTAAAATATTCTGGCAAGCCAAGTGCACTGGACACACAATCCAAGTTGTCAACTCTGCTACCCGAAACTCACCCCTGTATCCAAGTTCTAATTATTATTCCTCCGCAGTGCATCATATTCGCCTCTTCCTTGCCCTTCTGCAAACCCAATCCTGGTCATCCTGAAGCAGTAGCTAAAAAGTCTTAGCAGCAGCCACAAGCTTCCTGCTTGGCCTTGGCCTCCAGTCGGCCCCCCATTCCCACCCATCTGACTGAGCACAATCAAACCAGCTCTCGGGAAACAGGACTTTAATTGGGTCCATGGTTTCCCCTTGTCTAGCACAATTTTTTGTTGTTGTTGTTTTTACTTTGGATTTATTGAGATCTATTTCACCATGGCATCTTTCGTCCAAAAGAAGCCTAGCTAGAAAATCTAATATATAAAGCAATTTGTCATTAAAGCAGAACCATTCTGGTTTCCCAGTGCCAATGAAAAGGTGACAGCCCAGGCCAGGCACCCTTCATGCCCAGTCCTACCCTGAGGGGTCCCATAGGACAAGTTTTAAAAACTTCTGGCCTCCTCAGAAGATAAAGCTTAAATCGAAATGCTTTGTATTCAAGACACTTAGGTACTTTCTGCTTATTTGCCAATAATCACCCATGGGTCCTCTTCGATAGAGCCACATTCTTCAATTTACTCTCTCTCCAACCCCACTCACTCCACCCCTATAGTCCTCCAAAAACCCCTTCCACGTCTGGCTTTCTGCATCCACATTCCTACTTTATAACTGCCCACAAGCCCAAACAATAACTTTACTTTGATCAATTCTGTCTTAAGACAAGCTGAATTACCACTCACTCCCCACTCTAAAATCTCATTTACTATACCATTTAAACGGTTAAGCCATTAAGCCTCCCTAACGTATGTAGCAATTTTATTCGTCCTTAGGGGGTTTATCATTCAGTGGGAATTAAGTACACACTGAATTACATGAATACCTGCTAAACATATACAGTGTATGTGTATGCAAACCTACGTGTATGTAGTCTGCATCTCCCTCTTAACAAGAGGCTCTACACATAGTAGGCATTCATTAAATATTTATCAATTTATTAATTTACTACTGATGGACAGCCAAGAGTAAATATTTTTCTTTCAGATATTCAAAAAAGGGTCATTACTAGGACTATCTCAAAAGCATATACTTTTCTTAAAAATAGGAAAATCAGGTTTAATGGGTTGTTCATTTTACTGTTTTTCATTTATATTTTTCCCTGATATTTTATACCCGCTCCCCCTAGCCAACTCAAAGCTTGCCTTGGACAACTCAGTGCAGACTGATTACATTTACCTTACATTTAGACCTGAACAGACCTACCTGTCCTTATATAAACAAAGGGATGAGAATTCATTGTCCACATTTGTCTCCCATCAGAGGTCAAATGTGGATCTCATCTCTAAATAAATCTAGCTAGAGAGGAGAGCGAAAACGTGTGACAGGTAGGCAAAGGGGTTAGGTGGGAGAGAATACTTGTGTGACACATGATAAAAGTTACAGAATCCTAATAGTCACTTGAACACTTTCACGGGAAAGAAGGATTACTATGTCAGTCTGATAAACATCACAGTTCCAGTCCCAATATCATCTGCTGTTCTTCCCAGCTGTGTTTGCTCATCACTGTGTACATAACATATGCATAGATTCAGAAAATAAACTAGCAGTCTTTCATGACCTGTCTTACAGCTCACATCTTCCCAGATCTTGAGGTTAGGGGAAGGAGTAGAGTACAGCAAGTTTTAATCCACAGAGGCCAACCCACTTTCTAAGACTTTGTCTTTACAGCACAGCTTGCACCATGCTTGTGACATCCACTGGGGCATGACTTTCCAACCACTGATATTCTCTTTGCCATGGGACATGCATTTGAAATGCCCTTGTCAATGCCACTGCCCTGGTTCCCTGCCCCCAACTCCACACCAGCATCTGCAGGTACCATTCCCTCTCTGCTTTCCTAGTATCTCTCAGACCTCCTCCTTGAGTATCACCAGGGGTGCTCTCCAAAATGTCTAGTGGAAGGGACTTCCCAAGCACTCTTTAGAACAGCACCATACAGCTAGTTTTCTCCCCAAGTGCTCGGCCCACCGCCTCTAGCTCATCACTGCTCTGGCGTCGTTTCCTCTCATGTGGTTAGTGCCCACCACCTAGCTCTTGGGCTTCTTTAGACAAACTGCCATTACAGCTCATGGGATCTCTCTGAATTCGCTGATGCAACATTCAACCCCATCAAGTTTGGTACCAACGAAGAGTTCACCACCTACGTACTTTGAAGACATTCCCTTTGGTGGCAACAAACAAACAGAAACCACTTCAGTCTGGCCTCTCACTGAACCTTGAATGCCAATGCACAAATCTTCTACAACCTATGAAGCAATAGTAGTTCCTGTGGCTTCCATTTCTAATGACAGATGAAAATAGCATTACTTCCCAGTCCTGCCAATTGCAGATAGTCCTAGTAAACAGAAGAAGTTCCTACTGCTATCTTGGATGATGCCAAGGTGCTTTCTTGGTCAAATCAGAAGTATAAGGATGCCGCAGCCTCTAAGTAAGAAAGTCCAGCTCTAGTCATTATTATCAATTTCACAAATTAAGATTAAACTTCCCATAATGTCTAAATTATGTACAAACTAAAGTAGGAAATCAAAGTGTTACTGGTAATAACTGGGCTTTTAAAACCAATAGCAGACTATGTCTTCAGATGATGCAATAGGATAATTTCAGTCTTTCTTTCTTAAGAACTGATTCCTCACCAAACCATAATGTGTCCTTGTTCATTTAAATAAGCTGTTACTTACCCGGTTCTCTCCAAAAAATGGTTTAAAGAGGCCATTTTCTAAATTTCCAAGTGACTTGGGTCCAAACCTTCTAGTGAATGCCCAGGAAGCACAACCAATCACCACCAAGCATTAGCTTCCAGCCCCTCACTCCTGCCCCCAAGCAACAAGTTCATCTTGTCCAGCAGCCATGAGGTGAAAGCATAAAAACTATCTGCCTTGAGCAAAACCTGAAATCCTCAGTTCCTTCTCACTGCATAAACCCACTCATACCTTCTTCATTCACCTTTCTAAAAAGGCACAGTAATAACTAAAATTTCAGACAGTCACCAGTATGTTCACCAGGATGGCTGCGGAAAAAAAATGCCTCCCTGTTCCCAACGTCACTTCTTTATAATGGAGAAGAGTAAGGAGATAATGATGTTCTATATGGTTCTACTTCCCAGCCATATGGAGATCAGGAGCGCCCCACCCCCTCACCCCCCAAATTAAAAATTCAGGATTTTTTTTTTCATTCACTTAACCATGGGAAATTCTTAAAAGCCTACTTCCAGCATCACACATAGACTCAGACATGTGAGAGATGAGAAGCCTAAGGGTCCCTGAAATCTGCCCTTCATTTCACTTTGGAAGAATTCACCTAAGGGGTGGCATGCATCCCAGGCCACACAGCAAAACAGTGACTGAACTGGAAAGGGAACCCCAGTTTACCCATTACTCAGAGAAATGAACACACACACACCGTGTCCTTTCTTTTTACATTACGTAATTACACCTGCAAGCTCCAACTGTGTGGAATCCCTCTCCTCTTAAGAAATGACCAGGAATTAAAAGGTAAAAAAAAGACCAGGAAGTTGGCCTTGGCCGAACTGGGAGATGCAGATGACCAACCGAGATGAAGGACACTAGGCAGAAGACAACTCAAGAGTGCCGAGTGAGGGCGCCTGGGTGGCTCAGTGGGTTAAGCCGCTGCCTTCGGCTCAGGTCATGATCTCAGGGTCCTGGGATCGAGTCCCACATGGGGCTCTCTGCTCGGCAGGGAGCCTGCTTCCCTCTCTCTCTCTCTCTGCCTGCCTCTCTGCCTACTTGTGATCTCTCTCTCTTGCTGTCAAATAAATAAATAAAATCTTTAAAAAAAAAAAAAAGTGCCGAGTGAGATCAACAAAGGGAACAGTCTGATACCTCATGGCTTCGGTGTAGTGCAGGAAGGTGGTTTCAGAGGAGGGAATAGAATTTAGTAATGGAAAAGCTTGGATTAGGAGGTATTGAGGGATACAGACTGCCATACTCTGGGCGTGTCCAAGGATGGCTGTTGGGCGGTAGCCAGTGGGATTCCTAGGCTGGGGCAAGGGCAGAAGAAAACAATGGATGCACAGCTTATGGCTGCTAAGGAGAATATTTAAGCCAGGTAGGTATTCAGAAAATAAGCCTCTAATTATTCAAACTCGGGAACAAAGTAGGTAATTAAATTGGGGACACAAGGCGATCTCAGCTTTCCATATTGAGGCAAAAGGCCAAGCCAGAAGGCCAACTACAGCCAGTCTCTGAAGTGAAATGAAATGCTGCTTTATAATTTGCTTAGAAATCAGCGATGCCAATGTATGTGAGGGTGGACCCCAGGCTCATAGTAGGTCTCCAATATCTGTCAGCTCCTCCTCTCTCTCCCAAGACCAACAACTAGGGGGCAGCCCTTGAAAGCCCAGAGCGCACTCAGAAGTGGTCTATGACCCAGCTGTTAAAAGATTAATGAATCTAGTCAATCACATTCCCTAAGGCACTTGGAGATGCTGAGATTGCGGGACAAATGGGAAATTTTTACATTTGTGTGCTTATTCAACAAGATCTATATTCTCAAGGCCCTAGTCACCCAAAGGGTGATTTGCCTTAGGGAGCCTGACCAATATGAAATCTATAAAACGAATGCCTGCTTGACTCCCTCATGGGCTGCATTATAAGGTAATCTCAATTAGAACTATCGAAGCAGGGGAATTTTTAAAAGTTGGTCTCTTGCAGTCCATGAAAAAGGTTAGTGGCTCTCAGCAGCACTGACAGTCTGAACCTTCCTCACAGGAGGGTCTCGTGCCTTAAACCTCAACCGTGGGGCATTACTGCATCAGTGGTTCTCATGTCAGAGCCTGGACATCACTTTTTAAAGCAGGCACATTTTGAAAGGCATTGCAAGAGGCTCCCCCCCCCACCCCTGTTGGTGCATTATAAAGTTCTGAGGCTTCAACGCTGAATGTGGCTCCAGCACAAAACAACCCATTAGAAGATCACATCCCAAAATGATGGGCCTGTGTCTGTGAAATAAACTTTTCTGACACCGATCTGGGATTCAGCGTCATTTCTTGAAAGTGGCAAAGTACTTGGTGCTGTACCAGGGAATCCACCCACGTGGCTGCCCGGGTCTCTGAGAGACATGCCAGCACAATATGCCACAATTTGGCTTCAAACTGGAAATTACGTTGCTTAAAAGCATTATTTGTTGGCTGGTTACAGACACGGATCACAGGTACACACACACAGTACTGTTCTTCAAACCACTTCTTCTTTTCAGTTGGTCGTGCAGAAGAAACATCACGTTTGTTAATATCCACTCTCCTCCTGTGTCCCAATGTCTGTCTCCCCTTAATCCATCCTGGAGATACTCTGAGTTTAGCTGTGAAGAGTGTGTCTGGCCATTCAAGTGTAAAGCCACAAAGCTACATAGCCTCCAATTGATCCTAAGCAGTGATCACGTCTCAACCTGGACAAATTACTATAGCCACAAGTCAACCCAATAGCAATTGTGGATAGAGTCAATATTGAACCTGATCCAAATTTCATCAGTCTTCCTTTGCCCTTAATTCTCTATACCCAGTTTTACACAGATAGCAATGCCATTCATTTTCTTATTAAAGGGATGAAGTATTATCTGTATTATGATTATTTAAGATGTGTTAGAGTTTTCTTCTTCCTTAATACTAGATGATTTACAAAGAACTTGTCTTTCCTAGAAAGGTCACTAGTAAAATGCATCCAATTTTTCTCTAACGTGGTGCTTTCCCTGTCCATAAAACTTATTTGATTAGCAGTACTATAGAAGCTGAAGCTTTTGTATGCAGGCACTCAAGCATAATTTAATCATTTTATTTAAGCATGAAAAAAATTATTCTGAAAGCCCTGTTAGGTAAAATATCCCCGATTAGTTTAAACTTACATTTGCAGGTATATTAAAGGTAAAATAAATCACAGGATGCTTACTATGCAATAGAATAGTGTTAACTTTGTTATAATAGTCAGCAGTAAGTTAAAAAATTATAGTATTAGAGAATGCAAGGAATAGCTATCTCATTTTAAATAACTATATTTAAATAGATTATTTAAAAATAAATTTTGCTTTGTGTGAACCCTTTTTATATTACCAGGATTGTCACCTATGGAAACCTCTTTCATAGTCAAACAAGATGAGGTCCTAATTGCATAATACCATTTATCTGCTGAGGATAAAAGTGCCAACAAATGAAAATGCACATTAAGCAAGAGATTGTCAGAATAGAAAATTGTCTTTTTTAATTTTTTTTTATTTTTTTTTTGTTTTTTGTTTTTAAATAACCCACTCACACTAACAAAAGACTGCAGTAGCTTCCAAATTATAGGCTGTTATTTTTAGTGGAAGTAGTTCAATATTCATATTGGAGCAGATGTAGCAGTTTAACAAAACAGCTCTTCAAATCCTGCACAAATTGAAAACAGGAAAACTGATTGCATTTTCTCTTATCACTTTCCTTTTCTGAATTGACACTTTTGGCCTTCTGAAAATTTACACATGGCTTTCATCTCAACAGCACCTGCTGATCAAATAGAAACCTAACATTTTCATGAAAATGGTATAAAGGACTAGTTTTGTTCTAAACACTGCAAAGGGCATCAGTTGCCTACTTGATGGCAACAATTGCTGTGTATAAAGCATATTCATCATATGTTTATATTTTCATTAAACTTTAAAAAAAAATACGTTAAGTCCCTTCTGGTTTTCTTCCCATACTCACTTTTGTATGACTCAAATTTCTTTGACTCAATTCTCCCTAATATTTAGCTATATTATGCAAAGACTATGTAAAATGTACAAAAGGGAAGATTACACTAAGAAGTTAAGGACAATACTTACTATCTTCTCTGCCTCTGCTGGGAATATACACATGTTTATTTTGACATATTACTGTCTATGCATGTCTATGGGCATAAAATACACACATCCCAACTTCATTTTCCAACCACCAAAAGAAAACAAGAAACAAAAAAGTCAAAGTCAGGTTCTATTTTTGGAAGGGGCCTTACACATTCTTTTTATCAGAGACAGCTTCAGCAGGTGCTTTAATGTTTGAGTACCCCGAACTGGGAAAGAACAAGTCTCACCCAAGCACACGCTGGCAAACACCTAAATGATGTGACCAACCACTCCATATAGACACCACCGGAGGAGGTAAAGGGAAATCTTGAAAATGGGTATTCTTATAGGTAGCACGTGAAGATTAATAGCTAGGATGCTTCTCAGATTTTTCAATAAAAGTGCTCCCCATATTTCTCTGTAACATCCAATTCTGGGTAAAATTAAAGGTGCTCCTAAGATGTGCTACCTGTCAGTTTCTTAGTCAAAAGAGCTCTACCCCTTCTGAAGGATTCCAGGCTGTCCGTTCCCATTCTGCCTGGGTGATAAGGTAACCTGAAGGCAGAAATGACATACAGTAATATATGTGCCACTCTGACCAGTTGGTCTGTGAATTTCAGTGTTTCATCATGCTCACTGAGGCAACAGCAAACCTGAAATGTCAATATGTTCAGTCAATGGAAGTGAAATAATGGGACTCTATTGTCTCACCCAATCGATCTGCCGCTGTCAACAAGGAAACATGCCCCCCCCCAAGGCTTTAAACAAATTTTAATTAGGCTATTAGTTACTGGATCCTATTTACCTATGGAAACACCTATCTCCATGATGTGTACGAGGCAAACAATTTTTTTTTTCACTTTTATCCATTTTAAAAACATTACAAAGTTGACACTATAATTTTTAGAAATACACTCATGAGTCAATAAAACATTTTTTTACTCTTTTTTTTAAACCCATTCCAAGGGAAAAAATTCCGTGTCTCAAATCCAAAACACAAATCTACCTGACGGCGTCAGAATTTTTTTTTTCTCTAAACCATGTTGAGACCATACTATCAAATCGACTAACTGCATATTAAAAGTAGTCTACATTTGCTTTTCTCACTCATTCAAGTACCACCGCTAGCATCAGTTCAACACCCATTCAAAACAAGTCACACAAAACCCAACACTGATGATCCATTCCAAAAGCCACTACCCTTTCTGCTCAGTATATCAATCTGAAACACAAGGGGGTAAATGAAACTCCTGTTAAAATAAGGGAGATGGTGCTGAGAAGGGCAGGGGTGGGGGGTGAAGAGGAAAGAAGACGTTTCAGTCATTCAATTTCCCCTAAGTTCTATGGCCCTTCCCTGCACCAGGAGAGAGACAAGCTCACCTTAAAATAAAAATTAAAACAAACTAATCAAGTTGTTAAGCAGCTTCTTCTCTCCCCCTCTTCATCTAAAGGCTTCAGCATTCAGTCAATAAATAATCTATTGTTCCCCCTTTATCGAGTCTCTTTAAACCTATTCAGACTGGCAAAACTAAACCCAATTAAAGATAAGGCCCTCCAGTAATCTCACCTCGGTGAGTCCTGTCTGGATAGCAGAGGTGATGGGAGATAGCGTCCAGGCCAGGACTGATGCCTCCTTCTCACCCCGCACAACAAAAGGCAGATTTCTCTTTCTCCCTCTGCTAATCTTTAAATGTAAATTCTCTCCGCCCGCTAAGAGGAGCGACAGATAACATGTTACATCTTCACTTCTCCTGGTCTTATCGACTTCTGAATCATTTGGAAAGGGAGAGAGGGAAAGAGAAAAGCAGCTTCCCCGCTCCCCCCACCCCCCCCCCCCACCCCTCCTTCCTCCCCGCTCGCCTCCCCTCCCCGTTCACGGAGATTACCTTCTGGCAAAGGAGCGCAGGAGAGGCGGCCGCAGCCGAGGCGGCACCCAGACCGCGGCTTTGTATTCATTAAACACACATCGGAGCTTATCAGAAGTAAAAGGCTTGTCAGGATGGCACATTGTGTGTGAGTGAGTGTGTGAGCGCAGGAGGGAGAGGAGAGAAGCCAACGTGCATCAGGGTGATTACAATATCAGCAGGGCCCAGATGGAGGCAGGAAAATAAACAGAGGGTGCGTGTGAGACGGAGCGCGAGAGGGAGGAAAAGTGGGAGAGAGAGGGAGAGAGGGAGAGGGAAGAGGCACAGGCTGGAGGGAAGAAACCGAAAGGGATGGTGGAGGTGGGGGCTCGGGCCCCAGGATGGGGGCAGCAAGTGGGCACGAGGGACCCTACAGCTGGCGGAGGGTGACAGCCAGGGGTGGGGGGTTTGCTTATATCCCCCAAACTGCCCCTCCTCCAAGAAAAGGGGAGGAATCCGGACTAGCCAACTGCATTTCCCTGTTCCAGGGCCAGACTGAACATTTTGGAGGTCCTGTCAAGGTCAGAAGGGATCAAGAGCTCCCTTTTTGGCAGAGCATAACAATGAGACATTCACCATCTCACCTCCAGCCCAACTGCCACAATTTGCAAAACAAACCTATTTGAGTCCTCACAGCTGTTAAGCAGCCTTCCAGACCAACCATGAGTGGAAGTTCTTGTGCTTCTCTTCCTCAGCCCCAATACCCCGAAATTCCACCCCCCCCCCACACACACACCCCAACCCACACCAACAGACAGAAAATCTCTTGCCCTGGGCTTGAGAGTGTCCCGGCAGAAGAGTTGTGCTGCGGGCATCACTGTGATAAGGACCACTTGTGATTGGTAGCTACAGGTGACTCCTAGACACCTGCTCCACCTCCAGAAATTGTGTGGGGGAAGGGGGTTCCCTATGTGTACATCTGAGAGTCTATTTTGGAGGTGGGAATTTGAAATTGAGGCAATCAATCTCAGCCTGAGCTGCTTCACAGCTCCTCACCCACCCAGCGCCCAAGAATCAATCAGAAAACAAGCAAGGGCTAATGCGCCTTGGTCAGACCACAGTTCATCCTCCTCCACCCCATCAGGGTCAGGAGGGAGATACACCTGAGTAGTCCCAAGGGAGCCCCTTTTCACTTTTAAATGCGTCCATCAGACAATCTGAACATCTGATCAGATCCTTAATGGAGTGCAGATAATGCAGCAAAGAAGGTTATTTTATTGGGGGAAGGGGGAGTGTTTGGTTGTGTTGCATTTCAAGGCACTGAAGCTTGGTTAAGGAGCTCTCATGCAGTATGAAGAGCAAGTTCAGAATGAAGTAGCCAATAAACTGCATAATTGTTCATGACATACACTGTAGCCCCAGCTGCAGTGACACTCTGGGTTATAACACAGTGTATGCATGGGTCTTGGTTAAGGGACAAAATGGTAGAGGAGAGGGAAGCATAAGATTAGTTAGTAGAGAAAAAGAAGAGGAAGAGAGTCTCTTAGAGGCAAATTTGGTAAGAGGCCTTGTTTAGTCGAGCACTCCCCTGCAAAACACTTCACCAAAAAACAGCTGCATGGGTGGTGGCCTCCCCACCCCCCCAGCCCCAGCCCCACGCTCCCACGCCAAGAGGAGAATTCAGAAAAATTCCATAGGTAAGACAGAGTGAAAATAAGCTGGACCTAGGTGGGGGAAGGGCATGTGTGAAAAATCTTGTCATGCAATGAATGTCAGATATAAAGGGGTCTGCCACAATCCTCCAGTAATCCAATAATGTGGAAAACCTCATGGTATCACTGAGACGAGAACAAGGTAATATTTTTCCATAAATCTTCAAAAAGTGGCCAGGTTCAATAGAGAGAGAGGGGTGCAAGGGTAGGAAGTAAGCCATTTGGCAGGGCACATTACAACATCAAGTGAACTTTAAATGGGTGAAAATCGGCCATTCTAACATGTTTTAAATTTAATAACGGATTTCTGGAGTATCATTTTAGTTCTCATAAAAGCTCACCTTTCACCTTTTCTCTAGCTGTTATAGAAAACTGCATTCAGAATAACCAGATGCAATCACACATACCTTCCTCTTTATTACATTTCAGTTAGATCAATTTGGACAGAGACTACATGTAAATGCCTGTAAATCCAACACAACTCTAGGAAGAAAAAAATACAACTTACAAATGCTTACTGATTTTTCCATTACATGCTCTTTGGGGGGGAAAAACGCTATTTAAAAAAGCA
The DNA here is from genome assembly GCF_922984935.1 of Meles meles. Classification (NCBI taxonomy): domain Eukaryota; kingdom Metazoa; phylum Chordata; class Mammalia; order Carnivora; family Mustelidae; genus Meles; species Meles meles. The sequence goes on along the minus strand of NC_060066.1, from coordinate 44,471,197 downwards.
AAACAATGCACTACTGCTTTCAAAACCCAGAAACGGCTTACATTTCCTTTTCAAAGCATCCAAACATTAAAGGCATGAAGAAAACTGTGCAAAAGCTAATCTGTCAATGTTCTTATTTTATAAAAGCACAGTATTTCTATTACTACCTTGTTTGTTCATTGACTTTTGGCTCACAGTTCTAGAAAAGATCAACCAATTCTCAAATGGGAAGAATCCATGACTCTCTTCCAAAGCAAACACTTTGCTGCAAAGCTTTCAATTTAAAAAAAAAAAAAAGCGCAATATAATAATCAAGAAGTATAATCACAGAATAAGTGTACAACAGAAAGTGGTTTCTATAATCACAGCTGTCTTAAAGTCCAAGCTGGAGACTAGAAATCTTAATTTCAACTAGTTCTTTTCTTAATAATAGGTTACCTTCCTATAAAAGCAAGAAGTCCATCTGCCCCAGGCAGATAAGTTTTGAAGCATTAATTCAGATAAAAATCTAGCATTTTCTTTCTTTCTTTGAGTATGTGAATTCTAGTGTGCTATAATGTGAGAATTCCAACATATGACCATTATGGCATAATATCTCATTGCTCAGCTTGTCATTATTTCATTTGTAATTCTTATGTTAATTATGTTCATAATTACTATAAACAGATGTGGTAGACATTCATGTGACCTTTTATTGCAGAATGCATTCCTCACTCGTTTTGCTTTAATTTCTCATGGACATGAAACTGAAATGCACAAAAAAAGAAAAAAGCTTTCTAATTTTCTAATGTTTTATGTGCCTAAGTTAAAACAAAACCTACATTCTACTTCATCTGTATTTCAAAATATTAGAATATTCTTAACATTTAAGCTGCTTTCCAGCACATTTTTCAATTGCACACTGAACCTCACTGCTGCTCACTAAATTGTAGCTATGGATGCCAAACAAAGGCTAGTATCCATGTCTAAGTTGTTGGTCTCTCTCTCTCTCTCTCTCTCTTTTTAATATCAAAGGTTAATGCAGCAGAATTGTGCTTCAAAACCAAGTGCCTAACAGCTACACACCGATTTATTCACTCATAACTCAACCATCACCCTCTTTACATAAAACACATTTACAATAAAATCAGTATGGATTTCATTAGCTGAAAACCTTCTCGAATTTCATTTCTTTGGCCCTAATCTATAATTAGTGTGGACAGACAGGTGCAAACCCTTCTCTTCTACAGATGGCTACTGGAAATGGTGCAAAGTAGCTCCTTCTGTTTAAACAACACAGAGATAACCTGTTCTGTCTTATCACTTACAATTACCTCCATTAAACTGAACTAATGTTTGCTTTAATAAAATGTTCACTGTTCTTTAAACATTATTTAGGAACTCTTATATTAATGGCTATAAAAAAGTGAAGTTGGAAGGTGTCTCTTTTGGTAACAATAACTTATTCTGGATAAAATGTTCCAAGTGATGGATAATACCAGGTTCACAAAGCTGCTTTAGTAGATTTAACATTTGTTCATTATTCTGGGGTCAAATATGATATTTTTAAATAAATGGGGTCAAATATGGTATGTTTTAAAGGCACTTTGGAGACAATTTACCAAGTGTCGTGGGGGGGGGAGGGACTTTTTCCGGAAGTTTAGAAAAATGGAAGGTTTAATTTTTTTTCTGGTAGATTTTAACTTGTTAGTATAGAACTCTTAAAGTCCCAGACTGTTTTCAAAGGATATTTATGTTCACTTCATTTTATGTATTTAACTTCTGATAGATTAACCTGAAAGTTGTAGGAGTTCATTATTTTTAAGCCACATTTAAAAAATTAACTATGAATGTAAGTGCACTCTGTAAGCACATGGTTAAAAATTACTTCACTCCACAATAAATAACTTCTATAAAGCCAGAGATCCACTTCTCCCTGCTTCTGCTATCAATAAAATCTGTGGATCACTACATGAAGAATAAGGTGTCCATAAAACAAAGAACTTGGAAATGCCCAAACAGCAACAAATAAATAGCTTTTCTCACTGAACTTACATAACTTACAGTAATAGACTCCAGTAAAATGCAACTGACTCGTTTTTTTTCACATGCAAATCCTGCAGGTGCCAATTTTTCAGACTGCTTTGCTATGAAGAGCTATGTTGCCTGCATAAAACCTCAATGAAGAAGGCTTTGCATTCAGTGCCTGTCAGCTGATGTTCATATCAAAGAAGTGAGAAACAGGATTTGACAGTGAAGAATGTCCTAAACTGACAACCACTGGCCAGCATTCCTATTGGAAGCATTTTTTTCTTGTGATCTTTTCAATGTATTTTAAAAAAAGCAAGTCTTTTTTTCTGGGGGGGGGACTAGGTTTCTATTTTCCAATAAAATAAATGATAATGGCACCTTACATTTGTGTACTTCCTTGCAGTTCTGAAGTGCTCTTTTATCTGCGAACACTAACACCCTTGATGGGAGAGCTCATCATCAAATACTAGCAGCCAGACCAGTATTTCACTGTTCTTCAGGACAGAAAAATTGTAAAAATATTTAAAAGCTGTACTCCTATAGCTGCAACACACACCATACTACTCTCTTCAGCAACTTGCAACCAAATAGGGCAGTCGGCATTGTATTGCAAGTATAATGCTGCTTCTTAGGAAGGTCCTTGAAGAATCATTTTGAAAACCAAATTAACAGCAAATATTAGTGGGTCACGGAGACTAGGTCTACAAAGGAAAATTTCAGTTCAAAGACTTCTGGTCTGCTTTGAGTTGTCTAAACATTAAGGACAAAATAGACCATCCCCCCCCCCATGCTTCTATTAGGTATGAGCTGGACACTGGAGAAGGTACATACTCAAATTCTCCCACTCAATATTTAGCTTTTCAAATAAAGTGCTGTCTAAACGGTTTACAACAAAATTATTAATGCTTAAACAAAGACTTTTAATATAAAGTTCTTCTCTTAGTGTAAATCTTAGATAAAGTCAGTGTTTAATATGCACCCAGAATGAGCCAGATTCCTGAGTTATTGGGTTGGAATTTTCTCTTTTGAAAGAATAAACCAAAGAAATATCAAATGTGAAATACAGTACAAGTCAAGCAACGACAGACTTCAACTTCCTCAGCATCCATCCTGGCTGCAAGAAAAGCCTGGGTCAAAGTAAGATTCCCTGATGAGTACTGGGTGAGACTGTCAGACCTCCCTTAGAAAACAACAATCGCTAAAAAGAAAGAAAAGCAAAAAAAAAAAAAAAAAAAAAAGAGAGCGAGAGAGAGAAAGAGAGAGAGAAATCAGATAGCCCTACCTATGTGATTTGAAATCCCCCATAATGTTAATACTAAATTAGACTTCAAGGATAGAATTACAGATTTGCTTCTGGTTGTCCACATCCCAGCCTGGACATAAACACCCAGGTTGGGGCTATGATGGTTTAAGAAACAATAGTGTTTGTTGACCTTTTCTAAGGAACTGTGTGACAGGAGAAACTGGGCACAACAACAGACTCACATGGTCAAGGCAAAACACCGCAATAAACTAAAAGGAGGCCCCCAACACTAACAAGCCGTTCATCACAGAGAAGCTGGTCAATTTGTATTCTGGTGAGTGTGGACTCACTGGGCACAGACCCAGTTCCACTCCTGTTCTATGCAAAGGGAGGGGTGTGATAATAAAAGCCACTGAGTGCACTTAAAAACCGTACAGATGTTTAAAAGGAGACTAGGAGAGGAGAAAAAAAAGAAAAGAAAAGAAAGAAAGAAAAGAAAAAAGCCCTGTAAAACAATTTCAGTTCACACAGAAGGTAGAAAGAAAATGCTTTGGTCAGCAACGCCACCTTTATCAGGGGATAAATCAATTTGCAGCAGCTGTGGACAGCCATTTATATACAGGCCCTGGGCAGATTAATTAAGGGAAGCGAAGTTAAAAATTCAAGGGGGCTCAGAGTTACATGAAACACATGAAGTTGGCCTGAAGTGGCCTCTCCAGTTCTCCTGGTCTTTACTCCCTCGCCCTGGCCTGGGTGACTGGTCTACAGGACCTCCTCCTTGAGGAATACTAGCTACTCCTTAAAGGGACATCCTGCAGGTTCCCTGAGGAAGCAGCAGCCAGGCTTGGGCACGCTGGGATTTGAGTTGCCCAATCTTGGTGGGGGGCCGAAGCTATGCTCTAAAGAGTTCTACCCTACGCTCTGCGAGGAATAAGGAGACCAAGGGCTGCAAAACTCCCCAGTCGAACCCTGAAAACTGAAAGGCCTGGGGCGGGGTGGATCCTATTTTTAGTAACAGTCTTGGTTCACATCCTACTTCCCGGCATCGTAGTACTCAAACTTTTCCAAGGGTTGACCGACCTTACAAGGAAAAAAAAAAAAGTTTCATAAAATGGATTTAAGCGCTCTGGGCCGACACAACCGTCTTTGCTTAAGGTGTCCCGGCCAGCGTAAGCGTGAGGTCCGCTCCGGGAGAGTGGTCTGGGTGCGCCAACCCACTCAGTCCTGTAAGGTTCGCAAAGAGCGGTGGGTGGCGAGGCCCGGGCGCTTTTCCACCCTGGCCCGGGGGCTTCACCAGACCGGCTTCTAGAAAACGAAAGGAATGCCGCGAACGTGGCTCCCCGTCTGGACTCTGCGGGGCAAGAGCTGCCGAGCACAAGGCTCTGCTCCTCGTTCGGGAGCGGCGAGCGTCGAGTCGGGGCCGCAAGGGGAACCCCCAAAGGGCAGAGCGGCGGGACCCCGAGTGGAGGTCAGGGTAGGTGCGACGCTGCCCAGCGACCGCCGGCGGTGAAATCCTGAACCCGTCGTGGGTCAGAGACGCCCGGTCGGAAGACTTCGTGCGCCCTGGTGCTTCCCGCTCGGGCACCCCAAACGCCTAGGAGTAATGGGGAAAGTTCGCAGGCGGGTGCAGAGTGCCTAGATGCCGCTAAGAGGACCCGGACCCCAGTCGTAGCCGAGTCTACAAGTTAACATTCCGCCCTTCCTGCTCCTAGAGCTAAGTTTTCCACTATCGAAACGTGCCTTTCCCTTTCAGTTAAAAACAAAAAACAAAAAACCCACGATGAGGGTTTAGGGCCACCTGCCAAACGCACCGTGGGCACGCTGACCGGTTGTTCTGTCGGAGTATGGGGGGTGGGAACAACGCACCATCTTTCTGTTCACATACCGCGATGATGGAGAGGAAAGGGAAAAAAAAATTTGTGAAAGACAGCGCGGGGAATCTAGGAATGAAAACTGCATCCTTAGCTGACCCGTGAAGTTCAGTGTCATCTCACAGTGGAGTCACCCGCGATGTTCCTCTCGGCCCTGGTGCGTAGTCCTACCCTAGTTGAGCGACAAGTACAGCCTGCAGCCTCCTGGCCGAATAACCCGAATGAAGATGACGGTCATCAGAATAATAATTAACAGTAATAGCCAGGGGCCCGTCCCCGCCGCCCGCCCGCCGGCCCAGCCCTCCCGCGGGCACTTACACTGCACAGGGCTGGAGAGTCCCACCATCCGCCACGGGCTCCAAGCTGCAAATAAAACTTCCCGTCGTCTCGGCCGGCCCGCGGGGCGAGGGGGCGAGGGCGCGGCGCGCCTTCCCCCGAGAGGCCAGAGTGTCCGCGGCCACTCGCCCACGCGCGCTCACCGCGAGGCCGCGGAGTCGCCGGCGGAGCGCCCGCGGCCGCCCGGCGCTGCGCACTGCGAAGCTGCGGTGCAAAAAGCCCGGGGTCGAGGACGCCAGCCAAACGCAGCCTCCACGCAGAACCCAAGACTTGCGGAGCTCCGCTCCCCTCCTCCCGCCTCCCTCCCTCCCTCCGCTTTTCTGTTGTTGCTGCTGTGGCAGACAAATGTGATGTGGGGCGCAGGGAATTGCCACTGTCACAGGCGGCGTCTGCGTCTGCCTCGCCCGCCCTCGCTCACTCTCGAGGAAGGCGACGCATTTATCTGCAGGGCGGCCGGGCGTCCGCCGGGGAGCAGGAGCGCCGCGCGCTGTGCGCAGAGAGCGCCCGCACCAGGCCGGCTCCGGCGCGCGCCCGCGCCCGGGGCGCCGCGGCCGCTCGGGAGGGAGGCGGCGGCGCGGCCGCTACCAGGTGCAGGGGGGAGGGCCCGCGGCGGGGCTGGGGGGGAGGTGGAGGTGGGAGACATCTGTGTCGTGCAGGGGTCACAGAGGTCAAGTATATGTTAACAATGGGCAGGCCCGGCTCGCTAGGGCGCGCGGGCGGGCGGCCTCCCTCCCAGCCTCGCCCTCTCCGGTGCAGGCTGGACGTGGGACTGGCTCCCAAATGATGCCTTCCCGGGCCGCCTGCTCTCTGGCGGCCCGAGTGCCCTGCAGTAACCCAAGACGACCACTTTCCCCGGCCATCTGGAGCGCTCCTGGCTGCCCTGCCTGTGTCTCATCACTGGCTGGAGAGACAGCTCTGCTAGAAATCAAGCCACTCTCAGATCTCCTCTCTAATCCCCTTCTGTTAGCTGATTTCCAGACTGACTATTTGCTTTCGCATTAGATAATAGCCTTAGAGAAAACAATTATCATTTTCTTTTTTTTCTCTTTGTTTTTCTACTTCTCCTATAGTATACCGTTTAGAGGGGCCTCTCTCCATCTCACGTTTTCCTGGGATGTGTCCTCCTTCCCCCAGACATTAATATCAATACTTTAGGGGGCGGGGGTGGGGTGGGGGGAGAGTCCCAGAGGAAAAGATAGGGTGAAAGAATTTCAGATATTTCCAGAGTAAATAAATAATCTCTCAGTGAACAGGGCTGACAATTTGTTTGTACAGAGCAAAAAAGGACTTGAATAATAATGAAAATATTAATATGTAGGTCAAATATGATCAGATAATGGCTTGCAATAAGTAAAATGAAATCTTTTAAAATTATTATGGAACGGTGCCACTACTGCAAATGTTATTATATTTAATGCAACAATTTGAAATCCTACCCTGAACCATGTTCTTTTCCCAACTGGCCTAAATCAATGCAAATTGTCCTATGTGCATGTTTCTAAATCTCATCTTTACGAAGGAAAAAAGTGCTTAAGATAGAGTCAGAGTCGGCTTGATGCAGTGGGAACTGATGAGACATTCCTGGATTTTATTTTTTAAAGTGGTGCTTCAAATGTGTAACAGTGAGTAATATCCCTTCCCCCATCCTTTTAAACCCAGCTGGAGCTTCCAATTCTGAAGTCTTTTTAGACTCTACTAATTTTTAGCAATTCATTTCCAGAAAACACTCATTGTACATTCTGCCCTCTCCTTGGGACATTTGACTAATGAATTATAATGGATTAATGAATTGTAATGTTAAGTCTTGGTATTTGATATTATGATGCTGTTAATTTGAATCTCAAATTTTATCAAATCCTACATTCTATAGTAACTTCTGTATTACAGCTTTTTTTGTGTGTGTTCCTTGCAAATCTTAACACCATTAATAATCTTAAGATATAAAATGTAAAGACACTACTGTATAATACCTTTGTGTAGGAAATTATGTCAAAACTTGCTTTTATTTTCTTTAAAGAGGCAAAAACATTGTGATATTTTATCATCCTCTTACTTGGATTATTATTTCTTCTGCCTCCCAAATTGAAAATGATGATGGAACTATACATTTATCCTTATTTAAAATCAGTCAAATGGTTTCTGAATCAAAATGGTTCTTGTGAAATAGTACTACTTCTAGAATCATATTTTAAAATTTAGAGTAAATTAACAAGTTTTAGAATGTAAAAAGTAGGGGAGAAATAAAATATATCATGCCATGTTTTTCTTCTGCCTATAAAGTATACCATTGTAGGTGTGAAATTATAATACAAATGTTAAACTTCAAAATCAATAGACAGCAAGTCACAGTAAGTCACATCAAAATGGAGTTTTACATTTCCAGGCTATATTCACAATACCAGAGCATATATTTAAATCATATTTTATAAGATTCTACAAATCCTACAGGATCTTCATTTATGCCAGTCATACTTCTGGAAAAATAATAATCATTGTTCTAGTTAAATTTCTTTTTTAAAGAAATACCAATGTTTTCTACTCATTTTGGCTTTACATCAGATAGAATATATCACTAAATCTGAGATTTTCTTTTTAACTCTGATAACAGCAGCTGAAGAACATACATCCTTGAACTGATGTAGAATGACTGAGTATATTCTTTAATCCCACTTTCCACCCCCTTTACAAGCCTGTGTTCTGCAAACCGTAGAACATATTTTTCTGGAGAGTTTATCCTTGTATTATCTCCAAATTCCTTGATTTGGAGCAAATAGGTAACTATAGGGACAACTCAAGCATGAGGTGATTCTTGAATTGCAAAATGTAGGAAAAGAAAATGTATTAAATGAAAAAGAAGGAGTTCATTGATATTTGTGGTGGGAGGGTGTGAATTACTGAAAACAGTACAGGTCCACAGAATATTTGCTCACTCTAGCCTTGGGGTAAGGGATACACATGACATAACATCCATAACACGAGAAACTATTAACTGATACATTTTTTTTTAAACCAACATGAGGAGACGGGGATCAGTAGTAAGTCTTCCCACTGCCATTCACAAGAGAGATCAAGTTTCTGTACTTTCAAAACTGTTTAATTTGCTACCCCTCCCAAAACCAAAAAAATAAATTTCAAAAAAGGAGATTGTTTAGAAAAACAGGCACCCTAATGAAACCATTAAATTGAAAAATAAAATACACAATAATGTGCTAAACTGTAAAAAAGTCCTTACCGGCAATTTTCTTTTTCTCACACTTTAGAAGATTTTTTCTCACATCATTAAATTTTCATTATTAGAAAGGTACCGAGTTCTTTCAATTTACAGATTTTTTTTTTCAGTAATGTTACCTAAGGATGCTTTTGGTTTTCCCTTAAGCCAGTCCTAAAAAAAAAAGCTGAGTGCTTTCAATACACATTTCAGATGAGTGATTATTACCTTCCTTAGAAATGTGTGACTCACCTCCTACAAAAAAAAAAAAGCGCTATGCAAAATGTGAACAAGTACTTAATTAGCACTTTTAAAATTTTTGCTTATAGATCTTAAAGTTTAAATGACTCCCAAGCTGTGATATTCTATGGCTTGAAAAATTCCTCCTGTTTGTGCAGGTTGATGAAAATCCTTAATCGCCATGTTGCTTATTTCTAACAAAAAAAATTATTCTTATATTTGTGAAAAAATAGAGTATGATAAACTTAAAGAATGGCAAGCAATAATTATGCTTCATAAATTTAGAACTTAACCACTATTTGCCATATCTCTCTTTTTACTTGTGTAATTTTATGTAGTTTACTTTTTGAGCTTTGCATGAACAAGTTTTAGTCCAAATCTTTGCAATTTTATTATTTAAATTGTTTGAGGTTTCATTTTAGGACACAGACAACAAATAAAAGAATAAATTTCAGAGATCTTTATTTTATTCTATAGTAGTTAAGCCACATATTCTTAGTACCCAGTGTACAGTATAAATTCATTAGGTCTTAGGAGAGTTTTAACCTAAGATAATAAACAGATTTTTTAATGGAAAATTTATAAGTTAAACCAAAAATGACTCTCACATCATCCCTGCAAATAAGCTGATCATTTGGTATGACTTAGCTGCAAGCCTGCAGACAATGAGTTTGATTTTGATTTATAATGCCTATGTATTCAGATAGTTATGTGTGTTTTTCTGCAGTGCTTTAAAACCAGTCTGCACCCAAAGAGCCAAAGTTGCAGAATTTCAGTTACTTATTTAATTTGCCTAAAGAATTTTCTTTTTAACTTTGGAAAGTTTTAGAAAATAATTCAAGTCAGTATTTCTTTAATGAGTCCTACTCTTTAAAATATTTAAATACCTGTATTTGTTAGATTTTGACACGCTAAACTGCAGGAATGCATTTACTGCATATGAAACACATACATGTACACATGCCATACATATATGTGTTTTTACATGCATAGCTACCTGTGTTCTAGTATTTATCTCATGTGAGATTTTATAACTAATCCATGAAAATTAATGATGCCCAATACAAATCGTATTCACGTGTTTCTAATTTGAATTGAACACTTCCCACCTCCATTTCTGAAGATTGATTTTTAAAATATCATAAGCCAGAATAAAGTCGTATATCACCTCTCCTGTACTGAAATTCTATATTCTCCATTTTTTTAATGGAATATGCCCAGAGAAGTTATACTTTCTTTATGCTGTATTTTTTTTTTATTGGTAGTTGCTCTATGTAGTTCTCACATAGGGATATATTATTGTGATGTAACTGCACAATGGTAGGCGTCTTTGTTTTGTTCACTGAAGAGTACTTGGCACATATTAGATGCTCAGTAAATATTTGTTGAATGAATGAGTAGGATTTAGAAGCTCCATCACTTATCCATGTCTTATCTACATGATTCAAAACACCACCAGCTTGACTCCTTTTTTACTCAATCATTCAGAAACCTTAGATTTTTAACATAAGCAATATGTCACTTGAAGAAAATGTGGGCAACCAAAGAAAAAGACCTGTGTTGTTTTATATGAGCATGTCAATACTTCTAGAAATAATGGCAAATTTGATGTGGAAAATACATATTCTGATGTGTTTTAAGCTGTTGATAAAATTCATTCAGATTCTACAATACACCACAAATGTTTCTGAAATTTCAGTTTACTTTCTATGATAAGCTAGAAAATTTTAAAAATACTATGGGAAGGAATTTAAAGCTGGGGAATCTTAGAGATAAGTGAGTCTTTCCTTCTCACCTTCTACAGTAGTAGTTCAGCTATGTCTTCTTATGTACACACGTCAATATGCAGTAAAAATTCAAAAGCTGGCTCATATGTCTGGGGCATGTGCTCTCCCTTTCATTTAATTATGGTATCATTGGTAGTATCTATAATCCAGATTGTTTACACGGTGTTTATATTAAGTAAAGAGTCATTTTTATTTAGATATTTATGCCTTACTTATGCAGGATCAGTGTATCCATGTCCACATTAAATCTACCCTCTAAAAGATGCATATGTTACAGTATTTTAATCATCTTATTTTTCCTAATCCTTTAAAAATATCAACTTACTCCATAGAACACTCCAGTCTGATGAACCCCATATCTCCTCATGAGACTATTTTCATGCAGGAATCACTACATCACTGTAGTGCATTCACCTCTAGGGAGAAAAACAGCAGCCAACTGGCTCACAGCACAGCAGCGAGAAGAGAAGAAATTTTTGGCCAACAGATCTGTAGCAAATATAAACTGCTGTTAATCATGTTTGGCATGAAGTTGTTTTGAGAAGTTCTTACTTTTTTCTCCGCAGGGCTGGTCACCAACTGAGAAACCACAGCATTTCAGTGGAAGACACTAGAAAGGGGTCTCCATTGTCTGGGGCCAATGAGATTCCCCTTCCTAAATTCCCCCCAGATTTTATCTGTGCCTTTGAGGAAATTATTTGATTCATGTACCCTTTACGTTAGGCACCTGTAAAAACCACAGGATCAGTGATGTCAACAGCCCTGTTTGCCCTATATGCTTTGCAATGTGGTCCAATTTTCTTGAAGGGGAAAAAAAAATTATGAGATAAGAACATTTTGTTCATAACAATTTGCCACCTCTTCTGGGGAAAAATGTCACTTATAGACTGACATTTGCCCTACATTTTCAATTTTCTATTTTTGGATTGATATTCCTTACTTTTTTTTTACAATGAAAGTATGTGTATATATACAATTATTCGCGGTCTTAATACATCTCCAATATACTGGAAGCTGTACATCTTTTCAAATAGAGAAGGGTAAATATATTTATTTTTTTAGACCAATGCATGTCAAACTTTAATATACTAAGCATCTGGGGGATTGTGTTCAATGAAAGAATCTGGGTCAGTGGATCCGGGCTGAGCCCTCAGATTCTGCATCTCTAATAGGCTGCCAGATAATGCCAATGATACTGGCCCAAAAGGGCAGGAAAAAGGCTATGAAAAAGTATGAAGTGCTCACTTCATACCTTGCCAACCTCCTTTGACACATGGAGCTCCACTTTGACTGTTTGCACAAAAGCCAACAGCATTCATGTGCTCACGAAATATATAGAACAACATCCAGGACTCTGAATGCATAACAGAAGAGCACACTCATATATGAAGAGGCTCCTAACGTCCACACCTGCTGGTCAGGTACCTTCAATCAACCACGGAGGCCCATTATAAGATGGTAATAAAATAAGTAACAACACTGTTTATCTCAACAAGACTGGATTTGAAGCTCTTCAAAAGTTGAGCCGTTTAGTGGGTAAAAAATGAGGCCACTTACAACTCTTTCCTGAAGGGTCAGTGATAGCCATCCCTTGCCTAGGACTGCATTTGCCTCATGCAATGTGTAACTGAGAAAGGGTACCATAAAGTAATGAATTCAAGGTGTGCATTTGATTACAACTTCCCTCGTGCAGAGCCATGTGCCATTTCCGTCCTCCTGTCCTTTGCTGTTGTGAACAGAGGATCTTCAACTCAGCCTTCATTTCCTCGGCTCACCCACTTATTTTTATTTTAAGATTGTATTTAGGGGCGCCTGGGTGGCTCAGTGGGTTAAAGCCTCTGCCTTCAGCTCAGGTCATGATCCCAGGGTCCTGGGATCGAGCCCCGCATCGGGCTCTCTGCCCTGCAGGGAGCCTGCTTCCTCCTCTCTCTCTCTGCCTGTCTCTCTGCCTACTTGTGATCTCTGTCTGTCAAATAAATAAATAAAATCTTTTAAAAAAATTGTATTTATTTATTTTAGAGAGAGAGACTCAGATAGAGAGCAAGGGGAGAGGCCAAGGGAGCATAGAGCCCTACACGGGGCTAGATCCCAGAGATCATGACCTTGGTTGAAACCAAGAGTCAGTCACTTAACAAAGCCACCCAGGCACTCCTCAGCTCACCCACTTAGAAAAGTAGTTTACTTTGTCCTAGTGACGTGTTATGACAATTATGCCATAGTGCACTGGTTTCACTGAAAAGTCTAATGCTTTCAAAGTTTAATGAGAGTTGAGGACTAATAAAACCAGAAATTTATGTATTTTTCATAAATGCAGTCACGTAGACATTTTCATTTTACAGGCTTCCATTTGGGTCTTATGTAGGAGACTGGACCATTGAGAGGAAGGTTGGTAGGCCAAGTTTGTTTCTTGGAATCCATTCTGAGCCTTTTGAGTGGAAGGAGCATCCATTAGAAGCTCTCGATGCTAACAAAACCAAACCAAACAGAAAACAAAAAAAATCATTTCTAACACACTCCCTATCAGTAAGTGGATATATTTTTGTGCTACAAGCCTCGTTTGTTTTCACCTCACTTGGTACTGTGATGGCGAACAATTTATGTTCACTCCACCAGAATGCCTTTCTTCAGCTTTCAACTACAACAATGGCAACAAAACCAAAGTATGGTAACCAGGAACTCTTAGTAGCAATTAATTTGCTGCAATCAGAGCAAAGCCATACTTTCCCCACCTCTTGCTACTGTTTCTAGTATTGGGGGAGGATTTATATATTTTTTCTGAACAATAGATTTTAATTAAGAAGATTTATTAAAGACAGTTTTCGTTCCTGTGATTACATTTCTAGTTCCAGAGACATCTGCATTTCAAAATGCACCACATAGTTTCATAAATATTCCACAATTCCTTGGAGCTTTTTGGCATTCCAATTTCCTCCAACCTCATCTTAACATCTTCCTGTGCATTTCTGTGTTCCTTCCATTCATACACAGTCAGGATTAGGCATTTCTTCACACAGGTATTTTGTTAGAAAGCAAAGTCAAAGCATTCCTGTTCTCTGGGAATCAAGATTTTTAAAAGGAACAAAGGCAAATTAAGCTCAGTAACATATGTCTAACAAAAGATCTAGATATCTTACAGAAGTACTTAGAGTGGTAGGGTAAACAACCAGGCTGAGCTTGCTTTGAAGTTTAAATCATTGTTATTTTAATAGAGTGAGAAATTCATTTAGATAGTAGAATCTGATAGTTACCCAATTAAAGCTCTTTTTGTCTCTGTTAATGTAGTTTTAAATTTTTCGTTTTTGAAACCCACTTTTGCCAAAGAATTATCTGAAGACAGAAGCAACTAGAGCAAGTTGTCTTTAGACGTACCTCATGAGTGACAGTAACTTGTTGATTAGACCTTGCAAGTGTTTTATATAAAACTGTGAGCCAATGTACTAATTTGATGAAGGTGCAAAGAACAGGACTACATTCAGCTTATTTCATTTAGTTCATGGGGATTCACTTTAAGGATGTAAGGGGAAATGTGGAAGGCAGGAGACTACACCCAGACCTCACAGGAGAGAATACTGTCTAGAAGTTACTTTCTTGTTCTTTCTCTGCAGCTTACCCTAGTGCCCCATTGGCTCCTTGCCTCTGTGTTGTATGTAGTCTTATCACTACCCAGTGCTCTTCATCCCTCTTCCTGTTTTCACTACCATCTAACTGTTGTCTTGGTCACAGATTCTGCTTACACAATGCTTTGGCTGTTCTGTGTTTTCTAATAACTCATGGCCTCTACTTAGCTCATGTCTGGATCTTTTAACTTGAGTCCTATTTGCTAGCACACATTCTTCCGAAATGTAGAGTGAGATAGACAGAGTGGCAGGCAAACGGAGTGATGGAATTGGTCAACCGTGGGCTATACTTTGGAACCAGACCATTTCCTTGGCTGGAGGTGGGTCAGGAGCCCAGCCAATCAGCTGTGGTCAGGGTGGCAAGGTCCAGAGGGCAATGGTCCTCAGAAGAAAGCCCCTCATGAAGTCTCCTGGACTCCTTTCTAATACAGCAAAATAACATTAAGGGGCTTTGGGGAAGATAGGGTTATTTTCAACCGACTGTAGATATTGCCTGATGTCAGCAAGGGGAAAAATGTAACTTAACATTGATGTTTAATTCTTAAATGAGTCCTTAGGAATTCTGACCATTCCTGGAAGGTTTCTGAGTTTGTATCCGGGTTTCCAGTATTGCCCCTATAAAGACAGTCCAATATAAAAAGAGATCCTAGGCTTTGCAGTCTATGACACCTGGAATTGAATTGCTTTTCTTCCACTGGTGAGCTGGATGGCCTTAATGTCTCTTCCCTTTCTCTTGGCTTCTGTGTCCTCACCTACAAGGGCTTACCTCTTAGGATGCCTCTTCAACATGCATTCCCTATCTCGCCAGAGTAGATGTGAGCAGGTATTCGGCTTTAGTTCAAATAATTTGCTACTTCTTTTTAGGGAAGGGAAACCTAACTACTTTGCTGTTGGGCTTCCTTGCTCAGTAGATGGGACAGGAAATACGATGTTCTGTTCACTTAGCATCACCCCCTTCCTATACCTTAATGTCTTGCCCTATCCCAGCTTGTGCTATATCAAAAGCTGATTCTTTTTTTTTTTATTAGCCACAGGCAGTATTATTTGTTGTTGTCATTGTTATTAGACTTTGAGATGGGAAATGTAAAAAGACGTAAGTGGTGGGAATGGAAGAAAGACCTATAGTTAGAAAAAGATACATGGTTTATACAGTGCTTTCTAATTACAATTTTCACTTTTTTAAGTCATTTACTCCAAAATTTAATGGCACATACACCAGCTACATCGTTGTGCTGACAGTTGGCAAAATAGTACTACTAGCTAATTGAGAGCTATTTAATAGATTTATGGCCACTTTGAAGAGAACATTTTTTTCATAAAAACATGTATCTACTCCCATGGGCACACATAATCAAAAATGTATGTGATTACATGTACATTTGCACATGTACATACTTAAATATATACCATATATGTATGCGTATGCTTATACAGAAGCAGAGTATGACTTTTCTTTTACATCTGCATTTTCTTTCATTGAACTTACATCTGACGCCTAGTCCTCATCCCAATAGGTCTGTAGGAAATACAGGTGAGGGGGATCTTTTCCAATGCTCCTTGTATTCTATGTAAGTTGCTGAGCCTTACTGAGAAGACATTTGAAGAAGTTAGTTCATTCCTCCATTCACACTGGTATTAACTGAGGTTTCTCACGCCTAAGTTGCAATGGCCTCTTGAAATCCACAACTCAATTCCCATCCCTTCTGAGAGAACAAAGATATTTGCAAAGGTGGGGAGTGCTCCTCCCACCGTAGTTCGTACTAGGTGCCAGGCTCTGATCTAAGTAGCACTTTCCAGGCATTACCTCACACACTCCTGAAACAACAGTGCAAAAAGGTACTATTATGTCCCCAGGTAAATGAGCCCAGAGCTGGAGTAACTTGCCTAAGGCCTCACAGCTCATAAATGGCAGAAGAGGATTTGAACCCTGGTGGTCTGGGTTAACATAAGTCTGGTCTAGTCTCAGGAGTCTCGCTAGGGTTTCCTTTCCCCCCTCTAGAAGTCACAGTTCAAATCTCTGGGGTCTGGAGTTGTAAACGCCATTGCAAATCTTGTTTCTCTTCTCCTCAACGTCTCAGGGCAAATCCAAGGGTAGAATAAAATTAAAGAGTCTTCAAGGTCAGTTCCACAGAGATCTAATTCTGAGAGCAAGCCCATCTGAAATCAGATGGTACAGGACTGTGGCAGCCCGCTGAAATCTGAGCTCCTGCTGTGGGATCACCAGCCTCAACACCAGAACCCACAGAAACTGTCTCTACTTCCTTAAAAGGGAGTGGGCAGAATGCTGGCCAAGCAACTGCAGGCTAGGGGCTGCAAACCTGGGCAGAAGAAAAAGTCAAGGTTGTTCCTTGGAAGCAACATCTGATCTTTCTCGTGGCCTTCTTAGGAAGAGGACCCCTGAATTAAGTTTTTACAATTACTTCCACTCTCAGAAAGGAAGGAAGAGAGGAAGGGAGGGAGGGAGGGTGGGAGAGATACTGAAGAGAGAGAGAGGGTTGGAGGAAGAAAGAAAGAAAAGGCAAGGAAAGGGAAAAGGGAAAAGAAAAGTCAAAGAAAAAAGGTCCAAATCCTCTCTGCTCAGGTGTTCAGGAAAAAAATAGCAAAGTGATGCCAGTGTGAGAATTGTGGCTGCTGATTTCTGGTCACCACACGGCCTGAGTGGAGCAAATACCAACACACCCCATTCAAGGTAAGATTGTTTAACTCTGAAATCTTTCCCCCCTCAGTACCAGGAAACCCACCTTCAAAAGACTTACTTCCCCTCTAGAGAAAGCCCTTCTGACTTCCTTAATCATCTCCCTTTGTTCTCCCTAACCCAAGACAAGTACAGAAAAGTCTAGGTCTCGTTATTTTCCCCTTGGGTGAGACAAGTTCATTCACTCACAAAAGTTAGGCATTCGGTCCTTGGCCATGACTCAATGGCTAACTGCATAAACTCGGTCTTTTTCTCTTTTTATACGGCTCAATCACTACAGTGTTATTTATTTTCCATAGAGTAGCAAACATACTCATTTTCTGCTATATTACCATTCTAGGTAAAGTGCTCTTTCTAGGGAAAAAAGTTAAAAGACTCAAATATATTCAGATATTACCTAGCATCCAGAGTCTTGAAAACGTACATATTAGCAGTCAGAAATATAACATATTTAAAAAAAAAAGATTAGCTGTCTAATTACAGATTTCACACATAATCTGTCAATTGGCTAAATACGTGCTGACTGTCATTAAGCTGTTCAGTGAAAGATGGGTAGAGGGCTGGCCTGCTGCTTCTCTCAGAAGTACAAGGAGTTGTCTTTTTCTTCCTTATTTTTTTAAAAGATTTTATTTATTTATTTATTTATTTTTAAAGATTTTATTTATTTATTTGACAGAGAGAGATCACAAGTAGACAGAGAGGTAGGCAGAGAGAGAGAGAGAGGGAAGTAGGCTCGCTGCTGAGCAGAGAGCCTGATGCGGGACTCGATCCCAGGACCTTGAGATCATGACCTGAGCCGAAGGCAGCGGTTTAACCCACTGAGCCACCCAGGTGCCCCAAAGATTTTATTTATTTAATATATATAGAGAGAGATCACAAGTAAGCAGAGAGGCAGGCAGAGAGAGAGGAGGAAGCAGGCTTCCCACTGAGCAGAGAGCCCGATGCGGGGCTCGATCCCAGGACCCCGGGATCATGACCTGAGCCGAAGGCAGACACTTAACCCAGTGAGGCATCCAGGTGCCCCAGGAGTTGTCTTTTAAAAGAATTTTTTTAAAAAAATATTTTATTTATTTGACAGAGAGAAACCACAACTAGGCAGAGAGGCAGGCAGAGAGAGAGGAGGAAGCAGGCTCCCCGCGGAGCAGAGAGCCCGATGTGGGGCTCGATCCCAGGACCCTGGGATCATGACCTGAGCCGAAGGCAGAGGCTTTAACCCACTGAGCCACCCAGGTGCCCCCTAAAAGAAGAATTTTTGAGTCATACCTGTATTCTCACTTTTTTTTTTTAAGGTTTTATTTATTTATTGGAGAGAGAGCACAAGCAGGGGGAGGGACAGAGGGAGAAGGAGAAGCAGACTCCCTGCTCAGCAGGGAGCACAATATAGGGCTCCATCCCAGGATCCTGAGATCATGAACTGAGCTGAAGGCAGAGGCTTAACTGACTGAGTCACCCAGGCATCCCTCCATTTTCTGACTTTTCAAGGCAGCTAAAACAACCTGCAATTCACTTCCTTTTGAACCCCTAACTTATGTTATGATGGTAATTAATTTATTTTAGAAAACATTACAACTTTACTGGCCCCCTTTCAGATTTATTAAATAAAAATCTGAGGGAAATGATTTTGGAACTTTATTTTGAACACCTTTTTCAGTGAGTCCTTTGGTACAAGCATAGCATTTCTCCACTGGAAACCTCTGAAACCTGAAGCCCCGCCCCCCACCTTCAAGATTTGGTTCTGTCATTGACCAACAGTGTGGTCTTAAGTCACTCTTTTTATCTCTGTAGATCTTAATTTTTCTGTCTGTAAAGTGATACAGTTGCTCTAGATAATCTTTAAAATCTTTTCCAAATCTACGTACCATGATGAGTCTACGTAGGACAATTCAAAATCTTGTGTCTCTGAATCAGATTGAGATGTGGTGATAATGTGCATTTCAATAGCCCTTCCATGTCTTAAAACGCTTCCACTTTTTGTAAATCTCACCTGAGCCTGGTAGCAGAAAGTACAAGAATTATCCTGGCCTTTTTACAGATGATAAAACATGTTCAGGGGAAAAAAAAATAAAAGGATTCCCTCAAGGTTAAATAGTAAGTGGGTGCCAGACCAGAATCTTGGTGTTCAGATAATTACACTGTTACATATTTACATACATTTTTATTTTACAAAGATAACAGTGTTACTTACATATGTGCTGCCGAAGCGAGCAACAGTGTTACTTACAAAGTAACAATACAAAACCAGTATGATATACATTTCACTTTTTCTCACCTGTTTCCAGGAACAATGGTAAAAACACAATTTTAAAAAGTGGTGATTATGTTTTCAAAATTGGCTTAAAGTTTTAAAATTCAGATTATGAGTTTTTCTTATACTCTCCCATTTCCTCACCCATTCTTTGGCAACAAAGGCACTGCCATGTACTTACCAAAATAGTTTCCCCTTTTTTCCAGACCCCTAGCTAAACTATATTTCCCAACCTCCTTGTAGACAGAAGCCCCAGGACTGAGTTCTGGCTAATGGAATATGAGTATGAGGGATATACATTATCTCCAAAGGTGATTCGTAAAAACCCCTATGCTCCATTATCCGTTCTTTTTCCTGTTTCTGTGGTGACTTAGGAGGCCAGAGCTGAGGATAGCATAGCTACATGAAATAATCTGGCTCCTTCAGTGAGTATAAGGAGCATTGCCCTACATCCTCGGTCTCTACCTCATTAATCCTACTGGACTGTATCATTAGAGTTAAACCAGTAAGTGTTAAACTACTGAGATTTTGAGGTGGTTTGTTATGTAATTAATCTATTCTGGTCAGCAACACTCTTAAATTATGGATATTGTCTTTTGATTTTTCTCTATCAGTTGATAATTTATAGAATTTATTTATTTATTTATTTGAGTATAGTTGACACACAATGTTGCAATAGTTTTCAGATGTACTGTATAATCATTTTACCACCTTAGAAGTGGTTTCTCTGCAAATTAAACATCTTCCTTGACTTACCTCCTCCCAAAATAAAGCAAATACCTTAGAAAATTTCTTTAGGGTTATTGTAAGCTGTTGCTTTTGAATTTTAATATTCTCTCTCTCTATCTGTATTTATGGCACAGAGGTCTAGGTAGAGATGCAGAGAGATAGAGAATATATGCACACACATGATACATGAACACATTTGTACATAGAAACCCACAGAAATTATTGTTGTGTTATACAATGAATATTCATTTAGATTTGCCCACATATTTACTAGTTTAATTGCTTTTTTATTCATATCTATTTTCCTTCTGCCTAGATAGCATCTTAAGAATTTTTTTAAAAGATTTTATTTATTTATTTGACAAAGAGATCATAGATAGACAGAGAAGCAGGCAGAGGGGGAGGAGGAAGCCGTTCCCCTGCTGAGCAGAGAGCCCAATGCGGGGCTGGATCCCAGGACACTGGGATCATGACCTGAGCCAAAGGCGGAGGTGTAACCCACTGAGCCATCCAGGTGACCCTAGAATTTCTTTTTATAATAGGTCTACTGCAGGCAAAATGTTTTTGGGTTTTTATTTTGTTTGGGTCAAAACACTTGTTTGATCGCTGTTCTTATTTTTTCTCCCCAGCTTTATTGAGATACAATTGACACATAACATCATGTAAGCTTAAGGTATACGGGGCATACCTGGCTGGCTCAGGAGGTAGAGCATGTGACTCTTGATCTCAGCGTCAGGAGTTTAAATTCCATGTTGCGCATAGAGCTTCCTTAAAAAAAGAGGGGGGTATACAATGTGTTTGAAACATTTTAAATTGCCAGGTAACTTTCACCATAGTATTAGCGTCATCTCCATCCTTTCACATAGTTAACTATTTCATTCTTGTGATGAAAGCATTTAAGATTACTCTTTTAGCAACAATCAAGTATTAACTATACAATATTACAGCTATAATCACCATGTTGACCATTACAGCCCCAAACTTGTTAGTCCTAAAACTGGAAGTTTGTGCCCTTTGACCGATCTCCCCATTTTTCCCACTCCCAACTCTGTTAACCATTACTTTACTCTCTGTTCTTCTAAGTTTATCTCTTTTAGATTCCACGTATAAGTGATATTATAGTTCTTTCTCTGACTCATTTAGCATAATTCCCTCAAGTTGCATCCAAGTTGTTATAGACTAGAATTTCCTTCTCCCCGTGGCTGAATAATATTCCCTTGTATGTATATACTGCATCATCTTTTCTATTCCTCCACTGATGGTCACTTGAGTTTCCATACCGTGGCTAGTGTGACTGCTGTTGCAATGGGAGTATAGATATTTTTCTAAGATCCAGATTTCAGTTTCTTTGGATATATACCCAGAAGTGAGATTGCTGATTATATGATAGTTCTATGTTTAATTTTTGAGGAATGTGGCCATACTGTTTTCTTTTCTTTTCTTTTTTTTAAAAGATTTTATTTATTTATTTATCAGAGAGAGTGAACACAGGCAGACAGAGAGGCAGAAAGAGGCAGAGGCAGAAGCAGGCTCCCCACTGAGCGAGGAGCTGGACGTGGGACTCGATCCCAGGACGCTGGGATCATGACCCGAGCTGAAGGCTTAACCAACTGAGCCACCCAGGCGTCCCCATACTGTTTTCTATAGTGGTTGTATTAAATTCATTCCCGCCAACAGTGCCCTAGAGTTTGTTTTTCTCTACATCCTCAGCAATACTTACTATCTAGTCTCTTTTTTTTTTTTTTTTTTTTTTTTAAAGTAAGCTTTAGCCCAGTGTGGGGCTTAAACTCATGACCCTGAGATCAAAAATCTCATGCTTTACTTACTGAGCCAGCCAGGCTCCTACCTATCATTTGTCTTTTTGATGATAGCCAGTCTAACACATGTGGGGTGAAATCTCATTGTGGTTTTGATTTGCATTTCCCTGATATTAGTGATGTTGAGCACTGAGCACCTTTTCATATGTTGACTATTTGTATGTCTTCTTTGGAAAAGTTAATTTGGTTCCTCTGCCCATTAATTTTCAATTGGGTTGTTAGCCTTTTGCTATTGAGTTCTATTCATTCTTTATATATTTTGGACATTAACCCCTAATTAGATGTATGATTTGCAAATCTCTGATTTAGTAGATTGTCTTTTCATTTTGTTGATTGTTTCTTTTGTTGTGTAGAAGTATTTTAGTTTGATGTAGTCCCACTTGTTTCTTTTTGGTTCTTACCTCTCTTCATAAAGGCTATAGAATTCTAGGTTGACATTAATTTTCCTTCATGTTGTCTTTCCTTTGGATATATTTCTCATCTTTGATTTCCTTAGTTGCTGTTCAAAATCAACTCTCAATCTGTCCTTTCTCTCTGGCTGCTTTTAGAAATGTTCTCTTTGTCTTCCTTGACTTCCTTGCTCCTTTATTTCTTCTTTTGTTTTTTTATGCTTTCTCTTGTCTTTTTTTTTCTTTCTTCATTTTTTTTTTAAAAATTTTCTTTCTTTCCTTAACTTTGTGTGTATTTAAGCTCAGATTTCTTCTTGCTTTCCCTACTTGGGATTTGTTGGACTTTTGGAATGTGCTTTTTTTTTTTTTTCCTTTCGTTCATCCTGAAAAAGTCTCAGCCAGTACTTTTTAAATTATCATTTTCTCCCCCACATTCTCTGTCTTATTTCTTTTTGGTTTTCCATTTAAACATGCATTAAATGTTTTATTTCATTCTCTGTAAGACTCCAACTAAGATCTGTTATGCCTTTTATAGCATTCTTGTCTATATTCCCTCTTCTGTATTATCCTTTCTTTTGACTTTCCATGCTTTATTCTGGATACTGTCTTCTGATTCATATTCCATTTCATCAATTCTCTCTTTTAGCTGTTTCTTATCTGTTGTAAATCCCATTTATTGAGTTAATTTCTATTTATGATTCTTTAAAATTTTTTATGACACTACACTTTCTAGCTATCTGCCAAAATTTTCCATTTGAACCCTTATTTTATATAAAAAAATAGCTGTTTTATGGCCCCTGTCTGATAATTCAGTATCAGAAATTATTTTTGGTCCCTTCCTGTTTATTGTTTTATTGATTCTTGCTTGCCTTGTTTTGTTTTCTCATAAGATTAGTTATTTTTTATTGTGTGCTGAATGTTGTATTTGAAAAATTATTGGTAGGAGTTATTTTGGTCCAATATGATCTTACATTTCTCCAGAAAGGATTTTCATTTATTCCTATTAGTCACTGAGAGGCACAGTCTGAGATTGCCTTAATCCAGTTTAAGGATTTAGCATTTTCCATCTCTTAAAATCTTGCTGTAGGCAGTCAGAGGGCTAGTTTACTTCTGATTGACCCTTGTATTGAGAATGTTCAGCATTTGGGTTCAAAGGGAGTGACAGATTCCTAACCTGGGTGGGTTCTGGACCGCAACCAGTTTTATGAACCAAGCCCACCTTGGACTTTCTAATGTCCACAGGGAGAAAGCAGCCTCAAATATCAGGTTTGCTCTAAATTAAGCCAATGAGGTTCATCTTCTCTAAATATTTAGTCTAGTATGTCTTTACTCTTGTTAGATTACTATGATTGATATAAGAACTGACATGGCTTGAAATGAACTTGGTTCTACCTTCTCCCAAGTCTGCGCTCTTATCTGGACCACATGCTTTCCTCCAAAATTTGTGCCTCATGTACATCATTCTATGTATATTTCCAAAATCAATTTCAGATCATTTTGTCACCTATGTCTTAATAGCTATTCAAATACAATCAGAGGAGAGTTTCTACTCACGGTCGATTTGAGAGAAATGATACTAACCAGAGGCATAATGATGTAGTGATAGAGTAAGCTTTGGCATTAGAGAGCTGTGTATTTTACCTTAGCTTGACTGTCTAACAGCTTGTGACCTTGGGCAGGTTGCTTATTCTCTCTAAACCACAGTTTGTCTTTCATAAGGACCAGTGAAGTCCAGTTTGCCGGACTCATGGTACTCATGCTACCAAAGTGTATTTCACTTATTTCAAGGCTTGAAGGATACCTTTGATTTTGTGCTTCATAATCTTAGGAATATTTCAGAGTAAGAGCTTATTTGCTTAGCTACTATTATGCAAATATTCTAAATTTCAGTTATTATTAAATAAATGTCTTTCACAAATCCCACTTATGGATCTTCTTTTGCAGTTTGCAAAAGCTTTATTGGTTGGGTGTAGGCTAATGAATTACTTAAAATGAGGTATAAATGTGCTATACACAAACAGAAATACCTGACACTTAAGACGGATTAATTGACTTCAGAAAATTAACTTGTTTGGGGCACCTGGGTGACTCAGTCGGTTAAGTGCCCCACCCTTGACCTCAGCTCAGGTCTCCATTTCAGGGTCATGAGTTCGAGCCCTGCACTGGACTCTGCACTGGGCATGGAGCCTACTTAAAAAAAAAACATAAACTAACTTGTTTATGTTTATAAAAAAAAATCAGTCTTTGATTAAGATGTCTTCGTGTACGTGTTAAGATAACTTAAATTTGTTAAATTAACAGAAAACCTGATTCCTATAATTGGTCTTATGAGAACAACAACAACAAAAAAGAGTAAAGGAATTCCAGTTGCTACCCTAAACTTTTTTTTTTCCTGAAAATGTTTTTTATTTATTCGAGAGAGAGAGAGTGAGAGAGAACATGAGAGGGGAGAAGGTCAGAGGGAGAAGCAGATTCCCTACAGAGCTGGGAGCCCGATGCAGGACTCAGTCCTGGGACTCCTGGATCATATCCTGAGATGAAGGCCGTTGCCCAACCAACTGAACCACCCAGGCACCCTCTTCCCTAAACTTTTTGAGTTGGATAAGACGTAAGCATTCATTTCTACAGAGAAACCAAAGTTATGGATAGAGTCAAATGTAAGGGAGGAGTTCAGTTTCAGAAGGAAGAATCAGTTTCTATTTTTTAATCTTTAGTTACAATTTCTCTACAACAAAAGAACTGCCGAAAATTCTTGGGAGCACTATTCCTGACTGAATAACTAGTAAGAATCAGAGCTCAATCCAAGGGAAGTAGTATCATAGACTGCTGAGTAAAAGCCATTCTTGGTAATTTTGTACCTGGGGCCTTTTTACACTTAAATCTTCATTCTCCACCTCCCCCATGAAGACATATGTATATAATTCATTTTCAGAGATTTTTTTTTAAAAAAATATTTAATTTATTTATTTATTTGACAGAGAGAAAGACAGCGAGAAAGGGAACACAAGCAGGGAGAGTGGGAGAGGAAGAAGCAGACTCCCCGCTGAGCAGGGATCCCAATGTGGGGCTCAATCTCAGGGTCCTAGGATCATGACCTGAGCTGAAGGCAGATGCTCAACCGACTGAGCCAACCAGGCGTCCCTTAAATCCTCATTCACTTTATAATTGTCTCTAACTCCAAGAAGCCTGAGGAAGACATTCTGCCAAACATGATTTTTTAAATTGCTTATTTCTCCTCCCTCCCCCAACACTCTCACAAATTTAGGAAACCATGGAGCCCTGGATCTAGATACAAATTCTATAAAATTTCCTAAAACGCTTTATCGACACACATTCTCCCCACCCCACCCCACCCGCATACTCTCCACCTCTCCCACACATGCTCCTTTTCCATGCGGCTTGGAAACTCATCCAGGAAGCGAGGATGGGGGCAGTGTTAGGTGCCATTTGAGAGTCACTGGAAGAGTGTAACTAGTGCTGTTATTCTGGGTGGGAAGAGGCATGCCGTGCTGCCGCTATGGCTGTGACCTGGGGAGTTGCTTCCTCCTTCTGATTCTTCCTTCCCAAACAAAAGAGTCTCCTGGTCCTCTTGCCCTCCTGAGACTTAGACAAGAAACCTAAGGGGTTAGACCCTGTTTGAGGATCCTCACATTTAATTTTGGTGACAGCCCCAAACTAGGAACCTATGTGATTTATTCCTTTAATTATGGTTCATGTGTTCACCTGCTTGACAAATTCATTGAGCGGGTTCTTTGTTACCTGCTCTTTGCTAAGATCTGAAGAAGTCGTGTTAAGCAAGACAGATTCCTATTCTCATGGAATTTAAAATCTAGACTAGAGGTTGGCAAATTTTTCTGGTAAAGAGCCAAATGGCAAATGTTTTCACCTCTGAAGCCCTGACAGTCTCTGTCACACCTGCTTGTCTGTGTTAACGGTGGCACAAAGGGAGTTGTAGACAACACAGAAGTGAATCAACGTAGTTGCCTTCTAATAAAACCCCCTTTCCGGACTCTGAAGTTTGAATTCTATACCGTTCCCATGTGTCACAAAACATTACTCTTTCTTTGGATTTTCTTGAATTACTTATGTAATGACCATGATTTTTGCGGTTTGTGCAAAGGTGGGATGGTCTGCCCGATTTTGCTCATGGGTCATATATTACCAACTGGTCTGGAAGGAAAAATAGTCAACAAATGATTACTCTGATTAATACATGGTTGTAAACTGTGATGAATATGTGAAGACCAAGAACAGGGTGGGAAGGCATACCGGGGACCCCACCTAGATTGAGGGGTGGTAATGGATATTTAGGCTGAGATAAAAAAGGTCAATGGGAATTAGTTCACTCATTCAGTGCTCTGTGGCTTAAAAGAACTTTCTAAGAAATTTCTTTGGCAGTATGTAGTTTTTCAGTTTTTATGGTCCACCTCTGTACAATCCACCAAAACCTTTTGCCCTGTGTCTGTGCCTCCCAGAATCTGGCTTTCTTTTCTTGTGTTGTTTTCGTTGCCAGAAAACAGCATTAATGTGTAAGAAACTGAATCACGGTTGGGACTTAAATAAAACCAGTTATCACAGAATTTTAGATTTACGACATATTCTGAGGGACTAGGAAATAATAAAGCTGGGTTAGGAATTATACCTTGTGGAATACTGAGGAGGATAAATCTGATAATTTTTCTGTATACTTAGAGCACTGGGCTCATTTTTTGTTTTGTTTTAAAATTTTTTTGTTTTGTTTTGTTTTGTCAGTTGTAATTTGTCAGCTTAGTAGCAAGAGCTAATATTTGAAATGCAGAATTATTCAAAAACAGACCAAAGAAACAAAATCCACACTAGACCACCTTTAAACCAATAATCAGGGGGAAATATGCTCATTTATTTTAATTCCCATAGTGTTAGTACTCTGCCATAGGCTCTCTGCCCACCTAAAAAAAACTGAGCATAACGACTCGCTGGGCAGGGAAATGAATAGGCTTCATGGTTAGCGTGAGTCTCCTAAAATGCCTCTTGTGCCTCCTTTTCATGATAGGGCTAGCTGCTTTCTGGCAATCAACAAACTGCAGGAACAATTCTATCCAAAGCGAGCCATCGCTCCAGTGACCAGAAACGGGACTCTCCCTTGGGAGCCTCCTTTAGTTGTTATGCGTGTTTCTTGGTGTTGTTTTTTTGGATCCTGTGAAATCATGTTTTTATGCTAAAATGCCCCTGATGATTTTAGTCTTTAAATGATACAGACTAGGCATGTGTCCTGGAAAACTTCAGCAGCTGCCAGGCAAATCCGAAACTCGGCAACGTAAATGAAGTGATTCTGAACTCAAGCCCTGGGTGGAGACAGACGCAGACGGCCAGTGTCTCCAAGCAGATGGTCTATCTTCATTTGTACCAGGCACGGTGGTGGGCACTTAGGTACCTTAGCTAAGGAATCTTTACAACAAAAGAGGAAGTTGGAAGGTTATTGAAGCACAGTCATTAAGAGCAGAGACCTGGTTCTAGACCTTCTTGCTCCTTGGCTGGCTGTTTTATGACCTTGGGCAGTAACGGGTGCAGCTCTGTGCCTTAGTTTCATCAACTGTACGGTGGTATAAGGTAGTTGTGTTGTGTAAGGTAGTTGTGATGATTGTCGGAGATAATTTTTAAAGTGCTTAGCACAGAACCTGGTAGTGGTAAACACTAAATACAAGACAGCAACTGTGGTCCTCACTTAACAGACAGGTGCCTGACCGGTGATGTGCTTCCCTGACTTGCCCACATTCACAAGGGTAGCAAGAGAGCTGAGATTTGAACTCACTCCATCTCAAGAGTCCTTGCACTTAACAACCGCGTTATTGTCTTCCTCACTATCACCCACGCTATTATTATCTATAATTAATGGTCTCAGTACAAGCCAAAGGAAATCCTTGCCAGGCATACAATGCGGGGTGTGTACACATGGCCACAGAGAATTATTTTTAGTCACAATCACAGACAGGAAGAAAAATCACTGTAAGTATGAGGAACTTTGGGTACAGAGTTGTCAAGATCTATAGCCGACACATTTGTTAACAAAGATCACCTCTTCCCCCCATCCCACACTGCATATCCTGGAATAGATGATTAAAACAGATTCATGCCAAATAATTCATTTTTCATGAGACCTATTCGCTAAAGTAGAACCACAACTCAACAATAGCAACACTAACAAACACTTCAAATCTAACTCAGAACTCTTTATCAGAGCCCACTGACATCTAGAATACACTTGATTGGGCTTAACATTCATGAAGTCATAGAATTCAAGTACGGTGTTTGGAGGTGTGTAAGTTTCAGTGTGTTTTGCTCGGGAGGGAGCTATGATCACCGTTAGTCCTCCCAGTCCAGTTACAGTGGTAGTTCCTCAGGAAGCCGGGAAAGCAGCTGCTTCCCATGAGGCCCCTCACCACTTTCTCTGTTTCTCACTTCCTCTCCTCCTGTGCCTGGTCATTCAAAAGGACAGAGACATTTCATTTAGGATAAAAGTATCCAACACATATGCTCCACAAGCAATTAAGGAGGAGTATTAAATTTCAATTTAAATGCAGTTAGGGGGTGCCTGGGTGGCTCAGTGGGTTAAAGCCTCTGCCTTCGGCTCAGATCGTGATCCCAGGGTCCTGGGATCGAGCCCCACACTGGGCTCTCTGCTCAGTGGGGAGCCTGTTTCCCCCTCTCTCTCTGCCTGCCTCTCTGCCTACTTGTGATCTCTGTCTGTCAAATTAAAAAAAAAACAACAAAAAACAAAAAACTTTAAATGCAGTTAGGATACAGTTCAGGAGTTGGTCAATGATAGCCTGCACCTACCTGTTTTTGTAAATAAAGCTTTATTGGAACATAGCCATACTCACACCCACTAATTTATATATTGTTTATGCCCACTTACTTTCTTTCTTTTTTTAAATATTTTATTTGACAGAGATCACAAATAGGCAGAGAGGCAGGCAGAGAGACAGAGAGGGGGAAGCAGGCTCCCTGCTGAGCAGAAAGCCCAATGCGGGGCTCGATCCCAGGACCCTGGGATCATGACCTAAGCTAAAGACAGAGGCTTTAACCCACTGAGCCACCCAGGAGCCCTTTATGCCCACTTTCTTGCTAACAGGCCAGACCGAGTATCTTTGACAGAGCTCATGGGCCTCAAGGCTAAAATATTTACTATGTGGCCCTTTCAAGAAAATGCTTGCCAACCTCCGATGTAGTTGAAGGAATCTTGGCATCAAAATCAGGGTGAGCTTAAAGTCTGACTCTCCCATTATGTATGTGACCTTGCACAAATCATTTAATTTTTAACCTCAGCTTTTCATGTATAAACTGGGAATTACTTCTAGTCACTTTGCCTGCTTTTTACAGTTTGTATCTTCAAGATCAAACATGATAATAAGTGCAAGTGTTCAATGTGCTTTATTTGTTTTATTAGAAGTAAGATCATCATCTCTAGTTTGTGTACACATAGTAGCACATTTTTTCTTAGAAAGGAGTAGAAAAAAAGAATTAAAAAAAAAGAAAATTGAGGACAATAGCAAGTACATACTATGCTACAAAATGGCTACCCTTTGTGGAATTTCCCCCAAGGCAACTCATGATTAAGTGTTAATTTTCAGGGAGGAAAAACAAGTATTTCCTGAAAAAATTGCCAAAAAATGAAGTACCAAATAGCAATAAGAAGTCCTAAACACATTTTCTTAAAGATCTGTTCAGGGACGTCTGGGTCCCTCAGTTGGTTATGACTTTGGTTCAAGTCATGATCTCAGAGTCCTGGGATCAAGTCCCATGTAGGACTCCCTTCTCAGCGGGGAGCCTGCTTCTCCCTCTGCATCTGCCGCTTCTCCCTGCCTGTGCTCTATCTCTTCCTCTTTCTCTCTCAAATAAATAAAATCCTAAAAAAAAGGGGGGGGATCTGTACATTTGAGATTTTGCCGTTGATTTTATGCCTTGCCGTTCATAGCCAGAAGACAAGGAAAATCCGGGATTGTGTGGCTTATGAAGTATGAGAGGAATGAAATATTAGAACTTCTCATCTTCTGAATTAAAAAAAAATATCTTATATTTGTGACTATCTTTAATTAATGCTTGAAATTGAAAAAGGAAATGGTGTGGCCTATGTACCAATTTTTGTGAACAAGAAATGAATGGTTTATCCATAGTCTCACATATCCACTCAGTATCTGCTTAAATTAAAGGAAAGTTTCAAACTTTCCTGAAAAAGATTTAAATAGTATTCATCCCTTCTTTTCCCATAATTCAAACATTACTAGAGAAATTCGAAGTACGTATTTTTTCTCTTTAGTGATATTTTCTCTTTATAGGATATATTCTTTTAGCTTCACTGAAATAATGAGTGGTTGTTATTTTTCAATTAGGTCTATCAGTGATAATATGTACTTTTTTATAAAAGATATTATTTATTTATTTATTTATTTAGAGAGAGAGAGAGCACGAATCAGGGGGAGAGGCAGAGGGAGAGGGAGCCTGATGTGGGGTTTGATCCCAGGACACCGAGGTCATGATCCAGGCCAAAGGCAGACACTTAATCGACTGAGCCACCCAGGTGCCCCAATATTATGAAGTTTGGAAACAAATCATACTTTAAGTTACCTTCTACTTTGCATGTTAGAATAGAAGTACAAGAAGTCCAATCAGGGAGAAGGAGCTCACCCCTGGGCAGGAAAAGGGTTAGTAATCAGGGAGTTGACAGGGTGGTTGCAGATTTAAACATTTCTGAAACAAACTCTACGACTATGAGCTAGATTACAACCAGATTTTTCCAAGCAATTAAGCCATTTGCAAAAACACTAAATAATTTTGATGACCAATTTTTATTTTCTTACAGAAAGGGGAAAGATAAGGGAAGATACTGGGAAGAGATAAACTGGGCTTGGACCTTGCATCCATCTTGAGAAATTGAGTTATTGGAAGAGAATCACGTGTCTCAAAGAGTTGAAGGGTGGGTCGAAGAACTACTCTCAAAAACTGACCAGCATCAAATCAGTCCTTGAGGAGCAGAGAGCAGGACTTGATTGACAGCCTCCACAGGCCACCACTAGTGTAGGAACAAGCTCCAGATGTTTTCTGTATCCTCACAGAACTTCATTCAAACGCAAGCCCTGGAGAATGAGTCCATGTAGCTTGGGCTGTATGTCTCCGCCTCGGCTGGGGGTGAGGTAGAGTCCATTCAAGAGAGTGCTCTAAGACACAGCTAGACTCTGAGGGAAATCAGATGCTATAAAGCAAAGGAAAAGGATCTGGAGCTGAGGCCTCCAAAACGGTGGCAAGAATGGTCATGCCTGTCTCCTCAGGTTATTGAACATATCAAAGGTGGCGCCATATTTAAAATATGGGTCACAGAAGGTTCTGCTTGAAAACAATAGCTGAATAGTGGCCTCAGTCTAGCCTCCTTTCACTAGTAGAAAGCAATAAAAAACATACCACCAAAGCGGGGAAAAGACTTCCTCTCCCTTCCCTTCAAGGCTTGAAACAGACATTACTTGAACACACCTAGGAGGGGATTACTCTACACGACTAGAATAGATGGCAGCCATCCTCCTTTTCATGAGTACCACCTCCCAGAAGACCTCAGTACCTGTTTCCATCGCCACTGACATCTTTCTGCATTCACTTTGGAATAGGCCACCCCCCCCCCCCAAACAACGAGGTGGGACAAAGGAGTCATGAGACACTGAGACACAATTCTGAGAGCCAATAACCATTTACTGCATTTTTGGGCACCTGGGTGGCTCAGATGGTTAAGCTCTGCTTTTGGCTCAGGTCGTGATCCCAGGGTCCTGGGATAAAGCCCTGCATCGGGCTTCCTGCTCGGCAGGGAGCCTGCTTCTCCCTCTCCCTCTACTGTTCCCCTTGCTTGTGCTCTCTTGCTCTTTCTGTCAAATAAAGAAATTAAATGTTTAAGAAAAATTTGTTGCATTTTATTGGATTGGGATGTCGAGTTCATTTATAAGCAAGGCATTATAAGTGACCGTGGAGGCAGAGAGAAGACTTGTAGTCCTCCAAATAAGCAAGCAGAGATTTTCTTCTACTTGATTAATTGATAGCATCAGAGAATCAGCCACTGAGGATAACAGAGTGACAGTCACCAGCAATCAGGATTTAGAGAACCTTAGCCAATCTGTACTCTAACTACTGGTCAATAACAATGACTTGACCAGCAACAGGTAGAAAGCCGGTAGAACCGATAATAACTCCTTTTGTTTTGCAGGTACTGGACCTGGGATGCTCTCCTTTCACTGACACAGAAGGGGAAAGAAACGTGCCTGTGGCCTGTGAAAACCATTGCAGAACCAGACAAAGTTACTTTCAGGATGAGTGAGGTGTTGGATTGAAAGTACTTCAGGGTCTACGGCCATACCACCCTGAACGCGCCCGATCTCGTCTGATCTCGGAAGCTAAGCAGGGTCGGGCCTGGTTAGTACTTGGATGGGAAAGTACTTCAGGACTGGAGAGAAATACTGAGCCCAAAAAGGAAGCTCGTCCGGAAAACAGAGCAGACCTCTGAAATGGACCTCTTGAAGGATCCCGAGGACATTTCAGAAAATGGTTGGGTGTGAAGAAAAAGCTCGATGTCCTCTCTAAATTGGCCTCTGTGGCAATTTATGCAGGATCCACTGCATGCAATGTCAGGGTTTATAACAGATCTGTCTGCTCTGCGAACTCTGGCCGCCTCTGTTCATTCTTGCCGCAGCTCCTGGGTGGGTGCTTCGGGGCCTCTGCTTTACCCGTTTCTAACCATTCTTACCCCAGGCTCTGTGTAGGATTTTATGGGGTTGACTACCAGCACCCTTCAAGTGGTTCCATATGCCAACCCTGGCTTAACTACCCTTTCCACTGATCCTTTACTGAGGGTTCCAAGTCTTTTCAGACTTTTAATCTGGGTTCCTGTGTCTTTTCCCCCTTGGCTGCTCGTGGCCTAATAGCCTTTCTTCCCCCTGTGGCTCTGTTTCATAGCCCTGCTCGAAAGCAGATGCTCTGGCTCCTTCCACAGTGAACACTGCCAGTTTCATGGCATTTTTCTTGCTGCTCTTGGCTGTAACTCTCCACTTTCCAAGGCCCAATTGTAAGACACCATGTGGGACAGACCCAAGAGGAGGGATACGGTGGGTGGGGGAAGGGCATGTTGTGGAGAACATGCGAAAGGAGACTGAATTTATTCTCAAGGCATAAGTCGCATTTTTCTATCAGCTTGGTTTTTGCACAATTCAGATGTCAATTGATTAAAACGAACACTTTCCTTATGGGATGGGAAGAATATTTTTCAGTGGAGATTGTCCTTTTAAGGAATGCAATCCAAGGGGCCTGCTTTTGGCAAAAGTTCTGCCTTTAATCTTTGCTTCTGTTTACCTTCCAGTCGAGAGGCAGTCTGCCATCTCCCTGCACATCACCTTCTAGTTGGTTCCAGCTGCCTCGGCAGTGCCCATACTGTGTTCCTGACTTTCCGTTTCGAATATGGACCATTTTACTCTTAGAATAGGAGGATCTTTAAAGAACACACTTCTCCTTTCCTTCCTCTCCCCCATAGATAAAGACCTCTTCTATGAGAGGAGCCCAGTGGATCAGTCAGTAACTTTAAAAATGGACACCCACAGACGAGGTCATCTCTCAGAAGTGATGGCGACTACCCACTGCAAAGTGGAGTGAGAGAATTGATCACCACTGAAAGCAGTAAGAGAGGTCAAGACAGAGAATGGCGGTCAGACTTCGTGATGTTAGGTGTACGCCTTCTCTAGGATATAGCTCTCTACTGGTGGTTCTCAAGTGGGAATGGTTTTGCCTCTCAGGGGATGCTAGGCAGTGACCAGAGGCATTTGTATTTGTCCCAACTGTGAGGGGATATGTTACTAGCATCTGGTGTGTAGAGGTCGATGAGGCTGCCATACATCCTGTCATGCAGGGCACAGCACCCCATAACAGAGAATTATTTCACCCAAAATGTTAATAGTGGTGAAATTGATATGCCCTCTATACCTCCAGCCGCTTATGACCGTGATTAGGTCCTGAGAGGCTTTACTGTTAGTCCCTCGGGAAGCTTTCTCCCCATGAATTAGATAATTTATCACTCACCCCTTAAGCCTAGAAGCAAAGCCAAGTCTCCAAAGCAAAAAGGAAATCATTGAACTTCTTGGTGCCCCAGTATAATTTTGACTTACTGCCCTATTACTCCCTTGGAGCCTGCAATGGCTCCTCTTGGTTTTCTGGAGTCAAAAGTACCTCTTAAGTTGGTAACTCAGATCCTGACTGGGAAGGAAAGAAAGAGAAAGACAAAGAGCACCTCAGTTGTGTGTGTGTCTGAGATGTCTGAGATACACACACACACAGACACACACACGTATTTATATTTTATATTTTCTTTAGTGCTCTGGGCTGCCCGTACCCTGCTCAGCAGACCTCATTTTCACCCTTATCCTCACCGCTGGTCATTGTTCCTCAATACTGTGTCCCACAGAGCACACAGAGCCCCTCTCCGAGGTTGGTTCCAAAAAGAGTAAAACCTTTCAAAGAGACAGCGTGTAACATTTTAAAGTTGGCCAGTCATCTCAGGTACAGAAACTCACAGGTCACGTGTTGTTCAGTATTAATGTAATTTCATTGTAAAACCATGGTCAGAATTTCACCTTTATCATTTCAATTCTTAATTAGACAGAGTTTCTGTAAAGAACAGGAGAGATGGTGTTTATAATTCCTTTTGAGAATTAAATGAAAAAGTCTTATTTCTATTTAGAAATATTCTTCATCATTATTTTTATGATTTCTATAAGTGGGTCTAGTTTGTGGTTCTCTAATCCAAGGGGATGGAGTAGTAGGACATCTGCTTTGAGTAAACAGAAGTTCATTGGATAAGCTACGATGGTTACTGATAGGAGGCTAACAGAATCATCAGGTGGCAGGTTCTGCTTATCCTCTAGCCACAACTCGGTGAATGCCAGGACATAGGACAGTATCCATAGCCAGAGCACACATGTTCTCTGGAATTGATTTTCCTTTATTTATTTGCCTAGATTTACAGATTTCCTAACTAGGAAATCTGTTCCTAACTAGGAAATATGATCATATTTGAATATAGGGCTGATAAATGTATATATTTTATATCTTGAGTTTTTCTTTTTTTTATTCAAATTTGAGGAGAACCAAAGTAGCTCTGACCTAATGATAAACTTGTTGGAGAGCCCTATGCCTTGGGGTAGGTAATACCTTGCCTCATTCCCTCCCTTCCAAACTACATTCACACCTGCCCCAACACCTTCCCTGCCGGGTGTTATGCAGGTAGGTGTGTTGACACTTAACATTTGCCAAATGAATACCACTGATCTCTATCGTGGCTGAAAAAATATGTATTTAGTTTACATCCATGGACCCGCTGTAGTTCGCAATTATTCTCTTTGTTTTTATTGCTCACGGGAAGTCTCTTCTTTTTTTTGTTTTTTTTTTTTTTTAAAGATTTATTTATTTGACAGAGAGAGATCACAAGTAGCAGAGAGGCAGGCAGAGAGAAAGAGAGGAGGAAGCAGGCTCCCAGCTAAGCAGAGAGCCCGATGCGGGGCTCGATCCCATGACCCCAGGACCATGACCTGAGCTGAAGGCAGAGGCTTTAACCCGCTGAGCCACCCAGGCGCCCCGGGAAGTCTCTTCTTTGATGAAGACTATTAACTAAAGTGAGACTGTGTAGTATAACAGAAATAATGTCAGAAGGGCCAATGGACAATATGTTCCTGATTGGTTATTACCTAACTCAGTGACCTCGGCCAAGCCATTTTACTTTGTGCCTCCTCATCTGTAAAATAAGGGAAATGGGCTAAAAAAAACTTCTGCAGTGTTTCCAGATCTGCAACTCAAAATTCTGTGACTTTAAGCAGTAGATGAGATATGCATATCCAGGGATATGACAGATATTTATAATTGTGGCTTTTGAGTACAAGAAAAAACTTGACGAATTCTCCGTTATGTAACGTATCTAATCCACAGGCACACACGGAAAATCCCCAATCTTGAGACCACTGGTTTCTCTTAAATGTTCATCCATTTCTATGCCTCCGCCAGCCCACCCCCATATTATGTTTATGTCATAGTTTGAAGCTATTTGCCATGTGTCCACTAACGATAATTTACAGAGGAGAGTGCTTTCTAGAATCTACCCATTATGATTATAAAAATAAATTATTCTGTTGTATAAAAGAGGGGAAAATAATGGGAGGTTGACATGAGAAACTTCAAAGTCTAATGGAGGAAGAAGGCAGGATGTGGTTCTATTTGTTTAAAACTGTTTAACTTTTTAGGTCCAAGGAGTGGTATGAATACCAAAAGGAATGATTTCCAGGAGGAAGAGAAACTTTTGATGGTTGGCCTAATAAAATAAAACTACACATTAATGAAACTGAATTTGAAGACGATTCCAACGCCGCTGTGCACAGATGAGCCCCGTAGCTGGATCCCATCCAAGCCCAACGGCTGTGCTCACTGTAACCACCATGTGTTATCTGCAAACCAGATCGTTTCTGCGCGGTAAAGACCAGCCAGCTTTCTTGGCCAAGCTGCTGCCATAAAACACACTACTGATTTGGTTTCTCATGTATTTTAAGGATATTACTCTTCGAGGCGCAGTATACGTTTGGTCTCAAATTGTCCAGAGCGCTATCGCAAACGATGGGCTGATGAATGTTTTAACCAGAATCAGGTCACATTTCGTCAGGTTGTTTGGTGTCACAGCAAATCATCACTTTACAATGAGGACTGGGTTCTTTCTTTCTTTCTTTTTAACTTTCAAATACTATGCAAAAGAATACAAAGTACAGTTAAACACTCTCATCAGGAATAATCTGTCTTTAACAATTTACATGCATCAGCTGCCTTTTGATATCGGCTGTGAAAAGCAAAAGCATCATGGGATCTCTTAACGGAACTGGGAAACTAAATGTCAGAAGTGCATTTTTGCGCCTGGCTAGAGAGATTCCCACCTTGTATAAAATACCTACATTCCAACACCTAGCGTTTGCTTTGGAGACTTACAAAGAGTTAATACAGCTTGTTTGGCATCAGATATCGGTATAATGGGCTTTTACTGAAGTAATTAAAATTTGTTTATAATTAATACAGATGAATTGGTTTCTGCACAATAATAGTTAGGAGATTAACAAAGGCCACATTTTGGCAACAGGACTACATTCTTTTCCAAGTGCTGTGGGACCTTATCCAATGAATGTCTGTCCAATCCGGCTGATTCTTCAGAGATGCCATATGGCACAGCTATGCATTGTGACTTTTTTTTTCTAAAAGGCAGCCATATGACATAACTGATCTTTAAAACGTTGTCAGAAGGCATTACCTGGGTAGGCTTCGAGCTGCTTTCCAAAAACTTAGCAAGCACGGGGGCTATTAATTATGAGCAAAAGAAATGAGCACACGCACACTGGAAACTTGGCATTCTTTCCTCTCTGGTCACAGCTGATCATGTCTCAAGCCGTCCTAACTGGGGAAGGAAGGAGGCTTTTTTTTTTTTTTTTAACTTCCAAAAGTCAAAAAATATACATTCATCTTTAAAGCATGTATTTAGCAATTTTATTAGAAAATGTCTGTGCACTTGACTCTAACAGGTAAGTATTTTGCCACCTGTGTTTTTGCCATGTCCACTGATTTTTAAAAAAATGCTATTTACAGCTAAAATTTTCAAAACACTGTTTAGGGTACCATGACTGAAAGAAAAAGAATTTTCTAGTTGTGGTGGTAGTTGATTTCTAGCCTACATCTATACCCTCTGTATTCAGTTTTGGATGGCAGAAATGTAAATAGCTCAAATATTTTCTTTCTGATTTCCTCAGAAAATTAGTTGGTGCAGGGGGGAACATTCATTTTAAACTTTCCATTTTTGTATGTGTGCTCAGAACAAGTTGATGCGTTAGTTTCCATTTATAAACAACCTACTGAAATTTGCAGAAGGCCATGGGGGCGGGGGCGGGAAGAAAAGGGAATCGGAAAGAAGTCCACTGAAGCAGAGGGGTCCCGTTGTGGCAGTTCCAATGAGAACTGCCTCTGGGTTGGGCACTCACTCCTCCTAACCTACTGGTCCTCTGTATCTGTGCTGATACTCTTTACTGGACCTCTCTCTCCATCTGGGTCCCAGATTCAAGGTGTGTGAAATCAAACTCCCCCCAACGTGGACCTCCCTCAGTCTTTCTCTATTCCGTAAAAAGCAACTCCTCCCTTTTGGCAAATCAGTCCAAAAACCTTGCAGTCCTCTTTGATGCCTCTTTCCCTCACAGCCCATCCACTACACCAGCAGATTCTGTGAGCTCTAACCTCAAAACATAGCCTAATTTACCTTCCTCCTTGCTACGTCCACTGCTAAGAGTCTAGTCCTGGGCACCGTTATCTGTCTCCTTGGTTGTTGGACTAGTCTCCTGTGTCTCTGTTTCTAGCCCTCCGTGCCTGCTGTTTTCACGACAGCAGTCCAAATGACCTTGTCAAAGTAAATGTCAGACCGGGTCACTTTCCTGCTCAGACTCCTCCCTCCACCGGTTTCCCAAGCCCTCGCCAGGCCTACAGGGCCTTACAGAATGGAGTCTCCTGTTTCTTTTCTAGACTCATGCCTACACTCTGCCTTGGCTCACTCTTGCCCCACACTCACTGACCTCCAACAGGGCATGGCAGAAGCATCCAGCTCCTGCCTCAAGGCTTTGTACCTACTATTTATTCTTTTAGTGATGTTGTAGGGTGGGGTCCAGCTGGCTTGTGAGAGTCCATGTTCGACTGTCATGGACCATGACAGCCAGTTGTTAGATCAGTAGTAGCTGGAAATCAACCGAGGTGGGAGTCTTTATACCAAGGGCACAGGCAAACTCTAAATCAGCTCTCCTCACCCCACGGAGGAGCTGTAGTTAAACACTGCCCAGAATCCCACTGTGTTCTGTCTTCCTGAAGTATGTTCCTCCTACAGGAGCAGCTCCCCTTCCTTCTCACCTTCTTCAGGTCCTCACACAGGACCTTAGGATTGAGGCCTTCTCTAAGGACATTCTACATTAAAATTGACTCACATGTCCTTTTGACATACCCCGACTTTCTCGGGAGCACTTCCTTACATTGTGGTGTGACAAGATTTTTTTCAGCTAATCTTGTACTTTTCTGC
Source organism: Meles meles (assembly GCF_922984935.1). Taxonomy (NCBI): domain Eukaryota; kingdom Metazoa; phylum Chordata; class Mammalia; order Carnivora; family Mustelidae; genus Meles; species Meles meles. The sequence continues at coordinate 44,431,897 of NC_060066.1, read as the reverse complement.
CCTTGTCCTAGGAATCAGCCATTTTCAAAGGAGTCCTTATTCCTTTTATCCAGAGAATGGGACTTATTAACCCTTATAAATTGTTATTAATTGTTATTAAGGTATCTTCTAGGTCTTTTCAGGAGAGAGAACTGGGGAAAAAAAAGGAATTGCATATGAATATAAAGGTGTGTATGTGTGTGTGATACATATGATACATTATTTATATGACATATATAAATCACCAAATTTTTTGGAACACACATTACATATGTGTGTATATGAGATATGTTTGTATAAAATCACGAGTTAATGATAACTCTAATTCCAAATGAAAACCAAAGGATTCTTCCTTATTTTCCATCACTACATATTTGTGTCTTCTATCTCTCACAGTGAGAGAACCCTATCCCCTAAGGATATGAGCATCCTTAGTCCTTTCAACAATCTTTCAATAAATACTAAAAATAGTTTCAGAATCATTGCACCCATACATGTCTAGAAAAAAACAAATATTCTAGGTAGATTTCAAGTTTTGTTTGAAGTTCTTTTGGACTTTTATAAAATAAAGATTTATAATTAAAGCACTGTGTTCAAAAACTATTCAATTTAGCTCTTTTTTTACAACTCCTTCAAGGTGGTAATAGCTATCTGAAATATTCTTAGGGTCTTTTGTTTCTGTGTCTATACAGTTTGGCATTGTTTCTACTCCATTTTGTTGGTTTAACTTTAAATTTTGAGTATGTGAAACGTGAATGTGGTTCTAAAGGTCACAACTGTACAAAAGGGGTTCTTAGAGAACTGTGGCTCCCTCTGCTAACCTGTCTCCCCATTCCCAACTACTCTTTGCGAGAAATCAGTTTCAGTAGTTTCTGATTTATTCTTTATGGGTTTTTGTTTACAAAAATAAACATATATCGGTATTTTTAAAAATTCTTTTTCTGTAAACAAAAGACACTATACTCCATGTACACTTTTTGACATTTTAAAACATTTTTAAAGACACTATACCCCAGGAATCATTTCATATAGGTGTTCCCCACTCCTTTTTTTTTTTTTTTTTTAACAGCTGTGTGATGTTCCATGGTGTGCCTGAATGATAGTTTACTCAAGCAATCTACTACTTACAGGCACTTATTTCTCATATTTTGCAATTACATATAATGTTATAATGATGAAGCGCCAAATTTTAAGTGTGATTTTCTTAGTTTAAGATGATTGACTAAATATGCAAAAGCTTGAAAGCCATGACTCTCAATCATTTATATCACGCTGTGCGCTCGTGATACATCAACACCCCCTCGCGGGGAAGACCTGAGAAAATAGCGGTGTACTTGGGGGTGGGTGTGTGGCGGCATGTGCGTGCATGGGCATGGGCGGACGTGGGCATGTGTGGACGTGGTCATGTGCGTGCATGGGTGTGGGTGTGTGGGCATGTGCATGTGCGTGCGTGGGCGTGTGGTGGGAAGGGAACAACTGAGACCGGATGGGGGAAGAAATACTGCAGCTGGAAAGTCTTGCTTCTTCTACTGCGAAGCTGAATCTAAGCCTGGTTTGTGGTACATATTTCCGTTCATTTAACAAATGCTTATGGGAAACTTGCCCTTTTCTAGGTGCTCTTCAAAGCTCTGCAATCCAGCAGTGGGCAAGAGGGACCAGGGTATTTCCTTGTGGTTATCAGACTTGTGGTTACCAGAACTGGGGGACTGGAGTGGGATAATTAGGTGAAGGTGGTCAGAAAGTATAACTTCTTGTTATAAGATAAATAAGTACTAAGAATTTAATATACAACATGATAACTATAATTAACAGTGCTGTATGGTATATTTGAAAATTGTTAAGAGACTAGATTCCAGAGAGTTCTAATCATAAGGAAAAAAATCCTTCCTTCCTATCCACCCACCATCCATTCATCCATCCATCCATCCACCCATCCATATGGGTGTCCATATACGGACATTAGCTAAAGTCATCAGAAATCATCTAGCAATATATGAAGGTCAAGTCATTGTGTTGTATACATTAAACTTATATAGTGCTGTATGTCACTTGTATTTCAAAAAAAAAAACTGAAAAAAAAAAGAGAGACAAAAGCTGTGTCCTCAAGGAGTTTGCATTCTACTGCAGACACAAACAATAAATCAGTACACCTATAAATAAACACATAATTTCAGATAGAGTGTATCTATATAAAAAACACAGTATGACTCAGGAGAGAGAAGGAAACATTATTTTAGGGAGGGTGCTGGATAACACCTTCTGTAGTGGTAAACTTTGAGCAGAGACTTGAGTGATGTGAGAAAATAAAAATAAAAAAAAAGAAAGTTTTGAAAAAGATTAATCCAGGCAGAGAAAACAACCTGAGCAAAGGCATCGAAGTGGGAATTCTCTTTGCTTTTGTGGCTTCTAGGAACTTGAACCCAAATAAAAGAGAGGAGGGGTCTGTGAGGAGGCAGGTGAATGGTTATTTAGGGTAAAGGGAAAACCACTGGAGGGTTCTAAGTGATATGATATGAAAATTTTTTTTTTTTTTTAAAGATCACCCTGGCTGTCATGTGGAAAAAACTGTAAGGGGCAAAAGTGAGGGCAGGGATGATGTCACTGTAGCTTAGGTCAAACATGGTGGCTTAGATTGGGCTGGGCACTGTATAGGTAGTAAGAAATAATGATATTTAAGATAAATGTGTAAGACAGAACCCATAGAGAACTTGATAATGGATGGTGGAGGGTGATGGAGAGAAAATAAAGATGATTCCTAGATTTTATCTTATCAAATCTAGGTGGGGATGATACAATTGTGCTCTTCTACAGGCCCTAGGAAGGCACATCCTGTTCTAGCAGATTTATGCCATCACCGTGGTTGTCCTTAAAGGCTTATCAAATTATTCCATCCTTGGTAGAGATAAACAATTTCCTGAAAGTAAATGGAAGTATTGTGAACAAAGGAAACTATGTGAATTATGAACATTGACAGAAGAATATTCTTCCCAAAATGAGCTATGCCAAAACTAAGCCAGTTTGTAATGATTCATTCATTCATTCATTCACTTTTTTTTTTCCTCAATGAGTTTTGAATGTCTACTGCACAATAGGCCCTGTGCTGGTGGGTGTTGCAGGATATACAATAGCACAACACAGATGTGCTAACCCCATAGAGTTTACAGTCATCCTAACAGCATAGTTAGTACTACTGAGTAGTAGTTAATTAACTACTGGGAATCGAAGGGTTCCATAAATATTGGTTAATTCCAGTGTTTGACTTACACTATTTTTCATCTTTATTAATTTGAGATTTATCATCTGATGGCAAAGATATTTGAGTAATCATTTTTTCACATATATATGAAAAAAAATACATTTTTAAGTAGGCTCTAGGCCCAGTGCAGCACTTGAACTCATGACCCTGAGATCAAGACCTGAGCTGAGATCAAGAGTCAGATGCTTAACCAACTGAGCCACCAGGCCTCCCAAATTTTGAGTAAGCAAATTAGTTTATATTATCATGAGTGACAGTCTTTTTTTGTTGTTGTTGTTGTTGGTGGTGATGTTTACTTTAAATGACAACTGTTGCATCTTTAAGTATTATTTGTGCAACTTACTTTCCTGGTGCTCTTTATAGAGAATTAAAAAAAAAAGTTAAAGTCCTCAACTTAATAATCTGTTTCAAAAGGTTGGCCATTCTTCCTTCAGTGTTTAACCTAAGAGAGAGAGAGAGAGAGAGGCAAGTAAAAAAATTTAAGATGAGATTTTTAAAAAGGACCTAACTAACTAGTCATAACCGTTCCTGGTAAAGGTTTAGAAGATATTAAAATTCCTTGCTTCCACAGAAAACATAGTATGGTTACAATAATTAAAGAGGCATGACAGATTGCCTTTGAATATGAAGAGTGAGTGCTCATTGATACAGATGTTGACTCTCTATGTATGTTCAGATTGGATGATATGCAGGGCAGATCCTGGACTAAAGCAGCAGTTCTCAAAGTGTGGTCCTTGGACTAGCAACAGCAGCATTAGATATTTATATCTGGGAACGTATTAGAACTGTGTGTTTTGGGGCCTCATCCTAGAGCTACTAAATCAGAAACTTGACGAAGGGAGAAGTGGGGGTAGCCATTTGTTATGATAAACCCTCCAGGTAGTTTTGATACTTTGATAAAGTTTGAGAACTACCAGGCTAAAGGAAGTATTTTCCATTCATTCATTCATTCAGCACATTTTCATTGATTACTTATTATGTCCTGGTACTTTCCTAGGTACTGGGATATATATAGCCGTACACAAGGCAAACTAGGTCCCTCATGTCAAGGAGTAAGCACATTCTATCAGCTGGGTCTAAACAGAGAAACATGAATGGCTTTAAATATTCAGAACAGAGGAAATTTAATACAGGAATTGATTGCACAGGACGTGAAGGGCTGTCAAGACAACAGGCCACAAGAGTGAGGCCACCCAGAGATTAGCCACAGCAAATCACTCTTACCCCTGGGCTGGAGCACAAAGGGGGATGGTGTTCTCAGACCTCAAGGGTCAAGGTCACCTACCTGGCAGGTCTGTCGGGAGTCAGCTGGAGGCTCAGAAGAAGGGAGTGCTGCCTCACACCTGAGGCCTCCTGAACAGAGAGGGATGAGAAACTGTGTCTTGGCTTTTCTTTTCTTCCCATTCTCCCACCAGTTACTTCTAATTTTCCTAGCCCCTTAGGAAACCTGCTGGCAAGGGGCCTGGGGCGCGTAGCCTGCTGGGGACGGTCTGCTGAGATACAGGGCCCAACAGAGAAGTCTGGAGAGCCAAGAGGACAAGCAGCCCCAGCATTAGCGCATGAACGTTCTAGGGGATTTAGAATATTGCCCAAATCCTCTGCCTCGGCTGTTCTTTGCACCTGTAATTTGCAGATAAAAGTTGAGAAATATTTCAAACTTGCACGATGTATGGGAAGTCTGAGTAAATGAAAAACAAGGAGTATCGCAGGGAAAATAAAAGTTCCAATTTATTTTTTTTCTGTCATTGTAATACATTTGTATTCTCTCCTAAACGAATGAGATATTTAGCATGAAAAGATGTTCATGGGCAAATAGAATAGGTGGATTAATTATACCACATTTACTATCAATTCATTTTTTAATACTGACTACAGTGATTTAAGCTTTCAAAAAGCTAAGCGCTCACACAAATCATGTCTCTAGAGACTGTGTGCTTTGTGCTGATCAATAATTATTCTGTTAATTATGGAGATATAGGGAAAATTAGGCCATTTATAATTCTGCATGCATAAGAACAACTCTTCAAAGCTGAAAATACCTTTCTGTTTAGGTTGGCTTAATGCTCTGGAAGATGATTAGACCACATCATCAATTAATCTTTCGGCAAATACTATTTTCTTATTTTTCTACCAAGTATATTTTGGTCTTGGAAGAACATCAACCCAAGTAATTTTTTTCCTATTGGTTTTCTACCTACCTTTAAGACATTTTCTCTGAAGGGATCTTTTATTCACTGAATAAATGTTTAGTGGGTGCTTCTCAAAATATTGTGGAGGCTAAAAATACTTTGACTAAGAATGAAGCTTGTACACAGAGCAGTCTCCAAGGCTGGTTTCGAACAGTCTTCTGGTCAGATAGTCTCCTTTTGTTAGATTGTAACCTGACTCTAATTAGTTAAATCATCTGAGTGCATTTCTTTCTTCGTAAAAGGGACCTGCCATATCCATCTCACAAAGGGCTATGAGAATTAAGAATAATGTATATTTTTATAGATCTAATGCTGTGTCTGGAATACAGTGAGTACATTTATAACACTAAATGTTAGTTCCCTTCCTAAATGTTCTGCATACATTCTCTCTTCCTCAATAATGTCACTTATCTATATTTGTTCTCTTATGCCACTAGCCCCTTCTGTACCTTGTGATATTCTTATATTTTTCACTCTCAGAGTAATTGACTGCCATTGGCAGTTAATCATCTCAGAGAGAAAAACTTTCTTCCTCACTCATATTCTACTCTGCCATTGGCTTCACTCATTCACAAATATTTATTGAGGCTCTGCTATGTTCCAAGCTCTCTTCTGATGGGTACCAGGTTCTCCTGAAGCAGACAAAATGTTTTCTCACTCAATTAAAAAGGTGTCTCAGCAACCATTTACTGTTTTCTGTATGCCAAGTGTGTTCCAGCAGTGGGAATACAACAGGGTACCAAAATAAATAAATAAATAAATAAAAAATAAAAAACCTTTGCCCCCATGAAGCTGAAATACTAATTAGTAAAGACCGACTGATCAATTAACAGCCAATTCTAAAATGTGCCATGAAGTCATGAGAACTTTGAAGGCAAACCAAGCAGGATGGAGGCATTGCGGGGGTGGTGTGTGAAACCCTGACTCTTGGGCAGCAAGCAGAATGGAGCAGGAACATCTGCAAGAAGCGAGGCTGCAGGCAGTGGGGAGGCCAAGCGCCATGAACGAGGGCCGGCACTGGGTTTGCATGGCGGCCGCAGAGACTTCAGGGAAAGAAGAATAAGGAGCACGGTGAGGGACGAGGACTGCGAGGTAGAGGGCCCTTGCCAGCCAGGGTGAGCACTCTTCATTCTGTGAGAAATGAGGGGCGGAGAAGGGCATTTCTGATTTTTATTTCCTAAGGAACTCTGTGGCTGCCTGGTGGAGGAAAGTCTGCAAGAGGCAGGCATGGAAGCAGAGAGGTAGCCGTCAGGGTTCAGAGCTGGTGGCTTGGGCTGCGTTAGTAATGCTGAAAGAAATGGGGAGGTGTTTTCAAGGTGGAGCCGATAGTATTTGCTGAAGATTGTATAAGAAGGTGAGAGCGGGGCGCCTGGGTGGCTCAGTGGGTTAAGGCCTCTGCCTTCCGCTAGAGTCATGACCCCAGAACCCTGGGATCAAGCCCCGCATCTCCTGAAATCAAGCCCCGAATAGGGCTCTCTGCTCAGGGGGATCCTGCTTCCCTCTCTCTCTCTGCCTGCCTCACTGCGTACTTGTGATCTCTGTCTGTCAAATAAATAAAAACAGAATCTTTGGGAAAAAAAAAAAAGGTGAGAGGAAGAGAGAAAGCGGGCATGACTTCAAGGGTTTTAATTTGAACCATTGGAGAAAATCCCTTGCAGAGTGTATAGACTCTGGTGAGGGAGAAATGCACGAACAAGTAACCCTAAATGAATCAGATTGACTAATCTGGTGGGGGATGGTAGTGGTCAGGGGCAGGTTGTCAAGGACACTTCTCCAGGAAGTAATATTTAACCTGGGACCTGAAGGATGAATGGAGGTAGGTGGGCGTGAGTGTCTTCAGGGATGGTGTTGGTGAAGGGAGGCAGCGGAGGGCATGACTATCAACAAATGCAGAGACCCTGAGCCAGAGAGGAATTTTATAACCCATCTGACTGTAGAGTGGACTCAAAAGGAGGACCAGCCTGGCTTGTTCATCGTCTGCTGATGCCTAACTTTTACCCAAGGCCACATAAACCAAAGTCTTTTTTATTGTTTCTCATTCAACAAAATTCCAGTTTTCATTTCTGGTTTATAGAGCTGTCTTACTTGAAAAACCAATTATTTTTTCTTTGAGAAATTACAAAAGAAATGAAGTTCAAAGAACAATGAAACACTCATTCATATGCCCACCATGCATGAATCAATAGCTAATAACCATATGGGTTTCCAGTCTTTTATTTTTTATTTTTAAATTGGATTTTTTTTTTTAGATTTTTAAAAGTGCAAGGATAATTAACATATAGTGCTGTATTCGTTTCAGTGTACAAAATAATGATTCAATAATCCCATTCGTTACTCGGTGCTCGTCAAGGTAAGTGTGCTGTTCATCCCCTTTGTCCAGTTCACCTGTCCCCGACCCATCTCTTCCTGGCAACCATCAGTCTGTTCTCTGTATTTAAGTGTGTTTTTTTGTGTGTCTTTGTTTCGATTCTTACATTGATTTCTTGGTTTACTCTTTATTTATTGACTTGCTACGATAGGATTAGAGAGTATACCTCTTTGTTCTCTTAATGCTTGCCGCACATAGCATTCATTCCCTTCCCCTGTGGACATTTGTATTTAATATTTTTGTTGTTAGGATTCTGTTAATGCCATTCATAACTGATCATAGGGTAAACCCTATGTATTTCTTCTTTCCTGTACACTTTTGCCTTCTCTGGACTTAATAACTGTCTCATTTGTATGTTTGTTTGTTTGCCTGATTTTTTGTATACTTAATCACAAATCTACCCTCAAACTCTCATCCTGTTGTCTAAGCTCCGGGTTCAGGCACTTCAGATATTCTGTCCGTTTCGTCTTCTGTGGGAATAACCTTGGAGACCTTTGCCTGCTTCCGTCCTGGCTGGTCGTGTCTGCATCTTCCGTAGAAGTGGTTCCGGGACCTCTTACACCACTATCCGAGGGATTCCTTTCTCTTCCCTCTTCCTGTGTGTACTCATCCCCCTCGAACCTCACGTCTTCAGTGTGGCTATTACTCCCTCCCCTGGATACTGCTAATCCTTAGGAGCACTGGGGAAAAGAATGCATGGGCAATACATTTGTGATACTTTCTATGTTTATTCCAGCTGTACACGTCTTACAGTGATTTCGATGCCTTTCTGCTCTCTCACTATGCTGAAGGCTCTGGGAAGACAGGGACTCTCATATTCATCTCTGTGGTCCCTCAGGGCCAAGCCCAGCTAAACAATTACATATACAAACAAACTGGGGAAATTTGTAATGGGTACACTGGGTCTACCAATATTATACGTTTGAAAACAAGTTGTGAAACTTAAACTGTATTAGAGAGGTATTTCTAAATACGTGTACACGTGGCATCATGTTGACCAACTATACAGATATTTGAGCTTTTTGGTATTCATGTGGATGTTTGATGTTTAACAGTCACCTAGGTTCATTGTCAGATTTTATTTAGGGGTTGATAATTTCCGTTTAGGGGCATCTGATATGTATCTATGTATCTACGCATAGCTGTATCTACAATTTAAAAATAAAAATAAATTATATAAAACAAATGCAATTTTTTATATATAATTATATATAGAATATAAATATAAAATCTTTTATATAAAATTATGTAATACAACATAATTATGTTATAATAATATATTAATATAATGATATAAAATATAGAAAATGTGCAATTGTATGTATCTGAGAGTCAATGCCATTCTTGTCCGTTTTTTACGTTTTATTGTGCTAAAATAGATATATAACAAAATTTTCGTCTAATAGTATTTTTTTTTTAGGATTTATTTATTTATTTATTTGACAGACAGAGATCACAATTAGGCAGAGAGGCAGGCAGAGAGAGAGGAAAAGAAGCAGGTTCCCTGCTGAGCAGAGAGCCCCGATGCGGAGCTCAGTCGCAGGACTCCGGGATCATGACCTGAGCTGAAGGCAGAGGCTTTAACCCACTGAGCCACCCAGGCACCCCCGTCTAATAATATTCTGAAGACCAGTCTTTAATGTAGAAATTTGTGACACTGTGACGACCTGTGTCTGAGAGGACTAATGAGATCTCAGAATAAAGCTCACAGGGCAATAATGAGAAAAAGATCTGTGCTTGTAAGAGTTTAGGTAGTTTTTCCAATGTAAAGTCACTGTATATCTGTGTTGCATAAAATGATTGTGTATGGTCAAGATAGGATAGGACTAGATAAGAGTTAAAGCAATTGTATATATTATATGTTTTAGACCAATTTAGAAGTGTAATAATAACCAAAATCTCTTGGGCAATTAGTATTTGTCAGAAAAATTCTAAATGTTTTACATATATTAAGCTTTCTTTAAAAAAATTACTTCTTATAAAAATAATGAATTAGGGGCGCCTGGGTGGCTCAGTGGATTAAGCCGCTGCCTTCGGCTCAGGTCATGATCTCAGGGTTCTGGGATCGAGCCCCATATCGGGCTCTCTGCTCTGCAGGGAGCCTGCTTCTTCCTCTCTCTCTGCTTGCTTCTCTGCCTACTTATGATCTCTGCCTGTCAAATAAATAAATAAAATCTAAAAAAAAATAAATAAAAATAATGAATTAAATACTACTACTACTTCCCCCTGTTCTTTTTTTTTTTTTTTTTTAATATATGTATATATGTGGCATAGGGAGGTTAGGCAAATAGTCCAAAATTACGCAATATCCACCCATCTGGCCAGGAGTTGAACCAAAGCGGTCTGGCTCTAGTAACTGAACTCCCAAATGCCAGCCATACTGGAATCAGTCATTGCAGATTTAGAATGAGAACTTGATTTAGATTCAGAAGATTTAGAGTTGGGTTCATATCTCAGCTATGTCACTTATTAACTTTCTGAACTTGGCTTCAATCCATATGACCTCATGCTAAAGAGATAGGGATGAATAATATCCATTTGTGCCCCAAATTCCCTGTGGCAGTAGGGATAGCACATTTTTTTTTTCATTATGGCTTTGAAATTCATCTCAGAATAAAAGACATTGTCCTATACCCGAGCACTAGTACGTTCAGGCAAACAGTACTTGTGATAATAATTGACCATCGAAATAAGGAGAGCACCCATGTCCTTTCAAAGCTAGCATATATTAACTTTTTTAAGAACTTGAGGGATATATGGTTCATAGACATCCAATTAACAGTCTTACAGGACAGGAACAGTTACAAAATTAATTACCTATGATTATCACACAAAAGGAGGTGATTACATTACCTGAGTGACAAAAAGGAAAGTATTCAGTGAAGACAAAAAAGCACCAGCAGTATAAACTGATAAAAACAAGGTTACCTGTGGTTCAGATAGAAATAGCACACTTGAGTTTCTGTTTTCACAGTAACATTAAAATAATGCATTTTCCATTTTCTTAAGCATCAGTGCATCTTTTCAAGGAACACAGAGTTGTCATTAAATCTTTGTTTTGCTTTTTTCTCACTACATTTTATAAACATCCGTCACCAGAGAAAAGTATAAAAGAAACAACCTAGTGGCTTTGAAGGTGGTAGACACTGATGGGCAACAGAATCACATCAGAGGTATAATTAATATCTTCCCAGCTCCCGCTCTTCCTTTTGGATTCAGCTTTAAAAACCCTTTTCCCCCATAAGGTTTGTCTAGCCTCCTTGATTGTTAGATGCCTCATAAAATGATGTTCTCAGAGCATCCTGGATTTCCAGAGGAACTAAAATCACTTAAATTTGCTTTCCTAACGTTTTGCCCTGTGGACTAGAAACTTGTTCTATAACCATGCACCATATTGACTTAGTCAATGCTCTAGCCAACACCCAGCATTTAGAATGCTCTAGAAAAAATTAGTTCCATATTTAAGACTTTATCCTAATGTGATGTACACTTTTTCTTGTCTTATTCTCCTTCCCCTTCTATCCTCCAGACCCCCTCGTAGTGTACTCCTAATATTCTTCAAAAAAGCAAAAGGGAGAAAATAAATCATGGAACGCTTTCATCTCTAGACACTGTCTCATCACTGACACAACACCTTCCTTGAGAACATGTCACCTCCAAGCAATTTTCTCATCACTATATCACATTTACCAAGGGCCAGTCATGGTAACAACTCTATCATTGCTGTCAGCATTTTATATTTTATTTCATAAGTCTAGTACTCCAGAGGTTTTTTTTTTTTCTTCTTTAGTATTCTCTCTATAAGTAAAATGTATTGTCATTTGGTGGTTCATGTGACTTGGCTATTTTTTTCATTAGGTACGTGCTAGTAGTTGAAGGTAAATAAAGATATGAAATTCAGACTTGCGGCAAAGTCCTACAGTAAAGGAATAATTAAAACAAAAAATAGTTAAAATTTCTTTGCTCCGTTTGGCAAAAGAGGAATGAAAGTGTTGTCTGTGGTTGGTTTTGCCACTTTCTTCCCTCTCATTTCCTCTTGAGCTTTCTTTCATCAGGCTTTTGTCCATTTCACTCCAACTAAATGACTCTTGTCAAATCACTAATGACTTCTGAAATTGCCAGAGTCAGGGTTCAATTCTCAGTCTTCATTTTACCTGAACATCTTGACCTTTGGCACAAATAATTCCTGAAATTTCCTTGACCTAGCTTTTGGGGGCACCACTAAGATACTATAAACAAACCCCTTGTAGACCTCATTCTTGTACATAAGATCAGATCCATTTGTCCAAGTGCCTACATAACTTTTCTACTTAGAGAGTATGTTCAAAACTGAATTCATGGCTTTCTTCTCAAGGTCTGCTCCTCTGCCATGTTCCCCACCTCAGTCACAAACCTCAGAGTCACCATTTGCTTCTTGCATTTTTACATTTATCCTTACTCCAGCAAATCTTGTTGTGTCCATAAAATCTCTTTTTTGAATGTATTCTTTGATCACTACCCCTCAAACTTCACCACTTTTGATTACTACCCCCAGGACCCTTCATTCCTTGGCCCAAGCCAATGCCATCTCTTATGGAAGACTCCAATCACTTCTTAAGTGGTCCTGTTCCCCTTCTCTTTACCAACTACCCTCTTCTACTGACCCAGTCTATTCTCCTACTGACCAGAGCAATCCTTTAAAAGTATAAGAATCATTTTACTCCCTGATTCAAAAATATTATCATGGCTTCCTCCAAATAAAATCCAAGTCCTAATGACTTAGAAGCCTTATGACCTATGATAGATGACATCTATCTACCATTCCAACCTAACTTGTAAAAATCTTAATTGTTCATTTTTTTTTCAAACACATCAGATTCACTCACATATCAAAGCCTTTGAATTTGTTTTTCTTTCTGATGGAATGTTCTCTACTCAACTATTCAGAGGGTCCACTCTCTCACTTCATTTAGATCGCTGCTCAAACATTACTTTCCTATCTAAAATAGCATCTACTTGTCATTCTCTACCCTCCTAGCAGTTTTAATTATCTTCACAGTATTTATTAATGCTTGACATTGTATTATACTTTCTAATATGTTTGTTTGATGGTTGCTCATTTTCCCAGTTAAATATAAGCTCCATGAGAGAAGGGAGTTGGGGGAAATTGGAGGGGGAGAGGAAGCATGAAAGACTGTGGACTCTGAAAAACAATCGGAGGGTTTTGAAGGGGCGGGGGTAGGAGGTTGTGTAAGCCTAGTGGTGGGTATTATGGAGGCACATATTGCATGGAACACTGGGTGTGGTACATACACAATGAATTCTGGTACACTGAAAAGAAATTCAAAAATAAATTAAAAAAATATATAATATATATTATATATATAAGATATATATATATATATAATAAAATAAAGATTTTATTTTGTTCACTGCATCCTCAGTGACTAGGACAGGGCCTTGCAAAAGAGTAGGTACCTAATAAGGACTTATTGAATGAATAGATACAGAATGCTAGAAATGGTGGCAGAGTACTAAAATTATTCTTCAAATACCAAAGAAAGTATAAGTGCTTTCATTCAATAAACCTATTCTGAGTGTCTATGATGGGCCTGACATTGTGCTGAGTACCATGGTTATAAAGATGTGTGGAAAAAGATTCCTGTCTTCTGAGTTCTCTTAGATTCCAGAGTGGTAAACATGGAAATTTACATATCAGTCTCTTAAGAATCAAAGACAAAGTGTTCCCATTGAGGTTTCTTACACTGGTCTTTCAGTTCTTTCCCTTTAGTCATATGGAATCATAGATTTTCAAAATAGATTGGTCAACTCATAGTCAATCAGTCATTTTATTTTGCTCTCAGATGAAAGCAATTCTACTTGAAGTTCCACTTGGGATTCCATTTAGGGTAGACGCAGTGTGTCAAAAAATAAAGACTTTGGGTTATATCTGAGTTATTTCAATAGTTCAGATAATCTTAAAACTTGATTTATTTATAATCATTTTCTTTAGAAACATGTTTAGTCACATCAATTTACTAATCAATTTACTGTTATCACAGGGTTAGTAGGTGTCAAGTTACTTATCTCAAAAAAGATTAAAAAAAGTCGTTACTTATCTCAAAAAAGATTTAAAAAAAGTCAAACAAAATGCTTCCACATGACCTCTGCATGACGATAGTTTATATAATTGTCACACCTGCTGTCTTAGTCATTTTGGGCTGTAATATCAATATATCAGTCTAGAGGGTTTAAAAAACAAATTTATTTCTCATAGTTCTAGAGACTGAGAAGTTCAAGATCAAGATGAGAGGGAATTTGGTTCCTTGTAAGGACTCTTCCTGTCTTGCAGATATCTGTCTTCTCACCATGTCCTCACATGGCATGTGTTCAACAAATGCAAATTAGGGGATCAGGGGATGGGAGTAGAAAGAGAGAGAGAAAAAAAGAAAAAGGGAGAGAAAGAGGCAGAAGGTGGCAGGGAGAGAGAGAGAGGAAGGAAAGGGAGGTATCTTCCTCTTCCTGTAAGGTCACTAATCCCATAACAAAGGCCCCAACTTTATGACCTAATCTCATCTTAATCACCTTTCAAAGGCCTCATCCCCAAACATCAACACATTGGGGGTTAAGGACTGAACATATGGCTTTTGGAGGGACACAAACCTTCAGTCCATAACAGCATCCAGTGCAATTAATAATATTTATTGTATTAAATCAGAATTATAGGTGTGCTGGTTGATGGGGAAGGGGCAGGAAGACAGGACCTGGAGAGCCAAGAATTTCTGGGAATAAGAAGTGAGAGTTGAGGTCTGTCCAGTTTCTGTAGGTACAGAGCTCAAGGATATGATTTTAGAGTAGTATAGCACAGGAAGACATAGTAAGGCAGAGGGTAAGAATTCTGAGAGAGAAGATACCAGCACAGAAGAGAAAAGTTGCTGTGTTTTTGAGACAAGGGTAATTAGCACCTGGTGCACTTCTTTTTGTTTGTTTCCGTGTTTTGTTTTTTTTTTAAAGATTTTATTTATTTATTTGACAGCGATCACAAGTAGGGAGAGAGGCAGGCAGAGAGAGAGAGAGAGAGAGAGGAGGAAGCAGGCTCCCTGCCAAGCAGAGAGCCCTATGCGGGGCTCGATCCCAGGACTCTGGGATCATGACCTGAGCTGAAGGCAGAGGCTTTAACCCACTGAGCCACCCAGGCACCCCTCGTGTTTTTTTTTTTTTTAAGATTTTATTTATTTATTTGTCAGGAGGGGAGAGAGAGAGAGAGCACCCCCTAGAGGGCACAGACAGGGGCAGAGGGAGAAGTAGGCTCCCCATTGAGCAAGGAGTCAGATGGGGGACTAGATCCCTGGGATCATGACCTGAGCTGAAGGCAGATGCTTAATCAACTGAGCCACCCAGGCGGTCCCGCAACATGTCTTTTATACGCATCCTACTTGTAAGCAGGGAAGTCTGTCCTTCAAGTGGTCCCTTAGTTCTATTCCTGAGAGTAGAAGCTAGTGAGTCACAGAAGGGATGAGCTGTGCATTACGCTGGGTGAAGTGAGGGTCTGGGAACAGAAATAAAGGCAAAAATGGACAATTCTTACCTAGAATTAGCTATAGTTGACTAGATAGCCGTTTATTATGTTTTCAAGCACCTGTCAAATTCCATCAGCATCTCAAACACCCCAGCCACTAACCCTGAGTCCAAAACTATCTTGTAAGGGAAAACACTATGCTAATGACCCAGAAACCAGGAGAAAGAAAAGGTTTATGATGCACCTCCTCTTGCCCTATTTCTTTTGACTTATTAATAAACTATAGAGAAAATTGGTCTCATCTTTGTCTGCTCTACAACTCCTGCAGATTAGGAATGTGGTTTTAAGCAAACTATTAATTTTAACACAATTATATTTCAATAAAGCATTCTTGATTTCCTATGGAGTTCATTACAGTGGGGGGTTTACTTGAATTAAAAATAGTTTTGTGGCACCATTTGTCGCACTTTATAATAGACTAAATTATACGATAGAATGCAAACAGAGTGAGAAAGATCTTAAAAGTAATTTATCCACTCCGTGTTTGAATTTCTTTTGCAGTATCCTCATCCCATTCTTCCCCATGTTGTGTCGAACACCTCCAGTACTAGAGAACTCACTTTCTTAAAAGGCAGTTCCTTTCATTTTTTTGGACAAGGCTGAATTTTTACAAAGTTCTTTCTTATACTAAGCCAAAATTTATCCTGAGCACTCACCTAAAGACAGTCCTACCTCATGATAGAAGTACTGACATCACCCTAGATGCTCACTCTGACATTCTCTTCTCCTATTCTGTTTTTCCTCCAGTTTTGTACTTTTCCTTTATTTTTGCTTATTACTTTATATACCTGAATTTTGAGTTAAGGAAAAAAACAAAATGGAATTTCTTGACTGTTTAGAAATGAGTGATATTGATAGTTCCATATCAAAAGCTATAAGCTTGGGGCACCTGGGGGGCTTAGTCAGTTAAGCATCTGCCTTTGGTTCAGGTCATGATCCCAGGGTTCTGGGATCGAATCCCATGTCAGGCTCCCTGATCAGCAGGAGCCTGCTTCTCTGTCTTCCTCTGCTACTCCCCCTGCTTGCACTTTCTCTGTCTGTCAAATAAATCAATAAATAAATCTTAAAAAAAAAAAACACCCCAAATCCTGTAAGTTATACTCTAAGAGTTATTTGGGGAAAAAAAAGTCTTAGGTGAATTTATTTTTAAAAAGTACAGATCAAAAATAGATGAGTTAAGTATTTGATTCAGGAAGCTAGATAAAATCTAACAAGATAAACCTAAGTAAGTGGAAGACAGAAAAGAATGAAGACAAAACAAAAATAGTGAGATAGAAAGGAAAATAAATGTTAGATTTGATCAGTAATATCTGAGTTTTTTTTTTTAAACAATACAATAGGGGAAAAAAACCTTTTGTACTTGTCTTATAAGATAATGAGGGTGTGTCAGAGAGAAAACACAAAAGACATTGGGGTAAAGACCAATGAGAGTTAGTATATTATATGATTGGGTGAACAATTACAGAAGAAATTAAATAATTAATCAAATATCTAACACTTAAATAACAGGTCTTCATAAATTCTAGCTAACCATAACATCAAAGATGTGTTATGTTATTTACATTCTAAAGCACTTTGAAGAGCACTGGAAAATATGGAAAATTGGCTAATATAGTCTATGTGCTTTACATAATCCTGATATAAAGCCTTGATAAGCATAGTTTAATTGAAGACCAATATCATTTATTATTATAGAGACAGAAAAATTAAATTAAATCAATATAACAGTATATTAAAAGAATTACACATTATGACCAAATAGAATATATTTCTAGCTACAAGATTGTTGAACATGTGTAATATACTATCCACATTAACAGAATAAAGAATGACAAACATATTGGGTAGAAGGAAACAAAGGGCTAAGTGTTAAAATACAAACAATAAAACCCTCTAAAAGTAATATTTTTATGAACTGTGTAGAGAAAGGTTTAACTTTGTACACAATACCCAGAAGACACAAAGAAAAATATTCATAGATGTATGTACACACAATTTAAGATCATTAATCATTAAGGAAATGCAAGTCAAAACCACAATGAAGTATCACTACACCTGGATCAAATTGGATACTATCAAAAAGAGAAATAATATCAAGTGTTGGCGAGAATGTAGAGAAAAGAGAACCTCACTGTTGTTGGGAAGGTAAGATGGTGCAGCAACTGTGGAAAACAGAATGATATATTCTCAAAAAATTAAAAATAGAACTACCATGAGATTCAGCAATTCTACTTTTGGGTATTTATCCAAAGAAAATGAAAACACCAATTTAAAGAGAATATATGCACCCTACGTTTATTCCAGTCTTATTTACAATAGCCAAGATATGGAACCTGAGTGTCCATCGATAGATGAATGGATAAAGAAGATGGGGTGTATATATACAATGGAACATTATTCAGTCACAAGAGTAGTGAAATCTTCCCATTTGTGACAACATGAATGGACCTAGAGACTATTATGCTAAGTGAGTAAGTCAGACAGAAAAAAACAAATCCTGTATGAATTGTAATTATATGTGGAATCTAAAAAACAAAACAAACAAGGAAACTAACAAAACAAAACAAAAACAGATCCGCAGATACAGGAAACGAACTGTTGGTTACGGGAGCAGGGGGGTGATGGGTGGATGAAGAAGGTAAAGGGATTAAGAAGTACAAACTTACTGTTATAAAATAAAGGAGTCATGAGACTATAATGTACAGAATAAGGAGTATGGTCAATAACACTGTAATAACTCTGTATGATGACAAATAGCAACTAAACTTATGGAGATCATTTCATGATATGTGAAAGTACTAAATCACTCTGAGGTACACCTGAAACTAATAGGATATTGTATATCAATTACAGTTCAATAATAATGATTTAAAAAGCAGTGTTTTATTATATATATCTATCTACATATATAGATATATATATTATATATGTATATAATATTATATATTATATAATATATATAATATATTATATATATAATAATATGTATATATACATATATATGTATATATATAATAATAATATATATAATGTATAATATATATAATAATATATAATATTATATATGTATATAATATATATATCTATATATGTAGATAGATATATATAATCTTGTATTGGATCTTGGATTCAGTAATTTTGCTAAATTACTCAATAATTCTGAAATTACCTTTTGGTGTTTTTAGATATTTATGTATGTAACCATATCATCTATGATAAAGTAGTATTTTTTTTTCTTCCCATAATACAAAATTTAATCTCTTGTAAAGTTTGAGTAACAGATCAGGAAAAAACATTTTTCTGACATACATAACAGACAAAGGTTAGTATCCTTCATATATAAGGAACACTTATGCATCAATGAGAAAAAATTAACCAAAATTGGTTAAGTGAGAATGTATACAGAAACAAATGGTACATACGTATAATAAACATATCAGAAGTTGCTCAAGGTAAGTGGAAACTAAGGAAATGTAAATTAAAGCAACAATTTTGTAAGTATTCTTTCTCATCCATCATAGTCATAGAGTTAAATGTTGTCAAAGTCTTTATGTAATTATGTAATTTTATTTATGTAAATTATGTAATTTTATTTGCTTTGGTGAGAGTATATATTGGAACAATTTTAAATGCTTATATGTTCTTCACCTAGAAATTCAATCTCTAGAAATCAATTGTTTAAATATATTTCCATGCATACATAAACATTACACCATTGGCTACATTAGTAAAATTTTAGGCACAATATAAAGATGAATGGTGAGATAAACTATGATTCTTCCATACTATAGAAAATGGTATAATTGTTAAAAATAGATAGATGGAGAGAATTGGTGGAGAGATAGATGGAATTGTAACAACAATGATCAAAGGATGGGAAGCACATTAGTTTACATTAATATTGAATGTATATGCAAATGTACAGAAAACTGGAAGGATACCAATGTAGCAAATATTTAGTGACTCCTTAACATATACTATTGATTGTTCTAAGGTGCTGGACTTAGGGCTCTAACAAAACAGGCAGATAAAGACTATTTTATCTCTGTGTGGTGTTGGATTGGGTAGTGAAGAGGGACTTACTCTGTTATCTTATATGTTATTACATCATTTGGATTTCTTCTTTACTGATATATATTAACATATTACTTTTATGAGTCTAAAATATAAGATAAAATGAGAGAAAACAATAAACCCATATGTAATTCTTGTCCATTTGAATCTTATAATTCTAATGGCATGAAATTGATTTTAACTAATTTGATAACTACATATTTAAATGCTTTTGCTTTCACATTTGCTGATTTACCTACCAGCAAGGGACTAAAATAATGTTTATATACATACTGAAATATCTAGAGTTAACATGTAGTTTGCTTTCATATATACTATGAAGGGAAACAATTTCAGACACTTCCAGAAATCACTATCTGAAAGGCCGTATAATGTTAGGAAACTTCAAAGAAATTCTCCATTTCTTTAAACAGGGCATATATGGCAGCAAAAAATATATTTTGTGGGTGATACTTTAATTTGAGGAGGAAGAAAGAGCTTGCACAAGTAATTTGAAATAAATCATTTTAAGCAGATGCATATTCATTCAAAACAAGTAATTATACCTGTGTTTATACAACATTTATAATTTATCTAGTTTCTTTCAGAATGATGCGCTCTGAGTATATAGAGTTAGTTTTACAGCCTATATTCTGCAGAATATTGTAGGAGAGAAAATCAGAGCACTTCCAAGGCCTTTCTGTTTTCTCATGTCAGTCATTACTAATCAGAATTGTTGGAGTAGATATAAAAATAACTCTAAAGGAAAAGGGGGGTTTTTCTTTGCCTGTATTTTCAGGTAGTCAATTTAGTAGGATCTAGAACTCAGAAAAGTGATTTAGATGTGTTATAACAAGTGAAAGTCTCAGATACCAAAATGGTAGCTGAAACCTGGAGATGAACACCGGATAACTGAGGAAGACGTCTATAGTGAACAAAACAGGCTGATGATGGAAACGGGATGGTAGAAGGAGGCATATCCAGCAAAATAGATAGGATCAGGAAAGAGGGGTGTCACTGTCAACAGGAAGAAGGGTTCAACTTGGTATTAACTTGTACTTTTCTTCTAGATTCCCCCCTTATACTCCAAGTCTTTACTTCCATATACAAAGGTTCTAGATCCAACCCTGCCAATCATTTAATTGAGTCTCAACATTGGTTTATGGGTTTTGCTTGGAAATATTTTATGATTCAGTGAACTACTTGGCCAATTTGATTGCAACTGAAAATTGAAGAGGTTTAATTTAGCTGTTTATGTAGTCACTTGAGTGTCCTACTTTTCTGTGCGATTTTTTCTTTTAAGGATATATGGCAACTGGCATCTATCTTATCTTCTAGCCAAGTTTACTGATTTTATACACATATCCTTCATTAATACAGATTTGTGCTTTATTTGGTTGATGTCAAAATTGGTTTGTATAATCTGCTCCCAGGGAGATAAAAAAATCCTTAACTTTAAATATATTGTTAACATTGATGAAACTGAATCAATAAAAGCACTATTTTTTCTCATAGGCTAAGCTGGCTTTGTAAGTGAGAAGAATTGGAAATTCAAATATACTTCCGAGTGGTAATATTAGGGTTTTTGGAATAATTCAGTTTTTGAAATTAATTCGATCAGACACATTTTTTTTCCAGAAAAGTAGGGTTATACTTTTTTATGGGCCGATTTATGTGTTTTCAACAGAAATGATCAGATTAATCAAATGCTAGGTTTACTCTCTTCTTCATGCTACATAGATTCAGTTGGTCTACAAAGGTTGTTTGGTTGAATTTACACCAGTTTAGCAATGTGTGCATTAAAGCTGTATTTCCCCTGAATAAAGAGCTGATTTCTCAGGCCCTAAAACACACCAGGAGTTAAATACCACTTATCCAGTCAAATAAGAGGTATTTTTGAAGCATTACAAAAGGAGAGAATAGACAAACATTATGGTCCAGTGATTCTGATAAATACAAACGATCCAAAACCTTCAATCCAAGAATCGAGTATAAGCAATGCCCAGTTTTCCTGAACTCCCTGGAGAAGAAATAATGGAAATAATTGTCATGCTGGAGAAAATCTTAGCAAATAAGAGGCTAGCTAGGTTTCCTGTACAAACTCTGGCAAAGAAAAAAAAAATCGCCGCACCTCACACAGGGAGTAGGTGAGCGCTGGAAGTTCGGATTGCTTATCTGAGCTCGCCAACCTTTGGCTACATGCCCACCTTCAGGGCAGACCCTGTCATCCTTGGCATGAAACAGAATGAGGTGATCTGAACCTAGGAGTCTATTTCTTCCCTAGATGCATGTGTACGATTCCTATTAATTTTAATGAGAATTATGTTTGCACATTGAGGCAGGATAAATCCCTTTGGGAGGAATCCTGCCCTTGGATGCATACTCGTAATTTCCATTAAAGGGACAAAACCCCAGGGGAACCATACATGGGCGCCTGAGGGCAAGCTTTGACCCTCTGCATAAAAAACCCTGCGCAAATCACCCGGTCTTCTTAAACTTGTAGATGCCAAAAATCTAAGAGGTAGGTGAGCATTTATTTAAGCCTGAATTTTCTATTCAGTTGTGGAATTGTCAAAGAACTACATTTACTTTGTGATAACATGAAGAAGAAATGATTACCAAGCAACAGACTCTAGTCATAATTAGGATATTACTAAAGCACAGTAACCAATATAAGGTGAATACTGTTACTATTAATTTTTAATGCGATAATACAATTGAAATGAAAGAGACAATGAAAACTGTGTTAATGAAGAAAGTAGCCTATTTCACATACCCTTGCTTCCGAAAGAGACATTGAAGATTATGGACTATTTAAATCTTTTCATCAGTGAATCTGGTGTGAAAACTTTTTAAGTGGCCCTAATATATAATGAATAATCTTAGGGCAGAGATCTGTTTGAAGGAGATATGATTGATGGTCTATCATTCTTAATTCACTGTTTATACTGGTAGCGAGCCTACTGGGAAAATACCTCATTCATCAGGGTATTAGTGAATTCAACCAACGTATGGCACCTTCATTTTAACAAACTAAAGGAGAAAAGCTAAATGGGGGAAATTGACAACCATCTCTGATTCTATGATAATGCAATTAGGCTGCTCCTCTCCAGAGCTTTTGCTAATTCACAAAACAGCTTCAGTCGGCAGGTCATAAATATATGATCATTTTTCACACTTTGAAAAGTAATGATGCCTTGACATGAATCAATAAATCTTGGTGAAGTCCTTTATACTTTTTATGTTCAGCATGCAAGTCAGTTTTAAAACTCATGTGTATTAAATCTGACTTGCTATCCAGCCTGTGTTTACATAATCTAATTTAACAAAGTCTCAAATAAACGTGTAAATGAAGTGTTTATAGTAAGCACAAGGAAAGTTTCCCTTTCATTGAGAAAGTGTGATATGGTGCATCAAACTATTTTAATTTGCACCCTGAAATACCCATATTTGCAAATGTGCCACATACAGAGAGCTGTTGCTCTTAAAATTTGGTAGTTTCTATATTGAGCTTTGCATGTTATGCTCAATAGATGAATAAAAAAAAATTCTACTGCATATGACACAGTGTGTAATACATTATTTATCTAAAATGGATCCATTGCAAAACATCCAGAAAACATTAATAACTATCTTCCAGGCTGGGAAAAAAAATGTTTGCTCATCTTTCTAAAACAATTGCATAAAAATATGTGGCAAACATATATACATGTATTAAGTAGCAAATACACACAGCAGTACAACGTTTTTTCTAACAATCATAGTTCCGCGTGCTCTACAGGGAATAGGAAGATGGACAGGCTAATGAATACAGCAGGTAGCAAGCAGTTGAGGTTTGCTTAAGAATGAATTATCAAACAGCTACAAATTGCCAATTTAAGGAGGTTATACTGTACAGTACATAGCATTTTATTTTTTATTCCTGGAATGGTTGACAATTTTCCTGGATGAAAACGGAAATGATACTAAATCATGAATGTACCTGCTGTGCTGTCATTCCCATTAAACTCCCCCTTTGTTTTGTTTATTCACTGTTCATGGTTGCAAAAAATGATGTGCTTTATAACTGAGGTGGACAAAGCAACACTTTCATCAAAGACCTGGGTGACAATATATTTTTAAATTAAAAATAAAACAATCGGTGGTTGGCTCATGAGTCTTTCACAGTCATTTGGAATTGCTGATGAAAATAAATATTGCATGGAAAATTGTTTTTGAAGTGTTCCTGCATTCTGCTTCATCTCCATTATTTGATATTTGCCGTGATGGGTAATTGATATGATATATAATCTATAAATAGACGGCATCTTCACAATACAACATGGAGGGCTGATGTGCCATCCATTCCACTGATTGAAATTTTCATTTTGTCTTGTGCTTGGTAAATCTAGCCTTAAGCACACATTTTCCCTACCGGCGGTGTCATACTGAGCCAAAGTGGGCAACGGTTAACACGCATTACAGGTTCTTAAACACTTGAAGGTTTTAAAACCAGATTATCAAATCACAGACCCTCTCAGGATAGTTTGGGAAAGTCATGCCAAGAATTCCCTTGAGATGTTCACAGACACCAATCAGTACTCGACAACCAGTATTACCGGGAGATTTACATCGGACAGATCCGCACACAACACATTGAGCTCCCTTGCATTTCTCGATACAGAGGATCCTGGTTGGATCCGGCGTAAAACATGCAGTTTCCTCCAAAATGACCACCTTTACTTCAAAAGAGACTGTGAAAAGCGACGTGAAACATCCTCTAAAAGTATTGTACTGAATCCTGTGTCTTACCCTCTAATTCTGATCACAAGGCTGCTGGAGGCCTGGCATCTATTTTATGAAAGTTCTTGCAAGGAAAATATTTGGATTAATGATGTAATTTAGTGACAATTTAGTGACAGTAGGTCTAACCTTAGCTGAGTGACAACAGAATGGAAAAAAAGTCGACCAGTGGGATAGAAGTGATGGTGGCTGTTGGGGCAGCAGCAGGGAGGCTCTCAGGGTCACTCTGATTGGCATTGTCACTTTCCCCATTCATCAAGCAAGGCCAGACTTCCCGAATCATTTACCAGATGGGGCAGCTTGTCAGTTTAAACACCTGATATGAAGCCATCCGTCATCTGATAACATGATCGTTGGGCTGCAGCTGGCTGGGCGCTGGGCAGCCCGACTGCACATGTGATGGACTGAAGCCAGGGAGGCAGGCTTAGTCGGGTTGCCCTCCCTTGATAGGATTTGCAGTCCTCCACTGGACCATGGAACAGGTGGAGGCTGAGAGAGAATGAAAAGATTACCATGTGTTGCCGGGATTAGAGCCTTACACACTCACCACTCCACTTGAATACCAATCAAAGCCAGATGACCAAACTTGGGGCAGACCAACTTCAGGCCCGGCCATGCAACAGAGAATCAGGAGAGATGCAGAAAAAACTGAAAACCCCGGTTGCCTGCCATGGAGAACAACTTTTCACATTTGTAACCTGCCTAGATTGTTTCCAAACCAAAAGGCTAGAATTAAGATTGGTCTCTAAAATTCGACTCTCTTTTTCTTCCTTCCTTCCTTTCTTTTTTTAAATAAACAAAGCATCTTGAGCATTTTTGAAAGAGAGAGGGAAAAGAGTAATCTCAAGGGAATCATCACAAATCCTGTTATTTTATGCTCACCATGGAGAAAACTAATGCAACAAAGAGAATCAGACAAAGAGACAAATTATGCGCACTTAAACTGAAAGTGTTTATTTCCATGTGAAATATAATTATGCGGATTTAAAATGTTCATTGCTCAAATAGTCTAGAGCTTGCCGGAATAAGGGCTAACCTTTCACTGCAGAACGAGGCTTTTGCTAAATTCCACGGTGGTGCGGAAAATAGAGCTGTGCAGAAGGGTGGCCTCGTTTCTCACCCTGGTAGGCCATTCTGTGAAACCATCCCTTTATTTGTAAAAATTAAAATCCCTCAATTGGAGAGTCTATCACTGAGATAACAAGTTAACTAGTGAAGACTTAATCCTCTTATATCCTTAGTGGAGTAATATAAAGAAGTTTATTCTGCTTAACATGACACCCCTTCTTGTCATAATTCCTAGTGAGGGTCCATTCTAGCTTTTTTGCTTTTCTCCATCAGCAGTGAGCAAGCTTTTTCTCTCTCTGTCTCAGATGAGTGATTTGGTGTCTCCACCTGAAATGACTTGTGTCTCCATGAAGCCTCTTCACTGACATGATTTTGCAGCTGTGAAGGGGTGGAGCCATTTCTGAGGCAAATTCTATGTGCAGCTTTCACTTCCCTTTTTCATAGCTGTTCAGGGTACTTCATCTATTGCTCAGGGACACCCATGGAAGTACCTGTACTAGACGGGAACTTATTTTATTCATTTTTAGAGAGGGGGGAGAGAGAGAGAGAGAGAGCTAGAGAGAGTGGGGAGGTGAGGGAGGGGCAGGGGGAGAGAGAGAATCCTCAAGCAGCCTCCCCACTGGACAGAGCCCCACCAGGGGCACAATCTCACAACCCTGAGATCACGATCTGAGCTGAAATCAAGAATCAGACGTTTCACCAACTGAGCCACCCAGGTGCCCCTTAGATGGAACTTTAAATGATAATTTAAACTATGAAAAAAAAAAAAACCAAAACCCACAGAAGAACCAATCTCCTAAAGTGATGAGAAGTTTTGTTTCCTTCTCCTTTCCTCACTCATACTTATAGCTGAGTTTTATGCCCCAATAAAATAGAATCTAAAGATGTTACTGAGCAGACATAGGGAAAGATGAATAAGCATATGTGGTTTAGAGAGAGAATGTGGAGAGGAAAGATGAGAATTTGGCAGTCAGACCCACCTGTGTTAAGACCCCAGTACTACTGGAATTCACTAGGTAACTTCAGGCAAGTTATTTACGTTCTCTGATCTAAAAAAACTTAATCTGTGGTGTGATTATTTAATATATTTTTTATATTGCTCATTTTTAGCCATTCTAGTCAGTGTACAGGGGTATATCATTGTGGTTTTAATTTTCATGTGTGGGTTTTTTTGTTTTGATTAATACTTTCCATTATTAAATACCTTTCTCAATTATTTTAAAAGTTAAACACAATACTGAATTTAAATAGCTAACAGTGCTTGGCACAGAGTAAGATCTCTATAAATAATAGCTGTTATTTTGTTCTATAAACATTGTATAAATAACAATGAGACAATTTATTCACAATAGGCAGCAACACTTTTGCATTTTAGTTCAGTAACATTCATTAAAGGTTTACTCTGTGCCAGTTGCCATGCCAGGCATTAGAGATCAAAAGATACTTAAGACATAGTCCTTCTCCTTTGGGAGTCTAAACCAGGGATGTTAAAGTTACACAAGGAAAACTTTTTTTCATGGTACCCTTTTATTGCTTTTAAAAGTTCTATCAGTCGTTATAGAACTTAAATCATAAATTCTTCCCAACATATTGGTGTAACCCATAAAATGGGACTAACACTGCTTGAGTTAGCATAAAATATTTTCACATCTTAGATCATGCATTATTAGAATAGAGGAAGTTTAGTGATTAAAATAATATATACTCTTGCTCAGTGGTTCATAGCAATTCATTTGTAAAGGCTTGAAAACATGAAAATGCAGTCTACTATGTGAGGCACAAAGAATGCAGTTAAATAAGATGGAGTTTTGCAATTAGTTGAGGTGACAGACATAAAGATAATTGTTATATGCTATGAAATATGCTATAAAAGATTTGTAATAAATGTGAGGAGAGAACAGTGAAAATAATGTGTAGGGCATATGGTCATCAGGGAAATCTTTGTAGGAGAAATAATATTTGAATAATGAGTAGGATTGAAAAGAGGCAAAGTTCATTCTAGGTTGAGAGAATAGCACAAAGGCTCTGAGGGACTCCTAACAATGCAAAGAGCATTTTGTTTATTCATTCAACAAATGTTTGAAAACAAAATTTTTTTAAAAAGATTTTATTTATTTATTTGACAGAGAGATAGCGAGAGAGGGAACACAGGTTGGAGGAGTGGGAAAGGGAGAAGCAGGCTCCCCACTGAGCAGGAAACCCAATGCAGGGCTTGATCCTAGGAGCCTGGGATCATGACCTGAATCAAAGGAAGCTGCTTAACCAACTGAGCCACCCAGATGCCCCTGAAAACAAGTGTTTATCAACTTCTATATAAGTGGTTCTGTCAACTTACGCTTTGAAGCACTCCTCTGTTCAAAATGTAAAACAGTGATAGATAAAATTTTGAAAGTAAAATTTTAAAAGATGCAGTTGTGCTAAAAATAAATTAAAGCAAGTATCTCTGTGGAACAGATACAAAATAGAAATGCTTGGTAGTCAGCAGAGGTGCAAATGAAAGAATAGGACTGACTCTTTCTGGGCACAAAGCCTGGTAGTTCCTGCTCATGGAGTAAATTGCTCTCTGTGAAGTGTTAGGGAAGAACCAAACTCAGTAATTGAAATCAGGGTTGGGTGAAAAGCTGCTCTCTTGCAAAAGGGGGTAAAATAAGGTTCATATGAAACTATGGATGACAGAAGAAGCAAACAACTTTGTGACCAGAAAAGGAACCAAGCCCCAAGATGACTTTGTGACAGCAACTCTTATATAGTATCTAGTCTTCAATATAAGATATGGCTTTGATATGAGGAATATGGGGGATAGGGTAAAAACATGATAAAATTAGACATGGAGGAATAAACAGAGAAAATCTTTAGAAAGAAAAGAAAAGAAAAATCTTGTATGTTAATTCAACACTTAACAGTTAATGTAGTAGGACAACCTGATAAGTATCTTAAAATAAATATGTTTAGGATGTTTAGAGAGATGAATGAAGAAATGCCATCCATAAGGAACAAATAAAGAAATAAAACCCAGGGTGAAAGGAAACAAGAGCTGGATATGAAAAAGAGTGAGTTAAAAATCCTGGAAGTGAACATAATGTCCAGTGAAAAATAAAAGCTCTAAAGGTGGAATACACTCTAGATTAGACACAGGCAAAGAGGAATTAGTAAATTGGAAGAGAATAATAAATAATTTGCCTAGAAACTCCAGTTAGAGATCAGGAGAATGTACATGAATGAATATTTAAGATACCTGGAGGATATATGGACAGACTCTTGTATATATCCAATAACCGTTTCAGAAGAAAAAGAGTGCATTGCAACCAATGCGAAGGAAGAATAATTAGATTGACTTCTCAGAAATCGTGTATGTCAGAGATGCACCAATATAATTAGCTTAGGAAAAACAACTGCCAACCTAGAATTTTATACCTAATTGAATTACCATTTAATATTGATGTCAAAGTGAAGACATTTCAGGCATACAAAGACTGAGAGAGAGTGCAACAATCAGCCACTAAAAGAACCACTAAACAGATAGGGATAGAATACATGCAAAAATTTTGAGCAAATTAGTAAATTCGGTAATATACTAATTGGAAAATAAAGTGCGTGTGTGTGTTTAGAACAAAGTAGAGGTGGTTAATGTGTAGCTAGAGTAGGCTAAAGGCTTTGTGATCTGAGGAAAAATAATAATTTTGACTTTTAAAATAATAATTTTAGACTTTTAGGAAAAAAATCCATCACTGCTCCAAGGGTTTAGGCCCTTTTCTGAGGGAGACTGTATCCAATAACTGGTTGATGAGGGAATATGAAAGTCTTGTTTGTTTTTTGTCTCAGAATTGGACAGCTCTGCAGGGTCATCCAACTCCATAACATCTTGTGGGATCTGCTGAAGTCTCTGTTGAAACTGTGTCTCACTTCGTCTTTTCCCCCTGCCCAGTGATGCTTTTCTTTCTCCTTATAGCATTTCTCAAAAAATCCTCAGCATACAAGTCTCTCAGAGTCTGTTGCTAGGGCCATTGGGAACAAGAAGTGATCCCAGGAAGCAGATTCTAAAATGGAGTATTAGAGCTGGCTCACTTTCCTGACCAGCTGACAGTGCAAAACCACCATCACTGGTGGGTGGAGTCCTGATAACTGCAGAAATGATGTAGCAGTGAAAGAGTTGAATGACCAGTGGTGACACTGGATTTGATCCTAGTAGAATAGAACACATTGGCAATAATACTATCTCAGGTACTAAGAGATTTCAGGCAGGTAGCAACCCTATGGACCATGGAACTGGATGCCTTATGCCATCAGTGAGAAGGAAGCACAGTGCTTGGTAGGCCTTCTGGCATTCTGGAGGAAGCATATTCCATGCTTGAGAATATTGCCCTGATTTATTTGCCCAGTGGGGTCCAGAGAAAGACTGAGTTCTGCAGCAGTTCTGGGCTGCAGGACAAGCAGTTTTGACCCTTGGACCATATAGCCTTGCAGGTCCAGTGGTACTAAAGTTATATGTAGTGGGAAAAGACTCTAGAATATAAGGCAAGCCCCAACAGGAAAACCACAACCAAGATTCCAAGGATTTCAGAGTAAGGCCATGACATCTGCTGGAGTGAACTATACTTCACTTTAAAAATTGTGTCAGGCATGTTCCTGAGGCCTGGTGAGAAGTGTCTGATCATGGAAACTCAACTGAGTGATCAGAGCTGACCCTCATAGCTAGGTTCAGCCAGAACCATCATGTGATAGTGTCAGGGATGCTTGAGGCAATCCACTAATAATGTGGAAGTGGGACTAGGAAGATTGGAACCAGAACTATAGGAAAACTTCAATAGTGAGTGGCCCAGGACTCCATGTCATCTACTACTTTTGGCTACATAGCAGGTTTCTTATTACCAGATGAGGAAGAAGGAGAAAGTTTAAACATAATTTAGGGATGAGTTAACTTTCCATGTGGGTTAAAGTTAAAAATGGAGTGCTCAGGAGAGGCCCTGAAAGAGAGTCATGTGAAGAAATCTTCCCAATGAGAAAAATTTTGGGTGATGTGCTATTGTTTGTAGAAAGTGAAGTAGCCCATCAAGGAATACACATGGACTCATGAGCAGTGGTGGGTGGTTTGGCTAGTTGCTCAGGAATCTGGGAAGAGAAGGATTGGAGGGTTGAAAAAGAATTCTGGAGAACAGACACATGGCTGGACTTATGGAAATTGGCATGAGCATCTTTACATCACAGCGCAGAACAGAGAATATCCAGCATGAATGAGAGGAACCAAATAGTCAAGTAGACAGAAGGACTCAGCAATTTGGTCTTGGTAAGCTGTTGCTCTGAGTTAATCCCCTGCTGCAACAATGGGCTTCTGAATGGAGCAGCCATAGTGGCAGAGATTGAGTTCAAATGGGCCACTACTTGCCAAGCCTGATCCAGCTACTGCTATTGCCAAATGTCTCACTTGCTACCACAGAGACCAAAGCAGAGTCCTCTACAGCACTATGTCTCAAAGAGACCAACCTTTTGAATGCAAATTGGTTATATGGGTCCCTATCTTCTCTGGGAAGAGCAGCATTTCATTTTGGCTAGAGTGGACATATATTCTGGGCAGAATTTGTTTTTCCTGCCCTTAAAGTCTCAAATGATACAGATTGTGTGGCTCAGTGACACAGAATATCACAAAAAATCACCTCATGAAAATGCACCCATTTTGTAACAAGTGAAATGTGGGTGTGGCATATGGGATCCTTTGGATCCACAAGATCCATAATCCTATAACACTCTGCCCCTCCCAGAACCTGGTAAAGCAATGAAAAGTATTGACAAAATATTTTTCCATTGTATGGATATATATTATAAGTTGTAATATATTGTAATATGTATAATTTGTAATATATTGCCATTTTTGGCTATTACCTGAAATCTTCTATGAACATTCACATACGAATGTGTTTTAAATGTGGTACTTTTGCTGCAATAAATGAACCAATATTGATATATTATTAGTAAGTATAGCCAATAGTTACATTAGGGTTCACTCTTTGCATTATATAGTTCTATGGGTTTTGAATAAATAAATAATTTTAAATAATTATTCAAAATTTAAAACAATTTGCCTCATGACATGGATTCACCATTAGAGTTTCATTTATGCCATCTATTTTTCTTCTTTGGTGAGTTAGCTATTCTGATCACTTAGTCATTTCTTCAGCTGGGTTATTTCGTTTCCTTATTGTTCAGTTTAGAAAGTTCTTTGTATATTCTGAATACAAATCCTTTTTTGGATATGTTTTACAAATATTTTCTTCAAGTTTGTGGCTTGTCTTTTCACCCAAGAAAATTTTAAACTAAGTGTTTCTGTCAAAAATTTAAAGTAACTACTAAGAGAAATGAAATCATAAGCTTTCAAATTAGTAGAAACTCAACAGCATTAGGAAGCATTAACAATCCATAGAAGGAAGAATGTTAGAAGAAAGGTGCAAACACAAATTGGAAAGCAAAAAATAGAAAAGACAAAAATATGGCCTAATATGTCAATCACAAGTATGAACGTATCAAACTCTCCTATTAAAAGACATCTAGTATCAAACCAGACTAAAAATGTGTTACTAAGAACATACAGACCAGGTGATAATCAAGAAATGGAAAAGAAGTCCCTATGTGGCTCAGTTGACTAAGCATCCTTTCTTGATTTCTGCTCAGGTCATGATCTCAGAGTCCTGGGAAGAGGTTCCAGCCCACATCAGGCTCTGTGCTCAGCAGGGACTCTGCCTGAGATTCTCCCTCTCCTTCTGTCCCTCCTCCTTCCTATGCAGGTGTGCACTTTCAATCTCTCTCTCTCAAATAAATAAATAAATCTTTTTTTTAATCCTATTTTTTTAAAAGATTTTATTTATTTATTTGACAGATAGAGATCACAAGTAGGCAGAGAGGCAGGCAGAGAGAGAGTGGAGGAAACAGGCTTCCCGCTGAGCAGAGAGCCTGATGTAGGGCTCGATCCCAGGATCCTGGGATCATGACCTGAGCCAAAGGCAGAGGCTTTAACCCACTGAGCCACCCAGGCGCCCCATAAATCTTTGAAGAAAAAAAAAAAGAAACGGAAAAATAAACAGTTGAGTATGCACTTTGAAAATAATAAAAATAAAGTTATTTTAGCAATATTGATATCAGAAAAAGATCATTTAGTATGGATTCCTGGAGTGCAAAAATGATTCACCACCAGAAACAAATGCAATAACATAACATATCATATTTCCAAATTAAAGAAGGAAAAAATTAGTATGTGAATGGATATATAAGCATTTGACAAGATGCAACATTTAAGTATAGTCAAATAATGTTGCTAAGCAGTAGTTAAAGTCAATTAGCTAGAGCTGAAAGCATTCCAACATGGATATATTTTGAAAATGTGATATTGAACAAAAATGTTATAAAATAACATCTATTATAAGATATCATTTATATAAAGTTTAATTACTTGTAAAATAAGTATCATTCTTTATATAGATATACATAATGTTATATTGAAAAAGTACAAAAATATCTTCAGGAAAGATAAACATTAAATTAATAATAGTTTTTACTTCTAGGAAGAGGAGGGTATGCAGAAGGTTTAAACTATATTTGCAATATATGCAATTAAAATCAGAAACAAACCACAACAAATAGTAATTATTGAGTTCTCCTTTTTGGAGACATTTTCAAGGCACTGAAGATGTGGGGATGAATGGGTCATGATCTCTGTTTTCAAAATACTCTCATTTCAGGAGACAGGACCTATCTGCATCCAAAATAGACAATATAAGGAAAGCCCTCATTGATTCCCATCTAAATTACCACAACTGTGATTCTACTCAATGACCCACATATGTCCCTTGTTATTACTGTTAAGAGATCTGGGTAGCAAATATAGGCATTACTAACACAAATGGACATAGAGTATCTGGCTGTTGTTCATATTAGGAGAAAAACATAAATCTTAAGTCTACTTCCTTGTAAAATATTGTGCTTTATGAGACCATCAACTCATGGGTAACAGACATCATTCTTCCTCCAACCCCTCTTTTAATCTAGGCAAATGGCCTGGGTATTCAGTACAAAAAGTTACCCTAGTGAAATCAACCTATAATTGGCTTGTTACCATAAGAGAATTAAGTTGAGAATCACAGAGGAAGGCAGGATGGATAGGAGCTAGGAACAGAATCCAGGAGGCAGAGGTGGAGACAGGATAAAAGGAGGCCTCGTCCTGGAGAGACTCCCAATTCACAGAACTGCAAGTGATAATGAAAAGAAAAAAGTCATTCTACACCTTCCCTTCATGCCACTTATAAGAAAATCTTCCTCTTTATTTAGTGAAACATTGATTCTTTCTCATGGTTAATTGCTCTAAATTAAATAAAATGCTTCTGAGAAACAATATGAAATACATTCAGTATTTTCCTATACATTTGGAATGCACTAAAAAGCCATTTACAACCCTTAAAACGACTGGCTCCATTTACACTTCCTGTTCTGTAAATGAACCAGAATCAATAAAACATTTTATAGTTCTGAATATATTCAGTGAAATGGTTCCTCCCAAATAACATACACTTCTACCTAAATTCAAGTTTATTTACATCCAACCTACTCAAAATGAAATGTAAGCTCTAATGAAGACCCAGGGAGAGAGATAATTACGCAAAGATTAGAAGGACCATCTATGATATATTTCATAATGGGTTTTCTTGTATCAACTCAACTTTCAACATTTATGAACAGAGAAATTACATATATTTTCCTTTCACAAGATAATTAAGAATTAAAGTTAATGTGGAAGTATGTTTTGTTCAATTACCTCTGGAATTTTTTTTTCCCATTTTATTTATTTTTTTCAGCATAACAGTATTCATTGTTTTTGCACAACATCCAGTGCTCCATGCAAAACGTGCCCTCCCTATTACCCACCACCTGTTCCCCCAACCTCCCACCCCTGACCCTTCAAAACCCTCAGGTTGATTTTCAGAGTCCATAGTCTCTTATGGTTCTCCTCCCCTCCCCAATGTCCATAGCCCCCTCCCCCTCTCCCAATCCCACCTCCCCCCAGCAACCCCCAGTTTGTTTTGTGAGATTAAGAGTCATTTATGGTTTGTCTCCCTCCCAATCCCATCTTGTTTCATTTATTCTTCTCCTATCCCCCTAACCCCCCATGTTGCTTCTCCATGTCCTCATATCAGGGAGATCATATGATAGTTGTCTTTCTCTGATT
Organism: Meles meles; assembly: GCF_922984935.1. Lineage (NCBI taxonomy): Eukaryota > Metazoa > Chordata > Mammalia > Carnivora > Mustelidae > Meles > Meles meles. The sequence continues at coordinate 44,397,436 of NC_060066.1, read as the reverse complement.
GACTTATTTCACTAAGCATGATACGCTCTAGTTCCATCCACGTCGTCGCAAATGGCAAGATTTCGTTTCTTTTGATGGCTGCATAGTATTCCATTGTGTATATATACCACATCTTCTTTATCCATTCATCTGTTGATGGACATCTAGGTTCTTTCCATAGTTTGGCTATTGTAGACATTGCTGCTATAAACATTTGGGTACACGTGCCCCTTCTGATCACTACGTCTGTATCTTTAGGGTAAATACCCAGTAGTGCAATTGCTGGGTCATAGGGTAGTTCTATTTTCAACATTTTGAGGAACCTCCATGCTGTTTTCCAGAGTGGTTGCACCAGCTTGCATTCCCACCAACAGTGGAGGAGGGTTCCCCTTTCTCCGCATCCTCGCCAGCATCTGTCATTTCCTGACTTGTTAATTTTAGCCATTCTGACTGGTGTGAGGTGATATCTCACTGTGGTTTTGATTTGTATTTCCCTGATGCCGAGTGACGTGGAGCACTTTTTCATGTGTCTGTTGGCCATCTGGATGTCTTCTTTGCAGAAATGTCTGTTCATGTCCTCTGCCCATTTCTTGATTGGATTGTTTGTTCTTTGGGTGTTGAGTTTGCTAAGTTCCTTATAGATTTTGGATACTAGCCCTTTATCTGATATGTTGTTTGCAAATATCTTCTCCCATTCTGTCAGTTGTCTTCAAAAAAAATTTATGTTTATAAGGATAAGCAGGAAATTCTGAAGCCAAATATTTTACTATTGGTAGTCCAGTTATGCTTTTTAATCATAGAAGATGGTTATGCCTTTTATTTTTTTCTTATATTTTTCAGTATATTTTACTATCCATCTGATAAGTTTAGTTCCCTCTCATAGCTCTTCCTTTTCAGTGCTCTCCTTGGTATGATTGTACCTTTTAATCATAGAACAAATTTCAAGACAATGGGGAGGGTAGTATAGGTTAAAAAACAGCAAAAGGCTTGTGATCCATAGTAAAATTCTTTCAACAAGCATCCGATATTTGAAGACTCTAATTAAAATTTTTGTCTGTTTTTCTTTTTAATGTAGAGTAACGTAGGTATATAGGGCCTTGTGATTAGTTACTTTTAAAATGAAAATTATCAAATAAGTATTTCTTATGCATTTGGCATGTCTTGAAAAAAATCTATGTATGGATTCAAAGGAAAGGTTACAGAATTTGGGATTGTTTGGCTTGGAAATTGGAAGGATAAAGGATTATTATGAGAAGAATATTCTCTACCTCCAGAGAGGACAAAACAAGAGGAAACGAGCTTAAGCTATTTTAAAAGAAGGTGAGTCAACATGACTATAACTTCAACATTTTGACTGAGTTCACCAGTTAACAGGGTTCTACTTAAATGACTGATCGGATCAATTCAGCAAACAATCCATCAGCCAGTTATTTTGGCAAAGAATGCAAATGCAAAGCCTTTGATTAGAAGGAAGTACTCCTTTAATTAAACATTAGGGCATAAATTCAAGTAAGATTATAGACTCTATCCCTAAAGGTCTCTCAAATTAAAGTAGACATCTATATAGATTGAATAGTTTAATCAGTCAATGAATATTTACTTAGTACCTACTTCGTTCTTAGCATTGAACTATTGAAAAGAAGTGACTAGAAAAGAGAATCAATGAAACAACTTATAGTCTGTTATGGATTGAATTTTGTCTCCCCCCCGCCCAAAAAAAAGATATAGTGAAGTTTTCATCTCCAATACCTGTGGGTGTGACTTCATTTGGAAAGAGGGTCTTTGCCAGTGTAGCTAGGTGAGAATGACAGTACTAGGATAGGCCCCAATCCAATATAACTGGTGTCCTTATATGAAGACAAGACAGAGACAAAGAGGGGAAGGTGACCATATGAAGACAGAGAGGGAGAAGGCCATACAGCGGTGAAGAGAGAAACTGGAGTTGATGCCTGTACAAGGCACAGAAAGCCAAAGATTATTGGCAACCAGCAGAAGCCAGGAAATAGGAAAGGAAAAGGTTCTCTCTCAGAGCTTTCAGAAATAAACAATCCTGCCGACATTTGGATTTTGAACTTCTAGCCTCCAGAACTGTTAGATAATAAATTTCTGTTGTAAGCCACCCAGTTTGTGGTACTTTGTTATGGCAACCCTAGGAAATGAATACACAATTTTAAATTATTTTTTCTCCATTACATTAAAATATAATCTGATCTTTTATAAGTCATTGACTTATTCTTTCTTTTCATTGATTTTTAAAATCTAGCTTTATTGGTGTATAATTCACATGTGATAACATTTACCCATTTAAACCATACAGTTAATAAACATTGGCCTGGAAACTAAAACTACCGGAAGAAAATGTAGGCGAAAACCTTCTTGATATTGGTCTGGGCAATGATTTTTTGAGTATGGCCACAAAAGCACAGATGACAAAAGCAAAAATAAAGAAATTGGGTGTGTCAAATGAAAAAGGTTTTACACAGGAAAGGAGGCAATCAACAGAGTGAAGAGACCACCTATAGATTGGAGGGAACAACCTACAAATATTTATTTGTAAACCATACATCTGATAAGGAGTTAATATGCAAAATAAATAAGGAGCTGAAATAATGTAGCAGGAATAAAAGAAATCACCCAATTAAAAAAAAAAAAAGGTCAAAGGACCTAAGTAGACATTTCTCAAAAGAACATATACTAGTGGTCAATGGGTATGTAAGAAGGTATGCAATATCATTAATCATCAGGGAAAGGCAAATCAAAATCACAATGAGTCCTCACCCTATGTCTGTTTAAGTGGCTTTATCAAAAAGATAAACAAGGGCGCCTGGGTGGCTCAGTGGGTTGGGCCTCTGCCTTTGGCTCTGGTTGTGATCTCGGGGTCCTGGAATCGAGTCCCACATCAAGCTCTCTGCTCGGTGGGGAGCCTGCTTCCTCCTCTCTCTCTCTCTGCCTGCCTCTCTGCCTACTTGTGATCTCTCTCTGTCAAATAAATAAATAAAATTTAAAAAAAAGATAAAAAAATTAAAAAAATTAACAAGCGATGAGAATGTGGGGAACAAAGAATCCTTATACTCTGTTGGTAAGAATGTAAATTGGTATGGCCATTTTGGAAACAGTATGGAGTTTCCTCAAAAGATTAAAAATACAACTACCACACAATCGAGCAACCTCACTTCCCAGTATATTCCAAAGGAAATGAAATCAGAGATACCTGCATCCCATGTTCACTGCAGCATTATTCATAACAAGAAGAAAGGTAATCTGCTCAAGTGCTGACATATGAATGGATAAAGAAAATGTGGTATGTATATATATGGAACATTAGTCAGCCTTAAAAACAAGGAAAGCTTGCCATTTATGACAATGAGGATGAGACTAAAGGACATTATGCAAAGGGAAATAAGCCAGACACAGAAAGACAAATACTGCTTGATCTTACTAATTTGTGGAATCTGAAAAAGTAACAGTCCTAGAAACAGAGAATAGAGCACTGATTATTAGGGCTGGGGGTGGAAGAAAGGGAGAAAAGGTGGTCAAAGGATACAAAGTTTCAATTATGCAAGATGAATAGATTTTGGAGACCTAATGTACAGTACGATGGCTATATTTAACTCTACTGTATTGTATACTTGAAATTTGCTAAGGGAGTAGATTTTAATTTTTCTCTCATGCTCAGAAAAAAGCGAGCTATGTGAGGTGATGGATATGTTAATTAATTCAGCTATGGTAATCATTTTATAATGTATATGTATATTAAAACATCACACTGTACACCTTAAGAAAAGTAATGCATTTAAGTAGATTTTAGTATATTGACAAATTGTACAACTATCACCACAGTCTCAGTTTAGAACATTCTTAACATCTCCATGTATCCTCATTCCCCTCTCCTCTAGACACTGGAAGTAACAAATCTACTTTCTGTCTCTATGGCTTTACCTATTCTGGAAATTTCACATAAATGGAATCATATAATATGTGGTCTTTTGTTACTGGCTTCTTTCATATAGCCGAATGTTTTCAAGATTTATCCATATTGTAACACGTATCAGCCATATTTATCCATATTGTAACACGTATTGCCAAATAATATTCTATTGTATAGACACAAGCACTTTGTTTATTCATTCATCAACTCGTGGACATGAAGGTTGTTTCCACTTTGGTATGAACATTTGTGCAAGTGTTTGTGTGGACATAGTTTTTTCATTCTTCTTTGGTATCTACCTAGGAGTGGATTGCCAGGTTCTATGGTAACTCTTACACATTCTGAGGGATTGCCAAACTGTTTTTCCAAAGTGGCATTTGGTATTTTTACCAGCCATGTATGAGAATTCTAAACATGTTCTGAATATTATCTCGTACATTCCTTATCATAACCCAGGGAGTAGGAACTATTATTACCTACCACGTCATACAGCTGAGTGCACTGAAGCAGAGAGTGGTGAGGTAAATTGTTCAGCTTCACAAATTTCCTCCAAGGCCTTCTAAATGAGTAGGTTCCTGAACCTCTCTCTCCATATCCCCCCTGTTCTCCAGGACAAAATAACCTCTTCTTCTCCAAACACACTTTTGAAGGCATCTAGGCTGTTTATTCTCGGAATACCATTTCATTTGTAGGACTCTGGATGGTAGGGTACCGCTGTCTTCTTGCAGAGTTCAAGTGCAGCCTGGAGATAGGAGATACCAAACTGCTTTTATTTTTTCTTATTGATTTTTTTTTATTTAAACATTTTGTAAGGCTTGAAAGTTAATTTATTACTTGAAAACATTTAAGGTAACCTCTCACAGGCTCTAGGAGGAAACCATGCTCCCAAACCAGCATGAATAGGATACATGATACTAAACTGATTCAACTATGTATTAAGTAATATTTCTTAGGGGTTTGTGTGGGTTGAAATAACAAGGAGAAAATTCATTTCTAACATTATGAAAAAGAGAGTAAACGGATTTCATTTTTATCCTCCAAGACTAGTGAAAATGGAAGCCATGGTGACTTCCATCCTGACATGAATCATAACGTGGCTTGAAGTCAGGTGAAATCTCCGACGATTTCTTTAGCAGTATGCATTAGTTTTCTAAACATGCTGTCACAAATTACTGTGAACTCAAGTTGCTCAGAATAACAGAAATTTGTTCTCTCACAGGAGGTCAAAAGTCCAGAATCAAGGTGTTATCAGGACACATTTCCTCTCTCCTAACTTCTGGTGTTTTCAGGTCATCCTTGGTATTTCTTTCCTTGCAGCAACATGACTTCAATCTCTGCCTACATCATGACATGGGACCTTCTTCCTTCTGTGTATCTGTGTCTTCCCCTGTGTGACTCTTTTTGTGTCTTTTCTCTTCTAAATGGACACCAGACATATTGGATTAAAGGTCCATCCTACTCCAGCATGACCTCATCTTAATTATATACCCTAAGTACATCTGCAAAGATTTGGACTTATTTCTAAACAAGGTCACATTCACAGGTACCAGGGGTTGGGCTTTCAATGTATCTTTCGAGGACGGGAGACACAACTCAACTCACAACACAGTAGATTACTGTCAGTGAAGAAGGCCTCCATTAGTGTTGGTTTCTGATGATCTTTTTGGGTTTAGGTATTGGTGGTGTGATTAAAAGAAACTGCCAGGTATTAAGACAAATGCTGATCATTATAAATTAAAATTCCTGCTCTCTCTCCTTTGAGGTATAGGAAATCAAATTCTTATTCTTTATTTTAGATGATTTTATTTATTTACTTATTTTAGAGATAGCGAGCAAGGGGGAGGGACAAGGAGAGAGGGACAAGCAGAGTCCATGCTGACTGCAGAGCCTGACGTGGGGCTCAATCCCACAACCTTGAGATTGCGACCTGAGCTGAAATCCAGAGTCTGCTCTTAACCGACTAAGCCACCCAAATTCTTACTCTAATAATGCTGACTTCACTCAGTGTATTTGTGGGAAACTCTCTTTTAAAATGACCTAAGGGATAACACATTATCTGAATAGTTTCAAGTCATGGCATGTGTTTATTTTTTGGATAGGTAGTATTCTGTAGTGAAGAAAATCGCTAGACTTCGTTGGCTAAAAACTGGGTTTTATTTTTTTATTTTTTAAAAGATTTTATTTATTTATTTGACAGAAAGAGATCACAAGTAGACAGAGAGGCAGGCAGAGAGAGAGAGAGGGAAGCAGGCTCTCTGATGAGCAGAGAGCCCAATGCGGAACTCGATACCAGGACCCTGAGATCATAACCTGAGCGGAAGGCAGTGGCTTAACCCCCAGAGCCACCCAGGCACCCTAAAAACTGGGTTTTAAATTGTTGTTACTGGTGAAATGATAATGTTCAGCTAAGACTCTTTGCTCCAGGCAGAGGAAAACTGGAAAACCTTGTCTGAAGAGTCACATTCAGTGGATTTCACCCATAAAGTTTCAGTGTTAAAATGTAGAATCCTGACCTCTTCTGTCTTAACCTCCGTGTCTGTCCACCAACCGACCTGCAGTGCCCAGGGCACGCATCACCATCTGAAACTAGTGACCCAGTATGAAGAGAAGTGTCTGACTGATTTAAGAGTCCCTCAGAGGTACTGCCCGACAGAATTTCTAGGTCTCAATGTGGAAGAGCAAGTCTTCCTTCCTTGGTGTCTTTCAATTTCCATAGACTCTTTTGCTACCAGAGTGTGTGTTTTTAGTCAGACAAATCTCTCTACATATATCTCCATTCCCATGGCAGGAGTGCTCTGACACACACTGGGCCACCTATCCTTCTGATCTTTATATGCCTTCTGGAGAGTAGAGAAAGCGTTGCATCCACCCCATGACCCACCTACATTGCCTTTCAGAGATGGTTCGGGGAGAGTTTTAGAATACGTGTCTGGTGGCAAACTGCGCAGGTATGAATTGTCTCTCTCCAGTACTACTAGGAGGTTGGACAATTTATTTAACCGCTCTGCTTCAGTGTCTTTAGCTGTATGAAGTGGTGATAATAGTACCTACCTCATGGGCTGCTGTAAGGAATGAACAATATTCAGGACATTTCCTGGCTCCACTCAGTGAATGCTTTTAAAAACAAGTTATAGTAATCATCATCATCATAGCTCAACTTCCACTCTCTCCTGTTTTTCTTCTCCTACCCCCCAGATCTCCATTTTCGGTCCTTATTCTCCTGTGCTTGGCCCTCAACTTGAGATTAGAAAAACCACAGGACTCTATTCTGGGTACCCAAGTTCAGTCACATTATCTTTGCCTGGTGTCTCACAACAGACTCCTAACCCACTTCCTTACCTGTTTTCACCTCCTGTGATTCATTTCCACAAAGGAGAGTGATCTTCTAAAATGTTAACCACACTATAATCTATCTCTGCTGAAAATCCTTCAGTGACTTCCCAACACATTGAAACTCTACTTCCAACCTTTATTTATAGATCCTTATGTCTCTGGCTTCTTTAGTGGTTGAGATCTCACGTCACACTTCTCACCTGAGGGTTCTAAGCTCGTTCTAAGGACACTGGTAATGGCTCTTCAGTCTGCCTAGAAGGCTCACCCTCATGCCACTTCCTGTCACTTCATCTAAGAGGACTTTCTTGGCCAAGCAATTGAAGATCCATATCCTGTCACACACATCAACTTACTGAAACTCTTTTCATTGCCCATATCATCTTCAGTGTTACTTTTGCTGATTTATTTGTACTACTTACCTTCCCTCACTTGAATCCAAGCTCAATTACAATAGTAGCTTTTCTTGTCTTGTTCATCGTTCTATCTCCTTCACCGAGAACAGTTCCTGGCACATAGTAGGTACTCAATAAAGTTGGCTGTTACATTAATGCTAATATTAACATTATTTTCTGTCCCTGTAGATGCACACTCCTTCCTATGAAAACTCCATCTTTTTATAGGAATGGAAATATCTACTTAGCACACACCATTATTATGTAGATTAGATACAAAAACCGTGTACTTAGCATAAAGATAGCTTTTTTGTTAATAAATAGACCCTACAGATTGAGAACAATGGTGATGGAGGGGGAAGGATGATGGTGCATTTAAGGTCATATACCAAAATGTTCCATACTCAAGAAATTTTTCTGGGGCGCCTGCGTGGCTCAGTCTTTTAGCGTCTGCCTTCAGCTCAGGTGATGATCCCCAGGTCCTGGGATTGAGCCCCGCATCAAGGTCCCTGCTCAGCAGGAAGCCTGCTTCTCCCTCTCCCACTCCCCCTGCTTGTGTTCCCTCTCTTGCTGTCTCTCTTTCTGTCAAATAATTAAAATCTTTTTTTTAAAGATTTTATTTATTTATTTGACAGACGGAGATCACAAGTAGGCAGAGAAACAGGCAGAGGAGGAAGCAGGCTCCCTGCTGAGCAGAGAGCCCGATGCAGGGCTAATCCCAGAGCCCTGTGATAGTGACCTGAGCTGAAGGCAGAGGCTTTAACCCACTGAGCCACCCAGGTGCCCCTAAATAAAAATCTTTAAAAAAAAGAAGCAAAGTTTTCTAAAGTGCCATTATGTCATCTTTTAAAGAGTTGAATAGTTAATGTTCTATACCGTAATAAATAATTTTTAATTTACAATTTCTTCAAAAAATTTCAAGTAGATATACCATTCTAGAATGATAAATTGGGGGGCGCCTGGGTGACTCTGTGGGTTAAGCCACTGCCTTGGGCTCAGGTCATGATTCCAGGGTCCTAGGATGGAGTCTTGCATCAGGCTCCTTGCTCAGCGGGGAGCCTGCTTCTCTCTCTCTCTGCCTCTGTTTCTACCTGCCACTCTGCCTGCTTGTGCGCTCATTCTCTGACAAATAAACAAACAAAATTTAGAATGATAAATTGGTAGTAGCCCATAGTAATTATTCAATTAATGTTATTTAATTTTCTTTTATTATCTTATTTCGCAGAGATATGTGGCTTTGAGAAACAGCAAAATATCAGTCAACTTTCTACATTTGTACATGGATAGAAAAAGTCTTGAATAAATTAGCAGCTTCAGTAACTTCTGGCAAGGGGATGAGATAAGCACATGAAGAGATACTTCAAATTTTTGTTCTATTTACTTCTGTGTAGTTTGGATTTTTAAAAAACTTTTAAAAATGTCCATGTAGTTTCTGTGTTATTAAAAACAAATAAACGAATGGAAGCAAGGAAATAAAAGAATGAAAACTCCACACTTTTTCACTAAAATAAAAATGAGAGGGGCACCTGGGTAGCTCAGTCAGTTAAGTGTCTGACTATTGATTTTGGCTCAGGTCATGATCTCAGGGTTGTGAGACTAGCTCAGTGTCTGGTTCCCTGATCAGTGTGGAGTCTCCTTGAGATTCTCTCTCCCTCTCCCTCCAGGCTTCCTCTCTCCCTCTCCCTCTCCTCCTCTCAAAATAAATAATTAAATAAATGAATGACTGAATAAATAAACAGAATGAGAAAATTTGGAGAAATTTGGAACTAATATATGACAATAGATCAAAAATAACTATGAATTGGCACAGACTTCAGTTTTTAATTTCCGAGGTACATGCTCTGATGTTTAAAAAAATAACTTGTTTTTCATCGCAGCCAATGTTTACTTAAAAAAAATCTAAAAATATACTTAATTAGTAAGTTATTTATAGCATATTAACATGAACAGAAGAAATGATTAATTTCTGTAATAATATTTTGGTTGTGATTATTAGAAAATCAAATGGCTTAAAGGAAATTTCAAAAAAATATCCTCAAATGAGAACATTTTAGAACTAAAGGAAATTAGTTGCAAGTAAAGTTTTGACAGTGTTCAGACAATTGCTCTTTACTCTGCATGTTTTCCAGGTTATGACTGGATAAAGTAATGCAAAGGAAAGCTGAAAACATGATAGTGGGATTGTTTTATTTCCTTAATAACTTTATCGAATGTTGTTATATTTTAGCATTTTTTTAAAAGACATGGAATTTTAGGAATTTGTATTTATTATTTTGTTTATTTTTGTCTTGGTTTTGAAATCGAATAATTTTAAGTTCTAAAATTAACATGTAAGAATTGAGGATAAAACTATCTACCTCACATGTTTTACCTTTATTATTTTTCTTTATTGTCTTAATTTTTAATTCGATTTTTCACTTGATTTTTATGTTTTCAAGCCCAATTTTCCCTTTTCTTCTTTTCTTTATGTTACTTCTCATAATTATACTTTAAAAAAAATGAGATGGATCATTTTGGGGGATGAAGAAAACATCCCAATTTTGGCCTAGATTCCAACAGATCCAATGAACATGTATAGAAAAATATTCTGATTATTTTTCCAATTTGAATGCAATCACGTATGTGGAAACGTAAGGGGGACAGATGCTCTGAAAAAATGGGCTATATTTATATACAAGAAGAAAGTTTCTCACAGAATAGGAAATAGAAAATCCTTGTTCAGCACTTCAAAATTAAAGAGAAAGTAGGGTTACCTGAGAGGCACAGTGCGTTAACCATCTGACTCTGGGCTTCAGTTCAGGTCTGATCTCAGCGCGGTGAAGTCAGTCAGCCCCGTGTCCAGTTCTACACTCAGTATACAGTCTGCTTAAGACTTTTTCTCCCTCTGGGGGCACCTGGGTGGCTCAGTGGGTTGAAGCCTCTGCCTTCCGCTCAGGTCATGATCCCAGGGTCCTGGGATCGAGCCCCACATCAGGCTCTCTGCTCAGCAGGGAGCCTGCTTCCCTTCCCCTCTCTCTGCCTGCCTCTCTGCCTACTTGTGATCTCTGTCTGTCAAATAAGTAAATAAATAAATCTAAAAAAAAAAAAGAATTAAAAAAAGACTTTTTCTCCCTCTGCCCCGCCCCCTGCACACTCTGTCTCTCAAATAAATAAATAGCAGAAATCATGCAATTAGATATAGTAAAACATGGGAAAGCTGTTCAAGTTCAATAATAAAAAGAGTCTGGTTAGGGTGCCCAGGTGGCTCAGTGGGTTAAGCATCTGCCTTCAGCTCAAGTCATGATCCTAGGGTCCTGGGATCAAGCCCTGCATCAGGCTCTCTGCTGCCTGCTTCTCCCTTTCCCTCTGTGTGCTGCTCTGCATACTTGTGTTCTTTTTATTTCTCCATCAAATAAACAAAATCTTAAAAAAAAAGAGTTTGGTTAAAATTAAAGAGAAGGAAAGTATGATTAATAAAGTTTAAGTATATAATTCAGCCATCAATTTCTATCTTGTTTCCAAATTTCAAATTGCTAATAAAATTATGATTATCATTGTCACAATCTTAAGTAATTTCAAAAGCCACAAAATTATATATAAAATAGTTATTAAATATGTAATCATAAAGTAATTATTTTTGCATATCTGTAAAATGTAGTGATTTCCTTTATAGTCAGGATATAAGAAATGTCATGACTATCAATGATGGTAGCAGTTTCTTATATAGGATCAAAGTTTGAGATGAGGTCAATAAAAGCACCAACAACCTTACATTAATTTAAGTGGATTTCTACGTAAGATGGCAAAACAGCTGTGCTATGAGTCTGCTTTTATAACAAATTATGAATAGGCATTAAAATAAATGATTATTACTATAGCTATAAAAAGATCCATTGCATGTGGGTGTTTAAATTGTTCCATATTACTTAGGTTTACATATAAAAGCTTATGCTATCAACAGGACAGGAAAATTAGCCCTCATACCATAGATGAGTGAATACTTGGAAAGTTTAAATGACTCACCCAAGTCTAATAACCATCTATTGAATAAGGAAGAAAGTCTGTCCCAGAAGACAATAGGGAAGATAAGATGAGATGTTTCATAAACTAAAGTTTTGAGGCATCTTTTAATTTCAATAATTGTTAAAGAAAAGTAACAAAGGCAAAATGGTTAATAACCAAGTGACATGGAAAAGCTTATAATGAAAACCAGCTATTCTTTTTTCTATTCTTCCCCACCACTTTTGATATCCCTTCCCCAACCACCTCCTGCCTCAGGCACCATTCCCCAGAAGCAAATACTTTTAATTATTTAGCTATCCCTTCTGTTAATTACATTAAGGTTTAAAAGTATAACCCCCCCACACACACAATAAAGCATATAGCAACCAACACTAAATCTTAAATGTTTCAGAAACACAGAAACTTAGGGCGATCAGTAAGAATGTCAATGGTCCCTTTATAGAAGTGTTACTCAATAGATTTTCCTAAGATGGAATGGTGGACAGCGAAGGCCTTTTTTTTTAATCTAGAATTTCATGTTCAGCTCTTTTTATTTTCATGGAAAACAAAAATCATCCGTACAATGTCAGGATATTCAGAGAGAATTATGTTGGGATATACTTGGAGTAGGATGATCTCAACAGCAAAGTCACATCTGCCCAATAAAATGTGTCTTTGAAGCATCATTTGGACATCTTTGTCTCAGCAAAGGCAATTCTCTAGTCATATGACCTAGCACTGGTCTTGTGAGGACAACAGATTAGTGGATGCAGGTTCTGAATCCAGTACATGCCTAGTAATGTGCAGGGACCAGATGAAATCTGTTCACAGAGAACTGTCAGTTGTCGGGGGATACCTATGGGATCTACGAAGCAGCACAGAGAGCAAATTCTCTCCCCCAGTCAATGCTCTCTGTTGTCTTCAAGATTGCACCTCCTTTGACCAGTGTCTGGTGGGGTAGAGATGGGTTTCAGAGGGTAGGTTTTCCCTTCTACAGGCTTCCTTATTTTTATTACCTGCCTTGAAATCTTGAGGGACAAGAAGCATGAAGAAGGCATCATTTATTATTTTTATGATGATATATTAAAATGGATTATGAGTGCTCATCTCATTTTCATAATCACATGCTAAAAAATGGATTGTCAAGGTGTAGATACACTCAGAGATCATGGAATTTAAAAAAAAAAAAAGAAGAAGAATCCTTCATCTGAGATGCTACTATTGGAGCATCCAAAGCCCCCCCCCCCCCCGCCATATTAAAGTGGAACAGGGAAAGCTAGACCTGCTTAAATGTTGCTGGAAAGACTGCTTAAGTAATTGGATGCATTGTCAGTGGCTGTCAGGAAGAAGGTCGGAGAATACCACAACTCAGTGGCTCTTTATCTGGGTTCAGTAATAAATGCCAGGTTCAGTTCACTCAGTCATCTTGCCTCCCTAATGATATGCTGAAGCATTAAAAATGGATTTCTTCTTTGTCAACAGTACATCATGTATATCTAAAATGAGTGGCAGTTTTCCACTCTAATTTGGTTCTCAGAATTTTTTATTTATTTTTCTTTTGAGTAAGTTGGTACATGAACTTGGTTTGTGACATGGCTATAGTTCTACAAATTTTCAATTTTGAAAATTAGATGGGTATCACAGAAAGAAGAGTGGCCAGAATCTTTGGGTTAGAGGACTTGCTATTATAACAACTGTGGGCATCAGTTAATTAGTAATTCCTCTAAAGCCCAGCTTTCTCAACTGTAAATTTGAAGTTAAGTTATCTTTCTCATGGTGTTGTGAGGATTAAATAGAATAATATAGGTGTAAAACATACTAGGTCCTCGGAAAACATATTCTGGGAATCAGAAATGATTCTAGATAGTAATGCCTTTAAAAATTAAAAAAAATGGTTCTCTGATGTTCGGTTGAAATTTTCATAGTTGAAAATCATCTAAATAAATTGGATGCAAACAATTATTATTAGAGGCTATGAAGCAACAAGAACACTCATTTAATGCTGATGAGAGTGAAAATTGGTTCACTTTGGAAATATTCTGGTATTACTTAAAGAATATGACTACCCTATAGTCCAGTAGTTCTGATTTTAGTTTTACTTCCTCAACCAGAGAAATTCTTGTTATGTGTACCTGGAGACGTAATTTAAACATGATTTTTGCAACATTGTTTATAACAGAAAGAAAACTATAAGTAATCCATCTATCAGCAACATATTGATAAACAATAAATGAATAAGTTTTATAAAAATGAACTTCATCTGTTTAAATCAACATAAAAGGATCTCACAAACATAATACTGATTAAAAAGGCAAGTTAGAAAAATATGCAATGTATGCAGCATTCCATTTTATATGAAGTGCAAAACCAAAAAACATAACATAGATTATCTATCCATCTACCGATCTACCTTTCTAATCATTATCTTTTATCTATGGATCTATGATGAAATCATAAAGGAAAACAAGGAAATGATTAATATGAGGTTGAGGATAGCGATAACTTTTGGTAGGGAAGGAAGGCGATGCTATTAGTAAGGGACACAGAGATAACTTCTTAAGAAACTGGTTTTAGTCCTTTTTTCTTTTTTATCTGAAAAAAGCTCTTTATTCCCTTCATTTTTACAAAAGCCTTAATTTTTTAGAGTAGTTTTAGGTTCACAGCAAAATTGAGAGGAAGTTTCAGAGATTTCCTATGTATTTCTTGCTCCCATGCACAGATAGCCTTCCCATTATCAACACCTCTCACCACAGTGAAACATTCTTTACAATTGGTAAATCTGTATCAACTCATCATAATCATCCAAAGTCCGCAGTTCATGTTCTGGGTATTACACATTTGATGGGTTTGGAGAAATATATAATAACATGTCTTCACCATTATAGTATCATACAGAGTATTACCGTCGCACTAAAAAATCTTCTGTGCTCTTACTATTTATCCCTTTCTGTCCTCCACTCTCTCAAATCTTGGCAAACACTGATCACTTTACTGTCTCCATAGTTTTGCCTTTTCCAGAATGTCATATAGTTAGAACCATACGGTATGCAGCCTTTCCAGACTGGCTTCTCTATGTAATATGCCTTTAAGCCTTCTGTGTCTTTTTATGGTTTCATAGATCATTTCTTTTTAGTATTGAATAATATTCCATTGTCTGGTTGTATCACCTTTTATCCTGAAAAATATCCTTGTTGCTTCCAACTTTTGGCGGTTATGAGTAAAGCTGTTATAAACGTCTGTGTCTTTGTATAGAGTTAAATTTTCAGTTCCCTTGAGTAAATGCCAAGGACTATGATAGCTGGATTGAATGGTGAGTGGATGACTGCTTTTGTCAGAAGCTAACAGTATCTTCCAAAGTGGTTACTCTGTTTTGCATTTCCACTAGCAATGAACGAGAATTGCTCCACATCCTCACCAGCATTTGGTGTTGTCAATTTAATCTATTTTAGTATTTCTGTTAAAAAAATTAGCACGAAGTGGATGGTGTAAGGCAACAGAAATTCATTCTCTCACTATTCTGGCAGTCAGAAATCCAAACTCTAGGTGTTAGCACAGTTATTTCCTTCTGGGGGCTCTAGGGGAGAATCTGTTCCATGCCTCTCTTTTAGCTCTAGGGGTAATTCTTGGAACTGCTTAGCTGGTATATGCCTCAACCCAATCTCTGTCTCTATCTTCATGTGGTCTTCTCTGAATGTTTGTGCTCTCCTCTTCTAACTCTTATAAAAACATAAGTCATTTAATTTAGGGCCCATTCTACTCCAGGATGATCTCCTCTCAAGATCCCTAAAAAATTAATTACATTTATGAAGACCGTTTCCCAAATAAGGTTACTTTCACAAGTTCCAGGTAAATGTGTCTCCTTGGGGGTCCAATATTCACACACTACAGTAAGTGTATAT
This sequence comes from Meles meles, assembly GCF_922984935.1. Taxonomy (NCBI): domain Eukaryota; kingdom Metazoa; phylum Chordata; class Mammalia; order Carnivora; family Mustelidae; genus Meles; species Meles meles. The sequence continues at coordinate 44,381,924 of NC_060066.1, read as the reverse complement.
TGTATTATTATTCTGTGACTATAATAGACATATTCATTCTCTTGGGTGTTTGATATATTTTTCAGTAAAAGAAAATGTGCTTAAAATAAAGAAGAGGAAAAAGAAAATAGAGAAGAAATATTTTAATGCCAATTGTGTAATTACGTTGTCTTCCAGCTTGACAATAAAAAATAGAATTTTCTCAGTAAAGAAATATTTTCCTAACATTTTGAAGTAAAATATGTTGTTTATATATTTATATTTATATACATATATATATACATATTACATATTGAATTCTCAACAAGAGTCTAATTTTGAAATGTATTGAAGCTGAGTTTTCTATTCCTATATTCCTATTAGAAATACCATTAGGTCTGATGTTATGTTTGAGATTATTTTTAATTTTGATGGTTAAAGTTCTGAATTCAAAGAATAAACATTAAATAAAAATTCTTTTATGGGTAGTTTCTTCTGAAATCACTGGGCACTTCATGAAAGAGGAAAAAGAAAGGATCATCTGAAAGTAAAAGGCTCATCCTGACTCATTGCACAAAAAATATTTCCATTTTTTTTCCATTTTTCCAAAATACAAAAAATGTTTCCATTTCTGGCCACCATATTGACAACTAACTTCTAAATATTAATAACGCATGTTGAAAAGGATGTGAATATACAGACACCTTTTTCATTGCTTGTAGGATATCGTATCATCATCTTTCCAGAATGAAATTTGGAAGTGTGTGTTAGGAACCTTCAAAGTATTTATTTATCCCCTTTGACCTAGTGATCAATTTTTAAGGATTTATATTGAGGAAATAAATATTCCTCTAGATTGATGTACAAATATATTTAATATAGGATCATTGGCAATAGTATAAAACTGGAAATAACTTATTTTTTCAAAAATAGGATAGATAGGGGCGTCTGGGTGGCTCAGTGGATTGGAGCCTCTGCCTTCGGCTCAGGTCATGATCCCAGGGTCCTGGGGTCGAGCCCCGCATCGGGTTCTCTGCTCAGTGGGGAGCCTGCTTCCTCCTCTCTGTCTCTCTGCCTGCCTCTCTGCCTACTTGAAATCTCTATCAAATAAATAAATAAAATCTTTTAAAAAATGTATTATTATATCCCAGGAGCATAGTAAGGATGTGCTGTCTCTGTTCCACAATGTCTGAGGCCTCAGGTATGTTAACTCAAAAGCTAGGGGCTAGATGGAACAGCAGGGTTCTCTGGGCATTTCTCTTTCTCTCTACATGGCTTCTCCATGTAGCCAGTTTGGGCTTCTCTACAGCAGAGTGGGCATAGTGGGCTCAGTATAGCAGAACACTTGACATTGCAACTCGGGAGTTCAATAATGAGTTTTATAAGAGAAAACCAATAGAAACTGTGATTTCTTATGGCTTTCTTGGAACCAGGAATAGTGTCTGTCACTTCAACCAGATTCTGCTGGACAAAGCAGTTAGAGAGCCCACCCATATTATGGGGAGGGGACACAGACCCTAACTTCTGATGGAAGGAGTGTCAAAGAATTTGTGGCAATGTTTAAGTGGTCACATGTGATGATATAACAGGAAGGATTTAAAAGTATTGCACTGCTAATTGTTGGAAAACAAAGAGGGTGATCATTCTGAATAATACATCTTAGTTGTGATTATAAGGAAAACAAGTTGATTCCCAAGGAAATTCCAAAATATGAAAGCTGCTTTACAAAATGGTGGGCTCTTTAAACCAAAACAAAAACCTTCCATGGCCACTCCTTTGAAGATTGGTAGGTATTTGCATGTAGTGTTTTGAAAAGTTTATGCAAGTTGTTGTAGCTTTACTCTTGTGAATATGAACAAAAATTGAACTTAAAATGACAACAAAGTTAAAAAGAAATTGGTGGACACAAATTTCTGTTACAGACAGAAGGAAATGGTGGCAAATCTCTAGGGACATCTATAACCTAAAGAGATAAGAAGAAATACAAAGAATTAGTAAAGTAAAATGCATACCAAAAAATGATGAAAAAAGACAAAGGGGAAAAATTTGAAAGCATATTTTAAGAAAAAATATTTACCAGGAAACAAGTGAAATAAGTGAACATCTTAACTATTGGAAACTTGTAATACCACTATTTGGAATTTATTGAAAATGAAATTTTAAAGGCATTGCTTTCTCAGAGATGTCTGTAGAAATAAAATGTTAAATGTGAAAAATATTGAAATAAACAGAGTCATGATTAGAGTAATGGTCAAGTAAGTTATGGATAACAATTTATTGGAATATGATATAACCACAAGATTAAAAAAATTAAAGACTAAGACTAAGAAAAACTGTTTATCTGATAAAGCTAATTGAAAACATAGAAAAGTGGACGCCTGGGTGTCTCAGTGGGTTAAAGCGTTTGCCTTCAGCTCAGGTCATGATCTCAGGGTCCTGGGATTGAGCCCCACATCAAGCCCCGCATCACGCCCTCTGCTCAGCAGGGAGCCTGCTCTCCACGCCCCCCTGCCTGCCTCTCTGTCTACTTCTGATCTCTGTCTGTCAAATAAGTAAAAATCTTTAAAAAAAAAAACCAAACCAAAAAAAAAAAAAAAACCAGAAAAGTGCAAGCATGTTAGAATCAACATTTTGTAAAAAATACAAATGATAATAACTGGTAGGCAGCTCAGACATGAAAATCCAATAGGCATCTATGGATAATTGTTCCTTGGTAGGTTTACTTAGTGTTGCAAATTTTACATTATGATGTCAGGAAGTGGTAAACCATGGTTGCCAAATATAAGACAGTAAGGTTTGGAATTTAAAATTTAAAGATTCTTTATGTGTTTTTTTTTTTAAGATCAAAGGATTTATGGTTTTGTTTTTTGTTTATTTTTTTAAGATTTTATTTATTTGACAGAGACACAGCGAGAGGGGAACACAAACAAGAGGAGTGGGAGAGGGAGAAGCAGGCTTCCCGCTGAGCTTGGAACCCGATGCGGGTCTAGATCCTAAGACCCTGGGACCATGACCTGAGCCGAAGGCAGATGCTTAAGCAACCGAGCCACCCAGGTGCCCCAGGATTCATGTTTTTAAACATTATTTTAAAATATAAGGAGAAAAGGATGGTAGAAAGTTATAAGCACACAAAATGAGATGCTAGTTTTGTAAAATCACTCTCATCCTTCAGCAATTATGGTTTTGCCAACTCTATTATTACAGTTATAAACCAACACTGTGATCTTTATAAGATTATTTATTTATTTATTTATTTATTTATTTATTTATCTTAGAGAGAGAGAAAGCTCTCACAGGCACAGGGGAAAAGCAGAGGGGAGGGAGAGAGGGAGGAAGAGGGACCAGCCAACTCTGCACTGAGCATCAAGCCTGACAGGGCTGATCCAACCAACCTGAGACACGACCTGAGCTGAAATCAAGAGTAGATGCCCAACTGACTGAGCTAACCTAGGCACCCCACCATTTTAAAGATATGAGGTTCTTGGGGCGCCTGGGTGGCTGAGTGGGTTAAAGCCTCTGCCTTCAGCTCAGGTCATGATCCCGGGGTCCTGGGATCGAGCCCCACATCGGGCTCCATGCTTGGCGGGGAGCCTGCTTCCGCCTCTCTCTCTGCCTGCCTCTCTGCCTTCTCGTCATCTCTGTCTGTCAAATAAATAAAAATTTAAAAAAATAATAAAAAAATAAAGATATGATGTTCTGTTTGGTATCCTTAAACCTCAGAGCAATGCAATTATTGCCCTCCCTTCACACAGAATGAGAAAGAAGAGTTATTTATATGTTACTTCCTTAACACATGGCAAGGGTTAAACCAGGTCCACAAAAATTTACTTTTAATCATGACAATTTGTCAATTGGAAAAACTACTTGAAAACATTTTCCCACCTCCTACCTCAGAAGATTAAGTAAGGAAGAATGCAAGTATTAGTTGTCCAGTTTCAATTTAAAAAGGGATTTTATTTTATTTTTAAGATTTTATTTATTTGTTTAACAGATAGAGATCACAAGCAGGCAGAGAGGCAGGCAGAGAGAGAAAGAGGAGGAAGCATGCTCCCTGCTGAGCAAGGAGCCTGATGTGGGATTTGATCCCAGGACCCTGAGGTCATGACCTGAGCTGAAGGCAGATGCTTTAACACACTGACTGAGCCACCCAGGTGCCCTAAAAAGGGATTTTAGACATAGACTCTGATTATCATAAAACTTGTAAATATTTGCCTCAGTAGATGGTGTTATCCAATAGACAATGCAAAATCATGCCTTAGAGGGTGATGTATGTTCTCTAATTATGATAAGGACAAAGATTACAGGACATGAATAAAAGGAATTTTACTATTAGCTCAATTTCTAGGGACCTTGGAGATACAGTCCCACTGTAATTTAGGAAGTCCAGCAATATTAAATGATTCCTCAAGGGCTCGAATCTAGTTAGTGAGTCATGGCTTTAGCTGTTTTATTAGACATCTCACCTGCTGCCTCAGGTTCCCTTGGCCCTTGCTCTGCCCCATCACTTCTGGGAAGCCTGAGTTCCGATGATCCTTGCAGGTTGGTTGCCTAAGGTCCAGCTGGGGTCTCAGCTCCTCCCCTCATTTCCATTTGTAAGTAACTTATGTCTCCAAATTATGATGTCAAAATATTTTCTTGGAATATAATCTTAATGTGTGTAGACTAGTCACTCTAGTTCTAATGTGGTGGTTCTGAAACTTTAGCATGCATCCTCGTTACCTTCAGGGCGTGGTAAAACATCAATAGCCAGGCCTCACTGCCAGCGTTTCTGATTCAGTAGCTCCAAGGGTGAGAGGGTCGTGGAACTGAGAATCTGCATTTTTAAAGAAATTTTCAGGTAATGTTGATACTGCTGGTTCAGGGAGTATATCTTGAGAACCATGGCTCTTATAAGATATTTTTTGTGTGTGTCACTGTGTTTAGGGCATATTTTGTGTTATTTATATACTGTAGGAATTATGGATGCTTCCTAGTTCTTCCATGATCTTTTGCTGGATATGCATTGAACTTATGAGCCTAGTCTATAAGATGGCTGGTCAACCTTTACCCAGTGGAGTGGTAGAGGGCTCCTAATGCTAACTGGGCTAATAAATCCTGCCACTACAGTCCAGCACCTTTCATGTTTAGGCTAAAATTGCTCTCTCTAGAGATTGCTTAGCCCAATAGATTAGAAAACCCTTCACACAATGTCATGATCTAATGAGATTACTCTTTAACCTTCAATTTCCAGTAACATCCCAAATGCCAGGGAACTATTAAAACCACAGTGCAATCATAAAATGTATACGAATGATCTTTCAGTGACAAATGTATTTGAAGTAGGAGCCATTAGATAGAATAAGAATTCTAGATACATTATTTTGATTAATTCTAAGAATTTGTGGTTTATCCTTCACATGTGTTTCTGCATTCCTTTTTCTATATATCATTTTTTAAATGAAGAAAAAAATCAATATAACAGTATTGGAGTTTCCAAACCGTTCACAATTACAACCAGTAGTTAGATAATATTACCTTTGATGTTGAGAACTACTAGCAGAGGTCAGCTGAAGGGAAAAGGGAATAATTGCAAAATTACCCGAATAAGAGCCTCACCTGAATTACCGACACCATTTTTCTCTACTTCTGTCTCTACTTTGGGGTGAAGGTCTAGCTCTGGAAGAGCATTAACATACCTTGTGTCTGTATTGCATTGATGTAAGTAAGGCACATCCTGGCGTATATTAGAACTTCTGTATCCTTGCCTCTCCCCTGCCTTATTCTCCTTTGTGTTGAGTAAAGGCACGTGGCTAAAAGAAAAGTTATTCATGCATACTCAGTCACATACTTCCCTGCTGCCTGGCTAGCCTAGAAAGGAGTCTAATTTGCTGATGATTACAATTAGGAGGGAATGATCCATTACATTACCTTTAATGAGCTGCAGCAGGTCACTTGGTTATGGATGGTACCATGCAAAGGTTGCAGTTCAGGGTGATAGGAAATCCCCGACAGCATCCTCCTGACATTTGTGCAGTGGCCATAACAAAGGAAGGATACTAGTTTGTAGTCATTGAGATGCCTGATCTCCACTGCATCTTTCCATTTGGACAAGCTTTAGTGTTACTACCTAAAGTGCTTAATAATTTATAAACAGAGCTTATGTAACTGGCAGTTATGATGCACAGCATTAACTTAGAAGTGGTCTCATAGTAGAAGGGATGATAGAGTTTCCGCATTTATTATAGTTCCTCTCCCTTGATTTTAAGGGTACATTTAAACTTCAGCCAGTAAATTCAGGAGCTCTGAAAAACCAATTAATGATTTAGTTAAAAAGTCTGCAGCAGAATGTATTAGACTGACTTGTCTCTGAGCACAAGCAAGGCACTTTTTTTGTGGAAATTTCCATTTTAAGACATACATATTTTTTGAAAGATTTGCTTATTTATTTTAGAGAGAGAGAGTGTGTGCATGGGGAGGGAGGGACAGAGGAAGAGGAAGAGAGAGAGTGAATCCCCAGCACCCTCCCTGCTGAGTGCAGAGTCCAACATGGGGCTTGATTCCACAATCTGGAGATCATGATCTGGGCGGAAATCAAGAGTTGGATGCTTAACAGACTGAGCCACCCAGGTGCCCCTCCATTTAAAACATATTAATATGTTAAAAAAGATATGAAGTTTAAGCCTTCCAAGAAGATGAAACAATAGGAAGACAAATGAAGAATATTTGGTTTATCTTATAATGAAAGAGTTATTTCACTGATGACATGAACTTGGCTCAGTTGTATTTTTCTAGTTGAGCAATAAACAGAATGTTGATTTTATATATCATTCAGTAAACCGTAAGAGAACGTGCTTGAAAGACTTCTAATTTTTCAAACACAAGTCTTTTCTTTTGTAAAAATCAAATATAAATGAAACCGCAAAACATGTCTTTTCTTAAGCCTTAGCTGTGGTTTATGAAAGGTTATTGGATTAACTATAGGCATTTTTGCACTGGTGACAGAAAACGCTAGCTTTGCTTATACGTAAGTAGAAAATATCTGTATTTTTAAAACATAGATGACTGAGGAGGATTCTAAGGGGAAGGGTAGTGGGGGAAAAACAAGGTCGGAGTATGGAAAGAGAGTCCATTTGGATGTCACTTCAATAAAGGCATAAGTCTCTAAGAACCTCTCCATTCAAGAGGATAAACATATCATAGGTGAAGAACCCTCACCTAATGATTTCAAGCTCACAGCAATCTTCTCTGCACCATTATCACAAATTGCTATCTTGGCAAGGGAGACATAAGGAAGGAATTCATTGTTTGAAGCAACTCTTTCGACAGAGTTTCTTTACTGGTTTGTGTTTATATGCCGGCTGCTGTCCCTCTTTGCGTCTTTGCAACACAAGTTCATTTTCATTCCATGTGGTTTTTCTTTTTTTTTTTTTCTTTTTTAAAGATTTTATTTACTTGACAGAGAGAGATCACAAGTTGGCAGAGAGGCAGGCAGAGAGAGTGAGAGGGAAGTAGGCTCCCTTCAGAGCAGAGAGCCGGACGTGGGACTCGATCCCAGGACCCTGAGATCATGACCTGAGCCGAAGGCAGCGGCTTAAACCATTGAGCCACGCAGGCGCCCCCCATGTGGTTTTTCTTATCACACGTTTCACCATTCCATGAATGGTTATTTTCTCTAAGTTCTGTCTGTCTGCAAAGGAAAAACAGATCATCCAGAGGTTGCGTGGTTTAAAAAAAAAAATGACTGGTTTGGGCACAGTGTCCTTTCATGAGGGTGCAAACACTTCAGCCAGGCTGACTGTGGGCTAGCCACTTACATCGTCCACATGAAGTGACTAATTGTTTCCACAACGGTCTTGGTCTGATTGTGGCTGCATTTAGCTATAGGTGCAATGTTTGCACCTGTAGCTAACAGTGGTCTTAACCCACCTACAACAAGTTGCCTAAGCAAAGCAGGGCCTCTGCCTTAGAGGTCCCCGAACACTTGAAGCTGCCCATTCTTTTTTTAAATTTATTTTTTTAAAGATTTTTATTTATTTATGGGACAGACAGAGAGCACAAGTAAGCAGACAGAGAGAGAAGGAGGGGAAGCAGGCTCCCTGCTGAGCAAAGAACCCGATGCGGGGCTCGATCCCAGGACCCTGAGATCATGACCTGAGCTGAAGGCAGCGGCTTTAACCCACTGAGTCACCCAGGCGCCCCGAAGCTGCCCATTCTAAAAGATACTATTTGACAAACATCTCTTATTGGTGGTGGAACTTACCGTGGTCTATCATTTTTTTGCATTTTGTGTTACAACATATAATTTCTATGCACTAGGCCAGGCTTAATCTGGACATTTATATACATATTTTTAACCAAAACAAGATCCTTGTTAAATAGTTCCTGAAAAGAACAGATGCCACCCATTATCTTTCCTGGATGGAAAGCCTCTTTCCTGCCAAGGGTCGTTAAAGAGATAAAGAAAAGATTTGGTTTTATGGCAAAGAGCCATGATCTGAGGCACCTCATCATGATCACAATATATTTATATAAAATTTAGCAAGTGAAAACAAGACTTAGGGAATCACAGAAGCATCTGGTTCACAACTGCAGCATTTTTGCCCATAGACGCATTTTTGATAGCCCAGCTGTATTTTCCAATTTACAGTTAGTACCTTTCGAACCCAGCACAGTGCCTTTGAAGTCGTACCTACTTGCCAAAGACACTTTTCCCAATGAAGCAGAGGATGTTGAAACTGTGGCTTGTGGGTCATTTGAACCGTTTTAACCAAGCATCTTTTACATTTTTTTCTTTTTCATCTCTCCCCCCACTCCCTCTTCCCTGTCCTATTTCGTGTACTTGGGAAAGGGCTGATCTGCAGAATTCTCATTTCTCTGTCCTGTGTTCTTCCCCATAGTACTGAATACATGCGTTGGAGTTCATACAGAAGTGGTAGCCTTCCTGATGAACCTGGCGGGTTAGTGACATCTCATGGCACTGTTTTGAAAGGGATGAAGAGTGGCGTGCAGGGAGAGAGACAGTGCTGCCTTGAAGGCTGGGCTGCAGCGCAGCCAGGGGAGGGGGGTTGACAGCGCGGAATGAGAGACCGAGGCAGGGCCTCATGGTTAGCTGGTGCTGCCTTCTCTGCCCTAGGCTGTGATTTCATGGCCACTGAAGCTTGTATCAACAGACTTTGAAAGGATGAAGACTTGGATATTTCCCAACTGTTTGACTTCTAACCTTCCTGGGTGACCTGCCTTCCAGTGGCTGAGAGGCCAGAGCAGAGCACAGATTGGGCAGGACAGGTTAAGACCTAAGAGGATTTCCCCAGCTTCTTCAGTGCATTGCAAACTAATGAATAAGGAAATTTGATAAAGGCCATGAGGTTAAAGGTCAACAATCAGGATTTTCACAACTTCACTGGTAATCATGTCTTAAAGACGTTGCTAAGTGGACACACGTCTTCCTTACAACTTCTAGCAGCCGGAGAGGAAACTGTCTGGTTTTGGAACCATGGCCGGTGAAGGCTTCAACAGGATTTTTATAATATTCAAGAGGAGTAACACAAGAGATTTTTACAGAGTCTCGAAATCTTCAAAAACCATTTAAGTAGTTGTTACTATGTCTAAATCTTCTTGAAGAAGTATCTTTTAAACTATGATATTGAATTAGGATAATGGCACAGACACAGCTGATGCTATAATGTTGATAAAACCCTTTTCTTTTCCAAAGTAAGTGTTATTTTTTTAATGATAAGTGTCCCATATCTCTATGAAACACTATCTTATAGATATAACATAAAACTTTATAACATTAATGGACATTTCCAAGGGATTCAGTGTGCTGGCAATTTTACCATTGTGGGTTCAGTGTCTACATTTTGAAGTCTGGCCAAGTTAATCTAAAGATTCCAGCTAAGCACCTTAGTCCCACAAACTTTTATGAGTCCTGGGTTTTAATTCTGGCATCCTATGGTTTGGACAAGTAATTTTACCAGATAAATTTTTTGTCCATATTGATAAAAGCACCCTTAAGGAATTTTACTTCTCCATCTATAAAATACCAAGTCCCTGGGCTGAAGGAACACCAGGAGTTGTTGAAACCATTCAGGTACCTTTGCGGTTCATTTAGACATACCTTTTTCAGTTTGAAGAAATGCTGGGAAACTAGAGATGATGGTTATTAGTACTTAAACCATGTTAAAATAGCTTTTCTTTCTGCAGTGATGGATTGGTGGCTCATATTTGGGATTCTTGGCTTAGGCAAAGACTTTCTAGAAAGTACAAGTCAATAGCTGTGACATCTTCAGGGATGTCAGTTTTCTTCTAATACTGTTCTCCTCCTGTCATATTTGGAAGAAAACCATTATTATATCTAAAAAATGAAGGGAATACTTCTCAGGTAGTTCTTATGGTCTCATTTCTGATTGTGGATGCGGCAGATGTAGGGGGCGCTGTGGTGTACGGCCCTGCCTAGCTTCTTTCAGGGACAAGGTTGTATCATCCCCTCAGCAGCCAGGAACGCTGATGTAGCTCATATGCCAACATACCAGACTGGGACATGCCCTAATTAGCCCAGTTCACTCATAGCTTAGTCCCTTTCCAGCAACCACCCTCTGCCCAAGATTCCTGCCTTCCCTAATACTATAGCCTCTCTCCAGGAGCAGCACACATTCCGTGAGGAGTGGGGTAAAGTGAGGCAAGGGTAAAATGGCCTTACCCTTGTGCCTCATTGTGGACAAATCAGAAGGCCTATCCAGCTGCAGTGTTCTTCAGGGGATTGGCTGAGATCTTGGTTCCAACTGCTTTTTTTTTTTTTTTTTATTCAACTTCTTGTTCTACCAAGTCCTGCTTTCCTCATTCTTTTATCAGTTCTGAGAGCACTCCCTACAAAATGCTGGCTTCCAATTTTTAACTCAGAGGCTGCTCTCAGGGAATTCAAAACAGCAGAGGAATACAAAGTCCCAGAGAGTTCGCTAGGCAGAAGACGATTCCTGAAACTTTCTCTTTTGCAAACACTGCTCTTTTCCTGTGTGTGTGTGTGTGTGTGTGTGTGTGTGTGTTTCCTGAAAGCCTGTACATTCAGGCTCCGCAGATGGGCCATTTTAGTAGAACTTCTGTTAATATATTTCTAAATCTTTTAGTGCTAAGCCAAGCACCTAATACTAATTCTACTAGGCTATTGCTAGGCCATGAGATTATCGCCCAGAACAGACTCGGAAACAGCATGTGCTGAGAGCTGAGGAGTTAATGGGGAAGACCATCTTAGTGAGCACACAGTAAACCATCTGCAAAACTTCACGTCTCAGAATGTGAGTGACCGGGTGACTGCACTCTCTAAACACAAAGGGAAATGTTTCAAAAGTCAGGCGCCAAGAATGATTTGTTTTGCACTTAGTAAATCCCTTACAATGCAGTCAGATGTATGGATTGATCTCCTGGAAGGTTTGCCCCTCTGTCATGAGTATGCGGATATATGGCCCTGGGGGATTCTTCCATTTCCTGGGAAGATAAATGGTATATGGTCTAACCAAAGCTTGGCATTTACAAGTTTTGGGGAGATAATTTGGGATTTTCTGTAGGCTAGTTGTGAGGATGTTATAGAGAGGTTACAAGGCAGAAATATGAATAAAGATTGACAGAAGGCAAAAAGAGCAATAGCATGGGATTTTTTCCTCGTTTTTGGCCACACTGGCCCTCTCATTCCATTATTCATTCATTCACTCATTCATTCACTCATTGCTTCATTCATTCATTCACTTAATATATGCTGGACTGGCCTGGGCTGGCAATGTTAGCTGTTCAGACTGCCACTCCTTTATAGGAGCATGTGCTGACAGTGCTTACATTTCGAACTCTGACCCGTCGAACTTAACAAAGCGCAGATGTCTAAGCATCGCACCTCATACCTACAAGCTTCCACCGAAAGACATTGGAAAGGTACTCATTTTGCGATTCCTGGTGGTGCCCTGGCAAGCTATCTTGCAGGAACTATTTGACTCATAGTGGGCACTCGCTCAGGCAAGAGAGCAGGGAGGGAGCTCAAGCAGAGTAGTTGGCTAGAGTCCCTCTGAACTGTGGTCGTGGCAGTCCCAGGGCAGAAGACTCACAGGTTCAAGTATAGTTTTGGTATTCTCCCACCAGTGCATGGCTCAGTGGTGTGCAAATAAAGCAAGTGTCGCATTCACCCACAGTTAGGAGACCTCTATGATACATTTCTGTTGCCCTTTCTTGGACTTTGGTGACCTCAGCCACTTCACTGTCATCCTTCAAGGTATATCGTCTTGGTGGTAGTGGTGGCAGTAGAAGTTCTGGAAAGCCATCAGACTTGCTTCCTGATTGTATCTGCAGTACCTGGGCTGTGTTAAACAATGTGCACAGAGTGATGAAGCGAGGAACAAGTCAGACAGATAAGGTCTTGTTCTCAAGTGCAGATGATGTGTGACTCTTTTAGGGAATTAGGTGAAGCAAGACCACAAGACAGTGTATGGCTGTATACACATTTGCCTGTAGAGATCTTGTTGGCTTTCGTATGGGCAAGAATTTTTGACTGTTTAGGATAGTGTTTGATGATGTCAGGGGAATTGCATTTTAGGGGAGGGGGGACATTGCATTTTTGAGGCAATATAGTAGCTTTATGGTGTGTGTGAGGTGTATGACTCATACTGGCATTTTCTAACTATATATAGAGAGGGCTCTGTATGGACTTCCTGAAGTTTGAAACTGGAAAGGGCAGGATATGCTTAATATCAGACCAGAGAGTTGGACGAGCATGGCCCAATAAATTATCTTTCACTACATAGCAGTGGTCTCAGCTCTTTGTGTATTGCCAATCTTGGGAAGTCACTGGAGACTATAGGACCACGAACTATGGGCCATGGTTCTCCTTAGCAAACCCCGAGAGTAGATTTCTTGGTGTATCCTGGGAGGAGGTGAACCCCTGTTTGTATCCCAGTAATTGGCAAGAAACAAGGTTTCCACTAGAAGGCAAGTTCAAAGGGTTAACTTTATCTGGGGGAGAAATTTTTAATCAATTGACTTGGCTTTGTAGAATTCTGTGAACTCCTTAACAGGCAGGAATCCTTCCAAAGACTCTTTTGAACATTGCCCGTGGGTCAAAGAGAAATAGTTGGGATAGAAGTGCCCCCATCAATCTTCCAACACCAAGGTGATATTCTTTTTTTTTTTTTTTAAGATTTTATTTATTTATTTGACACAGAGAGAGAGAGACCACAAGTTGGCAAGAGAGGCAGGCAGAGAGACATGGGGAAGCAGGCTCCCCGCTGAGCAGAGAGCCTGATGCAGGGCTCTATCCCAGGACCCTGAGGTCATGACCTGTGCCAAAGGCAGAGATTAACCAACTGAGCTACCCAGGCACCCCCTAAGATGATACTCTTGATAGCACTATGGCCCTGTACAAAACTACATAAACACCATTGTGACTTTGGCACATTATGTACCAATTTTTAAAGGATATTTAAATGTGTTCCATGTAAGAGTTAATGGATTCATATTATTCAATGTCACCCTATTACTTTACCCACCCTTTAGGAGGCTTCTGTAAAAGTAGCTGATAGATTTCTAAAGTTTTTTTTTAAATACTCTATATTATTGGTTTTAGAATATAATCTCTGGGGAACCTTGGTTTACAAGCTTGAGTTATATGAGATGGTGCATGCTACTTAAGTAGTCAATTTGTATTCTTTGATGAGGATGATTTTTGACTTTGATGGCTTGACATATAAATAGGAGGAGGTATTATTATTAATCCTTTCCCCATAAGGATCCTTCAATCTGATTGCGCTCAATAATGTTCCATGAAATTAACTCATCTTAGAGCTCTGGAGAGAGCAGAAGGAAGTAAAAAACTAGTGAGATACAAGTATGCAGCTAATCACAGATCTTCTTTGGTAACCAGTTAGGACTCAAAAAAGGATCGCATCATAAGAAACGAAAAAACATCTGGTAACTGGAAATGTATTACTAGTCATTTCTCAGGAGAGTTACTAAATTAAACTGATGAGCTAAGCAGTGAATTTGAATATATGGATCTAGTTTTTCTGTGGTCAATGGTACTTTGAGGAAGCAAGTGACACCTTGTATACTTAAAAATCCTAAGAAAAAACAAATAATCATCTTGAGTAGAAGCATAACATGTTTATACTGAGATATAGTTCCTCAGATTTTAAATCTTCCTGGAAACCAGATAATGGTCAATATAGGGTTGCCTTAACAGGAGTATTAAATCAAATTGGGAACTTCGCATACATTTTTTGAGAGACCCTAATGAAGAATTCTGGTTTTATTACAATTTGATTTCTCTTAAGGTAACCTCTTGAGTTTTTAATGTGTATGAGTATGATTTCACCAATTTACTTGCATGATCTGGATTCTCAGTCAAAACAGACATTGAAACCAAATCATCTCTCTTATTTGGCCAGAAGGTTGCCCTTTACTTTTTTAGCCTAGAACTCTGATCTAGATAACATTGCCCTTGAACACTATAAATTCAGTGGCTATGGTGGGTACGTATAAAGCATGTTTCACGTAAATATTGATGCCATGTAGTAGGACATGCTTACCTGGTTTACCTAAATATTTAATATAAACAGGGACCATTATCCCAGTTTTGGTAGAGATAGTATAATGCAGTGATTAAAGCATGGGGTTTGGATCAGATACAGTTATTTACTTATTTTTAAAATTCTGGCACAATTAACATACCATGTTATATTAGTTTCAGAGGTATGGTATATATGATGGAATACTATGCAGCCACAAAAAAATAATGAAATCTTATCATTTGGATCAGACACTTTTTAAAAAAAAAAGATTTATTTATTTGAGAGAGAGAGAAAGAAAGAGAGAGTGACTGGGGGGGGAGGGGTAGAGTGAGAGAATCCTCAAGCAGACTCCCTGCTGAGCACAGAGCCTGAAGAGGGGCTTGATCTTAGAACCTTGAGAGCATGACCTGAGCTGAAACCAAGTCGGATGCCTTAACCAATTGAGCCACCCAGATGCCCCTGGCTCAGACCTATTTAAACCTGAATCGTGATTCTACTACTTACTGACTGAATGACTAAGGGGAATTTATTTAACTTGTACATCATAGTTAAACTGATATTACAGAGTGGTCAGTAGGGTTGAACGAGATGTCTACATAGAGCTTGGCTTAGAAAATGGCACACAAGAAAGTTCTAATCTGCTAAATATATGTGGTTTGGATAATTATTAAAACATTAATGTGGTCATTTCCACCAGGTACTTTATAAGAATAACAAAACAATTTTTTGATAGTGGACTAAAATGTACATAAATTTCAGTTACACTGTCACTTTAAGAATAAATGTATTTGGAATATGTGTATTATAACAAAATATATATTATAATAGTGTGTTTCTGTGGTCAGTAATGTTCTTAACAATGAGCTCTAAGTTTTTTCTAAGTTAGTATGAATTCATCCTTTGTCCAGAAACCAAGTTCTGCTTTCCTAACTTGGGTTTCCCAGTTGGGCTTCTTGCTGTAGTTTACTCCAGACTGATTTCTTCCTGTTTCAATAGTGATCTAGCCACACGGAGGTCCCAGCTTTACTGTTCTGAGTTGAGACTTCAAAAGATGGATAGATCTCTGCTTCAACCACACAGAGCTCATCAACTGACTTCTTATTTGCTTTAGCAAAAGTCTTAGTGCCCCAAGAAAGAACGATGAATACTATAATCAGTTAAGTTCTGTATTTTATTTTATCTATTTGTTTTTTAACTATTTGCTGAATTACTATGTGCTAGGTACTGTGTTAGGCTCTGGGAAGGTAATGGTAAACCTGATGCAACCCCTCAGCGCTCACAGGTGGAAAGAGACAACGAAACAAGAGTACAGAATGCAAGTCATTGCCCTCTAATCTTGGTGTGGGGTTAACAGGGTCCTGAAAGACTTTCTGAGGGAAATTATCTCAAAGCCAAGACCTGTAGAATGAATTAGCCTTATTCAGAGTATGGAGAGGGGTGGAAAAGACCAGTCCATGTAGAGAAACTCACGTATGCAATGGTTAGGAAGCAAAGGGAGGCTGGCTTTTTCTGGGAATTACAAGTAGAAAAGGTTGGAGTCTAATGTTCAAGGGTGGGAATGTAAGCAAGTACCGCACGGTCATCCCCTGTGCAAAACAAAAATCGCACAACAGACACTTCACGAGTGGTTTTAAACCAAGATCTGATTCCTTAGAAGTGAAATGTCTATATTTTTGTTCTTTAATATCATAGCCTGACAGCTTAGTTACATGGGTGTTCTCCTTAGAGCCCACACATCCTCTTGTGTTAGACATTCAGTGTTCATGAGACCAATTCCAAAAGCCTCATTATAGCCTAATCGGTACCCATGGATTCCAGGACCAGCTACACATTTTTGTTGCTGTTGCAAGGATCTCTGTAGTGGACTTGACACTGTCTGCCCTAAAGTTTCCTCATGGTCTGGGAAATAGATAAAAAGTCATTTGCTAAACTAGTATCTCTTGATTATAACACAATTGCCTTTCTGCAGAGATGTACATATGGGGGAGAAGAACCAAGCAATGTACTGGCTCAGTGCTCTGTGCTTTGGCAGATGGGCTTTAGCCACCCAGAGAAGACTTTTAACACATTTTGAACCCCTCTTTATAGTAGGGAATGAATTATCATTATGGAAGAAATTGGTATTTTAAGACTTTCTCTAGCTTTGATTGAGTATTTAGGGTACCATGAACATTTTCTGGTGGTGCCCCTCCAAAAGGTGAATCTTAGGGTTTTGATTATAAGAATAAACCCTTACAATCAATGTCAGCACCCAGTCAGTGAAAAGTCAGGTACGTTTTACACTGAGAGTATTTCCAAATCAAAACAACAGGTGTGATGGCACTTTTGAAAAACACCAGCTGAAAAGTCCTTAGACAAGGCTAACTTTTTCATCAGCAGTTTGTATAGCCTTGATTTAGACTAGTGTAATGTGATGCAAGGGATGCAGTGCGTGTTTGGGAGTTCCCCACTTAAATTACACTTTATCTGGAACTCAGGAGACAAATTGGTCAACTATGAATGTGAACCTGTTAGAAGGCAGAGAGTAAATAAAGAGGGATGGGAAAAGTTTTCCATTTGCTTCATTGTGGTCTCCCACTTCTACCAGTCCATACTGAAAGAGGGAAATAGTAATGATTACTTCAGCTACTTTTTCTGTTTATTCTATGAAAGGGTAAGTCTGATGTTTCCTGCATAGTCATTTTATATGCACTTTCATCCTTGGCCTAACATAATGACTGCAGGAGAAGTTCTTCAAATGGAATGGGATAATGTGTGCACAAAGGTTTTAAAATGTTAAAATTCTGTACAAGTACTTGTTGTATTCTTTTGGTTAGCTTCTGTGTGAGAAGACATCAGGAAATCCTGTAGTGAAGTAATTAAGAGTGTAGGTTTGAGGTGTCCCCTCTGCCCCCGCCCACACTGTATTGTACTGGTCAAGTAATTTGAGCTTCATGGAGCTTGACTTCCCTCTGTAAAATGGAAAGAAGAGCAGAATTTAGCATCTGGGAGCTGTAAGTAGTTGAGACCTCAGTGGAACTTGCAAAGGGAAGGGCAGTGAGAATTGAGGCAAGATTTAACTTCCAGCTCCAACCAGCCTCTCTAAAACATAGGTTTCCTTGGCTGAAAGTAACACTTAGTAGTATTGTGAGAACTAAATGAGACAGTATCCATGCCTTTGGGTACACAAAGTGATATATGATAACCTTAGTGTCTTTCAAGGACAGACGCGGCCTTAGCAGTTGTAGGGAACAGGGCACTATAAAACAGCACCCCTGCATGGACATCAGTTCTTCATGTGTTGCACTGGAGGAGATGGTAGTGGGAACTAAGGCATCACCATGAGCCTTTAGTGTTGGGCTTGGATGACCAACCCTTTATCAAGGTCCTTTCGCTTTTCTTGTAGGCAACTATTTTACACTAAGACCAATGATCACTGGATCAAGAGTAAACAGACACTTATGGCTTCTGGAGGAATCTCTAACTTCTCCTCCTCTATTTTCCCATACCCTTTTATTGAAATTTAAGACAGTCGGAAGGGTAGGAGTTTCCTAGCCACTATTTCCTGTCACTGTAGTGAAGGTACTTTGATGACACCTGTGATGTCAGTGTGGCCTGAGTAACTCTCTGGGCTCACAGGCAGGGAAGTGGATACCAGGGGCCCCGTTCAGTCCTTTGATAAATATTGATCTAGCACCTACTATGTGTTGGGCCTTTTACTAGGAGCAGGGGATACAGCAGTGAATATGAAGTCAAACATCTCTACCCTTCTGAAGCTCACATTTTAGAGGGAAAGATAGACTGTGAACAAAGAAAAAACTAAGTACCACACCTGGTACTAAGTGGCATGAAGGAAAATGAAACAAGGAAGATGATGGAGAACTGAGGTTTCACTCTTCATAGAACTCAAAGACAAAAGTTTTTGGCCTGATTGTTTAATGTCTGCTCGATGGTAGAATGGTGGTGAGAGAATCAGGAGGCAGCAGTTGGTACTGATGGGGTCAGCAGCTGGATCTTCCAGGCAGGGTGGAAAATCTCCATTCAGCATTAGAGACGGACCAAGCCAATGCCAGAGATTCTGCTCTTGAAACATGGTTATTTCTTAATGTTAGAAATAATTTTCCTCTGGGTTCTGCTTAGGCTCCAAACTTGGTCCCTCACCTTCACTTGATCTCGCCTAGGCTTTGCTGCCATCTTACATGGTTTTGGAAGCTAGCACACATGTATATTGTGATTAATAATATAAAGCCTTCCCACTATAATCATGTCACATAAGGAACTGAGAAGGCTTGATTTCTGTTATTTGAGACAACAGGAGCTGGGGCATCATGAGTAATGAGGTAAGATTCAAATCTCTGTTTAGCACAATATTTCAGTATCTCTTCTTTTTTTTTTAAGGTTTTTTTTTTTTTTTTTTTTTTTTTTGACAGACAGAGATCACAAGTAGGCAGAGAAGCAGGCAGAGAGAGACAGGAGGAAACAGGCTCCCTGCTGAGCAGAGAGCCCGACGCAGGCTCCATCCCAGGACCCTGGGATCATGACCTGAGCCGAAGGCAGAGGCTTTAACCCACTGAGCCACCCAGGCGCCCCTCAGTATCTCTTCTTAACATGCTTTTTTATGAGAAATGCCAATGGATATATTTATTGATCTGAATTTTACTTCCTTTACTCTTTTCCCCCTACTTTCTCCAATAGGTGCTAATATGCAGTGAAGTATCCAACTCTGAGCTTTTAAATAAAGAAGGAGGCTAAGAAAGTGGGAATGTTCCACAAGGAACACTCAAACTTTAAATAATAAAGAGTTAACTGCTCTCCTTAACTTATAACTGACTTCTTCAGTAATGTGGCTCATTGTATATTGTGCTTTTCTTTAACTGTCTGAATTTTATGAAGCTGATGTAATCTTTGGTACTAATTGCCAGTACTTCAAGAAAAGGTTGTTGATATAAGAGAATGTCATCATTTCATTTTTCCTAACAGTACTTCATGCCCCATATTACATATGCACATAACACAGAATAAAAACACACACTGGAAACATTATGAAAAGTTTCCCACTAGAGTAGAGTGGCTATGTAGAAGTGAAAAATGCCTACACTCAAAATGGAAATGATTTATGACCATGCAGGACTGGGTTTTGGGCAGGCCACAAAGGATTTGGTAACCTAAATAGTGTCTAGAAAGTCTACATATTTGAGAAATATTATTGAGATTTTTATCATGCCCTTTTTCTAGTTTGTTGAACAAACACTTCTGCCACTGAAGAAAATAAAAATTAGAATTTGTTTAAACAGAGTGAGGTCTTCACAAATAATTTTTTGAGTCACAGTAAGTTAACTTTAATGGCAAAATTCTGTTCTTTAGTAGTACAATTTTTAAATTCATTTCATTTCCGGGGCCAATTTTTTTTTTCATTTTTTCCAAAGTAGCATTCATTGTATCATATCTTTGACAAATTTTTTTGAGTATTTGGTAGTAAAATTCTTCGAGTATTTGGTACTAAAATCTTATGGTCTTTGAGTTTTGTGTTTGTTTTTTAAAGAAAGAAATCTATGTAATATCTTGTTAATCTTTATTAATTTCATGTGAAATAAGAATGAGTTAGATATCATTAAAATTTGTGTTTTTATAGTATGAAAAATTAAAAGTCATCAGTTGTAGTCTGTCATCTTAATTTAATTTTATTGTTTTTAGCTTATTTTAAAAAATTCCTTAACATATAAAATAATAGACATTTTATTTTATTTTTTCAGTGTTCCAAGATTCATTATTTATGCACCACACCCAGTGCTCCATTCTATATGTGCCCTCCTTAATACTCACCACCCAGGCTAACCCATCACCCCCAACCCCCTCCCTTCCAAAACCCTCAGTTTGTTTCTCAGAGTCCACAGTCTCTCATGCTTTGTCTCCCCCTCCAATTGACCCCAATTCACTTGTCTTTTCCTTCTCTTAATGTCCTCCATGTTATTCCTTATGCTCCACAAGTAAGTGAAACCATATGATAATTGAATTTCTCTGCTTGACTTATTTCATTCAGTATAATCTCCTCCAGTCCTATCCATGTTGATACAAAAGTTGGGTATTCATCCTTTCTGATGGAGTGTAATATTCCATATGGAGTGTATCTTTATCCATTTGTCTGTTGAAGGGCATCTTCTCTCTTTCCACAGTTTGGTGATTGCAGCCATTGCTGAGACTTTTTTTTTAAGATTTCATTTATTTATTTGAGAGAGAGAGAGCATGAGATGGGGGAGAGTCAGAGGGAGAAGCAGACTCCTCATTGAGGACAGAGCCCAATGTGGGACTCGAACCTGGGACTCCAGGATCATGACCTGAGCCGAAGGCAGTTGCCTAACCCACTGAGCCACCCAGGGGCGCAATGGTTAGACATTTTAATATTTAGGGCAACATTCTTGGGTCACTCCCTCTTCAGAAGCTCTGTACTATTGCTGAATAGACTTTGCTTTGCTGCCCACCAAAAAACAAACTAACTAAATAAATAAATAAAATTTTAATGTTTAAAGATGATCTTATGTTTTTCCTCTTAATAAATACATGACTGTTTGTTCTTGGAGATCAAGAACTATATTCACATTGTTCTTACTACTAGATTCTTTGTAGGTTTCAATGTATGTCAATTGGACTTGCTAAAGGACTTATTCAATCCTACAGAACAACTGGGTGGCAAAGGTAAGTAAGAATCATTCCAATCAAAGTCAAAAGCGTACTTGCTGGGGGAACTGTAGAATATTCTATAATTCATATACTTACATGGTTTTTGAAGATAATTAACTGATGTAATAGCTCTTTAAAGAAAATTAAAGAACAGTTTTATGTTATCTAGAGTTGTAGTATCCAAATTTTTACTTATGCATCTTTATTTATGTATCATAAAATACACACATTTACTATAATGTGTGTACATTTCCAATAATAAATAAATTTTGATGCATACTACTTATGTAATCATAACCGCTCATTTATACATATTTATTTATACATGTATATAATTATGTACATTTTGAGACATATAATTTATAAATTAGAAAAAAATACAGTGAGGATGAAAAGGATAGTATCTCAGGGTGAAATGTAAATTTAGGGCAAAGTTTTTAATTAGTGATATGGATTTACAATAAATAGTCCTATCAGTAGGTTGGAATACCTAGATCTTTTCTTGTCAAATCTGCTTAGGTGGCCACCATCTATACCTTGTTATTGGAGCAGATGGTAAGATCGATCATGCCATAGGTGAAAGAGTATTAAATCTGCCAGTTTCTTAATTTTGCTCATACTTGGCAAACCATCAAGTCTGTCTGTTTCTTGTTTTTTCCCTCTTGTATATTTGGGAAGAAGCCACTTGTCCATTTTGGTGAGGATTTGTTTAATTAATAGCCATTAATACGATCTATAAACCAACTCATCTGTATATCCCAAGCCTATAGTATGTTGCAGTATGTTCTAAAAGCAAGCACAGTCTCCCCAACCTTCCTGTGAATACCTAGTATTCTCAAGGAAACAACCTTCTGAATCAAAGGACTAAGGAGAGGCATCAAGGGAGGGCTCCAGTGATAGACACATGCAGAATAGAGTGAAACTTAATGGGTTTTTTATTTATAGATTAAAATGAATATAAATAAGGGCCCTATCATTTTTTTTCTGGGCCCAAGTGATTTATATTGTACACTCCTACCCCAAATTTAGATCACATATTTTATGGTAGCATACTCCATTTTTTGTTTATTGGTTTAGAAAAAATATGCATCATATTGTCATAAAATATATACATTCATTATAAATATATGAGAATATAATGTTTGAATTAAAGAGGAGAAAATAAAACATACTTAAAAAGAAGCTCTAGTGTTGTTATTTTCCCACCATTGTGGCTTGTCTTGTGCACACCATTTTGGAAAACACTTTTCTAGGGACTGAAGACTTGGTGGTGGAAATTTACACTTTGTTTTCAAGCAAGAGAGAAGAAATATGAATGATTCAGAAAAAAAGAAGTGACGACAATAAGTGATCATGTTTAAGACTTTCTTCTTTTCCTAATTTCCCAAAAGCAATCGCACTCAGAAATGTGAACTGGAATCCTCCGTTCTCTTGATTCTGTCCTTATCTGAATTCTCAAGCCCCTAGTGGGCTCTTATCATAACCCAGAACCTCAAGTTTAATGGACAAATGTTCTATCTAAGAGACACCATTTTATCTTCAAATCTGTCACTTGAGATGAAAAGCAGGCGCCTGAATCTTTGAGCTAAGGAATCGGATCATTCTGTAAGGGTCGAGTGGTGACACGGAGAGCATGTCATGTTGAGAGCTCATGTGTGCTGTTTTCTGAAGCATAAACTGCGCTGGTAACTGAACAGGTAGTACTTTCCAGTGTTTCCAAACTTTACTAATACTTCTGGTATAAACAGTATCTATCAATTCACGTGTCTATTCAAGAGTGAGACTATTTTGTTCTTATTTTATATTTAACCTACTAAATGATGCACTTATACTTTTTCCTTTCTTTCATAAATTTAATTTGTTATAGTAATGACCACATTTGCTAGAAGTGATTATATTAATTCAAAAGCTGGAAATTATTTTCTTTATTCTGTTGCATAAATAAATTATTGAATGCCCATGGCTTTTGGATAAGTATGGTCAAATGATAATTGCATTCACATTTTTGGTATCAATTTTCTATTACTCTAATTTGTTAAAATGCTTTTGTATGTGCAATAGTCTCTCATTAGATCAGGCATTCCTTAAATGGTATTAATTAACATGTGTAAAATCTACCTTGAAAATTCATTTAATTTTACAAATTATACTACTTCATGATAGTATCCCTGGAGCTTCATCAAGTCTCTGATTTATAAATAATTTTGAAGTAAAAAGGATTCTTAATTAAAAAAAAACTAAAGTTCTTTTCATAATCATATTTAGCAAGAAAACATTGCATCACAGACTTGCAAGTGTCACTTGAATGATTTCATAAGAGTAGTTTTATCTATCCAATCTGTAGTGTGCCTATTAGGTGCTCAATTTGGTTTGTAGGACAAGGTCTTTACTTATAGTAGGAGACATGTCAGCAGGGGTGACTATGATACAAGTGAATATAATGTCAACAGAGCAAGATTAATGTCCTACCAACATCCAGAGGAGTGGGACCTTGAAATAGACGAAGAAGATGTCAAAGAGACCTTCACAGAGAAGCAAATATTTCAGCTTGACCTTGAGGTCCAGTGGGCTGAAAGGCATATCTAGTCAGGGAGATTTCAATGGCACTACTGTGGAGATCAACAGCCTGTTTGGGGAACAGGGAAGTTTGCTCAGTGAGGTTAACATATGGGATTCGGTGGGGGGTAGAGAAAGAATAATAAAAGGTAAGGCTGGGGAATATAATTCAGGGTCATAGTCTGAATTTGATGGTAGAAATATGTTTGGACAATCACAAAATATCTAGTACAGGTTAGGAAAGACAGTTTATACTGATGGGGAGTGACTGTCAGGAACCATCCTGTTAAGGTCCTTTTTGGACTCAGGAAGAAAACTTATGGCTACAATCCATTATGAGAGAGGTGAGGAAAGAGTAACTGTGATTTTGCAGATACTAATCTAAGGTTCCCAAGCAAAGGATGGACATAACCAAATCTGTAATTTGAAGAACAAAACAGACAAAACACCACTCTGGTATCATTGAGAAAGATGGATTAGAGAGGAAGGAAGTCAAAGTTTAGTTTGAAGTTCATTGTGATAATTCAGATATACAGTGATCAGCATGAATTAGAGCAGTGACAGAGAAAATGGAAAGGAGTAGCATGGCAGAAACCGGGGCAAAAGGAACTTATTAATACTGATTGGATTTGGAGGGTAAAAGAAAAAGTCTACAACTCTAAGTTTTTTGTTTGTAGATTTGAGTGATTGTTGCATCAGCCATTTACTGCTGTGTAACAAACAACTCTAACATTCAGTGACTTAAATGAAAATCATTTCATAACCTCATGAATCCATGGGTCTAGTGAAGTCTCCTAATGCCAGTTTGGGGTCTTCAAGCTGAGGCAGGTAGGACAGCTGTACTTATCATTATGGATTTTTGGGGCAGCTGGGGCAATTCTCCTTGACGTATGTCTCATCCTCCTTGTCCCAATGTGTTAGTGTGGTACTGTGATCTATAATAAGAAAAATACATTTGGTTTTCATCTTTTCTCTGGCACAGAGCTTCTAAAACCCTTGAAATTCCCTAAGTGATGAAAGCCATAAAGGTTATTTTTATTATGTAAATGAGGTAAACTTTAGACCACATCTAAGGACAGAGACTGATTGTCAGGAGAACCAATTGTTGATTAGAAGGTTGAAACTTTCAGTCCCAGTCCTCTGAGTCTTCTGGGAGAGGAGAGGGCCTGGAGGTGGAATCAGTCACCAAGGGCCAATGCTTTAATCAATCATACCCATGTAATGTATCCTTCATAAAACCCCAAAAGGATGGTATTAGGAGAGCTTGCATGTTGGTGAACACATGGAGATGCATGGAAAGTGGCATGCCTGGAGAGGGTGTGCAAATTCTGCACATACCTTTCCCACATACATTGCCCTATGTATTTCTTCCATCTGGCTCTTTCTGAGTTACATTTTTTAAAAAAATAATAAACAGTGATCTAGTAAGTAAAATGTTTCTCTGGATTCTATGAGCTGCTCTAGCAAATTAATTGAAGGAGGGGCCAGAATTGAGTCAAATTGTAGGATACACAGCTAGTGAATTGCTTGGTGGTGTGGGGAATTGCTTGGTGGTGTGGGGAAATCTCACACACATTGGAAATGGTGATCAAAAGTATAATTAGGTGTCAATTTGAGTTAGAGTATATTTCTTATGGCAATGGCAGAGCTACAAGAGGGCACAAGGAAGGACATGAGGCTTTTTGAGTTCTAGGTTCGGAAATGATGTTTTGTCACTTCTTGGCACAGGCCACTGACTAAAGGAAGTGATATAGACAAGGCCAAAGTCAAGGGCTAAGAAAGTTCACTCCACTCACAGTGAAGCCATGACAAGAGTGTTGATGTTAGGATGGTAAAGAATTGGGAACAACAATGCAATCTACCACACTGTGGTGTCGTCATACTTTAAATGAAAAAAAAAAAAAAAGTTTTGGAATAAATCTTTACAATAAAGAAAATGTTATATTTTTTGTATTATATTTGTGGGTACTAATGAATAAGCTTGGAGCCAGGAAGATCAGCCAAAGGGTAATTAAGCTTAAATTAGCCTGTTTTTAATGAAGAACTATAACTCTCTAGGTTGTTTGCACTGGATTGCTTCCAGGAAGCAACCCCCTATCCCCTGCAAATTATTTGCAGTCACTAAATATCAGGAGAGGAGTTGTGGGATTTAGTCTTCAGTGAGAAAACCATTAAGAGGGAATTCTCAAGTTCCCCAGTTGAAACTTATTTATTTGGTGAAATAACAGTAAAGTCATGGTTAATTTGATCAAAGTTGAAAATTTATGCTATCTTAAGGTTGTAAAAATCCCAATTTCTTTCTTTCTTTCTTTTTTTAAACATTCAGTATACAGAGACACAGTTCCTTAGTATATTTAGGGTTTCTAATAACACAGTGGTTGATAATTTGAATAAATTTTAAAAAGGACAATGAAAATGAAGCATACATAGTTTATGTTGCATCTTATCAAATTATAAACATACATCCTGACACTTCACTTAAGAATTAGAGATATTGTTGGAATTTAGGAACTTTAATGTTTGTGATTATGTGGTTGAACAATTCACTTCCTACCAGGATTGCTTCTATGCTTGGTTAATATGCTGTCTGAAAGAGTCAGCAATATCAGAAGTAGTACAATACCACGCGCAAAAGGGCATGGGGGCACACAAAAATGTATTGCAGGTAAAAATGACATTAAGTTCCTTAACATTTTATAGAGCTATATCTATATCCATGTCTATCTAATCTAATAATTATAAAATAAAATATATAACAAAAAAATGTTCAAGAGATATGTGAGGAAAAACTACAAAGCACAAAGTAGATTTGAAATAATGGACAGGCTTAACCATGGTTTTGGTCTGAAAGGCTCATCATCAGTAAAAATGTCAGTTCTTTCTAAGTTAATTTATAAATTCAATGCAATCTCTATAAAAACACCATCATGTTTTGTTATGGAGCTAGACAATTTGATTATAAAATTTATTTGGAGGAGCATTAAAAGCAAAAACATTCAGGAAAACCCTGAAAAATAGGAGCAATGAGGGGGAACCAACCTTACCAGATTAAATATATATTTTAAAGCCTCTATAATTAAAGCGATATATGTTGTCTGATGAATATAGACAGATAAATTAATATAGCATGTTATAAAATCCAGAAATAAGCTCAACTTAGCATACAATAAAGCACTGTCTCAAATTAGTCAGGAAAGAATGGAATTTTTATTAAGTGATTGAAGATAACCGGATAGCCATACAGAAGAGTAAGAGTGGATCTAATTCTCATACTACCTATTATGCTAAATTTGTATGGATTAAGAGGAGTAATTATAAGTAATTAACTCATATAAATACTAAAAGGATACAGAGGGTTTCATCTACAAACTGGCAATGGGGTAAACTTTCCTAGTTAGGACTCAAAATCCAAAAACAATAAAAGAAAAGATTGATACATATTATTATGCAAAATTCAAGTAATTGATCAATCAAATAAAGAAACAAAAACTTCGACATGGCATAAGAAATAAAACATAAGTGATGTATAAAGACAAATGACGAAACTGAAAAAGGAATTGGACTCACTTCACCATCAAAAAGTTACTATTCCTAATAATATGAGTTTTTAAAAAAAAAAAAGAGGAAAAAAATCCAAAACTTCAAAGAGAAATGGGCCAAAAAAGTACAACTAATTTTTGAATATATGAAAAGATGTTCAACTTTACTAGTAGTAAGAGAAGTGACAATTAGGGAAAAAAATCCAAAAATTGACAGCATAAGTTGATGGGGAGGCTGAAGGGAAAAGGTACTTTCATGTATTATTCAAGGGAATTTGATGATATCTAGAAAATTCCTAAATGCATGTATCATCTGACCCAGATAGCCCACTTCTAGAAATATATTCCAAAGATGCAATAGAAAAATATAAATGATATTTCATAGAACTATTGATTATTATGCTTTTTGCAATAGCAATGGAAATATCCTAAATTGTAACAGGGGCCAGTTGAAGAAAGCATGCACATCCAAACAATGGAATACTGTGCATCTGTTAAAAGAGAAAGGGTATGTTTATAATCTGTTATGAAGTGATATTCAGGATCTGGTAAGTGAAAAAAAAAAGATCGAGAAAAATACATACAGCATTCTGCTATTTATCTCTGAATATTTATAAACATATATCCATTTTCTTAAATTTAAGGTTGTAAAAACAAACCATAAAATCAACCCAATAGTTACTTCTAAGGGGGGAAAGGGAACATGGGAGAAAGGACAGGCTCTTCTCTGAATTTACTTTGGTTGGTTGATCTAATTTTGGAACTATATTTTACATGACTATGTTAAATTACATGACACAGTTAAATGGAACAAATAATCCTAAAATTTATATGGAACCAGAAAAGACCTCGAATAGCCAAAGGAATATTGAAGAACAAAGCCAAAGTTGGTGGCATCACAATTCCGGACTTCAAGCTCTATTACAAAGCTGTCATCATCAAGACAGCATGGTACTGGCACAAAAACAGACACATAGATCAGTGGAACAGAATAGAGAGCCCAGAAATCGACCCTCAACTCTATGGTCAACTAATCTTCGACAAAGCAGGAAAGAATGTCCAATGGAAAAAAGACAGCCTCTTCAATAAATGGTGTTGGGAAAATTGGACAGCCACATGCAGAAAAATGAAATTGGACCACTTCCTTACACCACACACGAAAATAGACTCCAAATGGATGAAGGACCTCAATGTGAGAAAGGAATCCATCAAAATCCTTGAGGAGAATGCAGGCAGCAACCTCTTCGACCTCAGCCGTAGCAACATCTTCCTAGGAACAACGGCAAAGGCAAGGGAAGCAAGGGCAAAAATGAACTATTGGGATTTCATCAAGATCAAAAGCTTTTGCACAGCAAAGGAAACAGTTAACAAAACCAAAAGACAACTGACAGAATGGGAGAAGATATTTGCAAACGACATATCAGATAAAGGGCTAGTATCCAAAATCTATAAGGAACTTAGCAAACTCAACACCCAAAGAACAAACAATCCAATCAAGAAATGGGCAGAGGACATGAACAGACATTTCTGCAAAGAAGACATCCAGATGGCCAACAGACACATGAAAAAGTGCTCCACGTCACTCGGCATCAGGGAAATACAAGTCAAAACCACAATGAGATATCACCTCACACCAGTCAGAATGGCTAAAATTAACAAGTCAGGAAATGACAGATGCTGGAGAGGATGTGGAGAAAGGGGAACCCTCCTCCACTGTTGGTGGGAATGCAAGCTGGTGCAACCACTCTGGAAAACAGCATGGAGGTTCCTCAAAATGTTGAAAATAGAACTACCCTATGACCCAGCAATTGCACTACTGGGTATTTACCCTAAAGATACAAACATAGTGATCCGAAGGGGCACGTGTACCCGAATGTTTATAGCAGCAATGTCTACAATAACCAGACTATGGAAAGAACCTAGATGTCCATCAACAGATGAATGGATAAAGAAGATGTGGTATATATACACAATGGAATACTATGCAGCCATCAAAAGAAATGAAATCTTGCCATTTGCGACGACGTGGATGGAACTAGAGCGTATCATGCTTAGTGAAATAAGTCAATCGGAGAAAGACAACTATCATATGATCTCCCTGATATGAGGACATGGAGAAGCAACATGGGGGGTTAGGGGGATAGGAGAAGAATAAATGAAACAAGATGGGATTGGGAGGGAGACAAACCATAAATGACTCTTAATCTCATAAAACAAACTGGGGGTTGCTGGGGGGAGGTGGGATTGGGAGAGGGGGAGCGGGCTATGGACATTGGGGAGGGGAGGCGAACCATAAGAGACTATGGACTCTGAAAAACAACCTGAGGGTTTTGAAGGGTCAGGGGTGGGAGGTTGGGGCAACCTGAGGGTTTTGAAGGGTCAGGGGTGGGAGGTTGGGGGAACAGGTGGTGGGTAATGGGGAGGGCACGTTTTGCATGGAGCACTGGGTGTTGTGCAAAAAGAATGAATACTGTTACGCTGAAAAAATAAATAAAATGGGAAGACATTTGCAAAAAAAAAAATTAAAATGAAAATAAAAAGGAGCCTCTAAAATTTAAAAGCAAGATTAAACAAATGAACTGAACTGTATGTTGAGCTAATGGCTTGACGAAGACCTAAGAAATTGCTTCAGATAACTTTAAAGTTCAGTAACTTGACTATTTATCTTTATCCCTAGTGGTATACATCTTAAGGATAGCCTAAGCAAGAAATTAGAAAAAAATCTTACATGGTTTTTAATAATCTTATGGTTATTGTTATTCCAAAACTACTGCATATATAACATAAATCAAGTAAGCAGCTTAAAAAAATCGGAATAACAAAACTTAAAAAAGTTTCTGTCTTTTAAAAAGATCTGGAAACAATTTCCAATCTAGAAACATGACTATCTGGAGCCCTGAGATTGTGGCCTAAATATATGGCTTCCCCATCAAAATGGGCTTCTTGGACAAATAGCTGATTCCAAGCTGAACCCTGAAAGTTGTCAGATGAACCTGAAATATCATGCAGTACCAGAAAACAAGGACTCTAACAAAAACACCTGGGGTTGTGACACAAGGACTCAGGACCCTGGCAAAGGCTTGCACTAGACAAAAAGGGGACAATTTAAGGTATTAATGAGAATAATAACTACAACAAAATATCCTCCCTCCTGTGAAATTTGAAAGTAAAATATGACCACCTCCTAAAACAAAAATCAAACTAACAGGTCAAGTCCCTAGATTTATCTACCAGTTTACAGAGAATTCAAAGGACAGAGGAATACGCTAAATGACACCACAGGGAAGGAATCGGTAAATTCTAGAACAAAGGCAACCCTACAAGACAAATGTCTAAGATTCTTAAAAAAATAAATTGAAAAAAAAAAAAAAAAAAAAGGCCGGAGAGTAAAATGGACTTAGGAATACATACCAATGAAGTGAAAATTATGGACCTTGTTTGAATTCCAGTTTGAACAAAGCAACTGTGAAAATGATACATAAGAGGCAAACCTGGAGGAGGTTGGAACACCGACTGCATATTTAATGTCAATAAGGAGTTATAGCTAATTTTTTAGGTGTAGATAACGGTATTGTGATTGTTTAAGAAAGTTAATAATGAAATCTGAAATATATATGAATGAAATGATGTATCTGAGATTTGCTTCAAGATCAGCCAGTGAGGGGAGAAATGGGAAGTTATAGATGAAATGAAAGTTAATTGCTAGAGCTGGGGGATAGAAACGAGGGGATTTATTGCACTGTTCTCTCTACCTTTGTATATGTTGAAATCATCCATAACAAAATGTTAAAAAAGAGAGACAGTGCCATTAAAATGCTCCTTTTCCTCATGCTGCCGGATTATATAAGTCTGATGACAATATTTTAGGATTATTCCAAATACACTAGCAGACAACAAAGTGACAGGATGGCTTGAAGTTCAAACTGACTTAAATGCTACAAAATGAAAGATGGTTCAAATGTCTGTGAAGCTTCAAATGCTACTGGATTTTGTAGAAGTATCTTGAGTGTCTTTTATGAGCCCTGTTTAACATGACAAGTCAATGTGATATAATTTACAGGAATTTGAGAATTCTTGCCACTGGGTCTCTGCTATCAAGACAAAGGGGACAAGAGACACTCACCCAGCAAGATTAATAATAATACTACTAATAATACCATTAGTTAATTAATTATTGATTCAGGGAGTACCATGATGTTGTGGTTAAGAGCAAAGGCTTTGGAGTTAGATTATCCACCATTCATCATTCACTACTGCTATTCAATATCAGGTTCCTCACCCCAAAATTATGGCTAGTATTGTTTACCTCATAGGTGGGATGTGAGGACAACCATAGAGCTTATACAGCACCTGGTAAGTATGAAGGTGTTCAATTGCTGCAATAATTAATTCCATTGGTGGATGACGATTATTGTTTGAGAAGCTGAAGCAGAATCCCAATCTCAACAAAAGAAAGCAGAGGAAAACTGAACACTCTCTATGGAAGGCATGTAAGTTTTGGGTTATCAATAACAAATGAAGTTCTTTTTTTTTGTGCCCACCTGGAGAAACTCCAAATTTCTTCTCTTCCAAGTGGCTCGTACTTCCCAGGTAGGACATCTTGGAACCTGAGCAGATGACTGTCTGAGGAAGACATAATTTTGATGAAAATAGACAGCTTGCAGTGCAGCAGGTCTTAAATATTGGCCGTGAAAGGCCTCTCTTATTGCCAAAACTCTAACCATGTATTCTTTGATTAAAGATGTCACTGGTAAGGAAATCTGACAACCCAGTATTTGTGTAACTTCCCTTGCCTTATACATAGGGACATAGGGACACATAAAACATATTTTAAGTATATATAAAGAAGGAGAAGATAATATTAGCAGATGGGATCAGGGGTCATTTCACAAAGGAGATAATCTAGAAGGATGAGAGTCATGATTATAGTAGTGATTTAGAGAGATTCCTGATGGCCATCTGGGTAAAGGATGCATATGAATTCTAAAAGAATAAAATCAGGGAGGCAAGTTAGATGATGTTTACAACATTCCAGAAGAGAGATTTTATATATACCAGGTATGCTAATTGTAGCTGTGGTGAGATAGATAGTGACCAATTCAAATTCAAGAGATACTTGGGAGTACAGATAGGACTTGGGTATAATTCATATAATTATACTGTCTAAAAATTATATTGTCTGAAAGTAATATGTGTTTAACAGAGACTTAGATTTATTTCTGCTTTCCTCTTTTGAGCTTGGGATTCTGCTTCAGTTTCTCAGACAAGAATTGATAAGACTTGAATATAATTCATAAAGGTGAAAAAAACTTCTAATTTGAAGTGAGTGAACATTTTTCTATTTATCAAGATGGAGCAGGAATGGGAAAGCAGATACTTTGATAGTAGATGTGTTGATTTTGATGTAGACATACGTTCTTTATTGCCCTAAGTGTCATGACCTCACTCACTGGTAAGCTAGACATTGGAAACAGAGTGGGAAAGGGTTAGGTTGGAGACTGACCTATAGTATGCAAGTGGGGGTTAGAGGAAACAAACCAAGAAATTGCAAGGAGTGGCACAGAAGGGTGGGATTTGAAACGCATAGAATGCCATATCCAAGAGCACAAATCATGATTACATGGATCAAACTCATGCTTAATCGCGGCTGCAGTAATAAGTATTCTGGGAAAGGCATGTTTGCTATTATTAGGTACTATCTGAATTCATAGAAAGGATCTATATGAGGAAATTTAAGAGATTCTTAGTAGAAAATCAAGGTCAAGTTAGAGGGACTGAGGCTATGAGCCAAGGAGGCCCAAGTCTACTTTCTGAAGTTCCTTTTTGTATTCCATTCTTTAGAAATGCTGATGGAAACACTGAGTTCAATGATTGGAAGACAGGCCAACATTCACCCGATCTCACCCAAAGGGAGTCAGGTAGCGGCACATACTCACCTGTTCACAGACCTTACCATAGTGCATTCACAATCGAGGAGCCCCAGGCATAGGCTAATTCCGAACGTTGCTGGTTAGTGTGTGAGAACCACTAATATATCCTGACAGGCTCAGGTCTGACTTGTTTTTATTATTATCACAGTGACAAAGTAACTCAGATTGATTGAAGGGGAGAGTTGGCAGAAGGAAAAAATTGGAATCACAACAGAAAACAGGTGGTTTCCAGGTTCTGAAGAATCCCTTATTCTACCCTAAGGAGCTCTGATGATGTATTTTAGTCAATGGGCCTTGTTGAAGATTTTGGTCATGAGTATTCTGGTATTTCTTAGAGCATATGTTTAATTAAATTTTTGCTGAAGGAATATGAGATTGCATATAGTGCCAGCAAAACTCTCCAAAGAAGATTCTGAAGTAATGCAACACACCTATGGACTGTTGAGAGATCTGTGCAGCTGCAAATCAAGCTAGCAACAAAAGGTCTGAGCAAAGCTGTTTGTAGAGCCAAAGGCAAAATTGCAATCAATGACAAGTCCTATAAGCAGAGGCCAAGGTGTGGAAATGACTACAGGTTATAGACTGATATCTTGAGCTCATTGAAAGAAATTGTCTGGAGCCTCTATATGCAACATGACCTTGGTGCATGTACCATGAGACCATTTTTGGTAAAACTGACTTATAAGGAGATCTTTGGTATTTAATTAATTGCATCATCTTCTTGGAACTAGTCCAAGCTTGCAGAGGAATTTTTTAAGAGTCGGCAGTGTTATAGTGAGGTTCTAGAAATATGTCTCTTTCAAAAAAAAAAAAAAAACAATGTGTACTAAATATATCCTTTGTGTGTTCTAATGTTGAGAAGACCTTGACAATAGAGCATTTAGCACTAATTGCCTCAGATCATGAAGAATAGGAAAACTGAAGGTGTAAATAATCCCCAGGTTTTATTTTCCATCAATATTTTCAGCATTACAGAACTTTGCTAGAACACCAGTATTATTTGAGTTTCTTACCCTCTCTGGGGATACTAACAATCAGAGAAATGGAGGAAGAGGAAGCCAAGATGAAGAACAGAAGCAGGTTAGGAACTAGAGCATAAACTGAGTGACCAGTACATTGCTCCAGAGCGAAAACACATGGAAAGAGGTACTTTAATCTGTAACTCACTGTAGTCAGATCATTTACTCTTCTGTAGACTTGGCTTCTGTCCATGTAATAGACAAGTCCAAGTGTAAAAGTGAGGTAGTAATGAGCAAGGAGATTGGTGCCAGAAACTCTTAGACTGATGTTAGGGTCACCCTTTTGACTTGAATGACCAAGCCTCTATATAAAATTCTAATAGGGTATTGAGACCTAAATACATTTTCAGACTACTTGAGGCAAATGACTCAATGAGGACAATCTATAACAGAGAAGGTAAGAAACACATACTCTAAGAAACCATTAGAGTGAAAATGCAAGGGAGCAACATAGGCATTTGTCCACTGCTGTGTTATAGACAAAATGACTACAAGATATTTAGGGTTATAAAAATTAGAGAATTACTGCTCATGGAGGAAGAATACTATACAGTCAATAAATAATTGTAACTGTAGTTCCTCTTGGCTTCTATTGACCTTTCAGTCAGGAAAATGAAAGTACTTTAATTAAAATTAAAATCTTCATTAGTTTGTTTAATTCTTTTTTTTTTTTTAAGATTTTATTTATTTGACGGAGATAGGCAGAGAGGCAGGCAGAGAGAGAGAGAGGAAGGGAAGCAGGCTCCCTGCTGAGCAGAGAGCCCGATGTGGGGCTAGATCCCAGGACCCTGAGATCATGACCTGAGCCGAAGGCAGAGGCTTTAACCCACTGAGCCACCCAGGCGCCCCAGTTTGTTTAATTCTTTTGGAAGAGTTATTTGGCTAATATGTCTAGAACTCCCATTGTCATTGGTGGCAGACCTGCCACTTTAAGGACAGAAAGAATAGAAAAAACACATAATTAGAGACAACCTATCCTGCTGGAAATCATTGCAAAAGTACAGTCATTACTTTAAGGCTTTATATACAATGATAGGCCTTAAAGTCTGCCTGCCAAGGGTTCGAAAACAGGCGAACCTTACTTGATTTTTCAGTGCCTCTATTAGCTCATCTGTAAAAAGGAGATGATGTTGCCCCTTAGGATGGCTTCGAGGATGAAGTAAGAAAATACATGTGACATGCTTAGAAGCATGCCTGGCATGTGGAGAGATCCTCATATATGTTAACTATTATAATTGTTGTATGATAATAGTAATTCTAAGTTAGGGTGGGTATGGTTTAGAGAATGGATGAGAAGCACAGATAAGGTGTATTTGCCAATGGTATGGTGCAATGCTGGCCAATGAGCCATTTTTCTCGTGTATACAAGTAACCAAAGAATGACATTTGATTTTACCACATTCATTAAGCAGAGATTTTCCAATGTTACAGCAGTGAAGATAAATAAGCATGTGAGTCTGGAAGAAATGTAAGACAAATGTAAGACCAGGCTGAATCAGACACCCCTTAAAGAAGACATCTGTGGGATGGCTCAAGCAGCACCTCATAGGAGTGAGAAAAGTTTCATCTGCGCCCTCTAGGCTAAACGACTCTGACATTAGGCATCATGTCTTACTCCAGAAAGAATCTTCCATGCCTACTACAGTGTCCAATTCCTACTAAGCACTCAATAACTGATAAACAAACAACAAATAAGCAAACCAGACATTTAATCTTATGCAAATCCCAATTTATATGAATCCTAGTTTGGATATTCTTTCTCTTATTCTTGAGATAATTTAAAGCAATCTTTAAAGTTCCACAAGCTCTTCCATAGTCAATATCTTAAATAGAAAAAAAAAATGAGAAATTTCCTGAGAAAACTAGAGTCATTGTATAGAGCAATGTGTCTCAAACTTTAATATTTCTACAACTCACTTGGTGGTCTTGTGAAACACAGTCTCATTTGGTAGGTTTGGGAGAGACTTGAAATTCTGAGTTCCTAAAAAGCTCCCATGTAATGCTAATGCTTTAGTTTATGGACCAAACAAATGAAATAGCAAAGGTTTAGATGATTGCCGTGGATCTCCTCTCCTAGGTTACCAGAGAGAAGAAAGAATGTCTTTAGACAGGTACAAAGACATTACTATTGGGTTCAGAGGAGAAACAGAGGATCCATGTTATTTAAAAGGCTTTGTGAAAGACATGACATTTGGCCTTCAGTTGGAGGTTTGTGTAGTATTTGTGACATTACTTTACAATTTGCAAATTACTTTTCAATGCATACTTCAATGATTATTTACAGAAATCTTCTAGACTCTTTAAAATCTCACAGTGATCCAAAGAGAAGCGGACATGGATTTTGAGCTCCATTTTACAGAACAGGAAAAAAGACTCAGAGAGGCTGGTGATTTTCCTAGCTGGCAAATAGCAATTCTGAGGCTAATGCGGGTCTCCTGAATCATACTCAGTGTTTTCGTTCAAGCACATCGCATTTTCCAAGTAGATGAGGCTTACGACCATGATGCTATGAACTTGTCACTCACGAAATTTGACATTGCTCACCAGGACCTGAATAGTGAGGAAGCCCTAATGAACAGCATCGCCATATGATACAATGAAGCTAGGGGGAAAAAAAGAGCTATTTCTCTTCTCACTTACCAGCTATTTTCAAGATTCAAAGCCTCAACCCAGAAATTCTCATTAGGATTAAAAGGGACACAATCAACAACAAGGCTTTGATAACATCAATTTTTTTTTTCCTATGGAATAGGATCCACAGAAATATTGAGGAATATAACCAAGATCTATCCAACTCAGAGTTTGTGAACCAATTTGGTCTCTAGTCCTTATTCTCTTAGTCTACACTAATGCTCAGGCCATTGTTTTAAAACTTCAAAAAGGTTTTGAATTGCACTATCAGATGTTTTTCCCTTTGAGTATTCATGAAGGTCAAAGGTATAAAGATAAATATGTCTGAGAAAACATCAAACATTAACAACATATTAGTAAACCATCATAGCTCAAGTATTTAGGCGTTACTTAAATTTTAATAAATGCTTTCTTCAAAATCCTTTGTTCAGCTCTGATTGATCTTAAACAGCTTTGTCTCCATAGAGATTTACCAGTAGAATGAGGAAGATGTAAATTTATATTTTATTTTTTCCCTGTGGTTCCAGGTAATATTTTCTTAGACCATGAGAATAATTGCATTTGCTCTTACAGAGCCAAAACAATTCCCACGTCCTTCGCCTAGTCCCAATTTTGGTTCATCGAGTTGCCCATAGAAGCTATCTCTGAAAAATAGCGTATTCAGCAAGACCTGTCCATTAAAAATTGCCAGGGTGGAAGTGACAGGATTCTGTGTTCTTGGTGTAGCGGCCCATACCACTCAAACACATACTCCACCCTAACTTCTAATTGTCTGGTTCTTTTCATTTGTACCACTTCCACTTTTGTGGGCTTGCCTGTAAAAAATAATGCAAGCAGCTTCTTCAGAAGTTGAGAAAAATCTCCTATCCTTACAAATGCTCTCTCAAGCAACAGGGATGGTACCACAGGCTTTGAGACAGATGGTAGCCAATCCAAATTCAGTATGGTAAGCAGGCGCCCCTCAATAAAACTTTAATTGCTGCATATGGTATCTGCTAACTTGTTTAGAAAATGGATATGCAGCATTAGCTCAAAGCATTTAAATGGCCTCATAGCACTGGACAGCATGTTGGGCTGCCACCTGGAAGACCCAAATTTCATAGCAGATGTAACAGTAGAAGAATAAAGCTGGTGGTTGATAGTCCTGGAATGGAGATGACATAGTCAGCACCCAGCTGTTCCCCCACCCGTGCGGACTCCTATTGCTTTGGTGTCACTCACCTCCACTAAGTCTGGAAATCACTCCTGTATTGTATTCTCCTCCCAAGGAGAGACACAGAGAGAAACAAAAACAAAAACAAGAACACTCACTAAGCTATACCATAAGGCTGAAATGGGAAGGGGTCCGTGTCCCTGCTACACCCTGGGAAACGTGGAAGATGCTTTAGAATGCAGTTCAGGGAGGGAAAAAAAAAAAAAAAGGATAAAGATCTGGATGGAGAATGCCCGACATATGTGCAAATTTGTGCCAAAAGATGGGAGCCAAGACAGAAGAGAAGGTTCCTTCTGAGAGTGCCGAAGAGATCTTTGCAATTTATCATTTGCATTTGTCTTGCCTGGCAAACAATAAATAACACTTCACACTTGCTGAGGAGGTCAGCTTATCGGACTGCTGACTTCAGAGACTGATAAGGAGTGAAACTTATCATTTCTCAAAACCAGGTCTCCTTAATCCCCTCCCCAGTCAGGTAGCAGTAATGAGTATGAGAGAAATAGAATCTCAAGATCTCAGTCTATTTAAAGACAAGGGTATTAAAGGAAGGAACAAAACTAATTGTTTTTCAGAAAGATCACAGAGCAATATTCACTTTTGAACATTAGTGCTTTGCGCCACCCCACCCTAATCTAAATTAAGAAAACCCACAAATGCACTTCCCAGACACACTATTGATTTCTGACCTGTAAATTACTCTCCATCAAAAAGGTTTTGGTGCAGACTAGGGGTTTGGAGTAGCCTGGGTACTTCTCAGCTGCAA
Organism: Meles meles; assembly: GCF_922984935.1. Taxonomy (NCBI): domain Eukaryota; kingdom Metazoa; phylum Chordata; class Mammalia; order Carnivora; family Mustelidae; genus Meles; species Meles meles. The sequence continues at coordinate 44,343,136 of NC_060066.1, read as the reverse complement.
TCTGCATAATGTTTAGTATTCAGTGAGTTAAAGCAGGCAATGAAAGGGAACTGTCAACGCAATCTAGAAGATATAAAGAAATGAAGGGGGGGGGAGCCGTATGCTAATAATCCACTCAGTAATTAAGTGAAGATCGCTGCCAAGCGCCACTGCCACTTTCAAAGGGTAATTTGTACAGGAAATCATAGAGTCATTGTCAAATCATTTCAGGATAAAAGGAAAGTCATCAACTGAGATAAGATAAATGCTGGGTGTCTGGCAGCATGTGCCCTAGGAAATGCCTTTGCTTTTTAAATTTTTTTTTTCCTAAAAAAAAAAAAACCCAGAAAAAAACCTTGCAGAAGTGGGGCTAGAAAAACTTGACAGGTTGAAATGTACATTTACTATTAATAATAGGGGCAATCTATGCATGGATGAGTTTTTAAATAGGTTACTTGAACAAAAAAATGGTAAAATAAATCAGTTAAGAGGACTTAACTTGTAACTAGTATACTGCCTGTGATTTTTCTCCTCCACTCCCCTCTTTTACCATGCAGAAGTTTTCAATCATTTCCCCTTTGTTTCCCTATTTTAGCTAAATTATAGTATTTCAAAAGTGGTATTAAGCATACCATTCTCTAAGGAAGACAACACTTTCATCTCTGGAAAATTAAAAAAAAAATTTTTTTAAGGAAATCTGAGGTTGAAAAAAATCATGTTGCTCCTACTGCTTCGCTTTTATGCTGTTTGGATCTTGCTTTATCTCACAAGAAATCCTGCAGAATTAATGCATGAAGTTTGTGAGGTAGCTATAGTCTTCGTGTAGAAGTGGAGAGTATAGGTTATTGTTTTTCTAAATATTATCCTTCTGGAAAAACCTCAACAAAATGAGACATGTATTCTGTTTGTCATTCAAATTTACATGCTCCCTCATTGACTTTATTCTGACTTAACCTGTGTTAGGCAAATGTCTCCAAAAAGAATAAATGGATGCATGCATTTGCGGGTAGTTATTTCTACACAGCTAAATTGATTCCTTGGATGAAATGTTTCACCCAAATATTTCCTTAAAACTGATGTCTTCTGTCATCCTGAAAGAAAAGTTTGTTTGCTCTGGGGAGCAAAATGTCGCAATGTTTGAGACTCGCTCCTAAAGGACTTCCCCATTCTGGCGCTGCTCCATCCACAGAAGCATGGACGGGGAATTCAAGATAACAGAGCTTCGTGGGGTCCTAAAGCATCAGCCATATGTGAAGTTGGTTCTTTACATAAGAACTGTGTCAAATGTTTTTTTGGATTGCTTGACAAACCTTTTTCAGATGAAACCATACGTTTTATAATATGTGCTTAATAAAGCCATCCTTTGAACGAACACATGAAGAGTAACTTCCTTCGTGCCAGGCGTTATATGAAGACGTTGACCCCACTAGCAAAGAGTTTCTTTCTAATGAGAAAAGCAAACAAACAAATAACGAATTAATGTGTGTATCTTTCGTTCTTATTTATGCATATTAGTTTTCATCACAGGATTTTGTGTTTGGTTCTTAACTTAGAAGGACTTTTGGTTAATTTTGTGTAGACTTGTGCATGATTCTTTAGAACAATTATGAATTATGAGAAAGGACAATTTGTCCTTTCTCCTCCTTTCCTTTCTCTTTCTTTCTTCTTGCTTTCCTTCCTTTCTCTGCCCCTCTTTCTCTTCCGTTTATCTACTATCCACCAGCTACTGTTACCCATCTCTCTGTCTGATTCTACAGCAGCTCCTCTGTGATACGTATTGTGATATATGTCAGAATATAAAGGCATTTGTGCCTTTGCAGTTACAAGTTGATGAATGAGCAGTGGGAAAGAGAATATAAAATTAAAGTAAACAACTCTCATAAGACATCAGGATTTTGTTCTATGGGTTAGACACTATGCCCCGGGCAGAATTTATAGAAGTATTTTGAGGACAAAATTGAAGTTACTGATTTAACAAAATTGATCATTGGATTCCCCTGTTAATCTTGTCTCTTTACTTAAATTTCAGTAATTCCAGGAAGCAACTGAAGAAGAAGGCCATCTATCTATATATCTATATGTCTATCTATATTTTCTGTGTTAAAGTGAGATATATAGATATAGATATACCTCAACTATTAAAACATAGTAGTATGGGACCTATTAGTCTAAGGACATACAATTCTACACAGTGCATTAAAGTTTGTTAGAAGAATACAAGAATTGATGTTCTTAGCAATGACCCTGAGTTCTTATGAACCTCTTAAAATACATACGATTTCATTGGTTATTTAGTATAAGCTTAAGTTTATTGGGTATCTTCAAATTGAACTGTTACTGTTAAGCAAAATCAAACTGTCCTCAAAGTGCAGAGACCATCCAGGCATACCTCATTTTATTGTACTTCACTTTACTGGGCTTCACATGAAATGTATTTTTTTTTTTTTCTTACAAATTCAAGGTTTGTGGAAACTCTGTGTAGAACAAGTCTGTGGGCACCATTTTCCCAACAGCATTTGCTCCCTTCCTGTCTCTGTGCCACATTTTGGTAATTCTCACAATATTTCAATGTTTTTCATGATTATTGTATTTGTTAGGGTGGTCTGTGAAGAGTGCTCTTTGGTGTTGCTATTGCAATTGTTTTGGGGGCACCATGAGCTGTGCCCATACAAGGTGGTGAACTTAATTAATGTGTGTGTCCTGACTGCTCCATGGACTGGCTATTTTCCTGTGTTAGGCCTTCTCCTCCCTCTCTATGGGCCTCCCTATTCCCTAAGGTACAATTTTGAAATAAGGCAGTTAGGAATCATACAATGTCCCCTGAGTGTTCATGTGAAAGAAAGAGTCTCATATCTCTCATTTTATCAAAAGCTGGAAAAGATTAAGCTTACTGAGGAAGACATATAGAAAGTTGAGATAGGCTGAAATCTAAGCCTCTTGCACAAAACAGTTAGGCAGCTTGGGAATGCAAAGGAAGAGTTCCTAAAGGAAACTAAAAGTGCTACTCAGGGAACACACAAGTGATAAGAAAGAGAAACAGCCTATTTGCTGACAGGGAGAAAGAGTGGTCTAGATAGAGGATCAAACCAGCCACAACATTCCCTTAAGCCAAAGCCTAATCCAGAGCAAGGCCCTAACTCTCTTCAGTTCTATGAAGGCTGACAGAAGTGAGGAAGCTGCAGAAGGAAAGTGTGAAGTTAGCAGAGGTTGGGTCATGAGGATTTAAGGAGAGAAGCCATCTCTACAACAAGAAAAGTACAAGGTAAGCAGCAAGTGCTGCTACAGAAGCTGCAACAAGTTCTCCAGAAGTTCTATGATCATTAATGAAGATGACTACACCAAACAACAGATTTTCGATGTACATGAAACAGTCCTATATTGGAAAAAGATGTCATCTAGGACTTTCATAGCTAAGGAGAAGTCAATGCCTGGCTTCGAAAGGTGGGCTGACTCTCTTATTAGGGTCTAATGCAGTTAGTGACTTGAACTTGAAGCCAATGCTCATTGTCCATTCCAAAAATCCTAAGGCTGAAAATCCTTATGAATTATGCTAAATCTACTCTGTCTGTACTTTATAAATGGAACAAGGCCTGGATGACAGCACATCTATTTGTAACATGGTTTACTGAGAATTTAAAACCCATTGTTCAGACCCACTGCTCAGAAAAAAAGATTCCTTTCAAAATATGGTTGCTCACTGACAATGTACCTGGTCACCCAAGAACTCTGATGAAGCATAATGAGGTTAATGCTGTTTTTATGCCTACTTACATAGCATCCATTCTGCAGCATCTGGATCCAGGAGTAATTCTGACTTTCAAGTCTTATTACTTAAGAAATATATTTTGTAAAGCTATCACTGCCTTACTGAATATAGTGATTCTTCTGGTGTATCTGGACAAAGTAAATGAAAACCTGGAAAGGATTCATCATTCTAGATGTCATTAAGAGCATTCATGATTTATAGGAGGAAGTTGATATAGCAACATGAAGAGGAATTTGGAAGAAGTTGATTCTAGCCTTAATGGATGACTTTGAGAGTTTCAAGACTTCCATGTAGGAAGTATCTGCAGACATAGGAAATAGCAGAACTAGAATCAGAAGTGGAGCCTGAAGATGGCCATGAATTGCCTCCCTCTCATGATCCAACTTTAACGGATGAGGAATTGCTTCTTATGGATGAACAAAGCAAGTGGTTTCTTGAGCTAGAATCTACTCCTGGTAAAGATGCTGTGAAGTTCATTGAAATGATAACAAAGGATTTAGAATATTATATAAACTTAGTTGGTAAAGCAATGGCAGGGTTTGAGAGGACTGACTTCAATTTTGAAAGAAGTTCTACTGTGGGTAAAATTCTATCAAATAGCATCACATACTACAGAGAAATGGTTTGTGAAAGAAAAAGTCAATCTATGTGGCAAACTTCACTATTCTCTTATTTTGAGAAATTGCCACAGCTGCCCAAACCTTCAGCGACCACCACCTTGATTAGTCAGCAGCCATCAACCTCGAAGCAAGAACCTCCACCAGCAAAAAGATTATGACTTGCTGAAAGCTCAGATGATGGTTAGCATTTTTTAGCAATAAAGTATTTTATAATTAAAGTATGTGTATTTTTTAGACTTAATGCTATTGCACAATTAATAGACAGTAGTGTAGTGTACACATAACTTATATGCACTGGGAAACCAAAAAGTTCATTTAACTCACATTATTGCAGTATTTACTTTATTGTGCTGGTCTGCAGCTGAAGCTACAATATCTCCGAGGTAATATCTCTCTGTACAGTGGGCTGATAATTTTCAATCTCATGATTTGTTTAAACTATTATGTATTTAGGTTTTACAAAAGGTTGTGGTAATGGTCAATTAAAAAGTTTAAGGATATTTTTCAATTTTACATGAAATATTCTGTATCCTTTCATATATATTCTTGTTCTCTAAGATGCACTTAGGAGTATATAATATTTCTCAAATATATTTGATCATAATACCTTTTTATTTTTTTAAAGATTTATTTATTTGAGAGAGATAGAGAGGGAGAGCTCGTGCTTATGTGAACATGAGCAGTGGGAAGTGCAGAGGGGGAGAATCTTCAAGCAAACGCCTCACTAAGCGTGAAGCCTAACTGTGGGGGAGAGTGAGTTCATATCTGAGCCAAAAGCAAGAGTCAGATGCTTAAACCAAATGAGTCACCCAGGCACCCCAATAATAACCCCTTTGGGGAGACTTGTGATCATGAACCTATCCATTCCAATGAAAAATAAAATTTATCAAAGCTCCTATTTTCTTGAGGTTCAGAAAAGTTGAAACAATCATGTTTTAAAGATCCACATATTTGACAAGCAAACCAATTAAAAATAGGTAATTTTTTCAAAACTCTTGACTTGAAAGAGTTTAATATTAAAAACTACCACTCGGTGAGGGTTATGTCCACTGATTGAGCTACGAATTTCACAGATACCATCTTTTGATCCTTCCCACATGCCTGCATAGTAGGTGAGCACATCTTCATTCTAAAAATGAATAAAAACCATTAACCTTATAACTGGTCCAAGGAAAATTCAAACACAAATCAGTCTAGTGTCAAAGAAATACTCTCTTTTACAGTTTCATTTATTTGACGAAGCACCAAAAATTGTTTCAGAGGAGGACTTGTAAACAAATCATATATTTATTAATGTATTTAGAAAATGTATTTTGAACCTAACCTGTATAATGTGTTCTAAGATTTCATTAACTAGACCTAATGCTAGAATAATAAGTTTCAAATCTGTATTTTTGAGAAATAATGAGAACAGGATGAGGTCAAGTATGTTTTTAGAAAACAAATGCACTCTGGTCTTATCAACCCACACAATGAACAGTCTTAGAGAAGAATGTGTTTTGCAACATGAAACATCTTGTAAAGTTGATAATTTAAAAAAAAATTAAGAAATATAGATAGATGTGTATAAAGGGACCAAAATTTACTAAATAAAGCAGATTTTTTTTTAGCCCATCTTTCTCTATGATAGGTAACTAATGAAATTAAGGAAATCAGTTTTACTTTGTGTGGCTGAAATATTTTCTCATCTTGATCAAATTAACAATGGTTTCTTAGGAGGTATGGAAATGGTTTCTAAAGTTGTCTTCCATTAATTTGTCCCTTCCCTATATGTGCAGGCCATGCTTCTCATTTGGGTAGAGTATTTCTCCTCTTGAATCAAGGATGGCTTTTAGACTTGCTTTGCTAGACAGAATGTACCAAAAGTGACGATGGGGCAGGTCTGGGTCTAACCTCTAAGAGGACTGACAACATCCTTCTGGGGAATTCAACCACCATGATATAAAGAAAGTTGAGCAAAACTACTGAATGAAGAAATATTACACAGGATGGGGGGACAAGTAAATGAGCAATGAAATGGCAGTGTGAGTGAAGCCTTCTTAGATGTTTCAACTCAGCCCAGTGGCAGCTAAAAGCCAGCTGAGTGAGTGACCTCAGTTAAGGGCATATAGAGCAGAAGAACTGAGTCCTGCCCAAATTCTGGACCCACAGAATCACAAGAAAGAATCCATTGTTATTGTTTAACGCCTCTAGGTTTTGGCATGAATTACAAAGTCATAGATAATTGGGGGGAAAAAAAGGCAGAGTTAAAAGAATTAAAGAATATAGAATGATTTAAATTCTTTTTTTTTTTTTTAAAGATTTTATTTATTTATTTGACAGAGAGAGATCACAAGTAGGCAGAGAGGCAGACAGAGAGAGTGAGAGGGAAGCAGGCTCCCTGCTGAGCAGAGAGCCTGATGTGGGACTCGATCCCAGGACCCCGAGATCATGACCCGAGCCGAAGGCAGCAGCTTAAACCACTGAGCCACCCAGGCGCCCCTCTTTTTTTTTTTTTAAAGACTTTATTTATTTATTTGACAGACGGAGATCACAAGTAGGCAGAGAAGCAGGCAGAGAGAGGGAGAGGAGGAAGCAGCTTCCCGCTGAGCAGAGAGCCCGATGTGGGGCTCGATCCCAGGACCCTGGGATCATGACCTGAGCCGAAGGCAGAGGCTTTAACCCTCTGAGCCACCCAGGCGCCCCCAAGGATTTAAATTCTTAACTACATTCTGCAGATCTGTATATGTATTTAAGATCCTCAAAGAGGTTAAAATATAATTTATCAAAATTTAGGTTACCAAAGGTGTTACCTGCTTCTCAAATTAGTTTTTAATTCCCTGCTTTTATCCAAAAATGGAAGTTTAGATTAAAAAAAATTATAGGAAAAGACTGGACTTTAATAGAAAGTAAAGAGTGAAATCTGAGAAAACATTAGAAATACTTATTAAAATGTTCATTTTTTTTACAACATTTAAAAAATAGACTTTGAACTTTAACATCCAGAGCAAAATAATCAGGTTTTAGACTGAATTTGTAAAATGTTATCCTTGGTATAAAAATGTTTACTTAGTTCATAATTCATTAAGAGAATTTCCATTAAAAAAATCTCGGCACTATATTATTTTAAAAAGATTTTCCAAAAGTCTTAAAGGAAGAAATTTAATTTGAATTTATTATGACCAATTTGCTCATTCAACTGAATGGATAAGCAGTCAGCTCTTTGAAGCATGGGTGTTTAGAGGATGACAAGCATATTTGAGAAGAGTGATTTTTAGGAAGCAAAAAATCCTAAGTAACTGCACTATTTAGAACCAATTGCCATAGTGTTCCTGAGCAATAACCAGTTTTCCCAGCAGAGAATTTTATTTAGTATGGATGGTTTGTAATAGCTGGAAGTTCAACTTGCAATGTGACTTGCATTTTTTCATAGGCAGGTCATGACCCAAATCACTGAAGGGGAAAAAAAAAGAAAGAAGAAAGAAAAGACTCTCTATTTTTCTAAACTTCCTGAGACTCACAGACTTCTTAATACATGGAAATAGCTTGGAAAGCCTGACTGTATGAGCGGTCCAATCACAGCCTCTCATTTTCTCCTTTGGAAATGAAGGTGATATTCACAACCCTATTGGAAAATCTCAAACACAAGCTAGTCCTGAACATATTAGAAAATATTAGCTAGTCCAGCATTTTCCTTTGTTTAAGTAATAATTGGTGTGAAAATTATTTGGCTTAACACTAATTAATATTAAATAGGAGTGGGTTTAAAATAGCACCTTTTTTCTCCTCAAGGTATCACAGAAGAGATTTACAAAGTAATGAGTTAAAATACTGGGAGCAGCGTGACTCTGCTGGCAAATGGATCAGCCATTATGTGCCCAACAATAGCTCACGCACGTATAAGTAATTAATGTCCTTCAGATGTACTTTATCATACTTACTTTTCACAGTGTTAAATTATTACCCTAATTTTTATTCCAAAGACTTTCTTATTTATCTGGTATTGAATTATTTTATTGAGCATATTACCATTTATTTTAAAAAATCACTATCATTTCTATTATTTTTGAAGGAGCTTTCTAGTTCATTGCTCTGCATATAATCTCCTGTGCCACTTCTTGGGTATTATAAAAAATTTAAAATAAGAATGGTATAAAAATTAAAAACCCAGCTAGATGGAAACCCATTAATTTCTTTGTTTCTCTATGTGTAGCTACAAAGGTAAAGTAAATAAATCTCGCTGTTCAAGTTTGTTTAGGGCAAATGTATATAATTTTGCATGGATGTGAAATATGTTTGTGATTGTTTTTACTATTCTTTTATTAAGCAAAACCAGATAAGTCTATTTTATTACAGTAAGTATCGGATATACAGTATTTTGTAAAAGATATGTAAATCAAATGGTATGTTTTGTTCAAGTATTTTTCATGAATGAAATATCAGACTAGTTTGGAGGTTAGCCACTGATGTTAATGATTCATCTTTCAAAATGAATGCAATGGTTTTATGCAATCAGTGAATGGCCAAGCTTCCACAAAGGGTGATCACTGAATGCACAAAGTTGAAAACAAACCCCAATACACAGAACAATAAATGCTGTGGCAGTGAATAATTATTGGTCTTATAAATCCTAATCGTTTTATGGTTTATCTTAATAGCAGCTAAATATGTTCTTTGAATTCCTTTATCTGTAACAATATTTAGATTTTTTTTTTCAGGCTTCTGTTGGTGATATTTTCCAAATCAAGTAAAGGAAAAGAAAACTCAGTCATTATAAAACATAAAGCAATCTGTAAAATTATAAAGCTTTTTCCTTCCTCTCCCTTCACTCTCCTTCCCACATCAAATGTAGACCATATGCCAAGGCTACTCCTTAACTATAACTGACTGTTGTTACTGTAGTAATCAGTCTCTGTCAGAGCAATTACTTAAAATCATCCGTCCTGGTTGTTTTTCACAATCTACAGCACACTGAGCAGAACAATGCAGCTGACAATCCCAATGGCACAGATGGAATTATCATACCTCACACCCCGCCTGACTGACAGTTACCTGCAGGAAGGGGGAAGGACCCTATCATCTGGAGGGGCAGCTTTCTTGTTGCCAAAGAAGGAGAGAGAAAGCCCTTGCTGCACCTTTGTCATCTAGGGAATCAGCAGAGACTTCCTCCTGGCATGTGCAAAACAAACAATGACATTATTCTTCTGGAGAGAGCAGCGGGGCGGGCATTATCCGTGTTGAGGCACTGGCTTTAAGATATTAAACAGGTTAATCGATAGGTGTTCCAGCCTTCACAAGACCCTAATTAGCAGACCATATGGATTGAAATTCATTAGCCTCTCCTGCCTTTTGCCAGATCAATATTTCCGGGAACTGTCCCAAAGTACATTGTTTAGAAACATGTTCGTTTCTTAGATCTCCCGACCAATGGTTGTTGGGGTATCTGTGTGCGTGTGCGCATGTGTGACAAAGACAGTTTCAGGGCGAGAGCTGGGGACCTTGATAGAGTCTGACCCAATTGCTTCAAGTGGTACAACCACCATTATATTGGGAGGAGCAAGTTTTTGAACAAAGATCCTTTTACTAAGCAAATAGTATCCTTTCTCATCCTGCCTTTTGTTCCAAACAAACAAACAGACACAAAGATAAAAAGAAAAGTCTTCAGGGCTGGGGGGTGGAGGGGGTGGGAGAGGCGGAGGCGGGATTTTACTAGGGTAGAAAAGTGAATTAAACAAAACAACATTTTTGCTGAACTGCTGATCCCCAAAAGACCTGAGTCTCTCCGAGTGGGGCATTCTTCATCAGGTGGCTTGGAAGCTGCGGAGTCAAGCCGCTAGGGCGAGAGCCTCTGCTTCAATGAAAGTCCTGGCGAGGCGAGCTGTAGGCGCCTTCAAAATACGACACGGTAGAAATGAATTCCTATTCCTTCTTGGTGGATTCAGCTCCAAATAATTAGAGGAAGGAGGAGGGGGGGAACTTCTGGGTTTCCTTCTTTTAGTCTTGATCCATCTATGCCTAAGGAAGCGTGGGTGGGTCACGGGAGCATAAGGGGGGTATGTTTGAGCGATATAGACATTAAGAATGTACATGGACCCATAGACGTGTATATTCTTTCCCTGACATTTTTAGACTGGTACTATTCAAAACACTAACAGGGAAGGAATTCATTTAATTCAGTAAGGAAAAATAGAAGAGCTGAATCCTTATAGTGTACTGACGAAGAGACCTAGATTAATCATCAACCTCGCTGGGCCACCAACAGGCTTTGTTGAATCATGCTGAACCCATTGTGCGACTCTGCGACTACCCTTCTGCTAGACTTCTTGGAAGCCTGTCTTTATTTGGAGTTGGAATGTTGAAGTTACAGGATACTCCTGGGTAACCAGAATCGATTACATTGCCATTAAGAAAATTGCCGGAGGTTGCAAGAGGTTGCAAGAGAGACACCACCAAATACAGGCCTTATGGCGGTATTTGTTTCTAGGACATCAGGGGATTTTAATGGTAAGCAGGTACGGCTATTTTAATTTTGCCTTCAGTTAAATGTGGGCACTCTGGTCTGGGAAGTGCTTCATCCATAAAATCTGGGAAGACCTGTTCTACAAGGGCTGGGTGCTACTCTCCAACTGTAGGTTTGGGAAAGGGGTATGTGACAATGAAGACTCTCCACATTGACTAGGAGTCAGTGGCTTTTTTGAAAATGGAAGGAAAGGAGAGGACGTAACCTGAACTCCGTCCTTCCACCTGAGCTAATCAAGACAGTGGCCACCAGTCACGTGTGGCTAGCACCTAAAGCATGGCTTTTCTGAACTGAGAAATGCTGTAATTGCAAAGTACATACTAGATTTTGAAAACTTAAATAGAAAAAAACAATACAGAATATCTCATGAATAATTTTTGATATCGATGATATGTTGAAATGATATCATTTTTGATATATGGGGCTAAATACACTGTGCTATGGGTTGGGCCTCTGCCTTCAGCTCGGGTCATGATCTCAGGGTCCTGGGATCGAGCCCTGCATGAGGCTCTTTGCTCAGTGGGGAGCCTGTTTCCTCCTCTCTCTCTCTCTGCCTGCCTCTCTGCCTACTTGTGACCTCTCTTTCTCTGTCAAATGAATAAATAAAAAATAAAATCTTTAAAATAATTGTTACTTGTTTCTTTCTCCTTTTTTTTAATGTAGTCACTGGACAATTTAAAATTATCTATGTGCCTCACATTATATTTCCACTGGATAGCGTGAGCCTACCCAATCCATACCCTATGTCAGTCCTTTCACAAGTGTTTTTCTTTTATATCTTTATAGCAACTTAATGAGGGAGTTATGACTATTCCCTCCTTATTGACAGGAACCACGCATCACACACATCAGGGAACTTGCTTAATACATACAGGTACCAGGGAGGAAAACTGTACATAGAGCAGATTGGTTTCATTCCAAAGGCCCTCTTCTTCCCAGAAGATCTTATGTCTTCCATGTCCTATTACTGATCCCTATGAAGTGGAATGAAAATAAGGGTTTTGACTTTGAATGCACCTGTGGTCACCTCTGCCTAATCTGCTGTTTCTTGAGGGAGATGCTATTGTCATTAGGGTGGGGAAAATTCTAGCTCAGGTGAGACTGTCCCAGGATCTGCGCAGGATCTTCAGGGTCCCTGGCCAGAATCTACTAATTGCCAGTAGCTCTTTCTGAGCTCCTATGACTGTGATAATCAAAAGAGCTCCCCTCCATTTTCAAATAACCCCTTGGGGGATGGCACCAGGCTGCGTTTGGAGACATTGATCTATAGACTAGGAGGTCTGCAAACGAGAGCCCCAAAGCCACATCCTGTTTTTGTAAATAAAGCTTTCTTGTAACATCGCCATGCCCATTTGTTTACATATTGTTCATGACTGCTTTTGCACTGCAAAAACAGAGTTGAGCAGTTAAGACGGAGACTGTACGGGGTGCAAAGCTGAAAATATTTACAATCTGGTTCTTTACAGAAAAAGACTCTGGGCCCATCTCGATCCATCTTCATATATCATTCTGCCTATCAATTAACACTCTTGCTTTAGGATTTGTGTTTTAGGGCTCGTTTCTTTTTGATTCCGATTCCTTGCATTTCCCACCTCTTGGGTGCGCTATTCCCACTTCGCCATATACATAAATTCTAAAATTTGGCTTGCTACTTCCCTCTTTCTGTAGTGGTATTGTGGTTAGAAAGCTGAAATTCCATTCTGGGTCCTGCCACCTACTAATTGTGTGGCCTTGAGCCAGACTGTCCTTAACTTTTTTGAGGCTCCCTTTGCTCATCTGTTTCGGAAGGCTAATCATTTTTCCTTCTTAAGATTTGTAGTGACTTGGGGCGCCTGGGTGGCTCAGTGGATTAGGCCTCTGCCTTCAGCTTAGGTCATGATCCCAGGGTCCTGGGATGGAGCCCCGCGTCCGGTGGTCTGCTCAGCAGGGAGCCTGCTTCCCCTCCTCTCTCTCTGCCTGCCTCTCTGCCCACTTGTGATCTCTCTCTGTCAAAAAAAAAAAAAAAAAAAAAAAAAAGACTTGTAGTGACTAGCAAAGGATCTAAATGGTAATAGGGCCCCTAAAATAATACGTGGAATGTAACAGGTGTCTCTTCTTTCCCTCAGCAGGGTCCAGCACCAAGACTGCCTGGTTCTCTTCTCGTACTCGTGGGTGACCACACCACCAGAAACCAGAGGGTTTCCTCTGTTTCCCTCATGGGTTCTAGGATTAGTTCGAGTGTTGCTTCTACAAGACTCAACACCCTCATGTTGAGAGGATTTCTCTCACTAGCGCTTGTTTTTCAAGCAAGCCGGTCAATGACCACTAATACCAGGGATCTAATGAGAAGGGTCGCCAAAATAGACTGTTCAAGCAAAGAAGAGGGCACTGAATTCAATTTGTAGTTGACCAGATGCTTAGAAATCAAAGAGGTGTCATGTTGTCTTATTGCTTAAAGCAAGTAAATAACCTTGCAAAGAAGTTCAGAATTAATTGGAGTTGAAATAATTATAGCCGATGATAAGCCAACTACCAGAGAAATGCAATAGTCAAGCTGTGTGGTAACAAATGCATTGATTAACATATGTCAGGACAGCACTGAGTGTAGCTGAGAAACAGAATTATGAAGGTGAAAAAAAAATCACCGGCTTCCAGTCCTCTACTTGTGAGATCAAAGAGACTTCATTCTTTATTTAAAAAAAAAAAAAAAAAAGCCATTCCGGTGAGAGAAACTATTAGTCTGAAAGGCCGGCCTGCCATATGACTAGCAAAGCCACTGATTTAGAATAAGCAAATGTATGTTAAGATGCATTTTGTGATCCACCGATGACCGGATCATCTCCTACTCCTGCAATTTGGACAAGGCTCGAGAGGGTCATCTCCCCGCAAACGAGGACCTCCGTGCCACTTGAAGCAAAAAGTGACCTATTAAAGCTGAAATGTCTTCAGCTGGAGAACTTCAGAGAAACCACTTCACCTAAAACGAGACTGGTGAGTACAAAGGGGCTGGCGTATGACCCATTTCTAGCCCGCAAACTGAAAAGGAATCCTGGAATAACACATTATCTGTGCAGCTCTGGAATTTTCAAAGCGCTTTTATGTCCATGAACCCGTATGAGAAATGACCAGGTCGACTAACTTACTGAGAGAAAACAAGATTGCTCTTTGCAGATAGAAACCTCCTCCCACCCTCCTGATTTTTTTTTTTTTTCATGGAATTTAGGACATGACTCAGTTTCTTAACACATTGGGGGAAAATTTCTTCAAAGAATGGAGTGATGTGTGAAATTAAGAAACAGAAGGAGCATAAGGAAGACAATATGGTAACACACAGTTAAGTTTCCAAGACTTGAGAATATATCTCTTGCAAAATATCCCTGTATGCTAAAGTGCATTCTGTTTATTCTAGCTCAGAGGCTCAGCTGGTCATGTAATATGTTAGCACTGGCAGACTGAAAATGTAGAGCGAGGTTGGACGATCAGGGCTTTCATCAAGAGGAAACTCTGGGGCTTGGTGTTAGTTTGTAGAGTCGAGGGGGGCTTCGCAGAATGATGAAAAACGCTAGATGGGGAGAAAAGGAAATGGAAAATAAAGAGAATGATCGAAGAGATTAAGTCCCCTCAGACTCAGGCAATGGCTGGCATCCACAGCCCCTCACAGACTTTTCCATATTAGCAAAACATAAATATATCCTTAGAGGATTGCAGCTTAATTGGGGCTCCTATTATCGGAGCCAATACGGGCTCACCCTCGAAGAGAAGTGTCACAGTAATTGAACCTTTGCGTTTGGTTTCAGACTCTGCTAGTTGAAGAGAGGATGCTGTTCAACGCACAGTGCTTTCAGGGAAGAGAATGCCACTTGGCCGGAGCGCTTTCCCAGGAACTGAGCAAGCCACATCATTTTATAGCAAGTGACTCCTTGTTAGGGAAGTGATTACTAACATTTTATATTTCGCAAAAAGTCTTAGAAGCATTTGAGGGAAGGTGCCCTCATCCACACTCCTGTTGTTTTTAACCTTCATTTATAGATTAGGAAACTGAGGTTCAGTGGCTTGGAGAAGCTTGCCAGGGTCACCTGGTATTTCAACAGCTAGGTCTCATAATATCGCACAATCACAATAACAGAAGATTTTGAAAATAACCTTTCATTTCATTTACAGAATGAATTGTACCTAAAGGGCTTCTTTTTGGCTTGAAAATAGACATGTCTCCCTACCTCCTTTATGCTGATCTCTTTATACTTTTAAGATGATAGACTTTTCAGGGAGAAAATGTTTCATGCTATTCACAAAAAGGCAATTCCATTACGCAACCCCATAAAAACAAGCAGAGCATATTGTATATATTTTAATTAATATTCTTATGTCCATAAATATTTTACTTTCCTTTTTCTGTTTAGGTACATTGGCCAGGGTTTATTTTCAGAATTGTCATAAAAGGTCACATTCACCTACCACGTCCTCTGTATCAGAAAGAGAAGACCGTGGGGACATCTGGGTGGTGTGGTCGGTTAAGCGGCCCACTCTTGGTTTTTTTTTTTTTTTAATATTTTATTTATTTATTTGACAGCGAGAGATCACAAGCAGACAGAGAGGCAGGCAGAGAGAGAGAGAGGGAAGCAGGCTCCCTGCTGAGCAGAAAGCCCGATGCGGGACTCGATCCCAGGACCCTGAGATCATGACCTGAGCCGAAGGCAGCGGCTTAACCCACTGAGCCACCCAGGCGCCCCCCCACTCTTGGTTTTGACTCAGGCCCTGATCTCAGGGTCATGAGGTCAAGTCCCACAGCAGAGCAAGGAGACTGCTTCAGATTCTCCCTCTCCCTTTGCCTTCCTGCTTAGGCTCTCTCTTTCCCTAAAATAAATGCATAAATCTTTAGAAAAAGATGATTGATTGCTAATTGTTTCCTTCAGATCCGCAAAGACAAATGCTCCATGGTCTCCTAGAACTCTCTCTCCACTGGATGTGTTTTAATATCATGAGATATGTTTCAAATTTCCCAAGGACATCTGACAAATCAAAATCAACCTCCAACGTCTTAGTATTGTGGATCATCTGCTAACCAAATAGTAGACTCTGTTTATCTAACCCCCCTCCCCAATTTTGACAAGGCTAGAAAGAACTCTTATAACTCTAGACTCAGTGTATTTGTGCCAATAACCACTGAACCACAAATCATCTGATGTGATGAACCACACCAGGTATCTATTGTTAGATATCTGAATTCTCAAATTACACATGTCAAGACCTTTATGTTCTTATTCTCTCTTGGTAGAATAAGGGCTCTTCATTTATATGAAGATTTAAGCAAGTTTTTAGAACTCTACTCTCAACAAAAACAATAAAATTTAAGATTAAACTCAACTGACTAGGCCAGGCAAGGTTATTTCTATGTTTCAGTTCACAAAGAAAAAAAAGAATTACTGAAAAGGAAGAGTATGAATTACCAGATCTCTATTAGTATGCAATATCCTAGAATTTTTTTTGGGGGGGGAAACTATTTTAATAGCCTCATGATTAAGTTTTTATTTCATTTTTTAAATCTCTGATATCTCCCAATACAAATCACCTTGAAAACTGGGGATGGAATAATCTCTCATTTTGCTCTCATTTGTCCTTCTCTGAATCCTCAGTAGTTTCCAGATTCTTACAGGCAATCAAATTTCTAAGGAGGTTACTACTTAAGACACTTCACTTCCTGGTTCCTTTCTAGAATCATTTTTATGATAGCTTGACTGTTCCCAGAATATATCAACAGCTTCTCAACTTATCTTTTGTGTAAAAGGCTCCTCCACTCTTCTGCCAAGTCTTCCCTCCTCTTGGAAGTACTGCTTAGGTCCCACCTTTTCTCTGAGACCACTCATTGAACACTCTACTTTTAATAATTGCTTCCTCCATGGCAGTCCTGTAATTTCCTTTACCTCTAATGTTCACTTCGCACCTAGTACATGCCATACCATATTATTCTATGCCTCAACCACTGTGCATCCACGTTCTGTGTATGTCACATGTGTTGTGTCCCTAGAACCCTACACTCTATAACGTCTGGTGGCATTGATGATGATTGCTAACACCGAATGCCATGTGCCAGGTAAACAAAGTGGTCTAAGCACCTTATAATTATTAACTCATTGAATTCTCACAGTAATCTCAGAGGTGGGTGCCCTTATTACATCTGTTTAAAAGATGACAAAACTGAGGCAGAGAGCAGTAAGTGACTCACCTTGTGCCACCCACATCATAAATGTTGGAGTTGAGATTTGAACCCAGGTGATCCACTTAAGTAATACCCAATGCTGATGATTACTGAAGAAAAGGGCATACAATTTTATAATTATGAGCTGAATATTTTTTGCAGGATGAGAAGATGAGCCACTCTAAAATAGGTCAGACTTAAGTCAAAAAAGGCATTTCTTCATAGATAAAATTTTAGGGATGAGCGTCATTTTGTTTTCTTAAAGGAATAAAGATGCATCTATTTGTATAAAATTATATCTGGACCTGAATCAATATCCAGATGACTCCAGTACCTAAGCATCACTGCTTACCTTAGCCCTCCAACCCCTCCCTCTTATTCTGTGCTCCATGCTCAGCTCTGTGCTGCTTGAGGAGAAACACAAGAAAACTGGAAGTTTTTTTTTAATCTTGAAATAATTGACTTTATTGAATGTGTCTAATATAAATGATAAGTATACCTTCATAGAAATACAACAGTTTAATGATGAGATATGGCAAGTCTTTGTTCTTTATTTTTTTCTAATCTTTCAAGGGACTCCAAGCAACCAGCTTACTGGACATATTATAGTATTGGACATATTATATCAACCTGGGCCATCCATGGGTATGACATCCCTTATTTAAGATGAAAATGGTCACTCACGAGGTATTTTATTGGGATGCAAATTGGAGGAATGTTTGAAATTTTCTGTAAATTTGTTATCTAGGGATTCCTTACTGCATGAACTACTAAATGACATCTGTTAACATTTACTATTTTTTATATTTAGTATGGATTTTATAATCAATATTTTCATTAAAATTTAATCATGTAAATTAGTAGCTACCACAATTTGTTTGAGAAGGCTTAAAACATTTATACCTTATGACCATTAATTCCACTTATAGGAATCTATCATTAGGAAATAATAAGAATTGCAAAAGAAAAAATTGGAAGCAAGATTGTTTATTGCAGAATTATTTATGCAGTGAAAAATAAAATCTCCTTAAATATCCTGAATTGGAGGAAGTAAATTATGGTACCGTTGCACAATGGAATATTTATGTAGTAATTAAAAATGAAGAGTGCTTTAATGACATGAAAATGCTTTTAATAATCAGTAACGTTAAGCAACATGCAGCACACAAGATTGTATGTACAGTGTGATTATAAATATTAAAAGAAGAATAGATAGGAAAGAAATCAGAAGACATGCTGCCATATAAATAGCAAAAGAAGAAACCTGGAGAAAAAAGACAAGAAGTAATTATGAAACAACATTTATAAGGGTATCGCTATGCAGTGTTATTGTGAGTGACCCATTCTTTTCTTCTTTATGCATTTCTACAATTTACAAATTTTTAAATGGGGGTTTACTCCTTTTATTGTCAGAAAAAAACCTTTAGTGTAAAAAAGTGAATTGCAATTTCAATAGAAATGGTTAGAGTTCAGAGAGAGATGATAAAATACGAGTTCTGACATTTTATTTTTTGAAATGATTACTGATGTTATTGATGGTCACAACAATAGTATTCAGATATATGGCCAAGCAAAACCCTGAAAGATGAATCCATTCAATGGAAAATAGAAGCTGTATGTAGGTAACCTCTGGGTCTTTTGGGTGTCTTGCTTATTATATCCTTTTTCCAGGAGATTTCTAGTATAGGTTTACCAACAATTAGGAATTGTGTAAAAGTTCTTTCTTAACATGTGTTTCTTACTTTGTGCAATTGTTTTGTGAATAAATGTCATCAGATCCTTTCTGAATATTAACTATGAAACAGGGACATACATATTTAACAACTTATAAAAAATACACTTGAGCCTCTGTAGTATTTGCTTCCAGCCTAATTTAATTTACTCAGGGTATTTATTCAGTGGATATGGATATATATATATACTCAAAAACTATTTTCACATAGTTGTAGAATCCAGTGTATTTGTGAGGGTGTGTGTGTCATCGACTCTACTCAGAACACAATTCTTTCAAAATACTATGTTGTGATCCAAGACTTATTTTGTCATCTTGAAAAATCCAGAGAGAGTAAAAGAGACAAGGGGATGGGCTGGGTTCTATCCTTTGGGCATCTGAGTGAAGCACAAGACTGAGATAAAATATGTCTTACATGTGATGGGTCCTCCTCTAAATAATTATTATACTAATGAAATCTACTTGTAATGTCTTTTTCCATTTCTAATATGTTTTTAATGATATTCATTCCAAAGAGTAGTAGTGAAAATAGATTTTTTACATAAGAGTTTGTAACTGCCCCTCATGCTTGTCATTACATGGAAACATATGGAAATGTAAGCTAAAAATTTGTGGGAAAGATGTTCTTTGCTGTATTGTTTATAAGATTTAAAAAGAAGAATCATTCTAAATACTCAGAGTTGGAAAAGGGAGAGTCCATAAAGACTTCAAGTCATCATTAGAAAATATTATGAAGCTATTTTGTTGACATGGGAGAGTAATTTTAGTAAGTAGAGCTGTAAAGACCCAAACCAGCATATAAAATTATTGGGAGTGGTTAATTAATAAGTGAATTCTCAGATCTCTCAGTCTCTCATTATTCCTTAATAGAAAAGCAGATTTAACTTTATTTAAAGGAAACAGTCTTAACTCTGGTTATACTCCAAAGTCTTAATGGCTGATATGTTTCAGACTACATTTCTCCATATTGAAATGACCCAAAGTAATAATACCATAGAAGAATTTGTTACAAATCAAAATTACAGTTCCAACTGAGGCTAACTAAAAATCCTTACATGTAGACTCATAGTATTTAGAAAGTATAGGGAATTTCGTGATTGTCTACATAACTCCTTTTACAGGTGAGGAAACAACCCCAGCTCCTTGTAAATTGAGCTGAAAAGAGAAGCAGATTTCCTCTCCTCCCAGCGTGCAGGGTTCACTCTCTGAGACAAACCAGTCTCTCTGGAGAAACCTGTTAACATTTCTTAACCCGAGAGTGTTCCTTTAAATTCACAATTCCTCCAACACTGAATTAAAAACAAGAACAAAACAAAACAAAACTGAACCCCAAACACCATGTAAAGGGAAATTACAAATGTAACACTTGATTGTTTTGATTTATTTTTAATTATCGTTTCTACCTTTTGTCTTAATTGGGCAAAAGCAGTAAAATTTGTTCTACACAATTAAGAGTTATGTGCAAAGAAAATGGAGTCCTATTTTAAATCTTATTTGAAGTGGCTCATAGTTCAGTATGTTGCATAGAAATTAGAACAAGTATAATATTTTAAAAGCTAATGAGTTTTAGTAAAATACCCTCACAGAATGAAGTCCTGGAAAATTTTATATACTGAATTGGGAGTCTAAGGTTTTGCTTCCCCCACCCCTTCACACAAAGCAGAGTTTGGGAAAAGATTAGAGTATTTTGAATTCAATACCCTATGAGCTGTCATCTCAAAGATTTACTTTTAAAAAATCTATGGTAGAATTCTATGGAGGTTTTCTTAGAAGGAACTAAAAGATATTAGAAGTACTATGACAATAGTAATTTTCTAGGAACTCAGAGAAACCAGGTTATGCTTAATGAAATCAGGCATCAGCCCTGAAGTCCACTGGAATGTTCTGGCTCCTTTTTCTTATTTTATTTTTGTGGGAATCAAGAGTTTTTGAGATTCCTCTGAGTGTTTTTCGTATTAGTTTCTGATTTCCAATACAAAATATATTACGGATCCAAATCATCCTGGGTGCAAGTATTATCTCATTTAATATAAATAGGGGAGGAGTTGCTCCAGCAAGGCAAATGTAAGACAGTAAATTCAGTGTTGGTGGCAAGGCTCTCAGTCCCTGGATCCTCCTCTGTGTCTCCCAGTTATGTAATGGTCCCATTTTGAAGGTTAGATGTGTTTTTCTGAATATAAACCGTATATTTTCCATGTGAGTTTGGGATGGGTTGGAGGGGGAGAAGAAGAGAACCAGTATTTAACGAGCCACCCATTTTCATTTATTCACTGGATGTCTATTGAACACTTACTTTATGCCAGGCACTGTTGTAGGCACTTGGGATAGAGGAGTGGAAAGACACAGTCATTGTTCTCATGGAATATCTGCTCAGATGATGCCTGTGTTAAACAGACAAGTCAGCAAAGATAATAAATAGTAATAGTAATAAATTGTAGCAAATGCTGGGTAAAGACTTGAAGCGGAATGATTTATACAGAGTGGCTAGCCATCTACTGTAGATAGGATAGGGAGGCATAGTTTCCCTATGGAGATGACAGTGTATAACCTTTTATTTTATCTTTGTCATACCCCCGGAGGTAATAAGGGCCTTATTTCACACAGCTGTGTGAGGTTAAGCACCTGTCAAAGGTCACATAGCTATTACCTTTTCCTTCCCAAATGCATGTTGGACTTCAAGATGTTTTAGTACACTTTGATAGTGGAGATTTCTCTTTTTTCTTTTCAAGATTCTGAGGTTTTAAAGAAATCACAGCTTATGGAGAGCAAGGTGGGACCCCTCCTATAATCATAGGAAAATGCCAGGACAGCGTGTTGGGTTTTCTCTTTTAATCTAACACAATAATTAATGGGAGAAATGATGCTTATCGCTACTCTCAAACTTTTCAGCAGACATCTTCCCTGTGGTAAACACTTAAAACAAAGATCCATTTTCTGGCTGGCTGATTTGTTTGTTTGTTTTTAAAAATCTTTGCCTCTCTGGAAAGCATGTTTGTCCTAGAATGTAGTATTTTTGCCAAAGTCCCACACTGAGGACTGCTCCTCAGGATGGCCTCGTACAGAATGTGTGAATTTCCATCATCAGCTAAAATGTGAACTTGAACAATAGACAGTTGGCTCCCCTCCAGTCCTAAATAAAGCTGTGTAAGAGCTATGTAGAATTCTCCCTGCATTCACGGGGGGGGGGGGGGGAGGCGGGGCAGACAGCTTGCGGTTCTTCTGGTGCTATTTAGAGACTCCCTTCTTAAGAAGAATTCACCCCTTTCACCTGTTCTTGGGAGCTGCAAAGCCTCCTGTGTTCCCAAAGTGACCTCCCCTCAACCTGTACTCATGGGTCCCAAGCAGCCAGGTGGTGAATGGGACGTGTTCTCTGTGGACCCAGGTGTAGCTTCTATACTTGTAAGTTTCCATTTCCACTGGGAATTCCTGTCCACTTGGTTCTTTTCTAAAATGAGCTTAGCCTAATTTTGTGAAATGTCTAGACTACCTTGTGATTGTTCCTTTGGTTTTCTGTTTCTACTTCTACCAAATACCGTCATGTTCCCAAGTTCAGGAGTCCCCCCACCCCTACTTCTCTTCCTCACAGTAAGCACCAGCTCGTGGTGGGATTTCTTCTGATTCATTTGACAGTCATTTATTATAGGGTTTCAGTTACTATGCTCGGGGTGGGATTTTATTTCAAGTGAATCAGACCAGATGTTCACCCTATCTTCTGATCTCTAACTAGCTCCTGAACTTCCATCCTGCCCCTTCACCTGCAGCGGGCATCTCCACGTCCATCTCCATGTCCTAGAATTTTCTCATATTACCATAACTATCACCCTCATCCATTCCCTAAGCTGATTCTTTCCACTGGTTTTCTGGCTTCATGTCAGTGATGCCACCATCCTTTCAGTCAAACCATCCCTGCTGGCAAGTCTTTATATTGGCCATGGTCTACTTGTAATGGAAGAAGCCCTCTTTCCACTCCTGGGGCAGGACCTTCATCACAGAATTCAGCAGCTCATCACTGGGTTACTTTAATAATCTCTTAATTTGTCTCCCTGCCTCTTGAGTACCTTCTCTTCCATTCACCCTGGATACATGCCCCTGCCATCTTCAACTTTCCAAAGCACCTTGCCATCTAACATGGCACGATTCTGAAAACTCTGGATGCCCATTAGATTGGTTTTCAAGGTCTTCCATATTCAGAACACCTCACCCCCAAAGTTTCCTGCCCAAGCACCCGGCACTGATGTTCCGTGCCAGCTGACTGGCTTTTTGCATGTTCTCACTTTTGCTTTTTCTCTTCATGATCCCTCCTGTCCCCCCACGCCAGTTGTTTGTGCTTTCACTCCTGTGCACATAGCTTAGTTCCTTCTTAGAGAGCTTGCCTCAAGTCTGACTTGTTCTCTGAAATCTTCCCAACCGTGTCAGCTCTCTGTGATTCCTCCTAGACTCCTGGAGCACCTGCCTTTCTTTGCATTGCTGCATGTTATAGACGAAATGTCTCTGTCCCTGCTTCGCCTCCAGATTCATAGCCTGAAACCCTACCTTCAGTGTGATGGTATTTGGAGCAAGGATTTTCGGAAGGTACTTGTGTTTAGATTAAGTCATGACAGTGAGTCTATAAAAGATTAATGCCCTTATAAGGAGGGACGGGTTGGGGGGATAGAGAAAGAGAGATCTTCTCTCCACTTGCATGCATAGAAGAAATCTCGTGTGAAGACACAGAGAGAAGTGATTGTCTACAAGCCCAGAAGTGGCTGTCACCAGGAACTGAATTTGCCAGAGCCTTGATCTTGAACTTCCACCCTCCAGAACTGTGGGAAATAAATGTCTGCTATTAAATCCACCCAGTCTATGGCATGTTGTTATAGCCACCAGAGCTGACTAAGTTACTGTAGTTATAGCTTACCTATTTGACTATCGATTCTACCACCTTCCTCTATGCTCAGCTTTTCTAGCCACACCAGTGTCCTGGCTGTTGCTGGAGCACATGGAGGAACTTCCTGCAGGAGGGAGGACTTTCACCCTCATGGGGCCCTTTACTTGGTGTGTTCCTCCTCGGGGTCTGCGTGTAATTCCCTTCCACACTGCCTTCAAGTTTCTGTCCAGCTTTCATCCCTCACCATTTTAGCTAAAATAGCAAGCTCTACTAATATCTCTCCCTTTATATTGCTCTCTTTTTGTTTATAGAACTTAGAGCATTTGACAGTAGATTATCTATTTGTTTCTCTGTTGACCATCTCCCACACTGGAATTGGGGCTCCAAGCAGTCAAGGATTTTTCCTACTTTGCATATTATTCTGTTCCCAGTGTTTTAATAATGTCTGGCACATGGCGTTGCTCAATAAATATTTGTAAGGGAGTGAATGACTCTTCCTGCGTGCCTAGTGTCTCCAGGGTCAGAAATCCTCTTAAAAATGTGGATGTCTGCGTGGTACTGGCATAAAAACAGACACATAGACCAGTGGAACAGAGTGGAGAGCCCAGATATGGACCCTCAACTCTATGGTCAAATAATCTTCGACAAAACAGGAAAAAATATACAATGGAAAAAAAGACAGTTTCTTCAATAAATGGTGCTGGGAAAACTGGACAGCTATATGTAGAAGAATGAAACTCAACCATTCTCTTACACCGTACACAAAGATAAACTTGAAATGGATAAAAGACCTCCACGTGAGACAGGAATCCATCAGAATCCTAGAGAAGAACATAGGCAGTAACCTCTTCGATATCAGCCACAGCAACTTCTTTCAAGATATGTCTCCAAAGGCAAAGGAAACAAAAGCGAAAATGAACTTTTGGGACTTCATCAAGATCAAAAGCTTCTGCACAGCAAAGGAAACAGTCAACAAAACAAAAAGGCAACCCACGGAATGGGAGAAGATATTTGCAAATGACAGTACAGACAAAAGGTTGATATCCAGGATCTATCTCAAACTCAACACACACAAAACAGATAATTATATCAAAAAATGGGCAGAAGATATGAACAGACACTTCTCCAATGAAGACATACAAATGGCTATCAGACACATGAAAAAATATTCATCATCATTAGCCATCAGGGAGATTCAAATGAAAACCACATTGAGATATCACCTGACACCAGTTAGAATGGCCAAAATTAGCAAGACAGGAAACAACGTGTGTTGGAGAGGATGAGGAGAAAGGGGAACCCTCTTACACTGTTGGTGGGAATGCAAGTTGGTGCAGCCACTTTGGAGAACAGTGTGGAGATTCCTCAAGAAATTAAAAATAGAGCTTCCCTATGACCCTGCAATTGCACTGCTGGGTATTTACCCCAAAGATACAGATGTAGTGAAAAGAAGGGCCATCTGTACCCCAATGTTTATTGCAGCAATGGCCACGGTCGCCAAACTGTGGAAAGAACCAAGATGCCCTTCAACAGACGAATGGTTAAGGAAGATGTGGTCCATATACACGACAGAGTATTATGCCTCCATCAGAAAGGATGAATACCCAACTTCTGTAGCAACATGGATGGGACTGGGAGAGATTATGCTGAGCAAAATAAGTCAAGCAGAGAGAAAGCAGAGAGAGTCAAGTATCATATGGTTTCACTTATTTGTGGAGCATAACAAATAACATGGAGGACATGGGGAGATGGAGAGAAGAAGGGAGTTGAGGGAAATTGGAAGGGGAGATGAACCATGAGAGACTATGGACTCTGAAAAACAACCAGAGGGTTATGAAGGGGCGGGGGGTGGGAGGTTGGGGGAACCAGGTGGTGGGTAATAGGCAGGGCACGTACTGCATGGAGCACTGGGTGTGGTACAAAAACAATGAATACTGTTACGCTGAAAATAAATTAAAAAAAAAAAAAGAGGAAAAAAAATGTGGATGTCTTACCACTCTTTCTATGACCAGCACCAAGCAGTGCTCCCATTACTAGGATCCCATTATAAGGATCCCGTTACACTGGCCGCTGTTCAATCAATTGAAACCACCCCCACGAAGTTTGCCATGGTAGAAGAGACATATTTGAATCCCATTTTCTGGCCTTATCATACAGTTTGTAGCCCAGTATATTGTTGAACACATCCTATTTCTCAAGTCTCTTCTCCTACTTGGTCTCTAAAACTTTGGCATTTCCCCTCTCTACCTGTTCCTGGGCATTCAGCACCTAGTCCCCCTCCCTGTCCTTCAGGGTTCTCTGCTTACACTTCTGGCTTTCTTATACTCTTGGGTGACTTCAAGTACAATTGATTATTCACCGATTTCATATTTGCAAATTTACCTTTTTGCTAAAATTTATTTATAACCGCCCCTCCCCCCTGAATTCATGCTTGTGGTGCTTTCAGGGTTAATGACAGACATGCACGGTGGAGTGCCAAAAAATGTGAGTCACCCACATGCCTGCCTATGTTTCCAGCTGAGGTGGAACAAAGCAATGCTCTGTCTCCCCATTTCGGTTCTTGTACCATGTGCAAGTGTCCTTTCCACAGTCTATTTAGTACTGCTTTTTGTATTTGTGTGCTTTCTGTTGGCAAGTTCTTTGTTTATAATGGTCCAAGAACAGTGCTGAGTGGTGAAGTTCTGTCTAGTATTTCTAGACAAGAAGGCTGTCATGTGCCTTACAGAGAAAATACGTGTGTTAGATAAGCTTCATTCAGGCATGAGGCATAATGCTGTTGGCTGCTCGATGTTAATAAATCCTCAGGATATATTAAATAAGGTATCTCTACTAGAAACACACATAAAACAGGTTATGTACTGATTGGTCAACAAAAATGTTATAAGAAGAGGCTCGAAGGAACCTAACCACATGTTTCCCCTAGGAGCAACGTCTCGGCATTTGCTAATTTTGTGTTCACATTGACTTCATAGACCACAGTAAGTAACCAGGGAAAATGACTAGCCCTTCTTTCTTTACTTATTCCATGACAATTGCCAAAGCTGTATCTTCCATCAAAGTAGTTTCTCTATTTCCATCTTCCTCATTTCTATCTTTTTTTCTTTGCCTCCTTCTCTCATTGGGTTGTAGCTCTGGAATAATGCATCTGATTGTGGCACCTCTCTGTTATAACCTTTGTGTGGCTCTCTGTTTTGCCTAGGATTGTCCAGCCTTCATGGCACAGAACATAACCTCCAGGTGATTCATCCGACCTAATCTGCCAGAATCTGCCCCCATCCCCCAGGACCTTTGCTCCATCAGACTTCTCACTCCACCTCAGACACCAGGTTCCTCTGTGTCTCTGCACCTTTGTACAAACTCTTTGCTATCCTTGAAGATCCTTTGACTTTTCTTAGTGTGCAGAACTTTTAACCACCCCTTAAAAAGTCATTCAGGTCTTACCTCCTCTGTGAAGCTTTCCCTATTGCATGGGCAGTTGGTTCCTTCCACTTCTGGCCTCTTGACACTTTGCTGGAAGATTTAGAGGGTGCATGTCCTAGTTTTCTTGCCTGTCTGTCTCTTATTCTAGTCCAGTATGTTTTCCAACATCACCACGTGATTCTCAGCAGATACTGATGAGGTGTCCTACCACTTAGCTGACACTGTCTCCCTGCAGATAAGAGTCAGATATCACAGGTAAGGACTCACTCCAACAAGACTGCCCCCTGTCCCCATTAAATTAATTAAATAAAGAGGCCTAATGGTGTCGTGGCCTGTAAGCAAATCAACATCTAAGCCTGTAAATGCCTCAAAGTTATGAAATTGAAACCTACGGGCAACCAATCCTCAGCAGCCAACTAAGATTTAAACTATCGCCAATCAAATAATTTCCTTTCTTTTCTTCCACACCTTCTCTGTGTAAGTCTTCCCTCTATCTCCTGTTCATGAGTGCTTCTAAACACTTCTGGTTTGGTACTGCCCAGCTGGCATCAATTTTTGTCCAATAAACTCTTAAATATTTGAATACTCAGGTTATCTAACACCTCCCCATTTCAGATGCCAACTGCAAATTGTCACCTGTGTGTCTGACCAACACATATCACCTCATGTACAAATAATTTGCTAGAGCAACTCACAGAACTCAGGAAAGAAATTTCCTTACTGGGGGCGTCTGGGTGGCTCAATTGGTTAAGCGTCCCACAGTTGATTTCAGGCCATGATTTCAGTGTCTGGGGATTGAGCCCCACGTTGGGCTCTGTGTTTGGCAGGAGTCTGCTTTAGGATTTTCTCTCCTCTTGCCCCCCTCCCCCTGCTCACTCTCTTCCTCTTCTCTCCCTCTCTCTTAGATAAGCAAATCTAAAAAAAAAAAAAAAAACACCAAAAAACAAAAAAACCTTACTTACTAGATTAGGGATTTACTATAAAGGGATATACCTCAGGAATAATGGATGGAAGAAATATATGGGACAAGGAATACGGGGAGAGGCACACAGCTTCCATGCCCTCTCTGGGCACACTATTTTCCTAGAACCTCCACATGTTCACCAACCCATAAACTCTCCAAATTCCTTCCTTCTGGGTTTTTATGGAGGCTCCATTACATAGATATGGTTAATTAAATCATTGGTCATTGGCAACTGGCTGGATCTCCAGCTCCTTTTCCCTCCATCTGAGTTGGGAAGGCTGGGATGAGAGGCAGTAGGAGGGGTGGGGGTTGGGGTGGGACTAACCAGGGGTTGGTTAGAACCCCTGGCGAAGCAGCCCCCATCCTTAGGAGATTTGCAAAATTTGCCTTATTAACATAAACACAGGTGTCTTTGAAAGGGGTTTGGTGTGAATAACAAGATGTTACTTTCACCTTGCTGGCTCGGTAGCTATTTCAGGAACTGATGACAAAAGACCAAATATTGTAACAAAAGATGCCTTTAAGGCTCTTACATAGGAAATGGCTAGGGCTTTAGAAGCTATGTGCCAGCAACAGTGGATGAAGACCAAATCTGTATTTGTTATTATCACAATTCAACTCCAACAAGTCCTCACAGACAAGGGCCAGATGATTCTGTTTCTCATACGGTCATCTAGAACCACCATCAAACACCTGTTAAGCACTTAAAAATGCTTATTGAATGCACTGAAAGAAAGGATATTTGTGAGCTATTTCTTTTTTTTTTAAAGGTTTTATTTATTTATTTATTTGACAGAGAGAAATCACAATTAGGCAGAGAGGCAGGCAGAGATAGAAGGGAAAGCAGGCTCCCTGCTGAGCAGAGAGCCCGATGTGGGGCTCGATCCCAGGACCCTGAGATCATGACCTGAGCTGAAGGCAGAGGCCTAACCCACTGAGCCACCCAGGCGCCCTTTGTGAGCTATTTCTAAATGATCATTAAATGATGTCTTGCTATTATTTCTCTTCATCTTTGCCCTCAAAATTGGTCATACGTAAAATATTCTGAGAATTCACCTATTGCAATTACAACCATCAGAAAGCCTCACTGTGAAATTTGGTTCTATTAACATCATTCTATGGGATATGTTTGTTAAATGAATAAACATATGAATAAAAAAGAAACAAGTTATTGAAAGTGTGTGGCTTCAATTTAAAAATAGTAAATTAGGGGCACTGGGTGGCTCAGTCCATTAGGCGCCTACCTTCGGGTCAGGTCATGATCCCAGGGTCCTGGGATAGAGCCCTACTCAGCAGGGAGCCTGCTTCTCCCTCTCCCTCTGCCTGCCCCTCCCCCTGCTTGTGCTCATGCTCGCTCTCTCTGTTAAGTAACTAAACAAAATCTTTTAAGAAAAAAATAAAAATAGTAAATTATTTGGATTTAGAATATCTTATTTACAGACTCATTCTCTTACCCACCCTCCCCCAAGACCTCAGTTTGTTCAACAGTAAAGTGGGATAATAATGCCCAGATCTGAAGGTTAGAATGAGAATTTAATGAGGCAGTGCTTAAGAATTCTCTCTGTGAGTAACAACAACAACAAGCTAGAAATAATTATTTCCGCATTTAGGTTTATTTACAAAGAACATTTTTATGCTGGGTGAGATCAAGATACCTACCTCCACCCTAATATCATGGTAGTTGTTTCACAACTTGGCTCAGAAAAACGATTCCACCAAAAAGGCATAGTCTGTGTTTTGTTTTGCAGAAATCTCTATAAGCAGAACGTCTCGTAGATGTTTTACACAATGACAAATAGTTATTCACAGACAGATGCTGGCCATGTGTTTTCCAAGATCAATGAAAAATGCCAGCAAATGGGAAATTGGAGGGAGGGCAGAACAGATATTTCCTGAAGCAGCACACCTCCCAGTTGGAAACCTCAGAATCTTTGTGAGTTTCTACAGCAGGCCCGTGGAGCGTGCCAAGGCTGTGGGTGTGGTTCCGCGCAGCTGACTGCAGCATAACTCAATTAGGGAATTCTCAGTGGCTGGGCATCTGGGTTCTAAAATGGTTGTTTATGTTCTCCAGATGGTCATGGACAGCAGAAAGGATACATTTAAAAGGAAGGAATACAGAGGGGGATCAAAAAAGAGTTCAAAAAGTAGCTAAGCTGTTTTTGTCTTTTCTTTATTATAATCTGATTTTGCGGGTAGAGTAAAACAGTAACTGTTCCAGAGAAAAATGCTTTCCACTCTTTTAAAGCTGCCTAAACATCTTGAATGGTTTCCTCGTCAAAAAAAGGATGTTTTCCTGGCACAGACACCTGCTGCAGGAGGAGGAAATACAGGGACACGGGGCCTGTTAGAGCGACAACATGCTTGGCTGGCATAATTGTATAAGTTAATGTGTATCTTAACATTGATGCTGAGGAAAAAAAAAATGTATCGAGGATAAGAAACGTCTTACTAATACGAGAGGATTGTCATTAAAGATTGTGAAAACTGGGGGCACCTGGGTGGCTCAGTGGGTTAAAGCCTCTGCCTTCAGCTCAGGTCATGATCCTGGGGTCCTGGGATCGAGCCCCTCGTCGGGCTCTCTGCTCCACGGGGAGCCTGCTTCCTCCTCTCTCTCTGCCTGGCTCTCTGCCTACTTGTGATTTCTCTCTGTCAAATAAATAAAATATTAAAAAAAAAAAAAGATTGTGAAAACTGCATTGGAGGGCAAAGGGGACAGACCTGAAAAACAGAACACCAGGACATGTGGGGACACATCTCAGATGGCGGTTTGGTGAGCTCTTCATTTTGCCTCAGCCCCTACCATGCTGCAAGTCAGAGGCCCTCAAAGTTGGAATATTCGAAATGAGTTGCTTTATGATCGGACAAGGCATTTCTCTGCAGATAACCAGTGTGATTCTTGGAGGGAAATTGATTCCCCCCCCAACGGTGTTTAGCTAGGATGCTATATTAGATGGCTGAGCTCTGTGTCCACTATCCAACAATGCTGTTCCTTTGGAAACAGTGGTTCATCCACTCATTGAGCCAATACTCACTGCCTTGCAACTATGTGCCAGGCTCTGTTCTAGGTCCTGGAGAACAAAACAGACAAAACTGTTTGTTTCGGGGAGCTTTCATTCCGGTCAAACCGGAGTGGTAACAGCTCACCAACCCCGAATTCTTACTCTACACCAAGGTGTTTTCACAGATTTTCTCTTTTAGAACCTCCTGCCAGGCAGGGGCTATTATTCTCATCCAAAGTTAAGAAAATGAGCAAAAAGAGGTTGAATGGCTTTCTCATGATGATGCAGGTCTGTCTTGCTTCAAAGCTCTATTCTGTCCCATTTATCCTACGGTCCTAGGGAAATCTAGGGCATGTCTTCACACACTGTGGTTTCTAATAGTGTGATGATGGGCAGGACACATAAAGCTGGTCAGTGTTAGGATGATATGCACTCTGGCCCCTGCCATGACTGTGACGACTTCTTACCTCTCTACTAAAGTGGCTGTTTCTAGAGCCTCGAAACCTCGAGGCGGTAAGGACAGGGTTCAGCTCTACTCAGGGGTCCTGATGGTTCTGAGAGGAGGTGGCTACAACTATGCCATTTTCTGTCAATTTTTCTCCATGGGATTCATTTCTACTGATGAAGACTTCTTTAGAATAGGACTAGGACTTGTCCTTGTTTTCATTTTCAGCAAATACTTGGGAAAGTACTGGGTGCTGGAGATAC
Source organism: Meles meles (assembly GCF_922984935.1). NCBI lineage: Eukaryota > Metazoa > Chordata > Mammalia > Carnivora > Mustelidae > Meles > Meles meles. The sequence goes on along the minus strand of NC_060066.1, from coordinate 44,311,407 downwards.
AATGGTGATTAAGCTAGACATTAAATGATTTAAAACATTCTCATCCACATAATGTATACCCATGGTTTAAAAAGCTAACTAATACTTCAAGGTTCCCAATAAAGTACAGGGGTTCCCCACCCACTCTGCCTTATTATCACCCAGACCCCTTCTGACTGGCAGCTGGTTTTGTCTTTTTCATCTGTTTCTACTGGCATTTACACAGCCTTGTATTTCTAAATAACGTGTGTCTATTGCTATCTTTGTTTCACATATTTTCTACGGAATCCTAGATTTAATTTTCTCAGACTAGCCACCCTGCAACCCCATCCTCCCCATATAGTAATATTATAATTTTGATTACATCATTATCCATTGTTTATTATTCATTATTATGTCTATGCAAATATTATTCACAAATGAGCATGGTGACATGATTATGTTTCCTTTCTAATTTTTTTTATTGTTACTAAGGTTAATAATTTCTCCATTTGCAATTATTCTTCCCCTACTTTTTATTAGCCTCTAAGCATCATTTCCTTTAATGTTAGGACACTTAGAGTTACATTTTTTTTTCTTTTATAGAAATCCTTCTTTAAGAAATTCTTTCATCTGAATAATGTTTTGAATTTTTTCTTCTCATTTTTCTTCGATACTTGGAACTTCCTTTACTTTCCTTCTAAGTTTCTTGGCCTGTTTCTTGGACTTACGCCTTTCACCTTCTTGTTTTACTCCCTTGTTCAAAACAGCACATCATTCAGTAGTTCAGTCAGATTAAAAAGATAGCAGGATGATGAAAGTATGGTGACAGCCCCCAAATCCTCTTGAATTACACTATGGCAGCATGAATGAGTGGTTTCTCCCTTCTCTATAGATAATCTTTTTTTTTTTTTTTTCTATCCGGTTTTGGAGTCTCTCTCTCTCTCTCTCTCTCTGTTTCTGATTTCTTTTTCTTTCCCAGATTTGGTGACAGTTTTCACTCTTTGCAAGGGGGTACATTTTTTTTTTCCATATTGCATGTCTAAAAATGCCTTTATTCTACCCTGAGACTTGACTGGAATGATGGCTAGGCATAGAATTTTAGGTTAGAAATCACTTTACTTCAGACTTTCAAATGTATTGTTCTACTGTTTTCTGACTTCCAGGATGCCAACCAGATTACTAGTCTTTTATATGTGTCCTGTTTTTTCTTTTGATAAGTTTGGAAAACTATCTTTTTGTTCCCAAAGTTCTGTAATTTTACAGTGATTTGCCTTGATATAGATCTATTTTCATCTTATTTTTTTAAGTCCTCCTTGGACTTTCTCACTCCAGAGGTATATGGTTTACAGTTGTGGAAAATGCTATTTCTCCCCAGTTTCCATTGTGCTTCTTTCTGAAAACCAATTATTTGAAGACTAGACCTCTTAAAACAATATTCATAGCTTTTGTCTACTGTTTTCAATCTCTTCGAAGTTTTCAATTTACTTTTGTGACAATTACTCCAACATTTTCTTTCAGCCCCCTATTAAGTTTCTTCTTTTGTTTTGTTTTTGCTGTGATGTTGTTAAATTCTAAGTTTCCCCCCCAGTCCTTTCTTATAACATCCACTTCTTTTTTCAAGATATATTCTCTTGTCTCTCAAAGGGTATTAATAATAGTTGTTATTGTTATTCTTGGCATTTTTCTCCCTGCATAGTCTCTGTTTTCTCCAAGTAGATTTTTTGTTTGTTTACTTTTCTTTTTGTTTGTTTTAGTTTTATGTTTCTTTCAGCTATCTGGTTATTCTTGATTATCTGCTCGTGATTAAGAATGGAGCATTAATGAGCTGTCTGGAAGACCTGAGGACATGAGGAGAGCTTTCTGATTTTGAGCTTTATTGCCAGATAATGCAAGTAAGACACCGCTTGAAGAATTCACAGCTTCAGTATCTTTCCTCGTTCTGTGGGGTCGAAGGGGAGGTGGTTAGAACTTCCAAAGAAAACCTCTTTCCTTCTTAGAGAGTAAAAGTCAGATGCAAATGATCTAGCAACTGAGCAGAGAAAGAGGGCTTCATTTAGTGTCTAACATTTGTATGGGCACTTAATTTCTCTCTTTTCAGTCTGGCTGCCATCTGCTGCATGCTGAGAGAGATACTCTACTCCCTCCAGTGAGTAAAATTCCAGTATATTGAGGGTGGCCATCTTGTAAGAAGGATCTAACAATTTCTCTTAAACCTTTGGCAATCTTCAAAAGGAGGGACAGATTTTTTTTTTTCCTGGCTCCTTTTCCTTTCCATTTCCAGGCCCCGGACGAGGAGTTGGTCCAATGGGACTTGTTCAGCTCACTAAAGAACAGTGAGCCCTCAGGCAGCTTCAGTGGTGACTCTGGAAGCTGCAAGCTACCCTCCAGGGTCAGGACACTTCTTTGTTCCATAGAAAAAGAGATGTCTTCTCTCTCTCATAAGCCTATGGATATGTGTGTTCATGCCCCATTTGAAAGATCAATGTCAATTGCCCGATCTCAGGTAAGGACTTGGCTATCTGTCTCCTAGGTCACAGACTGCTGGTCTACATTCTTCCTGGCTTCCCACATTGTACTGCTCATCTCTTCTCTCTAGGTCCCTGAATTTTTGTGACTTCTGTCTGTTTATAGAAAAGACTCCTTGCTATGGTTTGAGTGAGACTGGAGGCAGGTATTTCTCAAACTGCCTTCACAACCCAGACCTGGGGATTTTTCCTTTGAACACTGCATCTCCAGCACCTAGCGTGGTGCCTGGTACATAGCTGGCTCTCGATCAAGGTTTTGTTGACCCCAACCCACATTCCCTATAATACCATCATCACCTCCCCTGCGTAGCTACAGAGTGTTGTTATTAGCCTCAAATGCGGTGATATATCGTATCTTCAAGGGCCTTGCAATTTGGATACACAATGAATGACGAAGGTGGAGTTGATGGCAATACCCATTCTCTCTTCTCTCCTAAACTAGAGCTTGCGTGCCTGGTTCTATAATCTTGGCTTGCTAGACATCATCTCTAATATTTGTTAAAATATTCCCATTTTATTTTCTTTCCCTCTCATTCTCTATCCCCATTGTCGCTCTTGCCAATCTCAAGCAGAAGCTTTGTTTTTGTTTTGTTGTTTTTTTAGAACAAGCCACATAAAAGTCTTGATTTTTTTCTAACACACATAACTTTCCAGTGTGTAGATATGGGTATTGAGGTAAAGTCAGCTGTTAAATAACTAGAGTTATACATACTCTAATTGTATTTCTTCACTAAAAATAATAATAATAACAACAACAAACAAATAAAAACATAACATCTCTTGTATGCCTGAAGCATTTAAGAAATGCTTGAGGCATGGGACCACAATAGGAAGCAGGTCATATTAATCAAAATATTAAGTTCTCATTTGGGACACAAACTCACATTGATTCAACTTCTATTTTAAAAGAAACCTAGCTCTAAACGAAATTGTATGTGCAAAAAATACATGGGTATTCACAAGGTTTCTGGCAGACTAAATAGGGAAAAGGTAGAAAGGAGAACACCGAGTTCACGAGAACCCACACTATAAAATGAACCCACAAGTGCATCTGTATGGAGCATCTGTGGGGTTCTAGAACAGAGCAAACTGCACAGCCCTTCCCTGCTCCGCCTGGCTTGGTCGCAGCTGACAGAGGTGGAATTTCTGGTTTGGGGGTGGTGGGGGGAGTGTCTGCCTTGTTTGGAAGCTTTCCTCCCCCAACGCAGCTGCACTGGCATTCATTTCTTAAGTTCCCAGGTGAATAGTGTCGTGGTAATTACATTTTTGTGTAATCATAGCAAAACCGAAAGAGCAATATACTCAGCTCAAATACAATGGGAAAATGCGAGGCTTTGTGATAGCACAGGTCTTTGTTCCTCTTCAGAGGCACTTTCATCCCCTGCATCAGAAGAGGGAGGTGAGATCCCAGCACAGTACATCTGCTGCTCCTGGAGGTGTCTGGGAAGGGGTCATGCTCTTCCTGTATGAGTCCCTCTTCAAACCCAAGCAATGGCCCCTCCATGCTTCCTCCATGCACCATCCCTAAATTACTCTGCTCAGGTTGTGCAGATGGATATTGTTGTGTGGCTTCCGTGTAAGATCAAAAGGAAGCTCAGACCAACCCAAGCAGGTTGCCTCTGCCCTTTAATATGTAAAAAGCAAAACCCAACAAAACAGGTGCCTGTGTTAATTGCTACTCCCAAGGGGGTGAGCTGGGGGCAAGAAAATGAGCTGAGCTTTAAAACTGTAGTCAGAGCAAAGACCTTGAGAGACAAGGTTAGCCAAGAAAGAAAGAAAAAAAAAAATCATCTAGTTAAAAACCTCACCAGTTGAATGGAATGACAGATGAATGATGGATGCAGGTGGGAGAATGGGATTCCCTTCAAAGAAAAGAGTGTGATATGCAAGGCAATGAGGAAACTCGGTTCTCAGGAGCATGCGCGCAGGGAGCAGATAATGCCTGTCTCATGTGCTCATTGCATTGTCAGAAGCTGCTGGAATAAACCCTCTCGGGAGCTGCTATGAAAGAAGGCAAAACCAAGAGCGGTTTCCCATTTTGGTATAAATTTAGAGGAATTGTAATTGCGATTGTGCTTAGGGTCAAGTTTTTATGAAAGGAAGAGCAAAATAGGGAAAACTCTGAAGAATGTGATGTGTTGAGTCCAACGTGTTAAGACCCTGCACCGCAGTTATCCAGTGAGGGAGGGATTGTTAATCTCATTGAGCCTCAATTTTTAAATCTGTCAAATGGGAATAACAATAATCCCTTTTTTATTCTGTTATAAGGAGTGACGATCCTGGCTTTAAAGTGCCTACTGGCGGGCGCCTGGGTGGCTCAGTGGGTTGGGCCGCTGCCTTCGGCTCGGGTCATGATCTCAGGATCCTGGGATCGAGTCCCGCGTCGGGCTCTCTGCTCAGCGGAGAGCCTGCTTCCCTTCCTCTCTCTCTGCCTGCCTCTCTTATGATTTCTCTCTGTCAAATAAATAAAATCTTTAAAAAAAAAAAAAGTGCCTACTGGCTAGTACAGTCAGGAACAGAATAGGCCTCCGGCAATGGTAGATGTCATTTGGGTGCTAGAAATAACAACAGAAGCATAAAATCCTTGATGAGTTCTTCAAAATAGGTCTTACCTTGAACAACCAATAACTCAAATGAGTTCTATTGATCTTTAAGTTGAAAGGATGAGTCTCTGTATATACGGATAGGTGAACATCATCAACCGTACCTGAAAAACAAAGAAACAAAAGCACAGAGAGACAACAGCAAAGATAGAAACCACTTTAATAAGCCCAAACTAAAGCCAGGATTGAAGCAAACAAACACACACACAAAAACTCTTTCTGATATAGACGAATACATTTATAGGGATGAGGAAGGCTGTAGAGCCATTCTTCCAGTTCAAATGTTCACTCTTGCAAAACAAATTACTCAAATAGTCTCCTAATCTAATCCTTAATTGAGTGCTTGACATTCTATATATTTGTGAATGAGGGAAGGAATATGTGAATGAATGAATGGATTCCAAAAATTCCTCATGCTAGGAGATTCATTTTCCTCATTATTATTATCCCACGGCCATGCCCTTGCTCTAGAACCACGTGCTGTCTCTCTCCAGGAAGACCCAGGTGTCCCCTGTCGTTACAGTTGGCCACCTGGGGCTTGGCCCTTGGAACAGAATGTGAGGAACAGACCCGAGTTGCAGTCTTAGAGAAAATACTTTCACAACATTTAGAAAAGAGGTCAAATTGTGTCACTAGCATCATTGTTTCTTTTTTCTTTTCTATCATCCTTCTTAAATCAAATGATTTCTAAATTTGCAGCTACGCACTTCATAACCACTTGGCAGCTGGCTAAGTTTGCTCCTCTCGAGCCGGTGTTTCGTCCTCCTTCTCCTTCATGTGCAAACTTGACTGTCAGTAGAACCAGCTGAATAAGAAGCTGTCAGGAATTTCCACAAATAATTAAAGCACAAAAATAAATAATAAATGACTAGTGTAAGAGAATGCTCCTTTTCATTCTATAATACTCTCGGTGAAGAAAGAATCCTGGAGACCCAAGATAATCAAAGCCCACTGCTGGTTTTCACATTTATATTGCTGCTGCTGCTGCTTCTTTTTCTCCTTCCTCCTCTTCTTCTTCTTCTTCCTCCTCTTCTCCTTCTTCCTCTCTTCCTCCTCCTCCTACTCCTCTTCCTCCTCCTTTTTCTCCTTCTTCTCTTTCTTCTTCTTTTCTGCTGAAATATTTATTGTCTTAAAAACAGTAACATTTTTATTTCACCAGTGCATCTGTAGAGACACTGTAGTGTAACTTGATTTCCTTTAAAGGAAAAATGAGGTCTATATGTTAAAGTAATTAAAATTCAGTTTTATTCAGAATTTAAAACTAATCTATGCCATGGATATTCTGGCCCAACTCTGGACAGCTTCTCTCTCTTTCCTTCTGTCATTCTCCCTGTCTCTCACAGAAACATCTTTCCATCCTTTTCTCCTGTCTTCCATGTATTTGTTGTTTACAAAAATAGAGAAAAAAAATACATGGGATAGAAAAGGTAGGACAAGGTAGCATTAGCTTAGCTTCCAAACAGAACTTGGAAAATATTTGCCTGCTTTTCAGAGTCATTTCTAACTCTGAGCTCCAGACTGGGGGCCAGAATACCTTTGGGGGAGGTCCCCTCTGGTTGCCAGCTCAGATACTCCCATAGGAGGTGGAGGAGGAAGGCGGTCATATGATGCCAAGAGAAACGAAATAGCTCCCCAACTAAAACAAAAACAAAAACAAAAACTAATAATTTATTCAGGAATATATTTTGCTTGCTTGTTTTTTTGCCTTGTTCTTTTTTACTGGAAACTTCATGATGGTAGCAATCATTTTCGTTTTGTTCATTTGTGTTTTCCTAGTTCCTATCAAGTAGAGGGCACTTAATATGTATTTGATGGATGGCTGATGATAGCTCACATTTCTCCATCAGTGATTCCGTGTCAGGTGTGGGTGTAGGAACTCGGCACACAGGAGCCTGTTCAGTCCTTATGTTGCCTCCACTGTTGCTACTCACGATCTCCATGTGAGATCAGAAGCCAGCCATGAGGCACAGAGCGGGGTGACTTGCCGAGATCACTTGCTGGTGAACGGTGGTGTTGGGATTTGCACTCAGGCAGGCTGGCTCCAGAGCCTGTTAATAAATATCTGTTGGCTGAGTAGAATATTAAGATCATATAAAAGTGGAAAGTCACTTCCTATATCTTGGGTAGTCAAGCAGGGAGGGAGGGAGGGAGGGCCTCAGGATTTTTTGGTTCCATTGACAGAATCAATAATCTAGATCAATCCAAAGTTCAGATCACAGGAGTAATATTTGATCCTAAAGTGACTTAGTCTATTTCATTCTATCTACATGAGATTTGTTGATTCATATCTTGGGAATTCTTGCCCAAGTTTTGAAGCTGTGCTCTGAACTATGAGCTAATAGGCCCATTAGACTGTAAATACTTTGAGGATATAATAATGAATGAATTAGTTCACTTAATTTTTGTTAGGTACCTACAGTACATTGCCTGGTGAAGGGAAGTGTGTATTACGCCTCTTTATTTCTTCAGTAGTCTAGCAAAACACTCTGAGGATGTACTTAAAATATAAGACTCCATAAGTTTATTAATCAACAAATCCAATCCCAGAGGGTGTATAGGAAGAGGGAGAAGATTGGAGGTGGAAAATAATGAGTTCATATTGTACAAAGGTAAAATCTGAGGCTCAAAATAATTTAAGGAGGGTGGAGGAGGTTGAGAAAAAAAAAATGACTGAATTAGGAGGAAGAACACCAAGGAAGTCTGATATTTTATTAGCATAATTTTATTTGCATTTCTCTGATTACCATTGGTGATCAACCTCTATACTAGTGTTTATTAACTGGGGTGTCTGGGTGGTACAGTTGGTTAAGTCACTGACTCTTGGTTTTGGCTCAGGTCATGATCTCACGGTCCTGAGATGGAGTCCTGGGTCTCTGTGTCCAACTCTGCACTCAGTGGGGAGTCTGCTTAAGACTCTCTCTTCCTCTCTGTCCACACATTCTCTCTTTCTCTAAAATAAATAAATCAATCTTTAAAAAAACCCACAAGCATTTATTAACTATAATATATTCTTTTTTGTTTACAGAGTTTAATAAATGATGGTGTGGTTAGTGGCCAAGAGCACCAATTTTTGCAGGAGATCTTATACTTAAAAATTGTGAAATATGACAGGCACACGCAAATGTACAAAACACAGCACATAAAATTTGCTAAGGTATTATAAAGTGAACAGCCATGTAGCCACTGACCAGGTCAGCTATGGCACTGAGAACATTCCAGAAGGTCCTTGAGAGCTCTTCTTGTCACATCACACACCTTCCACTCCTGGATGCATCCCCTATCCCGACTTTTATGATAATTGCTCCTTTACTTTTCGTTACATTTTTAAATGCCAAAAATATGCATCTTTAAACACTATAATTTAGTTTTGCTGGTTTTTAAACCCTATAGAAATAGAATAATGTGATCTTATGTGTTTGGCTTCTCCTGCTTACTATCATTTTTATGAGATTCACCCATGCTGTTCCGTGTTGCTGTAGTTAATTTTCTCAGCTGGGCAGTATTCCATTGCACCAGTAGAGCACCGTCATATTGCTGATGGACATGTAACTATTATGAATAAGGCCAACAGGAACATTTCTGTAAATCCCTCTCAGTTCACATGTGTGCACATTCCTTTATATAACTACTTAGGGTAGAACCACTGGTTCATAAGGTTTGCATATATTCAACTTTAGCAGATAATGTCAGACTCTTTTCCAAAGAAGTTGTATTTGCAGCAACTTATACTTCCACTTGTAAGGTATAAAAACTCCTGTAACTGCATGTTTTCTCCAACACTTCTTTTTTTCTTTTTAAGATTTTATTTATTTGACACAGAGAGAGATCATAAATAGGCAGAGAGGCAGGCAGAGGCAGAGGCAGAGAGCCTCTGCTCCCCGCTGAGCAGAGAGCCTGATGCGGGACTCGATCCCAGGACTCTGGGATCATGAGCTGAGCCAAAGGCAGAGGCTCAACCCACTGAGCCACCCAGGCGCCCCTCTCCAACACGTTTTATGATTAGTTTTTTGTTTCCTTTTTCCGGGTTAGCTTTCCTGGTGGATATATCATGGTATCTCATAGCACTTTGTTTGCATTTCAATGGTTATCAGTGAAGTTCAGCACCTTCACATATTTTGATCAACCCTGTTTGATTTCCAGTGTCCTGTTTGTCTTCAAACGGAAATGTCTTTTTCTTAAAAATGATTTAAAGAAAATCTTACTTTGTTGAACAAGTTGCTTGTGAAAGCTGTATGTTGCATATACCTTTTTCCACTCTTTAGCTGGCCTTTCCATTCTTTCAATGATGCTTTAGATGAACAGACATTATTAACTTCAATGTAACTGAACTTATCAATTTTTATAGTTATAATTTTTAAAAAGTTCCTGACCTTGAAATCATGAAAATACTTTTTTATGCTGTTTTGTAAAACTTTATTGTTTTGTTTTTTTCACATTTAGATCTAGTCCTCTTGGAGCTGAGCTTTAAGTATGTTCAATTTCATCATCTCCATATGAATACAAAATTATCTAGTATAATTTCTTGGGGGAAAAAAAACAACCCAAGAGCAACTCTCTTTCTTCCGTGACTCTGCAGTGGCATTTCATCACAAATCAAGTGTCTGTTCCATAGATATCAGTTCTGTTCCATTGGTTGATAAAGGATGCACACACACATACACATATCTTAAATATTATACTGTTATAATAAGTTGATATTTTTTAGAGAAAGTCTTCTCATCTTATTATTCTTTTTCTGAAATACCTTAGTTATTCTTGGACCTTTGCATTTTCTTATATATTTTAGAAACAACTTGTCAAATTCCAAAAAGAAACAAACCTATTGGGATTCTTTGGGATTGTATATTTATTTATCAAATTGCAGAGATTTGACATTTTCCCAATATTGAGTTCAGGCTCTGAATATGATGTTCTCTTCTCCCTCACTTGACTCTCTTTAATTAGTCTCAATAATGCTTTATAGGCTATTCTAGTTCAAGATGGTGACATGGAAAGATCCTGAACTCACCTCCTCCCATGGACACAATGAATCTCTAGGTACATATGGAAAATTTTTCTGCTTAAAAAAACCTGAAACAACTACAAATTGAGCAAATGAGAAAAAAATAACACATCAGAGTGGGTAAAAGAGGACATAATATCACCATAAAGTCCATCCCAGGCACAGTGTCCCACAGTCAGGCTGAAACTCGAAACCCAGAGCTTCTTCCTGAGGAGAAATGTGTTTGAATCCCACACTGGGTATCCCATGTTTTAACACATAGAGATGAGTCCCCCAAACATCTAACTTTGAAAACCAATGGGACTCATGTCCCAAGACCCACAAGACTGTTGTGATCTGAGAAACCACTTTTAAAGTATGTTTGGATGAACCCGACTCAGGGCCCAGCTCAGAGGCAGCTGATCAGGCCTAAACTTAGAGTGAAGGGGACTCACCTGCTTATATTAAGCGTGGTCCCGAGGGACAGACCCCTAATGTAATATACACATATAGGAGACTGCTGGAACACTCTTCTGGGGAACAGACACTGCAGGTACAAATTTTGAGCTCTTTCTCTCCTATACTCCAAAGCACCAGTATCCTCCAGAAGGGATCTTTTATCCCCCTTTGGTGCCCCAATTTTTGTGGCTACCACCTAGGGGATGTTCCTTCATCACCTGGTTCTGGAGACCAGGAGAATTTGCATTACTGGTCTCAAGGGACCGTAGTAATCAGTATCACCTAGAAAGGAGATCATACCCTTGTCTGGCACTCCAAATTTTGCAATTGCTGCCAGGGGACACCTCTACGTTGCCTAGCTCTGGGTCAGTAAGTCTTATGCTTGCGGGTCCCATAGGACTGTAACCATTGGAGAAAGCGTTTTAAACAGCTACCACCCCCTGAGTACAATAAGAGGAAATAGACCCAGAGCCCAGTTTTTCAGTGAAGGAGGCCTGTTAGCTAATCACTGTGAATGCAGCCTGAGGGTCAGTCTCCTAATTAAATGTACATCTGGGTGCCAATTGTAATCTTTTCCAGAAACTTGGAAGGCAGGTGCTATCTTTGTGAGATTTATGAGAGAAGGGAGCAGAAATCTTATTTGAAGAAATATTTGCTAAACTCTTCCTTAACGTGGGGAAGGACACAGACATCCAGATTCTCTCCCTCTCCTTCTGTCCTTCTCTCCCTCCACCTCTCTCTCTCTGTGTCTCTAAAATAAATAAATAAATCATAAAAATAAAAATAGGCAAAAAATAAATAATACTTTAAATGTTTTTTCAGATCCGTGGTAGATTTATTCCTTGGTATTTGGTAGTTGACATTTTTGATGCTCTTTAATTTATAATTTTCAAAAATCTCATATTCTGGGGCGCCTGGCTGGCTCAGTGGATTAAGCCGCTGCCTTCGGCTCAGGTCATGATCTCGGGGTCCTGGGATCGAGCCCCGCATCGGGCTCTCTGCTCCGCAGGGAGCCTGCTTCCTCCTCTCTCTCTGCCTGCCTCTCTGCCTACTTATGATCTCTCTGTCTGTCAGATAAATAAATAAAATCTTTTAAAAAAAAAAATCTCATATTCTAACCCTCTTGGCTAGTATATAGCAATACTATTGGTTTTTTATACTAAACTGTGTCTAGTAATTTTACTACATTCAGACAATTGTTTTAATAATTTACCCGTAAATTCTTTTGTATTCTTCAGGTGCACAATCTGCTTCTCCTTCCCTTGTCATACACACAGAATTTGGCCGCAGGCTAACTTACACCACATGTTCAATGCCTAATAGTAAATGTTAAATATAAAACCATTCCCGTGTCTCACCTGCTCCAAAGGTTTGGACTAGGGCTTGAGCACTTTTCTTCTGAAGGATTTTCCAAATAATTCTGATGGAAAAGCCTGGCTTCAACCACTGTTCTGTATCAGTGAAATGATGTGAAATACAAATCAAGTTTTTGTATAAATCATGCCCTAAATGTGTTTTGCTCTTAACTGTCTGAGAGGAACTGAGGCAAAAACATTCCTTGCTCCAATCTCCTTTTTACCCTTGATTTGAGAAAGGTACACTTGAAACAACAACAACAACAACAGCAAGAAACTTTGAAAGAAATTTAAATGGTAGGTTTGCTTGTAAGGAAAAATAGAACTAACTTACTTTCTTTCTCTCCTTCCTTCCTTCCTTCCATGATTTCTTTTTATTTATTTGACATAGAGATACAGAGAGAGCACAAGTAGATAGAGCAGCAGAAAGGGGAAGAGGGAGAAGCAGGCTCTCTGTTGAGCTGGGAGGCCGATGTGGGGCTCCATCTTAGGACCCTGGGATCATGACCTGAGCTGAAGGCAGGTGCTTAACCGACTGAGCCACCCAGGGCACCCCAAGAAATAGAATTTAAAGATGAGATCCCTGAAGTTTTTGTTTAAAGGATTGTGGTAGAGCAAACTAAGAAAGAGATGTCTGGAGAAGAGGTGGCTGAATGTTTTCTCACTTGGCGAAGCTCTCAACAAACAACAAGCTACAATGAGTAAATCATTTATAAATGGATGAGACTCAGAATCCAGATGTTTGGAAGCAAGATACTAGCTGGTAATGTGCTGTAGCCCATCATCCAGGCCCTTCCTGAGGGAAATGATAGCAAAGCCAGACTCTCTGCTTTCTAAATATCCTCTAGAAACCAATCTTGTTGTCACCAACATCACAACTTTGTTTCAGCGGGCAATTTACCAACATCTGCTTGGCAAAGACTTTTCTCCCTTCAACTCACAAATATGTATTTTCCCATTTGGAAGAGCTGAACCCAACACACAGCAAGAAAAGAGTATTGAAAATCACAAAGGCTATATTCCAATCCATATTCAGAAACACCTCCAATCTTTTTATTCGAAGTATTATTTTTACCTTCAAAATCTTGGCAGTATAAATGATCAGTGAGTACATCACTGTTTGGAGTAACGCAAAGGAGTGAAAACGTATATGCATGGACAGTTAGGCAAGTAGTCCTTCACGGTTATTTGGAGTTTTGTAAAGAAAAGGAGTCAGATGCAGCAGTTTTAAATTACAGAATATTAAAAGCTGCATTTCACTAGCATTTCAACCTCAAGGGTTTGTGAATTTTAAAAATGAAATGATTGACAAGGGAAAAATTTACTAAACACACAAAATCGTCAATAACATCCATTGCATTTTGGCTGGAGCAGGGTTAAGCACACCTTTTTGGTTTTTTGACCACTTTCATGATTGCCAAAATCATCTGGTCGTTTGTTGAGTGCATAAGCTGTATTTATTAGAAGAGGAGACAGAGCGTTTCTTGGGCTGCTCAGAGGCCAAGTTGGACAGATAGATCACTTCAGTATTGTACAAGCCAGCTGAGAGATAATTAAGTCATTTGAATGTGAGCTTTCCTGGCTTCTCTCTCCCATTTTTTCCCCTTGTCTCTTTTTGGAAGCAAAAACCATGGCTCTTGTCCCGTGTCCTTCCCCCAACCCTTTTTAACATTCTCTCCTCCTGCCTGCGGTAAGCACACAGTTCTCTTCTTATTGAGGAAAAAGTACTCAAGAAAAATGATTAGCAAAGATTCATAAAAAAAAACCTTGGGTTCCTGTAGAGCTTTGTGAATATGTTTCCCTTAGCCTTATATTATCTAAGAATGATTTATGTACTTATGTATTTTTGTATCACTTCCCTCTTACACTATAAATTCCTCCAGGACCAGACTAGGTCTTACTCATCTTTGTACCCTTAGTGCCTTGTCTAATAAGTGATGGAGAAACGCTCCTAGAACCCAAGGAGATGATCTGACCCCACTTCTGTATTTTTCTAGAGAAGGAAACAGACGCAGAGGGTAAAGTGATTTGCCCAAGTTTTCCAGGATAGTCAGTGATAATGTCCTTCTCCTCTGCAGAAGAATTTTAAAAAACAGCTTTTATTTTTTTTTTTTCTACCACAGACTATTTGCTCACTCAGTGCTATGCACACTCAGCCAGAGAGGAACACATTAACCATATGAGGCCACTTGGAGACATCACAGGAGATTTTGGGCAGTGGGACCATCATTTGGCTGGTGATCCTTGGCTCTCCACACTTTGTTCTCCTAGTCCCAGATGGTAGTATGATTTCACATGCCCAGTGCCTGGCTCTGTCATTTTGTCCAAACTCAGTATCACGAAGATAAAGTGATGCAATTTGGGTAGGACAAATAATTTGGAACTTTCAACATAAATAATCCGGGCTCCTTTAATTAATGAAATACATTTGTGTCTTGCTATACAAAGGCTCAGTGCAGATCAACTTTGTATTTTTATATCGTCAAATCTAAGTAACTTTTTAACAATTTAAAACCTTTGGGTATTTAACAGTATTCAAAACCTTTTTTCTTTCTCTAGGGGCGCCTGGGTGGCTCAGTGGGTTAAAGCCTCTGCCTTCGGCTCAGGTCATGGTCCCGGGGTCCTGGGATCGAGCCCCACATCGGGCTCTCTGCTTGGCAGGGAGCCTGCTTCCTCCTCTCTCTCTCTGCCTGCCTCTCTCCCTACTTGTGATCTATCTGTCAAATAAATAAATAAAATCTTTAAAAAAAAAAACAAAACACCTTTTTTCTTTCTCCAGTAAAATTCTTTCCGGTCCCTGTTTGTACATCATAAATGCATACATACACACACCCATATACAAAAATTTAATTGTTTTAATAATGTTAACTGTCTTAAAACCAATGTGATTATTTCGAGGTTCCTCATACATATATTGGAATGCCACTATTTTGTCAATCTTAGTCTTACAGGTGACACTATCCTCTAAGAAATTATTCTGGGGTTATTTCATTACAAGTTTACTCCCCTTGAATATGTAAAATGGTTTTCCTACATAACTAAAGGTTTGATTTACTTTCTATTAAAACACAGTGTATTATTCAAAACAAAAGACGTTGGTTGTTTTCCAAAAAATTGGTATCAACTCTTTAGTTCACATCCAAGCTATCATACAGCATTGTTCCTGTTTTGACTGCTGTTTTGACTTACACAGAATCATTCCCTATTTAATGGCCAACACATGTTGAATTTGGAGATAGAATTACATACATTGGATTAAATGCAGTATACAAATAAATACAGTACGCTGCTGTTTAAGGACTGCTGGTGCAATCTGCTGCCAATTCTTGAAACATGAAATCCTACTACTTCTCTACTGTATAATAACATAGGCCAGAGGTGCGCGGGAGAACAGGGGGTGATGCAGCTCTGGAAATCAACAGAATCAGGCATCCAGTCACCAGTTTGGGCTGGAAACTTGCCAAGGCAGATTTTATTTTTATTTCTTTAACTACTGTTAAAGCTGGCAGAATTAAAATGTATGCACACACACGCACACATGCACCCTACCGGTTGGGACAAAAATGAATGCCCGTCGGGGGCATTCAAGTTCATTCAATGAACTTGCGCATTTCAGTTTTTTTCTCATATAATCCATCCTCAACTCCCCTTTGGATCATTTCTCTGTCTTCATACGAAGACACCCATTTGAAGGCGATGGAAGGAACTACTTTTAAGGATTTTATGCAATGTTTCTTTTCCTGGCTTAAGGTCATTATATATGTTCAGGTTTGTAGTGCAGTTTCCCAGTTGGTAAATCTCCACTTGAAATTTGAACAATTTAAAATCAGGAGAAATCTTTGTAGAAATAAAAAATGCTGGGGCGCATGGGCAGCTCAGTCCGTTGAGGAGATGACTCTTGACTTCTGCTCAGGTTATGCTCTCAGGGTCATGAGATCAAGCCCCGCATTGGGCTTCAAACTCAGTGGGGAGTCTGCTTGAGATTCTCTCTCCCTCTCTCTCTCCTTCTACCCCACCCCCTGCCACTTGTACACACGCATGTTCTCGCTCTCTCAAATAAATAAAATCCATCTTTTAAAAAAAGGAAAGAAAAAAGGTTGCAAAAATATGCCCATCCCCCCTCCCATGCTTAATAAGCAGGATATAACAGATTCAAAATGTGTATCACCTTGGTGCTTTGTGGTATTTGGGTAAGATTTAGCACAAACAGAGATTCTTGGCATTTCCATGCGCTTTTATTTCTATTATCTCCAATACTTTCAGATTTCAAAGACAGTTTTGGTGCTAATTACCAGATTTTGACTTTTATGAAAACCCCACACCACATGTCCTGATTTTATAGTTGCATGTGGAATCTGAAATGTGGTTTTATCAAAATCAACTCACACTTTGGTGTGTGGAATTTCACTTGTAAAGTAGAGATCATAATTTCAAAAACAAACACAATTTGCACTTGGTTTTGCTTGAAAAAATAAAACGCTTGGCTGTGATCAGATGAAAAATGTTTTGCTCCAGTACTGGCTTTTCTCTGAAAAGCATCTCCAGGCGGAGCCAAGTGGTCGTGAACAGTATCATCTTCCATGCAAGCACCTTGGCATCTCCCTATTGAATCAGTATTTTAAAACAGAAGGTTCCCCCCACCCCCTTCTTACCATTATTTTATTCTTCTTTGGAAACTTAAATATCCATTTTCACACTTTTTATTTGTTTGGGTCAAGAGCAGTGTTTGCAAGAACCCATGACAGGAATAAAAGAAGATTATTAAATTCCTAATCAAGTCCAAGAAAAGAGTTGAATACACTATTGTCCAGGGCAGAAATACCCAGTTATTTCCCTGGGAGGCAGTTGGTATAGAGGAGGACAAACCTGTATTTGAATTCTGGCTCTACCACTTACTAGCTCTTCTACCTTGAACCAGTTACACAGCACTTCGGTGCCCGAGCTGCCTTGTCTGGAAAGTGGCAATAATTTAAAGAACAATTTTGAAAACAAAATGAGAAACGAGACCTACAGAATCGCTTGTTAAGTACCTGGAATAACAGACACTCGGTGGAGCTGTGGGTGCTTGTAAGAGCATTTTAAGTTCGTGGAAAAAGAACACAAAACAAATGTCATCAAAACACTTGAGTTACTCAGAGGATCAAGTTTATCTACATGAAATCTGAAAGCAGGTTGCCCTAGACATACCCATTATCAACTCTATAAAAAATTTTTGATGGTGTGTGTACTGAAGCTATTGCTAAAGAATTAGCCCTCATGACCAAGCAGGTCCATGCCCATGAAGAGAAGAATGTAAGGAAAATTCCTACAAGAAAGGGACAATTCTGTTGTGGTCTGTAAGGTTCACACATCGCTGGAGGCCTCGGAGGGTGGTACAGAAGCAGAGAGGTAGACGGTGCGGTCCTGTTGTCAGTAGGCTTGGGTTGAGAGCCACTTCTACCACTTACTGCTATAAAGCTTTCAGCAGACCAATTAACCTCCCAAAGATGAATAGTAGCATTTATCTCAGAGAGTTATTTTGAGAATCCAACTAGATTACACGTGGACATTCTTAGCAAGGTCCCTGGCAGGTGATAAACACTCAAGAGATGGTTTGACTCTCAACATGGTTATTAGTCCTTTTTTTCCTTTATTTGGCTCCTTCTTGGAGGCAACGACTTGCTTTTCTGGAAGGAACACAAACGGAATAGAATATACAATTACACTTTTTAAAGTTTCTCTTTCCATCTGAGACCTTCGTCAATTTACACTAATGTTGTTCTAGGGAGTTCATGGCTATATAGAGAGCAGCCTTCCATTCTGAGAGGAATTATTGGGTCTCAGCTTATCAAATGATTTGAACATTAAAATCAACCTCATCAGTTTCTTTATTTCTTCATCTTCGACATCCTAGAGTGGTGTGAACTAGTAGCTGTAGGCCTTAGGACTTTATCATAAGTGACCTTTTTATGAGTCTGTTGTTAAACTCTTTATCTTTATGAGATTTATCAAAGTGAGTAACACTGCTAGTTCTATAAGAGTCTCTTACTCCATGAATGATTTATAACAAAGAGGAGGTACTTTATTAAAAGGTTCTCGTGCTCCAGAGGCTCTTGTGAGCTCAAAGAGCTAAGAGTTGCCATTATTGCATTAGAAGAAATGCATGTTTATTCATGAGAATTAAAGAAGACATAGGAAGTTTATCAATTGGTTGGGTTGTTCCAGTTTTTCCTTAGAGTTCTTTCTTTTTGTTTCTTTTCTTTAATCAATTTCATTTACTCATTCAACGAGTATTTCTTGAATGTTATAATGTCCTAGGTCTTGCTAGAGAGGTCAAGAAAACTCGGAAAGTCTCTGGCCTTCACATGCTATTAATGGTTCTCAAAGTGGGCCAAACATTAGAATCACTGGGAATATGTTTATTAAAGGCACACACCTGGCAATTATATCAGAATCATCTGGGTGAAGATGAAGACCCTGATACAGAAGGAGCTGACTACTTTGGAGGGTCTGAAAAGGAGATCAGGAGGTTGGGCTATAGTAGTCAAGAGGGAGAGGGTAAGAGATGGGCACAGTAGAGAAGCAGGGGCCTGATTTCAGGCCAATTTTCCCACATTCAGAACTGCTACTTAAAATAAAACTGAGTTTAACAAGGCATTTATTCAGATTATTGAGTGCAATCCTTTTTCAATTTTATAATGAGTGGGATATTAAAAAGAGATTTTTGAAGGACTCGTGCCTCATTTCAAATAAATGTCATAATTTGAAATTTGCATAATGTGGTCTTCACTTTAATTTTTCAGCATAAGGAAAAGGGGTCTCAAATATCCAGAGTGAAATTTTTTTAATCACTTGAACTATAGATGCCAATCCTTTTATCACCCTTCCCTTGAAACATTTTGCTAGTAGAATATTTCTGGTATCTGCCATCAATTATTAACTAAGGGCTATGAACTCACACTTCCCCTTTACTTGACTCTTTATACATAGTTTTCCAAGTCCATTGGTTAATTTATCATGTGGCCTCAATGTCATCACTTAGTTACTACAAAGATAAGATGATAAAGTAGAGTAACATGACTGTGCTAAAAGTGTGGGATTTGGGGGATTTGTCAGTATCATTTTGGTATGTACATTTCCTGGATGTTACTTAAAACTGTATCTGGATAAAGTTACGAGTTGTGATGCTTTTAATCTGCAGCCATGATGTGGATCCGACTTTATTTGATTGCATGTTTAGAAGGATGGATGCATGCATGAAAAAATCATCTAATGGTCTATTAGAACATTGATTTGCTTGATTCATTAATACATAATGAAATCTACATTGCAAGGAACTACTGAAACGTATTTCTTTGGCTATAATTCAAGAATGCTTATACGGTTGCAAGGATTATTTTTCCAGGAGAATAAAGTTTAATAGTAATCAGATGTTCATTCTGGAAATACAGGGACAGAAATGATATTGTTGGAAATGATATTTAAATGTTTACCTCAGCCTGTTGTTCTTCCTGATGCAGAACCACACCACTGTCCAGAATATTTGGAAGAGCAAATCTTGTTTTTCTGTGTCTTCTACTTAAACTTCTTCCTGGGGTTCTGAGAAGCCAGAGTGACATTCAATAGAGAAGCCCAAGCAAGTCATGATAATCCCTACTCACTGTTCTAGCAACCTGAACCTAAGTGTGGGCTGTTGCATCATACAGCTCCAAGGAACTGTGTTTGAATGAAGCCCCCATTTATGCCACACAATGGTGTTACTTACGCAAAAACATTTGATTTCTGTGATATATTCCAATCCGTGAGATTTTCACACTCCTGCTGAGTGGGTTTTAATGTATTTTTAAATGTTGTACTGTACTCAATTGGCTATCGGTAAATCTATGAACCATATTTCCTCCGTTTAACTGGAGAAAGTGTAAAAGAGACATACCTGATAATAGAGAGGCTGGTAGGCTTTAGAAAAATAAATGAAAAAGAAAGTCAAGGGAAAAGAATGTCTTGTGCTGGAAACTGACAACAGGAAGAAGACTGAATTAAGCCTTAGCAATTCTATCTCCTTATATCTCTTGATTCTGTGTGTTTCCTCTCATACCTCCTGCTGCCTCTACTTTAGTTCTTCCATATTTTTATCGATTGTATAATTGTTCTTGCAGACTCCAGTATTAAATCAATCTTATTCGCCCCACACTCTACTTCCAGAGTGATCCTCTAGGATAAAATCCCAATACATTAGGTGTACACCGAGGTTCCTTTATGATCTGGGTCTGATTACCTTTATAGCTTCTTTTACTCCTGGCATTCTAGGCTTCAGGAGTACTTATTTGAATTTTTCCCTAACACTGATGCTCCTCCTTCTTCCCAGTCTTGCAGACTCCTGACCCTCAGTTAATATGACTAGAACGTCAAGATGTGGTTTTGACCTCACTTCCTCCAGGAAGTGTTCCCATCCCTCCAATAAGAGCTCTGTACAACCTTAGTGTAATATTTGCTAATGGACGTTTCAGTCATCTATTCACTGGTGTGTCATACCTTACAAGATTTAATCTCTTGAAGACTTAGATTGTGGTTTTTTAAAATCTTATATTACCAGGCTCTCACATAGAGCTTGACATCTATTAATTGCTTTGAAGTCATAGGTAGAATGAATGAGCAGGTGAGTGAATAAATAAATAAATAAATAAATAAATAATTGAAGAGTGGATGAAGGAACCAGACAGGAATAGGAAGGTTCTGGAAGGTGTGAGAGAAGTGGGGGAGAGAGAGAAAGATAGCAAGAGAAAGTGGACACCTTTGAAAGAACAGGTTTATTTTTAAGATTTAATTTTCCCCTCAAGTTCTTCTCTTTTTTTTTTTTTTTAAGTTCTTCTCTTTCATTTTTTAAGATTTTATTTATTTATTTGAGAGAGAAGGAGAGAGAAAGTACAGAGGAAAAGTTAGAGGGAGAAGCAGATTCCCCCTAGAACAAGGAGCCTGAGATCATGACTTGAGCCAAAGGCAGATGCTTAACTGACTGGGCTACCCAGGCTCCCCTCCCCTAAATTTCTTAGGTTAGAATTTCTTAATATTTTTTGTTCTGCCATGCCAATTACAATATCCTTCTCCTGGTTTCAAGCTGGGAAAAAAACAGTAAAGCCTATATATTGCCTACATGTCCTTTACCAGTTTGAGATTACCAAAGCTAGCCCTTTCCCCCTTCTTTGCTTTCTAGACTATATTTTATATAATATACATATATTTGTTATCAGAGACTTATTCCATGAGCATCATAATAGTCACATTGATTCATTGTTTTTTTTCTGAAATAATTTTTCTGATTCATATTAATATTCTAGGACTTCCATTATGTCTTAGCTCAGGAAGAAGTGTATAGTCAAGTTTCCAGATTATTTCAAAACAGAAAATACAGGACCTTGTAATAAACCAGTATACCACTGTGTCATGTTTGTGGGTGGGCTGATCCGGATATGGGGCTCAAAGTGTCACTGAGGTAATTAAAGAGGTAGCAATCAGTATTCCTCACTTTTATCTTCTGTCAGCATTCTACAATACCTACACATCACTTTGTTGGTCTGCATGAATCTTAGTATAAAATTATTGTTCAAATTATTAAATCGTTCCTGGGAAAATTCTATCGTGGAGTCAGCTGGCTGTGAAAAAGTAGGCAGAAGGGCCAAAAATGGTGCGAGATATCATTGAGAGGTAAGTGACAATACTATCCACATGTTTACCAAAGATTGTTCTCTAAAAAACAGGCTGTTGAAAAGCTAGGATCAAGAAAGATCCTGGTGATAAGAACGTGCAACAGATCTATTTATTAGAAGTCGCATGACTTGAATATGCTTGTGTGATGTACTATGAAATCTCCACAAATGGCGGATTCATGCTTTTGGGTAGAACCATGACTGGCTTCAACCCTGATGAGGGTCATCTGGCTGTTTTGTTGTGATACTTTGCATGTGCTAGACAGACCAGAAAGGACAGTCCTAATACCAAGGTTGACAAGAGTAGACTCTGACTCAGACAAACACTGTTTTACTTCAGTTTATTGCTAACCTAGTAAACAAGCAGACTGAAAGGGGAAGAAAAGATACACGAGAATGGACATAGCTTTTCCTCTCCTCTTGGAAGAGCACCTAAAATTCAGTGATCAGTGTATTTAGCAGAGAGGAATTTGGTCTGGTGCTGGGGATCAAAGCACCAGATCAAAGCATGTCTGACTTGACTCCCTGTAGACTGGGGGTACAGCCGTGTCAGTCCACAAGGGGCTGAAGCCAGTACTCTAGAAGATAATTGTTACCGCATGCTGTTATAGACTTCTGGGGTCAGTTCTCACTCTACTGCTTGTGCTGAGGTAGACTGCACTATGGCTATACACCTGTCCAGGTCTTCCATTAATATATTTTATTAACATATTTTAATATATACATATATATAATATAATATATATTATATATAATATAACATATATATTTAATATATTTTACTGCTCCAAAATTATTCCTGGGCCAGTGAATAGGGCAGATAAATAGAAACCGACCTCAGTTCCTAAGGTGAAACTAGCCAAGGGTCACTGTACCTTTATATTTTTATTTCGGCTGGGTTGTCCCAGATTTTACCAGGGGTGGCATCCTCCTCACTCCTAGTCTTGCCCCCAGCTCTGTGGTGATTGCTTCAGAAAAAAGTCCATGCTCTGTGCACCTGCTGGGACTTCAAGACCCAATCTCAGAGCTTTGGCTGGCAGTATCTCACTCACTCTTTCTTGCTGGCCTTCAACAGGCAGGGATGCGAGGCTGGAGGGCCTCTGGCCAACTTGTCAAGGGAACTTGAGCTTTTCTGAGAACAAAGTTCAGAAGAAAAGTCCCATGGTGGAAATGGTATCCCTGTGACCTCATTTAAGCCTGCATGTAGCCAGTTTGACTCCTGTGCTTGTTCTTATGTGGGTTGATAAATCCTATTGACTTAAAGTTCGGGTTGAGTTTTTGTCCCAAGGAATCTGTCTGTAGAGGTGCCGAATTCCGAACTGAAGGAGAAGCGTGGGTCTGGTTCTTGTCTGAAAGTGTCGTGTGCACGCACTAAGAAATTTGCTGTCTCAACTGGGACCTTCTCCGTGTTCCTCCACCTAGGCAGTGATAATCCCTTCCCCCCAACCATAATCAGATACACCAACTTCCCAAATGAAGGTGTTTCATGGACTGTATGACTCACCGGTCTTGCTGCTCTGCTGCTTGGAAGCTTTCAGAGCCTCAGGTGGCTCTCCTTCCAAGGACAGCTGCCACGGGCAGCCACCGAGACCTCATCGACCCCCCTACATAGGCAGCGGAAGTACCGGTGTGCGGAAGCTGTGGCAGTCACGCTCCGGGAGAGCCAGAGAGATGATCCGAGTCATCCCAACAGTCCTCCAGTGCCTCTGTCTCATATGCTGCCTACGATTTGTGAGAAGTAGCCCTCCCGTTTTCCTATAAAACTAACATCAGTGTTTACCTATAAACAGACACAGAAGTCACTGCCGACTGTACTCTGCTTTGTATACAATCCTATTATATAAAGAGCTCAAGCAGCACGTCTGTCTGCCTCGATGTGTGCGTTCTCCTTCTCCAGCTGCCAACCACCTAAATTATTCAGCAAGCCCTGATCATGCCAAGTTTTTAGTCAACAATGGAGATCCTGCCAAAGAGCTAATAATGTAAAAAAAAAAAAAAAAAAAAAGGCAATGTTTGTGACAATTAACAGAGCCTGCAGCCTGCAATGCGCGTTGGACTCATTTGTAAAGGAAAATTTAAATGATATGCTTCATTATAAATGGTCCCATGCAGCACATTGCTAATCAACCAAAGCAGCTTCTTCTTCCCCACCACCGCCCCACCCCCGCCCTTCTTTCCTATCTGATAAACCCAAACGGCAGCACTGTGTCAAGGCTCTTGGCCCACTGCTTGCTGTAGCTATAAATGTGGTGTGGTTATCTATCAGTATTCTAATCAGCTTAGATCAAACTGAGTAATTAGCTCTAACGTGGATGAATAGAGCACCAGCCTCTTATCTTGTCTATTAATAATCACAAGTATAACTTCACAGCCAAATCAAGAGGTATGTTACTGTTCCCCTGAGAGCCTGTTTGGGTAAACCCCCCTGTGACTGCACCAATCTAAGCAGTGCAGATGGGACAGTGAGCCCGTAATGACGGGCTGACAGCTGCCAAACCAAGCAATTCCTCCCCCACTCTTGGCAGAGGGAGAGAGAGAGAAAGAGATTGATTGGGGAAGTGGGGCTGATTCTCCATGCTAAATAACTATTATTTCCCAAATAATGGTTTGAGATAAAGGGAGAGGGAAAGGGAGGAGAGGGGGCAGAGGACTGTTGCTAGATCTCCAAATTCCAGGCTCAGGGAAGGAGATCAAACAGTACAGCCCAGCGTGGCTCCTGCCCCGCCCTCCGGGAGCACTCCGGGGCCTTTGCATTCACAGCACCCCGCAGTCTGCTGCTGAGCCCCCTTACCTAACTAGCTTTCTCAGGCCACCAACAGGTCCCATTTATAGAAGTCATCCCTCTCTAAGTTTTCCTTTTGAACATACAGGGTCAAAGTAGTTTATAAGAAAAAGCATGTATTTTTAGCCTCTTTTACTTTTAAAAACAAATTCTCATGTTCACTGTGGTATCTTTCTGATCTTGCTTTCATTCGTGTATGTCTGGGTGCCTGGGTGGCTCAGTTGGTGAAGCATCCGCCTTTGGCTCAGGTCATGATCCACAGTTCTGGGATTGAGTGCCGCTTCTGGTCCTTGCTCAGCGGGGAGCCTACTTCTCCCGCTCACTCTGTCTGCCACTCCCTTTGCTTGTGGTCTCCCTCTCCCTGTCAAGTAAATACATAAAATCTTAAAAAAAATTCATAAAAATCAATTTTTTGAAACCTGTAGGTCTTCTTCCCAGAAAAAATAACACTTACATGTAAATTTATACAAAAGTTTGCATAAGACTTCATGGGGCGTGGTGCTGGTATTCACAGTCTTAAGACCATCTGTGAATTTTTAAGGAGTCTATAGCTTAAGAACATCCGGCTTAAACACAGAAACAAACAACAAAAAATTCAAGAATAGAAGATGAGTTCTTAATTGTGGCATGAACTGGATTTCATGAAGCATTGGGTCCACATAGCACTATTAGAGCGGTGTTCCGTGGGGTGATGAAAAGAGGGCTAGGACTTCCTATTCTGCCATCTAGTTGCTGCCACTCCTAGTCAGTTGTGTTTCAAATGCCTACATGCAATATGAGTTTTGGAAATCGGGAAAACATTTTCTATCGAAACAATAGTGATGAAATTCCATTGATTCATTCATTCGTTCGTTTGTTCATTCATTCACCTTTATTTTACTGTCCCCTCTTTCACCTGCTCCCCACTTTGGGTTCCTACTTGAACTGTATGCTGGGAGTATGGTGTTTAAAGTGTGGGTGCTTAGGAACCTCACAGTTCAGCAGAGTTCAGCAACATGTTTAAAGGTGATCACTCTGCTAGTGTCCACCTACTGCCATGCAGAGGAGAACGTAATTAATTAATTCTGCTCAACCATTGGTGAGAAGGAGAAGCAGTAGAAGAGAGAGGTTACCATGCAGGGATTTCCAAAAAAAGAGCTAACATTCAAGTTTCCTTTTAAAGGATGAGCAGAAGTTTTCCAGGCAGAGCAAGGGCATTCCACGCAGAGGGAGCTTAAAGATATGCATAAAGATGTGGAAACGTGACACAGCCCGATGTGCTCACAGAACTGTAGGGAGCCTGGTGTTGCCAAGGTGTGTGATGTGGAGCAGAGTGTTGAGCAATGATACAATTAGGTAGCAAGTCTTAGATTGCAAAAGATCAGGTGTGCTTTGTAATCTCTGAATGCCTTGAAAATTTGCTAATGAGTTTTAAGCACACAAATGACAAGGCTAAGTTTGTGTTGGAAAGATTATTTTGAAAACCCCGTAGGAAATATTTTGGAGGCTGTGGGTCTTTAAAGAGGCTATTGCTCCAGGTTATTCCCAGACAAATCTCTTTATTCTAATAAATCTAAAATAAGGTATAAATCCTATGGACTCCACAGTCATGTTTGTTAGGTATAAGGGCATAGTGTAAGCAACAGATGATTGTATTTGGCAAAATGAAGGTGGTTAAGGATATTAACAGTTCAGTGGCTTGGCGTATGGGGGAGAAAAACCCAACTTAAGTGGGTTGAGGGCAGAAAAGGAGTGAGAAAGTAAATACAGATGGGAAAATGATTGTGTTCTAATGACGGTGAGAAAAATGAACAGAAAAGGAAAGGTGATGATACAGCAAACTATTCTCTTCGTAGGAGCACAAACCTTGCATATAAGAGAGGCAGGTCCAGAATCTGGTGTAGGGTTATAGGGACTGGTTTTACATGGGTATATATGTACATTTTGCCCGTTTCTTGTAACTTATGGGAAAACTCCTGTCTAGAGTTATAGACGATAGAAATGGAGAGAGAAAAATAAAGCACGACAAGAAGGTCATCTAGAAACTACAAGTGACTCTGACTTCTCAAGTGCCTGGCTAACCCTTCAAACTCTCCTGGTCTCTCCTCTCTACTGCTGGGGCCACCCTCAGACTAGGAGAACTGCCATCAGCTGCTGAAATTATACTTGCTCTGAAAACTTAAAGGCATGGTCCCACTCACTACCGGAAGTGTCTTATGGAAAAACCCAAGGGGAACCTAAATTTCTACCTCTATAGATGACTTGACCTTTTAGCGAAGATCCTTAAGGGGCTCTCTCTTTATATTT
This sequence comes from Meles meles, assembly GCF_922984935.1. Taxonomy (NCBI): domain Eukaryota; kingdom Metazoa; phylum Chordata; class Mammalia; order Carnivora; family Mustelidae; genus Meles; species Meles meles. The sequence continues at coordinate 44,284,772 of NC_060066.1, read as the reverse complement.
GAAATCCACTAGCTTTATCAGACAATGACCATTTGTATCACCTTTCTCTGCCCTGTCTGGAGTATAGTTTGCCTTTTCTGTCTGAAAATTCAAACCCTTTTTTTCTGGAACATTTCCTTGTTTTAAACTTTTGACATGTCTTTTTCTATTTCATTTGTTCAGATTTTATTTTTTAGGTATTATTCATATATTAAATCCCTTTTGTCATACTTCATTTCTATTATTATTATTATCCCCTTAATCATTTTAAAATCCAAGTTCATTTCTACTTCAATTTTCTCATTTCTGATTTCTGTGTATCTAACTGTACCATCATCAGTGTTTGCTTTCTCTTGCGTTGCTTTTCAGGTATGCATTGGTTCTAGTTCTTTGGTCCGTTTCTTATCTTTTTTTTTTTTAAGATTTTTATTTTATTTTATTTATTTGACAGAGATCACAGGTAGGCAGAGAGGCAGGCAGAGAAAGAGGAAGGGAAGCAGGTTCCCTGCTGAGCAGAGAGCCTGATGCGGGGCTCGATCCCAGGACTCTGGGATCATGACCTGAGCCAAAGGCAGAGGCTTTAACCCACTGAGCCACCCAGGTGCCCCGGTCCATTTCTTATCTTAACCTTTGTTGCCTTGTTTATATATCCTTAAGTTATTGTTTTATCCTATCTTTCTTAAGTTCTACTGAGTTCACGGCAGTATATTTAGATATGGTTTTAATCTGTTCAATGGTATATGTATATATATTTTTTTCTGACTGTCCCTTGTCATTGTTTATCATTTTACTTGTAGTATTCTTATATAGGTACTGTTCTGATAATTTTAGATAGTCATTTTTGAATTGTAAGAATTCTACCTGAATCTTTTATTTATAGGAGCATGATGAAGGGGCTGGATTTTGGGGTGTTCTGGGCCAATGTTCTTGGCTTGTGCTGAAGACTCTGGTGTATGTGTGTGTATGTGTGTGTTGGGGGCAGGGGTGGTCTTATACTTTATTCCCAGCCAACAAAAACACATAACTCCAGGGCTGCTTGTACTTTGGAATCATAATCTTCCAGGAAGACTCATGTATAGAGTGCTTCCTAAAACAATAGGCTGACCATGCATCTCCTCATTCTGTACACCTCGCTGCTTTTCAATACCAGCAGGATGTTAACAAGTTATCGGCTGCAATCCATGCAGGCTCTATGGCTGGTCCAATATATACTTTTATTTCCTTGGGTTCATCTTCAGAGTGCATTGACTCTCCTGGAGAACAAGGTTCCCCTTTTCTTCACTTGAAATCAGTGGTTCCTAGGGTCTTTCTGTACCTCTACTTAAGCTTTACCTTTCTCACTTATATATTTGGGGACAACACATAACACTTAATTTTGTTTGAGGTAGATTTTGTTTCTGTTCCCACTCCCAGAGAACCTTAATCTTGCAGAAATAAAAAAAAAAAGCCATCTAATTGTTTAGGAGGATTTCCAAGAGGAGAAGATAACATTGTATTTACTCCGACGCCATCAAACCAGAAGTCAGAAATCCTTTCCTAATATTTGTTCACTGTAGGAGACATTTATACTTGAATTGGAATCTCAGAGTTTCCCCAGTATCATGGAAAACTGAGGGAGGAAGACATTTGGGGCAGGGACTCCTTTAATCTTTTTAGCTTGACATCTGGTGGACAGTTGCCATTGTATTTCTTCATCCATTGGCTGTACGTATTGTTCAGAATGTGAGGGATTTGTTGCCTCAAATGACCAGATTATGGGACACTCAGAAGTCAAGTGGGCCTTGTGAACAAATCAAAGTGGAGACTTGAATGCCATTGAACTTTCTTTTGCTTCACCTCTCATCCCTGTTCCTTTATGTGTCAGTATCAATTTCCCAGACCCACCAAAACCACTAAAGGGATTTAGTGATTGGTACTCCAAACTTGCATCTTTATAGTGTCTTGAACAACAACAAAAAACTATTTTTTTCTGTCAAAACAAATGTGAAAACTCCCCTGGGGAATCATTCCGATCAAGCTGGATGGATACTGGTGCCCATGTCTTAGAGCTCTGACTATGGCCAGACTTTGTCTTATCTATGTGTCCAACCTACATTCCAGAGTGGCAGTGTCTATCAGTGGAAGAAGGTAGTGGGGAGGAAAGGCTGAGAATGCCACAGATCATAGCCACTGCACCAATCTAATTATGGTTGTAAGGTGCTGTTTAGTTGTTGTATTTTTTTTTTTAATGTAGCTTTCCCAAGAACAATGTTGTATTACTTATAAAATTTCATAACCAAGTTTCCTCTGCATACTTACGTGAACACTTGCAGGAGCATACGTTATCATTATCTCACATAAATGTGACAAAGCTATTTTTCCTTGAGCTGATAGAAAAAGCATAAACACGTAAATATGCATTCATTTGATGACTACTTTATTCCTTTTAAAACCACTTAGGGTTGTTCCTGGCTGGACCGACCGTTCATTAATTGAGACAAATGCTGAAAAGCCCCCTCCAAAAGCATTGCTTGGTCCCTAGAATCTTAGGAAAGTCCTTTATTAAATACACACACTTTAGTTTATCTCAGTAGATAAGAATTGAGGTGGAGTAAAATGATTATACCACTGCAGGAGTGGGGTGGAGGGAGAACACTAATGCAAAAACCCATCCTGTCTCATTGTCCAAGATGGTTGCATTTCACTGAGAGATTGGAGTGTGTCTTTGTTTTTTATACTATAAAAGCAAAAGGTGACCCATGGAATTTATAGACCATTTTCTCTTTTTAAAATCTTTTAAAATACATTTCCAAAGTATCGATGCTTGTATGCAGTACTCTAATTTCAAAGTGTGTGACAAATCAGCGGCTAAAAGAAGGCAAGATGATTGCTAGCTCTCAAAAGAAAAAAGAAATATTTGAATTTTATTTTATTTTATATCGCTCCTTTGAAGAGCAATGTAACTTCTTCCCAATCAGTCATGGAGCAGTTTCATTTTATTTATCAGGATAATGGAAGTCTCAAAATTTCTTCTTTCAGGGAAAAGCAGCTGGAAAGAAGTAAAGTGAGCAATGTTTTCTTGTTCTTTTGTGAATTTTATAGAGATAGTAACTTGGCACAGGCCCATGTTTCCAACATCTTACCCCTAAGGAGCTAGTTAGTGTAACAAAAGAGAAAAAGAAAAAGAAAAAAAAACCCACTTGGGTAAATGCAAGCACCAATTCCCTCTCTCAAAAACAAGGGAAGGGGAAAATAATCCATTTTTTATGGTATATTACCTACAAGTGCAGACATGACTTTGGTAATCATGCTTTTGTTGCACACAGACTGTAAAATATTTATGGAGACAATGTGATTTGGGTCAAGACATTAAATAAAGTAAAAGTTGCTTTATTCAATATGTGATGAACAGTATCCATATTAAAAACCATTGGGAAAAGTGTTCAAATGAAAAAATATGCTTAAAACAAATTCATCTGTTCAATGTTCATAAATGTTTTAAGAAATGCAGACAAACAAGTCTTGAAATCTATATTTACTGTACACAGTTGAGAAACTAATAGTATTTATTTAATCCAGAGGGGGAAGTGACTCAAAATTTGGCTTTTAATGATCAACAGGAAATACTTTCCTAAGAAATTACCAAAGTGTTTGTTGTCAACCAAGCTACAACAGGGTTATCACTCTTGTCCTGGCAAATTGCTAATGTTATTAGACTAGCATTGACTTACAAAAGAAAGGTTTCTTCCAGACCTGCAGAAAATCTTAAGTCCTGACTAAAAATACTGTCTAGAAAGAAGGAATGTGTGTGTGAGGAATGCAAAGCTCTGTTTACTTGAGATACACACTCAAGTATTGCTCAACGGCTATTATGCAGCAAATTAAGTAATATATTCACTCAGGGATACTATCTAGAACAGATTAGGGTCAAACTGTGGGGTCTTGTTCTGTTGGGTCATTCTCTATGTGTGTTCAGGATGAAAAAGAAAGCAGCTTGATAATTTAAAGAGAGAAGTAAAACGTAGCTACCCAGCTTAACTGTCTATGAAATCTGCCCTCTGGAGCCTATGCTCTGGGTTATTCAGTGAATTGAAGGTCAATTGTGACAGTTTCACTCATTCACTCATTCTATGTTTTCTAATTATTTGTGAATTCCTTCCTAGAGAAAAAATAGTTATCGATTTCCATCACAGCAAACTTCACATAGGTGTGAATCCAAATTCAGCTTTAAGTATTATGCAAATTACTGCGTGTTTTACTTTGTTGCTTGGGTAAATAAATAAAAGACGTGGAAAAGCCTAGATGACTTGGTTCAGGCAAGCTTGAGTCAAACTTTGAGAAATCATATCAATAATAGCCAACATTATTAATAGCCAACATTTACTAATAACATACCTGTCAGGCATTGTCCTAAGTGTTTTTTTAAGTTAACAAGGTGGTTCAAAAATTTTTTGTCTTGAGTGAATCATAAAATTTAATATAAGATAACAAAGAAATCGTCCATTGTTGGAATACTATTCAGCCATCAAAAACCCACAAAATCTTGCCATTTGCAATAACATGGATGGAACTAGAGGGTATTATGCTAAGCAAAATAAGTCAATTAGAGAAAGACAATTATCATATGATCTCTCTGATATGAGGAATTTGAGAGATGGGGTCGGGGGCCGTGGGGGTTATGGTGGGAAAAATGAAGCAAGATGGGACCGGGGAGGGAGATAAGTCTTAAGAGACTCTTAATCTCAGGAAACAAACTGAGGGTTGTTGGGGGGTTGGGGGGTTAGAGATAGGGTGGCTGGGTGATGGACATTGGGGGTATGTGCTATGGTGAGTGCTGTGAAATGTGTAAGTCTGACAATTCACAGACCTGTACCTCTGGGGCAAGTAATACATTATATGTTAATTAAAAAAGAAATCGTCCATTGTTTGATCTACTCCTTATGGACACCAACCTTTGTGAGACGTTACCAACTAATCATAGGTATGATGCTTCTCTGCGAGAGGGTTTCATGGAAGAATAAGAAGAAGAGAGGTGCAAAGAATTTATGCAAAAATAAGTAAAATTACTGATAGTCAAAGGAAATCTAAAAATTAAGTCCTAGCAACTGTCCCTTAGCACTCTAGATGACAAGACAGGCAAACTGAACACTGTAAGGATCCGAGGTTGAAAAGTGAGGAGTGAAGAGAGAGAAATTTTTTTTTTTTTTTTGAGAGAGAAAACTTTTATATTCTGCTTAAAAAAGATTTCCTGTCCCAAATCCTCCATGTGTCTGTGGTTCCCCTAGAAGAATTAGAACAAAGATAACAAAGGTAAACTAATATCTTTAATTTTCCTTTTTGGCAATTTTCTCTATTCCAGAGGGTGGCAAACTATGGTTCACAAAGCAAATCCAGTCTGAGGCCAACTTTTATATAGCCTATAACTAGGTGTGGTTTAAATTTTTTTTAATTTAAAAAATGGTTGGAAATTTTTAAGAAAAATAATATTTGATTACATGTAAAATTAAAGAAAGTTCAAGATCCATTATTCATAAATAAAGTTTTATAGGAACACAGCCATGCTTGCTCATTTATATATTGTCCATGGTGCTTTTGTTCTAGAACAGCAGAGGTAAGCAGCAGCAAAAAAACACTATCTGGCTTGCAAAGCCTAAAATATTTTCCTCTCTGGCCCTCTAAGAAAACATTAGCCAACCCCTGGTCTTAACCCTATCAAGTGATAGGTTCATTCCTCACTTGTACTAAATCAAACTAGTTGTTTGGGATTCATCCTCAGTGGGACATATTTGGTTGTCAAGAACAGTCAAGTGTTGGCTATTTCACTCCACTTGTAAACTCATCAGTTTGCCCAACACATTTCATTAATGCAGGTAGAAGCCATGAAACTCCTGGGTCAGGAGAAAAAGACAGTTTATTCCTCACAACTTTAGCAGTAACCGGAATCTCAGCATTTCTGAGCTGGTTCTCCAAGCCCCCAAGGGTCGGGTGAGATCTGCACGCACAGTGAGTCGATAGCATTGCAGGGAAAGAACTCTGAGCTTAAGAACCAGAATCTTTTACATCATTGGTGGTAAGCATGCCTGAAGTTTACTTCAGAGTAGGATGATATTTCTGTCTTCCGAGGCTGTTCACGCCACAGCCATCCTTGAAAACAAAAAGAACAAAGGGAAGTCAGTGCCTTACTTGCCAGAGATGGAGAAATACAAGAGTTCTGCTGCATCATGTCTGACGCGGATTCTTTCCATTACCTTTAGTGATGAGACCAAGTAAACATTACAAAACTGCATAAGAAAATATCTAAAAAATTAGAATTACACTTGACAAATTCCAACAATGCAAATACTTCTAATTTTTTTCTATTTAACTATTCGCCAATATATAGTACATCCTTAGTTTCAGATGTAGGGCTCAATAATTTTTTCTATAGATGTTTACTACCGAAGTGGTAGGTAAAGTAAAATGGGAAATGGATGTTTTTATCAGTATAATTTGGGAATACCCATTCAGATACTAGTGCTTGTAATCAAATGCCTCACTATTTCCAACAGGTGTTGAGCTTTACAGTTTACATTATAGTGAAATTGTTTATCCTCCCTGTGGTTTTGTTTTCAGATGGAATTTTATTGTTAGAATTTAGCAGCGTCCCAAAAAATGCAGATTACTCCTACTATTGTATTTTCCTGTGGCTATTAGAATCCTCATAGAAACATTTTAGTCCCTTACCTCCAAAGTAGGAATTCATTGTTAGCTCGTTGTTAAACAGTGTGCAAGGGCACTACACTACAGCTCCAGATTGGAATCCAGGAACAGAGGAGTCAGGCTGGCAAGGTGGCTGCATCAAAATCAGAAAATTACAGGAGGAGTGTCTTTTAAAAGTACAAATGCAGCCCATCACAAATACCCGTTTCTGTCTTAGAAGGAAGACAATCTTAAACCCAGACAGGTAATTGATATTAAGGGTTTGACAAATAAAATAACTCTGGAGATTCAAGTCCACTTAAAGGAAGTAATTATTATTTCCTAAATATGTTGAAAAATAATTTAATAACTTAAAATATAATAGAAAGTGACTTTGCTAAACATGTTATCTGCTTATTGCCTAAGGAGCAGTCCTTTCTGGATGAACCAGTCAATACATTTTATGTGCCTTTCCACTGGGCTGTCCTAAGACTCTGAGAGACTGACTGCTTTAGGATTTGCTTTTCTTAAGCAGAAGCCATCAGGGTAGAACGCCAAACTTTTTGTAGATATTTTCTTCTTTGTCTTCTTTTTTTTAAAAAAACATTTTCTTTTATGGTTAATTATTATTAAAAGTTAATAAAATAATTTTCAAGACAATTTAGCCCCAATTATGAATATTATGCCACCAAAACTGTCCTTTCAAAATGGTGGTTTTATTTTATTTTTAGTGAAGGTTTAAAAAAAAAAAAAGTTAAGAACTAAAACTGCCTGAAGTCATGTAATTGGTGATGCAAATGTATTTTCTTTCTTATCACTCTTACTGGGTGGAAGGCAAGTTTTGAGATGCTTTAAATCACAAAGCATTCAAGATATGCTGAATTAAATTTTGGACCACCTTGGTGACAGTGTTCTGAAAGGAGTTTTGTATCATTAGTTCCAAGAAACGTAGCGGTAGGAATGGCTTCTGATCAGTTCTTTCAACAGTGTCAGGTGAGAGGTAGAAGTGAGAAGTTTGGGACATCATAGAATGTATTTGGGGTGTTTTTTTTTTTTTAATCTTGAAATTGAAGAATGTCATTTATACATAGCATCTTGTATTTTGTGGTAGTGAGAATTTGTGGGAGTATTTTCCAGTTAGGTACATTGACCTCCTTCAAACCCCAGCACTCCTGCTCCATCTGGCTGGCAGAGAGCAGAAGCTATTCTACCTGAAGCTCGCTGACAGCATTTGAAACTCCTTCACCTATGTTATACTGGAGGGATGTCATCTTGAAGGTAATGGTGATAGGGAGAGGCTCTCAGCAATGTTATGGGATCAGAATTGTTTGGTTTGATAGACACTGGCTTGGGTGTCGAGTACTACCCATTATTTTCACCCAGAAGACATTACACTGGTAGAGTGTGATATATGGGAGTTTAACCACTCCAAATGGATCCCATTCTAGTCTTAAAAATGGTGCTATTAACTGAAGTTTAAAAAATACTTATAGGGCACCTGGGTGACTGAGTCAGTTAAGAGTCTGCCTTCAGCTCAGTAATGATCCCAGGGTCCTGGGATGGAGCCCTGCATTGGGTTTCCTGATCAGTGGAGAGCCTGTTTCTCCTTCTTCCTCTGCTGCTCCCCCTGCTTGTGCACGCATGTTCTCTCTCTATCAAATAAGTAAGTAAAATCTTTAAAATAGATAGAGATAAATAATAAATAAATAAATAAATGACTTACAGTCTCAGTTTTCAGCTTCACATAGAGAACCCTAAGATAAAAAATGATTTTAAAATATTTGGAGTTTACAGAGATAAAGGCATTTTTCTTATTAAAAAATGAGTTGGTGGATTTCCCCTTCTACTCCCAGTTAAATTTTCAAAAGAAGTCAAGTTACATTCTAAGACCTAGCTAAAACTGTATAATTATCTTTGTAATATTCCACAGCCAGAGATTCAACATAGAGATGTTTGAGAATTGAGACAAGAAAGAGAAAATGAAATAGTAAGCAAGTATATTAAAGAGCTATTCTCCTTATAACTCTTGATTTCTTCTGATCTCATATTGCTGGATTTATTTCTGTAAAGTTGAACTGAATTTTAAAATATTGTATTTTTAACTATTTATTCCTACTGTGTGGTTAGTTTCTGCAATATAAAGATCAATCAGAAATAGACCTTGCCATTGGGGACCTGGGTGGCTCAGCTGGCTGAGCATCTGACTCTTTTTCTTTCTTTCTTTCTTTTTTTTTTTTTTTAAAGCATCTGACTCTTGATTTCAGTTCAGGTCACTATCTCAGGGTCATGAAATCGAGGCCCCCACAGAGCTCCATGCTGGATGTAGAACCTGCTTAAAATTCTCTTTCTTCCTTTCCCTCTGCCCCTCTTCCCACCCCACTCATGCACATGCTCTCTCTCTCTCAAAATCAGAAGAAGAAGAAGGAGAAGGAGAAGGAAAAGGATAAAAAGAAATGATACTTGCCATTAATGGGCTTATAGACTAGGAGAGTAGACAGATACACATAAGAATAATTGCAATATATTAAATTTGTGTGTTAGCAGATGAAGTCCCCTTTCTATATTTTTAATATCATAGTAGACACTCAAAAACAGGTGTTGAGGGACTGTTTAGTAACATGCTAAGGACGTTGCCTAATTTAGCATGGGGAAGGAAGTGCAGTCCAAATCTTCTTCATAGAGGAGGTGCTGATTTGAAGCCATTCTTTTTTTTTTTTTTAAGAGTTTATTTATTTATTTGAGAGAGAGGGATACTGAGTGAGAGAGAGCACAAGCTGGGGAGAAGGGCAGTGAGAGAGGGAGAAGCAGACTCCAGCTATGCAAGGAGCTTAGAGCTAAAAGGGGCTCAATCCCAGGACCTCGATATCATGACCTGAGCCAAAGACAGATGCTTAACGGACTGAGCCACTCAGGCACACCTGATTGAAGCCATTTCTGAAGGCTGAGTATAAGCTAGAAAATATATAGATTTTGATGGGGACTGAGCTAGGAGAGCACTCTAGGTAATAAGAAAAACAAAGAAAGAGCAACAAAATAAGAAATAGTAGCTTAAATTCCTCCAAGAAGTATAGTATAGTTAGAGCACAAGGTCTATGTGTGAGAGACAAATAAAGCCTGAAAGGTAGCAAGAGACAATAGCTTAAAAGGTCTTGTATCCCATTTAAACGTTTGGACTTAATCTTGACTGAAAAAGGAAAACATTGAATTATTTCGGGTTGAGAAGGGATATGATCAGCTTTATGTTCTAGAAAGCTTAATCGTGCTATTGTCATGTGAAGGACATTGAAGGCGCGGCAAACTGAAAAGCTAGAAACTAACTGGGAAGGGTTTATAAAAACTCTGGCATGAACCAACGTAGCACCAGCCACAATGGAATATATAGGTTATATGAAGATGTTTAGGAGCTAGGGTGAACGGGTTCCATGATTGATTACATGTGAGTGTGACAGAGATGGACTGAGATGAATCCTAGGGCAGTTGCACCATTAACAAATTTGGAGGACCAGAGGATGATCAATTTTGAGGGGAATATTGTATTATACTTTGGGGAGTTTCAAAGTGCAGATATCCAGGCCGAAAACAAAATTGGAACTTAGACAGTATCGGTCAGACAGTTTAGGTTATGCTTCAGACATAACCTGTTATGTTACAGGATGTATTTAACAGACATCCCTGAAATCTTAATGACTTGAAAATAACAGTTTTATTTTCTGCTCATGTTACATATCCCTTTGGTCCTCACTCCAAGAGTATTCATCCATTGGAAAGTTGCTGGTCCTTGACGCAGAGAGAGCTTTATAAAATTGCACACTGTCTTTTAGAGACTTCTCTCTAGAAGTCACACATGTCTCTTCTAGCTAATGTTCTACTGGCCAAAGACTCCATCGCACAGACAGATGGAGCTTCAAGAGAGTGCAAAAAATACAATCCCAATCATGTACATATACACCTAGAAGAAAAGAGCTGAAGAGAGCACAGATGGACAGTGACATAAATTGGAAAACCAGTAATGATAAGTGTCATTTGAAGATACTATAGTAGGTAAAATCATCTCCAGAAATATATATAGTGTAAGATTAAAGCCAAAAACAGAATTTTGGGGAGCATGGACATTTAAGTACAAGAAGAAACCTTAGTAAAGGCGACTAAAAAGGAGACACCAGAGAGCTAGATGAAAAATCAACCACAAAAACTCAAGTAAAACCATCAATTAGAATCAACAAAGCCATTTTTATATACAAGAGTATTTTTAAAGATTTTATTTATTTATTTGACAGACAGAGATCACAGGTAGGCAGAAAGGCAGGCAGAGAGAGTGGGGGGGGGTGGGTGGGGGGGTGGAGCTTGATCCCAGGACCCTGGGATCATGACCTGAGCTGAAGGCAGAGGCTTCAACCCACTGAGCCACCCAGGTGCTCCTACAACAGTATTTTTAAATCCCCATTAAGTAGTTGAGACTCTAAGAGCTTGAATAATTAAATTTTATTCTGTGGAACTGAACTTGTGTGTTTTGATATTATCCAAGTGACTTGTTCTTCCTGACTGTGAAAAGTAGGTATCATTAATAGACAATGAAGCTTTTTTTCCCCTAAGAAACATAAAGAGCAGGTTTATTAGGGTATGAATGCATTGTAAAATGTATCAAAAACAAACAAACAAACTCCAGGTAAATAAAGAAATAGGCACAAGAAATAATAGGTTCTGCCACCGTGTCCCTTATATATCATTTGTTTGGCTGCTCAAGAGTAGCCAGGGAGTCACTCCATGGGTATACAAGTAGCATTTTACAATGGCAATGAAATTCCAGTACTATTTCCTTAGGATCACTTCCCAGAAAAGTGAAATTGAAAGGTAAAAGAATTGTGATTTTTAATACACTTGATATCTATATTTGGGAAGCTTCCAAGAAGATTATATTCTAATATCAGTGGTATATGGAGGTGTCTATTCTTGAATTGTTATAACACTGATTTTCGTGTTTTAAGAGTATAAATAATGATATACACTGTTTTGCATAATATTTTACTTGGCATTTCTAGTGATGTCGAACTTTTATATATACATGCTTTTGTTTGTCTGTATTTCTTTTTATACGAGCACAATTGCTTGTACCTTTTCTTCTCTGATTTTCTCTTGGGTTTCCATCATTTTTCTTATTGATTTTTAAAAACTGATAAATATGTAATATATGTGGCGAATGTATATATATATTCTCTCTCTATATGAACATCACCTATTTGTCTAATAATAGGGAATATTAAAAATAATATGGTATAAATATTCATACATTTAAACAAAATATGTTTAATTCACAGATGTCCAGATATTGAGCTAGATATTGGGGATATAATGGTGAATAAAACAAACACAGGCCCCTGTTCTCATTGATTTGATGACCAAGAAAGGTAGCTAGATAAGAAACAAATAAACAATTAAAAGAAGTGATGGTAGGGCACCTGGGTGGCTCACTTGGTTAAGTGTCTGCCTTCGGCTCAGGTCATGATCCCAGGGTGCTGGGATCAAGCCCCATGTCAGGCTCTCTGCTTAGCGGGAATCTGCTTCTCCCTCTCCCTGCTGCTCCCCCGGCTTGCACTCTCTCTCTCTCTCTCTGTCAAATAAATAAAATCTTAAAAAAAAAAAAAGTGATTGTAATCGTAACGAGTGCTAAGAGAGAAATAACAAAGAATGTGAAGATGAGAATAACTGGGGGGTTGAGGGACCCTTTTATAGATGTATGGTCAAGAAAGCTTTTTTGAGTAAAAGATATTTAAATCAGAGCTGTAGGATGAGCAGTAACATACAAAGAACATTCCAGGTTGAAAGAACACCCTGTTCATAAGTTCTAAAGTAGAAAAGGCTTAAAAATGATCAGTATGACTGGAGTGTGAGACATGAGGGGGAAGAGCCATGAAGTCAGTCTGCACATGTGGCAAAAGTCACATATCCAGGGTTTATAGGATGTGCTGAGTTAACTGAATTTTATTCCAAAACAGTGAGGAAGCCATCAAAATGTTTTACACAGGAAAATAACACGATTTGATTTCCATTTTAAGAAGATCGCTTTTGATAGCTAGAAAATTCTAGAAGAGTCAAGAATCAATTTCACATGCGCATGCCTGTGCATGTGTGTGTATATCTCTCTATCACAGCATGTTATGTTCATTTACTACCGCTGCATAGTCAGCTACCCCGAAATCTGTTTGCTTAAAACAACCACCTTCTCTCAAGGTTTGTGAAGAGGTCTGCTGGGAAATTCTGTTGAGTTGGGTCTGTTTGTTTCAAGTTTGCTGTAGTCTAGGGGCCTAAGCCAGTGACCCGGCCAAGCCCAGAGTCAGTGCGTGAAGGTGAAACAGAAGAGCACAAATCCTGGATGCCACAAAAATTTGGGCCATATATTCAATTTGTCACACATAGCTTTAAATGACAAGGTACATCAATAAAGCAATATGTATAAAGTGAAAGATACATATCAATATGTATCTTGGAAAGACACATATCAATATGTAGATACTGGAAAGATACATATCAATATGTTTACTGTGATTATCTTTCGGTGGTGGGATGTAGGGTGGTTTGGGTACTTTATATTTATTTTTCTGACAAATTTTCTGCATCAACTTTGTATTAATTTTGTAATAAAATGCTATTTTGAAATTCTAAAAAAATGTTTTATTATGCATAACAAGTGCAAATTCAGGAATAAAAAGGAAAAAAAAGAGAGGAATTGAGTTCATTTCTCACACTGATCTCAGAGGTCAGCTTTATCCATTTTCCTCATCTGTCAAACAGAGCTACCCAAAGATTAGGTATTGCTTTATTATGTTAGCTTCTTATGTCTTGCAGGCAGTCCTACAAACATCTGCTCAACCAATACCTTCCCTGTGTAGCAAAAGAAGCCCCCCAACCTGCAAGCCATCTTCTATTTGGCTGTCTCCTTCTGGCAGAACCACGGGTTTTGCTGCTTTCATATTTCAGTGTAATAAAATGACTCTTGAATGGATGCACCACGGGTACTATCAGTATACAATTTTTCACTGTCTGCAAATCAATTTGTCCATTATTTTTTTCTAGAGACCACCCCCTCCCCGGCCCTGTGCCTCATCCACTAGTATCCAGAAGTGGGTGGTATTCATTGGAGGGGAGACTGGTACAGAAAAGTATGGTCTGAGGGTGAGAAGGTCTGTGTTTAAACTATTTGATCATGTAGACAACTATTTTTATCTCTGGGATCTCAGCATTTTTATTTGGAAAAAGGAATAATAAAACACCAGCTACCTATGTCTACCTAAAGGAACAAACGTGATCCCACATGTAAAAATTCTTTTAAATTAATGCTTTCAATATCCTTAGTCTCTTTTGGTATCACCTAGAACTGAACATTCATCTTTTTGTTGTCTTCTTTTAAAAGTCAAGCAACCATGAGAGGAGTAAGATCTTATGATGACTGTTACATAATATGTAATACATATACATAATAATAAAGTCCTTGCTATCAGAGAAGGAAAAATGTGCCATAACACACTGAATTCAAATGCTGAGAAGACAGTGAAGCCAAATTTTGCCTGCTGTAAAGTTTGCCGGAGGCTGACTTTCACTTTCTGGATCAAAACTTGGGGTGTTGGTTAGGAGTACATTCAGTGGAGAAGGTCAATGAATTTTACACAGTTTTTGAGAAATATGCTCTTGTTCAAGGCTCTCTTGCCTTAGAGTTACAAGAGGATGTCAATGTCAGTGGGTTTATCAACAAATGAATAATCTTCAGAAGTGACAATTAGATTCCGATGAGAGCGTACAATGCATTTTGAAGCTTGATCAACACAAACAGAAATGGTATGAGGTAAACCCTGCACTATTAAATATATTTGAAGGCAGTTCAGTCAAACAAGTACACTTTTTATTTTGACCTTGTTGTCAGTATAAAGGAAACCAGGAGCCCTGCTATTCCCCATCCGCTCAGACGAAATGATTGATTTCTTTTTAGTTGAAATGAAAGCTTGTTTTAATTATTTTGAAAATTTTCCAGACAATCATAACTTTCAAGCTATCAGAGAAAGCAGAACTGTGACAGGAAAAATAATACTTAATTCAGGTGTTCTATTGTAGGTAATAAGCGTGTGTACTTTGTTTTCATGGGGTAGAAAGGAGAACAGAAGTAATATCGACGATGAAACACATGAACTCCTAATCTAATCCCAGATGAAAACTTCTCAGTGAGGTTGCCGGGAAGCAGACCTTCGGCAACAATGAAATGCCCACGTGAGAGGTTCACCGTGGAAGACCTGTGTGGAATGAATGTAGCAGGAGCTCATGGTCTCTTGTTGCTAGTTATAGGCTCATGTTTCTTTTTGGCCCTGTAATTTACTAGCTTTGTGACGTAGGTCAAGTATTTAATCTCGGAAAAACTCAGTTTCCTCTTCTGCAAAAATCTACTTACGGCATTACAAACGTACAGAGTGCTTACATTCCAGGCTTTTGATACACATTATTTCCTCTGATTCTCACACTAGTCCTAGGAGTACTGAAGCTGAGGCAGAATAGAAAATAAACTTGCCTGAGATCACAGAGCTGACAGGTGGCTAAATTGGATCAATCTTAATCTAAATCCTTTAGCACTCTACTACATCGCTCTGCCCATCCGGACGTGGCATAAAATAAATACTTCTCGAATGTTAAATCTCTCTTTGCTCCCTCTAAAAAAGTACACTGTTACTGAGGTGATTTTCTCAACAGGATTCTCTGAGGAGAAAACCTGAGAGGGTGAGGAAAGAACTTGCCTGGAGTCTCTGTGGGCTTCCTTCCAGAATAAACAATGAGAGGATGGTGGTCAGAGAAGTGACCAGATACTCTAAATATCTAAGAGTGGTCTCCCAGGGCCGGCTGGTGGGTGAAAAAAGAAAAAAAAAAAAAAAAAACACCACAAAAAACCCCTGTAGAGATGGTAAGGCATGAGAGAAGAGGTGGGAGAAGTGAAGGGGCAAAGAGAGAGACAACATGAAAAGTATGAGGGTGGAGGGAGAGAGTCAGGGATAAAAGAAGGTTTTAGCAGAAACTTTGAGTTTAAAACTCTGAGGGGAACAGAGTAGTGTCTGAGGAGAAAATCTAAGAAACTTTCTGTGTGCAAAACTGTGTAAAACCCTTACAACTCCAGTTAAGGAAACTCAAAACAAAAATCTGCCTTCTTGTCAGAGGATATGGATTTGAATTGCTGGGTGGTGGTGGTGGTGTTGAGTGAGCTTTTGTACAGACACTATTTATGGAGATGCTATTTATGCAAACTTCCTGCTTCATAAGGGGGAGGGGGCCGCACGTGCTCACGATGGCAGTCTGCGTTACCTGAAGAGCTAAAACCCTGGAAGGACCGTGAGGTGGTGGAAGAGCAGTGAGGAGAAAGGCCGAGTTCAAGTCCTGGACTTAATTGCCAGAGCTAAGTTATACAGTCCTTCCTAAATGGGGGTCATGATAGCTGTCTCAAAGAGATGGGAGGCTCAGGTGAGGAGACGGTGCTCTCTACACAGGAACGGCTCCGCGAATGTCAGTTCTGATGACTATGTGGCACCTAAATTTGTTAGCTTTCAAACAGTTCTATGGTGGGCAAGGAACATCTTACTTAATGGTACTGTTGGATTTTCCTCTGAAAAAGCAAATTAGTGGCTTTCTACAAATTACCAGGTATTCTATGTGTCTCTCTTATATGAGGCTTGAAGAGGCAGCAAGTGGAGGGAATTGCACTCTGGGAATAGGTTCTGATGATAAGACGGATGGCAATGATCATATTTTCTGAACACAAATTAAAGACATATGGTCAGACAACAGGACAGAACATTTGGGGGTGTATCCGGAAGAATCTAGGATCATTGGTCACCAGAACTATAAGCTGGCATTGCCAGCAAGGACTCTACAAGCCCTTCATTTTCAAGGTTTCTGCTGGAGGGCAAAATTCCAAGTTTACGAAGGAGTGCACTACAAGGCTTTTAATTTCCCCTTCTGCACCCAGGGGGACAAATAATTAGTGCTTTCATAGGTCTAAAGAGGAGCCCAGAGCCCAGAAATTCTGCTATCAATGCTTGCTTACTAGGAAAAGACATGCTTGTGCCATGCATCACTAAGGATTATAACAGATTAGCAACTAAATTTGAGTTAATTAAAAATAATCAACTATAATAAGAAGAGAGTTTCCAGAAAATTACCATATTGATCAAGTTGCTGTCTAAACAACTTGGAAAATACAGTACAAATTTTGGAGACCCAATGCCAAGTATCTGAAAAGACTCATTAAAAATTACTTAAAAATATTACAAAACTCAATTTTATTAATAACGATCATAAAAATACAGAACAGATAAATAGTTGGGGGAAGTTTAAGCTTAAAAGTCTACATAATTATGCAAAACTTAAAACATAAAATGCAACATGACTTTAAGAACTTAGAATCTAGTGTGAAAAGGTGAAGATTTTTTTAAAAATGAAAATAACAGTGTTTGGTAATAAATAAAGCCGTATGATGTGTTATGAAATACTTGAATGGTGACCTACATTTTGAAGTAGACAGTAATGCAATTTTGGAAAATGAGTTCTCTTACATTAAAGGGCCACGTAGCTTATCATTAGATTATTTAGAGGGGAGAACCTACAAAAATGCATCTTAAGTGTTTTGATTATTAGTTGCAATCTAGTTACAGATTTTTTAAAAGTCTTCTCTTAAAACAAAGTCACTTGAGGAACTCCTAATTTGTCACAGTGAATGTCTTCTCAGTGAAATAATATGTTTGTTAAGTGAGACATTCAGCGTCTTTAGATGCATGAAAGTAGATCTGGTGAAATGAATTTCCTGGTTTAGTTTCAAAATTGTCATAAAACACATTGGATGTCACAGATTGACTGAAGTTAAAATGTTTCTGCTGGTGTGAAATCTATTAATCTGTGTTTCATTTATTGGATTTACTCATATTCATCTATTTCCCCAAAGGATTTGTGATGACTGTTTGCTTCCTTTATAGGTATGTCCTGGATATTGTTGTCTGCTCCCTTGTTTTATTTTTGTGAGTCTAGTTCTCCTATTCAATAAAAATATACATGGACAGAATTGAATGAGAAAACAACTTATCTAGGAGAGAAAGACAGAATCCAGACTTGGAGGAAAACCTCTACCAAAAGTTACAAGCAAACTTTTCTTCTGCCCCAGAGGCTCTGAGCTCACTCATAACCCATAAAGTGAAGATATCCATCACTCAGCTAGGCAGTACCTGCACCAGCGGGAGGATGAGAGCCCGTGATTGCAACTGCTGGCTGATGAGCTCCGGCAATAATCTCATAACTATAATGGGAGTTAGCTGCCCAAAGGAGGAAAAGACAAACACAGGCCCAGGACACCTTAGTAAGTTGTTTCAGAAATAGGATGAAGACTGATACAGAAATTAGAACTCGATATCATGAACAGATAAACAGTCAGTTCTCATTCCTTCCAAGTTGTCTAGGTGATTTGCAGAAGACTGGGGAATTACTTGATTCCCCTTTACTTTCAGGAAGAGATGAAGTAATTAAAAATCTTCCCCAAGAGAAAGTTCTTGGCCCTGGCGGAGCTACAGGAGATTTCTATAAAACCTTTGGCTTAGCCCTCTCTGTACGTTTGCTTGACGAGCTCAATGACTTGAGGGACTCAGGTGGATTCATCCTTGCCAACCCTTACATCCAGATTATCTTAATTGCTAAAAGGGATAAAGATACAGAAAACTGTACCACATTTAGGTTCAGACCCCTGATTAAAGTGGATATCAACTCTTGGAAAGGATCCTGACAGTTCTCATCATTATTTGGAATCTGGGGCACAGTGATCATGCAGTTGTTTAGAGATATGTCATTCTTTGAATAAGATGATTTTTTTTTTTTTTTAACCTGGATCTATGTTCTGTTAAAGTCACACGGCACTGGACACTCTACCCATTGTTTTTCTACTAAAGGACAATTTTTATTTTTTGGCAGAGCAGTGAGTGTCAGGTATGTACTATGGGCTCACAAATCTAAGGCCCTCATTATTTAATAGAAGCTTTTCTTTTTGGTGTTCCAAATGAGCAGGAAATTCTAAATTTCTCTCTTTCTCAATGTTGTTAGGGCTGAAGTGTGGAAGCTGACATTACATTATACCATCATCACCTTGCTGATACACACACACACACACACACACAAGGGTGGGGAGAAATAAACAAAAATACATCTTGTAGTATGATTCCATTTATATGACATGCTGGAAAAAGCAAAATTATGGATATAGTAAAAAGGTCAGAGGTTGCCAGGTGGTAGGGAGAGGAAGGAATTAATGGGTAGAACACAGAGGAATTTTGGGGAAGTGAAACTATTCTGCATGATACTATAATTGTGGATTCATGTCATTATAAATTTTACAAACCTACAGAATGTCTTACACCAAGAGTGAACTCTTAAACTACAGAATTCGAGTAATTATGATGTGTCAGTGTAAGTGCATCTATTGTAACAAATGTGTCACTCTGATGGGGAATATTGATGTTGGAGTAGGCTATGCATTCTTGGGGGAAGGGGTGTATGGGAAATCTTTGTACCTTCTGCTCTAAACTGCTATGAAACTAAAACTTCTCTGAAAAATAAAGTCTATTAAAAATGCCTCACAAAATGTCGCTGTTGTTCTTAAAAGTAAAATAGAACCCCCAGGAAACTTTCTGGGTAATGAATGTCAAAGTATGCGTTTGCCAAGACTATCCAGATGATTGAGGCTAAAACTTTTTTACATGAAATATCCATGAATTGCATTTTTTTTCAACAAGATGCCCTGGCCAAGTATTCTAAAAATACTTGCTTTACTAAAGAGGCGTCTCTAGATGCTTGCCATACCTACAGGCCTCTCTTCAGTCAAGTTGCCCCATCTTCTCATGAGGGAAGCTATGCTAAGCAATTCCTTACATATGGTTGTCATCTTCCATGCCAAGTGACCCCCCATGCTGACTACATGTCATTTGAACAAGGAATGGTAACTGACCCAAGGACATTCAATGGCCAGTGGTCTTTAAAGAATCCTGGCATGAAAGCTTTACCCAGCAAGGAAAATAGGGGAATCTGAATGCAAGAAATTAAAGAGAAAGTGAGATGGTTATAATGGAAACAGAAGACATGTAGAGAAGGAGAAACAGAAGAATAGTTGAGTCAAGTTAACAGCTGACATTTGAGATCACTGAATTTCAGTTGCTAATGGGATGACAAAATAACTAGGTTGCTAGTTGAGTGGATTCTCAATGATCTCCAAAAATATGTCTAGGTTTTCATAAAACAAAACGAAACAGAGAAAAACAATAAAAACAATTCCTATTCTTTTTAAGGTCTTCCTGGGTGTCTGTCCTGAGCTCCTATGTGGAATGGTCATTCATTAAGTCATATATTCAACAAATAATTATTGAGCAGGTACCACATCCCAGGCACTTTGCTAGCAGCCAGAGGAACAACAAAGTACAATGCAGGCATGATTCCTCCCTCATGGAGATTATAGTCTAGTAAGCTTAATAAGACACAATATTAATTAGTAGATTTAGGATGGTGCTAGAAAGAAGAACTGTATGCTATGAGGCTTTTGGTGGAATGCACTAGCATAACTGTGAGGTAAAGAGTTCCTGGGGTTGAGATTCTTGTCTCTCTTATCTCAGTGAGATCCTTAGAATAAGATCTTTTTTACTTGAGTACAGATAAACCAAAACCATTATATTTGCCAATAAAATCATCAATAAATATAAAAAAGTACAAACTGGCATTTAGGATAACATGGTGGGAATACCTCTATCTTCCAAAGATAACCAATACAGAAACACGAGAAGAGTCTTTCTATTGGACATCTACTTCTGTGGCTCTTCAAAGTCTACATGAGGTTATCTTAAATGAAATAATCACCTTTCCCATAAAAAATATTTCAGCTCCTGTTTCATTATATGTTTCATTAGCATTGCCATTTCCTTCTATTTCAAACATGGCATTACCATACTCATCCTAGACTCTGTCCTCTCACTCTCACTAACCAGATAGGTTCCCACTCAGCAGTGGACCTCACAATCAGCCTCTCTTCTCTATCCTCGCTATTATTTTAATCTAGACCAGAGGTTGATAAACTATAACCAGGCCAAATCTGACCCAATGCCTGTTTTTATAAATAAAGTTTTATTAGAACATAGCCATGTCCATTTAATTATTGTTTCTGGTGATCTTCATACTACAATAGCAGAGTTGAGTAGTTGAGACAGAGGCCATGAGGCCAACAAAGCCTAAAATATTTACTATCTGGCTCTTTACAGAAAAGTTTCTGGACCCCAAGTCTAGATACATCATCCTTTGCTTCAACTATTAAAACATCTCCATACTTTTCTTCCATAAGCATCTTTTATCACTACATTCTGTGTCCTACCCTATGGGTTCTAAAACACTAATGGGATTGTCACTTACCTGCTTCCAGTTCAACATGAGCACACTTTTGCCACAGGAAAAACAACCTAAGAGGCATGCAGGCCTTCACAAGAAGCTTCCGCTGACAACCCAGCAGTTTCCCACCACCATGCTCCCAGCACAAGGAACACTTGATACTCCTTCATGACCCTTCACACATGCTATTCATACTGCTGAATGGCCACTCCTCTCTCCATCTCCACCCACCCTTGAAACTTCACCAGCAAATGTCATATTGTTTCTTAAAAATCAGCTCAGCTGCCATTTTCCCATGTGAAACCTTTACATCTGTCCCCTCAGCTCCCACCAGAGGATCCCTTTGTCTTCTGGGCTTCTATGGGGCTGAGTTCCCATTTATCATAACACTTACTATGCTCTATCACTAAATAATGATCTGTTTAAATGCTGCCCGCTTGCATGGATCTTGTCTCATTTAGTTTTGCATCAAGAGCATTTAGCATAGTCCTTAGCACCCCTTTGGCATTCAGTAAATCGTTTCCACTCTTGCGTGTTACTCATAGTACATCTAGACGGTGTTCAGATTCATGCTTCTCTTGGAATTGTGGAAAACCGGGATAGATCAAAAGTTTTATAGATATTTTCTATTTATTTCTCCCAGTCTCAATTACTGAGATATAATAACTCTCTTCAAGAAGTTAGTGATCTGTTTGCAAAAATTAAATGGATCTTGATGTAAACAGAAAATAATGTAAGAGAGGACTCCAGTAAGAGGTAGAGGGAATTTTGAAGTGTGGGGGTTTCATGAGAAATGAGTCAGACAGAATCGTTTTGCAGAGGAAATATGACTAGTTTTTCAGTGCTTAATATGGTGGATAGCTTTGGACAAGAATTCACTTTAGAAACTGTTTCACCATTCATTCATTTGTTCATTCATTCATTCACTTCACTTCACTGTGTCCTCCTTATGGATCTTCTTGCTTTCCATACCTAAAAACTATCTTTTTCTCCTAGCCTAAACCACGAGTGTCTTTCTCTTCACCTGGCTTCTTATCATGTTATCTTATTATCTTTAGATTCCAATGAACCCAAGTTTGGGTTCAGTGCACTTTTCTCTTCATAGGAAGATACAAATACTTGTGTGTTTTGATTATCATCTCTCCCAACGGTTAAATGTGGTCAGGACCATATTTTTCTAGTTAACCTAGAGTGGCTGACTTGTAGTATACACATTTGATGATTCTTTGCCTTTCATTCTTTTGACAGGTACTTATTGGGTACTACCTTTAGGCAAAGGTACTAGAGTTAATATAGGTAAAGTTTTAGGGTAGGAACCAAGAGGATCTGCAGTAGAAGGAAAAGTAGTTGGAAAACAGTTAAATAGGTAAGATGTCTATATGACTGCAATGTAATTCCCCTTAAGCCAAGAAGAGTAACACCTTGCGATCATAAAATCTTGTTTATCTTTATGTCCTCTGTGGGGGAATGGAAAGGAAGAACCAGTGCCGGGAGGTGGTGGTTATATGAATGAATTAATATGTGAGGGTAGGTTCTCAGTCTTCAAAATTCCTGCTTCTAATGTGATAATCAGAGCCCCACTTTTTACATCCACTCTGGAACAGCTGACAACTAGTAGAATTCTATCTCGGTATCTGAGGTTTTAAAGTTCTTACCCAAACTAGGATGGTTAGACAAGTGGGTAGGGAGGGCCTATTGCTAGTCAGTTCTGTGTACCAAGCGATCAAATGTTCTCAACTGTGTTTCAAAAGTTTCTGTGTTTTGTTTTGAAGTTAAAGTTAAAACACTGGCATAGAAATATGAGTGGAAAGGGGAAAGAATAAGCTAATGACAAGAAAAGCCCACTGCCACCAGCAAAACTGTTAACCATATGTAATTCTTTACAAAATTTGGAAAATGTCAATAGCTGCTGAATCACTTGGGGCTAAGACTTGACAGATTTTAGTATCTAAAAACAGACTCATTTTATAAGTGTTTAGGGGGGAAATTCTCTAAAGAGAAGCATGAAACACAAGAGGTGAAGTCTTGCTTAAAGAATCTTTCCTTAGAAATTTGGACAGTGAGCCACATGATTTTTTTTATTTTTTATTTTTAGAGAAACTACCTTTTAGATTGACATTAAATGGGTGTCAAGAAGGTGCATGTGGAGATAACCCCAATCTCCTGTATGGTTACTCTCTAGGCTGTAGTTTGCAAAGGGGTTATTTCAGGCACTGCTCTGAATTCCAAAACTGGGTGGCTTTGTCCAAGTCTCTGTGGTTTAATAAATTTGCTTCCAGAAATAGCATAGGATTTTTCTCGTTAGAGTCTCTTATTAGAGGCTAGTATAATCAACAAAATATTTTTTAAAAGTAATTTGATAGCACGATCTAGATGCCCCTTTTGCTATAATATTCTGATTTTAATTATTTGTATGATGCGAACTGGATAAAAGATATAATTGGGCACAGAACAGATAAGGACTCAAATTTCAGGGATATATGGTGTTCAGAAGTTGAAGCTAGATTCCAACTAGGGGAAAGGCTCTAAATAAAGAGTTGGGGATGTAAAATCAAAATTAGAGCACAAATCCAGAGAGCCAGTAAGGGAGTGAGAGCTAACATAAAAACTCAAAATGAGGGTGAGGTATGGGAGAGTGCCACAAAATGGAGGGACGGTTTTGGGGAATCAAGAACTTACTGTAATTGGATGAGAGAGCAGACCAGATGAATTTTGGAAGTTCAGGACTTAACTGGAATGTTGGGCTCATTTAAATATCCAAAGTGGGGTAAACAGCAAACTTTTCATATGTTGTAAATATTATGAGGATACTCAAGGTTGAGAATGGATCTGTTTACTCTCCTTGCAGTTTCCTTATATTCTGCTGTGATCATTGGTATGTGATTCCTTTTATGGACTAGTTGAATGTTTGGGAACCTTGGGATCTTGTCCATTTATATATGAGCAAGTACGGACTGCCTTGTCCTCATGCCTTTTATATTTAATCTCTTTCTACTGGACTCTATTTTGTATATTGCTGCCAGGAGCTCTTCCACCACAGGGCTGCTCAGCTCATGAACCTATAATGGCTCCTATTGCTTCAAAGCCAATATTCACATATTCGGGATTTCTATGAACTTCAGTGACTCTTTCTTGCCTCAGTTTTCACTCCTAATTCATAAGCTCTTCCATCCTAACAAGGCAGGTCACTTTCTTTCCTCCAGTTCCTACCTATTCCCACAATCCTTTCCCATGTGCTCTCCTTCAACCCAAAACCTCCATTTCTTTCAATACTCATATCGAGTTTCATAAGGTCCAAGGAACTTTCACCGATTATGTTTACTGTACTTAAATTTGGATATTTTATTTTTCCACAGTACATAGTCTCTTAAACTTTCATGTAGAATATGATTTATTTCCAAGTGGATTCATGCATATATACATTTTTGTCCTGATACGGTCAAAATTCCTGAGAAACACCCTTCATTTCTTTTATATTCATTTTGAGGCTCAAATAGAAGTTTGAATACACAGGAGGCACTCAAGTAATGCTTATAGAAGAGATGAAGACATCTCCCCACACTACTGTTGCTTCCTAATATAGAGTGTTAAAAATTGGTTTGTAATAGAGCAAATGCTCAATTTTTATGATTCCGAATAGGGCATATATAATTCTGTAAGTTTGTAGTACTTGAAGTTCTAGTGTACTTTTTCTTAGTATGGGAATTTTAAATTATTTCAACTTTGCCAACATTTCTGCCCTAAATATCTGACTACCCATTTTTTGGGGGGTGACAAATAGGTAGTTGTTTTGGCAGCAGGAGGATACCCCAGATTTTAATGAAATTGGACTACATATCAGCATGAATGCATTTTAGATTAATTCAGTGGAGCATCATTTTCCAAAGCTAAGTCTGTGGATAGAAGAAGCAGTGTTAATCAATGGAGTTCTATTATAGGGGTATAGATAGATATATAGATAGACAGATGGACATGGAATATAAATTCTTGTAGATGTAGATGGAGCTGTAGTTGTAGATGTCTGTTGTAGATATAGATGTCTGTGAGTGGAACTTCTTTTTCATATGCAGCTGTCTTATTTGTTGTCAAATCTTTGGTTAGGCAAAAGGTTGTTGTGTGGTCTTTTATCAATGTCACTGGGAGTCTAATAACTTTTTAAGGATGACTTGCTTCTATGCCCCAGATCTTATTTCCTTGTGTTTCAACCCAACACTGAGTATTCTATTAATGACTGTTCTGCATATTGAATAGAGAGTGTTCTGTTGAGAAAGACCTATTTCTTTTTTTTTAAACCAGTAAGGATATCATGTGCCAGATGGTTAATTCCCATGGGTTAATGAGTGTACCCACACACTTCATGATTTGAAATATCCTGCGGACATTTCCTTTGGTGAAAGGATTGCTAGATTTTAATTTACATTTGTATGAAGTACACATTTGCTTTTTTCTGTTGATACCTAGAAAAATAGATTTTTATTCTTCTGATGTTTGGGACTTAAATAATTTACAGAAATATAAGTTCTGGTCAAAGTTTAATATTACATTTTAATTATCAATTGCATTTAAATTAGAGAGAACACAGCTCTCTGATGTGCATGTAAAGGGCAATAGTTGGCAGTATTCAAATGAATCAGTCCTGTGTCCCCGTTTCAATAAGATTTATATTTTTAACTGATGGGAGTCCTTTACATTGTCATGTCAATTAATAGGCTAATAATTTATAGCCATTTAAGAGGAAGGAGATTCTTATAAAGCAATAATGCTAAAATGTCCAAAGGTTGGCATAGCCAGAAAATTACATTTGAATCTGCTTTGAGAAAATCCATTGTAATTTTATATATTTTTCAAGTAGTTGGGTAATGATAGTTCATCCATAGAGCTGAGTTTATATAATAATTTATGCTTTAGGGATTGTAAGATATAAAGGGTAACCACAGAAATCAAATAAAGTCATAACACGAATTATTTGTACCAACAATAGATTTATAGGTTTTTAAACATAAATAATAAAATGATATTTTTATAGCACTCTATAAACAACTATAATTTGTGTATGCAACAAAATCATATGGGCCATTAGCAGCCCTGTCATGACCTCTGTTGCTGAGCAAGTTACTTTAAAGTTGCAGAGACTCAGGCGCCTGGGGGGCTCGGTTGATTGAACATCCAAATTGTGGTTTCAGCTCAGGTCATGATCTCAGGGTCGTGGGGTGGAGCTCCTGGTGGGCTCCACGCTCAGTGCAGAGTCTGCTGGAGATTCTCCCTCTCCCTATGCCCCTGCCCCTCCTCCCAATAAAAAAATAAATCTTATTTATTTTTATTTTTTAAAGATTTTATTTATTTATTTGACTGAGAGAGAGAGAAAGTGAGAGTGGAGATAGCAAGAGCAGGAACACAAGCAGGATGGGTGGGATAGGGAGAAGCACGAAGCCTGATGTGGGGGCTCAATCCCAGGACCCTGGGATCATGACCTGAGCCAAAGGTCAGTGCTTAAGGACTGAGCCACCCAGGTGTCCCATAAATAAATAAATCTTTAAAAACAAAAAAATATAGTTGCAGAGTTTCAAGGCCAGAGTTATCTCTGGAAGTCACTTCAGGTGTTATATCCAGAGTCAATTCATGGTATTTGGACTGGGGTAACTCCTTCTTTTGTTAGAAGAGAATGAAGAGGTGTCGTCGTCTCATTAGATGGGGATGGAGTAGGTAATCCACCTAAATTTATTTGGGGCATTGACAAAGCTGTCCAGATTGCTGCTAGTAGGAGGATTTCAGGTAACCAGCAACTAGTAGGGGTCAATTAAAGAAACAGCTGAAGACAGATGAACAGATAAAAATCTGGGGTATTTCTTGGGTAAATAGTCGAGATATAAAGTTCCTCCATCATTTTGCATATATTGGACAAACTCAAAAGAAACAATAACATTGTATCCTGTGTCTTATGTTTCAGAAAGTAAAGGATAGGAAAGGGAGAATTTGGGGATAAAGTTTGAGTGAGAAACTAAATATAATGTAACATAACTAGTTCAAGAAAAAGAGAGAGAACAGCTTAATGAAGAAATCAAGTGGTTCTCCTAAACATTTTAATATATACATGTTAAGGGGAATACTAAAGGTATTTAATAAGATAAAGTAAAATTGAGTAACATTTAGAGTAAAATATAAGAAAAATGCTTCATATTTAGAGAACTTCAAATTTATGAAATGTCATTCAGAGCAAAATGAATGAAACAGGATTTTTTGGTATACATTTAATGCTAGACTTTAAAAAAGATTGGTTAATAACTGGCTGGGGAGATAAAACTAGAAGCCACATAGGTTTTTTGACTCACCCATATCTCACATATCATGTAAGAATCAATTCACATATCTGCAAAGAGAACACATTATGATATCAAAGCTTTTTTTCATATTTTTACTTTGCATTTAAAACCAAAATCAGATTATAGATGTATCACATTAAAGAATCCATTTCCCACTGGAGTCTGGCTATTTCACTCTAATATTTTCAACTACTTTATTCCTCCTGTATTACATTTTACTTTTCTTTCATCTTTCCCACCGCCCCCCCCAATCTGTACATTTCTTTACTTCATCCAGTTCAATTTACTCTGCTAATGTTTAGAAAGAATATTCTAACTCAACCTCCATGTAATGGTTTATAACCTCTTGATTTTGTGATCTTTTTAAGGGCTGTTAGATTGACAAGTAAATTATACTTACTTCAGCCAATTGTAGGTACTTATGTCACTTTAAATTTAACTTTATCACTATTTGTCAAATTCTCCCCTGTGGCCCTTTTAATGTTATGATGTATTTGGCAGTATATTTTTTTATTGACATTTCAATTTTGTTTTGTAGTGTGCTAAAATTACAAGAAAACAAATGACTAAGAGTTAAACCTGAGCCAATCTAGGCTAAAGTTAAGTTTGAGGATTCTTTGGGAGGTGGTTGCTTTTGTTGAATGCACTGACCTTCGGACCCACGAGGACCCAGAACCATTCAGTCAAGATCTGGATGGTGAACCCTACTTCGTGAGGGTATAAGAACAGGGAAAGAGATCTCACAAAATAAGTCCAAGATTTAGATATCCTTACTAGCTTTATGTTTTCATTGCTTGTGCTGTGGTCAGTGAAACAAACCCCAAGTCATTTAAACATTTAGGTTTGTTGGTCTTTAACATTTTCCTTCAGTATGCTAATTATTATTTTGCTTTATTTACTATGTTTCTTATTCCTTGATCAATTGATCCCAGATGCTATAGATTGTTTGTACAACCTTGTCTGTCTTGATCTCTGTTATTTTCTCCTGCACCTGGTACTACAGTGCTTACTAGATACTCAATACATGTTTGATGACCTATGGTTACCATGTCTCTGACACAGACAACCCACACGTAAGCATGACTATAAACAGAAATATGAATTGCACACTGTAGATTATGATTGGTATGCTTTTCCCTTAGTTTTATTGATTTGGGGGAAAAAAAAGCAATGAACCCTTTTGATTTGATACTTGACTTGGCTAACTGTATAGTAAACTCCTTAGACCTGCACTAATACAGTAGCCACTATCCACATGTGGCTATATAAATTTAAATTTAATTAAAGTTAAATGACATTTAAAATTCATTCTTTCTACTACATCTGACACATTTCGAATACTCGACTGTTACATGTGACTAGTAATTACCATGTACTGAAGAATGCACATTATGTGAGACTTTCATTATTGTAGAAACTTCTTTTGGACAGTGTTGGCCTAGAAGGCTCTCTTAGAGGAGTACCCCAAGTAGGTTACTGCAGAATGTTAAAAGAAACAATTCTTTCCTTTATGATTTCAAATTGCTTTAGGAAATGTCTGCTAACTCGGATCTACAACAATATAGGTAGGACCATTCCTGGTGCTAAGTGGATCAAAATGACATTAAATGGACTGTTACCAAAAATCATAAAGTAAGATTAAAATGCCGGGAGCTATACCTGTTACATGACTTTGTAGTGACTCTCTTGGTTCTTTTCCTAGCAGTCTGAAACATATACCAACGTCTTTTAGCAATTGGTTTGGCCTATCTGCGTAAGGGATTGCTGTTGGACAATGGAAAACTTCATACATAGGGCATGTTTTCTGCATAGTCTGTCCTCAAATAAAGACAAAACTCACTGGGAATATTGGCAGTAGATACCTCATCGTTAACTCTCTCTTAGCTGCTGCAGGCAAGTGTTCAAAAGGAAGTGTTCTGGTATCCGTGTCTCTGCCTACGGAGAGGCTCATTTTCCAGTTGAGATCTGTATCAGGAAGTTATGTTTCCTGCCAAAAGGAGATTTAAGGACTGCACCCTCCCTGTATCACCAAAAGAAAACAGATCACCCACAACCCCGACAGAGATAACAAACAGATCGCTCTAATTAGGAAAAAAAAAAAAAAAAAAAAAAAAAGATGCAGCATTCTACAGACAGAGCCCAAACATTTCTGGGCTGTAAAAAAAGAGTGAACCTTTAAGAGGCTTCTGGTGGAAGCCCTTAAAATGAGTTCTTAATAAATTATACATGATGACTAAGATTAAGGTCTTCACAGGTAAAAAGGACTTCCGATGACAGGCCAGCAAAGGCCTAGAAAGGGGGGCGCCTGGGTGGCTCAGTGGGCTAAAGCCTCTGCCTTCGGCTCGGGTCATGATCTCAGGGTCCTGGGATTGAGCCCCGTGTCGGGCTCTCTGCTCAGCGGGAAGCCTGCTTCCCCTCTCTCTCTGCCTGCCTCTCTGCCTACTTGTGATCTCTTGTCTGTCAAATAAATAAATAAAATCTTTAAAAAAAAAAAAAAAAGATCCAGATGGAACCAGAACACAAACCCTTCTTTTTGCCTTCCCACCTGCCAGGATTTCACCAGTTCTTAGGGAATAGGAGCTAGAGGTTGATATCAGAATCCCACCGTTCCATCACTGATATTTATGCTGCTAGATCGAAAGTGTGTTCTGCAGAACTGCTTACTGACTACAGGAGAAAGCTTCCATGGAAATGAGTTTAGGAAATACTGGGTTAAAAAAGATTAAATAGTTTTAACAGCAATCATAAGACTTCGAAAGACTTTGACTATGTTAATGTGTGTTGTGATTCTCTAAAAGGTTGTGCAAGGGATAAAGAATTTGTTAAGCTTCTTTAATAAGCATTTGGGATTTTAGGTAAACCTCAAGGCAGAAAAAAAATTGGTCTAAGTAGCTTTATATTATAAAGCGTTGCTACTTAACCACGTTACCATAGGACTTAAGGGTTGGCAAAATGATGATGAGGCTGTGGGCATTTGATGAGTGAATACTTACAAAACTCTTAGAACAATGCCTTGCACATGGTTAGTGCCCAAAATGTGATAGCTGCTGTATTATTTTGGGACTTGGTGGGCTATTAGTTGTAGAGTTTCTCTTAGCCACTCTGTTAGTGGTAGAAGATACTGAGACACTCTTGTCCAAGCAGAAGCAAGGATACTGTCTAGGCCCTAGTGATGCAAAGTCCAAGATTGCAGAGTGTCCTCACAGGGCGGGAGGACTGGTTCAGGCCTGTGCTGGTAGTGATCAAAATGTCTCCTCCCACATGTGAGTCTGAGTGAAGGTTCCAGATCACTTAAGGAGCCAAGTGTGGAAGAGTGGTTGGTGGTATTTTGGGGGTGGAAGGAGCTGACTGATGAGGAAATAAGCCAGAGGCTATAAATAGAGATGAGTTTAAAGCCAAAGGAAATGATAAACCTTAACAATAAACTGAACTCATATCTCAGAAGGAGTGACAAGCTCTCACTTAGCAATTTTAATATTCGAACAAAATAAGCATGCCCAAATTTGGTGCCTATTTATCCCCATGTTGAAATAACAGGGAAAGAAAACCAGATATCATCTCCACAATTTTCTACTCGGATATCTCAGTTACAATTGCACTTGATAAGAATTCTGACCCAGTCTTTCAGTCCGGGGTCTCCCTCGCTGAGCCTCTCTATGTAGGATGATGAGGGAACCAAGCTTTGGTTGAAGTAAACTTTACTGGAGAGGAGTCAGCCAGCCTCTATGACAGAATCAGGTTCTGGAAGATAAAAGCAAGTGAGAACATGTGCATTATCATATGTTTCTTAAGTGTAACAGCCAGAAGATTTTTCATTCAACGTACTTTCAGGTTAAGCAGAATTTGGAAAACAGTGAGCACCACAAAGGTGCTTGTAAACTTGCCCGTTCGTGAACGTTGTGAGATTGTGTTTCTTGAAGGAAAAACACGAATTTTGGCATCATTTAAACTAAATCATTTAAAATAAAATCAATAACATTATAAAAGCCCCCAAAACAGACATTGAATTTAATTGTATTTTGATCTAGTAACTTTGAAAAGCAGAAATATCAGGTATGGCACCTACTATTTATACATTAGATTCATATTCTTGTCCTAAAGGCAATTCCTATAATCAATTAGTGTTGTATAAAGACATGGAAATTCCATCAATTTCTAGCCTGAAGATTAATTGTATGTGCGGGTTAGCCAATTTTATAGCATTTCCTTGGGAAGCCTACTTATAAGAGTTCCTATTTTAGGGGGTTATGAAAACATTAAATAAGGTAGGATATGGAGAAAAAGTTTAAAAAATAGGTTTTCTTAAAATACATTTTATTATAAAATCTGTACCAAAGTATTAATCACTTGTTTATTTTTTGTTCAGAAGCATTTAGTTAAGTGGGTGCTTGTTTAAAATCTGTAAATCTTTTCTCCATATTTAGACCTTAATAACTATCTATTTAATGAGAGAATGATGTGATGTCAGACCCATTTCCTGCAAAATATGCAGCTGTTTTCATGGCACTCTGAGCCTTATTAAAGTGATATTTTGAGAGTTATTTCATATTGCTATTCAATTACTATATAGCTTTAGAAAATACACTTTTGCTTTATCAGTACGTTGTTAATTTATTTTTATCATGACAATAGCAACATTAAAAAATATCTATTCCATTAGGATTTAACATCAAATTGATAAACTTATAGTTACTCTTTTAATACGTGTATATAGATGCTCACCATCATTAAAATTTCAGTTCTTAAAATATCCCTGTTTATCTTGCATTTTGTTTTTTATGGATGCTTCTTTCTCCCTTACTTCTGCCATATTTTCCCCAGGCCAAAGCTGAAGGAGGTCCGAAGGTCTGATGTCCAAAACATCAGACAGAAGGACTCTGTCTGATGAGGAATCAGATAGAGTTGGTCTATCTGGACTGGATATTTTCCTACCCGGTACACATTCCCCAGGTGTACCGTGGGAGAGGAAAGGGAAGGTAAAGAGTCATGGGGAGGAAGGGGACAGGGTTACAACTTCCACATGGCTCCCACTCTGCCTGGTTCCCTTGCTGGTTGAAGGGAGCTGTGTTCTGGCCTCATCTGTCTGGATGAGGAAGGGAAGAAGCTATCAGGCAATGTCCATTCTTCCCTCTTCCTGGGGAATCACTGGACATGGGACCCAACCCACCACCCCATCACTGCTGGTCTCTGGATCAAAAAGGAAGTGCCAGAGTCATTGGAGCAGGTATCTTCATTCTAATCTGTACAAGATTGAGAGAAAAGAAGGAAATGAACCAGGTATTGATGTTCTGCTATTGAATATGTTTGCCATTTCAGGGACTGTCATGACACTAAGTCCAAATTATGTTTTTGTTTTATAGTTAGTCAAGGATTATCAAACTTATTTTTTTTTCACTACAACCAGCGAATATTGTACAGTATGTTACCTAAGTATCCCTCCCAATCCATGACCTCTCCAAAAGGAATTACATGCCATTCATTATATTGCTAGGAATAAATTCAATTTCAAAACCTGCTCCTGTATAGACATTTCTTTGGTTTCCAGTCTCCTGATTCCTATGCATTCTTATAGTTAGCAATGTGTAGTTAATGAATAATACAAAGCAAGAATTGCATTTATGAAAAGGAAGAAAATATTTCATCTTCCATGTATTTAAGTTCTACACAAAGAATATGCAGTGTATAGGGTTATATAATTTAGTTAGACCATGTTTAGGGCTGACCCTTGGGGAAATTATGAAGGGATGAAACTTAGGTTTCAACGTTCTCAGCTCCCGCTTTCCAAATTCTTTGTTGTGTCCTAGATCAGATATTATTATTTTTAATAACCACACTTTGAAGCAGCCAAATGAATGGATCTCTACTTGTGAAATGCATCAAACAGAAGGGGATGTGATTAATTTTTTCTGAAATGACAGCCTGGAGGTAGGATTTGTAACAAAGAGTTATCCCTCAGCATTTGCCTCACACCATCCTAGAGGTAAGATCCCACATTTAAGAGAGTAAACAGGGCACCTGGGTGGCTCAGTGGGTTAAAGCCTCTGCCTTCGGCTCAGGTCATGATCCCAGGGTTCTGGGATCAAGCCCAACATCGGGCTCTCTGCTCCGCAGTGAGCCTGCTTCCTCCTCTCTCTGCCTGCCTCTCTGCCTAGTTGTGATTTCTCTGTCAAATAAATAATTTTTTTTTTTTTAAAAGAGAGTAAACAGATACTAGGGAGAAACACTGAAACAATTCTTTGGAAATGGAACCAGGCTAATAGGATGACTGGTGTTCATTTTTTCACTTCCAGCAGAGCTGGAGACAAAGACCCCTCCCATGTTGGTTCTGTTGGTCAAGACGCCCAAAGTTATCTATTCACAGTCGCTGTCAAAAATGCATGAGAAGAAACTCTGCTCTTCTCCAAAAAATTTTTTCTTCTTATCCAGTAAGAACAGAAATCTTAGTTCAAGGTCTTCTATTAATATTCCAGAATAAGCAGGCAGAATTGTGAAAGGTTCTACAAACCTTTAAATTGCCATTAGCTAATCAGAAGCATTGTTCAGTGATCATTATCTTTTATTAAATGACCACTGAATCAGAATGTTCATACTGCTTTTCAATTAAAATGTAGAATAGCCAGAACAGACTCAGTAGCATACAGAGCAGCAGCAACACGACCCAAGGAAGCAGCCATTACCCAGAGGTAATTGACCACTTAAGAACTTAAGTTAACTTCTTGATGCAGCCAGTGATTTCTGCTAATGTCATTTCTAAAGGCTTTTCCTACAGAAAGAGCACTCCTATAAACAATATGCCCTGTAATAGGGTGTTCAGGATCAAAACTGCTCATGGTTTTTTAAAATTCCATCAAAGCATGATCCTGTATTTTACCTTGTCATTTGTTAGGGACTTGTGCACTCTCCTACAGGGACCAAATGAAGAAATGTGACACCAAAATAAAGACGACACAGATATGATTGGTAAAGGATTTTATTGTGAATGTATTTACACACAGGCTCACACACAGACACGCACAACTCTGAAAGATCAAAGCAACTGATGGCAAAATGAAAAATTCAGCCCACCAATGCAACGAACACAAACAGGACAGTAGATAATATTTGACTCTTTCTTTTTCTCTCATGCAATTAACAATTTCCATGAAAAGTAGAAAGAGCCTAAAGACAAGATAAGATGGACTAGTTAAGGAAGAGTTAAGTTTTCCATAAGAAAGAGAAACACAGTTAAATACTACATCACAAATTACCATTTTTATGTCACTACCCCACCATGACTTTAGCACTAAGCCTGCTGCATCTTCACACTCTCATTAGGATATAATGCATATTCATGGTCCTGATTATATAGCCACTTTCTTGACTTGTTTTAATTGTGCATAAAGACACTGTGACAGGAGACCTGACCTTTTCAAGATCATTTTCTCTCCATTGCTTTTCACAAAGCTATTAACTTGTCTCCTTCCCAAAGATTGCAATAATTTATTTCCCATTAATAAAAAATTCCTGGTGCCATGCAAATTAAAATTTATTCAGCAAATAGAATTCTTTGGATTATTTTCTAATGGCTTTAAATACTTCCAGCTTAGGAAGAAAAATAATATTAATGGGTACAGGCTGAGTGGATAATTGCATACATTGGAGAAAAATGAATATATAGCCAATGCTGTAGCTTACCTCACATCAATTACCCAGAAGAGTTGCTTTACTTCTTTTTTCAAAAAATATATTAAATAATTTATTTCAGGGGGTATCATTATGGTCTTGAAATGATCCCTATTATATGAAAAGCTCAGCAACTTCCATGTATAAACAACACATGTTGGTAAAAGAAAACGAGACCAAGTTAAAAAAAAGGGTGTAGGTGTAAGCGACATTATTTAAGGTGGTCACTTAGCTAAAGTGGCAATGAGTTACAATATAACATGAGCAGAAAATAAATGAAATGCAAGGAATTAGATTTCTTTTCTTACTAAATGGCACCTGTCTTTCTCTTTGTAATCAGTACTCTAGGAGAGAACCAAATTTCCAGAGGATGTTGCTTTTGAACTTCATTATTCTGACAGAAGTTAAGAATATCTTCTCCATGCCATGTGCTTTTTTCCCTTTTCTTTGCATTTTATGTTAATTTATGAAACTCTGGTGTTAAAATGTTTATGTACAAAAATGTTGTAGACCCAAAGCTCTGTGAGTAGCACATAATAATTACTGTCAACCTATTTACTTCATATAAAAATAATACTAGTGCCTAAAGGTTGACATTTTAACTTTGAGCCATCATAAACATAACTCTTTCTGGTTCTTGACATAGTAATTGCATTGGACAGGAGGGATTAGAACACCCGAGAGAACTTTGTGGGTTTGAAATTTTCCAATGGAAACAAAGCTCTTTGAGTGTTTTCTTCATAGTCTAGGAAATTAGAAAAGGAAGGAGTGGGTGGACAATCTAGTTAACCTGCCAAATGGGGCAATTTTTCCCCTTAAATAGAAGACTTCATTGTCTGTTTCAATCTAATTTTAAAGACTTCTTTTCCTGTCCTCTCTCATAATCCAAAAGGGAACAAAAATCTGAGAAAGAACTGCTATTTTGATGTTATATAGTATACAGTGAGATTTTTACACACATTATTTCACTGGACCCTCAGATGATTTTTTGAGTCAGGTAGGGTAATTTTTTTTTTTTTTAAGATTTTATTTTATTTATTTGACAGTGAGAGAGAGAGATCACAAGTAGGCAGAGAGGCAGGCAGAGAGAGAGAGGAGGAAGCAGGCTCCCTGCCCGATGCGGGGCTCGATCCCAGGACCCTGAGATCATGACCTGAGCCGAAGGCAGCGGCTTAATCCACTGAGCCACCCAGGCGCCCCGGGTAATTTTTTTTTTTTTAAGATTTTATTTATTTCTTTGACAGACAGAGATCACAAGTAGGCAGAGGGGCAGGTGTAGAGAGAGGAAGGGAAGCAGGCTCCCTACTGAGCAGAGAGTCCGATGCGGGGCTCGATCCCAGGACCCCGGGATCATGACCTGAATTGAAGGCAGAGGCTTTAACCCACT
Organism: Meles meles; assembly: GCF_922984935.1. Classification (NCBI taxonomy): domain Eukaryota; kingdom Metazoa; phylum Chordata; class Mammalia; order Carnivora; family Mustelidae; genus Meles; species Meles meles. The sequence goes on along the minus strand of NC_060066.1, from coordinate 44,248,337 downwards.
GAGCCATTCAGGCGCCCCCGGTAGGGTAATTTTTTATACCTTGTTTTACAGAAAAGGAAACTGAAGGCCCATAGAAATGAAACTATGTACTCGAAGTTATAGACTAATAAATCAAGAAGCCAGGACTCAACCTAAGATTCCATGGCTCTTTCTAAGTGCCTACCAATCAGCTCAAATTAGCTAGTCTTATCAAACTCTATAGTAGTGGTTGTCAATTGGGGTCAATATTGCCCTCCAGGAAACATTAACAATGTCTAAAAATGTTTTCAGTTGTCACAACTTATATGTGTGTGTTGAAAGGTACTATTGGCAGCTAGTGGATTAGGGTCAAGGTAAACACCTTATAATGCACAGAACAGTCTTCTACAGGTTGGAATTATATGGCTCAAAATGTAACGGTACCGTTGTTAAAAAATTCTGGTCTATTAACCTATGATTAAAAAAATAAAATAGAAGTAAACAACTTTATAGATACTTGAATTTTTAGTTTGAAAGCATTGAGATGTTGTTCTACAACAATGGAAAGAAAAATAAGAGAAAACCAAAAGCAAACAGAACCAGAAAGTAAAGTAAAAGTAAAGTAAAGTCCTCAAGGGATGGCAACAATTAAAATAATTAAATAATTATTAAATGATTAATTATTTAATGAAATTATTAAGTGATTAATCATTTGATTAAGTAATTAAAATAAAATAGTAAAAAGAGAATGTTTAGATTAAGGATGGAGGAAGGTCCTAGAAGGACACGGTAGTTGAGAAAACTCTGAAATTCATCCAGAAATAAAGAAAAGATGATGTGGATCTTGGGATGTCTAGAAAAGGACACTGTCCTGAGAATACCAATACTTGATACTTGCCGGGAGATGCCCTTTAACAGGAGGTACTATTAGACAAGCCAATCAGAGAAATGCACAGAAGGAGAGGAGAGAAACCCTAGGAAGTGCTCTAATGCAGGAACAGAATCAGTGTTTAAAGTGTGAAAATCTTGGCAAATAAGTGAAAGAAAGAAGTTCATTGGACTATCAATAAAGGTAAGGGTGGAAAATCAAAATAGGCCTTTATAACTTGCTTGTTTATTTTTAATTTTTAAAATTTTTAAAATTTTTTTGTCATGTTATGTTAGTCATCATGCAGTACATCATTAGTTTTTGATGTAATGTTCCAAGATTCATTGTTAAAATAGGACTTTAAATAGGAATTTAAACTCAGCACAGAGCATTCTTTCTGCGGGAATTCATCTTCTGTGTTCTGGAATCTTCTTTTATTATGTATTGTAATCAACTTAGTAGGAGGAGTATATTTTACCCTGTTCAGTCATTTTAATAAAATGAAGCATTACAGAATATTCTGGTGTTTTGTGAAATTTAAGGCAGTCCTGGGATTTCCAGCCTTACTAGGAAATTAAAATCAACAAGGCTCAATGAAATTGTGATGTGTGTGTGTGCGTGCATGTGTATGTGTATGTGTTTTAAACAAGACAGATCAGCTTTGTCGAAAATAGATTCTCAACCCAGAACTTTTGGGTTCCTGGACCCAATTGCAACATGTGAGGAGGGGCCTTCCCCACACTAACAAGCAATTCTTCGTCACCAGCAGGAAGATAGCATCACTACACTGCTCGAAGATAGCATCGGACTCCACCAGTCTTACAAGACTGGCCCCCACCAGCCCCGTTTCAGACGCCAATCGCAAGCCCAGGCTGTTGCTTGTGCTTCTGACCCACTGGCTCTAAATTGGATGTTCCGACAACCGCCCGACCCAGCAAACCAGTCTCAAGTCTAAGCGTCCAAGCTGTTACCTGCAGGTCTGACCCACTTGCTATATGCCAGCAGCACAATCACAACCTCCTCCTCGGGCTCGATTCATTTGCTAGAACAGCTCACAGAATTCAGAGAAACATTTCACTTCCTGGATCGCTGTTTTATTAAAAGAGAATATAACCCAGGAACAGCCGAGTGGAAGAGATGCAGAGGGCCCTTCACAGAGCTTCCACGCCCCTTCAGGTGCACCATTTTCCCAGTACCTCCACATGTTCACTGACCCAGAAACCCTCTGAAACCTGTCCTTTTGGGGGGTTTTATGGAGGATTCATTAAATAGATACAATTGATTAAGTTATTGGCGAATGGTGCTTGAACTCAATCTCCAGCCCCTTCCCCTTTCCAAAAGGTTAGGAGGTGGGACTGGAAGTTCTAACCTTCCAATCACAAGCCAGACTGTCCTGACAACTAGGCTTCACTCTTTGGTGCTTTCTAAATCGGGGCGGGGTGGGGGTGGCAAATTTATATTTCTCGTAAATCACAATATCACAACAGTCTCAGATAAACCTTTTTGTCTCTTAGCAGTCTTGTTGAAAACTATGAGAAAAGGCTGATGAAAGACGAGTAGTTTAGGAGTCAGACACCCTGAGAAGAGGATATGAAGCCCATCTCTAGCTCTTACTGGCTTATATAGTGCAAAAATTCCCAAACTTGGCAAACATCAGTTTCCTATTTCGGTGGTATTAAAGATATTTCACAACTAGTGTACAATGGCTCCTGATGAAACAGAATGGGTGTACTGACCATTCAGAATGGACACAGGCTATGAACAGCCAAGATGACCACACAGGTCACGGAGGGTCATCCCTGCCTTGCTCACAGAATGGCATAATTTTGTTTGTTTATTTACTTATTCATCTATTTATCACACACGTACCAGGATCTAGATGCCCGCCATATTGGGCCATGAGAAACATAATTTCATGCCTTTGGAAGACTTAAAGTCTAGCAAGACAAATAAACATGTAATTAATACCATTGCATATGTGTCAAGGATTATTAATACTGAGCTTTGTTCAGTTATCTTGTACTTTGGGGTTCCACCCACTAGCAAGTCTCTGGCTTTAACCTTTCCTTGGGGTTAATGTCTTGGTCCTTCACTTCAGTCATCTGCTAGACATCTCTGGCTCCATGCAGGTATCTCAAACAAAATAATATCCAAGACCAAATTGACCATTTTCTGTGCCAATTTTCTCTACCTCGTATTTCAGAATGATGCTATTATTTGCCTTCATTGCCAGGCCTCAAAACTGTGAAGTCATCATTGAGAATTTCCTATCATTCAGGGTCCATATCTAATTCCCAGACAGTTCTGTGGGCACATCCTGATCCCATTTGCCCTCATTCCTTTCCCAGGCTCAGACTAATTCAAAACTTAGTACCTCCTACATGGCTTCCTTTCTAGGCTCTCTGCTTTTGCTCCTACTATGTATACCCCCAATTCCTAACCATTTTTTCCTACTACCAATGAGTGAATCCATTTACTCTTTAAGACCTGTCACATCCCCGTGTGCTGTTTTTTGTGGATTCTTACTTTCTGAAATGAACTTGTTCATGTATTTTCTTACATGGTCATGTCTTCCCTCCCTCCCCCGCCCCCATTCCACCATGACTGTTAGTGACATGACAGCAACAACCAGGCTCAGAATAGACGTACAGTATGGAGAGGGTGGTTGGGTTATGGACATTGGGGAGGGTATATGCGATGGTGAGTTCTGTGGCGCATGTAAGCCTGATGATTCCCAGACCTGTACCCGTGGGGCAAATAATATATTATATGTTAATTAAAAAAAAAAGAATAGATGCATAGTAAATACGTGTTGAATGAAAGGAAAGCCCAGCTCTGGATTCTCACAGGATTGCGCCTCTAGCGTCTTGCCAGTCATTGCTTTTAAGAACAACCGAGAACCATGCTCAAAAGTCAATAGCACAGTAGTTCTCTGCATAACTAAAAGTTCTGTTGTGTCACTGTGATTTTTTTTTATACCCATACCTACCTATACCACCTCAACATAGCTGCTAAAACAAAATTGTGTGACTTTGAAAATTGTGTGGCTTCAACATTAAAAAGAAACTTTAGCTTTAGTCCATTAGAACAACCTACCAAAACCTCATTTTCTTCTGCACCTAGATGAAAGTAAATTAAAGAACGTAGATTAAAACAAAAGTATGTAAACCCTGCTGTTTCTCATTTGCTGTGTTAATCAAGGCTGCGGGAAGAAGTTTCTGCCTCCATTAGCCTATGTTTTCATTTTCTGTTTCTCTCTCCTTCCTCTCTGTTCCTGTATTCTATGCCACCCATCTGAGCCTTTGATACCTTTCCAGGATGAAAATGGATCTTATTCAAACATAAACTATTCAAAACACTTGTGTTCATTTTAGTACAGTAACAGAGAATCATTGCAAGTCAGGGAGTAAACTGTTTTATTTTTATTAACTTTTTTCCCTGACTGAAAAAAAAAATACATGTTTATTTTTAGCAAATCTGAAGACTACAAACAAGGGACCACTTTCGACGGTACATCTGAAGTGCAGATTCGTGGTGCCGACAAGGACTGGTTAGGCAGTACCCTAATGACTGATTTCCCAATAAATCCAACATAGCTTGATGCTGAGAATTTCAGAGGAAAGGGAACCCTGACCTGTGCTATCCAGGAAAAGACACCTCTGTCCTCACAAATCTTAATTTACCTACTTTTAAATCACATTTCAAAAGGATTCCCTATTTGGCTCCTTTCTTAGTCCTCACTTTCCCATAGCTTTTGACTCATTGAAAAATTTTCTAGTAGTGTTAAACCAAATGCTCCTTATCACGGAAACTGAGATGCGAGATGCTGCTGTGACTTACAGAGCTGTCTGGGAAATTTATTTCAGCAAAGGCAGAGCAACCATGGACCATTTTTGCTGAAAGTGATTTTGCAATCATTATTCAGGAGATAGTCATGGAATTTTTTTTCCCCAGCAAGGCTCTGATGGTGCTCTAATTTATGTGGCCATTTAAAAGTATTGATCATTGCCTATTGGCACTGGAGATACGCCTCCTGAAATCAGGACTGAGTTATGGATTAGTTAGCTGAAAATTTATGCTGTGGATGCATATCTGCTTAATTAAATAGAAGTCATATCCTGTTAAGTGAGACACTCTTTAAAATGCCTATCAAAACAAGAGTACAAAGCAAAGACGTCTGTTTAGGTGGAGAAAAGGCAACTTATGATAACAAGACGGTGGCGGTCGGTCAGCTTCAAGCACAGAAACCCCATGTCATCTGATGCCCCCAGCTGAGTCACTGTTGTTTGAGCTCCCCTTTTACCTCTGCTAGGAATTGTCTTAGCATTTCCTCATGTACCTGAATGATGAGGTTGTTGCACCTGTGAAATAATCATCATACAACCCACCACCACCCGTGGGAGGTTCGGCACGGCAGATGTTCTAGCTCATCATCTACTGGGGGGCTGTCTTTCTCCTCAGACGGTGGCCCGCTTCTCTTCAGTGTGAACAAGCTATTTAAACAAATGGAGCCTAACTAGGCAAATGGCGTAACATTCAACTGCACTGTCCTCAAACCAACACTGAATTCAAATATCCTCGTCTCCAATTTAGTTTAAGACAGAGTGATATGGAAGTTTCTCTTCAGTTCCCATGAAAACTTTCTGTGCATAAATGCATGTGTGTATTGGGCTGTTTTTGAACTCCAGAACACAAAAAATGCCATTGTAAACTTAATTTTCACATGAAGACACGTAGAGAATAGTGATGCCTTATGTTCACAGTGAGGGCTTTAGTCCTTTTACAGTAACTGGAATAAATGTGTGCAGTAGAGTCTATTTGAATGTGAACCCATTCTGAATTTCTGAAAATTGACTTATAACATAAAAATAATACTTATGTGATAGCTCTGGGGATTAAGTATCTGGATTCACTCCCTCATCCTCCATTACACATTACAGCCTTCTAGTTAGGGGGTTAGAAAGTTGAAATCTACATTTCTTATGCTGCCTCACAATTATGGGTCCAGTTGCAAATCATCTTCTGCCCCTTACGTTCAGTAATGTGGAAGGTAGATTGAAGGGGAGGACCCCCTTCTGATGCCTCCAAGCCAGTGTTTCTCTGAGTGTGGTTCCTGGACCAGCAGCAGTACTAGAATTGGGGACCTTAGTAGAAATACAAATTCTTGAGCCCACTTTTAACCTACTGAATCACAGATTGTTGAGATGGGTTCAGCAATCTGTGTTTTCATACACCTTTCATTTGATTCTGAAGCACACTCAAGTTTGAAAATCACTAACAGGCTCCTGGCCCCTGATTAACAAGATCATGGACACAAGAGGTTTTCTTGAACAGCACTTCATTCTCCAGTTTCCTGGCTGTTGAGATGCTGTTGTGGGGGCAATGACATCTTGAGTCTGACCTTCTTGACTTCCCAGTTGAAAAAATGGGTGTCTTTCCTCTGGTTTTGCTGGATGTGAGATGGTTATGCCCCTTGCATTGATATCTTATATTCAGCAGTTCTAGAGGCAGACTCCCAAATAGGAGTTGCCTTAGTAGATTGCCTGGATTATTCTGGAAGTCATTTGAGAAAGACTTGCTCCTTCTGTCCTTCCTATAATCTCATGAGCATCTGCCTATATTAAACACTTTCTGCTTCAAATATAGAGAGCAGGATCTATTTCTTACACAAAACCATGACTGAGACATTCTCAGAGGCAGTGTTGAAACATGACCCCAAATTCTTTGAACCTCTTCTCACTGATATGTGGGATATCTGTGCCTTTCCCTTAAATTTGGGCTCTATGACTGCTTGACCAATAGCATACAGTAGAAGTGATCAGGTTAAGAAATTTGGTAACCTCTACTCCCTGTCTCCAGGGACACTTGCTCTTAGAACCCAGACACTATTCTGTGAGGAAGCCAGAAAATAGCCAGCAACCAACTGACAGACCATATGAGGGAGCCATTTTGGATGTGGCTTCTTTACCCCTAGGCAGGCTGTCCCAGGTTGGGGCACAAACACCAGAGATGAGTCTTGCCTGCTGAGCTCTGCCCACATAGTAGACTCATGAACTAAAAAGGAAAAAAAAAAATTGTTTAGTTTATAACAAAAATTATCTTTCCTAAAGAAGTCTGATATTCTTTGATTTGTCTAATCCAGGATTTTGTAATGCACATTACATTTAAATAAGGTGAAACTAACTAAATGTGAACAATTGGTTCCTCTTCTTCAGATAAAGATATCAGAAGACCCTGCTGTTGTTTTAAGCCACTGGTTTTGCCATGATCTGTTATGCAGCAATAGATATCTAGAATAGTTTCTAAGCCAGAATATTTCTAGAATCAGAAAAAAGAAGTCCAATCTAGGCCCAAGTGTTGTCATCATTTGTGTTTCCCTAAAACAGACCCAGATGTGAGATGGTTGGGGTATGATGTGAATACCAGAATGGGAGGGAATTTTGAATTTGAAGACATGAGGCTCTCCTGAGGATTTCACATCACATCACAGAGCTAATACAGTGTTTTCTCTGTTTAAGTTTGGTGATGTAGGGCACCTGGGTGGCTCAGTGGGTTGAGCCTCTGCCTTCGGCTCGGGTCATGATCCAGGGGTTCTGGGATCGAGTCTTACATCGGGCTCTCTGCTCAGCAAGGAGCCTCCTTCCTCTTCTCTCTCTGCCTGCATCTCTGCCTACTTGTGATCTCTCTCTGTCAATTAAATAAGTAAATAAAATTTAAAAAAAATTTTGGTGATGTAAAATAGGTTTTCTGTTTGGAGGCACCTATATAAAAGAAAGAACTTATGATTATATATAATATATGTTTATACATATGTTTCAATTTATTTTAACTGTGAATGTATATTACAAAGCACTGGATTTACAGACAATAAAAGGCAAATCAAGGAATGTCACCTTCTCTGCCAACAAGATGTTTGCTATATATGTGTGTGTGTGTGTGTGTGTGTGTGTGTGTGTGTGTATTTGCTATAACCACAGATCTCAGCCGTAGTGTCCTACACTGTCACATTTCCCTATGTAGGGCCTGATGTCTTACTAGATTCTTCTTTATAGATAAACATCTCACATATTTTCACACAGGGATGGTTATTCTCTTTTTTAGATGAAGAAGTGGAAGTGCAGTAAAGTTAGATAACTCTCACAACATCATCTATTCAATCAGTGAGTGAGTTAGGCACCCTTCTCACATCCCAAGTAACATTCCATCATACAGATCACAGTGAGGTAGAGACTTGACCATTCTTACCGAAACTGTAGATTTTCTTAGGGTGATCTGGTAAAGTAGAAAATTCAGGATTATATTAACTAAAACAAATTATTTATATTTATAAAGTATTATCATTTTTAAAAGTTCACACATATTTTACTTGATCGTCACAAAAACTTTATGAGATAGATAGGGCAGAGATTGGGCTTCATGTAACTTTTTTTTTGTAGTCTAGAATAATAAGACTCAATGTATAAGTGATTTGTCCAAATCAATGTTTGACCTGTGTCATCTATTCTGATTATGAACATGGAGCAAATTTTGGGGTGATTTCTAATTTTCCACCATCAAGGCATAACAAATAGGTCATTTTAGAATGCTTTGTTAACAATTCATTGTTCTGTGTTTTTTATTTATTTATTTATTTATTTGCATTTTTTTAATTTGTTTATTTACAGCATAACAGTGTTCATTGTTTTGGCATCACACCTAGTGCTCCATGCAGTACGTGCCCTCCCTATTACCCACCACCTGGTTCCTCAACCTCCCACCCCCCCCGCCCCTTCAAAACCCTCTGGTTGTTTTTCAGAGTCCATAGTCTCTCATGGTTCATCTCCCCTTCCAGTTTCCCTCAACTCCCTCTCCTCTCCATCTCCCCATGTCCTCCATGTTCTTTGTTATGCTCCACAAATAAGTGAGACCATATGATACTTGACTCTCTCTGCTTGACTTATTTCGCTCAGCATAATCTCTTCCAGTCCCGTCCATGTTGCTACAAAAGTTGGGTATTCATCCTTTCTTCTGATGGAGGCATAATACTCCATCGTGTATATGTACCACATCTTCCTTATCCATTCATCCGTTGAAGGGCATCTTAGTTCTTTCCACAGTTTGGCGACCGTAGCCATTGCTGCAATAAACCTTGGGGTACAGATGGCCCTTCTTTTCACTACATCTGTATCTTTGGGGTAAATACCCAGCAGTGCAGTTGCAGGGTCATAGGGAAGCTCTATTCTTAATTTCTTCAGGAATCTCCACACTGTTCTCCAAAGTGGCTGCACTAACTTGCATTCCCACCAACAGTGTAACAGGGTTCCCCTTTCTCCACATCCTCTCCAACACACGTTGTTTCCTGTCTTGCTAATTTTGGCCATCTAACTGGTGTCAGGTGGTATCTCAATGTTGTTTTAATTTGAATCTCCCTGATGGCTAGTGATGATGAACATTTTTTCATGTGTCTGATAGCCATTTGTATGTCTTCGTTTTAATGACCTTTTCGTTTGAAACTTTTTGCTTAATTCACTGAAGTCAAGGATGAAGTATAATGGCAATTTGGAACTCTTAATTTCTACATTTAAAAAAGAAATTCAAGAACCTTAGAATTTCAGATTTGGAAAAGACTTTTAAGAAAATCTTTGAAAATCTTCCTTTTTACAAATGAAGAAATTAAGTCTCTGAGAAGTGAAATGACATTTCAATGGTCACTCACGGCTAGTTTATGTCAAGTTGGGTCTAGGACCCACACTTTCTGACTGTTCACCTCAAGATGGTACCTGCCCAGTGCTGTGTCCTTAACTGCTGTGTGCCATACACCTGTCACAGTGTGGGGGTCTGTAATGTTTTCTGAATAAATACACAAACAAACTGAATTTGTTTCTATCATAAGCCACTTGAAGGCAAGGATTAGGTTTTATTTAATTTGTTATTTCCTACAATGCCTAAGACGGATTTTAAGTTCAAATCAAATACCCAAGAAGATGGTGGACTCTGGTCTGGAAACAAGGCTGATGGCATGAGATGTATGGTATACAATAGTAAGCCATTATTCTCTCTTTCTTCCCTCAAGAAATTTATCTTTTAATGTTATGTTCTCTCCCCAAGCACTTGCAGTTGTCACAAAATAGTAGCAATGAATGTTTGTATGTCTCCTGCCCAAGTCCTCTGGCACACATACTCTTACTGATTCTATTGCAACAACATGAAGGTTTATATGTGAAGGGAGCACATTTTGGAGAGGTCCACGGATTTGTTCAAAACCACAGAGGGAATATATTTAAAGCAGGGATTTGGAAATTGGGCTTCCTGTTCTAGAAGTCATGCTTTTTTCAGGTCCTGTCTTGATCCAGGGGACCACCTAGAAGATCATCCAATAAGGATAAGGGATAGAGAAACAAGAAATCACTTTGAGGGGTGCCTGGGTGGCTCAGTGGATTAAGCCGCTGCCTTCGGCTCAGGTCATGATCTTAGGGTCCTGGGATCGAGCCCCGCATCGGGCTCTCTGTTCTGCAGGGAGCCTGCTTCCTCCTCTCTCTCTGCCTGCTTCTCTGCCTGCTTGTGATCTCTGTCTGTCAAATAAAATAAAATAAAATCTTAAAAAAAAAAAAAAAGAAATCACTTTGAAAAATAGTTTTGCCAAACACATTCTGTAACCTTAGGTGATCTTTGATGTTCCTAATTTGTTCACGGATGGACATCTCTTCAGACAATCCCAGGAGGAACAAAAACAAGTGTGGAATAAACAGACACTTTCCCCCTTTTTATGTAGTAAATATTACCCTTTGTCTCTAAACACTCCAGTGCAAGATGGAAAATCCTCAGTTCCCTGAAGTGCCTAGACATTTCAAACTATTATCAAACACAGATATTCAATTCAATTTGAAACAGGAAATAATATTTCATGTAGGCATTTGATTTCAGCCAGATACTTTTTTTTTAACAAAATAAAAACCTGAGAATACTAGTTCACAGTTTGTGTTGCAAGAATATTGCTTTCAGTTCTTCCAGAGGATAAATAGGTACACGCCCGTATTCCATCTCCTCTGCTGTTATCACTTTATTTGCAGTATATAATAAAACCTAAGGAGACATCTCTTTTGTTCACAGTGTGACTCTGCAAAAGATAGAACGTATCTGTTGGCCAGTCTGATATTCCAATGGAGAAGGGCTGTCATTAAAATCTTGCATACTATCAAGTGGGAAAGCAGACTTATATTGCAATTACTTTCCTATTAGCTGCTGCCCATTGCTCCTGACAGGTATAAATTAGATCTCGCTAGGTTGCCTACAGATTAATGAGTTCCAGAATTGGCATTCAATTGTTTGGGAGTGAAAGGCAGAAAAGGGAGGTAGATGCCAAATCTTTATACACCTGTGATTAGAGGATATTTTCTTTCATTGCATATTTTCCTTCCTTCCTCGGCATCGCTTGGGTGATAACTGACACTTCTAGCCGAGGATTCCTTTCCGCGCAGCAGAAACTTGCAGCTGAGGCGAGGCCAGAATTAATAATTTGCGTGAGCAAACACACAGCTGCTGTTTGTGGAGAGAGATTCTATTAACGAACAGTGAATTCTCATAATTAGCCGAGCGGTTTCTGCAGCTGCCCGCCTGACCCCCAGACTACACAAATTGTGGGTGGTGTTCGGCCTCGAAATCAATCTTACCTAATTACTATAAGCATGTTCTTCCAGTCCTAATGACTGCAAAAAAAATTAGACATTTCTTACTCATTCAAATGCTCTTCTTATTAGATTTCCCTTTGTACCTAAATTTATATTTGTCTATTAGCATTTCTAAGAGTGTACAGGTGTAGTTACAAATCAGACGCAGAGAAGTCGGATTCGTGTTCCTGCAAGCATGTCCCTGCAAACGTCGGCTCTACAAACAGGAGCGAGATCTGCGCTCACTGAAAGCATCAGTTACCAGACAGCATGTAGACGACACTCTGTGGGTTGGTAGTCACTCAAAGCCCTGCGCCCCTTCTGTGCCTAGGCCCCCTTTCAGTCATCTGCCACTCCTCTCATCCCCAGCCTGACTCCCCAAAACTCTATTCAATTAAAATACAGGAAACTGTGGGTGCCACCTAAACCCTGATCTCACGGGAGCGGGGTTTCTGTTTGCCGTTCTGCCACCCTGGACTCAAATCGACTTTTCTGACATTGAGTTGCTTGCCAAGGCCATGGCCAAAGATTCCCTGCTCTGTCTTGCCCACCCACATTGCAGCAACTTATGAGACATGTCTAGTACGCGTTTGCATTTTTCTCCACAGTCACAGACTTTGAAAAAAGTCTGTTGTCCACAATAATGGCACCAAGAGTGAGGGGTTAGCCGTTACAGTGGGGGCACGTGTCCATAGCCCGGGTACATTTCGGTTACACTAATTTCCCCTGAACTTTCAGAAATGTAACAGTGCTATTTTGAAGTAAGGAGACCATACCCAGGCAGTCTAGGACAGTTTGAGTCGTATCTCCCAATTTACACTTAGAAAATGGGGTTTGAGTTTTTTTCCTCCAAGAACAATATCATCCAGGTCTGAGATTAATGAGACTAGTGGTCATCTACCAAATCATTCAGTATTGACTTAGTTGTTTTTTTCCTTCCCCTCCCTCCTTTCCTTCCTTCCTTCTTTACCTCCTTTCTTCCTTCCTTCCCTCTTCCTTTCCTCCCTTTTCCCTTCCTTCCTTCCTTCATTAAATGCTTATTAATTGCCAAATATTGTGTTAGATAAGAGGTATACAATGGACAGAATCAATAAAATACCTCACCTTATGGTGCTTCTAATCAAGAGGAGGAGACAGACAGTGAACAATTAAACAAATGCTACATATGTAATTACCAGTTGCAAAAGACCTAATGTTATTTGAAGTGTGTGGTTTTAGAATCAGACTCTGTGGGTTCAAATTGTGACTCTAAAACTTATTTTCTGTTTGGTTGTGAACAAGTTATTAAACATTTCATTCCTCAATTTCTTCATTTTTAACATAATAAAAGTAGGTATACTCTTCTGGTTAAAACTAGAATTAAATAAACTGATATCTGCAAAAACTTGGAATCTTGTCCTGGAATATAGGAAGGACACACAACATGTTACCTATTATAGCAACTATCAAGCAAGAATAAAATAATCTCCAATGAGAAGTAATGGAGGAGGCTGTGTTAAACTGGATGGGAAGGGAAGACCTGTTGTTGGGGCTAACATCAAGCAAAGTCTTGAAGTTTGTGGAGAAACGGACCATGGGGAGAGTGATAATGTTCTAAGCAGTGAAGCCACATATGCAAAGGCTCTGAGGTAGGACATGCTTGGTGTGTTCCCAGAATAAATTGAAAGCCAGTGTGTCAAGGGATCCAACATGGGGTAGATTACAAGAGTCAAAAGACCAAATGCTCCAAAGAGCAGGCATGAGGAATGCTTTGGAATATCCTTTTGAGAAACCAGTCACAATTCCGTAGTTACTGCAAACACTATTAGAATCTTTGGTCTAAAGATGAGAGACAACAGAATCCTCCAAAATGGCATCTTTAGAAGAATGGATGTGATCTGAAAAAGCAGGTAGTCAAGTTATCTTTTCTCTTCTTCATTAAGCCCAAAGTCCATTTGCCTTAATGGCAGCTACATAAAAAGAAAAGTCTGCATGATAAGACTTTACTGAAGTCAAGAGCTAAAAATCACATCAGAACCCAAAGGGAAGGAACAGAAGCAATTTTGCAAGTCAGATCTAGTGAACTCTGGGTTGTGGAAGGCAGAACATCCCCTTTCCCCAATCCAAGTCAAAAGCTAGCACTCACATCTGAGCCTGAATCTTCAGAGCAACCTTGACATACATAGGCATAAGTGGATGTAGGAAGGGCCACCTCACCCATCTCAGTTAAGGAGGACTTTCATATTTTACATGAAGGACCAGAAGTGAAGGAGCTTTGGCTTCCAATTACTAAGTTTGGAAACAATCAGGGACTAACAAATTGCTGGGCAAGGGGAAGGCCATGGTACCATAACAATTTCGTGCATCTCTCTCCTGGCCTCAGGGATCTGGGGCAGCAGGCAAGGTTAATTCCTGTGGCCTTATAAGTAGAATAAAGGTATATTTTGAAACAAACTGCTGTCATCCACCTAAGGTAATTAATTTACCCTTAAGTATGTAGGCAGGATTATGTAATGTTTTAAAGTATATGAACTTTCTGAAATCATCCATTCACATTTGGTCATAAGCCAAAACCAGCTCTTTAAAACAGAATTTAATTAACTGCTCAGTAAACAGTGGTAAGATAAGGAAAAATAGGCCAGAGACTTCCTCTGTTGGAGGTGATCTAGGAACTAAGTGACATCACAGTCTGGCTCCCTTCTACTAGAAGCCTCCGCGAGACTGAAAGTCATAGGCAATCAGGGCTATGATGGGATGCCGGGACATATATTCTTGTAGGAGAAGTCATTTAAGGGGTTTTTACTGTCGGCTGTTGTACCTGGAATTTATGGCTAGGGTCTGAGGTTTCAAAGATGATTCTTAAAGTATGATTTCTGCACTTGCATTGCAATAACTTGAAATGTACACAGTTAAAATGCAGATTTATAGGCCTAGGACTCACTGCCTGAACCATCATCTGAGGGCAGTGGGGAAGAAGCCTGGCCTAGGAATTGCTAGAGATTTTGATTCTCGCTACTGTTGGAAGATGCTGCTTAAGGTTAGAATATTGGGCTCATGTAATTTACTTCAGAGAGATGAAGGAAGCTCAATTCTAAATTTAAGAGTCACTTTGTATGTGACAGAAATTTAAAATTCTTATTTTAAAGAAAATATTGCAATATACAATTTTTTGAGTCACATTTTAAACTCACCTTGCATGAGAGATTCATGGAGTAATCACCAGTCTGGATGAAAATCACTGAGCCATCTGGAGCACTGACAACACCAAATGCTGGTGAGGATGTAGAGAACCAGGAACTCTCCTTTGTTGGTGATGGGATTGCAAAATGGTACAACCACTTTGGAAGACAGTTTGGGGGTTTCTTACAGAACTAATCATACTCTTACCATATGAGCCAGCTATCGCAGTCCTTGGCATTTACCCAAAGAAGTTGAAAACTTATGTCCACAGAAACCTGCACATGGATATTTAGAACAGCTTTATTCATAATTGCCAAACTTGGAAGGCACCAAGATGTCTCTTGGTAGGTGAATGAATAAATAAACTGAGATGCCTCCAGACTATGCTAAAAGGAAATAGGCGATGAAACCATGGAAAAACATGAAGGAACCGTAAATGCACATTGCTAAGTTAAAGAAGTCAATTTAAAAAGGCTACATACTATGTAATTCCAACTACATGACATTTTGGAAAAGGCAAAACTATGGAGGCAGTGAAAAGATCAGTGGTTGCCAGGAGTTGTGGGGAGGGGCTTTGGGGGAGGAGGGATGACTAGGTGGAGCACAGAGGCTCTTTTGGGCGATGAGGCTTCTGTATATCATATTATAATGGTGGATACATGTCACTATGCATTTATGCAAACCTGTACATTGTACTATTCCAAGAGTGAGCCCTGATGTATACTATAAACTCTAGGTGACAATGATGTGTCAGGTTCATTGATCCTAAGAAAAGTTCCACTTTGGTGGAGGCAGTTGATAATGGGAGAGACTGTGTATGTGGGGGGGCAGGGATAACATAAAACCTCTCTAAAAATAAAAACAAATAAAAAAATTAAAAATCTAGAAAAAACATTACGCTACTCAGAAGGAGTTATTGAGTCTTTGCTATTTGAGATATCATGTTAGGTGCTAATGCCATGAGCTCTCAGATGCCAGTCCCTAATACAATGTCTTGCATGAAGTGATCATCAGCAGTTATTGGTTAAATTGAAGTTTAGTGCTCAAATCTGTGATGCTGCAACATCTGAATTAGAATCTGGATATTTCATGGCTTCATCTGTTTTTTTGTTTTGTTTTTTTTTTTTTAATTTGGGAAAGAACTGTGTAAGTGGGGATAATTTCCTGCAAAATGAATATATTCTTGGTCAAGCCAGTCACCCAGTTCTGAGATTGAATTTCTCTATTTTAAATGAAAGGTAGTGATAACCCTGACATGTCCTGAGAGCAAGAAATGGAATAATTTTTGTAAATTGTTTGGCTGAACATACACAAATGTCTCAAATACATAAATAATAAGTTTTGTACATATTTTATGGTTGACCATTTTGTAAGTGCCAGCTTGATTTTATTAGGAGCAGAAGTATGTGTTCTTAATCTTTAGTACTTTTCCCAATTGGTGTAAGTTTTTGGAAGATGGCTCAGGCTTCCCATATCTAAAATTGAGGGGGGTTGTGAACCCCTTGAGGTTTCTTCTACAAAGTACTTAACTATTAAGGGGAAGAGGGAAAACTTGTAAAAAGCTAAGAGCCTTCTTTTTTAAAGGAAATGCATGCATACCTTTTGGGTGGCTTATATCTAGACTCCCCCTAAAGTCCATTCAGGGAGCACAGGTGAAAAACACTTGGATTAAAATGTAACTGTATACATACGAATGGATAAGGAGGATGGGGTATGTTTTGTTATACATACAGAGGGAGGAGGAATATTCTGCAGCCATAAAAAAGGATGGGATCTTGCCATTTGCAACAATATAGATGGACCTAGAGGGTATTATGCTAAGTGAAATAAGTCAGAATGGAGAAAGACAAATACCATATGATTTCACTTATATGTGGAATCCGGAAAACAAAACAAATGAATACACAAAGAAACAGAAAGACAGAGAATATATAAATACAGAGAATAAATAGATACTTGCCAAAGGGTATGGAGATAAGCTAATGGACAAAAGGGAAAGAAAAGACACAGGCTCTCAGTTATGGAATGAATAAGTCACAGGAATAAAAGAGGGCATAGGGAATACAGTCAATGATATTGTAATAGCATTGTATGGTGGCAGACAGTACTACACTTGTGGTGAGCATACCAGAACAAATAGACTTACCCAGTCACTATGTGGTACACCTGAAATTAATGTAATATTGTGTGTCAACTATACTGAAACAAACAAACAAAAATGTAAAAATGTCACTCTGCTCCTTGAGAAGGAGTGCTTTTATTCATCAGCTTATTCATTCATTCGACCAACATTTATTAAAACTTAGTACAAGGAAGGCTAAATTCTTCCAAGACAAGAGGTCATGGCCACACCTTCCTGGAGTTTACAGTTTGGCGGTGAAGAAAGAATGTCTCAGAGAATGGAAAAGTGCTGGGACAGAGGAAAAGGTAAGAGGAAATGAGGTCCTGACGAATCAAGGAGGGCTTCTAGAGAGGGTAATTCACGGAGGTGTTTGGTGGAGAAACAGAAATTGGCCAGAGGAGTTTTGGGGGAATGTTAGAATGAAGCACAGGAGAAGAAGGACATTCCAGGGAGACGAAGGCAAATAAGCAGAGAGCATGGTAAAGATTATATTGGGCAAAAGAGTGGGTAAGCAGAAGGGTTGGCCAGGCTGGAGAAATTGATGGGCTGTTTGCGATACCAAGAAATCCAGATGTTGCTTAGAAGGCTTGAGAAGGCACCCAGGAGGGTTTTAAGCAGGAAGCAACTTACATTTGCATTTAACCGTGGAGGGTAGCATCTTTGTGAAATGTGGATAGAAACGAGCAAGATGGAGAATAAGGCAACCAGTTTAGAGGATGCTACAAACTATCCAAGAGAAAGATGATGGAGGTTGAAATTAAGGCTTTTGGTGTGAGGTTGGAGAGAAGGGGGTGGGTTCAAGGTAGGTTAACAAGGATGAATCCAGCAGTCTAGCGCAGTGATTGGGTGTAAACTCAGACTACTGTAAGCATTTAGAAGGACTCAAGTTTCAAGATTGGCTTGGGGGAAACAGGGTGAATGGGTCAACTGTTCACTGAGATTAAAAAATGGAGGAGGAGTGGCAGGTTGGAATGGGATGGGGCAAGATGGTGAGTGAAGGTGTCTGTAAGAACCTCAAGGGGAGATGCGTACTTAGACATCCCGAGGGTTCAGAGCCAGATAGAGTCTAAAAATAGATAATTAAGAGACATTAGCAAACAGGTGAAAATGGAAGCAATGAGAGGGGCTAAGTAATATGCAAATAGAGAGGTTATAATGAGAAAAAAGGATCAAAGACAGAAACCTGGGGAATAGCTTCATTTCTGGCCAGAGATATAAAAAGAACAGCAGTTTCCATGGTAGACAAAAAAGAAGGTTCAAGAAGGAGGGTGTGGTTGATGGAACAAACGTTTCAGAGATGTAACAGAAGATATAGACTAATGGGTGTTACCCATTTTCAAAAAAAAAGTGATAAGTGAGGAGAAAAATATTCTGACAGCTTTCAGGGCACTGAGAATCAGTGTCAGGTACATGACATGTGACAACATCAGTATATAATGTACAGTAAGTGCCTTTACACTAGGATACTTTTTAAAGAAATTTTACATCTCTGACATTTCTTGAAGCACTTTAATTGTTATTTCTGGAGAGTCATTATTTTATTTTAGTAATGATCATATCCATCTGATTTTAATAATTAGATATTTTAGACCCAGCTCTTTGGAAAAAATTGTGCATTTTTTAAACACACTAATGACCTTTAGTGACAGATGATTTTTAAAAGTTTGCTCATTGTTTTTATTCCATTGGTATGAGAAATATTTTTTTTTTCAAAATCATGTAACTAAAATATTTAATTAGGAAGTACAAGAACCTAAATTATGGGGTAAATTATTTTTGAAATGTCCTTTTTTAAGTAATATTTTCAAATATTAGTACTTAAAATGTCTTCACTGGAGAGCAAAGGATAGCAACATTTGCTTCATAAATTTCATGTTTTGGACACCAAAAAACCAAGCTTCTCTCTGACTCCACAAATTGTCATAAAGAATGATATTCAAGTTTTAGGAGTTATTTCCAAGTTTAGAGAGATTTACCCAGGACACTGAAACCTAAATGCATCTTTATTTCAGATTTTACAAAAGGTGGTAAATATAAGACTTATGATGAAAAGGGATTGCAAATACCATTTTGTTTCACAGCATTAATGGAAAGGTCCCGGCAGCTTAGCAATGTTTTCCCCGTGAAGTGTGCTTCCCAAATATTGCCAACAGTAAACTCAGTTTTAAAATCCTATTTATTGGGATTTACATCTTTTATTATAGAATGTGTGTGCCTTGTTGGTGGGGAGCAGACAACACTGTCTACACAGAGCAGCTGAAGCTATTAGGGGTACCCATGTTTTTGCTCTCATCAGCGGCCCCCCACCATCACTCCCTGGAGCTGGTGGACCAAGGAGATATGAAATTCTCAAAAAGTAAATTCTTAAGCCTGGCTGTACATTATAAGTACCTGGGGAGTTTTTAAAGTACTGAGGTAGGGGTCCCAATCCTAGAAATTCCAATACATTTTGTCTAGGATAGGACTTGGACATTGAAATTTTTAAACGTTCTCTAGATATAGAGATTCTGATATGTAATGGGATTAACAACCATTGTGCTAGAAGTAGTTTGCAGCTGTTCCTCAAAGAGAAGGATTCATCCCATAGAGCCATCAGTTGGACTGAGACACGAGCAAGGCTGCTGGGTGGATTTGATACTTTCTGATAATGCGGCACACATACTCACTGCAGAGTTATGTAATCGTTTTCTCATGTTTAGCTTAAAAAACTCTTTCAATTTCAAAATATAAAATAGGAAAAGCAGCCTACCTAGATGAGCTTTTGCTCTCACTTTCAAAATTATCAGTACTAATGTATTAAAAATCTTTAAGTAAGAGTTCTTGTTCGATATTAAAATCCTAGAGTGTGCGTGTGTGTTTTGCCTATTCTAATAGAGATTACTTCGATACAAGTTTTTTTCTGCATTGTTCCTGCAAAGTAATTTTGATAAGTGAATTTAATAACAAGGGGTTAATATTAAGCTACTGTTTCGTAGAGTGAAATGTTCTGTTTTTGAGACTTTTTCACTCTTGAGATAACGCCATGACTAAGATGCAGTAAGAAAAAATGAATATCCAATGGAGGTTGGTTTGTGTCCATTTGAAAGAATGAGTTTGGAAACAACTATTGCTGGTTTTTTATTTTTTTATTTTTTTGAGTTTTTGTTTGTTTTCCTTACCTGAACAGGAAGAGTGTTAATCATCATTCTCTTTCCAAGAGTTTTCTCCCACAGAAGAACGGGCATCGTTTACCTGAGGACTGGCAAGCATGGTTTCTCTAGGCGTATCAGCCAGTTGATGCAGGGAGAAGAAATATTTCCTTCATTTTTATGTTTCAGTGTGAACTGAAACCCTAGCATGTCCCTACTTTTCACATTGGAGCCTGAGTGCCACATGTTTCAGGAATCCTTTAAGGACTCCAGTTTGAGGGTGTATTATTCACAGTAAAAACATCTGTAAAGCAAACATCCACCGATTAACCTAAGAGTAATTCGTTGGGATAGTTGTGGATGTTTGCTTTGCAGATTTGTACACTGGGCAGACATCTGTGCATGAAAATCAGTTCTCTGTGATGTTTCATGGCAAGCAAAGGAACGTATTTTCCCTGACCATGAGAAGATGGATGCTAGCTTTTATGTGCATATGCTTTAGGCTTCAGGGCAGTCTAGGATTTCACAAGATCTGTGAAATCTTTTTTTCCTCACCCTCTCTTTATTCATGGGAAATAATTCATTGAGGCCTCATCTGATAGCCTTTCTTTCAGCAGAGGTGTTAAAACCAATGGTATTTGATGATGGGACACATTGCCTTGGGCCAGAGTATTTTAATCATGTGGGCAGACCAACATTTATCAGTCATTTCCTTCCATTTCAATTCCAAGGAAAAAAGACAAAGCAAGGTAGGCGATTTCCCCTATGTATATCTCATTCTCCAAAACTGCTGGTTTCCTTTGTTCTAAATGGTGTAACAAGAATTATAAAGACTTGTTTAAAACCACCCAAACAAGCTATGAGTCTGTCTCATTTGGGGTCCATCGGATGAGCAGTAGAATTTTTATTAGTATCGTGGCAATGTAATTTTTTTCTCTCCTTTCATCTTCAATATGACATACCTTCTCTCCATGACATGTTTCAACAAAAGTTGTGTGGATTTTTATGTCCTCCTTCAATGAAATCAGATACAATTTTTAAAAAATTGTTTTAGATTTCATAAAATGTATCCATAGCATAATTAAGGTGGGATTTGAGAAGAAAGTCATATAAATAAAAACTGGCCTGGTAAGTCTGAGCTATTATGCATGTCCCAATCCTCCCTGGATGACTGAAATGCGTATGAATGAGTTAGCACCCGCTCAAACCCTTGGTACATGGAGCATGAATCTTGGAGACCCACGTATGTTTACACATGAAAAAACAAAATACTATTTCAGAGGGAAAAATCACAACCATCAAAAAGCTTTTAGACATCAAATAGATTTTAAAAATCAACAATTTGATGAGTTAACTCAAAATGAATCAGAAACATATGGATTAAATTTCTCTTACCAAACACATGGGTTTAAAAGGGAAAGAGAACTTGGAAAATGTGTTTTGAGTTTACTCAAAACCAAAATGTTTGAAAAATAATTTGAAGCAATCGGTGGAATCAAATGTGCTTGACTTCTCCCAATCTCGAATATACCCACTTACTGAGTCTACAGTGATAACATTTCATTTTTAAAGTGAATAACAAATACTAAAGGCAATTCAGATTCTTCTGGATTTTCCCACAACATATAAACAATGGGGTTGAAAATTGTCTAGCCGGTCTTCTTTTATAATTACTAAGAGTTATTTTGGAATATCTATCGAATATAATCATAATTTTTCTTTTGAACACATTTTATTTTAAATATGGATTAGCAGAAAAGGAAGAATTAAATTTTGTTGATGGTAGTACATGCAGTTTACGGTGCTGTGGACTGATAATCAACTTTTCCAAAGTTGGTTTCAAACACTTTGGGCTCAGAGTGTTTCTGTAAGTACTCAAGGTGATATACATACTTTAACATGCTTAGATATACTATATATCACATGAAACATGAAACTCTTGAGTTATAATCACATTTTTATGTCATTTTGAGAATTCTATGGTTTATGAATTAGTACTAAAATAACCACACAAAATTATCAAAATTTTATTTGGTCCTTGCTCACATTTGAGGTGTGTATTGAACTAAGGCAGAGATTGATTTTTTTGTCTTCTTATAGCAACACTACAGAATTCATTGACCCACTGAATGCTTCACAGTGTTGGCCTTTATAATAATGATAAATGCTACTGATGGCTTTATGAGAGTCAAGGGGAATTTTGTATTCAGATTATGTGTCTTATTATAGAAGAACCACAGGGTTGTCTTTACCCAAAATGAAGACAAGTGTGGCTGAACCTCTTTTCAAAAGTTTCTGTTACTTTGGTACAACCTTTGTGCTGACACAAATCACCAATACACAATGGAGGCCACACGGTGATGTGGCCTGTCGAGCAGTTTTTCAGAGCATTAGGGTTGAGGCCAGTTCCCTTTTTTCAAATCCCAATTTCATCACTTAAAAGCTGTGTGCTCTCGAGTGAGATCTCTAAGCTTTTCAAGCTCTGGGGTTTTTCATCTATAAAATGGGGATGAGGATAACATTGATCTCATGGTGAGGGTTGTATGTACCAAATAAGATAATGTATGAAAAATGCTTGGACTGGTGCTTTTTAGGTAGCTATGAAATCATAGCTTTTAATATTGTTAATAAAGAAAAGAACCTGGATTGGAGGAATTAAGTGAACTAATATACATGAGAAAAGTAGGTTTAATTTCTAAATTGTAACACAAAATAATAACAAATATTTTCCGTGAATTAACTGGAAGTTTGGTTGCATGTTTGGGGAGCAGAAGAGAATGAATGTAAGAAGGAACAAATAAGAGATTTCTGATGTTATTGAACCAGTTCACGCATCCCTTCTAAACCACTTAATACAAGACACTTATCTGTAGAAAGGGTAATGAATTCTGGTGTAAATTTTAATAATTGCAGCAGTGATTACCTTTAGATCCTGTGAGTTCATTATTGGCTGAACAATTCCAGAGGCTCTCGTTAAATGGCCCATGGAATGAATCAGGCATGGAATTAACCTATCTTTAGTTCCCTAAAGCTTATGTCCCATGAAGGAGTGCTCATATTGCTTTGTGCCTATACATTCTATACCCTTGATCCTTTTGAAAACAAAATTATTTAAAGGGGTTAAACCCAGAATTCTAGGTGAACTGACCCTTAAGTGATTAAAAGTGAAAAGGAAAAAATTCCAGTGGCAGAAATTATTTTAAATGACTACCATCTTTCCCTTGCCGCTACTTTAACTGCAAATCATTATTGGCTATGCCCTGTGGTTTGGATGCCAATTGCAAGGCGGCTGCCCTGTCCCAGCCTGGGAATTCTCTGCGGGGGATTCTTCAGGAAAAGAGGCATTTTGTGCAATGGAAGGATAAGTACTGGGTTAATAACCACTAAATATATCTTTTTCCAAAGCTCCAGTGAAATTCAAATAGCATTTTTGTTGCTTAAAGTGTTGCTGTTTAATGGGAACACTGAATTGGGTTCACTGAATTTGTAAGAATATTCCTTTGCCATATACATTTTTTTTTTTTTCTTTTTACCACAGAAGAAGTGGGCCTTACTACTTTAGAAGTGCTGTCCTGGAAGCATCTTTAAATAAGATACATATAAGTTGCCCTTATATGTTCTAGAATTTTCTTAATCCCCTCTTTGGGGGCTCTAAAGGTTGTAGACTCACTGAACCTGAGTGTTTGCAGGTCCTCTCATCCAAATTTTTGAGCTATGCTTGAATCTTCCAACAAACCAAATCACTTTATAATCTCTACTTCCGATATTGGAGAAGTCAATCTATCTTGACACAGCCTATTTAATCATCACACACCTATACTTGTTAGAAAGCTTTTTCCATGTTCAGGTGAAGTTGATTCCTTTCTAACACTCACCAACTAGCCTCATTCTATTAATTGCTACCACACAGCTCAGTCGAATCCTCTTTCACATCTCCAGTACCTGCCCCCAAGTCAGTTTAATTCAGGTACTGAGCCTGTATGCTGGAAGTCATTGCTCATTTGAGATTATTTTAGCTCTCTTACGCTCTGATTTCATTTTGGGATGCCCTAGTTAATCCCCATCCTACCCAAAGGGTAGTGCTTTACATACACAATGATATGCCAGGAGTAGTGTGGCAAATTCATTATATAAGCCTGATTATTATCAACATTGGGCTAGCATCTGTATGCACCAGTGAAAAATAAGTTTATATTAACCTTATGAGAAGTTATAGAGCTGACTCACACTAAGCTTGAATCCATTCCAGCACAACATGGAGAAGCAAAGAACAGACCTGGTGCTGCCAACCTCTACCTCACCCGTCTCTTCTAGCATGGACCTCCCTCATAGACACAAGAATATACAAAGGCTGGGGGAAATTCAGTGATCCCCAAGCCTCACTGGGCAGCGTCTTCTTCTGCATTTACCCCTTCTGTGTTTTCCCAACCCTGTATTTCTTTAGGATAGTCTCCAAAGAATCAAATGGAGGATTGTACATTTATGTATAATGACCGTTTTCATCTTGTTAGATTTAGATCATTGTTCTCCTTACCAGAAATTTTGGAATCTTTATTTTGTCATTGCATTTATTCATTATACTTTCTAGGTTTTTTTTTTTCTTTTTACCAATTTGATCTGCTTATTCTCAGTTAGCACGTTAGGTTGTACATACACGACATTTCACAATACTAACTTATTGGCTCACATTCCACCTTCTGGGTCTGTCATCTATTTGATGTCTTCAGAAAGAACAAGTTTCTTAAGATAATTAGTCCACTTCTTTGAAGCTGCAGTCTCCAGGAGACATCAACACCTGGCTTTGTCGATATTCCTTATAAATCATTTAAAGGCATTCACACAAGTCAAACTGGTGTAAAACAAACAAGCAAACAAATGCACTTGTGATGATGACGTGGAATACCTACCAGTAAACTAATACACTTCTTTCCTCTACTTGGAAGACTTGGCCAGACATCCTTTATCTTAATTGCCATGAATTGTTATTTCTCATAAGCTTGAAGTAGGTAAAAACAGGACAACAAATTAGCTCACAGTTTGAAGGACCTCATGCATAATTTCATATTAGATTGATTTTATGGAGGATAAGTATGGACCACAGTATCAACATAATTTATCTCCTTTGAGAAACAGGGTCAAATAAGCAGTAATGGAATTTAAAAACTTAAAAGCTTCAGAGGATTGATTAAGTTTCCCCCATACCTGGTGTAGAACTATTGAACCCAAAAAGACTCACACACCCCCTCATCACTAATCTTCTCCAGGCATTGATTTATTGGATTCTTTCTACCAGCTGTTTAGAGGTTACAGAAAACACACCAGGCTTTGCTGGTGACCCCAAGTGCTTTAATTCCTATGCATGCATATTTTAACATTATTACAGAAAGGTTTCATTTGCAATTTACAGGCTGAGTAGCAATGAGTCCGTTTCAAAGAGGTCAGTGCTTTCACCATTCCTCCCAGTGATGGAATTATAGTTTAAACAGCTGGAGCTCTGTCCCAGGAGGGACACTGGGGTATGGCTCCTTAACGGCAGAATAAATCCATCAGACATATTTCATGTGTCTGATAACATTAATAGATACCAGGGCTGTTTAAATATTTAATGAACTCACTCAGAGGCTGTTTACCAGGGTGGGGAAAAAGAGCTATCAGAAAGGATGAACCCATCCTTTTGATCTACAATGACAACAACAAAACCGAAATCTCAGCCAATCATTTTGCTTTCTTGCTGCAAACTCCATCAAGGGAACCCGTTTGCTACATGACATGTTTCATTTCCACAGTGCGCACAAGAGTGTTTTCAGTTTTGCAGTTCAAAAGTTAATCATTTCCATGTGGCTCACTACTTAATAGAGATGCCAGAAGTCATAGAATAGCATTAGGTTGGGATGGAGAAAACAGGAGAAGAAAGACAGTCAGAGACACATAGAGAAGGCAAATGGTGTGCAGTGCAGAGCCGCAGAGGCCCTGGGGTGCTAATGAGAGGACATCCTCTAGAAAGAGGGAGCAATCGGAAGGTGAGTAAGTTGTGGCTCTGGGCTACCTTTACTAACAGTCCTTAGGAGGATTGTTTGCTGCATAGTCCTTGTTTCTGGGGATGAATAATGGTCATTAAAACAAACAAACAAACAAATAAAACAACATCGCAGATTTGGCCTAAGTTTATTTTTGTCTGAGAGCAATTTTGTTTTGGTTTACAAAATTTCACTAAGAGTGGTTTGGCTTGGCAGAATAAAAATGGTTTTACTCTGTGGTTTCAGATGTCTGTTTGGTCATGCAAAAACGAAACAATAGCTAAGTTTCAAATGGTGGGAAATTGCTGGCTGTAGGTCCTTGTCAGTTGGCACCAACAAATATTCATGTTGAAAAATTACCTATTGCACACTTCCCAGGGCATTTTTTTTTCCTTCATTACATTGCCTATAACCCTAATCCAGTTCTCTTTATCGCATTAAGGCTATGCCTTGGCCTTGTGTATACCCCTTGGTCTGTTCTGACACCTGAAAAATTCAGCCTAGATTGGAATGAATTGAGGATGCTTCCTAGACCCGGATGAACATTTCTGGCCCTTTGGCAATTTAAGTCAAAACACAAGTGAATATAGCAAAAGTAGTGCCCATTTTCTGATGTTTTTGAACATCTCAAAGGAACACCATTAGCATTATTTATACTCTGTTTTCTCTCGATTCTGTTGTGCTATAGGTTTGTAATTTGTAATAAGAGCGTAGGAAAGCAGATGGTGGATTTCCTGAGTGCATAGTGTTGTACTACTTTTTTGAAGGGCTGTCATTCTCAGAAATGAAAGACTTACCCTAGACCATACCTTTTCAAACAAATCATTTTCAAGTATATAAATAGCATAATTAATCACAATGGAAGTATAAAATGTTTAATCAGTAGCAGATGGACTGAAACAAAGAGATCTTATGTACAAGACTATTTGAAATTTTCAATGTTGCAGACTTTTAATACGTTTATAAAGATGGATTTGGGGAACCACATTTTTATTTCAACTCTGTTGTTAAAACTTTGTTGCTTTATTTTTTTTTTCCCAAAAAAGATTAATCAGTCTATCCAGCTGTTGTTTTAGGAAAGCAACTGAGTCACTACCTGGCATGAGGGAAAAGCTGGCTAAAATATACATTTATAGAAGAGCAGTTTAAATTCTCCAAATTCTTCCTTTTATAGTAACTGATGGTAGAATTTCTTGATGTCTTCAAAAAGAAGGAACCTGGTGAAGCCGTCTGTGGGAAAATGTAGTTGGTATAAAAAAGGCACAGCTCTTTGATCTTGATTATCATTTTAAATCCCTTAAGTGAGTGCATTTTAAAAAGGAGAAAATTCTGACAGGAAAGGAGTAGGGACCTCCTTTTGGAAATTGGTGATGGTTTGGACGAAATTCTGCACTAATAAAAGCTGAAACTAATTTCCAGATGGAATAAATTGGTTCCAGGGTTTCTGAAATTTTGGTCACCCTGTTGCACAGCTGAAGTTTGATCCTTGCTCAGAACTGTTACCAAAGAGGATGGCAAGGGAGGGGGCAAGTATTCTATGGGGATCTGTTTCCCAAGCGATCACAGGGTTGGGCAGTTAGTGTGGTCCTGCTTACTTCAGCTGTTTACTTCTTTGTGTCTCAAAGGGCAGTGGTTCTGATCAAGCCTCTGAGACAGATACAGTCTGTCAGGGTAATTCTCACAGTAATGAAAAGTCTAACATTTTACATATATGCACCTGCCATGCACTGAGTCACCTTCCGACTCTCCTGAAGTGGGACAATGATGTATGAGGGCTTGAGAACGGACAGGTCCCTTCTTCCTAGATAAAAGATAGAAGATACATTGCTAGACACCTCAGAAAATAGTTTTGAAATATTCTCGAGTAGGGGCGCCTGGGTGGCTCAGTGGGTTAAGCCTCTGCCTCCGGCTCAGGTTATGATCTCAGCGTCCTGGGATCGAGCCCCACATGGGGCTCTTCTGCTCAGCGGGGAGCCTGCTTCCCTCTCTTTCTGCCTGCCTCTCTGCCTACCTGTGATCTTTCTGTCAAATAAATAAATAAAAATCTTTAAAAAAAAGTAAAAGAAATATCCTCGAGTAGCTGCAGGCTGGACTTCCCAAGAGCTGTGGTCTTCTCCCTACCCTGTGCCATCATGGCGTGAAGGCTTAGAAGAGCATCTGATGCTCCCTGTCACAACCAGGCCATGAGGAAGAGGGCGCCATAACATCCTATGGTCAGTATCATGCCTTTTACCTCCCACGCATATAAGCCCCCTAAAGTGAAACCCTGATTAGCAAAATGTAAGTGTATTCCTGTTTGGAAAATGCTCAAGATCTAGGTGACATGAGGGTTCTTTTTTTTTAAACATTCTAAATATTCTTTAGAGTCCTCGGTGGTTTTATTTCTGTACTTTTTCTACCAACCGTCTTGTATGGTTTTGGATGGTCAAATCTCTGCCTCTGTTTTCCTTTCCACTCACTGTGAAAAATCCTGAAATCTGAATTTCTTTTCCACAGTTCTGTAGAATCCCCTCACCTGGAATATTGCAACATTTTCTCTTTATTTATTATGATGCTTAGTAGTTCTGCTCTGGAGGCAGTTTTGGGCGTAGGTGGGGGTATGATGGGAAGGATTATATAAAGATCTCTTTCCGAGACTGGTGCCACCAGGCACTCCCTGGCACAAATCAGACACCTGAGACTCATCCTGTCTCTCAGCTCTGATGTCATGCTGGCACCCAGGTTCAGAATATTGCCCTCCAGAATATCATGCGGATCTGCTCCTTCTTCTTCTTTTTTTTTTTTTTTTCCCATTGCCTTGACCTTATTTCAGGCTTTTATCCTTTCTCCTCTGGAGTATCACACTCATCTCATGACCGGTCTCCTTGCCTCCATGCTTTCTTTTCTTCTGTATATCATCCACAAGACTGCCAAATTAATTTTTAGAAAGCACACATCGAAAACCATTGTGCTTATCATCTACAGCGTCAAGCTCAAACTCCTAGCTAGTAAAGCAAATAAATCATTTCCAATCTCAGTTTCAACCATGTCCCATCCTAGCATATGATCCCCCTAAGAATTCCTTAGAGTCTCCACCTATAGTCACTCTTCACTCTCACACCTCCTCAAGTATTATTTCATCTACCTGGATACGCACTGCCTTTTGGCCAAATAGTCCTTCTGCAACAAATCAGATGGATCGTGCTCATTCATGCCACAGTGACATTTGAGCCACTTAGCAAAATTGTTGCAAACGTGAGTTTGCAGCCCTCTAAACTTTCATTTCTTTATCTAGAAGTTGGGAGGAGCTGTGAGAACTAATTGAGGTAGGATAGGTAAGCTTTTTAACACAGTGCCTGAAGTAAAATTAACACCCAGAACATTTGTTGCTTTTACGTTGTGTGTAGTTTCATTGGTAGGGTTGATCGTACATTTTGTTTGTTTTATTTTGTTTTTGTTTTGTTAGCGGTGGTGGGGGGAGGGTTGGGATTGTTTGCCTCACCTGTCTCCCCTCCAATAGGAGCTGCTGTCTGCCGCACGATGAACGCTAAATACGGGTTGTGTGACTATAGGAATTCTCTCGAGGACATACACCACCTCTGAGCAGTCCGTCCTCTGGTAGCCTGCTTGATTCTGCATTCTCCTGGTATACCTGTCATCCATCAAACATGTTTCACTTTAATTTAGTAGATTATGTCCTGCCTTCTGTCTTCTAAATGTGGGCATTTCCAAAATCTTCGCTTTTAGCTTTCTCCTTCCTCCAGAGTTAACCTCTTATTTGTCCTTTCTATCTGGTTTCTTATCTCTAAGCCCCAAACCATTCCTCAATCACCCAAAGGTTAATATCCTTCAAATACTGGTTCATTATGTTGATTACTTCATCAAAGGCCATTAATTGACTCCGTGCCTTCCCCACTGCCTACTGAAAAAGTTCCTTTTTTTTTTTTTTTAACACAAGCATTCAGGGTCCTGTTTCCCAGGGTCCCCACATCCAATTGCTCACAAGGTTTTGCTCATTTAACTGTCGTTCAGGTCCCCATCATTTCCTCTGTCCTTCTGTCCACTTTTGACTTGATCCACTCTCTGTTAGTAGAGTTGTGTTTCTGATCACATGAACACTTAATCTACTGCTCACAGGATGTAAAATCAAACACCATAGCATGACCCTCAAGGTCTGTTATGATCTTACGACTGTTCATTGTTCCAGCTTCATCTCCAACTATTTCACCCTATTGGAAACAACTGCAGAGACTGCCACTCAGCCAACCTTCCTCTCTCTGTTTCTGGGCCTTTGTATTAAGCTGGAGTCTTGTCCTCCTCTCTTTTACCACCTATTTGGCTGGCAAACTCCCTCATATCCTTCTGGTCTTAACTTCCAACAAGAAGCTTTCCTAACCCACCAAACATGAGTTAGGTACCTTCTAGTACTTTCATATTACTATGACTTCAATATCATGTTAGCCAAACACCACACTTTTCTTGTCTCCCTCATCCTGAAAAGATGGGAAGTTTTGTGAAGTTAGGGATGGTGTCTTTGTGTTTCTTTCTTTCTTTCATTTATTTGATTTGTTTTGTTTTAGGAGTTGTTTTCATAGTTCCTAGCTCAGTGTAGTAGCACTCAAGTAAATATTTATTGAATGGATAAATTCCAATCTCTTCAGAATTTGTCTTCATCCATATTTCTTACCATGAGCTATGGTTATATTAGTCTCTTTCTATTCCCCAAGTACATTTTGCTTCTTCTTGCCTCTGTGACTTTGCTTGTTTTAGTCCTAAATGTGGAGTCCTTATCTCTTCTCTCATCCTGTCTGGCAACACACCTATGTGTGTTCTAACCAGTAAGCCAGGAAATCCCCAAGTTTTTCTTTGCCATGGAGCTTTCTCTGAGACTCTTGTGACTATATCCTCCACAAGCTTTCCATTTTATTATAATTCACTACCACTTAATCAAATCATGCCTTGCTATGGGTTTTAACTTTGCTTTGGATGGGGGAAGGACTTCAGATTCAGAATGTTGAATTGATCATACTCTGTATGAATTTCCAATTTACCTCTCAGTGAAATAGCAAGGTTCTTAAAGGCAAGAATCATTTGTTTATTGCTAGCAATCATAGCCCCAAGCACCATATTAGGCACATAGGACACAAGAAGTATTTTTATATGCATAAAATTATTCAATTTTGAATCTATCATTAAAATGTACTACATAATAGGGAAAAATAGATAAAATAAACAGATATGATTGAACCCTTGCCAGTTGATAACTAAATACTCGATTTAGGTTTGAACTAATGGCCAAGTTGTGGTTGAGACCAAATGACCTATGAGTCTAGATCCTAAAGTGAAAAATACTATTTGCACTTTAAAGAGGGCATTAACCTCTTTGAAACCACTCGCACCAGGGCCAAGAATTTGCTACACAGGGTTATAACATACTGAGTTGTATACAAGAAATCTTAAATAATTGATATTCCTCAATGCAGTTTATTTAAACCAAACAAGTAAATTATTCACCTGAAGGATATAGAATGATTCACTCCTTTCTTGCTCCCTCCTCCCTCCATCTTCCACAAACACTGATGAATGATTATGTTGGACAAAGAGGTAAGTGCATGTCTATATTTATGCCCAGTGGCTTCTTGCAGATAGAGTTGCATTTCTGTGCCATGAATAAAAATAGTAAGAGTAATTTAGAGAAATGAATTATTTGACATTGGTGATGTTTTCCAACGTATGTATGACTTCTTCCATTTGCAATTGCCATTAATAAAGGAACGTGTTCTAAGTTTAGTAAGAGTGATTCTGTAGAAAAGACAATAGCCTAAAGGAGAGTGTGAGTTCTTCACTCAGCATCTCCCAATTGTGCTCAAATAAGATGGTAAATTTTAAATCTTGAAATGAAATTTTATATACATATCCATATTATTTGATGTTTACATACGGATATATACAAACATGATACAACTTGTCTCTCATGTTTAACAAATATGATGTACTGCCTATGTTCTCCCTTCATTATAGAACTTTATGTCTCTCTCTGCTCAGAGACTACTGCTTATATATACATCTCGAGTGTTCTCTATATAAACGGTCAAATTAGTGAGAGCACTCACCCCAACTCATTAACTTTAGCTGCATTACTGGACAAAGCCATGCTATGAACTGGAGACTGTCATGTTAGCGTTCTAAATAATAATGATAAACGTGTCATGCTGTTTGTTATAACAGGTAATGATATCACTGTACATAAGGCTGAGTTAGTGGAATTACATCTATTGATTCTATTTACATGAGTATTTTGATTTTTGACAGTGAAGGTAAGAGTGACAATATTAATACAAACATGCTTATTTTATTATTTGTTATTCTGTTTGGAAGTAAATTTTATTCGTATTTCTCTTTACCCACCCATGAAGCTCTTACACTCAGTATCTTCTCTGATTTAAAGACAGAAAAACAAACACACAAACTGACATAAAACAAAAATATTCTGAAGTCACCTAAATTATTAGATGTACTGGAGCGATAAGCCTTATGACTTCAGTTACTCCCACGAATGTATCTCTCTTCATCGCAACTGTCCTCAATTTTGTGATTCAAACTCACACCATGGGTCCAATTTGTGAAATCAATATATAATGACAATAGATTGTGTCATGTCACTAAATCAACAGCAATGTTAGACTTCTTCAGGATCTGAAACCAAGTTTTGAAGAAAAGAAATAAACACACTGAGAAAGCAGCATATAGGGTTTCCATTGCGGATACAAAGGTCAGAAATCACGTGATTTCTTAACTTTCAGCCAACTCTGGAGTAGGACAAGAAAGAGGGGAGGGGTGGGTATTTGTAAAAGTCTCTGTAACAGCACACACACCATGCAAGCAGGAAAATAAAAGACCCAGCCAGGAAAACTTCATCCTGGGAGAGGTGGTAGAGCACTGAGGTTAAGGATGCAGGCCCTAGAATCACTTTGCCTGGCTTCTAATCTTACCTCTCTAACCTAGTAACTGCTGATCTTGAGCGAGTTCTTTAATATCATTTGCATCTCAGTTGCATTTATAAAATGGGTAACAGTAGATAACTTATAGAATTCTAGTGACGTTCGAATGAGTAGATACTTTATCTCATAGAACATGACTCATTCTGTTAACCAGATAAACTATACCCAGTAAGCTGTGACTTCCTAGAGATTGTTAGACACATCCCAGGTTTAGAGATATTAAATATAATAGACGGCGAGAAATGATAAAAAAAAATGTGGCCCATATGAACTTCTGGAGAAGTGTCTGCCGTATTGCG
This sequence comes from Meles meles, assembly GCF_922984935.1. Lineage (NCBI taxonomy): Eukaryota > Metazoa > Chordata > Mammalia > Carnivora > Mustelidae > Meles > Meles meles. The sequence continues at coordinate 44,215,160 of NC_060066.1, read as the reverse complement.
TATTGTTTATTAGATGGTAGCTGTTATTATTTGTAATGCTCAAGTAATAATCATACTGAGAATCATCATCAAGATGCATCTGTATTGCTTCCCTTTTTCAGCTTCTGGAGAAGGGGAAGTTGTGTTCTTCTACAAACCAGGTCACTGGAAAGGTAAATGTTTCATCTTGTAATATTTGCCAACACTGTGATTTATGGGGAACTCAAAGGAATGCTGGTTGAATAGGGCCGCACCTCCTAATGCCATGAAAACTGAGGATAGAGACTTCCCTGGTGGACAAAGGAACTGTCTCTCAGTCAAAGTTAAGATGAGGACTTACACTTCTTGCTAGGAACTCCAAAATATTCTCAGGGCTTTTATCTAAAAAATCCATGATCGATAATACAAAGATCATTAACATCTCCACAAGAATAAGAGTTTAGAAATAAATGGTAAAAATAGCCAAGCAGTTATGAGTATATATCTATATCTATATCTATTTCCTCAACCATATAATCTCAGACTAAAACTTGGATGACTTTAACAAAAAATAAATAAGCACATGATACAATAGTTTCCTAAGTCCTTTTCATAAGTAGGATGCAATCAATATTATCTAGTGAATGAATGAATGAAAAATAAATGAATGAGGCAGAAGCTCCAGTGGAATGGCCGAAAGAGAGATGTCACATTTCAGCCCAAGTGCTGGCTTTGTCATCTCACCCAGAGCTAAGGTCATAAGACTTTTTGGACAGGAAAGCATCATGTCTACCAGAGTAAGTCAGAAAGAAAGGGCTCAGCTAAGTCATCGAATGGTAAAGTGAAGAGCGTCTACTAAAATGGAGAGGATTGTTTCCCTGACTCATGGCAGCAAGATCAGGCATTTCTTTTGCTAATAACCAGTGAACCAATGGACGGCACGCCATTAATGGATGGCTTAAGTTATGGGAAGGAATCAGGTTTCCCAAATGAATGTTCTTTCAATGCGCTAAAAGGAAATGATAGGCAACCCAGAACTGGAAGAGCTTTTCCATTAAATAGCTTCCTTTACATCTTGCAATGGACATCAAGGGTTTAGTTAAAAAGAAAATGAACGATGACTAAACTAAAGGAAAAGAAAGTAGCATCTTCTTGGTGACTGGTAGCCATGTTCCCAACTCTGGAAACAAGTAGAGATCCGAAGTCCAAAAAATTGAAACCAAGTGTACTACAGTAAGATAGGAAATGGCAAGTGAGAAATGATAGGATCTACTTGTGTAAGGTCAGTTATGTAAGCTCTTGTATCTGTGGCTAAAAATTTACCAAGATTTGTCTACAGGAAAAAAGCAAGAATTTGGTTTCTTGGGCTTCTACATGCTTAGTACTGTCCTAATGCAGCTAGACAAGAAGGGTAAAACTGTAGAAACTCCCAGGGGCTAGAAAGGGATTTCTGACCTTCACGTAGGATTTCTCGGTTGACTAGATATGTGATACTATTGTGGGATTTTCTCTCAACCCTTAAGTACCTGTCCCTACAATAGGCACAATAAAACTCATGAGAGCTGTAACTGGGACACAAAGTCCAATTTGTCATCCTATTTAATCACAACAGGGTTCTCATTGTGGAGAATCAAGTCATGATCCCTTTGTCAATTCCCTTCACTGACAGGAAGTGAAAAATATCTTTGGGGAGGCTATTTATTGCACTATAGGCTAATGGTACTTGTACTTCTTTGATAAAGAAACTACTTGCTTTCTGGGGTCATTGTTTCATCTTTCTCCATGTCCTGTATGACTGATGCAAGTATAGTGATACTGACTTCAAAGGGAGCTTAATAGTGCATGGAGAAAGGCAGGAAACATGGCGGGAATATTTAAGAGAGGACTTCACAAGGTCAAGTTTCCTTTCTGCAATTTCCTTATGCATATCGCGAACGGGTCTTTCTTTCTATTTTGGGAACCAACGGATGTTTGGTCCCTTTCTTATCCACATCCCTCATTAAAGTCATTAAAACGTTTCTTTTGAATTCTACATACAACACAATTGATACATGGGCTCTGCTAGCCTGTGAATGCAATTCTATTTCCTGGCTTGAAAGCTCTTTCACCAGTGCTCTGTGGATGAAATCAGAATTTTGATACGGACTTATAGCATCTTCCTCAGATGTAAATACATTTACTAAGATAATGAAAGCCAGAAACTAAAATGTTGCTTTTTTTGATAGAGCATCAAATTCAGTGCCACCCACATGTGTCTTTGAGTCCTCTCCTCTCCCCCGCCCCCCATGATTTACTAATACGATCTTGTCAATGATGGTGGAGTGAATAGATTTAAGCTTTCTTTTCCCTTGTGCCTTAGTGTAAAGTGCTTCTCCCAAAACATATTCCATTTATATAAAATGAGTATGCATGCATCCACAATCTCTACCTCTGCCAAAGCGTTTTCTTTATTATAATGAGATGCATCTTTCTGGATTTTCTGCACAATCAGACTATAATTAAGCCCAGGAAGATACAGGTAAGTGCATGAGATGCATGTTTAATTAAAAGAGAGAATGTTGGTTAAGTATCAATTTGTATGACATTCGGTTTACAAGGAGCATTCCGAAAGCTACTCTTTCTCACATATTTCCTTTGATATGTATGTATGTGTTTACACACATGTATGTTTTCACACTGAAATCATATTCTCATTTCATATGCGGGAGTTGCTGCCACATGTACTGCCCCCATCCAAGAAAATGTTGATTTATATTAAAAATCCCCATGAAAAGGAAAATGTTCGCCTAAATTCATGTAGGGCAAATAAAAAAACAGCCAGGACCCAGCAGGCTGAGTCAACGTATAGCTTGCATATGGAAACAATGACATGATTGTTTACTCACTGCTTTAATGATATTCACTTTCTCCTAATGGCAACGTGGAAAATGTGAGTGCCAGATGCTGCGCCCAGAGCGGAGAAGAGAGAACAGGGGAAGGTCTAGAGTAAGAAATTTATCCTGACACCAGAATGTAGTGTAACTCTTCAGTTTATTAAACGCTATGTGTTGTGTGTGTGTGTTTTTTTTTAAGAAAAAAATACTTTGATGTCTGCAGCTTAAATTTCCATATTTTTATAACAGTTCAGCAACAAATTTACATATTTCCTGGAATCTGCAGATATAAAAGCGGTAAAACACTCCAGGCATTATTAGACAGTAGATTATAACCCATTACTATTGTTTCAATTAGCAATGTAAAAGTGACCTGCAGTGTTCGGATGACCCACTAATGGATTTAAACGCTTTCAAATATTAATGCAGGTTTTCTAAAGATGAATCCCAAACCCATTATTCCTGGAACAACTATGAGCTGAAAAGCTGGCAATGATCGTGCATTATGTGGAAAGGCTCATGGTTAATTAAATGAATACCTAGCATTACACTATTCACTTTAGTGCTACAAAATTATTTCTCATTGATTTTTACATTCTGAGTCTGTGATTCAATTTACTTCTGCAATTTGTGTTGCCGTGTCAATAAAAGGGAACTGCTTGAAGATAGGAGCATTAGAGACTGATAAATACATTAAGATCCAATGAAAACGGCAGTTTTCCTATTGCTTTCCTCCACCGAAATATCATTTGTAGCAGCACTCTGTTATGTATTATTAATACAATTTTTGTTTGCTTCCATCTGCTCTCTTCCCCCCTTTTCTATTCAGAAACTGGAATATTAGTGATTGCTTGAGGGTGAGTAGCTAATTTCTCAGTAACAAGTTCTCTCACTATCAAGAACAAAAGCACCATCAACACAAATCTGTTATTTCATGTTAAATGAACTAGAAGGCCAGATTCTTCATCAAAGACAGTGTGGGGAGTTGCTGTGTGTGCATTTTCATTTCAAGGAGTAAATGACACTTCTGTTTGTTAAAACACGCAAGCTAAAAACTAACAAATAGTTCGAACCCTGTCACCCAATTTATGCAGGATGAATACAATGTGGTGTATTTATGAAGTGCGCTTTTTTTCCCCCAAAAACTTTATTGCCGGTTTTGTGATAGAATCTACACATGTCTTTTTGTGAATCGCCTGGACTCAGTTCTGTTATAAGTCTAAAGTTGTAAGCTGAACTTTGCTTTAACACTCTTCTGTACTCCAAGATGTTGCAAACTTCAATTTCATTGTTCTTGGTGTCTAAAAAATCTTAGAGGTGAAATCTTTGATCTCTTTTCACCAGTTTAGACTCCTAACCTGGAGGTGTTCTCTATGTACTGTAAATTTAACCTTGCATGGGAAAAGTAGGTTGACCAGTCAGATGTAATCGTTACTAGTATCTACCCAGGATCATCTCACTGAAGTTTATTGTGCCTAAAATGTCTCCATGAGAATGATCAGTACACCTCATCCCATTGTATGTCTGAATTTGTCTGCCCACTACATGAGACTCAGTGGAAAATCAAATCTCCACACAAGTGGCTTGCCTACCCTGAAGCAGTCACCTTCCACTGTCTACTCTGCTTACAAAACCTATCCTCAAGTCATTACTTTTCATTTTGAGCTGAGTTGCTAACTTGAGTTTGAGTATTGATTTAATATAAAATGTACAACATAGAAAATCTTATATTGGAAATCATTCTGCAAACTATTTTAAAAAAAGATCACTCTATAGACATAAGAAAATTAACAAAGGGAGAACACAAATGACCAATAAATACATCAAAATTTCAACTTCCCTAATAATCAATGAGTGTGGATTTAAAATAACTAGCTTTTTTTGCCTGTCATTGTCAAAGATGGGAAGAAAGAATAATATTGTATATTGGTGAGGGAAAATGAAGCTCTGCATACACCTTGTGGCATGTATAATGATACATTTTTCCTAAAGGTGTTTTAAGCATATGTTTTTACATTTTGAGAGTATTCCATACTCTTTCACTCTGGAACTCCCTCTTTTGGAATTTAATCTCAGGAAATAATTACGAATGTGTGCGAAGATTTAACTATATACTATTCATCTAGACCTTATGGTGTCATTTATGAAAGTAAAAAAATTGAATGCATCCTAAATGTCTAAAATGAGGAATTAGCTAATAAATTATGGAGCATTAGTTCAATTGAATATTATTCAATAATTTAAAATGATATACAACAATATTTAATGATATGAAAAGATATTTACAATGTACTGTTGGCTGAATAAAACACAACACACAAACACACATACACTGGTAAGTGACCAAACTGTGTTTAATGGATATGGTGTTTAAAAAGTTATGTTATAGGGGCGCCTGGGTGGCTCAGTGGTTTAAGCTGCTGCCTTCGGCTCAGGTCATGATCTCAGGGTCCTGGGATCGAGTCCCACATCGGGCTCTCTGCTCAGCGGTGAGCCTGCTTCCCTCTCACTCTCTCTGTCTGCCTCTCTGCCTACTTATGATCTCTCTCTGTCAAATAAATAAATAAAAAATCTTAAAAAAAAAAAAATAAAAATAAAAAAAAAATAAAAAGTTATGTTATATACTTTCTTTAATGGTTTCAAAGATATTCCAAAGGATTCAAATTATTGATTAAAATAATTTTTTCTTATAAAAAACTAACTCATGGGCGCCTGGGTTGCTCAGTGGGTTAGGCTGCTGCCTTCGGCTCAGGTCATGATCTCAGGGACCTGGGATCGAGTCCCACGTCGGGCTCTCTGCTCAGCGGAGAGCCTGCTTCCCTTCCTCTCTCTCTGCCTGCCTCTCTTGTGATTTCTCTCTGTCAAATAAATAAATAAAATCTTTAAAAAAAAAAGTAACTCATGTTCATTGTAGAGTAACTTAAACAAAACAAAAATAACACACTATTCATCTCTATATCTACATGTCGCTACATAGAGGAAAAGGTACACAGGTTAAGACAGACAACAAAATGTCAACTGAGATTATTTTTTAGCTATGTTGTGAGTTATTTTTTTCTTGCATTTTAAAAATGTTTCTACAATAATGTGGATATTGTTTTTATTAGTTAAAAATATGATTGAGGATTCTCTTTCAGTTATTCTGTACCAAAACCAAGTGGAAAGCAGCCCTTGTAACTTTTATGGAAAGAAAGAGAAAGTCATTAGAAACAGCCATGACAGAGGAAAAATAAGATCCAGATTAGAATCCTAGGTCTCTGAATTATAACCCTGGGACCCTGGCAACTCACTGAACTTCTTGGAGCTTCAGTTTCCTCTAAATATACTCATATGCCCCAAAGCAGCAATGGTCAAACGAGAAAAGAAAATGCTTGCCTCGTTGCCTCTGAATATTGAGATGTAGTGATTTCTGAGAGGGTTGCCAATGAGCTAAAATACCATGGATCCCTGACTCCCCGTTCTAGTCCACTGCTCCATTCATTCTTCAGTCTCATGCACACTCAAGGCCAACCTGAATTTTACGTTGTGACATTTGCTCCAAAGGATATTCTATCGTTAAAATGAAATACATCTTTTCAGAAGAGAACAGAACAGTAAGTACTAAAGCAATATCTGTAACACTCCGCCCTCAGTAATTAGTAAAAGTCATCCTTACTGTTGTGGCCTTTGTGGGAGCTCCAACAGCACACAGCCTGTGCTGGCTTTTCCTTATTCTCGTACACCCTGGGTCTGGACCTGGCTCTTGTCAAATGAATACCCACAACACACCCAGAGGAGAGTTTCAAAATTTGAGTACTGCATTTTTACTGAAGACTCACCTCCATGGTAGCTGAATTGAAATAATTAGAAAAGGATTATATAGGGGCGCATGGGTGGCTCAGTGGGTTAAAGCCTCTGCCTTTCGCTCAGGTCATGATCCCAGGGTCCTGGGATCGAGCCCCGCATCGGGCACTCTGCTTGGCAGGGAGCCTGCTTCCTCCTCTCTCTCTCTCTGCCTGCCTCTCTCCCTACTTGTGATCTCTATCTGTCAAATAAATAAAATCTTAAAAAAAAAATTTAAAAAAAAAGAAAAGGATTATATAATCCTTTGATGATTACATAACTGCTAAATAAAAATCATGTGATATTAGAAAGGAACAGTCCCTACTCTTAGAAGCTGGGGTTATCACATTTGGTAACCGGGGAACTAGCTCCGTCCTTTGTCCAAGGCCCTAACTTCCTCTTTGCTGCCCAAAGCAGAACTGCATGACTGGTTCCTGGATAGTGTTGCTTATGTAATCTGTGGATGTTTTGCTGATTGGCAAAGAAGGCCACGCATAGGCCTTTGGTCAATGCACAAGACATTTTTTCTTTGGTAACTGAGCAAGGGGATTAAGGAGAAAAAAAAATTTTCTTTATAAAAGAACTTTTCAGGATCCAGGCCACTACGTAATCACCGTCAGTGAAGGTGAACTCTAAGAATACATAAATTCTTAAAAGCTGGTTTGAATTTATGCTAACTCTCAGCTCGACATATTTGTAGGAGCAAAAAATCTAGACTCTCCCCTCAGTTTGCTTGTCTTCAAAATGGGACTATTCACAATATATTAATCATGAGGTTGTTACGAAGGTGACATGAATTAGTATATGGGGAATGCTTGAAACAGTGAAGGCGGAGGAAGTTTTCAAATACTAGTTCCCAGACTATTCTCTCCTACTCTCCTATGCCTGCTAGAGGTTGGAGTAATGTTTCAAGAGGTCTTGTCTGAAGTAAGGCAAAGCAAGGCGGAGTCTCTGGAAACTCCATGGTAAAGTAGGAACATGGCTCAGATGACAAAAACCAGGAAGATATTTGACTGAAACTCCTTTGTAAGTTCCTTCCTTCCTTCCTCAATGGGCACACACATGGCTATAAATATTAAGAAGGCATTGTTTTATAGGGGAAAGATACCTTACAGGGTCGCTGGTTTGGTTACCTTAGTTGACTCTTCCCTCAGAGAGGTAGAATGCTTGGCCAAGTGTTGCTCAGCCACATGGCGGGTTGACCCTCTTTCTCATGCTGCATGGCCTGGACTCATCGCCATATTTATTTTTTTCTTAATGATCTAAAATAAACTGTCTTTAAGTTAAAACCGTCACACACATACACACACACACACACACACACACACACACAGCCCACAAAAAAATCGTTATACTCTTAAGTCTTGAGGCATTAGAACAGACACGTTTCTTACAATACTATATTTTACAAATTACCTTATGTATTATACTACACACACCACACATACACACACACACACACGCACACTCTCCCCCTCCTAATTATTAACCAATATGCTGCCAGATCTGGGGCTTCCAGATACATTTTTATAGAAAATTCAAGATTCCCACATGTAACTGCTTTTTCAGTCATGTGCTGCGGAGGAATGACTGGAATGATAATGGAGCCTGCTGGGCTGATATTCCAGGCATGGGCTGCCTGCATGGTGGTTGTGTTATCCCCAGGTTCTAGGAAGTGCTGATGGACGATCTCATTGTCTGCTGTAATATAAAGGGAACACTTGATTACAGCGTGTCACTCCCCTTCCTCTTGAAGCTAAAACACATATAGAGTTAAATGGACCTAGGGCTGAGGTATGTGGTTTCTGAAGCCAGAGAAAGGAGCGTTGCTGTCAGTAGGTAGCATGTTACTCTACCCCGACAGTTCAGGACAGTGTCACCAATTGCCACCTTCGACAAGTTAACTCAGCAGGGAATGTGGCGCTTTTTGCATCTGGCCAAAATTCACATGACATTAATTTTGTTTTGTTTTTGCCAAGATTATCTTTACTTGCACCATTACCTTGATTAATGCACAAGCAGATAATAACATATAAACATTGAAATAACTGCAGCATAACTATCTAGGGGAAACTAGCTAAACGAAAATAGAGTGGGAAGAAAAAAGAGCATTTCGTGATGAAATAGACAAGAGCACATTTTAAACATGCATTTCCTTCTAAATGTTTTCACAAATTTGATAATGATATTCATTTTATTTAAAGTTAGCTAAGATTAACTTATACCAAGAGAAAGAATATATCCTCTGTACCATAGTATACAAGCTATAAAATCTAATTAGATAGTGGGAATTCAATAGAAATTATTATAGCCATAACGAATTAGGATACAATAAATAGTATAGATTTTAGAAATTTATTGTCTAAGGTAGATAGTGCATCCATTATTAAGCTATGCAGAAGTCGTCTGGAGAAATATTTATTCAGAAGTGAACTAAATGAGGATGCCAAAGATTATTAAGGTCACCATAAAGACATTAAACCACCAGAGGAGAGGAGAAGGATTCTGGGAACAGACTCTCTGGAACACTTAGTGTCAGAAATCCTTGAAGAACAGAATACACTGCATCACAAAATATTTTTTGAATAGTTACAGAAATAGATTTATTTTTCAAAAGCAACAGGAAATGCATTTTACATAACATAATCAGAACAGGAAAACTGCATTTTGTGCGAAGCTTAACATGAATTCATTTTCTTTGTTATGGCTTAACTCGCCCCAGCCTCTCACCTCTAATCATAACAGACTCCTTCTGGTTTAATTATGTTTCCAGTTCTAAAGATGAGTTAACCACTTATGCAGGGAATTTGACTCTCATTGATCAGGGGAGAAACAAAAAGTGTATGTCCTGATTAACCATTTAAATGACCATCACTTTCCTACAATGGTTCTCTTTGGGACAGGGGAGTAAATACCCACCTTATAGGCAGGAAGCCAGAGGACCTCTCAGATTCTGCAAAACAACTACAATTGCAAAGAGTGTTGTAAATTAGTTTTTCATTAAATGCACAGTAGAGAGCCTGAGACCTGAAATAGGAGAGGACTTGCCCTCCACTGAAGGAAACTGTACCTTTACAGACCAAATGGTAAAGAACATTTCTAGAATGAGCAGGAGAGTTTAACCTGAAACTTGATTGTGTATTCGTATTCATACCGCTAAAAAATATCAATTCCTCAGCTTACCCTTGCATTTTTAATCTCAAAGCCAATGAAATCGCAGAAAAACAAACATGAGATTAGATCTGAAAGTATGTAACTTCCTTTGGCAATCAAATAACCTAACTATTGAAAATATAGCATCTTTTTACGTATAGACCAGGCATGTGTTTTAGTGTTCTGAAATACCTGTTCACTATGGACACACATTTTATCATTTTTACGGAAAATAACTGAAAGGCTAAACTTTCATTTAGTCCAAATAGGGTTCTGGGCAGGAGCTACTGAATCCCACATTGTGTTTTGTGATACTTTCTCCCTATTCTGAAGCTATGGGAAAACAGATTTGGTACTCAATGTGTTTGTCTTTCTTAGATTCTCAAGATATTAAACTAAGAGCCAGGATATTTAGGTATGAAAGAGCTAGCTATCGAACAATCATTCTTCAGAACTGTAAATTTTGGTGTGAGCTCGAATGAACTGTACAGATTTAATAAATGTCTGTTCTCCACTGTAAGATTTTTCTGGACGCTATGTTAAATTTTCAAGTTCCTAATGTTCAGTGAGAAAAATTTAACTTCCCATAATCCATATGGAATACCTCTTAATATATCCAAAATAATTTGTCTATCTTTCAAATGAAAAAAGCAGGGAAATAGCTTAAAAACAGGGAAGGAAAACTGAAGAATAGCAGAGTGTTCTTAAAGGAATCACGTGATATTTAAAAATAAAATTGTGCAAAGGCTATGGAAATCTTGTCCACAGTCATATATATATATGTACATATATATATATATATATATATATACACATATCAACCTCATTTAAGATTACACGAAGATTCTGTGAGCTGAAATTCACTGTTGGTAAGAAAAACGAAAAGTGTTTGACTCTCCTGGACCTTAACTTCCTTAGAGCTTAGTATATCCATCTGATGTAATAAATTCATACTTTTCTATGTTAAATTCATTCATACAATAGGAGCTTATAAGAAAGAATATAGACTAAAGAGTAAGTTGCATAATGAGATTTAGTCTATGTAAAATATGTCCCACAAGAAATGTCCTTTACTTTGATCATATCCCTTGAAACAAGATTCCCTGCTGGAAACCACAATAAAATGAGAGCTTGGGAAAAATACTCCTCTGGCAAGCTAGCTTGCTTTTTAAAACAAAAGTTCACCAAGCCCACCAAGCCCATGATCCTGGGGTGGGCTTAATTAATGTCAATGAAATCTCAAAGGTTCCCTGAGGCTTAAAGGGGAAATAAATCTCAATGGGTTCTCCATGCCTTCCTCTCCAAGATACTCAGATTGAACACACACACACACACACACACACACACACAGATGTGCATATGTGTGCATATGCATGCACATCACATGCACATACACACGCAGTAGGCGTCTGATTCATTAGGAAATGCTCTTTTCAAAATTGTATTTATTCCAGAGTAGATTCACATATCATTTTATCGTCATTTTCAACATGGCTCCAGAATGTCAACGGCTGTATTGTTACCTTATGATCAGAATGATTTAGCATATTTCTCTAAATGGACTCGGCAACATTTCTGTCTTGCTTTGGATTCTATTATTGACTCATGTTTATATTGAATCCACACTGCTGCCCTGTCAAACTTATCTGAAAAGACATATCTGAGTTGAATCTCTCGTTATTTTTCATTAAAATTTTACTCCATGTTAAATAGCCCCTCACTGAATTGAAAAAGTTTGGTTTTCTCCAAATGTGCACACTTCATTTCCTTTTACTCAGAGCTAATGAGGTTCTGAACCTCATTGCAAATCCTTCTAGAAGAAAGAAAGAAATACAAATGCTAACAAAATGTTTAATTTTCTCTTATATTGGTTATGTATGCAAAGACTTCTCATGAGCCCATTCGCAGATCACAGAAAACCAACTTGTCCTGAAAGATGAATGAGAAGGTTAGAGACCAGTTTTCTTTAGTACCTGAATGTATGGTTAATGCGGATTCACTGGCTTGGTAGTTACGATTCCACTATGTAAAGAGTATGTGTGATTTTCAGTGTGTAACACACACACACACACACACACACACATACATGCCTACAAAAGTTCGAGAGCCATTAAGCTGCTGTACCACCCAGGGAAACAATCATACTCACTCCTGGTCCACACACTGAAAAAATGATTATTTTTATGAAAATTCTCTTCCAGGTGTTCTTCTCCTATCTTTCCAATTATGTCAGTCACATCATTTCGAGCCTCTGAGTCACTTGATAAGTTTTGTTATGCAGACTTCAATTTTCTAAAGATCTCAGAAGTATACAAGTGGTCTTAACAAATATGGTGTGACTGCCGTGTGGTTTTGTGTTGCCTTTGTAGTTTCTAAGACACTCTAACATTATTTAATTAGCTAAAATTTCTCCTCTCTTGAGAAATGGAAACTCAATGAAATGTCAACAATGCTGTCAGTCTGCTTCAGGCTAAACTCATTACACAAAAACTAAAGGTAAAAATAGTCCAAGGCAGAATTCTTTGTCATAATTTTGAGGCCCACACCTTATGCCAATGAAATCCATATGTGATTCTATAAAAATGCTAAACTGGGAAGAGTAGCTAATAAATTATCTCAACAGAGGCAATAATTGATCACTCCTTGCATAGAAATTTATCTAATTAGCCAAATAACATATCAAGTTCTGTTGGGGAATATCTGAGTACCACATGTATTGTTCGATGAACCTCTGCTTTTCAGCTCTGGTAAGGCTGAAAAATGCTCTTAGCTGCTCTTTACTACTAAAATGAATTTTTTATCCCTGAGGGAAAAAAAAATCATTGTCTTTTTAAGACAAGTACAGCCAAGACCTGAACAAAAGTGCTTCAATTTATCTGAATTATCATGGAGGGTTTGGGATCCATGGACACATGACTGAAGATAATAAAAATTTGGCATTTTCTATTGTCTGAAGGTTTTTAAAGGCTAGATTGCTTCATTTATTTAAATAGATGATAGGAAAGAGCAAAGTACAAAAACAAGTGCTATATACTGAAGGTATGTGAATTACGTCCGTCCCAAGGATAATGCAAATTAGAAGTACGTGAAGCTTTGTCTGCACCTGGGATCTTTAATGAGGATAAAGAAAAATCAGACAGAGATTCTCCTGGGGAAAGAGAGGATCGTTATTTGAATAACCTGCAGTGAATTCTAATCAATGCGACGTGACTTTGAAAATGAATGTGGTCTTTCAACCCGCTGTACTTGAGCTGTAATATTAATCATAACTTCATGGTACAGTAAAGCTTATGACAAATGCTTGTTCAGTAGACTCAGAAAAAGACTGGCTTGGATGTGCCTAGGAATATAGAACCATGGAAATACAAAGGCTCTTCTTTTTTCCTCCTTGCTAGCCCATTCATTGGCTAGTGTATTTTGTTATCTTTCTTTAATTATCTCAAAAGAGGTGGATGCAAATTGCATGGCATAACTGTAATTGTTTTCTTTCTTCCTTTTCTTTTTTTTTTTTTCTTCCAAAGGTGACATTTTACGTGTACTTATTTCCTGAAACAGTTTTAGGAGTGTTATTTAACGTTACATTATACCAGGAGACTGGTGTGCCAATCTGCTAAGGATGCATTAAACGGCACAGCAAACCTCTGCAACACAGGAGGGGATTTTAGCTCTGCCTCAACGGAGCCCTGTGTTCTTTACAAGTGCACCCTGGACCTGAAGAAGGCTAAGTGTATACAGAGCAGATTCCCTGGGATGCTAGGTAGAAAAGTGATACTGACTTAAATAATAATTTAAAAAAAATCAGCTATCAAGTGTTTTCGACCTCAAAGAAAATGCAATTAGCTTTTGACGAGTTGACATTAAAAGGCTTATATCAGAGGAACATAATGTGTTAAAGCTAAATGTTCAAGAATCACATGAGGGAGGAAGGAGATGATAAAATAAACAACTTAAAATAATTTAAATCTTCTCTTGTCAGAAAGTAATTCCAGGGAAAGACGAGGTCTGGCATATTTGTATTGGTCTCACGGAAATAGTGTTTACTACTCAGAGTTGCCTGCCATCTTGGTTATTGTTTCGGCTAAAATTCTCTGATATGAGTGGCAAAGGCTGTGACTCAGGCCCGCTGTCCAGCATATACCATTGCTGCGTGATGAGGCAAAACAGAAGTTAATTCTTCAAATGTGTATATTGACAGGAGAGTGGTTTCTAGATATCAGGTAAGAAGTGAAAGAGGATGTTAGGTGGTACTCACAAATCTGAGGGTGGCCAAAATGGACAGATTTTCTCCAAACTTACTCTTGTTTTGCTCTTCCAATGGGCTAAGAAATTAGATGCTGTATGAGATAGACACGATTTTTGTTCCCATTCTGGAGATGAGAATGCAGGGTCTGAAGGATGTTGAATTATTTTCTCAACTTAATCAAAGTTTTATGTGGCAGAGCCAAAAATGAAATCTATACTCCTAATATTAACACTTTGTGCTTTTAAAAAACAATTTTATTGAGTTATAATTTACATGCCACAAAACCCATTCATTTTTAAGTGTACAATTCAGTGATTATTAGTAAATTTATTGAATTTCTCAACCATCAGCATAATCCAGTTTTAGAATATATTCATCTCCCCAGTAAGATCCTATTTACAGTTAATCTCTGTTCCTTCCCTCAGCCTTAGGCTACCATTAATTTATTTCTGTCTCTATAGGTTTGTATTTTCTGGACATTTCATATAAATGGAATCATACAATATGAGATCTTTTGTGTCTGGCTTCTTTCACTTAGCATAATGTTTTGAGGTTCATCTGTGTTGTTACCTCATAGCTTTTTATAATGCATTTGTCTACTCTTTACTCTGCTCACTGATCCTGCTCTATTTTGAGCTGTTTCTATTTTGATCTCACTCCAGAAGAGAAGCAAAGAGAAGCACTGCAGCATAGGGGAAAGAGCGCTAGCATTGAGAGGAAGATCTGCATTGGGAGCCCATGACCAAGGCCATCTGTTCTCTCAATGACTCCACCTGTAAAATCGTGCTTATTTGGAAGATCAAAGGAGATAAAGTCCATAAGAGTGCTTATCAAACCATATAAAATGGAAATGTGTTATTATTGTGTTTATTAGAGCATGACAAAGTAATGACTCAAGTTTTCAAGATGCCATAACCTCTCTATACTCCAAGAATTCTGGATCGGGATGAAAAAGCTTGATTCATATAATCTCAACAATGATAAGGAAATCTAAGATTTTTCAATTCAGGTCACTGTTTCCTAATTATAAAGCTCATCTTAACTCAAGTTTAAATATTTATGCCTCTAATGGTAAGCCTTAGCTATGCAAAGCTTCTAAACCATTACTAAATTCTGTTTAGCCTATTGAAGTGGCCACCACTCCCAAATTGTGGAAACTGCATAATAATCACCTGTGTTATCCTTTAAAGATGGAGATTCCTGGATTTACTAGAATTGGAGCTTAAAATTTTTCATTAAAAACAAACAAACAAAAACCTCCTGAGGGACGCCTGGATAGCTCAGTCAGTTAACTGTTTGATTCTTGGTTTCTGCTCAGGTCATCTCATGAATCATGAGTAGATCAAGTGCTCAGGTCATCTCATGAGTCATGAGTAGATTAAGTGCTGCATGGGCTCCACACAGCAGGGAGTCTGCTTGAAGATTCTCTCCCTCTACCCCTTCCTCACTCACTCACACTCTCTCTTTCTTGCTATCTCTCTCAAATAAATAAATAATCTTTAAAAAATCTCTTGAGGATGATTCATTTATATCCTAACATTTCAGAACCAAACTTGAGTGAAAACCGTTCTTAGATATGTTACCCAGAGCATCGTCAAAATAATATTAGACCATTCTAGAATCATGTCACAAATTTTCATTGTGTGGAGGTTGCTGTTGGCTTCCAATAACCATTTTCCCTTCTTTCTTCTAGTACTCTGGCCCCAGAATTTTAAGTGTACATGGTTGCCTAGCCTTTCTTACTACAAGGTGTGGGTGTGTGACTCATTTCTGGTCAATGAGATGGGAACGAAAGTGATGGATGCTATTTCTGGGTCAAGTCCTTAAAAGAAAGGGATTTGTTTGCCATTTCTCTCTTCCTCCTTCTCACTAACTAGTCTATGGACAGGATAGTGGTGAGCCATCTGTGACCACTTGGCAAAGGGCAACGCCAGTGAATGGGAAAACAGCAAACAAGAAGGAGTTCAGGTATCAAATAATCTCACCGACTGCTTACCAGCTCAGATTCTTGTTAGAGAAATCAACTATTATTTTGTTTGAATTATTGTTATTTTGTTCTTTGCTAAATAACTAAACTAATAATACATCTGCTAAAAGACGTTGACTATTCAGGAAAGTCAGGCTAATTGCTTTATAATGTCTCAATTCCTCAGGCTGTTTCTTTTCTTAACACGTTCACTTCACATAGTTTAACATACGGGTCTCTCTGCTCTTCTGCACAATAAAGTGTTCCATTTGGAGAGCCTGAAGATTTGGTCCGAGGAATACTCCAACATGAGAGCCTGTGGAGGAGATGTCCTAGAGAATCTAGTTTGTATGTTGGGGTTTACATTTGGTCTTACATTTTTAGGCTGGGTAAGTTTGAGATCACTGGCGACCAGGTGACTAGGCTCAGTAATCTTTGGTTTCTCCTGAGAACCTGACACCTAGTAAGCACTCAAAACTATCTGCTGATTTACTCTCAGCAAAAGACTCCTGTGCAGCACAAGTGCTGATATACTGACGTTTGTAGGCTTATCCATGGGTAATGCACACTGATGCTGTGGCTATTTCTTTGAAGGGAGACAAGAGAGTGTGCAATATTAGGCAAGTGGAGTTGGCAATTGCTGAGTTCCTTTCGGCTCTACACATCATGGCTCTCTCTCCCTTTCCTGAAACTCATTGCTGATTCTCCACTACCTTAAGGATAAACAACACAAAATTTTCAGATCCTCCCTAAATGCGACTCAGATCGCTCTCTTTTCAGCTTTCTCTCTCTGCACTTGCCCCCAATTCTCCCTGAATTCTCCTGACCTTACATTCTGCCCCACCTGTTCCTTCTACTTGGGGACATATCTACCTATCAAATTCCCATCCACTCTGCATGAGTGAATGCCCTTCAGTGTTATGTGAATACACAGATCCCCTGATGGCAGGGGAGGTAAACAGCCCTGACAGCTCCTAGATGTCATTTTAATGGATTTTGAATGATGATCTCTCACTGAAGAGACTTCATGCAGCACAACTCCAAGTTAGGAGCCAGAGCATGGAAGATGCCTGCTGACCAAGAAAGGGTCATCCCCACATTCTGGCCTCCAATGTCTGCTCCATGTGGACTAGATCAGCTGATTCCATAGCATATCCCTTTCCTGAAGGTTGCTTCCATTTGGGAAGTCCTATGCACACACCATCACCAAAGCACCTAAATACAACTCATCACCACTGCTTCATCTGGATACCACCTGTGCCACCATCACTACTCTCTTAATGTGAGCCTCCATCATCTCCTATCTGAACTCATGTGAACTATGGCAGCAAGGCCCCCACTATTTCTCTACTGCCATTCAAATCCTCTCCCCCACCTCCATTAATTTGACACAAAAGAGTCACAATGATTTAAAATCCACCAATGGCACTGATTCCATGGCACTGATCATGAATCTAATAGCATCTCGAATGATCCAGCTTCTGCCAGTCACTTGGACTTCATCGTGTTCTATCCTCCCTGCCCACTCTACTCCAGCCACACTGGCCTGTTCCTCAACATCCCAAGTTCTCCCTGTTTCATGGCCTTTGTATTTGCAGTATCTTCTGCTTGGAACATGTCACCCTGTCAGCTTTGCCTGGCCGATCCCTTCTCATAAAACATGTCTCAACTCCAAAGTTTGCCCTTAGAGAGAACTTCCCTGGCCCCCACCAGCTAAAGCTCTTTTCTCTCCCCATATTAAACCACTGTCTTCACATATATATGAATTTCACATTATTTGAAGTTGTTTAAACAACTTCAGATACTTTAGATATGATTAAATTGTTACTACATGAATGAGTTTAGCACAGGGATTAAGAACTCAACCAGAGGCCAGTTTTCCTAAGCAAGTCTTGGCCCTGACATTTGACATCCATAAATCTGTAGGCAAATTACTTATCCTCCTTGTGACAGTTTCCTCAGTTTCCCTATCTATACAATAAGGATACTCAGTGGCACCTACTTCATAAGGTTAAGATTAGATAAATGAATACGTGCACTGGAGAGGAACAGTGCTTTTGTGGAACATCATGTGCACTCAGAAAAGTCAGTTCGTCACTTAAAGAACTACATTTACATTTCTCACCATGATTAAAGCTGAAAATCATTATAGAAACTACACAGGTTTAAGAAATACTTAAGGTTTTAGGGGGAACCAGAACTCTCCGTAATCATTTGATGCCAATTTTCAGGTCCTTGAATTGTTAAGACAAGTTGTTGTTTGGGGGTCTAATTTTTTTTTATTATTAATTCACTCATTCACCAAGGAAATTTTACAGAATTATTATATGTAATGTTCTGTGTTAGGTTCTAAACTGAATGCTTTGCCCATAACCTTGAGAACATATGTAAACAAGCATTAGCAGTATGAGGAATATCAAAACCTATGTATTCAGAATCCCAGGAGCCCTGAGGGGGGCAACATGGAGAAAAAACCTACCCCAGGTCTTCTTGGGGAAGGGATGGGTGGCCAGAAGATGCCTGTGGTCCTTGCAAGGCAGGCTCTAGCCTTGTACTATTTGATATTTTGTGAGCACCTGTGGACTCCCCATCGTGGGTGAGAACACCATGCAGAGAACATGCAGTCCCTTCTTGAGAGCATAACCAGGAAAGAATGCAGAGTCATTTGCTCTACCCAGCAGCATGTGAATAAATATGCCACACATATGTATTTACACAAATGCAGAATTATAGGGTTGCTCCAGAGGGGGGAAGGAGAAGAGTGTTGAAACCTGATGGCATATCAAGCATTTCCTGAGGGATGTTGTCTGTCAGTCTGTTTGTGCTGGCTGATTGAAAATCACATGTGGCTCTCAGATGTAGAAAAGGAAAAGTATTTGCATATAAAAATGGGAACATTTTTAGTATAATGCTTGATATAAGCCATTTGAGCAATTATACAGTATTTCTGGACAAATCTTTGGGCATAAGTTTCTGGAAAGCTTCAGAAAACCATCTTTTTGGTTTCCCCTTTTTTTCTCAGGCCCCCGTTCTTTTCAGGAAGGGGGTTTGTTCTAGCTGAGACCTTCAACCTAACCCCACCCCTGGCTCCATTTTTCTATTGCAGGGAAATGATAAAGTGCAAAATTTGTTTTCACTCTGTTTTCCCTTTAATCAATGCCAAATTTTACTGCAGGAAAGGTGAACAGACACAAAAATTCTGATAAGATACATGCCATGAATAAAAAGTTCTGAAGTTGAGTTCTTAAATGGAGAAGAGGAGAGGTCTATGAGAAGAAGTGGAAGGTGAGAAACAGATAAGGTGTTTATCCAAATCTGCCCTAAATAAAAAAAAACAATAAAGTTTCAGAAGAGGAAATGCCATAGCTCTTTAGCTAAGTGTATTAGTTTTAGAGTCCACTAGGTCTCGATAGGAAGGCTGCCCCTGCTTCTTACTCACTGTTTTACCTGGTGGCAGAGCCTGCAAGTGTTTCTCAATATCCATCTTCTCCTCTTAACTGGCCACATTGTCAGACTGCATTTCCCAGCTTCCTTTGCGTGATGTGCAGTCACATGATTAGATTCTGGCCAATGATCACCTCCACCTAATCCATGGCCAAACTAAACTGGAATGTTACATGAGATGAAAAGGAAGTTTTCATGGATGAGGCAGCAGAGACTTTGAGGTTGTTATAGCAGCCTGTCTACTCTTACACATTTTAATAAGATTCCTAAGCTCCGCTTTATTTCATCAGTAAAGTGGGGTTAACATACCTACCTTATGAGGTTGTCATGAGGCCTCTCAGGTGATACCTTTTTTTCTTCTTTCAGTTAGTTTCCTCTTCTTTCATGTTACATTTTTCCTTCTCACCGCCAAAAAAACTTCTAGTTCTCATTCTCTGATGTATACTCTGCTTCCTAGTTGGGCAAAAATTGTAGGAAAACTAAAGCAGTTCAATAAATGAGCCATTCCTAAGAAGGAGTAACAAACTGCTATCTGTTCGTAAGTCAGTGTAAGAAATAGTCTGGGGTTCCATAAGGCTGGTCTCTGAGCAGAGTCACATTAAACAAAAACACAAAGAGGACTCTAAAAGCTTTGAAGGTTAATACAGATTATGACAAATTTTCTCAAAGGGCATAACACAGGGATCTTACACAAAAATACTGCACAGTTTCTGAGGAATACTTTTTAGACATCAGACTCTCCAATATCGCACTCATGATAACCACTAAAAATATCTGCCCTTCTCTTATCTGCTTGTTTTCCTTGTCACCTGAGTCATTAATGCCTTTGCTCTTTCCCTTCATTGTTGCCTCCTGGATGGAGGAAAGGATGACATGTCTGACCCTACCCAGTGGCCAGATTCCTTGTCATGAGCCTTAGGTCCTGTGTCTTACACCTGGGAGGTGTGGATTTGTTTCCTCCAACAGCTTATCTTGTTAATCAGTCTCACGGAACATTTTCAGTGAATAAAATTCTCCACCTTATTTTATGATTTGATCTAATGATTCGCTTGGTGTGAGAAGGGAAAAATCAGAATGGGAATTTTTCATACATTTATTCTGACAATAAGCTCACATGAACAGGTTTCCGCAGTCCAAGTAAAGCCAAGAATTCATTCCAGGGGAAGGAAGCATGAATGAAGCTGGCCTGAGAGCCCCGGATGAAGCACGCTAATCCTTGGCCTCTCAGAAGGGGTGGGCAGGGCTGGCCAGATGGGAAGGAAGAGTGCAGTCCAGATATGCTCTGATTTATTCACCCAGGGAGAGGCGCCTCTTCTTACTAACAACTCTTACTTCTGGTTTCCCATAGTACCTGAAAACAGCTACATTTCTAATATATAGGGTTAAGACACTGTGAAATGTTATTTTTATCTCTGAGAGGCAAATATAGTAATCGTTGATACTATTTCAGACTAACCTTCAAGCATATTTATTCAGCCATTGAGGGACTGGGACCCAAGGTGATTAACCTTAGTTGAAAACAGGATGATGCAACAACATGGGGTTCCATGGAGCAGATAGTCAGAAGCAACACAACTTCCTGTGATTTTTCGTTCTACTGAACTTGTGCGAGTAAAGAATTGTGAAGGGTCTGAGATTCTGCCCTATTTGCAAGCTATCACAAGACTCATGACTCCTGAGTGAGGGACAAATGACTTATGACTGATGCACAGCAGGCAGCCTAAATGTCATGCTTGCATGGGATCCCCTTGCCCCCTAGGTCCCATGGGGAAATGTGCATGCCATGGATTTGAATTCTATCTGAGGAACCCTGACCTTAGGAAATTCTAATCTTCTCTCATGGTTTGTAAGCAAACTTGTCCAAACTTGGCCCCAGAGGGAGATACTATCTTTATTATACTGGACAATAAACAAACATGTCCTCTTATCTGCTGAGAGTTACTAGATCATCTTTAAGAATGTTCACTCTCTAGACATTCTTGAAAAGACTGTTTAGAACAAAAGGTGGTCAGTGTCTCTGCTCTCCAGATGTGTGGAATTGTGAGTCCCATGGAGAATTCTTTCCCAACAATTGTAAGAGTGTGTACAGGAAGTAAGGCATATTGAGAGCAGGTGAATCCACCTGGATCCCATTGAGGTCCACCATTATTATTTAGCAACTTTCAGGAAGTTTCTTAAACTCTCTGGTGTTCTGTTTCCTCATCTGTGAAATAGATTTGACATATCTCTATCACATAGAGATACTATAAGAGTGTAATAAGATAGTAAATGATAACTATGACAATATAAGTATATTGCACAATATAAGTATATTGCACAGGTAATGTATAATAGTATATTAATTTTACAATATAATGCTATATACTATGTTATTTTGTACTTCTTATTAACATAGATTGCATTTTTCTTTTGGCTGACAAATCTAGTTAACTTTGAATTGATAATTACCTTATTTATACTGAGCAACATAAATAGCCCTGGACAAGAAGACAGGGTATCTGGGCTCCACGTATATCATAAACCAGCTATATAGCTTTAGTAAGTCATTGAAACTAATTAGTCAAAGGAGGATATTGGACATGAACTCAAGGATAGCAAAAAGACTGTCTCAGAGCCAGGCCTGAGCACTGGGTAGTGAATTCTTGGAGTAGGATTAAGAATAATTTTGAGCCCATATGTAGGCTGAGCAGGGAAGTATGCCCACAATGAGCTAGCCATATCTTCAAGGTACAGAGTTGAGTGGGGCTGGGGTGCAATGAGCTGAAGGGGGTAGAAATGGGATAGCACCCTTGCCATTGCTTTGCATAACAGTTGCTAAGTTAATACCTGTTCATTCATTAATTGATGAGTAATAAGATTTCTGGAATTCTAGGTCAAGGATGAAAAATGTGGAGGACATGAATTGATGGTCAAGGGAGGGGGCTGGCAAAGAACCACTTTATGATTTCACTTTGGAATGAGGGGAGACCTACTTTTAGTTAGGCCACGACCTCTAAGCCAGGTTAAGTACTTCTGGAAATCCCCATCTGTTATCGTGCTGTATGTGGAGCCCAGGCAGCCTTTTTTCAAATGACCTGGTGTGTTGTTGCTGCCTCTGGTTTCTCCTGGGCTCCAAATTACTGCTCTGAAGCAGCTGCTCAAACACTTTAATGGCCACAATTAAACCGTCCCAGAGGCTGACCTTTAGACATGGCAGTGGTTAATTGAGCCGAGTGCCCTGGGGTCTGCCATCTTTGGCAAAGCCTTGCAAGTCCAGTGTGGCTTGATCTTTTGTTTGGTTGCCCCACACATGTTCTAAGGGGAAATCTTCCTTCTAGTCGCACTAGTAGAAATGGCAAAAACCTGGGGATGAGACAAGACTGCAGAAGAAATTCCAACGTCTTGGTAAGAAAAAGATCTTGTGATGGCAAGTTTGAAGGTCTCTAAAATTGTCTGGATTTATTAAACACTTTAATAGGTAGAGCCAAGCTTTGCTGGGGAAAGGGAAAGAATTAATGATTAAAATATAATGTTTTCATCTGTTTTTCAATTAACATTAAATGGATGACCAATACATAGCAGGCATTGCCTCAGACAAGGGGAGACAGCCTCGAAAAATGGGCTAAAACGTAGGCTTATAAGATCAGAGACTGGGACACCTGGCGGGCTCAGTTGGTAAAACATGTGACTCTTGACCTCAGGGTCATGAGTTCAAACCCCATGTTGAGTGTAGAGCCTACTAAAAAGGATGGCAGGGCATGGACACCTGGGTGGCTCAGTCAGTTAAGTGTCTGACTTGATCTCAGCTCAGGTCTTGATCTCAGGGCTGTGAGATTTAAAAAAAAAAAGAAAGAAAGAAAGAAAAGAAGAAGAAAAAGAGTGGAGACTGCTTTTGTTCTGTTCAGAACATTCCCCCAATGCCTGGAATGCTGCCTCGTACATAACAGATGTTCATGTAATGATTTTTGAGCAAATGAGAGGACAAAAACTCTGCTTTCATTGAGTTTACAACCTAGTAAGAACACAAACAAGATGTTTATCATTTGTGATGAGTTTATACAGGAAAGAAATGTTGTGATATGGAAAGAAAGAAAGGAAATGGGCCAGGGAGATGATGAGTACTTTGGTTGGAGAGATTTAGAAGGGTGTCTCACAGGACAAGGAGACATCTCTAAGAAGACTGTGGGGTTGGGGAGGAGACTTCCAAGCAGACAGCAGCAACAGGCAAAGGCCCCAGGGAGAGAAATGCCTGGGTGTTGAAGAAACAGAAGGAAGACTGTGAGGAGAGGCTGCTGGTGAGGTGGGGAGCAATAAAAAGTTAAATCTGAGTGGTATGAGGGAGCCCAGGTATACAGTTTCCCTGTCATGTTAGGAGAATATTGGTTATATTCAATGTTTTATTTTCCTAGGGCTGTGAACAAATTATACCAAACTGGATAACAAACAAACAAACAAACAAACCCAGAAATCTATTCTGTCATAGTTCTAGAGGCTGAAAGTCTGAAATCAAGGTGTTGACAGAGTTGGTTGCTACTGGAAGCTCTGAAGGAAAAATCCATCTCATGCTTCTCTTCTGGTTTCTGGTGGCTGTTGGCAATCCTCCATGTTTCTTGGTTTGCACATACATCATTCTCATCTTTGCCTCTGTATTCACAAAATATTCTCTGTGTTTCTTCTCTTCTCCCTATGTCTTCTCTTCTTATAGGGCACTCATCAGTGGATTTGTGGCCCATTCAGATAATCTAGGGTGATATCATCTCAAGGTCTTTAACTTAGTTACATTTGCAAAGGAACTCCCCCCAAATAAGTTCACAAGCACAGGTTCCCAGTGGACATATTTGGTAGAGGGGCACCATTCGATTCATGATACTTTATTTGCAAAGAAAAGCCAGTGGGGAGTACTACGCAGAGGAGTGATAAAAGATTTGTACTTTTCTGGATGGGGAGTGGACTAGAAAAGAGCAAAGCTGGAAGATCTCAGCAGTGAAAGATGGGTACCTGGAGATGATCTCATCCATGTAAAAGCAGGAGTACATAGAAAGTCTGAGTTAGGAGCAAGAAGAAGGTATTAGTGTAGTGTCAAGGAAATGTGAAAGCAGTTTCTGGATTAAAATAAGGGCAGTAACACCTAGGTAGCATTTCAATCCCAGGCCCAAGCTCACACAGATGTCAGATCTTTGGCTGGAAATCAGCCAGGCATTTTCCTTTCTGTACTCTTCATTGCCCCACTCTTGGCCCCTACAGGCCTACTTTTCCTCTAAGCAAGGTTGCACAAAGCACACAGAGTTGCTGCTTTTATGCCCTAAACTTCTTAGTGCTTTGCTCCTTCCTACATAGAACTTACATAAATCTCAATGCTCAACTCCAAAAGGCCTCAAAACTCTAGCTTATTTGCCCTGCGTTGCTATTTAGGGTCTCTAGAATGCATTGCCTGTCTGTGATGAGCTGAGATTGTAAGAGGCAGGAGAAAAGACCCCTCTTCTCATTTTTTTCTAACTGAAAGGTAAATCTTGGCCAGGACTTCTTCCTTTGTTTCTGTGGAAAAATTTCTAATAGCATGCATGGATAACTTTCTTTAGAAGGGGGGAGGGGCAAACTCAGTAAGTAGATAGTATGCACCAACATTTGCCCTCCACAGTTTGCAAGCCTTTTGCAAAGGCACGGAAGCAAAGGTAAGATTTATAACTGGGAACAAGATGTGAAGTTGAAATATTTTCTTTTGGAAGTGTAAAGTGCAAAAGTGATAGCGTAAGGCTATTGAGAATTCTATTTGTTATTCTACCTGTCTCACTAATGAAAGAAAAAGCAACTTTTCATGGAGAAGCAAGAGTTTGAGTGCTCTGGAGAATTATGGACCTTTCCTAAAATTACAAGTTTCCCTGTTTGCAGATTCCCTATATTGTGCAGGGGATCCTCAGATGATGGGTATTTCTGCTTTAGGCCTTTTTCAGTTGCAAATGACAAAATAAGCCAACTCAAATTTGCCCATCCAAATAGGAAATTTAATGAGTGACGTAATTGTAAAGCTTAAGTAGAACAAGACCCCAGGCGCTTAAATATCTTGTCTGGAATCCAGTTTCTTTCTGTTAGTTTCACTCTCTGCTGACATCAGACTCAGAGACCTCTCACCTCACAGTGGCAACAAGAACACCAGACCTCCAGCTTCACAGTCAGCAATGTCATTGCTTCTGATTAGTTCATTCTCAAACTATTACTTCTGTCTAGAGGAAGGCAGAGCTGATTGGCTAGGCTTGAGTCACATGGCCTTCCCTGGAACTGTGAGTGAAGTCAGCACCATAGAAACCAAATAGTCTGAGCGGGAAAGAAGTGAATTCTCAGAAGGAAATCAGGACAATGTTACCAAAAAAAAAAAAGGAAATGAACCTGGTGAAACAAAATAGCAACAACAGCAGCAAGCAAATGTCCCTTCAGGAACCATGTCACCTTGGGCAAATTGTTCAGTCCTTGTTCCCGTTTCCTTATCTTTAAAGTGGGGATAATGATGTGACTACTTTCTTCATAGAATGATTGAGAAGATTGAGTTGGTCCATGTGATGCACATGAAACAGTGCCTTGTCACATCTGTCCTAGCCTTATTATTTATTTATTTCCTTGTAGTGGGAACATTATCCCTGCTGAGCTTTATAAAGACAGAAGTCAAGCTATTTTACTGAGTAGGTCTAAGCCAGAAAGATACTGTGAAATCATACCTAAGCACACAGGATAGAGAACAAGTAGAAATCTCAGAAGAGAGATAAAACATATCCTGAGTCCTACCATTATCCCTCTCTCCATAGCTACCTTTTTGTCCAAACCACATAATCACGCAATGGACTTCTGAAGCCTCCCCTTTTCTGATTTCCTGGCCCTGCTCTTGACCTCTCATAGCCCAATCCTCACACTACTGCCAAAATAATCTTTCTAGGGCATAAATCTCTAGCTTAGTATCTTTATTTCCCCAACAGAAATTAGAGTAAATGAACCTCAACTCTTAATTGGCTGGGTCTTGTCCTTTTCTACCTCTACAATACTGTTTCCCTCCACCGTGCCCATGGTCCTTGACTTTGCAGCCTCTTAGTCTTCTGTGTCTTACACATGCAAAGCTCATTCCCATCTCTTTTGAGAATGTTCTTCCCTTAGATTGCTTCCTTATCACCATCCAGATATCAACTTGAAGACCAACTCCAGCAAGATGCCTTTCCTGATTAAACCAGACAAAATACTTTTCCTCCCCTACCTCAGTAATTTTCTATATTACTTTACCTACACTATATCTCTTAATAATTGAATTGGTCTTATTTATTTTTTTATTCCTTCTAGTTTATTTTTTTACTCCTTTTTTTTTTTTTTAAAGTAATGAGGTAGTGAAGAATTACCTAAGACAGAGATGTAGAGAATGAGCTTAGTATTTGGGTCTACATTTCTCCTGAGGACATTTACTCATCCTGATGTCAACTGAGAGTTTGAGAAGGTGAACAAAAGCTCTGCCAGTCTGTGAGACATAGGAACAGAGTGAAGCTTCTTGCCTTGTGTCAGGCCCTAAAAACAGCATAGTGGGAATAAGTGTGAAGTGGAAGAGACAGTAGTTCAGCTTTAAGTCACCTCTGTTACTAAGATTGAATTGAGGAAATTGCTTGTGCCTGCAAGTGCTCTGTAGACAAAATGTAATTCTAATCATGAAAGATGATATCATCCTAAGCCTCAAATTATTCCTACAGATAGTTTTGTGAATGTAGTTTCTATCATCAGTAAAAAGTAACCAGGGACATTAAGTGACATGATAACGGGAATGAAAACCAATAAAGAGAAACAGACAACAGGAAAAGATTCGTAAGAGTTCTAGATACCCAAGTATCAGACACAAACTTTAAAATAACTTTTACCATGTTCAAAAAAATAAGAAAAGTTTAAAATTTTCAACAGAGAATGGGAAACTTTTTTCTTTTTTTAATAAAGAGAAACATGGACATTCTAGAACTCAAAGAATTCAAGAGATGGATGTAACAGCAGATTCCGCAAGAGGGAGAATTAGTGGACTAGAAGACATGGCAGAAGGAAATGGAGGGAAAAATGAATGGAAACTATAGTAACAAAGGTAAGAGCCACAGAGAATTCATTGAGTAGATGTAACATATTGCAGTTGAAGCCCCTGAAAGACAGGAAAGATAATGGGCCCTCATGTCTCACCTCAATTCCTGGGTTTCTCTGCTTTCAGGTTGGTTTCTACTTGCATCTATAACACTGCTGGTGTACAGTTTTTAAAACAATACTCTAGTATTTGAGAAAATGGGATTGGTTTTATAGTTTGGCTTCACCACTAATTAATTCAATGGCTTTGGTCAGGTTGTTTAATTTCTTTGTGCTTCAGTGTATCTTCTGTAAGTAATTATAATTACTCTAACTCCCTGGATTACTTTAAAAATTATATGACTATATTTATCTATTTGTGTATCTATCCATGTATCTATTTAGATAAATAAATACAGATATATTATATTTGGCTTAATATAACTGCTCAAGAAATTACAGTTGTTTGCTGTTATTTGTATTTAAATAACCACTTTTATTCAATTTATAGACCATGACAAAATCTTATATGCCCAGATTCTTCATATATATTTTTTCTTTTCCTGGAAAATGTTCTATTGCTTCATCTTCACTCTCAAATTTTACATTAATCAAGGTTATTTTCTCTAAACTTTTCTTTATTTCAATGCTTCACAATCTTGTCTAATCAGGCTCACCTATGGAGTTTCATAAAAATATAAGTGTCAGGGTTCTACCTAGAAATTCTGATTTAGAATGCCTACATAATCACTTTTTAGACACAAAAGATTCCCCAGATGTGTCTGGATAAGTAACCAGAATTAATAAGCTCTACTATGTTCTACACAGTTTCTTTGTGTGGTCTCATCCATGTTTGTTTTCCTCCAACACTAGCAGACACCCTCGTGTTTATAGCCTTGGTTTTTCTCAATGCTCTTTCCCCTGAGTTCCATATTCACACACACACAGCAGCCTCTACTTGGATGCCCAAAGAATGCTTACACTTTATGTGTCATTGTCCCTCTGTCTAATCCCCTTTTCCTAAATTTCCAGTGTTGATGAAGGACACCATAATCCACCCAATAATTTAAAAGCTTAGACTTGAATGTTGTTCACAAGGTAATGACATTTATATATTACAATGACCTGAAAGGAGGAAATGGAAAAATTCACCTATAATCCCATCTGTTTTATGCTTTGTTCACATTGCTATATCCTTTTTTTTAAATTGAGGAATTAGAGTGTGTCTATGCTCTCTTTCTAAAATAAGTCAATCCATTGCTTTTGAAAATGCCAGATTGCTAGGGCAAGTACATATAAAATGTATATGTGATAAATGACCCACTAAAATTAATTTGAAAGTGATGGATTATTCAATAACTGATGTTGGAGTGAATGGCTAAGTGTTTGGAAAAAAAATCAGATTCCCTTGTTATACTCTATACTGTAATATATTTCAGAAAAATTAAATATATAAAGTAGACAAAAATTCTAAAAGTTAAATACAGTTGTTCTGGGCTGGAAAAATATTTAAAATGATACTAAACCTAGGAATATTAAGGTCAAGAACTGGTATATTTGACCACATAAGAATTAAAACACAAAGCTTTTGCTTGACAAAAATCACTCAACAATAAATGACAAACTGGTAAAGACTCAAGATATATTACTATGTCCATAAAGGTAAAAAAAGCTCATATAAGAAAAACATATATATCACATATATATAATATACAAAAATATAAATAAAATATAAATATAAAATATAATATCATATAGAAAAATATAAGGATCTGAATATGCAGAAACATAAAACTAATCAAATAAATGAAATATTAAAAACAAAATATGTTTACTAATCAAATTAGCACAGAGAGAAAACAGGATAATATCCTGTGTATGAGCAAATGTTCACTGTAATCTGATGTATATGCAAACTTGCACAATCTCTCTCAAGGATAAGTTGGTGTTATGCATCAAAATTTTAAACATATTAGTATTTGATCTTGCAATTCTACTTATACAAATTCAACTAGAAGTAACTGGCTAAGTTAACAAGAATATAGGCACAAGAGTATTTATCAAACTTCATTTTAATATCAAAATAGGAATAAGTGTACTTTGATAAAGGATTGGTGAAATACTAAACAATATATAAGCAGTAAAAACAATTTCATATACATGGAAAGATATTTATCATAGGGGGCGCCTGGGTGGCTCAGTGGGTTAAGCCGCTGCCTTCGGCTCGGGTCATGATCTCAGGGTCCTGGGATCGAGTCCCGCATCGGGCTCTCTGCTCAGCAGGAAGCCTGCTTCCCTCTCTCTCTCTCTGCCTGCCTCTCTATCTACTTGTGATCTCTCTCTGTCAAATAAATAAATAAAATCTTTAAAAAAAACAAAAACAAACAAACAAAAAAAAGATATTTATCATAGAAGAAAGAAGCAAATAGTGGTGGCTTAATTCCTGTTCAGAAAATAACTATGATATAGTCCATAATGTTCCCACTGATTTCCTTTGTATAGTGGTGTTATGTGAGGGCTTTACTGAATTGCATTATTTGCCTAAGTTCTTCTGTGTTTAGTCCAATGAACATATATTACCTTATCATTAGGAGATACAAGAAATCTGGGACCTCAGGGGCACCTGGGTGTCTCAGTGGGTTAAGCTGCTGCCTTCCGCTCAGGTCATGATCTCAGGGTCCTGGGATCAAGTCCCACATCGGGCTCTCCTCTTGGCGGGGAGCCTGCTTCCCTCTCTCTCTCTCTGCCTGCCTCTCTGTCTACTTGTGATCTCTCTCTGTCAAATAAATAAATAAAATCTTAAAAAAAAAAAGAAATCTGGGACCTCAATGGCTCAGTGGTTTAGGAATCTGCCTGCTTTTGGCTGAGGTCACGATCTCAGGGTCTTGGGATTGAGCCCCACATCAGGCTCCTGCTCAGCAAGGAATCAGCTTCTTCCTCTGCTTGTCATTCCCCCTGCTTGTACTCAATCTCTTTCTTTCAAATAAACAAATAAAATCTAAAAATAAAAAAGAAAATACAATAAATCTATTTATTAGGAAAAAATATAATAAAAAAAGGGGAGGGTTGGTGACTCCTGGAATCTGGATCTTCTTGTTCTTGTTATAATGTTGGTAGGTAGTAGTAGCTAAAAGTTTAGAATATGTTCTATCATTGTTCTATCAGATTGCCCTAACCACATGAAGTTAGATAGGATGTAAAAATGAAAGCATAGTTAAGTTTGAAAGATCCATTTAATTTTTATGCTTGCTTTCTAGAACAAAAGCAAGGCAAATGGAAGGTGAGTTGATATATATTGATTGTATAATAAGTGATAGGCATTGGACATACCTAAATAATTATTCAGTGTTTGGATTATCGTCACATTTAGGAAATGTGCATAACCTGTTACCCAAACAGAAGGAATGAACTCTTTGGGCATTTTCTCCTGAAATCCAGAAATGATTTTCAGTAACTACCAACTGGAGTCAAAAAAGAATCTCTGCAATTGATTTTTTTCAAGGCTTATTATTGCACTTATCTAAAGATGGCATGTGTTTAAATTGGTAATTAAGGCATACCTAATGCACTGTGGGGCAGGAGGATGACATCTGGGAACATGGGCAGGTGGAATGCCTGAGAAAACCATTGTTCTTTCAATCCAGGCGGAGGATTTACACAAGGTGTGTGTCAATTTCCTTAGGAGAACCTGAGTCCTTTAGTTGTATTTTAATCTAACCTGTTCACTTGACACATTTATTTTAATTGGTATTACTTTGCAAATTGCTAAAAAAAATATGAAAATACTAGTGATTGCCTCATTAATATTCAAGGGCCTCCTGTGAGGGAAGTAAAACTCAACAGCTGGCTTCTTCCCACCTAGGCTCACAAGAGAAATGTCTAAGTATGCCTCACAAGTTATTCATAGTTATATGGAAGGCTCAAATACAAAATTAGTATAATGCTTTTTTACTTGAGTTGTATCACTCACAGCAGATTGTGTAGAGCCAAGTAAAAAGTTGGCAAAAATATTTCTTGACCACAACTTGCCTCTTCTTTGGAACCAGCCCATCAGTTGTGGATTTATTTGGGCAGTGGCTACCTCATCCTTTGAACAATGGGAATTATCAAATCAAGACATTTTGTCCTAAAACTAAAGTAAAAACTTCTTTGAGTCTTCTCTCTGTGTCTCTAAGTTGAGGATGATGATCATACATACCTCACACTGCTCTAATGAGGACTAAGTGAAAGAAATGATTGGGAAACGTAATTAAACCAAAAATGTAATTTTATTTTCTTCAGTAATCCTGGCAGAGTTGTAAAAAAGGAGGCAAATACAAGCCTGGCAACAGGGACTCTCAAACAGCATTGCTGGGACTAGAAGTTGGTATAAAACGTCAAAAGGTGTTTTGGCAGGGCATTTCCAAGCCACACTTCCTTCCTTCCAACAGTTCACTTCTTGGAATCTATGCCACAGAAATCCGACCTGATTAGGTAAGGAAAGATGTATAGCATGTTTGTTGCAGCATTTTTTTAAAGTAATAAATCTGAGACCATTTAAACAAACATCATGAAGAAAATGGTTAAATATACTAGAGTAAAACCAAGATATGGCATTCTCTACAGACCTGAGGGAAAGACCTGTGCATATCTAGACACTGATGTACTGACTTGGAAGGTTGTTCAGGATGTATCACTGAAAGAAAAAGGCTGGTTACAAAATAAAGCCTAGAGGATGACACCATTTCTGTTGAGAGAGAGAAAGAGAGAGGAAGGACTGGAAGAAGGAAGGAAGCATCTGTGTATGTGGCCTGTGGCTAACAAGCCACAATATTACCACTAGCACCTGGTGAGCTGGTGTTGGAAGACAGCTTTCTACATTCATTATACATAATCCTAGAAGTGATTGTGTATGTGGGGTTTTTTTAAGATGTTATTTTTTTATTTGGGAGAGAGAGAGCATGAGTGGATGGAAGGGCAGAGGGAAAGGGAGAAGCAGGCTCCCTGCTGAACAGGTAGCCCCATGTGTGGCTTGATCCCAGGACCCTGAGATCAGGATCTGAGCTGAAGGCAGACACTTATCTAACTAAGGCAATCAGGTGCTCCAGTTTTTGTTTTTGTTTTTTAAGGAACATTTACTATCTTGGTAATAAAGGCATTAAAAAATGGTAAGGGAAAAATAAAATTATTATATGAAAACCCTAGTCATTTGGTAATCATTTCTGTTTCACTTTTCCCCCTCTTACCACCTATTTTGAAAACTTTTTTTCCTCCTCCTCTCTCTCTCTCTTTCCCTCTCGTGTTTATTTTTTCACACAAATTCAGAGCCAGGTTTTGTTTTGACCCTTTTTTAATTCTTCCCTTTTGGCCTGCCGAGAAGAACCAAGGTCCTCAATAAGGCATTCAAGCCCATCCCCACTTCAGATGATTAAGGTATAAATGATGGTATAGGAATGATTTCAGAGAAATCATGAAAAGGATAGGAAAATGATACCATTGTTTGTAGGTATTCTGTTAACTATACAATGCGTGCTCCTTTTATATTCCTGGTATTTTACCATTGGTGTAATTTGGTAAAACTCCATGCGATCTGTGGTAGGGCGTGACTAAATGTCCCACCCCCCCTACACAAGGCACTTTCTCCTATGCCATAAGCTATGGAAGGAATTGCCATCCATATCACTTTCCCTTGTTCATTCCACTATTTTAGCCCATGTAATAAATTATCATTAGGAATTATATAGCTGCCTCATCAAAATCGAGGCGTTTGATAATTATGAACCAATGTTAAGCTCTGTCTGATTCACGTGCCATTGTGATACATGACAACTAGAATGGGGGCAACACATTAGGATCATGAACCTGGACCACACTATGCTGTAGAGTCTGGATAAACAGTAGGGAATAATATGACTGCTCTTTTGTAGTATTGCAATCCAATATGCTCATTTTCTTTCTTTTGGCGAACATATCCTGGTTTTTCCTTTGCAGGACATAAACCTACTTTCAGACTACATGTTTAGACAAATCTTTCTCCATAGTTGAATCTGGAAGGGAGTAGGCATCGAAGTACTCTTGGCCGACTGGGGCATCGTCTTGCTCTAACTGTAGTGACAGTCAAAGATGGGTATGGATTCAAACCACGAAAATCAGTGCTAAACTTGGGATTGTAATGGAAAGACAGGAAAGCTCTTTTTGTCTTTTCACTGGATTTGAATTGGGGATATTGAAGTCTGAAGCTTCCAGTGGGCCACTAGGTGAAATCTGAGCATGAAGCCAACATGAAGGAGAGAAGAGTGGCCAGAAGGAGACAGACTGCCTTCTGGGAAAGGTATGAGCCCCTGGAGTAGCATCACACCTGAAGTTAACAATGCGTCAGGGGTTTTCCATTAGGCATTCAATAATTTTCTTATTTGCTTAAGCAAGTTTGATATTTTTGTGAATGTATGATTTGAATCCCAGAATTCCAATACATTAGATTGTTATAAGTAGTAGATGGTGCCATTACTTTAAGCATCTGGCAAGGAATTAAAATTAGGTATAATTTTCAGAAATTCTCAAAAACCTGGGGAAGTTGCCACAAATAATTAAAGAAATCTTGAAAGAGTTTTAATTCTTAACTAAAAAGCATTTTTAAAAAGTTCTTTATTTAAATTCAATTTAGTTAACACATACTGTATTATTAGTTTCAAGGGTAGAATCTAGTGATTCATCAGTTGCATGTGGTACCCAGTGCTCATAATATCAAGTCCTCCCCTTAATGCCCATCACCCAGATACCCCATCCCCCTCCTGCCTCCTTTCCAGCAACTCTCAGTTTATTTCCTAGAGTTTAGTGTCCCTGATGGTTTGCCTCTCTATTTTCATCTCAATTTATTTGAAAAGCATTTTAAAATACGTGTAAATATGTATTGTTTCCTGTATGCAGATGTCAAATGTCTTCCAATGGAGAAAGGCTCAGACATTCCCTTATGATCCAGTCAAAGAAACCTCCCCTGCTTTTTACTGTGACCATAATAACCTTCGGTATAATGATTGTACATTTCCTGATAATCTTGACTCCAACGTCACAAGAAGGTGGTCCCACAAACACGACTAACAATTAGGGATCTGTCCAGTTTGCAGAGTTGGGGTGCTGGCTTTTTCTGACCACAGAAAGAATGCATCACTCACTCATGTTGGAGATTTGTTTCTGCTTTACACACGGCGAATGTTTAATACCGTCATCAAAGTAATCACCATCATTACAATCAATATGAGATGATGTTCAGTCAAGGTGTTGAATGCCATCATTGCCTTTTTAGAACTTTAAAAGCTATAATATATATTGAGGATAATTTCAGTAAGCTCCAGTAATGTAGATGGGCTAATTTCTGTAGAAGGATGTAGTTAAAACATATATTAATAAAGAAATATTTAACTGTGTTCCACCTTTGTGATTATGATTTATGAGATGATTTTCAGAATATAAGAGAGAAGACAATTTCAGAGGGAGGACAATTATAATATCATAGTCCTCTAAGGAGAGATGATTTTGAAAAGGATTTGAAGAAAAGGATGGAAGCTAATAAGAATATAATTTAAGCAATCTAGGCATAAGATGGCTGGGGTCAATTCAGTATATACATCAAATATTTAGGTAGTGCCCAAAGCTACAGTTTGTTTAAATTATTTGACAAAATTGAAAATAATCAATCCAAAATGTGTGCCCACTTAGAAGTCTCTAATGAATAATTTAATGCCATGGCCATTTCTGTGTATCTTATAAATATTGCTTTCTGAAAAATCATTTTCTCTTGTTGTTGTTGTTTCTCTAATTTCAAATTTGGAAGAACTAAGCTGGCAACATCGTATTAACATACTTACAGGATGAAATATGTAGATGTAGTATAATTTTGCAGATTGTAGAATCGGAGAATATTGATTGAACAGGAGGAAAGCCTGATATTTGAAACCTTTGTCATGAAACTACTTAAAAAATATATTTCCTGGGGCACCTGGATGGCTCAGTGGGTTAGAGACTATGCCTTCGGCTCAGGTCATGATCCCAGGGTCTTGGGATCAAGCCCCACATCAGGCTCTCTGCTCAGTGGGGAGACTGCTTCCTCCTCTCTCTGCCTGTCTCTCTGTCTACTTGTGATCTCTGTCTGTCTAATAAATAAAATCATTAAAAAAATGTATTTCCTGATTATTTTTTCATTGAAGTATTAAAGTTATTTCATTAAAAGTATTTTAGGGGCGCCTGGGTGGCTCAGTGGGTTAAGCCTCTGCCTTCGGCTCGGGTCATGATCTCAGGGTCCTGGGATCGAGTCCCGCGTCCGGCTCTCTGCTCTGCAGGGAGCCTGCTTCCTCCTCTCTCTCTCTGCCTGCCTCTCTGCCCACTTGTGATCTCTGTCTGTCAAATAAATAAATAAAATCTTAAAAAAAAAAAAGTATTTTAGCAGGGGTGTCTGGGTGGCTCATCAACGGTGATTTTGGCTCAGGGCATGATCTCAGGGTTATGAGATCGATCTCCACATGGGGGTTAAGATTCACTCTCTCCCTCTGCTCCCCCCCCATTCCTGCTCACACTCACTCTCTGAAAAATAAATAAATAAATAAATAAATAAATAAAAATATTGTAATATCTTATGTAAAGTACAGATGCATGTAGAGTTTCGAAAACATCTTAAAAAGGAGGTGAAATCAAAGATGATTGAAGGGATAGGAGTGAACGTGTGTGTGTGCATATTGCTGGTTGTCAGGCACATTACTAGCCATTTGAACATTTAGTTCTTATGGTTAGGTAGGTATAAACACCCCCATCCTAACACTCTGTTGCTGCCGATGATAAATTGTTTACACAATGGCATTTTGTAGTAAAAGAATCAGGAATCAACCGATAGTCTCTCTAAAGCAAAGCTCACTTTCTAATTCTTTTTCCTAATATTTCTAATATCCTAGTCTTTCTATTTTCCTATCTTCACTTGTGTTACTGTGTGCAATTCCAGGTCCTTGTTGCCAATATGACCATTTCCAATTCTGCTGGCTCCTTCTCGTGTTCTTCAAGGAACACCCCACAGAGCCGAGCCCTACTTCTTCAAAATCCCCCATTGCAGGGGTCCTTTGAGACAGTCCCATTGCAATGTCTTATCCTACATCTTGGTAACTCTGATACGAAAAATGAAGCATATTTCAGAAATAGTGACAGTGGTAATACTAACCAAACTGGTGAAATCTTTAAAGACCTTGCCATGTGTCATTCACTGGACTATGTGCTTTACCTTAATTATCTCATTTAATATTCAAAAAAATCACACAAGTTCATTGCTACTTTGATCCACTTTTAATGATGAGGAAAGAGAATTTAAGTAAATTCCTTAGACTGACCCCCTAAATGGTTGCAGAGTAAGGCGATGTCTGGTGATGTTGGGATGCAAAGGCCAACGATCGTTCCCATGTGTTTTGTCTCATTGGAGGACCGTCTCTCTCTGTAATAATAGACTTGACTTTACCATGTGGACATTTAGGAGGTTTTATTTGGTTTCACTTGTTTCCTGACTCACAAGAAACAAAACTTGAACCAAAGATTCCACAACCGTTCAGTTCTTAGCAATTTTCAGTCTGAAAAGCACATCTAAATCATTGTGCTTCTAGTCTCTGAAATATTTGGTATTTGAAAGATGTCCAGTTCTTGAAGGTTACTTTCCAGTTACCATTGTGAAACAGTTGTGTCACCTTAGAAGTTATTCTTAAAAGATAAGCACTTTGATATTTCAGTTTGATTTGTGAATGATTGGCATTTGAAAATGTAATAGATATTCCAAAGAATGACTTGATTTTAAAATACCTCATTGAAAAGGAAACACATTTGAACTACCAAGGGAAATTTGGCA
Source organism: Meles meles (assembly GCF_922984935.1). Taxonomy (NCBI): domain Eukaryota; kingdom Metazoa; phylum Chordata; class Mammalia; order Carnivora; family Mustelidae; genus Meles; species Meles meles. The sequence continues at coordinate 44,177,802 of NC_060066.1, read as the reverse complement.
CGTGTGAGTTGTTAGCTGGTAAAAATAGGTGTCTAATTCTGGAGGAATCCATTATTAAGTGTTTCATAGTGAGAAGATAGAAATACAACATCCCACCCCCCTTTGTGTCTGATGCTTTGCAGGGGCTCATAATGCTAATTTCGGTGTAGAAAGTTAGTATTCAACAATAAGCAACAGAAGCTACTTTTTCTTCTCGTCTTACTCTCAGGATTTCTCCACACTGCCATCCACAAAAACATGCACGTGCGCGCACACACACACACACACACACACACACACACAGTAATAAAGAGTGGTTGGAAGAAACATAGTGTGCGTTTGCAGGTCTAGATGGACCCGCCTAACGGAAGACAACGTTCCCGAAGCAAATGGTCTTGCATGCATATATATTCTTTTTAAGATACAGGCAATTAAAAGTTTTAGAACTTTACATATGCTGTGTAAAATTTTAAACCCCCTCCTTCCACAGGAGAACACTGGAAGAGTCCCAAGATTTTCTTTCAAGAAACATCATATTAATATTCTCATGTATTTGAGATTTAACATTTCATATTCTTTCCTCTGCACCTTTTATTGTTCCTATTTACAGTGCACCTGAAACACATTGTGTAATTGGCAGAGAGCCCAGATTTTCCGTTTAGGAACAGTTTGATGATTTCACTTTTTCTTCTTCTTTTTTTTTTTTTTTTCGAACAGCAGGTGCTCTATATTGTAAACAATGCCAGTCGCCATAATATTATTAGCTTTTGAATTTTTATTACGTTTTTGCCTCCCCACATATTTTAAACTCCAGTGCAAGGAATTTTTGGCACCAGCTCAGAAAGCTTCTTATTTCATAAGGAAGATAGATTCCAGCGAATAGAGTGCTTCATTGTCATTTATAATTAGAAAGTGTAAGATTTACCTAATCATAAAATCACCCAATATTTTCAGGTTTGTTTCTAATTTTCTAGGCAATACATTCACATCTGTCCCATGCAGAATGCTAATTCCCTTTCAGTTGCATTTAGTTTCTCAAATGTTTAACCCTTTCTTTACCCGTTATTTAACTATAATTCTTGTTTGACTTCTCTTTCCTGGGAAGGCTGTGCTGAAAAGCAATTTTTTTTTAAACACTTCTAAAATGGCCACACCTCATCAGAATCGATGCATTCAATTGAGTTGTTTTAGCAATCAATGCGTATCACTGCGTGATCGATTTAGCTTCAGCAGTCAGCATGGAACAAGGAGATGGCTGAAGTGATACAATTGACCATGCTCGTTGCCAAGTGTAATTTATCATATTCCCAGCAACGTGACCAAACATCCAGCAGGGAAACAGTGTTTTTGCACATAGCAAGTGCTCAGTAAGTATTTGCTAAACAAACAAACAAATAACCCATTGTCCTCAGAAGTTAAAATGTTATTACCTACAATACACATAGTTATGAACAGTTTATGAAAAAACTGGGTTTAAAAGTCAGTTCAAAGCACTCTTGGATATACTGAATTAAGCAGTTAAAAATGAATTAGCTGGTGAGTTGACACGTTGCAAAAACTGCTGTGTGTAGACTGATAGAAAAAAAAAAAGAGAGAGATAATTTCCAGCTCCAAATCTGAATATTTGCTTCATTTTCTGGGATGAATTTTAAGATAACACTTAGCCTAAATAATATTTAGAATTTTTCTTCACAGGTTGTGAGGAACTTTCCATTAGCGAACCAAGAGGGAAAAAAAAAAGTCAAGTGATTTTATTTCTACAGCTATGCTCTTTCTTGCTAAACTGCATTTAGAGCAACATTTTTTCCAGATCACTTCAATAAGTGAAAGCCCAACAGAGAACAGATGCAATATAAGAGCAATAAAGGGAGAAAAAAATTAAAAATCCTTTGTTCTCCCTGCAGTACATCCGTAAATCTATTAGCATTATTTTCCTTTCTTCTCTCTCTCTTTCTCCTTTTTTTTTTTTTTTGTTTTTGCATCCCAAGCCGGATCTCAAGTTCTCTGAAGCAACCCTTAATCAAGCTCCCCAAAGGCCTACGACTGCATGCAGCAATTTCTCCCCTGCTCTCAGCACAGATGTTTCAAGCACATTCCATTACACCTACATGCCATTACAGCTAATGGCTTATTCTGATGAAGAAAGCTGCTTTCTGCTCAGTGCAGCAAAGGGGAAAATTTCCTCCTGTACAGTTCAATCCCTGCAACAATGAAATGTGGGGGCAGGTGGTACAACAGAACTCTCTAATGTTAATTACATACTGTATTACCCCCAAATTTGGCTGGTCATTAATTATGCTAATTTACCTTCCTGAAAATTAGCACCATCAATGTGAACATTTGGGCAGATTATAGCAAAATGTAGTCTATCATAGTTGCTTGTAAACCTGAACCTTCTGAGCCATCCAAAGAAAAGATGACTGGTTTTAGAGAAAGCTAACTCAGAAGAAATGGCTTATGGCTACACTGGGTAGCCCTCCTAGTTAATTTCCTGATTTTTCAGGGATAGAACATGAAAACAAAACCATTTCTGGAAGTTCTGACTAGAAACACATTTTATCAGTTTTTTTAAAATGATAAGTCTCTAAATACAGAAAAAATAAGAATAAAACCTAAAATAACAAAGAAGATAAGCTAGTGTACTTTGCCCTGAAAAAAAAAAAAATCATAGCTATTATTTTGGACCAGAAAGAGTGGAGAGAAAGGGGAAAATAAAACTTCACTGGCAGTGTCTGAAGTTTTCATGCTATGAAGCGTAGGGATTTTCTTCTATATGTTTTTCATAGTCTTGATAAAAAGAGATGAACATTGTCTTCAACAGCTACTGCAGTTATGGTTGTATTTTTTTAATTTATTACTCTATAAAAAATTAACATGTCTCCCCTTCCAGCTAAAGCTCAGATTTTACCATATTGATCATAGTTTAATAAAGTGTATGAATAAGGTTAAGCTCGTTTTCCCATATGAATTAGATAAGTACAATTTCATTTTGGCCTGTGGAAATTGATTGGATTTCAGAAGTAAATAGAATATCTTCTGTATGGAGTGAACAGTCTCCTTTTCCTCTTCAAGGCTGCTGTTTCCTTCTATCCATCTCCAAGAAGCCATCATCATATTAACATAGATGACAATCTGGCAAGGAGGTGCTGATCAAAGATAAATTTCACACTCGCACTTCGCATTTTCTAATTACACCATCTGTGTCAGACTCTTTCGTGGCAGTTCTGCCCAATCTGTCAAATGCTGCGTGCCTATGGGAATGCAGAGGAGCTGAGAAAATCTTCTCGTCTCCCCCCACCCTCCCAGCCGATCCATCACCCCCAATCGGAGTCGGGCAGATATATTAGTCTAATTTGGGGACTGGGATGAAGGTTCCAGGTTGAATGGGAGATGAGGTGTTTGGGGGAATGCAAGACATGAGATTGCAATTTGAATCGTATTATAGGGCCTGCCCTAGCTTGTCTCGGAGCAGGCTGAGAAGAAGCCATGCATGCGATATCAGGATGGGAGGGTGAAGACAAGGGAACAGTTTTTAAAAGAATCATGAATGAGAAAGTGTCTCCTTTCATTTCTCTCTGTTTCTTTCAGACACATTATGGATAAATGATTGTGAACAGACACGGAGGCGAAGCTCTCAGCCTTTTATTATAATGTTATAAAACATAAGTATAAGGAGTTAAACACAATGACCCAGTCGATATGGCTAGATCTAATCTAATCAAGGCCAAGCAAATAAATCCAACAGCTTTTCCTCAATAACACATATTAGTTCTTGTGGAATGTATACGATAGTCACAAATGGACACAATCTTCTAAAACCAGGAGACACTGACAGCTGTTAGCAACTTTAATATAAAGAGCTCTCACCCAAATACGTATTCAATGTTCAGAGCCACTTTAATTCCTTTTTTTTTTTAATTTAGGGTGACAAAGTCCATGAAATACCAAAGAAAAATGAAATGATTGCCCTTTCCAATAAAAACCATGGCATAGCTAACTATTTCTAGTTATTGATTTCTCTCTGCCACATGTCACTGCCTTGAAGTCATGCTGGAAGTGATGCCAAGGTAAGCGAATCAATGGAAGAACTCATTTTTAATTCTTCAAGGGTGTCCTCTGCTGTATGTTTATCCAAAAATGGTACTGCTAGAAACCACAGAGGATCCATGCTTTTTTTTTTTTAAGGTAAAAAATTCCTGTGTTAACGCTACTTCCATTGACCTGAAAGATTTGGATTCAATTTTTATCCTATCCATTCTCCAATGAGAAAGTATAACAGTGAAATGGAAATAGGAAAATGATGAGTTAGAAAATTTGTCTGTAGACCCAGTTCTGTTCATTACTTCCCTGGTTCTCTGTTTTCCAGAAACTTCATCCTTCTTGTTTCATGTTTGTGGGGTATGCATGTGAAAGCGCTCTAAAGATCATAAAACATCCCCCAAACAATGTCCTATTGTTTACTCATTTATATACTTATGACTTGTTTCAAATACTGTGATAGTTCAAGTCTCTCTTCAATTACAGTAGATTGGAGAGATCTTTTCCCAAATTTACTATCCCAACGTCCAGATGTAGAAGTGGGACTTCTTGTGTGCTCATTTTGTCCTAGAAGAAATCAATACTTACAGGAAAAAGACCATGTCTTATTATTCTCTGTCTTGCGTGATCACAAGTTGTTTATTAAATAGCACTAGTATTTAATATTCATCAAGAGAGGAAAAGTGCTATTTGAGTCATTGAGTAAATGGGGCTGACAGTGCTGACATGATTGCATTTGTAGGGAAGGAAACCTCCTCAACAACCTGTCACTTTTGCATTTTCTGGCTTCTGAAAATCATGATATTGCCATCAAATATTTTTGCAAACTTTGTCGTTTTTTTTAGATTCTAGAATTTATCCTTCTAAAATGATGAGCAAGGTGACCTTAATGTGGCTTTTTCCTGAATGATTTCATTGTGAAGGCATAAGTAGAGGAAGTTTAAGCTTCTGCTTACAGAGACTATCTTCTCCAACCATGGTAATAAATCTGTGAGAATAATGGTCTTATGAGTGTTTATAGTTTTCTGATTATTAGGATGTGTTATCATTAGCTGCTTCTTTAGATAGATAGATGTCAGTAATATACCTTGAGAATTCAGAGAAAATCTAAGAGCATTACAAATGATCAAGTTAAAGCCCAGAGACTGCACATGCTAAGGAAATATCAAAGAAATCTATGTTTTTGTTTTTGTTTCTTTTTTGAAGAATAGAAAGATGAGGAGAAAATTAGAAACAGTATTTATTTCATGAGGAGTTAATGTTCATGGTTAGTAGGAATGTATCCTTCATTTCAAACTTTTGACTGTCCTAAGCATGGGCATATATGAGGGATCCACTTAGTAAATGTTGTCATTGAATTACTTAATCAATCCACTTGCTAATTCAGTTGTGAAGGGTTCTGGATGTTAGCAAAGGCAGATGAATTTTGTTTTCAATTATTGCCATGCAACAGTGTTCAATGCCTAAAACCTGCCTCAAGTCTTCTTATTTTCCTAAATTCCTAGACAACTAGAAATTAAATGTTCGCATTACCTGTGCATTCTTTGGGAAAGTAAATGACCACTCCCAGTATTATTTGCAGAACTGTACATTTCTGGAGTATTAACTTTTCTCTGTTCTGCTTGAAGGATATTGGTAAATACACATGGTCTGTCTTATGATAATTTTCAAATTTAAAACTGAATTATTGTACCTGATGCTTTGCTTTCCTAAACTTATATAACAATTTTCTCTCCTGATACATATTTGCTAGATCTTCAACAGCTCTAAGATAGCTACAATATAGTTTCACATTTGGAAATACTCATGTATTAAATAACAATCTTTGGAGAACTCACTATGGCATTTTATCTTCCAAACATGTAATGATTTACATCTTTTCTATGTAAAATTAAGAAAATAGTTGATATTTCAAAAGAGGTAAAATTAATGTAAAATTAAGAAAGAAGTGGGTATCTCAAAAGAGCAAAAGGATGTAGAGACGTGGGGAAGTCTAGAACAGCTTTTTAACCATTTATAGTCACTTCCAGAACTTGGTTTGTGCCCCAACACCCACTTGCATGTCATGTTTCCATTAAGCACTGAGAACTAAAAATAAAGTAATTATGTCACAGCAATGTAATCCAATCCAAGGAATCATGCATTCTTATTTCAGTAATGCTTCTATGTATAAATATTTCAAGAATAAAGATTATTTTTGTGCTCTCTGGCTCACTAAAACTCAACAACTCAAAGTATAATATTTACAAAAAAAAAAAAAAAGTAACATTTTGGGCCAGTATTCACAGAGCTGTCTCCTAGATAAGGCATTAGGATGGGAAACCTCCAGCTTCACCTCCATTATCCTGGAAACTAAATGGAGAAAAGCTCTACTGCCAATTCTGTCTCATCTTGATCACTGTCCAATCCCACCCCAGGAAGCTCTGTTTCACACCCCATTTAGAGCACGCTTGGAGGGGCACCCAAAGATTTGGAAGTAGACTCAAAGCTTATCTCAACTCTCCAGACATCGGCAGTGTGAAAAACGGGACTTTTTAAAATAACGTTTCCTGTTCTTCCTGCTTCTGGTCAAGCCAAAAATTCCATGGGGACCGTTGTTCTCATGGAATTTTGGCACCTCTTCTTCAAGGCACAGCCAGAATCTGGACATGCAGAGGGATGTGGAAATTGAAACCAATTGAAAAGTCTCAAATCAGGACTACAAAAAACAGGGCTGGAGTCTACAAGAACACTGAATATATGAGTGTAGTTTCCCTAATGACATAGTTGAAGCCCATCCAAACTCCCATGATTCATTCTCAACATGGGTCTTAAAGTCAGCGTATATGAGATGTCCACATAGATTCACAATTAGTGACTTCTCACTCAGTCCAGTCTCTAGTGGGATGGTAGGGGGGAGGAATTTAAGATACTCTCCACAATTAAATATTTTGCTTATTTACAGGGAACAGATTGGCAAACAGAAAGAATAGTAAATGTGTGTGTGTGGGGGGAGGGCCTATTTTTTTTTAAGAAATGATATTGGGATTGGAAAAAAATAAAAATTTTTCTATAGAGACAACATTTTTTGGAGCTGCTCACTAATAAGCTGATTTAAGCGTGCAAATATAATCTTAGACATTGAGAAAATACAGGAAGTGAAATGTACACTTAGCATACTAATAGTTACCTGAAGGATGCACGGGCAGATTAATAAAAGTTTTCCTTTTTATTTTTTGAGGTACTTCACACATTTCCCTCATTACAGAAATTTTTGTTTAAAAATTCTATTGTATTAACAGCCATTGGCTTATAAACCAATCAGTTTATGAAAGCATTGGTTAAGAGTATCACAGGAAACATATTTTTTTAATAGCCCTTTTTATAAAGACTGTGTTTGGTTTTGAGTCAGGTTAAGTTTCCATCGTTGAGGTGAATGTGCCGCTGGAGTATATGGCTCAAGGGCATGGTGCTTCAGCAAACCAAAGTGGGAACAAATACTCCCAATGCCAGTATGAACACAGCGTGGGCTGCCGAAGGTTGAAGCCACCTTCCAGGCATTCAACCCAAATAAAAACTTCGTCATCCTGTCATAAAATAATGATAATAATAATAATAATTTCGATGTCTTGGTTTTGATGGGAAAAGGGACTTTGTAAGAATCAAGGGCAACACTCGAATTATTGTGAAAAGAATTTTACACCTTTAATTCACATAAATATGTATACTTCTTATCAGATGCAATTTTTACACAGACAATAAACTCTCTACATTAAAAAAAATTGGGTCACAAGTGTTTGGATTGAAACTATTATCTGAATGCTGGGTCTTCTATAATTGTGCTTAGAATATTTTTTAAACATTTTATTTATTTATTTATTTTACTGAGAGAGACAGAGAGACAGAGAGATCACAAGTAGGCAGAGAGGCAGGCAGAGAGAGAGGAGGAAGCAGGCTCCCTGCCGAGCAGAGAGCCCGGTTCGGAGCTCGATCCCAGGAACCCAGGATCATGACCTGAGCCGAAGGCAGAGGCTTTAACCCACTGAGCCACCCAGGCGCCCCACGCTTAGAATATTTTTTAAGTTCATTGGTAAATAGGTGCTTTTCCCCTCTGAATATTCAAAACCCAGAATGTCACACTGGACTTTATTCATGTCAAGATAAGAGTTCCACATGACAATGTAGATAGAAGGTCAAGAACAGAGCAGCTACTGCACAACCTTTCAGGACGAGATCACGACCACCTTGTCTGAGACCGAGCAGGAAGTACGCTCTTCGTATTATGTAGCTAATATGTTTCTCACACTCCGGTATCAGACCCACAAATAAGTCCTCCAAGAATTCAAGAAGCAAATTTTGAATCATGCCTTTACCACTTACTGCTAACACAAGGCATCAAAAAGAAGGGCAAAACACATGGTTTTGGAGTGAGCCACCCCGGGTGTAAATCATGTTTCTTCCCTCATTAGCTGTGTAACCCTCAGAGAAGTTACTTAGCGTCTCTCTGAGCTTAAGATCTTCATCAGTGAAGTAGATGTGATAGGTCTATGCCCTAGATTTGAAAGAAATTAAGTCAGAGATTATATCCCCCCCACATAAATCCGTGTGTGTAAAAGCATACAGCATACTTAATTCTCTCCTGGATGTGCTAATTCATCAATAAATGCTGATTAAGATTCCTCTCTCTTCCCTTCTGCTGGGATATGAGCCACACTGTCCTATCCCAGCCAGCATTAATGTAAAACAGAAAGGTCTTTACAGTAAGAATGAAGTGTATTCACTGTGACTCAGTCGTGACAAAAGCAGCTTTCTCACTTGTAAGGGCCTCCTCAGTGTTCTGAGGTCCTCATTCTTGTTGGTTGTGGTGGAAATGGGTGGAAAGTGTAGGGAATGCTTGTTTCTTGTTTGATGTGGGACAATGATGAAATGGGCAGTTGAGAGTACAGCCATTTTGGGTAAGTTTTGGTAAATTTTTAGTCAAATTATTTAGTGTATTCCCTATTAGGGCTGTTTTCCTCTTAAATGGTCTCTCCTTCCCAATTTAAGAATGATGCCTGGTTATGATCAGGTTTTGTAACTTACCATGACTAGGGACATGGTCCCTGTTCCACTCCTGTCTCCTGCATACTTTTTGGTGTCTATTCTTTCCTGATAAACCCAGAGCACCCTTGACTGGTGGTGGGAGACACCACACACAATGTGATTCACAGAAAATGGGTAAAACTTCAGTTTACTATTGAATAATTATATTCCCAGTTTAGCGCTCTCATTCTGATATTCACCAGCAGTGACAAACAAATCCAGGAGAATGGGGCAGCTGTTCCTCTGTATACGAGAGCATTACTAACCACAGATGTCAGAGTATCTGAAGAGTTTCTCCCCGAGTTCTCTGTGCACAGATCTATCTTCTCTTGAAAAATCCTGAGAGATATGGGCTTTCTCAAAAAACTGCGGTTGTGGGCAGTAGATTTGGAAGTATGTATCATGTGCCAAGGTAGAAGTCTTCCTTTCTTAGACTGCTTCTCTATCATGGCATCTGTGTAGGTCCCTGGATTGTCAAGAGGTGTGAGAGACATCAAGCATAATTCTCTTCACTGAAGAACCTTTTTTTTTTTTTTTAAGATTTTTTAAATTTTTATTTTATAGACAGAGATCACAAGTAGGCAGACAGGCAGGCAGAGAGAGAGAGAGAGAGCGCGCGCGAGAGAGGAGGAAGCAGGCTCCCTGCTAAGCAGAGAGACCGATGATGCCGGGCTCGATCCTAGTACCCCGGGATCATGACCTGAGCTGAAGGCAGAGACCCTAACCCAGGTGCCCCGATGGACCTCTTTAACTGGCATAGTAAACAGGGCATCAGTCTTTCATCTAGGAGAACCATGGAGCTGTCTTCTGACTAGGTAGTCACATGCATTCTGGCTCAGAGTTCACGATCAGGATTTTTTTGCCTCAACCCTTTGTCTTAAGACAGCCTCATACCTTCCCATAGCAGCCAAGAGCTAACAGAGTAACCCGAGGGCAAGCCGCATGTCAGCTTGCTCATCAGAACCATTCATGAGTCTCCTTGCTTGTCTTGGATGGTTGCCCGTTTCCATCCCGTCACAATGTATACCAATATATTCACATCCATCTCTCATATCCTAGACTATGTTTTTGGTTTCCATTGCCTTAACTGTTTGACCTTATTTATAAACTTTTGTTAAGTCTCCCCTTTGTGGTTCTTTTTATAGCAGGTTAGAGTATCTTGGCCAGTTCATCTGCTTCAGCGGGACCTTGGGTCTCAACTCCCAGCTCTGTCTGCTGCCTGAGCCCCGGGGCAAGGGAGGTGTGTGTCTCAACCCCAGGAATTTAGGGGATAAAATGGTGTCCATTAAATTCTGATCTTTTTTGAAATGTGTTGTAATATAGGAGAAACAGTAATGTTCTCCCAAATTGGTGATTTTTGTCTATTGCCCATTGTATTAGTTTGTGTTTTTCTGAATTACATTTAGGTTATATCTTCAGGGAGCAATTGGTATAGCCAAGTATGAAAAGGAAAGTTAAATTAAAATAAAAACCAAAGGCAAAAGGAAGTTAGTTGAGATATAAATACAACAGGTGCTCAGAATTAGAGGAGGAGCAAGGAATTGGACTTCGCTCTCTCGCAGGCATGGTTGAATGGGACTAAAATTTATGGAGCAGCTTCTGTGTGGCAGGTGCTTCTCTATGGTGTCTCAGTTAATCCTCTGGCAACCCTGAGCAGGCTGACTTTATCCCAAAGGAAACTGAGGCTCAGAGAGATTAAGCAAATCGTCACATAACAAGGGAATGCCAGAGCAGGGTTTCAAATCTACCTGTTAGAACATACCTACTCCTGCCCCTGGGCTACCCCTTCCCTGGATTACCCCTTCCCCAGGCTTGTACCCTGGGAAGAAGAGAATCAGAGAGAGAATCCTTGATTGTACACATCAAGGTCCGTTGCTGTTCAAGTAACTTTCCCATCCTTTCAGACGGATGATTAAGCCCACTTGCTTTATTTTCACCTGGGACACGTTTCCTTTCATGAAGGGGCAACAAAGTCTGCCCTGGAGTATTTATGAAGTGTCCACATCTGCATAACACCTTGCTACCAAAAGGAACAATAAAAGGCAAGTGAAAATGACAAAGGTGCTGCCCTCCGGAACTCTACAATCAAAAACAGATGGGTGACGGGTCTGAAAAGGGGGACGCAGCCCTCAAAGTCAGTGCTCAGCCAGCGGGGCATGCGTGGAGGCCCAGCACCAAGGTGATCCCCCTGTGGGATGGGCCTCAGCTGAATAGCCAGGGTCTCCCTCAGGAACCCACTGGCTGAGTTTGTGTCAGTGAGAGGGAGCGAGGGTGGGGGGTGGGGTGGGCTCATTCCTACAGGAACCACATTCCAACAGAGGCTCTCCCCAGCCTTCAGGCTGACCCGTCTCCAGACTCATCCACTATCATGAGTTACCTTCGATCAGTTTGAAGCAAGGCCTTTCATGAGCTGTCATAGTAGTGAGGCCCTCGGTTCCTCTGAGTATTTTGTTCAGCTCTTAACGCCACTCACTGCATGTGTGTGCGTTTGAGGGGGTCGGGAGGCAGGCTTTCAGCTATATAGCCCATCTCAGTGCGCGCAGCAAGGGAAAAGTGACTCAGACATTTATTTCAAAACGACGGTCATTTTTACAGTGTTTCACAGTAAAATGAAATCGAGAGCGGAGGAGTGTTCAGATGCTTTTCCGCCGTCCTGAAGAAAAAGATGTTTCTTCATATTTCAAAGCCTGGGCCGTCTGTGAACTAGTATAAATTGCTGACTTGGCTTCTTTCTGTTCAGTTTATTAAATAGTAAGATTCTATATAAGGAAAGAAAGTTGTGTAATATGTAAGGCTATGCATGGAGTGGATAAAATATGTTTAGACTATGTCTGAAGGTCAAGAAAGTAAAGGGAGAGGGAGGGAATTTGATGGAGAGACTTCTATTGTAAATGCATTAAAATCTGAATTAATGGTGGTATTATCCTAGCAATGACATCACACAATGACTGTAAAATCTAAAGAACGAGAATGGTTATTTTCAGAAAATTTGAATGTTTTTCTTACGCACAAGCTTGCAGACTCGTACGGCATACGTCTATATGGTATTCTTATACAATTGCCACTCTAATGGAAATTTCAGTTCCATGTAGACCTAGGAATTTAAAGTATTATTTTCTATGTTCTCAGAAGATTTTCCTTTTCAGAGATGCATTATTCATTTATAGTTTATTACTCAGAGAGAAAAGTATTAATAGGGAAACTGTACCTGTCCAGCTTCGATATCAAACTCTACTGAGAAAATCTACTCAGAGCCCAGCTGGTCTAAAAAAATCTATCACATTTTTTTTCTTCTTTCTTTCCTTTTTTTTTTTTTTTTTATTTGGTGGCTATCATCCTGGGCATTGTAAATCGTGTATGTGTACTATATAATTATATTGTCCATGGATTTATGCAACTCTGTTGCATATTTCATTACTTTTTCTTGGTCTGCTTATTAAAACTACATTTTACATGTCTAATAATGCAATTCAAATTGTACCAAATATGAAACACTGACATGAGGCATAGGGAAATGATGCCTGAGCAATTTAACCTGATTCGCTGAAGGACAGGAGAATTACCTTTATTGTAATGAGCTATGGAGGGTGGTTCAGGCTGCTTTTTCGTATTCGTGATTCTGCTACCCACCTTTCTCTCGAAATCTAAAGCCCCTGTCAGCTCACACGGAAAACTTGGATGCGTTTCATACCATCATGCTCTCATCCAAGGGGAGGCGGTGGTGAAGGGAAGGAGGGGGGCTGCTTGTTGGTTTACAGGAAATCCGAACACCCATGGGATGCTTTTCAGAATCCAAACAGAGTCCAACACATAAACATTCCACGTAATTTGTTGTTTCCATACATCATTTGCCTCTTAAAAAAAAAAAAAAAGACTGAAAAAGAATTTTTTAATGTGTGACTACAGTGACAGAGAGTGGGTGCCAACAGCTCTCTGGATGGCTTTTTATCTCATTCCCTTAGTGAAAACAGTTAACTAGGCACTGGTGAGAGATTCTGTAACTGCACAACACAAAGCTGGCGCCAACGCCAAGTGTGGCATGCCAGATGTGTGAGTACACTCTGGAGCGCAGCATCAGCAGCTCCAACGGCTCGCCATAGCCATTAATCTAGAGACCTCTGGGAGTTCCGGGTAGCGCTGTAAAACCCGGCCCTGCCAAGGCTGCATCAGATAAAGCCATCAATGCATTGTAAAAAAGACACAAAACCTATTTCATGGGCCGCACTGATCAAGCAATTACAATCATTGACTACATTAAGCAAAGAAACAGCGGGGTGCCCTATAAAATTGACTGCCAACTTGAATAATCAATAGACTCCATGTAGAGTAAATTAAATAACTGAAAAACTATTTGGAAAAGCTGAAGTTAAAAAGCCAATCAGTAATCCCTCATCCATGGCAAAATAATCTTGCTTCCAAAGATCCTTTAGTTTTGCTTTCATTCTTATCTCTGGGAACTCCTGAGATGGAGAGCTTGGGTGGGGGGTGTGGGGGGTGGGACGGGATTCTTTCACTTCTTTTATCCTTCTCTCTTGTAACTGCACATTTAATTTGAATGTTATTTATAATCAATCGACGGACTCTTCCTGTCATCTGTAGCTGAATGCACAACCAGAGCAGGAAGGGTTTTGATTGAAAGTCAACTTTCTGACGAGACGCGTTAAGGTTTGACATGGTTCATGGTTTAACCCAGGGCTTACAATAACAAGAAGGGTTTTTTGTTGTTGCTCTTCCATATTTGAATAATTTGGAATTTGGGGGTGTCCAAATACTGAATTTCATAAAAAATAAAGCCATAAATGCAAGAGACAGAGCTACGTAAAAGCTTCTTGCAGTTTTTTGCTGATTTACCTGGACACCACATGTCAGAGTTTTTAAAACATAGAGCAGTCCTGACGAAATTTCACGTTTCCTTCTCCATAAGCTATTTTTATTCTTTTTTGCTCCACGGAGAAGTGAAAAAACACTTTCAGAAAAATTAACATTAGTTTATATTTTGTGTTACCGATGCCTTGAAAAGTTTGCATTCTCTTGCAAAAAAAAAAAATTATGTATTCATTCACGCACACACGTTTGTTTGTTTTGTTTCACGTTAGGAAAAACATACCATCTATGAACAATTTCTCTATTGTCTTAATAGAAAATGTAGGAGAAAAAAACTGATGGGGATGTGAAGATGATTTTTTCCTCATAAACAAACAAACAAAACAAACCATTTTTTGGTGAATTTCCTTTATTAAAATATAATGCTAATAATTCCTGACCTCAGAAGCCTGGTTAGCTGGTAACAGCTAGCTGGGTGTGAAAATGATAGCATTGGAAAGATTGCCAGTACCTATGTATGCTTGACAAAGATATTTTTCCACCAAAAGAGAAAAAAAAAATGTGAAAACATTACTGCAGAGACAATACAATTTTCTTTGTAGCCAAGCCTGTCTGTGAAAACAATATGTAACAGTAATAGTATGAAGACACTTACGGCACTGATGAACACGTCATTAAGCAGACATTATTGCTGCTCCCACTGAATATAAGATCACCCTGATATTATGAATGATTTGCATATTAACGAAAATAATATTGAGGTGTATTTAGTGTGGCATTTGAATTAACTCTTAATAGCATGCAAGTTCTTTGGGGCCAGGCTAGCGAATGCGCTGTAGGATGAATTTAGAAATAATTGTCACTAGCTAGGCTTTGTGAACCTAGGTATCTAGAAAATATCTTAGCGCTATTATTTTTAACACACTGATGTGTTTTATAGAGCCTCCTACCGTGGGACACAATAAATTCGTTGTCAATAAACAGCTTGCTTTAACAACACCCTGCTTCCACTCCTATTAAGTCTATCAAGGACGAAAAAATCCTCTGAAATAGTGTATTTAATGACCAAACTTTATTTTTGAAAAAACTGCACAAGGAGGGGGAGAAATATGATGAACTAAAAATGATTATGTGTCACAATAAAATTCTCCAACTTGTCTGCTGATGAGATGATAATGTTGCCCATAAAAGCAGGAGGAGAGAAAGTACTGCTGAGCTCTTGATAAAATGTCTTATTGAAACCTATTGTATTTACTTCTTATTAGATTCTGAACTCAAATAGATCTTGATTGTTGAGAGCTTGGGTATTTAAAAGCTTTAAGATCATCAATTACATTACTCATAATTTCCACATCTGCCTTTCCCGCTGCAATTCAGGGAGAGAGAAAGACTATTATAACAGCCTTCCTGCAACTTGATTACTGGGAGTCTCTGTTACAATGTGCACTTGAAATGCTGTTAAGATGTGAACTTAACTGCAATTTTCAGTTTTATGAAACTACTCCTACATGGATAGTTTTTGGTAATAATTGAAATAAAATGGCAAAAGACCTGCCAAACAAGCAGGGAGAAAGAGAGGGCCACCTGAAAACCCAGACCCCTGGCAGGGCAACCAAGAAAGATTTGCTTTCTGGAGTGCCTCTGTTTTACCTTCCCTAAACAAATGAGCTTTGTGGGAATGAATATGCATTTGACTTAAAATAATAATTAAAATGGCCATTATGTAATTGAACAGCACTTTGGTTATGTTTACGCTGGGTAGAAGCGGGCTTTGGGGAATAGATCCTAGAAAAGTCTCCCTGTCAAAACTTTGCCAAAACAGCACAATTCCATTTTTTTTCCCCAGAAATACTTTGCTTCTTAACTCCTGATGGGGAGGACACCTTAGGGGGGCTCTTCACAATCTCCTGAACATTTGCTATCTATTTGGGGTCCAGGTATCCTGACAAGAATAGCTTAAAATAACCAATTATCTTTCAATAAAGCAGATCAAAACCCAGCACTGTCCACGTACAAAGGTTTACTTTGTCTCATTGGATCTCACCAGACCCAGGTGTTGGACAAGGGAGGGTCACATTCATGAAGTGGGAATTCCGGGTCTAATTTGTGATCAAAATTCTGTATTTGGTTTGGTTGTGGAGTGGGTTTTTTAAGGCACAGGTTTACACAACACACACACACACAGACACACACACACACACAGAGAAAGCAAAAAGCTTCTCAGGAGCAAAAAGACAGCATATTTGAAAGTACATTGCAAATCTTGGGAAAGGGGGAGGGGAGAACACTGAGAAGATATTCCTCTAGAAATGACTCCTCCTGGGGAAAAATGTAGTCTCTGCAATTTTACCTTCTCAGTATTATTTTTCCATATATAAATCTTTCTCTCTCTCTCTGACGAGTCTAAGAAAACTTAAGGTCTGAGCAAATCTAAGGTCTCATAACCTAGCTCTGATACACAAAGGAAGGATGCATTGGTTCTTGACAATTCCTATAGAATCTAGAATTTTTTTTGTTCTTTGGCTAACAGTTTTATTCAGCATTTAATCTGCATGTATCTTAAAGCAATTAAGCAAAGACAGAAATTGGGTCAAAATATTTTGAGATTTTTCCATTAAACTCATTTACTATCAAGGAAGAAAATTGGGTGAGCTCTATTTCCTCCTCCCTCCAAGAAAAACATAATAAGAAAAAATAATTGATGTCGCTTCCCCTGGAAGAACAACAGTTTACAGGTCCCATGACAGTATTTACATGTTCAGAGGTATATGGAGCGTGTGTTAGAACTGATCCAAGTAGAGTATAAAGTGTTTTCAATAGCTTCTCCATAAAAACAGACTTTAAAGCACACACTTTCTGTTACTGGATTATTCACAATGATCACAAACAAAAATAAGAACTGCCTTGGCAGGAACTGGTTTAGAAGTTTTTAGTCACAGAAAAGAAATAGATTCTTGCTTAAGAAGAATTTAAGTACTGATGTTGATATCTACCAATGAATCTCTCTCTCTCTCTCTCTCTCTCTCACACACACACACACACACACACACACACACACACACTGCAACAGTTTCACTGTGATGCTAAGTCAGAGGTATCTAGTTTAGGTAAAACCCAGAACGGTCTCCACCACCGTTGGGGGGAAAAATCCCCAACACCTGCAGAATTTCTTCATTCTTCTGAAATGTCAGGGCTACCCAGCTCATGACGATCATCAACTTGACCCTCAAGAATGAGACCAGTTCCTGTGTGTAAGGTTTCCCCACTCTTAGGCCTTCTGTACATTCTCTGATGTTTTGCTCTTCTTCCCTCAAGGATACAAAAAGGAACCTAACACCCTGACGTGCGTTTTGAACTCTATGATGTACTCAGAGTTGGCTTCTTTTTTACAAGAGCTGGCAGTCACACATGAAGGAAATAAGGCAACGCCTGTGGTCAACAAGCATTTAGTACACCACACTCTCTGGCTGAGGGCTGTGTGTGGCAAAACACAAATGTACACAAAGAAGGTAAAACAGAGTCCTGAACAAAAGGCCCAAGGGTGTGTCCTGACCCGACCAGCCCTGGACCAAGTGTAGGGCTCACATCCTGCCTGATCTTTAATACCCTGTCTTGATTTTCTATGTGGTCTGTCACTTTCTTCATCGCTGACAAAATATAGTATTACCTAAGCAACACAAGGGGCCGTGCTGATGGAGTATGAATTTCCCATTTTGGCCTAAAACCTGTGGCAGGACATGTACCTCTGGGGACACATGCAAAAGAAAAGGGAAAGGGCTGTCCAGCATGTTAATAAGGCCATCCCATTTTATTATTAAGAAACTTGCCCACACCTGTTGACTTCGATCTGGAAGTGTTTGTGGTATATATCTGGCAAGCAGCATTGGGGCTGCGAGTTTCCGAATCAGGATTGCAAGTAAACCTTAAAGGAAATCTATTTCAATCACTATTCTGATTCTTGAATTTCTTGTATTTCATTCCCTTCAGTGGTAGGCCTTTCCCCTCCCCACCTCTAACACAAGATAGCTTGCTACTCCTCTGCCTGCAACTTCATCTAAGAACTTGGATTCTCAAGGAGTCCCTCCTCATAGCCAACCTAGACTTTCCCAGAGTCTCCATTGTCCTCCCCTTGGGTTACACACATACTGGTCATCTCGTTCTTCCTTATGTCTGCTTTTCAGGTATTGATGGGAATGATCAACTCTCCATCAAAAGAGACTCTTTCCCAAAAGAGTGCTTCTGATTTGTTCTCTGAACAATTGCTCTGATTTTAGGGCCACTCACCCTGTTTTGGTTATTTCTCTATTCGTTTCAGTTTGTCTACATTTTTGCATGTATTTCTTACTTTTCTCGTTTTTTTTCTTTTCTCTTTTTTTCTTTCTTTCCTTCCTTCTTCCATCCTTCCTTCCCTTTTTCCTTCCCTCTTTCTTTCCTTCCTTCCTCCCTCCCTCCTTCCTTCCTCCCTCTTTCCTTCTTTCTTTCTTTCCTTTTCTTTTCTTTCTTTCTTTCTTTCTTTCTTTCTTTCTTTCTTTCTTTCTTTCTTTCTTCTTTTCCTTTTCCCCAAAAGTTAATTTTCTTTGAGGTCAGCTAAATTTCTATAAATATCTTAACTCAAACTGTGGCAGGAGGCACCTGGATATACATGGCTGCGTGATCCCCAGGATCAAAATTGTGATATTTTATAGAAATCATTATAGGAAGTGAGTTCCCAAGTTGAATTTAAAAAGAGTATATGTTAATGTAGTAGCAAAAGGCATAGGCTTCTGACTTTAATGAACCTGATTTGAGATGTGTTTCTATTCCTTATTGGTATGTTGTTTAATCCTTTGGAACCTCAGTCTTCTCTTGGGTAAAATGAGAAGAATGTCCATTTTGCGGGATTGTCTTAAGGATTAGAAACAACAGGAGTCAAGTGTCAAAAACAGATCATGCAACATGGACAGGACTGGAAGAAATTATGCTGAGCGAAATAAGTCAAGCAGAGAGAGTCAAGTATCATATGGTCTCACTTATTTGTGGAGCATAACAAATAACGTGGAGGACATGGGGAGATGGAGAGGAGAGGGAGTTGAGGGAAACTGGAAGGGAAGATGAACCATAAGAGACTATGGACTCTGAAAAACAACCAGAGGGTTATGAAGGGGCGGCGGGGGGGGGGGGGGAGGTTGAGGAACCAGGTGGTGGGTAATAGGGAGGGCACGTACTGCATGGAGCACTGGGTGTGATGCCAAAACAATGAACACTGTTATGCTGTAAATAAGCAAATAAAAATAAATAAATTAAATTAAAAAAAAAAACAGATCATGGCACATCATAGGCAATCTATAATACAAAATGGCTTCTTTTATTACTCAGGAAGTGAAAGAATTGCTTCTAGAAAATGTTGAATAAAGATGTAAAACTGGGGAAAACCCATAGAGGTGCTGTGATGGAGAACTACTAACACTAGTCACACATGAGACAGGGCTCTTGCCCACTAACCATGAATTTAAGCCCACCATAAATCATCTCAGAGATTCCTCAGCTGGCCTCACACAGCATCAGCATTTTCTGACTTACCAACCTGCTCTGCATTTAGCATCAACAATACAAAGGTGAAAAGACCATAATCGACTTTCTGTCCCCAGAGCATCCCCAGTCCTTTAATACTGTGAATTTTGCATCAGTTTTTCTCATCAGCTTAATAACACTTGGTGAAACAAGGTCTTCAGCCAGGGCATTTATTTTATTTTATTTTGTTGCTTTGAGGTTTCTTTCCCCCCTCTTATTTCTGGGGGAGGGAATATGATCAGATTAAAAGACTTCAATATGAAACATATTGAATACTTGTTTTTCTTTACATAACACAGCTGAGAAATAATTATATGGCTATTCCAGGGCAGAGATACTTCTTACCTCATCAATATTCTTATTAAGAGTAATAATAAAGCAGTATGTCATGAGACTTCGCTGTCACAGATTCTTACTCTTGTGTATTTTTGTCTTCTCCACCCTGGATTCCTTACACATGGCATGCTGAGTGTAACATTTCTGCTCTGCTAAAAGACAGTGTCAAATAAAATTAGTTTTCTCAACTCCATGCCATAACAATGTCTATAGAAGTATATTATAGTCTTTATTTAATATATTAACTGGGGACACCTGGGTGGCTCAGTGGATTAAAACCTCTGCCTTCGGCTCTGGTTATGGTCCCAGGGTCCTGGGATTAAGCCCTGCATCAGGTTCTCTACTCAACGGGGAGCCTGCTTCCTCCTCTCTCTCTGCCAGTCTCTCTGCCTACTTGTAATCTCTGTCAAATAAATAAATAACATCTTTTAAAAAAATAATATATTAACTGTATTTGTTCATATGTGTCTTTATAAATAATAATGAAAGCCCTAATGCATTTTAGAATCCAGAAGCATATTCACTAAAGATTAAAAAAAAAAAACAAAAAAAAACTCCTTCCTTTAATGGAAGGGAAATAAGGACATATATAACTTCACTCAGAAGAGATTTTACTTGAAAGAAATGGAAGAAATTTGTTTTCTATATATAAGTTAGGGCATCTTGGGAGGAAGCATTAGATTTATATCCATATTCTGTGTGTATATGAGTCTGTGTGTGCACACACATGCTAGGGATAAGGTAAGAGGTGATACTACAAAACACACAAAAAGAGAAATGGACAAGAGAGGAGCCATACTTTCATAAGGATGAAGTTTACACAGGCTCTTTCTCATAGGATCAATGAATTATCAAATCAAAGGAGAAAATTCTACATGAATAAATGAATGCTGCCCTTAACTCTGTATTCCTCAGGCACCTGACACTAATGATATTGGGAGGGGCCTGAGGGGCCTGACTGATCTCCTCTTCAGTGTATGGCAAATAATGGAACCCGTGGGATAAACAGAGCTTAACAAGTGAACAAACACAAAACCCAGTACATTACACCCTTCCTGGCCTCGGGCAAAAAGCAGCTAATGAAGAATATGATCAGCAAGTGTGCCTCATTTTCCATTCTCAGCTCAATCTCCCCAGCTCTTCCAGCTCTGGAGGACATTTTCTCAATCCTCCCTTTGCCTCTAGCTTGAGACTGTGGTTCTCTGATTCTAGGATAAGGAAGTCAATATCCCATATGGATTGAGTTTGTTTTTCTGAAACTTCATCTTAGGTTTCTTAGCCAGGCCTCTAGGGTTGGTGACATCTGGCTTCCTGAGAATGCTGCATGATTATACAGCAACTCAACTGATATGAAGGAGTTAAAACAACAAACCCAAACCTCAAGCCTGAAGATAAGGCACTAAAGTAGATTTCCCCCATTCTGGTAATCAGTCAAACAAATGTTACTTCTAAAGTATACTTTAGAAGTATACTTTAGAAGTGTACTAAAGAAGTATACTTTAGAAGTGTACTAAAGAATACTTTTACAAGAAAATCTTTGAGATAGCACTAAACATAAAAAAAAATACTGAGGAGTACCTGGGTGGCTCATTTGGTTTAGTATATGACTCTTGGTTTCGGCTCAGGCCATGATCTCATGGGTTGTGGGATAGGGCCCCACATTGGGCTCTGTGCTCATCATGGAGTCTGCTTGAGATTCTCTCTTTCCCCCTCTGCCCCTCCCCCTGATCACATGCATGCTGTCTCTTTTTCTCTTTCCCAAATAAATAAATCAATATTTAAACAATTAGTGGTGCAACAGTGGTGGTATAAGCTGGCATTCTACACATTCCCTTGCATTTGAGAGAAATTACTTGATGGACAATCACAGATACACTGAGAAAAACATAGGCTTTGAATTGAGACATCCTGTCACTAGCTTTGTGATCTTGGCCATATTACTTAATTTTTATGAACTTTGATTCCCTACCTATAAAATGGCCATTACAGAACAACACAGATTGTAAAATCCAATAAGATTTTATGTGCACAGCACCTAGCATATAGCGTACAGACATGATATAATGAATGTCCTCTCCTTTCCACTGCCCAACCTACAGTTGCTTTGTTCTAGGAATTTGTTCAGTAACCATGAGCAACAAAATGTGAGCAGCAAAAGCAGTAGAAGTATAATTTGTTGGGACTTCTAGTTAAATGTGGTGGCATAATCATATGCATCCAGATTTCTGAAACCCCTTTAAAAATACTGTAAAGGAATTTTCAAAGTATAATCTCATAGATACAAAGGGAACAGGAAGGAAGGTGAAAGTAGATAGGAGTTGTGCTATCTTGTATGGAAGAAGGAATACAAACGGATGAGAAAAAACTGATGCAGGAGGCCAAAGAAAGCTGAAGCCCAAGTGCTATTAGAAAGGGGTACCAAGAAGAACCAAGTTTATTCATGTAAAAGAAAACCAGGAAGACCCAAGACCAAGGCAATGGCTTTTTCTCCTAGAAGATGAGGGCGAGAGGTGAGGTGAACTTAGGAAGGTTACTTGGAAGTCTGAATACCTACGTAAGAAGCAGTTAGACCCTCAGATCCTGCCAATCCCCCCACCCTCTGCTGCATCCCTGGTATGGTGATGCTCTTCCTTCATCCTGCTAAGAAAGCACAGGTTTATTCTCTGACAAATACCATATGATTTCACTTATATGTAGGATCTAAAAACCAAAACCAAAAACCAAACGACCAAACAAAAAACAGAAACAGACTCATATATACAGAGATCAAACTGGTGGTTGCTAGAAAGTGTTGAAGGATCGGCAAAATAGGTGAAGGCAATTGATAGGTATAAATTTCCAGTTATAAAATAAGTACAGCATAGGGAATACAGTCAATAATATTGTAATAATTCTGAATAGTGACAGATGGTGACTACCTCTAATGTGATGAACATTTTGTAATATATATAATAGTTAAATCACTATCTTTGTACATCTGAAACCAATATAACATTTTATGTCAACCACACTTTAATTAAAAATAAATAAATGAAGTGTACCTGGCTGGCTTAGCCAGTAGAGTACGTGACTCTTGATCTTGGGGTGGTTTGAGCCCCCATTGGGTATAGAAAGTACTTAAATAAGTAAGTAAATAAATAAATAAATATGTAAATAAATAAATAAATAAATAAAATATATTCTGAAGAAACTAAACCACAGAGTCACCAGATTCTGGATCTTAGGCACAGTAGAGAGTGGAGGTCAGGTGCCAATGTGAAAATGAAAAAAAGTAAGAGAAAGTAAATACATTGCACAGTGAAACTTCAAGTTTCTTCCCTCTGTTTTGTTCCTAGCAAGTGGGCAGCCAAGCCTAAAAATAGAAGAGAATTTATCTCTGGAGAAATTGTTAGAAGAAAAAAAGAATTTGAGATTCCAATATCTCAAGTTCCCATCAAAATGGCCAGAAGTCCTCCTAACCATCCTACAGTGAAGCTCACCAGGTGACAAATGCTGTTTTCACACACAGATCTTTCAAACTGGCTTTTCAATGACTTGGTATTATTAATTAGTGGATTGCCAAACATCAGTAGGCATTCATGTGATGCCTTTGACAAGAAAGATACAATCTCAGATAAACAGATAAGGCAAATTTGTATGAAACAGATACAGTGCAAGGAGCAGGAGAAAGCATCCAAAATATCAGTAATTATATCCTTAGGGAATTTATTTTTATGTAACAATTCAGAAAACATTAAAGAGTGAACAACAAAGGAAACACTATTAGCTTCAGGACAAGGTAGGATGAACAAGGGTAAGATAATAAAAACAAGTCAGCAAACAACAACAAAAACACACAAGGGACAAATCTGAAACTGAGAAAAAGTTTCGAGTTGAAGCAGAAATTTGAATAAAAGAAAAGGAAATCATCCTAAAAATAAACCAGGAAGACAAAGCAATGACGAATTAGAAAAAAATAGGGAGAAAACCGAGGAGGATGTTATGAAAAAGTAATAAAAGAAAATTTCTGAGAATAGAAGGACATGGATTTTCAGATTGAACTGCCTCATGAAATGCATAGCATGTTGTATAAAAATCTGCATGTAAATTATTGTAGGTAAGAAAAAAAAGTCAGAAAAAAATCAGCAGGATAAATTGAAAGAAAACTGGATCACACCAGTGTACCACAGCAAGACTGAAAGCTAAAATGTAATAGCATTCCTATTCTGAGCAATGAGAATTTTCAACTTAAAATTGTATACCCAGCCAAACTAAGTATCAGTGAGGGCAAGTAGAATAAAGATATTTTTACATAAGTAAGATCTCAAAAAATAAAAGCAACTCCAGTATGCTCTTTCCCAGAGAAGGCACAAATAAGAGGAAAGCATAAGTTTAAGGAAATAAAAGATGGCTCAAGAGAAAGTTACGTCAAGATGAGAAAAAAAGAAACTCAGGCTGATCATGAAAAAGCCCACGATGACCTAGGACAGCTTTTCCAGATTAGAAGAAAGAAACAAACAACTCCAACAGGACTGCTTCCAATTCAGAAAAGTGAATTTGAAAGAATATATGGTGGAGGTTTTTACTTTGATAAAAACTATAAAGTTAAATCCTTTATGGTGAAGAACAACTGAAAAAAATCCCTGTAACTCCAGGAAAACAAAAATTGGACAGGAAAGGAAATATAATTGTAACACTGTGGTGTTCAGCTGTGAATAATATCTATATATTTACATTTAATGACATTTAGAACATTTATAACAATACCCCAAATCAAAATTTAAATATAGTAGGAGGATGGGCAATGGTTTTTCTACATGTGGAGACCATATGTTGCAAAGAGGGCTAAATCTTTATTATTTGTAACAGGAAGTCAATAGAAAAAGTCTAAAATTGATGAATCAATAAAAAGTAGAATAATCATATTATTAGAAATAAAATTATAAATAGCCAAATGAGTTGAAAATGATTTTCTGGGTAGGAAGAAATGAGGGACTGGAAAGTATGAGGCAGGAGATTCTGTTGCTTTTCACTATAAACCATGTATATATCTTCAATTTACAATGGGATTACCTCCTGATAAACTCATTGTAAGTTTAAAATATCATTAAATCAAAAATGCTTTTAATACACATAACCTACTGGACCTCAGAGCTTAGCTCAACTGACCTTAAATGTGCTCAGAGCACATATATTAGCCTACAGCTAGGGAAAATCATCTCCCACAAAGCTTATTTTATAATAAAGAGTCAAATATCTCATGTAACTTATTGAATACTGGACTGAAAGTGAAAACAGAAGGATTGATGGGTGCAAAATAGTTGCATGTGTATTGACTGTTGACCCTCATGATTGTAGGCTGAAGAGAGGATCGTACTACACGAGTATGGTTTCTACTAAGTGTGTATCATTTTGCATAAGTTGAAGTTGAAATATCTTAAAGTTGCAAACACACTTCCATTTATACTTTCAAATATATTTTCTCATTTTTGTAATTATTGAAATAGGCAGGGCAGGTATTATTCCCATTTTACATAATGCCACCGAGAGCTGAAGAAGTAAGGTCACTTGCTCAAAGTAGCAAGTCTGGTGGATGGAAGAACCAGGAGTTGAAGCTGCAATTTCCAACTTATAGTGTATGCTCTGTCCATGATACTGGGCACAGGTTCCTCCCAGCTATGTATGTGTAATAAGTTGGCATCATTGCCTGAACTACCTTTGGAATTCGGCCTTGTGTCTTTAACTAACTAGCTTAACACCAATACTATATTTTCTTTCTTTTTTTTTTTTTTAAACATTTATTTGACAGAGACAGATCACAAGTAGATAGAGAGGCAGGCAGAGAGAGAGAGAGGGAAGCAGGCTCCCTGCTGAGCAGAGAGCCCTATGTGGGACTTGATCCCAGGACCCCGAGGTCATGACCCGAGCCGAAGGCAGCAGCTTAACCCACTGAGCCACCCAGGCGCCCTATATTTTCTTATATAATCATTCACTCCTCTGCTTAGAATCACAAAATATTTTAAAAGTCAAATCTGGGGCGCCTGGGTGGCTCAGTGGGTTAAGCCGCTGCCTTCGGCTCAGGTCATGATCTCAGGGTCCTGGGATCGAGTCCCGCATCGGGCTCTCTGCTCAGCAGGGGGCCAGCTTCCCTCTCTCTCTCTCTGCCTGCCTCTCTGCCTACTTGTGATCTTTCTCTGTCAACTAAATAAATAAAATCTTTAAAAAAAAAAAAGTCAAATCTGAACTCTCTAAATTATTTCATCTTTCAATAAGAAGTTAGCCTGTGCATATTGCCAGAAGACTGAGTAAGAAACTGAATAACCTACTTCATTCCTTTTTGGCCCTGACTTTTCATACTTTTCAAGTTCTTCTGCTCTTTTTTCAGTACATCCTTCAGCCAGTGATCCCTTGAGAGTAAAGGAGTTAAAATACTCCTACAAGTGATACTATATCACTATAAAACAAACACCCATCTATACATCCGTAATCGCTACCAGCCAGGTTTTTTGAGAGTCACCAGTAAGAAGAGACAATCATATGACAACACTGAAGTGGGAGAAAAATTACTTTAGTGGCTAGGTCTGCAGAATAAACCCTTAGACAAGAGAGTTCATGGGGCTGGATTTATTTCTAATCCTTTTGACTGTTTTATAGGTCACAGATTTAGCACTCAACCTCATTCTGCTTTATTTTCTTCATCTTAGCTCCCTTGATACTATTTATTAAGGGACATGTCAGGTATCTGCCTATCTCCTTCAAAGAGAAGAAGCACATTTCATAAAGGACTACTACATGCACAGAAATATCCAAACAAAGTAAATGTCTCCTATCTGGAATAATCATGCAATTCATTAGCAATCATAATTGTACTTCCTACAAGTCAGACTATAAAATACCAGTGTCAGATGAGGTTTTTTAGCCGAGACTACAGGAGAGCATGTTAATTTTAGATGAGTGAGTTTGAGGTCACATCCCTTTCCAATTAGAAATAAGGTAGAGATAGTATCAAGTTTTGATGAGTTTTTAGCCGTGCAGATCTTGACCTGATGCGATGTGAAGTCAATCTTCAAAACTCACTGTGGTCTGATTTTACTTGTCCTCAAGGATAGTCATTAGCCTGAGCTCACACTATTGGAATTTGGTTTTAAGGATAGGGCAAAGTTTTCCTGCCATAATTGCTTCCATCTGCTGCACTAACACATGTGTTCCTGCAATAAAATTTTCTAAAACTCTCCAAACTCCACATGCCCTTTTTTGCCCGGGCTCTTGCTGTATTGATGTTTCACCTGCATTCCGTCTGGGTGGGAATCTGTCTTGCAGCTGGCTGTGGCTCCGAGGGTGGGGGTAGCTGAGGGAAGTATGATGCTTGCTCTAAGACTCCAGTGGCAAATTGAACACAGACATTTGCCTTGAAAACGAAAAATTGTGGTCATGTGAGTAACAGCATACGTGCCGCTCATGTCTCATTTCATTCCAATGATTTCTTTTTCTTACTCCATTTTTATTTATTCATTTTAAGGACACAATTAATATACAGATATAACATTGTAAAAATCTTCTACTGTAGTAGGAAAAATAAGTTCTTAAGTGCACCCTCCTCTCTGGCCCAAATAATAAATGAGACATTTTCAAGGGAGTTGGAATTTCCTTTCTTTAAAAAACAAACTTGTTTTATGTTCTGCTTGCGAACAGATATTTAAAGACCTCCAAGATTTTCCAAATGGAAGAAACTAAAGAAAAATAACTTCATGAAGTCACCCTAAATCATAAAATAAAAATACCTGTGAGAACCAAAGCTGTGTATTAATGTGTATAGTCCCAGAGTGGGGTGTAGGGAAGATTACTGAATTTGTCTGAGGAGCCTAAAAAGTTCAGTATGAAGATACTTGTATACCTGAACCTTAAATTATTTTGAAGTAGAAGCTTATCATCAAATGAAGTAGTGTATGTATTCCTGTGGTTGTGATCTAAGCGAGAAGCCCTTGAATAGTTTCGGGTTCTGAAGTTCCTTCTTGTAGTTGGAGTGAAATGAGCCTAGGTTGCATGCAGAAGCATCCTTGGGAGCTAAGGATGCTGAGTTGTTGGCTTCCTTGATCAAGACCAAGATCAAGATCAAAGATTGCCACCAATGATTGGCAATATGAATGTTACCACTCAGTCTCAAAACCATGGTTATTAGTTGTAGGGTCATCTTTATAAATTGCTTTCTCATGTATACCTGTGTATATGTATAATATGTATATATATACATTTAGTGATATACATATATTTGCTGAAATACATGCCTTTCTTAATATTTTGTTGGTAAGTACATCATGTAGACATTTTAACATAGTAATGTGTAGTATGAATGTGTTTGTGTTTACTCCCTTTAGTCCCTACAGACAATAACATTTGTTGAGGAAGGTGAAAAGTTCAAAGTCCAGGGTTGATAGTTGAGGCTGTTAGATTTATCTGCCCCTCTGATGAATGTTTTGTCCAAGAGATACCATTTATGGGAAAATAGAATGCCTTCATCCGCTGGCACACTGTTGAAGGTAGAGAGAGGCAGAGACTGAGGCTGTGCTGTTGTCAAGGCAGGACTGAAAGACCAAGGACCATGTGCTGAAGAGGATCAAAGAAGTCATCTAATCCATCCCTTGAACATCAATCCTTGCCTTAGACAAGACCACTCCCAAACCACAGAAGACATATGACTGTCAAACCCACACTAAAGTGTCCCAAGAGATACACCTCCCTCTGTAACTCATTTAGAATCCAATAAACCTGCCAGAAAGTTCTTGCATGGCTCTCCCCTGCCCTCTATTATTTCATGGAAATTTAGAAGTGTGTGTTAGCATCTACCTCAATGGCATCTCAGATTTCAAAATCTTGGACTATTAAAGGGTTATTTTTTTAGCTTTTTATAAAAAGATTTAATTATATAATATTGGATATATAGTAGTTGGGTAAATTGTAAGTAAAGTAATAAACAGAAATAACCCAACTCACTGACTTGAGAACTACTTCATTGCAACCATATGCATACTTTTCTGAGTTCATTTCTGAATTCATTGCTGAATGGTAACTATTACTCTGAATTTTGGATTTAGCATTCCTTTGTATTTTTCTTTTTAAAAGTTTAACCATGTATGTATATAATCTAAAATTTAGATTATTTACTTTTTTCTGTATTAGTTTCAAAAATTATATTGTAAGTATTGTATTATATTATATATATAGTAACTAATATAATTATTTATTATATTTATTATTTATAATGATTAATACAATAATTATACTATATTATAATTTAAAAATTATATTTTAAGTATTAATCCATGTCTTGCTTTCATTCTTCAAGTAATATTTCCAAGATTCATTGACTTTTTCAGTAGTTCATTTTCATTGTTATGTGATATTCCTTTGTCTGAATATATTACAATTTCAATATTTCTTATTCTATTGGTGGAAAATCCAGTTGTTTTCAATTTCCTTTTTTGTGTTATAAACAATGTCATTATGAAAATTTTGAATTATCTTTTTCCAGGATAACAAATGAGATTCTACAGAACAAATCTTTTTT
This sequence comes from Meles meles, assembly GCF_922984935.1. Taxonomy (NCBI): domain Eukaryota; kingdom Metazoa; phylum Chordata; class Mammalia; order Carnivora; family Mustelidae; genus Meles; species Meles meles. The sequence continues at coordinate 44,148,470 of NC_060066.1, read as the reverse complement.
TCAAACCATGGGTTAGAAGTTGTTATTGGATCATGAAATAAATTTAACAAGACTTAACCAGAAATTTCTTTAAATGAAATAATTGGATAAAAAACATCAGATTAGAAGTGCTAATAGAATGTTTAGCTCTATATATGTAATGGGTAGCAAAGCTCAACATACTGCCAAATTGCTTTCTAAGTACTTTACATCCCCAATGGTGGTAGATATTTTTCCTTTGTTCCACATTCTTCTAATGCTGGATATTGCCAGATTTAATTTTTACCATTTTAATATGAAATTTCATTGGGTTGTTAATTTTCATTTCCCTCATTACTGATAAGATTGAGCATTTTTATATGCTTATTTGTCATTTATACATCTTCTATAAAATACTTCTTTTATGTTTTGCCCATTTTTTTATTAGGTTGCTTATCTTTTTTCTTATTGCCCTGACTCAAATACTTTATATGCTATAGCTATTAATGGTTTGTTGGTTATTTGTTTAGGAAATGCCTTCTCACATTTTGTGATTCTTTTTTAATTTTTTTATGGTCATCTGTTTTTCTGTGTTATGATTAGTGCTTTGGTGTCTTTAAGAAAACTTTTTTTTTCCTAGTAATTGAAAAGATTTTACTTGGAGAGCGTGCATGGCTCAGTCAGTTAAGTGTCTGCCTTTGGTGCAGGTTATGATTCCAGGGTCCTGGGATCTAGCCTCACATCAGGCTCCCCGCTCAACAGCAATTCTGGTTCTCCCTCTTCCCCTCTCCTGCTCATGCCTTCTCTAATTATCGTAGTACCATTTGTTGCATAGACCTGATATGCAATGTCACTTATTTGATATATGTAGTTTCCATAGATATCTCACACTGCCTTAATTATACCCTATCAAAATAGCACCAACATTTTTCACATAACAAGAACAAACAATTCTAAATTTATATGGAACCAAAAAAAAGATCCCAAATATCCAAAGCAATGTTGAAAAAGAAAACTAAAGTTGGTGGCATCACAATTCCTGATTTCACACTCTATTACAAAGCTGTGATCATCAAGACAGTATGGCACCAGCACAAAAACAGACACATAGAGCAGTGGAACAGAATAGAGAATCAGAAATGGACCCTCAACTCTATGGTCAATTAATCTTCTACAAAGCAGGAAAGAATATCCAATGGAAAAAAGACACTGTCTTCGACAAATGATGCTGGGAAAATTGGACAGCTACATGCAGAAGAATGAAATTGGACCACTTTCTTACACCAAACACAAGAATTAACTCAAAATGGATGAAAGACCTCAATGTGAGGCTGGAATCCACCAAAATTCTAGAGAACACAGGCAACAAACACTTTGACCTTGGCCGCAGCAACTTCCAGCAAGACACATCTCCAGAAACAATGGAAACAAAAGTAAAAATGAATCATTGGGACTTCATCAAGATAAAAAGCTTTTGCACAGCAAAGGAACAGTCAACAAAACTAAAAGACAACCCATGGAATGGGAGAAGATATTTGCAAATGGCATATCAGATAAAGGTCTAATATACAAAGTCTATAAAGAATGTAATAAACTCAACACCTCCAAAATAAAAAAAATCCAGTCAGAAACAGGCAGAATACATGAACAGATATTTCTTCAAAGAAGACATGCAGGGCGCCTGGGTGGCTCAGTGGGTTAAGCCGCTGCCTTCAGCTCAGGTCATGATCTCAGGATCCTGGGATTGAGTCCCGTATCGGGCTCTCTGCTCAGTGGAGAGCCTGCTTCCCTTCCTCTCTCTCCGCCTGCCTCTCTTGTGATTTCTCTCTGTCAAATAAATAAATAAAATCTTTAAAAAAAAAAAAAGAAGACATGCAAATGGCTAACATACACATGAAAAAATGCTAAAAATCACTTGTCATAAGGGAAATACAAACCCAAACCACAGCTAGATACCTCACACTGGTCAGAATAGCTAAAATTAACAACACAGGAAACAACAGATGTTAGTTAGAATAAAGAGAAAGGGGAACCGTCTTCCACTGTTGGTCAGAATGCGGACTGAAGCAGACTCAGGAAAACAGTATGGGGGGTCCTCGGAAAGTTAAAAATAGACTGCCTTACAACCCATCAATCGCACTACTAGGTATTTATCCAAATGATACAAAAATAGTGATTTGTAAGGGCACACATACACCAATGTTTATAGCAGCAATGTCCACAATAGCCAAACCATGAAAAGAGCCCTGATGTCCATCAGTGGATGAATAGATAAAGAAGATGTGGTGAAAATATTATATATAAAACATATATACAACACTATGATGTGGTATGTCTATCTAGAATGGACTATTACTCATCCATCAAAAAGAATGAAATCTTGCTATTTGCAATGACGTGGATGAACTAGAGGGTATTACACTAGGTGAAAGCAGTCAGTCAGAGAAAGACAAATACCATATAATTTCACTCATATGCAGAATTTAAGAAACGAAACAGATGAACATAGGAGAAGAAAAGGAAAAATAAAATAAGATAAAAGAAGAGAAAGAAAGGCAAACCTTAAGAGTCACTTAGCTATAGGGAACGCACTGTGAGTTGCTGGAGGGGAGTGAGTGGGAAGATGGGGTAGCTGGGTGATGGGCATAAGGAGGGCATTTGATGTAATGAGTACTAGGTATTATATCCAACTGATGAATCACTAAATTCTACCCCTGAAACTAATAATACAGAATATGCTTACTAACTTGAATTTAAATTTAAAAATAAATGAAATAATTAACTAATTCTTTAATTAACTAAAAAAAGAAAATCATAACTACTCTCCACCATTTTCAGACATTCCATTGATTATATGACCAGTTGAGAATCACTGTGTATGGCCTTACAATAGATGTAGATATCTGGTAGTGCAAGTCCTCTATCCTTATTTTACTTTTTACTCTCAGAACTTTGCTATTCCTTCACATTTTAGAAAAACTTGAAAAGCTCCTCGAAACATCCCACTAGAATTTAGATTGGAATGATATTGAATCTATGGTTTTCTCTAATGTTTTCAATAAAGTAAAAATAAAAAGATCTGAGAAACTCTGGTTTATCTTTTGTTAATTCTTTGTATAAAAATAAACAGGAGAAATTTATTTTTACTCTCCAATATATAGATATGCATTTGATTTCCCTATACTAATTTACTGTCTAGTCACCTTGCTAGATTCTGTACTAATTCTAATGATTTATGTACATTATTTTAGGTTTTGCCTACATTGGCAATCATATCATATGTGATAGTTCTATTGCTTCCATTCCAATTCTTATATGTTTAATTTCTTTTTCTGTTCTTACTGGTGAAGACTTTGTATTAGTTTCCTAAGGCTTTTCTAACAAATTATCATAAACTTTGTGGCTTAAAAGAATGGAAATTTATACTTTCACAGGTCTGGATGCCTGAAGAAGACCAAAATCAAGATGTTGGCAGTACTGGTTTTTTTCTGAAGGCTCTGAGGTCGAATTCTTTCCATACCTCTCTCTTCTAGTTCTTGATGATTGTTGGCAACTGTTGACATTCCTTTGCTCATAGCTATATAACTTCAGTCTCTACTAGACACAATATTGTGGATTTACAGTTATTTTCTCTCCACAACTTAAAAATATCATTCATTTTATCTGGCCTTCTGAACTGTTGCTTTTGAAAAGTTCCTATTTGGAAGCTTTAAAGAGCTTCCCTTCATGTTGATATTCTGAAGCTTTTTTTTTTTTTTAAGATTTTTATTTATTTATTTGACAGACAGAGATCATAAGTAGGCAGAGAGGCAGGCAGAGAGGGAGAGGAGGAAGCAGGCTCCCCGCCAAGCAGAGAGCCCGATGCGGGGCTCGATCCCAGGACCCTGGGATCACGACCCGAGTGAAAGGCAGAGGCTTTAACTCACTGAGCCACCCAGGCGCCCCGATATTCTGAAGCTTTACTACAATATGAGTTAATTTTTTATTTATCCTGCTTTTACCTCTTGTTTTTTCTGGATTCATGTCTCCTATTCTAGAAAATTATTGTTATTTTTTAAAAAGATTTAAAAAAAAATTATTTTCCTGACAGAGAGAACACACAGCGAGAGAGGGAACACAAAGGGAGGGAGTGGGAGAGGGAGAAGAAGGCCTCCCACTGAGCAGGATGTAGGGCTTGATCCCAGGACCCTGGGATCATGACCTGAGCCAAAGGCAGACACTTAATGACTGAGCCACCCAGGCACTCTAGAAAATTATTATTATTGCTTTGACTATTATCACTCCATTTAAAAAATAAGTTTAAAATTAAAAAGAAAATCTCATTTTGACACAGAATATTTGTTTCTCTTTTTTTCTCCATATTCTTTAAATTTTTTTCATCTCTTTGTATTCTTATGTAACATTCTACCAACACGTTTCTTAACTATATATCTTACTGTTTTATACATCAGGTGTACTTTTTTTTAAATTTCATTGGTTTTATTTTTTACTTCTAATGGTGCCATTTGGCTCTTTTTCAAATAATCTAGGTTATTTTTCAGAATATGTTGGTTGCCTATTTTTTAAAAGATTTTATTTATTTATTTGTCAGAGAGATAGAGAGAACACAGGCAGGCAGAGTGGCAGGCAGAAGCAGGCTCCCTGCGGAGCAAGGAGCCGGATGTGGGACTCAATCCCAGGATGCTGGGATCATGACCTGAGCTGAAGGCAGCCACTTAACCAACTGAGCCACCCAGACATCTCTGGTTGCCTATTTTTAAATTATATTTTTGTTCCCTTAAATGCTTTACATTTAATTCCTCCATATCTGATATTTTCAATATCCAAAGTGCTTTGGAATCCAATCTGCTATTTATCATTTCCATTGTCTTTCATTTATGATAACTTGCTTTTTTATGTCGTTGTTTTGTTGCTGTTGTCATTGTTTGTTTTAGTTGTAAACACATACTGTATATACCTTTAGGTTTTACCTTCTAGGTACATTAACTTTTATATTACATACTTCTGTAAAAATTTGGAGGGACTAGCTAGGGTAGGTTTCATCCAGTGCGAATCTGTTCTCTTCACTTGTGATCCAAGGGCTGGTACCAACCTGGGACTATTCTGGGTTGTCCTTCCTTATCACAGGTTCAGCCCAGAATCATTTTGGATTCCAGCTAGTACTTGAATTTTCCCCTAGGAGCACATTCCTTTTGCATTACTGAGCACTGCCTTCCTCCAATCTCTTTTTCAGTCCATCTTACTTTAATTAATTAATTAATATATTTATTTATTTTTAAAGATTTTATTTATTTTGGAGAGAGAGAGAGTGTGAGTGTGCATACCTGCGAAAGAGCACAAGCAAGGCGAGCAGCAGAAGGAGAGATAGAAGCAGGCTCCCTGCTGAGCCAGGGAGCCTGAAGCTGGGCTTGATCCCAGGGCCCAATACCAAGACCCTGGGATCATGACTTGAGCTAAAGGCTGATGCTTACCTAGCTACCTAGCCACCCCTTCGGTTCATCTTATTTTTAAAATATGTTAGCTGTAAATTATTGTGGGAGGTAATATAGACATTGAGATGCCATGGAAAATGAACATAAGCTTAATTTTTTTTCTGTCTTTTTACCATTGCTATCTTTCTCCTTGGTACGTTTAATAGAAGTGGAAAGATGCACTATGTTTCTATTTACCTTCCATTTTACACAGCATAATGATAACTCAGAGTTGAATCTTCTTATTTATTTCACTAAGCATGAGTTAGTAAAGCTGTTACAAGTCATTTAAAATGTGGATCTCATATTTAGGTTTGTATTCCAAATTTATAGATTGGTTCCATTTATTCATCAACTATGACTCCTTTTTTAAAATTAAAGATGTATCTTCTTAGGACAGCTCTAAAGTTTTCTTGGAAATCATATTATTCTTAAAACAGATTTTGTCAAGTTAAGTTTAAGTGAATCAGAACATAAGGATTACACATTCATTAAAACACACACATGGGTTGTGAAATGACAGAAAAATGTGTTTGGCAAAACCCATTTGGCAACTTTCCAAAACCAAAACATTTAAAAACTAGTATTTAATCATTTTCTAAACCTAGAACATGGCCAGATTTTTCAATACCTAGGAATTATATTCTTTGATACTTTTATTTTTATTTTATTTCTTTAAAGATTTTATTTATTTATTTGACAGAGAGAGACACAGTGAGAGAGGCAACATAAGCAGGGGAAGTGGGAGAGGGAGAAGCATACTTCTTGCCAAGCAGGGAGTCTGGTGCAGGGCTCAATCCCAGGACCCTGGGATCATGACCTGAGCTGAAGACAGACGCTTAGTGACTGAGCCACCCAGGTACCCCAATACTTTTATTTTTTATGGCAGAGAATAACTTCTATTTAGTTAAATACTCATATAAATATTACTAGTAAAATTCAGTATATTGGGTTTTCTTGCACTGACTCTTTAATAAATTAAAAAACTCGAAGTGAACAAGGTGGCAAAAGACATAAGACCTGATATGACTTCTTATTTTATACATAGAAAAATGCCTGGGTACAAAGGCAAGTCACCACATATGAAAACAACTTAGCAATAATCAAATTTCAAATTTAACTGCTATTCCTTTTAATTCTACAATTAATTGACCAAGAAGACCAGGGAGCATTTTGAAAAGATCCTTGATTATCATTTTAACTTTAGAGAACTAATCATTGTCCTTTGGATTCTTGGACTCAAGCCATTATTTTCACATTCATGTGAATCAACAATACCAGTTGCAAATGAGCCTATTAGACCATGTGAGATTCATTTGATTGAGAAAATTAGGTTTACTTACTGAGTGCTTAATGGGGTTGTGCTAAAACTTGTTCAGGTTCCCAAGGGTATTCACTTCACTTTGACTCTAATGTGATCAAGATTGTTCAACTCTTGATGGAGAATTACTGTTTCCCAAAAAGGACAGAAGTTTTGGTTCTCCATCCAACCTTTCTTTGCAATGAGTCCCCAGTCATCTGCATATTGCCCTTCCCTTCCTAAATTCAATGAGACTGCTCTTGAGTTTGGGGCTCAGAGGGTAAGTTAAATAGCTCTATTCCAGAATGGTGGGGTTTATGGAGGTAACCACTTCCTAAACTCTTAAACCCAATCAGAGAATAACTTCTCTAATAGTAACAGCAGTTTTGACAGAACATCTACTATGCACAAAGGATTTTATATACACTGTCTACTCTCATAACAATCTGTAAGATAAATAATATTATTCTCATTGTACAGAACAAGTAAACTCATTTAGATTAGTTAGAAGCTCATTTAGATTAGTTAGAATGAATATTCAGTTATACTTTTCTCTTTTAATGAGGAGGCCAGTCTGTCTCTGTGTCCACCCTCTAGCTATATACTTTGTGTATCCCTCACCTCTCTATCCTTAGGTTTCCAAAACCAAGGTAGCCCAGTAGCTTGACTGAGATCTTAGCATATTCATAGGTAGCTTGAAAATAAGTTTCCAGCTACTTATGCTTGATTATGATATTCCTTATCTCTAATGAAATAAAATTCACAGGGAAAAACTTAATTTGCCTCCCTGCCACCCCCATCCCTGTACAAAAATATCCCTCTTATGACCTTGAGCATTGTGGTGACATGGACCTTTGGGGTCATATCTTATGCAATTTGCCTCATGGGATTGGACCCAGACCTCCCTTCTCCTCCCCGAGTTACTGTTGCATGTCCAGAAGAAGACCCATGTTGGGATGCTTTCCTAAGGTAAGCCTTAGTCTCCAGCCTTTACAAAGGAAATAAGAGCTCATGTTCCAAATCTCTTCCATTGTCTTCCTCATGTGACTTCATTCCCCAGTGTACTGAGGGACTGAATATAGTGCATGTAGTGTCATGTTCTAATTCTCTCTGGACCATTGGAGCAATTCTGGAAAAAACATTAAAAGACTTCATTTTAGGTTTTTGGTTTGATTTCAAAAGAATATGGTAAACGTGAATTTATTCTTTCTAACCAGCAGCTATTATTCTTCAATTACATTTCTGCTATTATCACTGGGCAATAATGATTCATATATTTTAGCAAAAACTATAAAACTGATCTGTAATCTGGAGCCCTACAGATGTACTGTAACTGTCCTTGGTCCTTAAAATCTTAACAGAAAAAAGACACTACTGGGTCCATTCTGCATATCAGAAGATTGTCAATTCCTTGAAGGAAGGGGCTTCCTATAGCAGTAGTTTTGTCCTTATTAAACAATACAAAAAAGGAGGTTGAATCAGAAATGTGTATTTTTGTTTTATATGAAGGATAGATAGATAGATAGATAAGCATGAAGTTATTGAATTAAATACTTGGGAAAATTGGATTAGTGGCCTCAGTCACACAGCAGGATGCTAGACATACATTTAGAATATTATTAGTGTTGTTTGTATTCACTGATAGTAGCATCAGATCCTGAACATAGATGTTAATTTTTCAAAATTTTTGCAATTATACTGTGGAATTTTGTTTGGGCGTGGGGCTTGATTCAGAAAACTTTTGGACACCCTGCTTTTACTGCTCTCTTAAAATCTTACTCAGAAGAATTTGATAATGGTAACTTTATAGAAATAGAGAGTAACAGCTAGAAAGTTTAAAGTCAAATCTATGACTACTATGTCAGAGGTCCTAATGGAAACACTTCTTTAGAACATTCCCTATGAAAAGTGTCATATGTTTTAGACTTGCAAGGGCACTTTGTTACATTTACTAAACCTCAAATATCAGTAGCTAACATCAGGGACATGGTAGATAGTACTGACAAATGTTTGTGATGAAATATAAATAGCTAAATTTCTTGCAGGGTACAAAAAGATTGGAGCAAATAGTTCAGCTAATTGTGTTTTTTCAAACATAATGTGTTTTCTATAAAAGCGTTAAAATCATTATTTAAATGAACCAGATTGACCCTCAGTCATAATACTATTCTACATATTTTCATAAGATTAGATTTCAAAGTAAAGGTAAAACGTGGTACTCTGCATCCACTTTCAATGATTTGTTGTTGAATTATTTACCTGTGCCTTCCCAGTTATGCTTTTGAGCAAAGCGTCACAAGCACTGAAAGTCTTACTTTTCTTCAGTCCCACTTGTTCTTGACTCTAATTCTGGATCATGTGATTGCATAGTTTCTTGCTTTGCTCACTGAAGTTCTCTGACTGTTTGCACAAGACAAATCGGTTTTGGCTCCTTGTATCTTTCTGCTCTACAAGATTGTTTTAAGTAGGAAGATAGAGTGCTTGTCAGCTCCTCATGCATTCATGGAGGCAGAAGTTGGAGCCCAGCCCCAGGAGTGTGTAAAAGCACACACAATGGCCTAATAATGATCTCTTTCCAGTCAGGAGGCAGTAATTTTCTTTCCCTTCACTCTCCTTTTCCCTCAGCCCCCATTTTCCTTTAAGGCCTAGAGCTGGTATAAAAATTAATTTGCACTGAAATGTTGGAGATCACTTTCAACCATTCTAGCAGAATTGCAGTTCCTTTGGAAAAAAAAATAGCTGTTTCTTCTTAAAAGACCCATGTAACTTTTCCAGAGGGCTTAGAAATTGAACTTAAGCCAAATAATACTCAATGTTTAAATAGAAGTGACTAGCTTTTTCTTTACAGCCCAATCAAGAAGTAAACCCTTTCTAGACTTCAGTCTCTAAACCTGAAATTTGAAAGTAAGAGATATTTCATTTTAGAGATACACTAATTGGACTATTTTCTCAATCTTTATCATTTTGATTTTAAAATCTACCTGCCAGAGAATTAAAAGAATGAGATTTAGCACACCTGTTCTGCCCAGTCATCTTGTGGATCACTGGCAGTGCAGGCTTTCTTAGACAATTTCCCTGCCCCCGTGGATAGCCAAATGAAAATATAACTTATCAGAGAAACCTCTATTCTCACCACAAATGTCAATATTATTCTCTCTCCTCAGATGAATGCCCACTTGACTGAGAAAATAGAATCAGTGTGAAGGGGGGGTGGGGAACTCTCCAAACACTTCATCACAGGCCAATCCTCTTACCTGTCTTTTGAATCCCATCTCATCCCCTGCCTTTCCAAAATAATTTCGTCATGCTGTTACCACCCATCTCATCCTGGTCCATTGATCCTTCATCTCTACTCAGTCATCTCCATCACATAATGCTACTCTACTTGACACTGCCTTTTTCTTTTTTCTTTTTTTTAAGGTTTTATTTATTTATTTGACGGATATCACAAGTAGGCAGAGAGGCAAGCAGAGAGAGAGGAGGAAGCAGGCTTCCCGCGGAGCAGAGAGCCTGATGCGGGGCTCAATCCCAGGACCCTGGGATCATGACCTGAGCTGAAGGCAGAGGCTTGAACCCACCGAGCCACCCAGGCACCCTGACACTGCCTTTTTCAATACCATGAACAACTCCAACACTACCAGACCCAATGCACATGCTACCGGCATCAGCTCCATCTGCTTCTTAATAACATTGTCCATGGCTGGGCTTCCCCTTGATTTTTAAACACCTTTATTGCTTGGATTCCATGGTAACACACCTTCCTGGTACATTTCCCAAGTTACTAGTTTCTTAGTCCCCTTTTCTCTAGCAAGTGCTTCCTTCAAACTAATCTCTAAAAATTGGTCCTCTTTGAGCAAGATTCTTTTCTATGTTTTATGTTAGTCACCATACATATGTCATTAGTTTTTGATGTAGTGTTCCAAGATTCATTGTTTGCCTATAACACTAACTGCTCCATACATGCCCTCCTTAATACCCATCACGGGGCCAACCCCTCCCACTACCACCCTTCCCTCTAAAACCCTCAGTTTGTTTCTCAGAGTCCACAGTCTCTCATGGTTCATCTCCCCCTCCGATTCCCACCACCTTTCATTTTTGCCTTCCTTCTCCTAATGTCCTCCATGCTATTCACTAAGCTCCACAAGTAAATTAAACCGTATGATAATTGAGCTTCTCTGCTTGACTTATTTCACTCAACATAATCTCCTCCAGTCCTATCCATGTTGATGGAAAAGCTGGGTATTCATCCTTTCTGATGGCTGACTAATATTTCATTGTGTATATGAACCACATCTTCTTTATCCATTCGTCTGGTGAAGGGCATCTCTGTTCTTTCCACAGTTTGGCTATTGTGCACACTATTGCTATGAATATTGGGGTGCATATGACCCTTCTTTTCACTACGTCTGTATCTGTGGGGTAAATACCCAGTAGTGTAACTGCCGGATCATAGGGTAGCTCTGTTTTTAATTTTTTTAGGAACCTCCACAATGTTTTCCAAAGTGGCTGCACCAACTTGCATTCCCACCAGCAGCGTAGGAGGGTTCCCCTTTCTCCACATCCTCTCCAACATATGTTGTTTCTTGCCTTGTCAATTTTTGCCATTCTAACTGGTGTAAGGTGGTATCTCAATGTGTTTTTGATTTGAATCTCCCTAATGGTTAATGATGATGAAAATTTTTTTATGTGTCTGTTAGCTATTTATATATCTTCTTTGGACAAGTGTCTATTCATGTCTTCTGCCAATTTTTTGACTTAATTATTTGTTTTTTTGGGTGTTGAGTTTGAGACGTTCTTTATGTATCTTGGATATCAGCTGTTTGTCGGTAGTGTCATTTGCAAATATCTTCTCCATTCCGTGGTTGCCTTTTTGTTTCATTGACAGTTTCTTTTGCTGTGCAGAAGCTTTTATCTTGATGAAGTCCCAAAAGTTCACTTTTTCTTTTGTTTCCTTTGCCTTGGTGATGCGTCTTGAAAGATGTTGCTGTGGCTGATGTTGAAGAGGTTACTGCCTATGTTCTCCTCTAGGATTTTGATGGATTCCTTTCTCACATTGAGGTCTTTCAAACATTTTGAGTTTACCTTTGTGTATGGTGTAAGAGAATGGTCAAGTTTCATTCTTCTGTATATAGCTGTCCAATTTTCCAAGCACTGTTTATTGAAGAGACTGTCTTTTTTCCACTGGATATTTTTCTCCTGATTTGTTGAAGGTTATTTGACCAGAGAATTGAGGGTCCACATCTAGGCACTCTACTCTGTTCTGTTGGTCTATGTGTCTGTTTTTGTGCCAGTACCATGCTGTCTTGGTGATCACAGCTTTGTAATATAGTTTGAAATGAGGCGACGTAATGCCCCCAGCTTTTTCTTTTTCAACATTCTCTTGGCGATTTGGGGTATTTTGGGCTAGATTCTGAGCCCACCTGTTTTATCCTTTTCTTTCTACTCCCTCTCTCAGTGACCTTATTCAGTACTACTGCTTTAACTGGCATCTCTCTGTGACTCATAAATGTGTATTTCACACCTAGAATGCTCCCCATCTATCTATCTCTTCCAAATCTCATGTAGATGTCTCACAGGTTTCCTAAGCATAACTCATCAAATTAGAACTCACTATTTTCTCAATAAGCACTTTTTTGCTCAGTTTTCTCTTCCTTAGTAAATGGCACCATCACCCATTTGCTCTGTCAAGCCAGACACCTATGAGTTACTTCTAATCCCTTCCTTTCCCTTATTGAGTCTTTCACTTCCACATAATCCATCTGCAAGTCCTATCAACTCTGACTTTGAATAAACTTCATAGCCATCCATTCTATATCTCCCTCTGCCTGGGGCTGCAGTCATCACTGGCCACAATTATTGCAACTGCCACTTAGGACGTCTTCCCTTTCCTGCTCTTGCTCACCTACAATCCTCATGCTGCAGGCATCTTCGAAAACCAAAAGGCAGCTCATTTCAGCTACCCATCAATGACTTCCTCTGACTCTATGTTCAGGTCCAACACACATCTGCAGAGTTAGCTCATGCTTTACCCTCCCCTTGGGAGCCCTGGAGATACTGAGATGCAAGGTCCAGGGCAAATGTCACTTCCTCAGTTAGCACTTTCCAACCGTGTCCAAAGAAGCCTGCCCTACTGTTTATGTCTTTCATAGCATTGATCACAATTTCTAATGACTATTTTTTTTATTTACTTCTTTTTTGTTTGTTTGTTTGTTTTTTTTTCAGCGTAACAGTATTCATTGTTTTTGCACAACACCCAGTGCTCCATGCAATACGTGCCCTCCCTATTACCCACCACCTGGTTCCCCCAACCTCCCACCCCCAGCCCTTCAAAACCCTCAGGTTGTTTTTCAGAGTCCATAGTCTCTTATGGTTCACCTCCCCTTCCAATTTTTTTTTTCCCATTTTATTTTTTCAGCGTAACAGTATTCATTCTTTTTGCACAACACCCAATGCTCCATGCAAAATGTGCCCTCCCCATTACCCACCACCTGTTCCCCCAACCTCCCACCCCTGACCCTTCAAAACCCTCAGGTTGTTTTTCAGAGTCCATAGTCTCTTATGGTTCACCTCCCCTTCCAAATTTTTTTTTTTAATAAACATATAATGTATTTTTATCCCCAGGGGTACAGGTCTGTGAATCGCCAGGTTTACACACTTCACAGCACTCACGATAGCACTTACCCTCCCCAATGTCCATAGCCCCCTCCCCCTTTCCCAATCCCACCTCCCCCCAGCAACCCCCAGTTTGTTATGTGAGATTAAGAGTCCTTTATGGTTTGTCTCCCTCCCAATCCCATCTTGTTTCATTTATTCTTCTCCTATCCCCCTACCCCCCCCATGTTGCTTCTCCATGTCCTCATATCAGGGAGATCATATGATAGTTGTCTTTCTCCGATTGACTTATTTCACTAAGCATGATACGCTCTAGTTCCATCCACGTCGTCGCAAATGGCATGATTTCATTTCTTTTGATGGCTTCATAGTATTCCATTGTGTATATATACCACATCTTCTTTATCCATTCATCTGTTGATGGACATCTAGGTTCTTTCCATAGTTTGGCTATTGTAGACATTGCTGCTATAAACATTCGGGTACACGTGCCCCTTCGGATCACTCTGTTTGTATCTTTAGGGTAAATACCCAGTAGTGCAATTGCTGGGTCATAGGGTAGTTCTATTTTCAACATTTTGAGGAACCTCCATGCTGTTTTCCAGAGTGGTTGCACCAGCTTGCATTCCCACCAACAGTGGAGGAGGGTTCCCCTTTCTCCACATCCTCGCCAGCATCTGTCATTTCCGGACTTGTTAATTTTAGCCATTCTGACTGGTGTGAGGTGATATCTCATTGTGGTTTTGATTTGTATTTCCCTGATGCCGAGTGACGTGGAGCACTTTTTCATGTGTCTGTTGGCCATCTGGATGTCTTCTTTGCAGAAATGTCTGTTCATGTCCTCTGCCCATTTCTTGATTGGATTGTTTGTTCTTTGGGTGTTGAGTTTGCTAAGTTCCTTATAGATTTTGGATACTAGCCCTTTATCTGATATGTCGTTTGCAAATATCTTCTCCCATTCTGTCAGTTGTCTTTTGGTTTTGTTAACTGTTTCCTTTGCTGTGCAAAAGCTTTTGATCTTGATGAAATCCCAATAGTTCATTTTTGCCCTTGCTTCCCTTGCCTTTGCCGTTGTTCCTAGGAAGATGTTGCTACGGCTGAGGTCGAAGAGGTTGCTGCCTGCATTCTCCTCGAGGATTTTGATGGATTCCTTTCTCACATTGAGGTCCTTCATCCATTTGGAGTCTATTTTCGTGTGTGGTGTAAGGAAGTGGTCCAATTTCATTTTTCTGCATATGGCTGTCCAATTTTCCCAGCACCATTTATTGAAGAGGCTGTCTTTTTTCCATTGGACATTCTTTCCTGCTTTGTCGAAGATTAGTTGACCATAGAGTTGAGGGTCGATTTCTGGGCTCTCTATTCTGTTCCACTGATCTATGTGTCTGTTTTTGTGCCAGTACCATGCTGTCTTGATGATGACAGCTTTGTAATAGAGCTTGAAGTCCGGAATTGTGATGCCACCAACTTTGGCTTTCTTTTTCAATATTCCTTTGGCTATTCGAGGTCTTTTCTGGTTCCATATAAATTTGAGGATTATTTGTTCCATTTCTTTGAAAAAAATGGATGGTATTTTGATAGGGATTGCATTAAATGTGTAGATTGCTTTAGGTAGCATGGACATTTTCACAATATTTATTCTTCCAATCCAGGAGCATGGAACATTTTTCCATTTTTTTGTGTCTTCCTCAATTTCTTTCATGAGTACTTTATAATTTTCTGTGTATAGATTCTTAGCCTCTTTGGTTAGGTTTATTCCTAGGTATCTTATAGTTTTGGGTACAATTGTAAATGGGATTGACTCCTTAATTTCTCTTTCTTCTGTCTTGTTGTTGGTGTACAGAAATGCAACTGATTTCTGTGCATTGATTTTATATCCTGACACTTTACTGAATTCCTGGACAAGTTCTAGCAGTTTTGGAGTGGAGTCTTTTGGGTTTTCCACATATAGTATCATATCATCTGCAAAGAGTGATAGTTTGACTTCTTCTTTACCAATTTGGATGCCTTTAATTTCTTTTTGTTGTCTGATTGCTGAGGCTAGGACTTCTAGTACTATGTTGAATAGCAGTGGTGATAATGGACATCCCTGCCGTGTTCCTGACCTTAACGGAAAAGCTTTCAGTTTTTCTCCATTGAGAATGATATTTGCGGTGGGTTTTTCATAAATGGCTTTGATAATATTGAGGTATGTGCCCTCTATCCCCACACTTTGAAGAGTTTTGATCAGGAAGGGATGCTGTACTTTGTCAAATGCTTTTTCAGCATCTATTGAGAGTATCATATGGTTCTTGTTCTTTCTTTTATTAATGTGTTCTATCACATTGATTGATTTGCAGATGTTGAACCAACCCTGCAGCCCTGGAATAAATCCCACTTGATCGTGGTGAATAATCCTTTTAATGTACTGTTGAATCCTATTGGCTAGTATTTTGGCGAGAATTTTTGCGTCTGTGTTCATCAAGGATATTGGTCTGTAGTTCTCTTTTTTGGTGGGATCCTTGTCTGGTTTTGGGATCAAGGTGATGCTGGCCTCATAAAATGAGTTTGGAAGTTTTCCTTCCATTTCTATTTTTTGGAACAGTTTCAGGAGAATAGGAATGAGTTCTTCTTTAAATGTTTGGTAGAATTCCCCTGGGAAGCCGTCTGGCCCTGGGCTTTTGTTTGTTTGGAGATTTTTGATGACTGTTTCAATCTCCTTACTGGTTATGGGCCTGTTCAGGTTTTCTATTTCTTCCTGGTTCAGTTGTGGTAGTTTATATGTCTCTAGGAATGCATCCATTTCTTCCAGATTGTCCAATTTGTTGGCGTAGAGTTGCTCATAGTATGTTCTTATAATTGTCTGTATTTCTTTGGTGTTAGTTGTGATCTCTCCTCTTTCATTCATGATTTTATTGATTTGGGTCCTTTCTCTTTTCTTTTTGATGAGTCTGGCCAGGGGTTTATCAATCTTATTGATTCTTTCAAAGAACCAGCTCCTAGTTTCATTGATTTTTTCTATTGTTTTTTTGGTTTCTATTTCATTGATTTCTGCTCTGATCTTTATGATTTCTCTTCTCCTGCTGGGTTTAGGGTTTCTTTCTTGTTCTTTCTCCAGCTCCTTTACGTGTAGGGTTAGGTTGTGTACTTGAGACCTTTCTTGTTTCTTGAGAAAGGCTTGTACCGCTATATATTTTCCTCTCAGGACTGCCTTTGCTGTGTCCCACAGATTTTGAACTGTTGTGTTTTCATTATCATTTGTTTCCATGAATTTTTTCAATTCTTCTTTAATTTCCTGGTTAACCCATTCATTCTTTAGAAGGATGCTGTTTAGTCTCCATGTATTTGGGTTCTTTCCAGCTTTCCTCTTGTGATTGAGTTCTAGCTTCAGAGCATTGTGGTCTGAAAATATGCAGGGAATAATCCTAATCTTTTGATACCGGTTGAGACCTGATTTGTGACCCAGGATGTGATCTATTCTGGAGAAGGTTCCATGTGCACTAGAGAAGAATGTGTATTCTGTTGCTTTGGGATGAAATGTTCTGAATATATCTGTGATGTCCATCTGGTCCAGTGTGTCATTTAAGGCCTTTATTTCCTTGTTGATCTTTGGCTTGGATGATCTGTCCATTTCAGTGAGGGGAGTGTTCAAGTCCTCTACTATTATTGTATTATTATTGATGTGTTTCTTTGATTTTGTTATTAATTGGTTGATATAGTTGGCTGCTCCCACATTAGGGGCATGGATATTGAAAATTGTTAGATCTTCTTGTTGAACAGACCCTTTGAGTAGGATATAGTGTCCTTCCTCATCTCTTATTATAGTCTTTGGCTTGAAATCTAATTGATCTGATATAAGGATTGCCACCCCAGCTTTCTTCTGATGCCCATTAGCATGGTAAATTGTTTTCCACCCCCTCACTTTAAATCTGGAGGTGTCTTCGCGTCTAAAATGAGTTTCTTGTAGGCAACATACTGATGGGTTTTGTTTTTTTATCCATTCTGATACCCTGTGTCTTTTGATTGGGGCATTTAGCCCATTAACATTCAGGGTAATTATTGAGAGATATGAATTTAGTGCCATTATTAGCCTGTAAGGTGACTGCCAATTTTTTTTTAAAATAAACATATAATGTATTTTTATCCCAAGGGGTACAGGTCTGTGAATCACCAGATTTACACACTTCACAGCACTCACGATAGCACATACCCTCCCCAGTGTCCATAACCCCCTCCCCCTCTCCCAACCCCACCTCCCCAACTATCATATGATCTCCCTGATATGAGGACATGGAGATGCAACATGGGGGGGTTAGGGGGATAGGAGAAGAATAAATGATGCAAGATGGGATTGGGAGGGAGACAAACCATAAATGACTTTTTATTTACTTTTAATACTTGGTCTCTTGTACTGAGCTGTAAAGCCCTGCCCACAACCATTTCATACTCTCACATTCTCTTTGTCCAGACCTTAGTAAATAATTGTTGAATAAATAAATGCAATGCAGGGTGCTTATAATAACAGGATTTTTTCCACACCATGCATATGATATTGGGCTGCTAATTGAGCTTCTAAATATAGAGCAAATAAATTGTGTAAAATAAGCCAT
Source organism: Meles meles (assembly GCF_922984935.1). Lineage (NCBI taxonomy): Eukaryota > Metazoa > Chordata > Mammalia > Carnivora > Mustelidae > Meles > Meles meles. The sequence continues at coordinate 44,130,543 of NC_060066.1, read as the reverse complement.
GTGAGAAAATGAATATTTCTTGGAGAATGTGAACTTTGCATTCATTTAGCTTCTAGGTCCCAATTTATGATTTAAGGGCTGCATTAATGCAAGGTTTTTTGTGATTAATTATTTATAAGGCATTGAAATGATCAGTACCAAAAAGCTGATCCTGCTTCAGATAGCTTTAATCTATCTGAAGGCACTGCTAGACACAATTCACAAAATCTACACTTGGATTATTACAGGTTTGCTGAAATTATATTAATCACACCAGCTATCACACAACACAGGAAAAAGAAGCACTATTTGAGGAGATTTGTAAACAGTTAAAGGGACAGCTGTTTCAGGGTCCAGGTGCTAAGGTGAAAATGGAAATTTACATCCAACCCTTTAATTCAAGAGTTCTGTTAATCATGATATAATGGGCCTGATTTTCCTACTGACTACACAATCTAGTGTTTGTTTTCTCAGTTGATTTTTTTTTTCTATCTTCCACATTTTCTTAGACAATCAGAGGAAATTTCCGTATTCTTATGGTGGAAAAGAGGAATTAATAGCAAGACGTACAGAAACACTTTAATTCATCTCAGATAATAAAGAGAAATTTATATTGAATGAATGAGAAGAGAATAAACTTCCAAAGTCAGAAGAAAAATCTTACTCTGTTGTTTTCAGAATTGTTTAGTTTGAAACTTTTTAAAACTGTAGAATACTTTCTTCAAATGAATTCTGAATTGTGTATGTGTGTTGTGTGTTTATAGACAATATGCCAGTGTGTGTATAGATGTACGTATGCATGCATACTCACACACACCCCCATAAAAGTGAGGTTGATTTGATTGACATACAAATAGAAGACCAAAATTATGCCCTCTTGACTCCTACTTATATGTGTGATAGCCTTTGAGTTTCTTATTGGACCATCTCAGTTTTTCTCAGCCTGGGATATATAAGCCATAATGCCCTGAATTATCCATTGTATGTATAAATTTAACTTCTATGCCTATAGTACAGTACCAATTATGTACCATTCTTGAGAGAATTGAAAAAATAGTCAATTCACTCTCTATGTTTAGATGAGGAAACCTAGGCTAGGAATAATTTGAAAACTACTAACATAAGTAGTAGAGAAAAAAAATGGTTATACCATTATATAGGACAGGTTTGTCAGATACACTGCAGTAGTTTTGCCCTTCCCCCTTCACTTCCCATAACAGACATTGCTAATCAGTTGCAGCACTCTTTGCTGCTGTGTCTGGACAACGCCTTCCAATTCTCCTGAACACTGCTCTAGGTAGCCATTACCAATCAATCAAAATTAAGATTACAAGATGAAACTGCCATCCAGATGTGGGAGATATTTAGAGTGATTAAAAAAATGGATGAAGAAGTAAATGCTATATAATCAAGTCAACTCTCCAATGAAATGCCTGCCTTCCCTACTTCAAAGATTATAACTAGGAACACATTATACATAAAAGTATAAGGCAAGTCATAATATTATGGGTGATATTACTAGTTATTATACATTAACTACATTAATTTGAGGGTTATTTGAAATGTCAATATTCTGTATATCTTTAAGATGGTCATATAGTTTAGCATATAAATGGGCAGAAAAAGAAAACAAAACCACAGTTGTATGCCTATTGATAAGGAGAATGATATTTTTAGTAACTGGAAAAAGAAGAAAAGTAAACTTTTTAAAAATATGAAAATAAATGTAAAGTTTGAGAAAAAGAGGTCAAAATTAAAATATGCCCTATGAGGTGACTGATTCTTTTGTGTATCCACAGATGGTAGGGAACTTATGATTTCTTAAACATACACAGTGACGGCTCAATAAAGACCCTATAGATAGAAGGAATAGCTGTGTGTTGTGCCCCCAGAACCTCTTTGGTTTGCAGATAGAGCCATATTGTTCTGATACTTCTGTAGATTCATTCTTTTTTTTTTTTAAAGATTTTATTTATTTATTTGACAGACAGAGATCCCAAGTAGGCAGAGAGGCAGGCAGAGAGAGAGGAGAAAGCAGGCATTCAGCAGAGCAGAAAGCCCAATGCGGGGCTCGATCCCAGGACCCTGAGATCATGACTGAGCTGAAGGCAGAGGCTTAACCCACTGAGCCACCCAGGCACCCCTGTAGATTCATTCTTATCCAGACTCGGGAATGATAGGGTAGGAGGGTGAGGAGTTTGTCACTTCAGAACCAAACAACCCTGTCTTTTCAGATTCTACAGAGGCTTCCTATAGTGATACCTAGACTTCTTCCCCTGTGGCTGTATCTCCCAATCTAGTTTCAATTTTTCTTTCCCTTTGTTTAAATTCCTGCTGGGGTTCTTTGCCCTGAGCTCTATGTTGGTTTTGTTTTGCTAGTTTTTTTGGACTTGGCTAGTAGTGCCCTTTGAGTCCCACTGAGTTTAAATCCCATACCACAAGGATGGGTCCTTGTCACATATTGTCACACCTGAAATTGGTGATTCTCTTATCTGGACTGAGGATAATGACAGAGATAATGAGTATTATGCCTATGTACGAAAAGGAACTTGACATTTGAGTTTCACATATACTATCGCTAATCATACAACAACTCTGTATGTTAACTATAATTATCTCCATTGTAGGACAAAGCAAAGAAACCTAGCCTCAAAACGCTTAAATAAACTATCCAGGGTCTGCTGCTAGGAGGTGGCAGAGCTGAATTTGAATCCAGGCCTACTGACCTCTAAGCGTCTTTACTCCAGCACAACACACAGGAATTCCGACCACTGTTCTGCTGCCTGGTCATCATCCATTTACTTGTCTTTTCTCCAAATATTTACTGAGCAACTATTATGAGTCAGGCAGGGTGCTGGAGACTGGGGATATAATAATAATACATAAAACAATATGATTTTGACCTTATAGATTTCCAAAAACACCCAATCTCTAAGAACAAGGACCTGTAAACTTTCCTTTTGTCCCAGAAAGTGGAAAGCTATACAAGGATTTTTACATGGAAATCTGTATGAAGAGTTATGTGTTTTAGAAATACTATTCTGATAATAGTTTGTTATATTGGTTTTATATGGGAAGCAGTAAAAGACAATTAATAAATCGATAAATAATCAAATAAGCACCAATATATCTTAACAGGGTGTTATTAGAAATGAACAAAGAGAAGCCTGAGCAACAATTAGGTGGAATGACCAGGATTCACTAACTGATTAACATGGGTCCAGCAGGAGAGAGAAGCATCAAAAATGGTTCTGAGGTCTCTAGGTTAGGAGGCTAGAGGGGAAATAACATAAGACAAAGAGTGGAGGTTTACAGAAGGAACAAGTTGTGGTCGAATATCGAGTTTAGTTTTGAACTTGTTGCATTTAAGGCACATGTGCGAAACCAGCTATATTTCTAGCAGGCAGTTGAGAACCCCAGTCTAGAGCTCTTGAACAAGGTGAACATTGAATATAGAACTTTGGGAATCACCCATGAACAGGTGCTGACTGAAGCCATGGTAATAGATGTGATGAGTGAAAGAAGAGGGAAAGAGGCCAAGAGTAACCTGTGAGTTGAACTTATGTTTAAAAGGCAAGTAAGAGAAGTGGAACTTGCCAAGGAGATTGTTGTCTATTGCAGGAAATGTCCCAGTTCTCCTTTACTCCTCCCTTCAGCTGTGCCCTAAGCAATGTGATTTTGCAGCTCTTCCCATCAAGTGTTAGAGTTTATTTCCCCTCATTTAAATATTATATATTTTTTTTAAGATTTATTTATTTATTTATTTATTTGACAGAGAGAGAAATCTCATGGAGGCAAAAGTAGGCAGAGAGGCAGGCAGATAGAAAGAGAGAAGCAGGCTCCCTGCTGAGCAGAGAGCCTGATGTGGGGCTCCATCCTAGGGCCCTGGGATCATGACCTGAGCTGAAGGCAGAGGCTTTACCCACTGAGCTACCCAGGTGCCCCTCCCCTCATTTAAATCTTGATCAGCCTTTGGGCTTACTTTTGCCCACAGAGTGCAGCAGAAGTGAAAGTTTGCTACCAAAACACATTCCAGAGTGTATGTTCACTCATAGAACTTTGAGCACCTGCCAAGTGTCCAAGCTCAGGCTGGCTTGTTGCAGGATGGGAGGTCTTCTATAGCAGAGACAGACCATTCTGGTTGAGGCCATCCTGGACTGACCATCCCGCAGCCAAGCTGGAAGCTAACCACAGATACATGAGTGAGCCCAGGTGACACCAGAGGCACCACCTAGCTAGACACTGCCCATGTGACCTACATGTAGAATTGTAAAATAAATGGTTGTTTTAAACTACTAACTTATGGGGGAGCCTGTCATGCAGTAAGACATAACGGGTACAGAGAAGGCGAGCCAGCATAAGTTAGGGTCAAGAGATAAGCAGAACAAGAAGTGCAGAAAGAGAGGATGGTCAACAATATGAACTACTCCAAATATATCAGGGGAAGAATTGAGCACTGAGAAGAGTCTATTGCATTTGGCAAGAGCAGGACTCCACTGATCTCTGAAAAAGCAGTTTCAAGAAACAGGTCAAGGGCAGGAGGAGAGATGGAATGCAGGAGAAATGAAGACAGAGTAAGGGTTTCATATTCAAGGCAATTAAAAAAAAAGTTCCCTGCCCTGAGGTTGGATGCAAAAAGTGACATTTTTTCAACACAATGATCTTCAGTGTCTTCAACTTTAAAATAAGGAAGTTGGACTTGATGCTTGTGAAAAATGCTTCCATTCCTGATACTCTACCATACTCGGGAGGCAGAAGGACTTGATAGTTACACAAGCTTTGGAATCAAACAGGCTTGTGTGTGATCCCAAATTTTTCCCCTATTATCTGTGTATTCTTTCTAAGATTATATAAACAAAGTCTGAACTTTCTAATATAAAAGCAAGATATTGATAATATTAACAATGGTGGCCAACCATAAGCATTTTAGATGTTTTTCAGTTCAGTGCTGTAGAAAATGGGCCAGCTCAGTGCCCAGCCCAGAGGACACGGTAAACACATTGGTGAAATCAGTATCAAATCAATATCATCATCATCACCCCCACCCCCACCACCACTACAACTTAAGCAAGTCCCTCTACGGTGTGAGGTTACATCTGCACTGCCATATTGCTACCTGTTAGTCTGGTTTTTTTGGCGGGGGTAGTGTATCCAACAGCTCCTCATTGTGTCCTCACGTCATCGCAATACAATTTACTGAACTTCATCCTACAGGTTCCCTTCATCCTATGGTTTCCTTCACTGCTTGCTTCCCTGGCTTTATAATAGGTAAGAATCAGAGACAAGGATGGCCTAAAACTGGGACAGCAGGGTCAGATCTCAGTTATCCATAAAGGAGGAAACAAGAGTAATCAAAAAACACAGATATCCAAAGCCATCCAGTGGAGGGGAAGAGTGCAAATCTCCACATGTCAATCATACTATCATATGTCTGCACAACACAAGAAATGATGTACATAACGATGACCCTGCTTAAACAATTCGATTATGTATTTTATGTAAATTCTGTTTTCTAAGGTAGAGAATTTTTTAAGGCTAAGGTGGAGCAACAAAATCTGGTCTTTGAGTTGGGTCTAAGGTAGAAGCCAATATGGAGCAGAAGGCGGACTGGTAGAGCCATTCTTGATGTGGCAAGTGGAGATTAAAAGCCCAAGGGCACCCATCCACCCTGACATCCTTGATGTGTGAAAGAGGGTCTTCCAGAACTGCAGGTGCACTCTTAGAAAATGATGCAAAGCATGGGATTAAATTTTTTTTTTTCAGAAAATGCACATCAAAAATATTTAAAATACAGTTTTGGTGCATTAAGAGGTAAATTATCTGGGAAAAAAGTCACTCATATAGAAAATTACAGTCCTTCACAGTTATAGATAAATAAGGTTTTACTCCTTTTCTTAAGTAAGAAATCATCTTAAATGTCATTTTTTTTTATAGAACAACTCTATTGACATTCACAGAAGTATAACTTTCATGGGAAAACCTCAAATAAAAGTCCTTTATTTCCACCTCATAAACCACTCTGCCCATGCAGAGTATATCCCCACCTAAGAAGTATGCATTACCAGCCTCTTGAAACACATTGGCAGCTAATATCACAATATCTTCCCCTAGTAACTGGCGTTTAAGTGTTTCCTTTTTCTCTATGAACTCAAAACCAAATCTAATAAACATTTGGTTTCAAGCAAAGAATAAAGAATTAAGTAGTGAACTAAAAGTTACAAATTAAAATTAAGAGTGATACCAATGTGGACAAAAGGAAAACTTTAATTGATAGATACATAACCTCCAAGCTTTCAAAGAACTCCAGTCAGTCAGCATGACACATATATAAGTTTTATAAACATAATTTCTTTTTATTTTACTACCTAAGAGCATTAGGATATACTTTCTTCACTGTAATAATTGCTTGCAGTTAATTACAAATGAAACAGAAGTGATGGTAATATTGGAGACTTGTACTCTGCATAAAACTGGAAATTACTGCTATTACTCTTGGTTGCTAGAGAATATTAGGTCATAGATGCTAATTAGCAGTTCATAGCCCTCCTACGGAGGGGGGGAATCTCATTATGGCATGAAACTGTCTTACTAGCCAAATGCACCACTCATGGCACTCTGGCCATTTTTGTCTGAGCAATTATACAGTGTAATAAAACTAAAGTTTTGATTTTTTTTTTTTGGTAATTTTTGTGAGAAGAAAACCAAGAAGGCTAACCTACACAATCTCATGTTTGCTCACTGCTTCTAGAAAAACAGTTGTATCACATTCTGAGCCTCAGAGTCAGTGTGTAGGGACCAATTAAAAACAATAAGACGAAAGTTGTAATCAACACAAGGCAGAAACAACATCTCCCACAAAATACCTGTTCCCTAAACAAAAAATTCAGAGAACAAAAGTATATGTGGGATGGGAGAGAAATGAGAATGATTCCAGGAACTTTCTGATGTGTAATTTATCATACATTCCACACACACACACACACACACACACACACACACACACACACACACGACTAGCCCTAATAAAAGTTAAACATACACATGTATATAAACTTTTAAAGTCTGTTGTTATATTTGTACCTGTATACATGCCTGTATATATGTATATATATAATCATTTGTATAGTCTTTTTTTTTTTTTAATGAGAGGATCAGCAATTTTTTTTTTTAATTTGTTTATTTGACAGACAGAGATCACAGATAGGCAGAGAGGCAGCCAGAGAGAGAGGAAGGGAAGCAGGCTCCCTGCTGAGCAGAAAGCCTGATGCGGGGCTCGATCCCAGGACCTTGGGATCATGACCTGAGCCGAAGGCAGAGGCTTTAACCCACTGAGCCACCCAGGCGCCCCTGTATAGTCTTTTTTAATTACAGTTAGATTCCTCAAACAAGAGACATTTTTTGGGCTTGTTCTGAATATTTTTTTCTAAAGGGAACATTTAATATTATGATTTAATAAATATTTCCATCTCCCACATTACATATATATTTTTACTAAGCACATAATCATTTGGAGAAAGGGTGTATTCAAAGGAAGAGGAACATGTTAAAACTCTGATCTGAATTTACTTATTTCTACTAAGGCAAATGAATTTAGAAATGCATAAATCCTAGTTGCTTAGTCAAATTAGGTGTTTTTTTTTTTTAAAGATTTTATTTATTTATTTGACAGAGAGAGAGAGAGAGATCACAAGTAGGCAGAGAGGCAGGCAGAGAGCCTGATGTGGGGCTCGATCCCAGGACTCTGAGATCATGACCTGAGCTGAAGGCAGAGGCCAAATTAGGTTTTATATTGAAATATAAACTATACTTGTATTGAAAAAAAGAATATTAAATTCTTTATATTTCTGTTATGGGACACACATGAATGCACACATATACACACACGAACCCTAGCGGTCTAGAAAATTCCTTAATGAGAGAGACAAGAAACCTAGGAATAAATCAGACCCACGAGAATATATGAGTTCTTTATGTTAAGGAAGGCATATTCATTTCTTCTCAGTGTAATGACATATCCCACTATTAATTGGGCTCTTTTCTTTTCCCAGAAATGGTACATCCATTTTCACCTGTGGAAGTAAAATTAATTAAAGGAGTAATAACTTGTAAAAATTGGAAGACTAGATCTTTCTTCTCTGTATGGCATCAGACGGTCCATGTGAAACGAAATGTCTTTGCCTTCCTACTAAGCTCTTGTCAAGCTTTTACACAGGCCTGCATCAGCTTTAAATGAACTCCAAATTCACTCAAACAAAGGAGAGAAAATTGAAAGTTTAGTGAGAAATTGTGGGGGAAACAGTCTAACTCAGAAGTTGGGAGGTAGAGAAGAGCTAACAATGTCCTGTTTTAATTAACCTACTTCAAGAGGATCACCTTCCCTGCTTTCTTGAACTGAATCAAACCTACATTATGGACAGTCTCAGTTCCAAATACTCTGACCCATTGTCCCCATGAAAGCACTCCACTTGTCTGACTATATATATTTTTTTACACTCGAAGATTTTTTTTTTTTACACTCGAAGATATGACACCATTGCCATAATACATGTGGTACCTACTGATAAAATATGGAACATTGATCTTTCCTTTTGTTTTATTTCACAGAAATACATGTTAATTGAAAACCATTAAGAAATTCAGGAAAGACAAAAATGTCTCATTTTCCATAACAGAAATAATTATCTAATATTTTATAAACATCTGTTTGCCTCTATCCATCTGTCTTTCTATCTAAAAACAACATCTATCTATCTATCTAAGGTGTTGCAACACCTTATCTTTAGAGGGTAATGTACAGTTCACAGGCACTTTCAAATTTGGATTCTTACAATAATTCTGGGAGGAAAAACCCTGTAAGATTATATGTCGGAGTGTGTGTGTGGGTTCATATGTATATGTGTATTTATTTATCATCATACTCTACGAATTGTCCCACCTGTTCCATCTAAAGCAAAGGTTAATTACATTTCTGTGGAGCTATCCAGTGGAAGGCTACTTTTTCCCCACTAAATTCTAACAAGAGTAAATTAGAGGTTTTCAGAACTTCACGGTTTTGATTGATGAATTCATTAACTCACCTTTTCAAAGTGAGGACTCATGTTTTAAATATTTTTTTTAAGATTTTATTTATTTATTTGACAGAGAGAGAGATCACAAGTAGGCAGAGAGGCAGGCAGAGAGAGAGGAGGAAGCAGGCTCCCCGCGGAGCAGAGAGCCCGATGCGGGGCTCGATCCCAGGACTCTGAGATCATGACCTGAGCCGAAGGCAGCGGCTTAATCCACTGAGCCACCCAGGTGCCCCTGTTTTAAATATTTTATGTACAATTTGCATGTTGGCATTTTTTTAAGGGCTTTTAAAAAAATTAGGCAGTGCTCAAGAGAAAAGTCAGCGGTCACCTTGGAGGTGTGCAAGGGCCACCTTGTCTTTCGCCTTTCTGTGCCCTAAAAAAGAATCTGTCCTGGGTTCTCCATAACCTCCTTGTTTTATGACTTTGGGACAAGAACAACTATGTTTCATGAGATACTGGAGTTTCATTTCCCAAAGTGAAATTCTCTCCGTATCAGGGTAGATGCAGAGACTGTTCAACAGAGATGTGGCTGGTGGGTTACCCTACGTACAAACATTAGCTAACACACGGTCATGAGCTTGCCATTTTCTACGTGAAACCTCTTCATCCAAGTTTTATGTGTTTTAACATATTCTATATCCAGTAATTGATGGACAGGCCTCTCCCCACACTCTCAAGACAACTGAGCATGTGCCTGTAAACTCTGCTGAGAACACACACAGTCTTTCAGTCCATTGAGCAAATTATTTCTGATTTAAGGACACAAGCATCATCCAAATACATAATGGCACATCATAAAACTCGATCTTAGAAGCAGCATCCTTGTTTTTCTCTCATCAGATCTTCCCATGAAATACATTTCTTCCTGCCCCTCCCCCAACACTCATTACTTTATTGTAGTTACCTCTGAGAATTAGTGAAGTAAGGTATTTATAAAAGATGTGTTCAGTCTCCCTGTCCCCCAATCAGCTGATCATGATTAAGCTTGATTTAAAAAAAAACAGAGAGAAATAAACAGACATGGACAATCAATATGATTAAATAATTGTAAATGACTGTGTACTGTTAGCAAATTATAAATAGCAAAATGCTCGCTTAGTCTCCCATCTTAAAACATACGAGGGAAACATAAATGGGTGCGCAGATACATGTCTTAGCTTATTCCAGGATAAATCACATAAAGCAGACTTTCTTTAAAAACATCTCAACAATAAAAGAGGCGTATATGTTTAATGTCCCACTTGCTTAATGCAACTCAACCCACATTGGTTCACACATGCAGAATATTAAGCAGGGATCTAATATAATGACCGAGGGTTTCCCAGACATCGAATGAAGAATTGTTAATGATATATGGAGTTTCATCCTTATTAAAATCCTAGGCAATATTCATGCCTCTTCCTCTTGGTGAGTCCATCCCTATTGCGGTGCACAACAGCGCGTTCCTGGCCTCATTCTCAGTCCTTAATTTGTACTTGAAAAATATGTACGTGTTGAGCCAGATGCTCCCAGTGCCTAAGGTAACTCTGCGATAAATTAGGCACTTGAGAAAACAGGATTAACTCTTTCACTAAGAGTTCTGCATAGAGGCCCACTCTGCTTTATATAAATGTGGGACCTGAAAATCTACCTCTTTCAAAAATACAATTAGAATTTACTATATGTAGCCTCACATTCGGCATGGCCTTTTTAATGGTTACAAAAATGTTTTTACTAACCAAAACTTCTTTCCAAATAACTCTTCAGGAATTTGTCTGCTGGGTAAACAATATATTTCTAAAGTGAAGAATATCCTCTAGTGTACTTGGGGTGGGTGGTGGGTGGGGGGAACAACTGTATTTCCCAAATGAGCCCCATCCTGTTTTTAGTCCATGTTGTTAATAATGTACATTCACAGAGGAGGCATCAGGAGGCTGATCGCTGTCAGTGGAGTGTTTGGAGCAAAGTCTCACCTGTCTCACCCAAAAGGCCTCTTTTATTTGAATTCAGAAAAATTAAATTTACTGTGTTATTGAAAATGTTTCACTTCTATTTTTTCCAAAGACTGGAGACACTCTTTTCTTTCATGTTCTCTCTTTGGAGCCAATCGCTGACTTGATAATGTCGGCCTCATGTAGACCTAATCGAAGCTATTTGTAATCTTCAGTGTGTTTGAGTCACACTTTTAATACTCTAATTTTGGCAGGATACTTCAAGGGATTAAGAGACTCAAAACAACAGTGAACAAATCAGCAGTAATTACAACACAATGGCTATTACAGCACAACAATATCACAGTGTCTTCAAAAGCATCCTAATTGCACACTTCATTTGGCTACCCTTTTGTATCATGCTGAGTTTTCGAGCAGGACCATCCTTAGCCCTGACCATTTAAAATACTCATGAAGCCAAGTTTCTTTCATGCCCCAGAAAACTCACAACAAATTCTATATCCCTCCACCTTTCCAATCTTCTGATAGAAACTTCTCTAACAGGTACGTCAGCAGGGGTATAGCAAAAACAAGCTCAGTCCATCAAGCTGCACGTTTTGCTCCTTGAAAACAGTATAGGAACAAACGTTATGACTTAGCACTCTGAATGACTCTCTGACCTAGTCAACCCATTAAGGAATTCTTTATGCCCTTAACTTTGAACACTGAGCTTTGACGTCACACATCCTTCTTTTATACTGGGTCAGGGGAGGAAGGCAGTTGAGAATGGAATCCTAAAACGTTTTTCCTGAGATGTTGAAAAATTTGGACAGGTAATTTTTTTTTCCCACTTAATAACAACATCTTACCATTTGGGCTTCCTTTTCTAAACTTCCCTGATACACAGCATCACCCTGCTTTTCTCATTCATGTCAAGTTTTTATTTCTTATAGCACTTCTGTGGGCTAATAATCATGTTGTATTTATTCCCGTATGCTCCCTTTTTAACTTAGTCTAATTTGTCCTCCTTTCGTTGCCATGAACATCTGCCCCCCACAGACTGTTGAATCCATTTAAAATAAGATAATCTGCCAAGTGCAAGTAAATATGTGCCACTATTCACCCCCCTCACACACACAAAAAGAAATGCTTTTCCCCAAATTTTCTCAACATTATGGCTACCAAAAAAAATTTCCTTTTTTTTTTTTTTTTTTTTTAGTTCAAGGGTGACAAGATAGTTTAAGGGTGAAAAGATTATTTGTACTGGTAACCACATTTGACTTATCTTGGAGTTTTTCTTCCGCTCAGCATAAAACCGAGTGTTCTTTGGTGTGAGATATGAATCAAACTCACACGTTTCCCCAACTTAAGTCTACACTGCCCAATCCAGGATTTCCTGCATTAACTAAGGGATAAAATTTTAGCACAAAGTCATAAGACGCGGGTTACAAATGCAATGTGTATCTCAGTTAATACTTCTTATCGTATAGTCATTATATAATGCATTTCTAATCAGAAGAAAATGTAAAATGAAATGTATTTAAAAAGTAGTGTTCCAAATATAGGTGTTTCCATTTAAATGGAAAACATTTAACACCCATCCACTTAAAACATTTTCGAATGGTCTTTGGATCTGGTTATCAATAGACAAAGGAGGGTCAAAATTTCTCAAGGCTAAAAATGGACTTTGGCATGGCAACACAAGACAAAATATAGGAGACTATCTGAAGTCTTTTGAATTTTAATCCCAACAATGGTATGTTAGTAACTTCTTACTATGGGCAACTCACTTAACCCACAGAAGCTCACGGTTCTCATCTGCAAAATTTTGGTAGTACTACCTGAGGACGAACGTGATCTAAAGCACATGAACAGACTTTAAAACCACAGCAAGCCATACAAATGCAAAGCATTATTATTTTTATTCAGAAATAAAAATTAATGTACATTAAAAATACACATGGGGGCTTATATTTCAGTAACACTAACTCTGTTATAATACTGATTCCTTTTAAAGACATCGCTTGGACATGTTTATAGAAATCTCATTTCATTTGATAACACTGCCCTTTCACAACATTGTAAAACGTTTTATTCACTTGAATTACTTTCCAAATTGTTATGTATCTATTAAAAGAAAGTATGTCTGGAAAACGTACATGCACATATCCCCCAAGGTTCTATACATTTAAAATGTGCTTGTTATTTTTTCTTCCCCATTTTATTTATTTTTTCAGTGTAACAGTATTCATTGTTTTTGCACAACACCCAGTGCTCCATGCAAAACGTGCCCTCCCCATTACCCACCACCTGTTCCCCCAACCTCCCACCCCTGACCCTTCAAAACCCTGAGGTTGTTTTCCAGAGTTCATAGTCTCTTATGGTTCGCCTCCCCTTCCAAATTTTTTTTTTTTAATAAACATATAATGTATTTTTATCCCCAGGGGTACAGGTCTGTGAATCGCCAGGTTTACACACTTCACAGCACTCATGATAGCACATACCCTCCCCAATGTCCATAGCCCCCTCCCCCTCTCCCAATCCCACCTCCCCCCAGCAACCCCCAGTTTGTTTTGTGAGATTAAGAGTCATTTATGGTTTGTCTCCCTCCCAATCCCATCTTGTTGCAACATGGGGGGGTTAGGGGGATAGGAGAAGAATAAATAAAATGTGCTTGTTTTGAAACCTACAACTACATTCCCAATTTTGTTTGTAGCTTCAACTCCTGTCATTCTAAATGGTAATATAAATTATTTCCTCTTACCCTTTATCTAATTAATAATTCTGGATGCCCAAAATGAAAACTATAACTGGACATCATTTTTTGATGTAAGCTGTACATTCTACAAAGTCGCTGTAAACATAGAATTAGCAAATGCTGGACCACTGCTGAGAGGGCAAGATTCCTGCAAGCTTCTGATCACATTTTCATCAACCAATTAATACATAACCTTGTTTATGTGTGTTTCTGTTTAAAGATACCATACTTAATATACATTGTTGATTCATTAACTCATGGTTAAACCAAGCTTATCTAAGACACATGTTTTCTTGGTAAGACACAATACAATTTTCTTGAGCTTAACAACGATAGACAACACTTCTGCAGTATGCTTGAGGGTTCTTTGAAACAGCAAAATCGCCAACAAAAGCCACAAAAATGAAGAAATTTGCTACTCAAAACCTGCAGAAAGGACACTTGTAAATACTATGATGGCTGAAATAAGAAGGCAAAATGTTGCCTTGTTCCATCTTGGATGGGATTGTGTATGATGGGCCAAAGTTTTCACTACTCTGCACGTATCTGTGAATGACCTCCCAAGTACCATGAGTATTGATTTGGGAGTTACAAATAAATTTTAGCACGTAGACCCCTTCGCAAATATGGAGTCTGCCAATAATAATGATGAACCACCTTGTAAGGCATGCACAGAAATCTGCAGTTGGACTAAATTAGCAATTTAGCAATTTTAGCAAATTTGCAAATTTAGCAAATTTAGCAAAATTAGCAATTTAAATTCCCCTTGTGTGAGGCCTCTCTTTGGTAAAAGTATCTGATACTTTTGAGGCAGAGCTGTAAAGCCACTAATCATGTCTTTTCCCCCTTAACTCTTTCATTTTGATTAAAAAAAAACAATTCGGCAAATGTGTTTGTTTACAAATTCTTTGTGTGAAACAGCTTAAATGATTATTTGGGGGGCATACTTTTGGATATGTGGGAGTAAATTTGTGTAAACAAGTTCCTTTTGATCTCTTTCCCTCACCCCTAATTCTCCACAGCAATCGTGCCCTATCATTTATAGTTCAAAAAACTGGAACATTTCAGTCAAGTGGTACTAACCTGAGAAATGTTTGCCTTACCAGTTCAGCCACTGCCATGACCTTTTGAAATAAAGATAAATCTGACCACTCTGGCTTTCATCCTAGTAAACTGCTGTCATTACAATGGAAAAGTTCCATTTTTTATCATGTAGGCTGCATTTCTTTTATTTTTCTATCATCTTCACTGAGCAGAATTCTGGGATCAGTACTTACCCAAATATGAAGACCAAGCTCCAGTTACCCCTGCAGTGCCCTGGCCACTTCTTCTAATTTATCTCTAACAGCCACTTCAGTGAGAAGAGAGGACTAAATAAGTGCAGAAAGGGAACGGAACCTTCCTGAATCCCATGACAGATCCCACTTGTTAGCCCATTAGAAATACCACCTTTGAAGATCATTCTCAAGATTGCTCTTTAGCGTCTTATGAATTGAACTCTCAGGCTCCAGAAACAGTCCACAGCATGATTATTCTAGGGATTCTAGCAGGTATTATATATTTAATAATTTAAATTTAAATTGAGCCTCTGTATGAACTGATGAGGTTGGGCAAGTCCATCTTCTGAGCTTTGTTTTCCTCATCTGTTAAATACAGACAGTTAACAGAGACTTCAAAGGGTAAACAGGAAGGTCTAATGAAACAATAAATGTAAAAGTGTTTTGTAAACAGTCGAAGGCTATAGGAAAAGGATCTTGCCTGTAGCCAACGTAAATGTAGTGACTACACAGTAATATCATTATTTCTAAAATAAGCTCTTTAAACCCCCATAAAACCAGCAGCTTCTTCTTTTTTTAAAATTTTTTTTTAATTTCTTTTCAGCGTAACAGTATTCCTTGTTTTTGCACCACACCCAGTGCTCCATGCAATACGTGAACCTCCCTATTACCCACCACCTGGTTCCCCAACCTCCCACCCCCGCCCGTTCAAAACCCTCAGGTTGTTTTTCAGAGTCCATAGTCTCTCATGGTTCATCTCCCCTTCCAATTTCCCTCAACTCCCTTCTCCTCTCCATCTCCCCATGCCCTCCATGTTATTTGTTATGCTCCACAAATAAATGAAACCATATGATACTTGACTCTCTCTGCTTGACTTATTTCACTCAGCATAATCTCTTCCAGTCTTGTCCATGTTGCTACAAAAGTTGGGTATTCATCCTTTCTGATGGAGGCATAATACTCCGCCGTGTATATGGACCACATCTTCCTTATCCATTCGTCTGTTGAAGGGCATCTTGGTTCTTTCCACAGTTTGGCGACCGTGGCCATTGCTGCTATAAACATTGTGGTACAGATGGCCCTTCTTTTCACTACATCTGTATTTTGGGGGTAAATACCCAGTAGTGCAATTGCAGGGTCATAGGGAAGCTCTATTTTTAATTTCTTGAGGAATCTCCACACTGTTCTCCAAAGTGGCTTCACCAACTTGCATTCCCACCAACAGTGTAAGAGGGTTCCCCTTTCTCCACATCCTCTCCAACACACATTGTTTTCTGTCTTGCTAATTTTGGCCATTCTAACTGGTGTCAGGTGATATCTCAATGTGGTTTTCGTTTGAATCTCTCTGATGGCTAGTGATGATGAACGTTTTTTCATGTGTCTGATAGCCATTCATATGTCTTCATTGGAGAAGTGTCTGTTCATATCTTCTGCCCATTTTTTGATATGAGTATCTGTTTTGTGTGTGTTGAGTTTGAGGAGTTCTTTATAGATCCTGGATATCAACCTTTTGTCTGTACTGTCATTTGCAAATATCTTCTCCCATTCCGTGGGTTGCCTTTTTGTTTTGTTGACTGTTTCCTTTGCTGTGCAGAAGCTTTTGATCTTGATGAAGTCCCAAAAGTTCATTTTCACTTTTGTTTCCTTTGCCTTTGGAGACATATCTTGAAAGAAGTTTCTGTGGCTAATATCGAAGAGGTTACTGCCTAATGTTCTCCTCTAGGATTCTGATGGATTCCGGTCTCACGTGGAGGTCTTTTATCCATTTCGAGTTTATCTTTGTGTCCAGCAGCTTCTTCTGAGCCATAACCAATAACTTTGGTTTTTTTTTGTTCTCTATCAGAAAATAAATAATACATACTAATGGGTTCCAAAAAGCAATAGTAGAAGCCTTGAGTTTGAGATTTTTCTCAAAGTTCTATCTCTATCTTTGAAGAACAAACCACCCCATACATAGCCTTCTATTTCCCAGGGCAAACAAACATTATAAATGTGGTTCCAGGTCTTCAAAACAGAAAGACTTGGGCATCACAGTTTGTGTGAAGTTTGGAGGGGGGTTATGACTTGGTTGAACTGATAACTACACTCCCAGAAGTATGAGTGCAGGTATATGCTTAATTCAATTACACAGCATGTAAATTATTAAAACAGAAAGAAAACACTACCTTGTTTATGTCCAGATTTACTCATATTATTAATACTGATCAAAATGACCGATAATTACCAATCTTGCCCAATTTTTAAGCTAGCTGAGAAATATGCTTCAGATTTAAGTTTGAAGGCACTTGTTTTGGAATTTTGTTTTTCTAGATGGATGTTTTATCTTCTTCTGCAAAGTCCATTGACATCCAACATTTAAGACTTTTCATCAAGCCACACTGTAACATATTCTTCTCTGAAGAGCCAAGTCAGATGAAGACTCTTGCTTCCCACAAATTCCTTTTTAGGAACTGTTTCGCCCTATGGTATTCACTCAAGTTCATCATCCACAAACTAACCTTAAATTTGATCAATATGTGCTTGCTTAGGATGTGTATGTGTGTGTGTGTGTGTGTGTGTGTGTGTGTGTGTTTATGAGTAATGCTTAAGCCAATTTAGGTTGTAAGCTTAGAGTGGACTCTGTCTATATTATGTTTGATACATTGTGGCTTATTCAATAAACACTTAACAGCAACCAAAGAATTGGACCAATTGACACATCGGCTTTATGGATTAAATGGATGACTGGTACTTTAAAAAATCCTTTAAAGGTAGAGTAAATAAAGCATGAAGCATTTGAATCAACTGTCCTGAATATCCTAGGACTTCATATGTTACTATAGCCAACATACAATGAAAGAATCAGGCCATCCATCTACATACAGACAGACTTCTGAGGCTTGGTGATTCAGAGCGTTTTCTGCACTCACCCTTACTTTAGTTACTGCTGAGGGAGCTCTCTGGGTGAGAAATGGCTTATTTTAGCACTCAGTTTGAATGAAGTTAGTGTTGCTTTTGTGTTATTTTGCCTAGAGAGCTACCTTAAAATCCTATCAATTTTACCACCTTTGAGCTTCATGTCCCAATGGATAGACAGAGCCCAGACCCATAAATGTCACCATCATTGTTTGATGAGTAGGCTCTTCATGCTCCACTAGTCATCTACAAGGAGATTAATCCCTTCCGGGGAGAAAATCAGGTTTCTTCTATAGAAGCAAGGTTTCATGCATGCGGTAGTTTTCACAAAACTCTTTAATATTCAGGGAAGAGACCTGGTTGATTTCAAAAATCATCCTTGTCCCTCCTTAATTTGGTGGCATGCTTCAATTATAATTTCTAAAATAGAAAGAGATTGTGGAAGGTCCCTTGACAATAGCAACGTGCCTGTGCACATCTGTCCCCCAAGGTTCACTAAAAAAGACCTGTTTCCAATTCATTGCAAAGGCCCTATGGCCTTTATAAATGTCCTAGCTATTCACCCGATGACTATGACAAGCAGTTGTCTTAACAGGACATGAGTGAGGTTACTGTGGGTTTTGTGGCTTTTGTTCTTTTCTTTGGCAAACTGTGGGAAAAAGTAGCAGGGGAAAAACCAGTATTAACACTCTAACTATTAAAACATGAGTTACCACCCTTCTTTATGAATCAGACTTAGTTTCCTTTTATAATCCAGGAAATGTATCAATAAAAAATCAAGGAAGTTGATTTTGTGAGGGAAATGATATGTGTTTTCCAAGAAAGTTAGCACCATTTTGAAAATCCAGACATCTTATTCATCAAATCCAAGAAATGAAGCTTAAATTGAAACTTTGACTTATTAAAAATAGTAAATAACATCATTTCATTAGTCAAAATAACATATCAAATAACCATCAGCAAATACTCCTGAGTATAGACTCCGTGTACAATCCTGCACTGATGGCCTTCGAAGATACAAAGACACGGAAGACATGCTCTCAGTGAGCTGATGATATAATTAGGGCAATAATGTCTGCACAGAAGAAAAAATTAGGTGACTATTCAGGAAAGAAACAGCAACACACAGGATGATGAAAATATTTATTTTGGAAAATAAGGCCAGAGAATTTACAAATTTAAAGTGAGACTCTCTCTCATTCCAGCAACTACATGAGGGAGGAAGAGAAGATCAATGCAGGAGATAAGTTCAAGGTAAGTTCTCAGCTCTTTACAACTTCAAAATTATAAGCTTTATTTTATTTTCAGATTCAACCTAAAATCCTTTTTTGGAGAATTGTTTTGTGGTCAGTGTTAAGAGTGGGATGTTCAGAGGAGGATGTTTCAGACTCTCAGGAAGGAGAAAGGAGCTTTTGATATTCATTGAACTATTTGTGGAGGACTGATAGTGCATTACCCAAAGGGCTCACAGAATTTACTCTTGTTCTAAAAGGTTTATCGGGCTTCACTAGAAAGGGTAATCATTAACATAAACACATTTAGTTTTGAGCTCTGAGGATATTCTTATTGGCATTTATCAAGAAAAAAAGGTTATGGATTTATGTCAAATATCTGGGAGGGTATGTGCTATGGTGAGTGCTGTGAAGTGTGTAAGCCTGATGATTCACAGACCTGTACCCCTGGTGCTAATAATACATTATATGTTAATAAAAAAATAAATAAATAATTTAAAAAATTTTTTTAAAAATCTAAAAAATCTATTGAGATTCAAATGTGGTCTTTGCTCTCCAGGTCATCTTTCTCTGTTTATTCGTTAAACATTTAAAACTCAACAAGTGTAAACGTAATTCAAAACTTTCCCTCTGTGCTCTTGCTTGTCCCAAAGCTGGGAGGGGCCCACCAAAAATCCAGCCCTTGCCCTCACCACACACAAGCAGTCGGCGGTATCTTGAGGACTCCATCTGAAGTGTCTTCTGTAGAGACCACCACCCTTTCTCTCACACTCCGGGCTTACAGGCTGTCCTCATTTCCTGAATACCCTCCATACTGCCATTTGAGTTTCTTTCTCAAACACAACAAGAACTTGTCACTCATCTCATTAAAAATTGTCTAATAATCATGCCATGTCCAAAAAAAAACCCAATAAAGTCCCATGTGATTAGCACATGGTAAAAAGTTGCTTGCTGTCCAACCCTTTCCTTCTCCCTTCATTGTCTTCCTCCACCTTGCTTCTGGTCTCTGTGAACTACTCTAGTTCTCCAAATCTGCTGACATACCCCTGTGTCTCTGTCCATGATGGTATTTCTACTCATCTCTTAGGACACAGCTCAAACTGTCACTTCCTCCTGACTACTGTTTTACCCAGGGGGAGTCAGATGTTTCTTCTTCTGTCCTTTATCATAAAACTTAGACCATGTTATCAGAATTTACCATGCTCTCTAGTTTGTGTGCTCTTCAAGAGCAGAGGCCACGAAGACCATTCATCTTCAACCATCCATCATCTAGTAGTGTTCAAAGAATTTTGAGTAGACTAGGGAATGAATCTCTTGACTATTTTTCTTACATTGAATATGAGTAGCTTAGTCATAAACTATATCTTATTCATCTTTGTGTTCAGGGTGCAACTTCTAAGAGAGACCAACATTTGTTAAGTGTTGAATGTTGAAGAAATAAATGAAAAGTTGTTTGTCTACCTTAAGATTGAATAGCTAAGTTTATAGGGTAATAACTGGTCATAATGTTACCATCTGGGGCAGTAAGATTTTTTTTTTAATTTATTTATTTTTTCAACGTAACAGTATTCATTGTTTTTGCACAACACCCAGTGCTCCATGCAAAACGTGCCCTCCCTATTACCCACCACCTGTTCCCCCAACCTCCCACCCCTGACCCTTCAAAACCCTCAGGTTGTTTTTCAGAGTCCATAGTCTCTTATGGTTCGCCTCCCCTTCCAAATTTTTTTTTATATATAAACATATAATGTATTTTTATCCCCAGGGGTACAGGTCTGTGAATCGCCAGGTTTACACACTTCACAGCACTCACGATAGCACATACCTTCCCCAATGTCCATAACCCCCTCCCCCTCTCCCAACCCCATCTCCCCCCAGCACTCCCCAGTTTGTTTTGTGAGATTAAGAGTCATTTATGGTTTGTCTCCCTCCCAATCCCATCTTGTTTCATTTATTCTTCTCCTATCCCCCTAACCCCCCATGTTGCTTCTCCATGTCCTCATATCAGGGAGATCATATGATAGTTGTCTTTCTCCGATTGACTTATTTCACTAAGCATGATACGCTCTAGTTCCAACCACGTCGTCGCAAATGGCAAGATTTCATTTCTTTTGATGGCTGCATAGTATTCCATTGTGTATATATACCACCTCTTCTTTATCCATTCATCTGTTGATGGACATCTAGGTTCTTTCCATTGTTTGGCTATTGTAGACATTGCTGCTATAAACATTCGGGTGCACGTGCCCCTTCGGATCACTATGTTTGTATCTTCAGGGTAAATACCCAGTAGTGCAATTGCTGGGTCATAGGGTAGTTCTATTTTCAACATTTTGAGGAACCTCCATGCTGTTTTCCAAAGTGGTTGCACCAGCTTGCATTCCCACCAACAGTGTAGGAGGGTTCCCCTTTCTCCACATCCTCTCCAGCATCTGTCATTTCCTGACTTGTTAATTTTAGCCATTCTGACTGGTGTGAGGTGATATCTCATTGTGGTTTTGATTTGTATTTCCCTGATGCCGAGTGATGTGGAGCACTTTTTCATGTGTCTGTTGGCCATCTGTATGTCTTCTTTGCAGAAATGTCTGTTCATGTCCTCTGGGCAGTAAGATTTTTAATTATTTTAATGTACTTTGTTTTCTGGTATAACTGTGTAATTTATTTGCAAAGATGTTAATTAATTATTTTAAATACTTTGTGATTACAGGCTAAAGTTTCTAGATTTGTTACTCAAATATAGTGATTTAAATTACTTTTATCATGGAAGATAAATGTGGTGAGCTTGGAGATTAACATTGGCAAAATGGCAATATAGGAACTTCTAGCATTTATCCTCTCTCAGAGACACCAATTGGAGTAACTCTCTGCATACAAAAATACCTTCACAAGAAGTAAGCATTCCACCTAAGGGGCTACAGCACCTGGGTAGAGTACAGAAATGAGCAAAGATGCATTGAGAAGGGTAGGGAAAGTTTTACATTACCCCCATCTCTCTTCTTTCAAGCAAGTGCAGCCCAGTCTGGAGAGAGACACCCTCCTCACATGAGGAGGAGAGTAAAGTGAGCTCCCAACTTCACCATGGACGTCATTACCAGATGTTTCCTGTGAACTCAGGTTCCCACTCACCCCAGCACCAGGCCAGCTCCCAAGGACACAGATACCAGGTCCACAATAGTAATCTGCATTCAGCAGGGAGTCTGCTTGGGGATTCTCTCTCTCCCTCTCCCTTTGCCCTTCCCCCATGCTCATGCCTTTGCACGTGTGCGTGCTCTCTTTCTCTCCCAAATAAATAAATAATTCTTTTTTTAAAAAAAATAACAACTTCACTTCTAAGTTGATTCATGTCAGCAGACCTTTGCTATATGAGCCTGTCTACAAGCACTGTCTCACAGGATGGCTTCTGCTTTCCCTAGAAGTAGGCAGCCAAAGAGAAAGCAAGGGAGAGGGAGAGAGACCAAGTGACTAAGAAAGAGCTACCAAGGTAGAAGCCATAGTCTTTTTATTTGGAAGCTGACATGTGAACTTATTAGAAGAAGGAGGAAGAGGATGAGAAGGAGGAGGAGGAGGGGAAGAAGGAAAAGGAGAAGGGGGAAGGACAAGAAGAAGAAAAAGAAAGAGGAGGAGTAGGGGGAGGGGAGGAGGGAGAAAGAAGAAAGAAGCAAGAACCAAGAGGAGGGGGAAAAGGATAAGGACAAGAAAGAAAGAAAAAAGAGAAAAGAAAAGAAAAGAAAAAGTAGAAGAAGTTGGCTTTCAAATTGTTCTTACATTTAGCAGTTTTGCTAAACTCATCTATTATTCCCATAATTTATCCGTAGATTCTTTGGATTTTTGACATACATATTATTATAGTATCTATCGATAATAAAGACTTCTTTCTTTCTTTCCAAACCTTATACTTTTTAATTTTTTAGTCATATTTAATCAGCAAGATCTCCTGTTCAATATTGTTTATTTTATTTATATTCACACAATTACTGCTATATTTTGGTCTAAATCAATTATCTAGTGATTTGCTTTTTATCTGTCCTGCTTGTTCTATATACCTTTTCTTCACCTGCCTTAACCTGTCCACCCCTGCTTTCTTTTGAAATTATTTGTTATTTTTAACTACTATTCCAGTTCTACCTCTATTATTTTATTTCATTTTATTATTTCATTGTGGTAAGAACCCTGAACATGAGCTCTACCCCCTCAACTAATTTTTTTTTAGAGTTTATTTATTTGACAGACAGGTCACAACCAGGCAGAGAGAGAGAGAGGGAAACAGGCTCCCCATGAGCAGAAAGCCTGATGCGGGGCTTGATCCCAGGACGCTGAGATCATGACCTGAACTGAAGGCAGAGGCTTAACCCACTGAGCTACCCAGGCGCCCCTCAACTAATTAAGTACACCACACATTATAGTTGATTATAGGTATAATGTTGTACAGCTGGCTTGAGCTTTCATTGGTAACTGCCGATTTTCCTCTCCTTCCAGGCCCTGGGAACCACTATTCCATTCTTTGATCCTATGAATTAACTAATTTCATTGCAAAAGCAGAAGGGTGTAGGTGTTTTCCATAGTGTCTACTCTCTTCAGCCTTAAAAAAAAAAAAAAAAAGAAATTTGACAATATGCAGTGACAAAGATGAACCTTGATATCATTATGCTAAGTGAAATAAGTCATAGAAAGACAAAAACTGCATGCTTCAACTTATATGAGGTATTCACTTCTGCTAGCTTTTCTTATTCTTTTAATGTTGCTCCTAGAGATGGCCATGTGCACCCTGTGTTCACTCAAGCTGTTGTAGAAATTACTAATCTCACCTCTGCCAGCATGAGGACCTTAGGACACTTGAACCATTGTTTTTGTGGATCTGAAGTCTCAGTATATTTAAAACTCCATGAGACATCATTGGTATCATTTATTACAATTAGCATTATTTTAGATTTGGACACATATTTACTTTATGTTGTGGTGGATGGCATTTTGCTGCTTAATTCCTCCTGAATCTATACCTTTTCATCTGGGATTGCTTTCTGTCTGCCTGAAAAACACTTGTTAGTATTTTAGCTCAGATCTGGCAGTGATGAGTTTGTACAGGTTTTATTATTATTATTATTTTTAATTTTAGCCTGCATTTTACCTTTATGCTTGAAAGGGTTTTCACTGGCTCTGGAATGCTGAGTTGGTAGATATTTGTTTCCTTTTCTTTAAAGATGTTAGTGTATTCTCACCCAATTTCCACTATTACTTTTCAGAAGATAGTTGTCAGTCTAAATCTTTCTTTTTTATTTTTGCCCTATCTTTTTTAGACATTTTTTCCCCCTGTTGAGTTTTAGCAGTTTTACTAGGATGTATCTGGGTGTAATTTTATTTTTTTTTTAATCTTTCTTGGGACTCATGATTCTTCTTGAATATGGGGCTTGATGTTTTCTTCAGTTTGGGAGAATAATCAGCTATTATCATTTTATTTGCTCACTAATGCCCAGTTTTCTCTCATGGTTTCTAGTTCTCGAATTTTTTGTCCATTATACCTTTTCATACTGCCTTCCATGTTTTTCTCCCTTTCTTTTAAATTTCAGATTATCTTTACTCACCGTTGTTCATTTTGGATATTTCCTTCTGATCTAGGTTTGATTAATTTATTAATTCTTCAATTGTGTCTAAAATGCTGTTGCTCTGATTGAGTTCTTGATTTCTATGTAGTTTTTTAAAAAAATAGTTTCTGGTTCTGGCTAACTTCTCCATAATATCCGTTATGTCCTAAGATATATCAAACATAGGTATTCTGAAGTTTTTATCTGTAGTTCAGAGTATTCCTATGGTCCATTTTCCCTTCATGTTGTCTTATCTCTTCATGTGCCTGATTATTTTTGATTACTTGCTGAATATTGTACCTGAAAAATTATAGAGACAAAGCTAGCCCCATACCGATGTTACCTTTCCCTGGAGATGACTGACAATGACTTTCTTGCAGGCAGCTATGCACACTTGTAATATGGGCACATCTTTATCTATTTTTAAGAATTCTGATCGTTTACATCTGAACTTCAATCCCTTTGATAAATCCTGTGTTTCTGGTTCACCCTGATTCTTAAATTCCTTACTCTAGACATCTTTGGGATTTTAACCCCAAATATTGGTTTTAGCAGCACCAGCAGCAACCCGTGTTCTAGCTTTTGTCCCCCTGACTCCATAGGACTTTCTGTGAGCATCAAGGCTTCTTGGCTACTGAGCCACCCATTCTGGACCTGACAGAGTAAAAGCTGCCCCCAAGGCAGAATTCTTCTCTTTGAAGTTCTGTCTTCTTCAAAATACTGACCCTGTAATCCTACCATGCCTTGCTGGCTTCCCCATGCCTTTCAGACACACACACACACACACACACACACGCACATACGTGATTTCCTTGTTGTCCTCAGCAGGAGGCTGTCCAGATTATCTAATCCTTCATTACTAAAAGTGAATAGCAAGAAGTGCTCTTTAAACTCTGTCATATTGGCCTTTTAAACAGTTACGCCAGGGCGCAAACATCCAAATAAATATTTCCCTGTCAAATCACCTTTGAGACTAAGCCACATATTCCAGCATTTTCCCAAAGTGCAAAGCATTTCAGAAACTCCTTTTAGATCACTGTTTTTAGAGTCACTTTGCAAATTAGCCAAACGTTAATTTGGGTAGCAAAATTTCATTTCATTACATTTAAAGTTAAAGAGTTCCTTCCCCCTCTCCCCCCAAATGAAACACTTTGATCACATACTTAATCATTACACACAGGTTTATAACTTATGGCTATTTAGGAAAAAATCAAAGCTGCAGTTTATATACAGAGAGTGGCCACTCCTGAGTACTTACATAAAATACGCCACAGTTTCTGAATGCATGTCTAAGGAAAAGTCCCAAATATTATTTGAAAACCTGTCAATTTTACTGGGGTGTGTGCAGAGTCTCCCCATTTGTACCTTTGCAAAGAGTGTTGAATGTTTGGCTATGTTGGTGTTCTTGTATTTTAAAGGAAAATGAAACCCTTGCTATTATAGTGGTCAATTTTGGAAAATTAAAAGAAAAAAAAAACACTTCTCTCTTCTTTCACCTTTGATCAAATAATGTGGACAGCAATCAGCATCAGTAGCATATTCATTTACTAACACCTTTGTTACTAAAATGTTTCAATTGTCTTGGAAACCCAGCAAATGCCTTTCACCCTTGGGCACTGTCAATTTTGTTCCATGCTCAACATAGTGCCTTGGGGTTGAGAGAGTTCTTCCTCCATACGGCTGCAGATTGCAGCAGACATATGGCCGCGCACAGTAGAGCATCTCTCGCATTTGGAGAAAGAGGCTTTCTTGCCTATTACCAGTAAGGCCCTCGGTGCCCCCATTGCATTAGCATTCATCCTCATTTGGATCTCTCCTCTGATCTGCCTCACGTGGGTTGATTCACTTTGATTAAAGCTAAGTCTGGTCAAGTTCGAAGGAACATGGAAAATGTCCGTAGCTCTCCATAGTTTCTTAATCTCCTTAGTACAGCTTCCTGGAAGGGAGTCCACTTTGTTTCTGGAGCACCAACAGTTCCATTTGGAACCAGCCACGGTTTCGGGAGAGAACCCACACAAGGATAATCCCCCAGCACAGTTTGCATTACTGAACCCCGGGGGTGTGGTGAGGCCCAAGGCAGATGTTCCTGGACGAAAGCATTATTCACAGGGCAGCTGTGCACATAGAAGGCAGTTTAAATTTCCACTGTATCCTCCACAGCCCCTTTTGGACTCTAATCTCCAATTTCCCTCCATTTCATAGCCCTTGGAAAATTTTAGAGTCAATTTTTAAAAATTGAATTTAGAGGCCATGGGAGATTCACCAACGCAGGTGCTAAAAGATGGCCCACTCTGCTGTAGCTGAGATATTTGGAGGGCTATAGCATAGCTGGGAGGAAAAATTGGACACCTCCCGCCTTCCTGAGATAAAGCTTTTTCAGAGGGGATGCCTGCTTCCTTTCTGGGACCTGGTTGCCCAAGGCAACCAGGTGGTGGAGAGAAAAGGTTATTTCAAGTACAGGGCTACTTTTACACTTGTACTTCCCAAGAAAATAAAACACTTCTTCAAAAACTTGACAACCTACAAGCTGGCAGATGTTCCTGGGTGGCCCTAACTGAAAACGCCTTATCTAAGTGAATTTTCATTTTCAGCTTCAATTACCTGGTTTCTCTGGCTACAGTGATCAGAGTAACTGAATCGTTGCTAAATCTACCCTAGTGTTTTGTTTTGTTTTGTTTTGGTTTGGTTTGGTTTTGGTTTGCTTCTTGACATATTCTTAAGCTTAAACAAAAAAATGAGAAGCATGTCCAGTGAATACAACCAACGTTTTTACAAGCGCATTGTGTGACCCCCCAAAAGCCCGTGATGAGCTGGGGTCTCAAGGCCAAGTACAACTACTCTCGGCATTAAAGAAAATGTTCTTGTGTAGAAGAGAGCAAGAGGATAGGAGTAGAATTGCCCCTATGGCACAGGACAGAATTATCAATGCCTGTGTGGTCTGTAAAGGCGATGACAGTTTGTAGGTGCATTTTGAAGAGGTCCAGGCAAAGTAAGAGGTCCTGCAAAATAAGGCAGGAGGAAGGGGACATGGGCTTCCGGGCCACTACAGCCCTTTCAAAAGGGCAGGGGCAGGCTGAGCAGGGGCGGGCACTCCAGCTTAGTTCCGCCCTCCCCATTCAGGCCGCATGTTAGCTTCACTGTGGACTGCTGCTTTTCTTTCACGCTGGCCATTTTCATGAGTCTATGAAGGTCACAGGGGTTAAAGAGCTCTGCCATTGTCAGGTTGGGTTAACTGCCCCAACAATCGCCCCCCCCCCAAAACCTCAATGGCTTTACACAACACAAGTTGATTTCTTGCTCACTTCACGGTCCAGTGGTGGTCAGCAGAACACTCCACAGCCGCCCCTTCTATTCAGAGTCTCTGAGACCCCAACACTGTCCCTGCAGGCAGAAGGCAGGGTGTGGAGGGCTGAGCGGGAGATTTTATTGGCCAGGCCTGGAAACAGTGCACATCCCTTCTCCCCACATTGCATTGGCCGAGATTTAATCCCACAGCTGTTCCTCGCCCCGAGAGCGAGGCTGGGACATGTGGCCTAGTTGTGTGTGCCCAGAAGGAAAAGGCAAACAGTTGGTGACTAACTAGCAGACTCTGCTATAAGCCAAAAAAGAAAAAAAGGGGGGCGGTTGGCTGGGAGAGACTTGTTCTTTACTGCACAAAACTATTAACAGAACTTTTTCATACAGACACTCTCCTCAACTCTTTCACAAAGGTCTCGGGAAGGGCAGCGAGTTCTTAAAAAAGAAGCCTCTGAGATTCCTGAGACTCAAAGCCCTCGGCACACAACAGGCTTCTGGGGACCCCTGTGTTGGGGTCCATTAGAGAAGAAATCAAACCGTGTCCATTTAATTCTTGGCACTCCAGCGTTAGGAAGTGATTCTGTGAGCAGACAAATAAAGAAAGCTGTGCTTTTTGTACATGGAAAGCCTCATTATCCTTGAGGTGAGTCAGGAAAGGAAGCGAAGGGGAAAGTGTCTATTTTTGGGGGCTGCACACAGCTGAGAGCCCGAGCTGCCTGCCAGGGAGACGCAGCTGCAGGCACGCCGCGCGGCTGTCCACCCACCTGCACGCTGAGGCGCGCGCGCCGGTGTTCGCACCGTGGGGCTGGGCCGCCTTTCTGAATGTTTCCAGAAGCAGAACCAAATATGACAGCATTTCCTCAAGTGTTAAGTAGCCCCTCTATGATTCCAATAAATGAAATATTCCAAGCAAGAAAAGCACTCATGTATATAAAAGAAACTTATCCAGTTTGCCAAATTTAACTCTTATATTTAAATGCATGCTATGAGAAGCAAAATATCTTAGTCTTGCCTCTAATCCTATTTACAGAGCGGTGGTGGTCCCTCGGTCATTAGAAACCATATCCTATCTAAATACTTTTGAGGCTTACAAGGAGGACAGTTGCCAGGTACAGTAAACACTGGATTAAAGTGATATTACCAAGCGCTATTTTATGAGCCCATTTCAAATGGTAACCTGGCAACCAGCTTGCTTTTGTCCAAATGGATTACATAGCCATAATTGGCACTCAGAATTTCCAAATAAGTTTCTTAAAAACAAAAGACACTTCCAAGTAAATATTTAAATGGGCACACACTTGGAACATGTTCAAAGAGAATGTGCCATCCTACAAAGAATGATGTTGTTCTAGAAAAATGCTTGCCAGAATTTCTCCAATTAAGCAATTCAAAAGGAAACAAGGATTATGATTAATGTAATTTTATGTACTTGGTGGGGAGGGGGTTCCAAAACTTAAAAAAAAAAAAGTAAACTGAACTATTAGGATAAATTAGGGAATGAACAAACCAACAGGAGCCTGCTCTTTGGGTTACTTGGGAGAAGCAAAACATCATACTCCCTCAGACAGATCCTTTTTGACCATTTGCTCACTAGTAGGTAATGAGCACCTGCGTCATCTGTATCTTGCTCTGAAGATATTAATGGTAAACAAAACAGACATAGGACTTGACTCCTCAAGCTTAGCTTTCACGCACTGATAATGAATGACATCTTCTCACTGGGGAAGTATAGCGTATTCTGGGAGTTCATATCTTCTTAAGCTGTAGCATCAGAAAAGACCTTCCAGAAAAGGTGGCATTCAAGCTGAATCCTGAAGGGTCAGTCAGAGTGAGAAAGGAGAAAGGAGGTAAGAGGGGCTGGAGTTGGGAGATAATTCTTCAAGATTCTACAGCTTGTGCAGAAAGACCTAAAAGCCAGAGAGGCCATGGCAAGTTACAAGAATTCAAAGAAGTGAGAATGTCTGGAAAATAGTGGTCAGGGGCAGGAGTGATGAGAGAAGGGGCTTCAGAGATGGGCAGTAGGTAGATCAGAGGAGGAGCATTGAACACTGGGACAGAAACAAAAAACACATGCAATAGCGACAACTATAACAATATATTATTTATCCCCCTACCCTTTTAATGGCCAAAAATTGTCTATCCTGTTTTAACAAGAAATGCAAGGTAAAACTTTTGGACAGATACATAAAGCAAGTGCAGCTTAAAACTCGCATCACTTTCCTAGTAAAATCCAAGGAAAGCCTCTTACTGGAGATGAGACCCCTGTTGGAAATTGTGGCTGGTCTGAACAAACAACCTGTATTTATTGAGTATCTACTACATTTCTACCATGCACTAGTTAGGCAACTGGGGATAACAAAAGACATATATTTGCTGAATCAATCAATGAAAGACATTTCAGACAAAAGCATTTCTCCTGAAGGCACTTAGTTGTAGAAATAAACCCAGAAACCATGAAGCAACTGGGGATAATTGGATGTTATGCTGGGCAGCATGATCTGAATCCAGGAAAGGGAATGATCCAGTGGACAGAATCTTCTCAGAGAAGCTGATGCTAGCTTTGGGCCTTGAAGTATGGATGGACAATAGAAATGGAAGAGGAGTCAAAGTCATGGAGAGAGTGTGAGCAGAAGCCATAAACTGGGCAGAGAAGCCCAGATGAATGACCATGTAGACGGAGAGAGTGTATGTCAAGCAGGAATGGAGCCAATCAAAATTCTGATGCTTAACAATACCTTGTGTGCTTTGCCAGACCAGACAATAAGGAGGAATCAAACCAGGAACAACCAGATCTCCATCTTCAAGGAAAAGGTGATCGACCAGGGGTACATAAACATGCAAAAATAAACAGAGAACCTTATAAAGAAGACATATGCAAGAGGACTCTAGAGATAGCAGGTGCTTGGCAGAAAAGACTTAACACTAAAAATAAATTTTCAATACTGCACAGTTTGAACTTGAAAGATCCTTTGCAGTTGCTTTGGCCACAGAGGGAGAAAAGGGACTTTACAATAACCTATGAGTTTTCAGCATGTTTGAGCATACATGCATCATCAAACCTGTCTTATACACATAAGTGTACTCATGGTCATGATGTTTTAGGTGCTTGCTTTTTGCTCACTTATTTTTCTTATAAGCTTTAAAGAATCATTTTGGCTCAATCTTCTTCTATTAATTTAAATCAGGATTTTTTTGTGCTAGAAGGTTGGTATCTGTTCTCTGCTGCACTTGGATTAAACTTTCAATTTCATGAGATCATACATAGGTACACTTAGGTGAGCTTTTCTCTGCAGTCCTAAGATGCTGGTGGAAGAAAGCCTTCCTGTTATCCCAGGCAATGAGAGTAACCAAGTCAATTATAGGAGATGTGTATAGTTCTTAAGAGCATGGTGCCCTAGGCAAGTCTGTCTCACAGGGCACAGGGTTAATTAGTGTTTATTAAGTAGTTCAAAGATTAAAAAAAAAAGAAGAAGAAAAAGAGAAAGAGGACCAAGTAGCAGCAGGGTGGGAGGCGGAAGTTTTCCTTTTTCTGGTTCCCACTTTCCTTCTGGCATCCAGGCTCTCAGACAACCTTCTACTACCCTGTGGCTTTGGCTACATCTGGAATCCCTTAACTTCTTTGACCCCTTTCCTTCTGTTTCTAGACTCGAGTTCAGCAAAATGGATGGAGTAGATGGAATCTACTTTGGTTCCTTTGAAGAGTAATAGTCATCTTTGAGAGAGACCCTTCACATTGCCAAGCACTGTGCTAGGTACATTCACAGACATTATCTCATCAGATGATCACAACAACACTATGAGATGAAGAACAGGGTCTTAAATAACTTGTCCAAGGCCACACAGCAGGGAAGTGGCAAAGCCATAGTCCAGATTTAATTCTGTTTGGGTCCAATGTCCATGTTCTTCTCCTCTTTCTGCTTGACTTCTTCTAGAGATCAGACTAATAGTAAGGACCCTCGTGCAATTTATAAGCCCTTTCATGTAAGTCAATACCTGCAATAATGTAAGTTAATTTCAATATTGATAATCTCCAGTAGGCAAAACTTGCTTTGAAATAACTTCTCGCCAAAAATGGCAGCACAAAGTTTAACCAAATGACTCACTGAAAATATTTTTATTGGACAGCTTTGAGGGATTTTGAACTTATATTCATTTTACTTCCTCATCTGTGTGGACCTTATCCAGGTCATGCAAGATCTATATGCTGATGGCTCAGACATTCTTCTAATGATCCAATAGGCCAACAGGCAGAAGAACTCCATGCCCCACTGCTTTCATTTAAGTCTGGGCTCTTCTTTTGGGCTGGTGAAATCTTCCAAGATGGGAACAATACTGATTATCTTGGACCCCCTGCTTAGCCACATTCAAACATCTATTTTGTTTCCATTCCAGAACTGTTGTAGAAATCAAGGAAGGAAGTGAATATGAAAGTACTTTGAATATTGCAGATTATAGCTGAAAGTCACTGAGCCAGAAAACTCGAGGCACTGACATCTTGAATTTACCTGTTACTAATAATTAAAACTAACTTTGTTTTGCCATACATGGAAGAAAAATAAAAGCTTGAGATGAAACACTTTCCATAAAGTGTTGAGGTTTGGGAAACTAATTCTCTGATTTGATACAATATAGCAGTATGCATACAACTCCTGACAGAGAGTAAAGATTAACCTATGAATGTCTACTACCTGCTAGCATCCATTTTTATCTGTAGCGATATAAAATGACCTAATTAAGAGTCAGATTTTCTCTGTCAAATAGGCAGTTATGAATTGATGTGCAAATACACTGTTTTACATGCATTGGTGATGAAGCAAAAATAAGATTGTCCAGCCAGTGACTAATATATCACTCAAGACTAAATTAACTCCTACCAAGAGTCTCTCTGTAGAGCTGGACAGCAACTCGTCTCTGGTGAGAAGTTGGCCAAATTTTCTTTCTCCTGATTCTCTTTTCACAGTCATTTAATGAACCTCATAAAAGCTAATATCCCAACTTAGCAGCTCCCCCACCTTGTGCTTCACTAAGAAAAACAGATGATGCAATAAAATAAACATGCATAAGTTCTTGGGGGCAAAGGTATATTCTGTATATGATTTTAATAAAAACATGTTTTACTTTGTGAAAGAAAAAAACACCTAGTGATAGCCTGAAAATATGACACAGAACAATCTGGAGAAAAATCACTGACTCAAATATCAGAATCCTAGCGCTCTCTCAAATTGCAACAATTTCTTTCCATCGGCTAAATTCAAGGCAAGGTTTGTGTCTAAAGCAAAAGCAGAGCACATATCACAGGATGAGATGGAGGTGTTCAAAGTGCGCTCTTAAAACCCTAAGAGAGAAGTTGTGTGGAACCATAACAGTATGATGAAATTTCTGTTGCTTTCTTGTCCACAGCAGTTATTGCATCAACTGAGCTAGGAAGAAGCTGGGGAGACATCATGCCATTCAAGCACAGTTTATAGAGTTCTGCTTCAGTCAGAAGATAGCAAGGAGTAATGATGAAGCTCAAGAGGAATTGTGGGGATGGTCCATAGTTTCCAGCCCTCTTTCCATGCAGAGATTCTACATGCAGTGCTAGAGAGGGATATCGAGGAACCAACCAAATGGGATATTTGATCAACCTCCACTCTCATGCCCTCTTCAGGAGAATGCAGATTGGAATCCGGTGAGAACTCAGAATTCAGAGACAACTCCTGAGGACAAGTTCCCAGTTTTGGAAAAACAGAGCCATCTTCCTAGTTGATCAGGGCTTGGAAGAGTAACTGTGTGTTGGGGCGAGGGGTGCGTGAGTGTGTGTGTGCATGTACGTAAGGTGTCAAATATTGTACAATTAAAATCTATATAAGATATACATGATATTAATGAAAAGCAAATCGGGTGACTCTCCCTCATCAATAATTCTGTTTCAATGTCAATATTTACATGATTGCTCATAGTAGATACACAGTAGCATAAGTGATTAATTTCCTTATTTCAATATTACCATCTTCATTTTAATTCAACAGCCTCCACACATGTTCTTCCCTCTCTCTGGCTCCTCATGACCACAGTCACTGTTGCCGCCATCATGCCTATCTCTTCTATCTTCTCACAGTAGCCAGTGACTTCATGACACTGAAGTCAATTGGAATTCTGTACATATTTATATAGTTAATTAATATTTGCTCGCTCCACAATCCAGAAAGCCTGCAATAGTAGGAACTGCATCCTTCTTACTTGTTGCTGTGGTTATGATATGACTATCATAATCATGGTACATAGTAGATGCTTAGTAAATATTTATCAAAAAATATATAAGTGTATTGAAACATACATCAAGTATTTTGCTAACTACTGTGAGGGATTTATAGATAAATCAGATAGGATTTAGAAGGAAGGATAAGATATGTACTCAGAGAACTCTACCACAAAGCAGTATGTCATCAAGATTATAGTGGAGATATAAGTACTAAGGAAGTATTGTATGTGGAGAGGGTGATTAATTCTGGCCACTAATGAAGACGGAATGATTCTATTTTATAAACACTCATTAGCTTGAGTAGAGATCTGTAGACAGTGTATAATCCACTAACTTATCAATGACTGATGCAGAGTACCTGTTCTCTTACATTTGGCATATACATCAGAGAACGGAATGCCAACCTGAATTTTTACATTACATTCTAGATGAAGAAGGCATTATATAAACAACCGTACATAATGGAATAGAAGTACTAATTAGGAAAGCATGACTTCTACATCATTGTAATTTCGCTCTCCGGATCCCACTGAAGTGTAAGCATTAATTAATGAATAATATTAAGCTCCTTTAAAGTTATTTGTTGACTGTCCTTATTCACATTTGAACATTTTAAATAAATAGAACATTTCTTATTTAAAATGTAATGGAAAGATTTAAGAGAAATTATAGTCAATGAAGATAAAGTTGTAGTAAACATATGCTCACCATACTACTGCTAGGAGAGAAAGTTGGTGTCATTTCTGAGGAAATTAACCTTAATATGTCAATACTCTTTAGCTGAAAAATTCCATTTCCATGTTGTACGTATATTCTAAATATTTATAGATAAGATGTTTATGGAAATTTTTATCTATAATAGTAAAGGAACAGCCATAATTTGAAAAAATAGAGAACTGGTTAAATCATGGAAATTAAGAAGCCATGAAAACCATGATTGAAGAAAGCATTTTCTCATTCTTCAAACCAAATGAAATTGTATGTGAAATCCTAATATGGAAAGAACATGAGAGTTAAACTTTACTGATTAAAATGTCCCAGACAACCCAGTGTCTTCTGTAGCCACTGTCTCAGCACTGTTCATGGTACACAAACTGCTGCTGAGGAAGAATTTTAATTGATGTGGGATTTTTTTTTTTTTATTAGGCTGTTCTAAAGTCCTACAGGGAAGATGCGAAGACAGTCTCATCTGAAAATACGTAACAAAATACTAACAGTGTCTGTCTCTGGACGAAAAGATTACTGTTAATTTGCTTCTATTCTTTTTTAGTTTGCAAGTTTCTAAAAACAGAAATGCATTAACTTCATAAACATAAGGAAAATTATTTTAAATAAAAAATGTAGCCCAGTATTTTTATTTTTCAAAGGGAAGCACTGCTTACAATGGAATATTCCCACACTTTTCCTGATGACCATTGCTGCTAAGTGCCCTTCCAGGAGCAGAGGAAAATCTCTGCAGGGCTCCTGTGGCCCCCATCCTGGGCATTTTTTCCTCTTCAGCTGAATTAATGTAATCCAGAGGAATGTGTGCCAATACTGGATCCTAATAGACATGATAATGATTATAGGGAATTTTATTTTTGAAATTGTGAAAGAGTGCATTATGAAGGAAAATCATCCTCTAAGTGAAGCTCTCACAACAAAATTAACTCATACAAATATTTGGTTAGGCAGATGCTATCTGAGTTTGCAAGTGCCAAATGGGAGGTGTTCTCTCCCAATATCAATTGTGGTGCTTAAATGTATTTTCCTCCAGAATAAATAAGTTTTTTTTTTTTTTTTTTGAACAGGATCTCACCAATAAGCAACCCTACAATCAGCTATGCCTTTTTGGCATGTGTGGGAAGTGTTGGCTTACGGGGAGTCTGGAAGGCTAGCCGTTGCCATCATCTGTGTATTCTTGGTCCACAATGAGGCAAAACAGAGGAGAGCCTCTTTCCACTCACCCTAGAGCTTTTCCTTCAGTAGATGCCAGTATCAGCCAGCTGTTGGGGGCTTGTTGGCAAGTATTATTATAATTCTGCCTGCCTCTGTGGTCTACTCTTATTTACATAACAATTTTCATTAAATAGATTCATGTTTCTGCCAGAATGCTGTTAAAGGTATTTTTAGATCATGCTGTGCATGGAAAACGATCACATGCCATATGTAGGTAAAATTAGAATAAAGGCACATTACCAAATTTTAGTTAGGTGATATTATCTACTACTGCGCTGCCCAGAAATGCTGTGGGCATGCAGCCTTGTCTCTTGATAGCAAGAGAAGCCTGGAGAGTGTTATTGGGATGTTACGGACAGAGTAGTGCCCACTAAAAACTTCCCCTGGACTTACTCAGTCATATTGAAAGAAGATTAAAACGGACTATTTTTTGATGCTGTGATTTAATACTAGTCGATACTAGTCAAATAGCCTAGGGGCCAGTCAACAGCTCCCCTCGTCCTCCCAGTAGTAGATGTCTCCTACTTTGGGAATTACTGTTCTAGAATGACGCTGTGACCACATGGACTCACCGGTTATTGTCTTCTTGCCCATGTCTTTCTTTTCCCATTGTACAGAGAAACATCCATCTCTCGGGGTCTTTGTTGCAGTTCATTCCCTCAGCTGTCAGTTTAGTTCTCATGCTGATAGGAAAGAACAAGATTCTGTGTCTTTATGGCTCTCTCTTATGTTTTTTTTGCATGTCTTCATGAGCCTATTAATTTTTTAGCTTTTCTTGAGATGAATGCTATATTCAAATTCAGCCAGGTGCTTTGCTCACCACTGAGCCTGATATATTTTTGAGGCCCGAAATAAATAATAAATAATGCCACGTCTTCCTTTACTCCACTTATGTGCTGACAACTTAGTGTCTGCATGGGTTCCAGATGATGTCATGGCTGCGTGCTTTAAGACTTTCTTTATTACAGCCATGATAGCATTATTTTTAGCACAGCAGGTGTCAAAAAGGTTTATTTTGAAAGAAAGAAAACATAAAAATGAATTATTTATGTGAGTTAAATCAAAATGTACTTGATATAAATGTTTAATCAGTTTTTCACCAACTTCTTTCCATATGCTCTGCCCTGCTCGGTGGTGCAGTTCTAATGGAATTACTAAATATATCTTAATAGCTCAGCATACAGCATTATGCAATGGTACTCACACAAGAGGAATTTTTCAACTTATATTAAACAGGTCAAATGATAAAAATTCTGTAAGATGCTCACTGTTTTTACAGACGATTATTATTCTATTGGCTTAGAAAAATTCAGTAAGTTTGACACTTCAAATGTGCTACGTTGACCATATTTAAAGTTTCTCATTCCTTAAAAAAGATGAGAAGATTAGAAAATAACTTTAATTTTGACTGTAATTGCAAATGTTTTTTTTCCCCCTGCTTTCATAAGTAATCAGCAGATTTGCTGTTACTCCTGGAATATAAATGTTACAGAATTAAAATAAGGATTCCAAGAAAGACTACACCGTGACTAAAAGACAATTTTTATATTATGGAAGAAACTGAAAACCTAGGGCAGGACCAATATTCTGTAGTCTCTGCCAGCTTCTCAACTGACCTTCAACTAGTTGTTTCCGTATTTTTCTTTAAATTACATACTCATTTGAGATCTGTAAAGTCCAAGTCCTTATTTTTATTATGTGCACTTTTTAAGCAGAATCAAGGTCTACAAAACACTCATTATTTTTATATGCAGATGCTTCACACATAGAAATCTTTCAGTTTTTAAGGTTATAATGTGGGAGACAGTCACTCAAGTAAAAGTCTCGTGTCCAAGTCAGACACTGATTTCAGAAGAGGGTTCTCAAACTTCAACTGAGCTACGCTGATAGTAATGATCAAAATTATAATGTATGTCAATGTTCATTGACAGCTGTCCACACTCCAGAAAAGTGTTCAACATTCTCCACATTCACTTCAAGCTTTTTCCACATAACCCCATGTGGTAGTTGCAAGCCATAACCCTGTTTTTCAAAGAAATAGCGGGAACGCTAGGAAGGGGATGACTTTATATTCGAAAAGAGAAAGCAAGAAGAAATATTAGAAGTAGCAGTTGGGTGAAAGAAATTGAAGATGATTTGGGGTCAAGGGTCAACAGGTAAACCTATAGCATGATTTTGGGGAAATAACTCCAGCAAGAACAGCAACACACCGGCATGCATATACTCGGCTCACTACACCTGAATAAAAAAATGACCAGTACCAGAGACAACTCAGGGGAGAATGGCTACAGTGAAAGAGTTAGAGGGCTTCTTAAGGCCACAGACTAAAAAAATTATAGATTTTTCAGTATGAAAGGCTAAACACAAAGCAAGAATATTTAAAAGAGGATCAAATGGAGGGTATGAATTTGATGGTAAAGAATTCTTTACCAAATTCTGGGGGACCAGGAGTTTTAGACACTCCTCAGTGTCTAAAAAATATATATTTGGGAAAAAAAGAGGTAGAATTTATGGTGCTAATCTATTCAATAAATAAATGTAAGGTACAGATTATTAGAGAGCAGCAAAGAAAAGGCAAATGAGTCCAAAAGGGTTAAGTGGGATGATCTAGCATCCAGCTGAGCACATTTTGCAGAGGATATAAAATATTTCCCACATTTTTGCAGCTAACCTCATGAAGCACCAACATTCCCTGCCATATAGTTGTGAGAGCATTGCCAAACCCAAGAAATATAGAACTTGATTCCATGGGAGGGGAGAGGTTACTATAGATGGAGAAAAACTATCAGAGAGAAAGACTGTGCTCTGGGGTCATGTATTGATAATGCCCAACACACCGATGAGAATTTACTCTTAACTCCTGGCACCATGGATGCAATAGGAGCTCTATAGATCTTTGTTGATAGGACAGGCCACTCATCACCCCGTGTTTACTGTTAGAGGAATCAGAGGAAGAATCTGGTTTCCTGAGACTCTCTGGATAGTTTTAAGAAGGAACACATCTTCTAAACTTCTCTTTCCTACTAGAATCCCCTCCCTCTTCTTCCTACAGGAGAGAGTGTAGTAACAACAGCAAATAGTGGCTAATGATAGAAATACCTGAGGGTTTGTTGTGTGCCAAACACTTTGCCTGGTTTTTCATACATTGCTGCATTTTATCCACTGTATTGCTTCACTTTATTCATATCACGAGAACGCTCTTTTTCTGGTGACA
This sequence comes from Meles meles, assembly GCF_922984935.1. Classification (NCBI taxonomy): domain Eukaryota; kingdom Metazoa; phylum Chordata; class Mammalia; order Carnivora; family Mustelidae; genus Meles; species Meles meles. The sequence continues at coordinate 44,091,152 of NC_060066.1, read as the reverse complement.
ACACCCATACCGGACCCAGTGTTTTACACTTCCTATTCACATGACTCCAAGTTCCCCTGGCTTCATGGATGAGAATGGGACCCAGGTCATTGGTTGGGTGGCATTCCGTTCTGAACATCATGACGGGTTCAGGGACAGAAAATGTTCCAAGTCAATCTCAGGACAATTTGTCAGGATATCTTTGGTGGAATAACTGGAAATAAGAAACTCTTTCTATTGGGTCACTTTGTGTAAGGGTGAAATAAGCCTGAAAAAGCAGAGCTGAGAACATGGAAGGGAAAGCAGAACAATGAGAAGGAGACCGAAAGTGAGAGCGTTCACATGCATTCGCGCCTGCGCGCGGGTGCATGAGACTAGGAATGGCGGGCCCGGCAGGTGGAGGCTGAGTCCCAGTTTCAGCCCCTGCATCTAGACAGGCTTGAAGTTTTCTGGGATGCCAGCCACAGAATTTTTGTTTCTGGTTTCTTAAGTACTTTTGAGTTGAGTGTCTGTTACTTTCATAATCCTTACTATTAAGAGAAAAAAAAACTTTATGAAAAATGTAATAATACATTTTATGGATGAAAAAGTGAAACTCAGAAAGATGCATTCAAGGACTCACTATTCTACCCGGTATTGCCTGACATCTTTATAAATCTTCTTCCGACCTGTCTCAGATTTTGATTTTCAATTTTTGTATTTGAGTCTGCCTATTCCTCCTTAGTTGCATCTATAATTTTTTCTAATTATTACTCAATAAAGAAGTTTTAGACTATACAAGCAAAAGGCTGAAGTCACAGTCTCAAAATTATCTCTTGAGGATTTTCATTGTTCATTGTCCTGACTCACCTAGGCAGAAATCCACCTGAAAAATGGTTTGCATTCACAATTTCTTCAGCTCATGGTTTGCAGAACATTTGTAAATGAGATGTGAATATTTATAGACGTTTGTGACATTACTACTGCATTTAGAAGCTTTTATACCAAATTATAGATTCATGTAAAGGTTATAAATTAGAAGCTTTACAGAAAATGTCTAAATATTTATGAATTTAACTACATTTAGGAATAAATTTGCAAATTTTACATTTGCTATTTTTTCACATTTATGAGCAAATATGAGTTTTCTAATAATCTATCAAAATGAGTCGGCACTCAGAAAAGCACAAACCCCAGATGGAAATGTTGTCTTCATTTTCTCTGGGTGTCTCCCTCCCCCTCTGTCTCTGTCTCTGTCTCTTTCCTCTCCTTCTCTCTCCCTGACTCCTTTCTCCACCAGAAATAAAATATGCAAAATCCACCAAGGAGATTTCAGTGCTTCCGACAATCCCTGGTATTTATAAGTTGTCAATCATATTATCTCTTTATTTTTAACTCTCTAATCAGTCATCCATCAACCATCAGCATCCAGAAGAAAAAAATTGTACTCTGGAATTCTTAAAACATCATAATCTAACCCTTTAGATTATGCTGCTCGGTATGGACTCAGATGAAGCCACAGTTCTTGTTGGCCACACCCCTGGGGGAATGGACATGAGTAAAACACTGAAGATGTTCTCTTCTGCACACTCTACCATTGGGAACTGAGGGAGGGAGAAGACCGTCACAACTCCTTGTGTTTCAGCTTACCACCTTACTGTACCGCAGTACCTTCCATGCAGCTCATCAGCCAGCACTCAGGCCACCCGCTACGTGACTGCTTGCATCTGGGGATCTTCCCTGCACCCCACCGTGCACTGAGCCTGGTCATCATGAATAACCACATCAACACTGAAATCTCAACTGACATGCATCCTAGTCTTGAGCCCCACCTTCAAGACCAATGACACTTGAACATTTCTTTAGCCTCCCTGAGCCTTTCAACTCATAAAAATGACTGTCTCATCCTCAAGTTTGGTCTGTCTCATTATCACTTTCTTCCTATCTTTATCCTCATCTCCTAGCAAACACTGCTAACTGTCTTGACTTTCTCTCCCTTTTCCATCAGGCCAAGTTTCAGCCTTGGATAAATGCAAGTACCCATGTGTTGCTGAACCTTACTGGAGACTAACATCCCACTAGGCTGACTTTTTTAAGTCCAGAAACAAAAATGTCAGATGAGTACTCAACAGTGCTGACTCATCCCCTTTGCTGCAGAACAGCCACCGACTGTGTCACAGAGGACAGCTGAGAGAACTTAAGCCAAAGTCACACTGAGTGTGGAAATGCCCCAATAGGACTGGTTCAGAGATGGGCATAAAATCCATTTATAATGGAGTAGACCTAAGGAGAAATTTCATGTGATTTCTCACTTATTTTGGAGAGCAACTAGGACTTCCCTCTCATGTTCTCCCACTCCATTTTGATGATGAAAGTTAAAGACAGGAAGCCTAGACTTCTTCAGCCCCTTCCCTGACATCAAGAGAGTAAGACAACCTCTGTACAATGCTAACACCATGGAAGACACAGCAAGTAAAATGCAAGAACACAGATCCTTTCTGAGACTTGTGAGTTGCTGAATCATTCAGTGCTAGGGTTCACACTACCTCCAACATACCCTGGATTGTTTAAGCTGGTAGGAATTGAATTTTCTTTTACAGGCTATAAATAAAAATCCAAAACTGAAAGACTTTCTTACTATGACTACTTTCTTGCTGTCCAAAACAACAAAACAACAACACCTTGCTTTAACAGTCTCTTCTTTTATCAGACAGGGACTCATGAAATAAATTCTTACTGCACACTGCTAAATGTCTCCTTAATAGTTCACCCCCAGGCTCCAGGGTGCTATATAGTGAGGTCAGTTAGGGGAGCTATGTGCAAGTAGCATGTGGCAAGTGCCCATACATACTGATTTTCATGGTGATGGGCACACCCATTTGGAAGTAGTTCTCAGTCTCAAAATTGTATCTTTTCCTACATGGAATCAAAATGGTCCATAAAACCCTGTCCCCTTCATCTGGGAAAGGATGATGCCATTCTTTGGTGATGGGAGGCAACTGAAGTTGCCAGCAGCGTGAAGTACATATGAGAACAGAGAGCCACACTTATTTATTGCATTAGTATAAGGGATGAATCTGTGCAGTACACAGGAAGAGAAAAGATGGCAGAAAACTACATCATAATAAAAGCAGCTACCATTCTTTGAGCATCTATTATGTGGTAGGCATTGACATTGTGTACTTACCCAAAGTACTCTGATCCTCACAATGGTTCTGCAGTAGGCGGTCTCCACTCTACAGGTGGTGAAAACTGAGGCTGAACAATGTCAAGTGATGGCCCAAGGCCACACCAACAGCCAACATGGGTTGAATGGCAGCCCCACAAAGACTTGTCCATGCCCTAATCTCCAGAACATATGAACATGACCTTCTTTGGAAGAAAGGTCTTTGCAGATGTAATTAAGTCAAACATGTGAAGATGAGATCCTCCTGGATTTATGAGTCCTCAATCTATTGACAAAAGCTCTTATAAGAGAAAGGCAGAGTAAGATATGAGGCACAGACACAGAGGACAAGGTAGTGGAAAGAAGGGGACAGGTATTGGAGTGATGTATCTACAAGCCAAAGAATACCAAGGGTTGCTGGTAGCCACCTTCAGGTTGGAAGAGGTGTGGTGTGGATTTTCCCTCAGAGCCTCCAGAAGGAACCAACCCTGCCAATACCTTGATCTTGGACTTCTGTCCTCCACAACTGTAAGAGAGGAGATTTCTATTGTTTTAAGCCACCTGGTTTGTGGCAATTTGTTTTGGCAGCCCTGGGAAACTAATAAAAGCTGAAACTCAAACCCACAAGGGACTGTTGTTAGGAGTTCATGCTTTGATCAAAATACCACATTGAATAAAAACTACTTAAAATGTGGAGTTTTGATGGATACAGGTAGGAGAACTGAGTAGCCAGTGAAATTATTGTAGAAGCTCTACAAAAGACCCCACTGTCTAATGCACACAGATCTCAGTGAGAAGGTACAGAAAAGCCCTTTGCACAGAACAAGAACTATAAAAAGATAATGGGCCAAAGGGTTTTCACAAGTTTGTTCACTAAGAGTCTCGGCAATTTAGCCCAGAAAGCACTTCAGCCTACATACGATGTGTATGTTTTGTTCAAAAATAAATAAGGAGATACATGTATACTTAACTAATGAATTGATTTTATACCATACTATGAGTTTAAGCATCAGCTAACACATTGGCTCTCTTTTCAAAGTTCTGAGTGTAAACACTGACTTTTAGGAAAAGGATTTAACAGGTATCAAGTGACTCCTAAACCAGATTCTTCATCTCAATCTCTGCAGTCCGCAAGCAATGTGCCTTTTTCAAAAATGGGATAGCTAGGCAGGTATCCCTAGCCCACCCTGCACTGGCCCTGAGGATAAAGCCCCAAGAAGAATGTAACAGCGTTCAGGTCTAAACCTTGGTAGATGTGCATGTTAAACTTGAACCCACTTAGTAAATGTTCCTGCCAAGGTTTGAACCCACTTTTCTCTGACTCCAAATTCTGTATTTTCACTACTTCAGGTTTTATTGCAAAAAGTTATCTACACTGATCAGTAGAGGACAGTAGCAGTTGGTATGCTGGGAACAGGCCAAGAGAGTGACCCCGCTGAAGAGCGTACCAGAAGACAGACTCATCTTTCCCAGGGGGGCAGGACCAGCCCTACCATTTGCAGGGCCTGGAGCAAAACGACAGTGTAGGACCCTTGTTAAAAAATCATCCAGAATTTTAATAACAAGAGCCTTAAACTAAACCCAGAGTCCTTATAAAGTGGAGGATCCTGTGGAGAGGGGACACACCAGGGAAGCTGGATACCTGGCTTGCAGAATAGCAACGGAAAGGACCTTGGCAGTGAAGATCTCCTGCCTAGGTCAGCACACACTCCTATGCAGCTTCTCATGCTTGTGCAAGTCCCAGCAGTATTAAGAAGAAGTTGGGTCAGGTTGTATTTTCTCAAACAGGGAGAGCCTTTAATGCCCGGCTCTTGGTTCTTAGACAAGCAAGCTGCTGTATTGCCATGGGTGGATCTCCATGTTACCTTAAGGTTAAGTTCAAATGTTTCAACCAAAGTATCTTTATTGCCCTGGTCCCTTAGTGAGATAGGTAAGACCCTCTACTGACTTATGCATGTATTTGTCCAAGCTCATATCCTCGGATAAAAAGGACAGTAGAATGAGAAGGGGGAATATCAAATTCCATTGCCCTAGGGAAGGCCAGGGCTTCTGTTTAAATATACCTTTGGAGTCTGTATTTCTTCTTCCCCCTTTTTTTAAATTATTATTTTCAATTAGCCAAGATATAATACAGGAAAAACAAATACAATAAAAATTTTAAAAATAAATAAACAAACCTACCTTTGGAAGTCTCAGAAATACTCAGATGCTCGCTACATTTGAATTTCCTTTTAGAGCCGAGTTTTCCAAAGCGTGTGCAACTGCAAACTGTTTGGAAGGGTGTTAAGAGGTAATTGCATAAAAATAGTTTTACGGTCAAGTAAGTGGGAGCTTTGTGCTAAACAGAGTGTTTTACTACAGGATGTTCCCGGGCTCCCGCGCCCGGGCGGGCGAAGCTAGGCGGCTTCCGCACAGCCATCTTGCGGGACTCTGTTCATGAAACACACTTTATGAAGCGCTTCTTTATGTGAGGCTGCATTGCAGGCGGCATGCCAAAGAGGGCATTTTCAAGCTCCGTAAGTCCGGGCACACTTGTTTAAGAGCTTGCTTACCTAGGAACTTCGGATTCGGCCATTCTTAGCTCATTACTTTCCCTCCCTCGGTCCCAGGTGGAGGTTGGTACACCTGTTCTCACAGTGCCCTGGCATTTGGTGCTCGGTTTGCACCCGAGGAGCAGATTATGACTGCGAAGATCGAAAAACATTCTCCGCTAATCTTAGCTGTGGGGTTAATACTGTTGTAGGGATCTTTTTGACGTCTGTGCAGACACGCGCGGTTCAAAGATCCATCTAACACTCAAAACGAGGCTCCCCGAGTCTGCGCCCCGGAACCCGCCGTCGCCGCCGGAGCTGGCACGGTGCCTGGCTGTTCTTGTGTGGCCCGGGGCGAGTTGCTGCGTTCACCGAGACAAGGGGCTGCTGTGCTCTGCCTAATTTTAAATATGCCCACAGAGCAGAGAGGGACTCACAGTTTGATAGATAACTATTTCGTTTGCAACGAGAGTAACTGAGTTTTCCATTCCACTGCACTTGAAAAACCCACCAGGCTGGAAGGGCAGCCGTCAGTGAGCAGGCAGCAATCCCATATACACAACGCGGGTCTCCGAGGCCCGGGTGAGGATCCACGCAGCGCGCATGCGCCCACAGGACACCTCTAAGTTCCCAGGAGGCTGGGAGAATGCGACTCACTACTTCTGCGCTCTTGGGTGGGACTGAACGCTTTCGGCCCTGTGTGCGTTTGTTCATAGGAAAGGAAATGGAAATCGCAAGTAGGAACTTATTAATAACTGGGTGATGATAAAGGAGTAATCAAAGAAATTCAACATTTGGGGCACCTGGGTGGCTTAGTGGGTTAAAGCGTCTGCCTTCAGCTCAGGTCATGATCCCAGGGTCCTAGGATCGAGCCCCACATTGGGCTCTCTGCTCAGCAGGGAGCCTGCTTCCCTTCCTCTTTCTCTCTCTCTCTCTCTACCTCCCTGCCTACTTGTGATCTCTGTCAAATAAATAAATAAAATCTTAAAAAAAAAAAAAAAGAAATTCAACATTTGAGCTTCCAACGAACTTTCCTTTCTTAGCCTCAAGGATCATCTTACTAATCGTTTAAATGATTATCTCCAACTCCTTAATCCTTTCAAAGGAGAACAGCAAAAAATCGATCCACTTGTATTCAGGAAACATTTTCTTATTGGAAGCACCCATGATTTTTATTAGTATTGGTTTCTTGAATATTAAGAGCCATACTTCTGGTGATTCCTGAATAGCCGATATTGACTGCGAGAGACGTTAATTAACCTACTACCGCGGGCACTGTCAAAAACACTAGAGGAATTAAATGTTTGGAACTGAAAGATCCCCATTTCTGATTGTATTATATTATTCATTCATTCACTTACTTACCGCATATATCAAGCCTCCATTTTGTGCCAAGAACTCTGACAGAGTCATGGGAAGGAGTAGGGAACACAATGCATGAGGGCCCCAACCTCACGCTGCTCAGTAGTTCTCACTGAAAGCATTTGCTCCAGGTATGACTATGGAAGGCTTGTGATCAGGCCTCTCATGTCTCTTGCCTCAGTTTCCCCTGGTTCTCTGCTCTGCACATTCGCAGAGCATCACGGCTTACATCCCAGCTCATGGCCTCAGGCTTTCCCAGTTCCACAGCAAACTGTGATTGAGGCAGGATATATGATAGTTCTCAGTATTCTTCCTGCTATCGTGGAATTATTTTAGGAGCTTCTGGTGCTTTCAGGGGCTTTGACTCTGCTCTTATGTGTCTGGTTGTTGCCAATCAAACCCAGGATATAGTCATTTCTATAAATAACCCTTCCCTTCCTGGGCCAAGCCCTCTGGATCACTTTTCCTCTCCCCATGTTGACATCTTTTGACTTTCCTCTTTAGTTCAGATCTGCTAGTTTATTCAGGTTAATGACTCTATATCTTTTTAGGCATAGACCCTTAACCTGAATCTTCTCTTAATAGTTTGTTTTCCCAGGGTGTCTGGGTAGCTCAGTGGGTAAAGCCTCTGCTTTTGGCTCAGGTCAACATATCAGGGTCCTGGGATCCAGCCCCGCATCAGGCTCTTTGCTCAGCGGGGAGCCTACTCCTCCCCCCCCCCCCCGCCCCCACCGCCTGCTGCTCTGCCTACTTGTGATCCCTCGCTTTCAGTCAAATAAATAAATAAAATCTTAAAAAAAAAAAAAGCCTGTTTTCCTAAATGCCCACTTATTACTGGACTTCCAGAACTAACCACCAACTGGATTCCCTGGTGATTAGAATCCTCCTGATTCTAAACCACAAGGTGAATTAAGACTTAATTTGCTATAGATTTTGTACGCTTGACCTAAAGCATACAAAAGTCAGACTCAAAAGCTGAAACAGAACCCCTAACCCGTGGTTTCATACTAGCCTTTTATTCGGATTGTCAGGTCTCTACTTCCTCCTCTTCTTTCTTGATTGTTGCTACTCTACATTGGCCATAACAAACCACCCTTATAATACAGACCTGGTCGAAGATGTCCAGGGAGGTGACTCTGGAATTGGGGAGGCTTTCAATGCAGGAAGTTAATTCCAACTACAGAGAATCCATAGCATTTATATACATCAAGCATTCCTTAAGTTGTCATGGAATTTCATTCCTCCTAAGAAAAAAGGATGATCAAATAGGCAGAAAAAACTGCTTACTCGCATTTCTTTGCTGAAAAATTATAGGGGAAAAAAACGAGTGCATATAGAGGAGGAAGGCAATTCTCTCTAACTGCTTTTTGAAGACCAAGAAACAGAAGCAGCTAGAAGATATCCAATAAATGATACTCTGGCTAAAGGGGGAGTAAGAGGAACAAGAAATGAAAGCAGATGAGTTAGCTGCTGTAACGAAACGCCAGACTGGGTGGGTTAAAGAAGAGAAATTTATTTTCTCATGGTTCTGTAGACAAATTCAAGATGCTATCAGGGTCAGTTTCTGGAGAGACCTCCCCTCCTAGATTGAAGACGGCTGCCTTTTTGTTCTGTCCTTACATGGCCTCTTCTCTATGTGGGCATGGGGAATAAGTTCTGGTGTCTTCCGTCTTCTCATAAGAACAACACTGCTCTCTGATTAGGGCTCTACCCTTAGGATGTCATTTAACATTAATTCCCTCCTTAAAGGCTTATCTCCAAATATAATCACAATGATAGTTAGGGTTTCAACACATTAAATTGGGGGGGGGGTGTTGAACAGAATTCAGTTCATAACAATACCTAGTGAATGAGCAGAACACAGTCACTCTGAGCAATGTGAGGTCATTTGCCCAGTGATTAAAAAGATAGAATCTTGATTTAAATAAGCATGACTTTGAATTCTAGTTCTCCAACTTTATTCGCTTATTTTTTCATTTAATCATTAAATATATATTTATTAAGCATGTGTGTATGAAGGTCCTATTAAATAGGCTAAGCACACTGTGATGAATATAGCATCTCAGCAGACACCATCTCTGTCTTTAGAGGACATAGTTTAGTGGGAATATTGGTCAATAATCAAAAACCCTACAAATACGTAATTGCCAGCTGTGAGATCTTATACAAGTTACTCAAGCATTATAAACCTCAATTTTGGGGTACCTGGGTGGTTTTGTGGGGTAAGCATCTGCGTTTGGCTCAGGCTCTGATCCCAGGACCCTGGGATCAGAGCCCTGCATTGGGCATCCCTGCTCAGTGGGGAGTCTGCTTCTCCCTCTTCTGCCCCTCACCCCCGCTCATGTTCTCTTTCATGTGTATTCTCTCTCTCTCAAATAAGTAAATAAGATCTTTAAAAAAATAACAAACTGAAAAAAATTATTTAAAAATAAGCCTCAATTTCCTCATCTGTATAAAATGGGCCAGTAATAGCACCTACATCACAGTGCTTTGTAGGCCATGAAATGATAAGATGTATACAATACACAACACAGTGCCTGACATGTAGGTGAAGCAAACTAGCAAACAAACAACAGAGAACAGCAGCACAATATCTCTTAAATCCTTAGGAGATACCCCCCATCGAGAGGAAAGTGATGGATTGTAGATTGGTAAAAGCCAATGAAGCACTAGTTACTACAGCGTTCTTCATTGAACACTAACGGAACGTAAAGATATGAGACAATGTTGTCCTTCTCTAACCTTTGTCAGGCCACACATCACATGCCCAGAGGAGTGCTGGACACCCTCATGAGGACACGTGTGAAAAATTGTGCTCCTCAGTTCATCTGCTTCTTCCTGACTTATAAAGCAAACAGTGTGCTCCCAGGAGATAGTTCTGTGGGTAGTTCTCCTCCTCTGTAGAGACAAAGGTGTAGGAGAGAGAATTCTTAAGCCTCAGAATCCTAGGCTTTAGATAAGGTTAATGATTAAGATTAAGCAAAGTAGTATGGTGATACAGCCTTGTTTTGTGTGACGTAAGGATCTTGATAATCAGACCAAAAACCGAAACAAAAGAAGAACCAGTGATTTCAAATGGACTTAATAAATGGAGTTGCAACTTACAGTCATCCCAGGGATGTCTTTCCTTCTCTGTACCTCCAAGTGGATAGAGTAAGTTGATCCCTGGCAATTCTCCACAGCTGTTAAACGTCAGGGCTTTGGTGTCAGGCTGACTTGGTTTTGAAAGTGGGCTTGAAGGTGTGGGCCCCGTACACAGTAGACTCAATAAGTATGTGTTTAAATAATGTTGAATCTGTAAATACTTACTCTGCTCTTTTCTGATGGCAAATCACTTGGACTCTCTGTGCCTCAGTTTCTCCACTGTAAAATGGGAAAAGAGACAGTACCTGCCCCACAGACTTGTTCTGGGGCCGCTGTGGGATAATTCACGCAGAGTCCTGCATGCAGCAAGCATAGGAAGGGTTAGCTCTTGTTGTTGCAAAGGTGATTGTCTCGATGATTCTCTGAGATATTTCCATTTAACAATTTTGAGTCCTCCAACAACAATTTTCCAGGATGGCAATAAATGCAGTCCAGTGTCCTTGCTAAAAGAGAAATCTGGCCCCAAGGAGAGAAGCTGTCAAATCCTGAAAAGGGGATTTTGTTACCCAAACTGCCTGGCACTTCCTCCCTTCACCCCAGGGTCTATACCCTTTGTTTCTCTTTTCACCGCATCCCATTCAGATCAAAGCATTTTTGCCCTGCTTATCCTCTAAAGCACATATCAGTAGGCTAATGGTTGAAGGTCATGGGCCTCCATCTCCCTCTACCTTGTCTGGGCCATGCTTAGTGGAGCCAAGGCCCCAGCTGGCGTGGGGGAAGTCCCAGGGAGCACACTGTGCGCCCAGCAGATGTAAAAAGCTTGGTGCGGTGATCTGGGTGCACCTGTTGGTTTGTCACCATCTGTTAGCCAAAATGTTAAAGAGCCACACCCTCGGACAGCCAGCTGAGGAGAACTTAATCCCTTCCCCCACAGGCCTCCCAGTACAGGCTGCTGATCACATCTTACAAAAGAAGAGAGGCAAACACAAAGAAGAAACTGTCTGAACCCCACCCGGGGGAAACCTAATCTTCTGTCATTGCTGGATTTTATTTCTTAAGCTAACAAGAAAGGGGTTTTAAAAAAAAACCTAGACGGTTATTACCTGATAAGAAATCCCATTATAAACTGCCTATTTTGTGTAAGGGAAGATACTGGTTTAACACGGATACTAGTATTAAGTAAATTCAGGAGTCATGGTATTTTGGATGACAACTTAGTGACGAACCACGACCAGGGAACTAACGTTTGTCTCCTCAGAGGGAGAGAGAACTGGAATCTCAGGAGCAAATTTGCTTGGGATACCAGCCCAGGATCAACGATTATCTAGGCGTTCAGGCCTTGAAGTCTCTAAGATTAGAGAAACATTCCTCTAAGTAAAAAGAGAAGTTTGTATGACCTTTATCAAATCATGGGGCATGCTTCACCCGCTCCTGGCTCCGTCCCGCTTCCCTGATCCGGACGACACAGAATATAGCCTCACGTTCCTAAGGGGTCAAGGACCACGCCACTGAATAGCATTTAGCCCCTGGAGGTTATTTTAGAGCAAGGTGCCACTCCCTTCCAGCTGAACACCAATAAACATGTTTAAAAAGAGACTGAGATGGCAAGAATCTTTTATTGAGTGGCCCAAATCTTATCAAAGCTAAATATTCAGCTAGAATATGCATCCGGCAACTTTCTTGAATATATACCAAGGATAACTCAAGAGCAAACAGTAGGCAGCATTCTTTGTTCAGAATAAACAGGTAGAAGGAAACTCGTTCCCATCTAAAGTTGTAAAATAAACAAGGAAATTGAAGATTTTAAAAAGAATCTTAAGTTAGAAATGACTTCATCTAGTGGTCAAGTTTGTTTTTTTGTTTTGTTTTGTTTTGTTTTTGTTTTGGTGCTGGTGGTAGGAAGACAATTCTTAAAAATCTTGGCCAAAATCTTTTGTATGGTCTCCTACTTTTCTTTTTGATTCTTTACCCCTTTCTCTCTTACCAAACTATCACTCAACCTAATCCTTAAGGAATATGGAATAGAATTAACACCTTTATACCAATCCCATTAGTGTGCTGTTAAATTAATGGGTTCATTTCTGCCCTCTGGCAAAATGCGGATTATAATCTTGAGACAAGCTACCTTTAGGCAGTAGGCAATCACTTTAAAAACCTGAAAGCAGGCAACATATGGCACACTACACAATATAAAAGTGTTTAAGAGGTACAAGTTTCCACCCTCCATGATACATGCCCAGTTTTAAATAAAACATAGCGTCATCTGGTTCACGCTTAAACACTGAAATTGAAATTATTGGCCATACTGTCATTTTCAAAACAATAGCTAACGGTTTGCACATGTGCTGTTTACAGATCCACAGCCTGTAAACACAGTCACCAACCACAACTTTGCAAAGGTAAATGACAGCTTGAAAAATTTCAAGTCTCCAGAACTCCTGGGATTTCCTCATTTTCCCCCCTTTCATTCATTCTTTCTTCCCACCCCACCCCCAACTCTAATCATAGACACAACAGAGCCTCCACTGCCTGCGCATGCGTAACTTCCTAACCCTGTCACCGCCCCCCCCCCCCCACTCCCCACGACACATTTTCCTGCTGTTGAGACCAGCTGGGATGTATTAGTCATGCTGAAGCACGTCATGTAACACAGCAAAATATCAGGCAGCCCAGTGTCATGGGAAAAGTGAATCTACTTCATTATCTACCTAGGGAAAGGAAACAGAACTACCGCTTAAAAGGGCCTGTTCTTCTCTTCCGTGTTAATGTATATTCTGTTAATATTATTAAGGATATCCCAAGGTCTTGCTAAGAGCGAACGCAGTACATTAGGAAAGCAGCAGCAATAATACTGTGGCACAGTATTTCTTCACACTGTTTCTATACCCTTTTTGTTCACGCACAAATTCTGTAGAAGTTAAAAGATTGTGATTTTATTAAATAAAGGAGAAGGATACTGTTACCAAACTAGGAACAGGTATGTCCTCTACTGTAAGACACTGCTTTGGAGATTTACAGGGAAAAATAATAATGTGTTGTGTAGTGGTGCTTCTCAAACTTGAATGTACATTTGAATCGGTGGAGACCCTATTAGAAATGCTATTGCTGACTCAAGGGCCTGAGAGTCTGCATTTCTAACAAGCTTTTGGGTGAGGCCGCCAACTGCTGGCCATGGGACCACACTTTGCTTAGCAAAGTTGTAGAGAAAGGGCAACATTTAGGACAGTTCAAATACAGGTGTTTAGAACTGTGGAGGACTAATGCCAACTGCAAAATCTGGTTGAGTTGGAAGGAATCTAGATCTACATGATGGTGAAGGGAAGGGTTTATCACGGTCTCTGGGACATTTTTGGTTTAATCAACAAGAGACAAGGAAGATGCTTAGGTTCATTTTAAAATTTTTATTCTGAATGGTCTAGACAGGTCTGGAAACCCTCCAAATAACCTTGAGGTGGTATATATTGGTATCTGCAATTTTTTTAGTAGAGAAGAGGTGATGCAAAGATGTTTTGCCTAAAGGATATCAAAAGATTAGGTTTAAAAAAAAATGGAACTGGAACTAGATTCTGGTTTGGTAGCAGTACCCCAAGTAACATCCCCGGGGGAAAAATAAGAAAATGATTTTCCAAAAAAAGATGGCCAAAGAAGTTATGATAATATAAAACATTAGCTTCTAGAAATTATTTACATCTTGTATTTCCTCTGCCATTCAAGTCACTAATTATGGTAGCTTGAAAGTACTTAACAGTTATACAATTATTTTATTTTTCTAACAACATAATTTTTAAGAAAGAAAACATTTTCAAAAAAACTTTAAATTGTTGTTAGGTGTTTTCCTTCATGATACTAAGAAACAGAAATTTGATGCCCTATGTTAAAACTCAATGCAGATTTTGGGAATTAGAAAAATATATGTATTGGTCAAACTTTCTGTTTTCATTTCTTATACTGTGTTATGCTGTATTAGTTTCCTCAGGCTGCAGTAACAAATAACCACAAACTTGGGGGCTTACAACAACAGAAATTTATTCTTTTACAGTTTTGGGGGCTAGGACTCTTCAAGTTTTGAAAGAGAGGAATCCTCAGCCTCTTTCTTAGGTTTTAGTGGTTATATGCAATCCCGGGTGTTCCTTGGCTTGTAGAAGTATCATCTAATGTATGACTCTGTTGTCACATAATGTTTTTCCTCTGAGTCTCCTCTTTGACTCCTCTCTTCTTCTAAGGATACCAGATATATTGGATTAGAGCTAACCCTAATCCAGTATGACCTCATTGTAACTGGATTACATCTACAAAGACCCTACAGTAGCCATTGTCCATGGTTTTGCTTTTCACAGTTTCAGCTGGTAACTGAAGTTTGAAAGCAGATCATTAGCCTCCTTCTGAAGAGGTGTCAGAAGGTCAAGAGTAGCCTAACACTATGTCTAGGTCCCTACATCATTCACTTCCCTTCATCTCGTCAGTGGGCATTTTATCATCTGACATCATCACAAGACAAAGAATGAGTGCAGGAGAATAACATGTTTTGAGAGAGAGAGAGAGACTACATTCACATAACTTTCGTTACAGTGCATTATTATAATTATTCTATTTTATTGTTAGTGATTGTTGTTAATCTCTCCCTATGCCTGATTTTATAAATTAAAATTGTCATACATATATGTGTACAGGAAGAAACGTTCTGTACTAACGTTCAGTACTATCCGTGTTTTCAGGCACCCACTCGGGGGGTCTTGTAATGTGTCCCCATGGATTAGAGGAAACTACTCTATTTTTAAATAAGATTACATTCACAGGTATGGGGATTAGGCCTTCCTTCAACAGATCTTTTTAGGGGACACAATTAACCCATAACAGATATTGTGGGATAAACTCTTTGTACTCTGAAATGTGAATTCTAAGTCGGGCTTTTTTGTTGTTTTGTTTTTTGTTTTTACTATTTTGAGCAGATTCCTTTGTTTGTTTGGTTGTTTATTTATTTATAAAGCAAGATGTTGAAGGGCTATGACTATGAAGGGGGAAAAACTCAAGAAAAGTTTCGCTTTTTATTGTAAAAAATATGAACGAATTAGGCATGTAATAGATACTAGAAATCTTGGTTTTGTTTTAGCACTAATGCAATTAAAACTATTCTTATGTAGATTTGTATATGTTTTTATCCAAGAGTTGTTGCTTCACTGTTTAATCACTATAACTGGAACTGTAATAGAGTACCTTCTCACGTTATATAGTTAATAGATTTTAAGTTTCTTTTTTTTTTTTTAAAGATTTTATTTATTTATTTGACAGAGAGAGAGATCGCAAGTAGGCAGAGAAGCAGGCAGAGAGAGAGGAGGAAGCAGGCTCCCCGCGGAGCAGAGATCCCGATGTGGGGCTCGATCCCAGGACCCTGAGATCATGACCTGAGCCGAAGGCAGCGGCTTAATCCACTGAGCCACCCAGGCACCCCAGATTTTAAGTTTCTTGAGGACACATATTGGCTCATTATTTTTATTTCTTCTCTGTTATTAAAAGAACACTATCAATGCATGTTTATTGAACAGAAGTTGAATATTTTCTTACACCTAGTTGTAGGGAATCATTTTCAAGGCCAAATAAAACTGTTTAATCATCATTAACATCTGATTGTTGCTGTCATCTATTGGACTTTGGGAAAAAGGCTTATCAGAAGAGATAAATGACATTTCTGTAAACACTTATTATGTTGAGCCTGTTGTTAGCCCTAAAGTATACAACAAACAATCAGACACTATAAATAATTGGTATCCTAGGTTCATCTTCAAGTCCCTAATTCTCTGAGTTACTTGAAACCCATGGTTTTAGCTACTGTCCTGCCCGGCTTGCTACCCTAGGAGATGGACTCAAATACGTCATTTGCACATTGACTCTGGTCCATGATTTACTGAAGACAGGGTGAAGAAATTTGAACTTGAAACCCTTTTTTATTTAATCACATTCTCCCAGAATCCTTCCCATAATCTCTTTTCCCCATCCAACCACACACAAGCAAAAATATTCAAAGAAGAATCTTTGCGGTTAAGATTCAAAAACTCATCTTGAACTTAAAGCTAGCAAATGTCAGCAGTTTCATGCGAGTTTGTCCTAATGTTCTCAGAAATCTAAACTATGGTATCTTGCCGCATTTAAAATTCTTCCCTGCTCGCCGCAGTCCCTAATAATATCCTGGCCATGCACCTTCATCTATATTCATGAGAGTGCAGATGCAGCCAAATTAGTGGCAGCAAAGCACATTTTACAGTGTAGAAAATACAATCTGGCTTCCTTTAAACATTTTTTGACAAAAAAGTTTTATTTAAAAAAAAAAAAAAAAAAGAAAACCAGACAGATTTAAATTCACCACCACCCGTCGGAGGAGTCTGTTACAAATGCACAGCTGGCTTGATGATGAGTGACAAATCAAAAGTCAGAGAGAAACTTCCCGATCATCTGAGCCCTTGCCACCCGATTAGCAGAAGAAAAACAGGGCAGATGGAGGGAGACGCAGCAGTTCGGAGGGAACAGATGGCCACTACGAACTTGATATATGAAATTAATAACACTTTCTCAAATACAATTAGTAACAGGAATACATTACCTGAATTTTCATAACTGTGAGCAAGCTGACATTAAATGAGGTTTTTCAGATTAACAGTTGATGTGGCATTGATATTTGGAGGGAAATAAAAATATATAGCAATAAGAGAAACCTTTTGCTTTTTGGTGCCATTGATCAGGATGTTGTAGCATATGAAAGGAGAATTGCAATTCAAAGAAATTCCACATTTAAATTTCACTAATTGGGATTTTTTTTTCCCTAATGTAGCCATTTGGGCCACATAATGCATGAAATACTTAAGAGCCTCACAGATGTAGACAGCATCTACTACCCTGGATGAATTATTCTTTAGGAAGAAATGAACCATTATACATTTCCCTACAGATAAACCCAGGGGGAAAGCAAACAAAAAGGGACACAGGGCAGTAAAAAAGTCAAGATAAGATGAAATCTAGGGAAAAGCTTTTGTGTTTTTCACAGCTACGCCTGGTACAATAAGTAATTCTGGGAAATTCATTAAGCTTTCTCTATTTTGATGCCCAGTCTCTAAAATGGGGCCAAAATGCTTGTGCTATATGTCCTTGTTCTGAGCACTGTCAACCAAAAGAACTATTTTAATTCAAAACCCATGATAGTGATACTTCTGGATTGTGTTAACCAGTCCCCTGGGAAGCTGGAACCTTCAGGAGCTCAGTTAGGTCAGCGTAGTACAGCCTGAGGCTCCTGAGGAGACAGACAGGACGATGATGGAGCTTTGCTGAATGAAGCACCGAACCAGCCCCTGCAGGAGGCTAAGGCAACATGGGGTGTGACAAGATGAGGCCACAGCAGCAGCTGTTGGGTTTCCTGATGGCGGCCAAGGGCACACCCATACTGATGGGGGGAGACCTGCCACAGGCTCAATGCTCATGGGATGGGGAGGTTTGAGTGTCTGTGCAGAAGTGCAGAAACTGAGTCTGATGCAGGGGGAAGCAGGAATATACAAGCAACCCAGCCCCATGCACTTATCCAGGGTGGCAAGAGGAGTCTCTTATGAGTCCCAGGAGGCAGATCATTAGTTCTGCTACAACATGAGAATGGCTGTTTCCACAGCTGGTGGCTGCAGAAATTGGCACAGAGAGAAGATAAGGACATCTCCTCCTCCTTGAATGGAATAACCCTGGGTATTCAGGTAAACAGAGAAATGACAAAAAGAAGGCTGTTCTCTATTGAGAAGCTAGCACCCTCCTGTTTGTAGGATGGAGACGAGACCAAAGAAATCAAGAGAGACTTCCCTCTCCCAAACCATCCAGAAATATACTTTACCAAAGAGTCAAAACAGGTACAACTGGGAAAGCCTACCATACAGAATGAATATAGAGCACTTACTACACATTAAACAATATTAATTTTAAGTAATATCTGAATTTAACTTGTTGTTTCAGCTGTGAAGCCAATTAGCAGTGGGATATTAGCTAAATCACTGCCTAAACCTCATCCCACCTAATGAGTTTTCAGGTGTAAAATAAAGGCTTGAGTTTTATAAAAGAACTATCAGGTCTAAAAATATTATATTAACCATCTTAATGTTAACATACCTATGGATATTTGTTAATACTTTTAGGTTGCAATAATATGTCCACTTATCCAAGAATAAGAAAGTTACTGTTACCAGAAAGGTTAATACCAAATGTTCCCAAAGGGTTCAGTCTACTAAGAAGAGGGTATGGTTTTCAAGGTTGAGCACGTTTTCTCTCATACCTGAAACAAAAATAAAACCATCACACACATTTAAGTTAGGCTAGGGAATTAAACATGAATTGGATAGACATGTTTCTGAGTTTGGGTTTTCCTAGACGCAGACCTTGACACAACAACTTGAGAACAAATAGTTTATTGAGGAGGTAGAAGAGAACACCAGTGTGGGTGGGTGTAAGGGAAGTAAGATAGAAAAGTAAGACAGTCAATAAAAGTCACATGATCAAACCAGACAACACAGCAGGTGACTGTTGCTCCTCTCACTAGGAATGCTTGGGTTCCATGTAAAACACACATTCCAGCCTTCACTCATTGGAGGGTGAGGGAGATGGGGTATTTAGGCATCCACTACTGGCAGATATTGTTTAAGGGCTGCTCCTAGGGATTAAGTCCCCTGCACTTCTGGTCTGTGCTGATGGACAAGCAGGTTGTTCAGGCAAAAACCAAATACTGGCAGTTAGAAGTTGGGTTGATGCACCTTTCAGTGTTAAGTTCAAGGGAATATGGCAGGCACTGGCTGCATCCGCTCCAACATGTAATGATAAAACTACCCTCAGCAAATTTCTCACCCAATGGCTATTTGTTTTACTACACTGTGCAATGTGAGCCTTTATATCTCCTCTTCCTCTTCCTATGCCTCTTCCAATGGCAGAATCCATTGGGCTTCCAGACTCCAAGCTCCTGCTCTAGAGAATCCGCAGCTGTAGGCTTCACAAATGAATGAGAACCCTCCTTTCACCCAGCTCATCTGGATATACCCGGGTATTAACCTGAATGGCTTCCAGCCTCCTGAAAGTAATAATCTTCATTTTTCTGAATGATCCTGACTCCACAGTTGGCTTTGCTTACTCTGAGAATGAGAAGTGAGACAACAGAGGATGTTAGAAACCTACTCTCATGACCCTTCTAACATTCTAGTGAGGGCAGGGGAGGATTCTGACAACCCAATTTTTGTTATTATTCCCCTGGCAACACAAAGTTTGAGTGAAATCCAATTAGAATTTCCTTTTACCTTACTTGGAGTACAAAGGGAAGTTCCTCCCTCTTTATTAAAATATGCACATTGAGGAGATCTAGTAAGCAGGACTTCAAAATAAGGGGGTCATCAGTATTGGCTGATGTTTTCCATTCTCCCTTGACATTAATGGGCAGAATGCATTTCAGAAAAGGTCTTAATAACCTAGACATTCCTGACCCATAAGCTGTTAAGTTCATCTGTTCTATAAAAAGAAAAAAAATCTTAGAGCATGGGGTGGTGAAAGACTTGAGTCTCATTTAAAGACTTTTCTCGAGGATTCCTCTGAACAATGAAAAATGTAATTACCTCCCATTATTACTTTATTCTCTGAAATTAAACAATTTTAATTCTATTCCTAAGAAATTATTTTTCTTTGCTCAATCATTCAACAAATATTTATTGAGCACTTCTTATATGCCAGAAACTATACCAAGTAAACATTTTGGATAAAGATTCTGCCCCCATGAAGTTTATATCCTCTTATCAGAGTCGGACAGAAGTGATAAGTTATGAAGAAATTTAGGTATTATGTAAGAAGGCAACAAGTTCTATAAAATAAAGAAAAAACTACATAAGGCAGAGAAGAGAGCCTAGAAGTGCCATAGTCATCAGGGGAGACCTCACTGGGAAAGTGCCATTTAGGCAAAGATTTATAGGGGATTAGAATACAATTCTGAGTTCCTGGCACATTTCTAGGGCTAGCAACACTGTAGTAAATAGTACAAAATACTTCCCTAGAGAAATTTACATTCTAGTGAAGGAGCTCAATCATAAATAAACAAAAAATATAGTGTAATGTCAAAAGACAAACCTCAAAAAGAAAAATAAAGACCCTGGAATAGAGTAGGGGTCAGCAAACTTATTCTGGAAAGAGCCAGATAGTAATTTTTTTTTCAGATGGTAAATATTTTGAAGTTTCTGGCATAGTTTCTGACACAACTACTCAATTTTACCTTTGTCATATGTATGTACTAATGCATAATAAGTAAATTAATGGGCATGGATGTGTTTCAATAAAACTTTAGTTATAAAAATAAGCAGTTTGCACAAATTGGTCAGTAGGCCATAGTTTTTAATCCCTGGTCATGGGAATCTTTGAGAATATATTTTAGCAGAGAATTGAATGAATGAATAAAAGTTTTGGTAGTAATCTAGAGAAAGAATTTCCTACATGGGAGGAAACATAAGTGCAAAGGCTTGATTGACAGGTATGAGCCTTGAAGTCAAGTGAACAAAAGGAAGAAGTATAGGAAAATGGGTATATAATAGACTTCATTGCTGGTCACAGTCATTTATTTCTGTCTGTATACACATTGTTTGCCATGTGATATTGTAGGTCTCCTCTTAAGGGGAGTAGCACATTTTCCTAGCCTTGACTTTGCATTTAGCCATATGACTTCCTTTGGTCATTAGAATAAAGTGACAATATGCCAGTTCTGAGTCTATGGGTTAAGAGACCTTGTCTGTTTCTGCTCTCTCTCTCTCTCTCTCTTACACATCTGCCATTGTGATGACAAGAGCTCAGGCTAGCCTTCTGGTCCCTCTAGGAGCAGAGCCACCCAGTCAAGCAATCCCAGTTGAGTCCAGCCAGGATCAGCCAACTCTTAGCCAAGCTCTAGACACTTAAGGGATAATCACTACTGTCTTAAGCCATTGAATTTTCAGGTTGTTTGTTATCTAGAAATAGTTTTTTTGAGACAGAAATGTAGCCAAGAGGGCAGATCATGGCAGGCTTGTGATTATGGTAGGAACTTTAGATTTTGTTCTGTGAGAAAGAACACCATTTGAATGTTGAGGGTATAGGGAAGGCAAAATTTGGTTCATATTGTAGATAGGACATCAGGGTTACTGTATGTGGAACATACGTGGAATATGGATGACCTCTCAGGAGACTTTTACAGCAGATGGGTGACAGCAGCTAAACTAAGGGGGCAGAAGTGAAGGAGAAGGGTTATGGTCAGATTTGGGATACATTCTGAAGGCAAAACTGAAGTGATTATTTACATGGAGTTGATGTGGTAAGAGAAAGAGGATAATCAAGGATGGCTCTGAAATTCTTGTCCTGAACAAATGTCTAAATATTGGTACATTTGCTGAAATAGAGAGTGACCTAGAGGATGAGTACATTGAAACTGGAAAAGAATATAGAATAGAGATCAAGATCAACAGAGAAATATTTTGCTAATATGAAATCATTATTTTTTTAATTTGCATAAGACTGTGTAGGTACACTTTATAAGTCACTGTATTAGCTTGGGCTGTTATAACAAGATACCACACACTAAGTGGCATAAACAGACATTTGTTTTCTCATTGCTCTGGAGGCTGGAAGTACAAGATCAAGGTGCCATCAGTGTTGGTTTCTAGTGAAACCTCTCTTCCTGGCTTGTGGAGGGCCACCTTCTTGCTGTGTCCTCACTTGGCCTTTCCACTGTTTGTGTGTGGAAAGAGAGATCTCTTCTGTCTCTTTCCTTTCCTAAAAACATACCAGTCCTTTAGGACTAGGACTCCTCCCTTATGTTCTCATTTAATCTTAATTACCTCCTTAAAGGTCCTTTCTCCAAATCTGGTCATGCTGGGGGTTAGGGTTTCAATGTATGAATTTGAGAGAGAACACAAGTAAGTCCATGACAACTACCTTTATTTATAACAAGCATAATGGACTAAAGCAACTTGAGTTGAACTCTGGTTAGCACTAACTTTTTTTGTTTCCTGTGTATAGAGAAGTTTTTGAAAGTATTGTATATATTCTTTATTCTTATTCTTTTCAATTAAGTTTCTTTCTTATCTTTCCACTAAAATTTTTCTTGTTGAAGTCCGAACTGACGGCCATAGGCTTTATCCCATAGTTCCTTTTCTTCTCTCTTCTTGAATCCTCTTCAGATTTGACACAGTCGACCGTACCCTCTATGAGACACCCTATTCTAGATGATTCCTCACTCTCTATTTCCATCTAACTTCTCTAAGAATTCCTCACAGTTAGCTTTGCTGGCTCTTCTGTGAGTACTGAAATGCCTCAGGGCATAGGCCCAGACTATGTTTTGTTTTGTTTTGTTTTGTTTTTCTAAAGCAGTCTGTCCCCAGATCTCATCAGACCTCCTGACTTGACATAAAACCTATTGGCTATTATCTCTCAGCTTTACTTATTCAATGTGACATTTTCACTTTGATCAAGACTTTTGTACCTACCTGAACCCTTGACTTCTCCACTTAGGTAGATAGTAAAAATATTAATAGTCATCTCATCAAGTATAAAAAGAACACTTGACTTACCCCTAGACCAAACTAGACCCTCTACCAGTTTTCTTCACCTGAGTAAATGGCACCATCATCAACTCTGCCGATGAGGCCTTACACCTAGAAGTCTTCCACCTAGAAGTCTTCCTTAGGTCTGCTGTTTTCCAACTCCTCATCTTTAATCTATTAGAAATCCTTCCAGTTTACCTCCCTCCGCATTCTGCTACATGCTAACATTTTCACTGTAACCACCTACTAGGTATTAAAAACAAAACTTGCAGTTTAATAAAAGGGTTGCTGGCACTTTTAGTTCAAATGTATGACTCCTTTGTAACTCCTTCACTGAAGCATGTGGCAAACACAAGTGAAGAAATGAAGAAAAAGAATGTAGGTAGCTTAATAAGCAAGCTTTGCTAAGATTTTTTTAAGAACGCAAAATGCAAGTGGAAAGAACATTATTTAGCATCCTATGATGTTTATTGACTTGTGGGAATCTAATTTCAGACAGAAAACAAATGCACCTAGGACAAAAGTACTTTTGGGGGAATCTATTATCCAACTGAATGGTAGGTAGGTAGGATGAAATCCCGTAACAAGTCAGTTTGTGTGGCACTGTCCTTTCAAGCCTAAAGGAAGAGGCTGTTCATGCTAACAAGGGACAACTCTTCCATAGCAGCCAAGTCCCTCATGGGAGAATGGTGAAATATTGGCGGGCGGGGGGGGGGGGAATCCTGGGTACTTTTTGGAGTCCTTCAAACTTAACTGCTTCATCTGCATAGGAGATGGGCTATACCGTTATCACTGCCGTAACAAGATAAATCCATGCTATGACAAAGAAAAAAAATGAAATAGTAAAAAGCGAGCAGCCCTCTTAAAAATCCATAAAATCATTATGCAGTTTTAACCAATTACAGGTCTGCTTTCAGTTAAAAAAGTGCCAAGAGCCAACCACAGAAATGAGTCAGAATGGAAATTTAATTGAAGACTGCCCGCCAGCATCCATTGAAAAGACTATTTTGAGAGAGCTTTTGGAGATCAGTATAGAAGCCATATTTGATTTGCTTTAGGAACTGTTAAATTCAGACTAGAGAAATGGCCTCCTCTATGGTACAGATAGTAAGCCCCCTGCACTGAATTTTCATTATCTTCCACCAAGTGCTTAGAGTTGAAGGAAATAAAGAAACTTCAACTGTCTATTAAGGTTATTTAGCAGGGCTGGATAAATAATTTGTAAGACCCAATGCAAAATAAAATTGGGGGGCTCCTTGTTTGAAATAAGGAAAAATGGTTGCTCAAAGTACTAAAATATAATCTTTTCTTTTCTTTTGAGATCTATTTCTTGACCTTTTAATGTCTTTCATTAACTTTCTAACATTGCACTGACTCAGGGAGGTGAATACTCAGGGTCAGTACAGACCCTCAAAGGCAACCCAGGGCTCAATCTGAGCCACCAGTCCAACTTGTCAATCTCCCTTTTGTGTGCTGGCCACCCAAGCCATGTGGACAGCTAACCCTGAGGGAGTCCAACCTCCAGGAGGGCATGCTAGGAACCTTGCTCAGGACAGGATAAAAGCTTTCCACCCCACCACCCCTCCTACATCCTGTGCAAAAAAGCTGTAAAGCTGCTAATCCTGAGTGGGTAGGACAGCAACTGTGATACCCTGCCCTGAAATACTGTGGGGTATAGGCATATGCAATCCCAAACCTCTCCATGGTCTTCTCCACGGCCCACCTGGGGTGGAGGGCAATGCAGAATGTGAGCCTTCCCTTGATGACCTGACTCTGCCCTTGGTTGAGGGTGGTGGTGGGAGCAGAGCAGGAGGTAGGAAGTGTGGCAGGCTTGAGGCCCAGAGGGTAGAGAATGGGTTGCCAAGAACCCATACCAGGAAGGTGGGAAGGCAGCAGGAGACTTCATTACATATTAGCTGAGGCTCCAAGCCCCATCTCCTCATGTTCTATGGTCCCATCACACTTCACTTATAAAACACAAATTCAAAGATTAAAATTATCTTATTAAAGATTTTATTTATTTATTTGCAGAGAGAGAGATCACAAGTAGTCAAAGAGGCAGTCAGAAAGACTCCCCACTGAGCAGAGAGCCTGATGGGGTCTCAATCCCAGGACCCTGAGATCATGACCTGAGCCGAAGGCAGAGGCTTAACCCATTGAGCCACACAGGTTCCCCTCAAAGATTAAAATTATTAATAATTCCAAAACAGTGACTGTAGAGCAAGAAGCCTCCTGTCTTCCAATCTCAAGGTCATGTGTGACTGCACTTGTCATATGTCCATGAAACTGACCCTGATGGAAAATGAATTTGCTGGTGATATCAAAGTGTTCTGATCCTTGAGGTCTTGGAGGAGCGGTGAGCCTTTGTCAACTGTTATCCAACAAACACAATCTTTTTTTTTTTTTTTTAAGATTTTATGTATTTATTTGACGGAGAGAGAGAGAGGCAGAGAGGACAAGCAGGTGAGGGGGTGGATAGGGATGGCAGAGGGAGAAGGAGAAGCAGACTCCCTGCTGAGCAAGGAGCCCCATACAGGGTTGGATCCCAGGATCCCTGAGCTG
Organism: Meles meles; assembly: GCF_922984935.1. NCBI lineage: Eukaryota > Metazoa > Chordata > Mammalia > Carnivora > Mustelidae > Meles > Meles meles. The sequence continues at coordinate 44,065,932 of NC_060066.1, read as the reverse complement.
AAGGCAGACACTTAACCAACTGAGCCACCCAGGTGCCCCAATATATACAATTTTATTTTTAAAAAAGAACTTTCTATTTCAGTAAGACAAGAAAGACAAGGCATTTTAGAAATTTTAAAAACAGTATAGCTTTTATTTCCTGTACTTATCAACATCATCCACAGTAGTACTAGGAGAACTTGCTGAAGACAAAAATGAGTTAATTTGGAGTCTGTTTCTAGACAGTGCCATTCTAATCAGAGTGTGATTAAGGCATTGCTCCAAGCAGTCTTGGCTGGCTTCAGTGAGCTCGCACAGTTACAGCTCTCTGAGTCCTTTCCAGCCTGGACCGGATTAGTGCTCATCGAAGCCTCCCAGAGCCCACCGCTCCTCTTTCCTTAGGACTCCATTCCTTTATTAGTATTGCTGTTCAAACCCTCTCCGGCAGCCTCCAGTGTCCTTTATGATGAACCACGGCACACACTTACAATACTATTGCGGTTGATCGTTTTTATTGAGGTATATATTTGAAAAACCTAAAAAAAAACTTAAAGGTAACTAATAATTTTGAGCTTCTTCATATCTTTGCACATACCATCTCATAGTTGTAATTCCACCTCTTCTTTTTTTTTTTGTAGTGTGATATTCCTTCTTTGGGGGAGTGATTAGTTATAATCCATCATATTTAATTATTATAATTATATATATAATTTGAAGTATAAATGTATTTAATTATGTTGTTTGTAATACTTCTTGAATGCTTAGTACCTATCAGCAATACCTAAACCCCCTTAATCTCCACAACAGGCCTATGAAGTAAGCACCCTGATTACTGTTTACATATGAAGAAACTGACTTGCAAAACGGCTGAGTAACTTGCTTAAATACATAAAACTGGTTGATTGAGGTCTTACTATGATCCAGGCACCATTCTATATAGATTAATGTATTTCATGCCTACTGCTATTCTTTGGTATTGTACAACTGTTATGCCCATTTTAGAGATGAAGAAATTTGACATTGGCAAGGCTGATTTTCTCAAGGACACACAGATATTGCCCTAAAGGAGAAGAGGCAGGATTTTACTACAGGCTTTTGGATATATGAGATGGTGTTTTCATGTATTGCACTATTTGTGGAAGGTTGTATTTTACCAGTATGGTCAGAGCAGTATTTCTATTCCAACTCCTCTTCCAGAACCTTGAACTCCATCATCAGGAGATGGAGTCTATTTTCCCTCCTCTTGAAGCTGTGTGGGCATTCTGACCATCATGGCAAGTAGCAATGCAGGGGAAGTGATGTCACATGACCTTTGGGGGCTAAGTCAGGAGGGGCATGACTGCATCTACCTAGCTTGCTCACGATGCTCATCCTTGGCACTCAGCCACTGTAGGAGACCGAGTCGTGGCTCCTCAAAAATGTTCATGGCCTACTCCCTAGAATCCATGAATACGTTACTGTACATGGTAATCACAAGGTTCCTTAAAAGTAGAAGGGACAGGGACGCCTGGGTGGCTCAGTGGGTTAGGGCCTCTGCCTTCGGCTCAGGTCATGATCTCAAGGTCCTGGGATCGAGCCCCACATTGGGCTCTCTGCTCGCCGGGGAGCCTGCTTCCCCCCTCTCTCTGCCTGCCTCTCTGCCTACTTGTGACCTCTGTCTGTCAAATAAATAAATAAAATCTTTAAAAAAAAAAGTAGAAGGGACAGAAAGTTCTGAATCAGAAGGAGCAGGGACTATAGTATGCTCACAGAGTGGGAGGCAGGAGCATGTTAGTCAGAGGAAGATCTCATTATGGAAGAAAGGCACAGAGAGAGGCAATATCTCTGGTGTTGAAGATGAAGGAAGGGGATCAGGAGCAAAGGAATGTGGACAGTCTCTACAAATTGGGCAAAGGAAATGGAATCTCCCTGAGAGCCTCCAGAAAGAAATACAACCCCACAATACTTTGATTTTACTCCAGTGATCTCTCTATCATAATTTTGTCTTATAGACCTACAAGATGATACATCTGTGTTGTTTCAAGCCACTAAGTTTTTTTACTTTGTTGAAGCAGTAATAGAAAACTCATAGAGCTGCCATGCTGTGAGAAAGTGTTTCAACCGATAACCCAAACTAAAGACTCAGACAACAGCCAGCAGCCTTCACTAGAGAGTGAGTGAGTGAGTGAGTGAGTGAGTGAGCTGTCAGAAGATTCCAGCTTCCAGCCTTTGAGATGTCCTTCTACATCAAGTGGAGCAGACTTGAGCTCTCCCTGTTGAGCCCTCTTATATATCTGGAGGGATTGTCAAAAAACAAAAAGTAAATGAAAGAACACATATGAGATGGTCAGTGTTACTTTATTCCATGCTTTGATCAGCTAGGGAAACTTTCTAGTCTATGAAGTAATTGTTGATAACTGAGTTTCATAATTGATGTATTCATAAGTTATAGTAAGGATGAATCTATGCCTAACTGCAAGGATTTCCTATCCAGTTAAAATATTAGACTCATGCTTAAGAATAAGATTCTAGAAAAATAAGAAATAAATAAGGAAGTAGGTCGATGGCCACCCTCACCATTAGAAGAATCACCCATCTCCAAGATGCAGCCTTATTGTTCTCTGCTGGTTAAAGTACTGCTGCAAGTGTCACGGTCTTTGAAAAACATTCCATCTGGATGATTCCTGAAATTCGCATGACTAACCAAGAACTTTGATTTCACAATGCAAAGCTTGCAGAATACACAGAAAATCATGGAGGATCATCTAACAAATACAGGTACCTATCTTAATTCAGATTTTTTTCTCTTTTTTGGATAAAAGAAAATGTCACAGAGTTACCATGGTCGTGAATTTGGCATTGTTATTTTTAGCCACGCATGTTTTTTGTATTTTTCGCCCCTCAAAGAAAATAATATTGTTTTGCATCTTTTCACACTTCGTGTATGGTATCATCAAGCTGAAACTTAATTTTTGGTTACTATTATATTTTTTAAGTTTTATTCATTGATACTCATACATCTAGCTTATTAATATTTAATGGCATATTCTTTCTGTTGTTAATGGACCCTTATGTTTTATTTTTGGTTTGTTTTAGCTTTTCATTTTAACCAAAAATGTTGTAATCTGTTCTTTACACATCTCATTGGGTACATATGCTAAAGTTCACTGCATTATGTATTTAGTGATGAAGCTGATGAGATAAAGGAGATATCCATCTTCAAATTTGTTAGATATTACCAGATTGTTCTCCAAATTTTCATTCCATCACAGTATAAAAGATTTCCACTGTTCTATATTCTTGCTTACATCTGCTATTATCAAACGTTTTATGTTTTGCCAAACTAAGTCTGGAATTGTATCTAATTGTGGTTTACCCAAATTATGAGGGAAGCTAGGCAACTTTTCAGATGTTTATAGAACAATTATTTTTGTCTTTTCTGTGAATTACCTCTTTATACCCTCTGCCTATTTTTTAAAAATATTTTATTTATTTATTTGACAGAGAGATTACACGTAGACAGAGAGGCAGGCAGAGAGAGAGGGAAGCAGGCTCCCTGCTGAGCAGAGAGCCCGATGCGGGACTCGATCTCAGGACCCTGAGATCATGACCTGAGCCGAAGGCAGTGGCTTAACCTACTGAGCCACCTAGGCGCCCCTCTGCCTATTTTTCTATTGAGCTTTGTGTGTGGTCTCATTTGTAAGCATCTTTATATTCTGGTATTATAATTTGTTTTGTTATATACTTTGCAAAAGTCCTCTCCCAGTGTTGTGGTATATCTGTTTATCTTGCTTATGATGTCCTTTGTGTAACATGTGCTTAAATTTGAACATAGTCAGCTTTATACTTTCTTCAATAATGTGTGCATTTATTTCTTATTTACTGTACCTCAAGATGATACATATATTTTTTAAATACTTTCTTCTGAACTTTTTATCTTTTTGATCCATCGGGAATTTACCTTTTGTGTATAGTGATAGGGATTTGATTTTATCTTTTTCCACAGAGAGATTTCATTTCTCAGCAGCATTTATTGAATAGTGTCATTATGCCCCACTAATTTTTAATGATATCTCTCTTACATTGTGTGTGTGTATGTAAGTATATATGCATATATATATAGATGAAATTACTGTAGCTCTGAGTTTGCATACACTATTATTTCTGTCTGGAATGTCCTTTCTCTGTTGATTTGCAAATATTCTACTTAATTATTAAGTCCTAGCTTAACTATCACCTCCTTTATGAGATGGATGTCTCCCTTCTTCCTCCTTCTCTATGTTGATCACAACCTCATTGCGACATGCATTGGACCATAGATATTTATGTGAAGAGAGTTTTCCCTGCCAGATTTTTAGCTTTTTTGAGGCTAAACACATTGTCCTGCTATTTTATACTGTCAAACACCTTGTAGATATTTAATAAGATTAAATAAATGAATACATTAATGAGTGAATCTTCAAAACAGAACAGCTTGAGTGACACTTGGTAAATCTGAATAATTCATCTTCATATCTCTGGCCCCTCTTTTCCCTTGTTTTGCTGACTCTGTTGTGTAGAGACTTTAATGTAGTTATTATGGATGAAATTCTTCTTTCTAAAAATTGCTGCTTATGACCATAATTTGTAGAGATACAATCTTACTTACTAGATTCTTCATTTCTGTTTTTTTGTTTTTGTTCTTGTTTTTTAATAAATGATGTCTGAAGACTAAATCAGCAAACTTACCTACATGGTAATCTGCTTTATCTAAAAATCTCCAATGCTATCATGTTGAGGTAGAAGGCCAACTTTGCATTCTAAATAAGCTGCTGTTTGGTACATAAAGCTAAAATTCACAAAGCACACTAACAGCTGTAAACTCTCCCAGTTTTACTTAATAATGTTTGGAAACTCTATAGTTCCTATAAGATGTAGAGACTCCATAATTGGTTATTGAATATTTACATGATAATAAACATATATATCTTCACATTCCTTAATCTTGAGGGTTTATAAGACCTGGGACCCTCACAGGTACTAAGGAGCATAACTAACTTCTGTACATTATTTCCATCAAATTACACATCCAATGAAGCAAGATAGGCATCAGCATTGTCAATATGACCCTGGAAGTTACCATAGTCATTTGCTTCCGGTATTATTTGAAAGTCAATTTAGACCACCTATATTGTTTCCACTTCAGTAAGTACTCAAATGATTAGCAGTCCTCCTTTTTTGCTGTCAAATTTACTATTGACTAAACTCACAGTAATAAATGCTAGCATTGACTACAACAGTTCAAAAGAGTGAAAAACACTCTATACAAAAAAGCATGGTCATCAAAATCTCCTACTCAGCCAGTCAGCTTTGGCTGCAAGATTTACCTTTACTTGGGAATGTGGAAGTTTGGGTTTCACATTGCTACAGGTCAACAAATCATACAGTTAGCTCTGCCTGGTTTAGAAGAGTCTGGTTACAGCCAGTTCCACACTATTTCTGCACCAGGTTAAACTGTGTCTCTGAAACCTCTAATTCGCTTAAGGAAAGAGCAACCACTTCCATGATTTCACCCAAATTATCTTTTTAAGCCATTCTAAACAGGTTGAGCTTTCCTCTAGATCTTTCCTTTCCTCATGTCTAGAAATATTCTTTCATGTTTGACTTTTCAAGGTGTTTGTTCTACTGATATAATTTCTAAAACTGGTCTTTTCAGTTCCTGCCTTGCTTAATCTATTAACAGTTGAGTTTTCTTTCTTTCGTAATTCTTTCCTGGTGGATTTCCCTGTTGAATACTTCTCGTGTCTACTCTCCTATGCCTACCCCTCACCCTGCACACAACACTTTTCAACTTTCTTTCCCCCTCAGCCATATGGGTTCTAATTTTCTCATTCTCCTCTGTTCATGTCTTTGTGAACAAAATAAAACAAAAAACCAACTCGTTTTTATCTCAAATTAGTGCCTTAAGTCCCAAATTTACATTTAAATTACTCTTATCTATAACCTCTGCTAGACTTTTTCTCTCTTTGCTAGTCTCTAACAAGAGATGGTTGGAAGAGTTCCCTAAGGTCTGTTTCATGTCTGTCATAAACATAACTCTGTGACTCAGTGAATCTAACAGTCTATCCTCTCTGGTAACCTCAAATGATAGTGGCTTCTTTACCATCCAATAGGCTACCTTTCCTATGTAATATCTTGAGGAGTTCTCTGGCCTTCAGCACATTCAGTGTAAAACTGGATCAGGAAAAATAAGAACCAGCCAGTTCCAGCATCCTACCTAGAGGCATTCATCTTAGCCCAACATGAAGCCACCTGGTTGGGAGGATGGGGCAAATGCAGGAGATGCTGCTAAAGGGAGAATGGATGAGGCTTAGTCACAGGGAAAGATAAAAGCCCATCCTAAGGGATGGCAGCCAAAGGAACTAGGCCAGCATTAGCCTTCAGGGAAACCTTGATAGGAAAGAGCAAACAGAAATTTAGAACTTGGTTTAGAACTTGGAAATTTACAACTAAGTTTAGAACTTAGAAATTTATGACAGATACTTTTTTTCTTTAGTAAGGTATTTATTTGGAAATTGAGTTTAGGGTCCTGAAACAAAGTAAGAGGCACTTGCAAGGCCTGCCAATAGATGCAGAATCAGAGTTAAAGGTAAGAAGTGTAGAAGGGAGCAGGAGCCCAGAGTCTTTAGTTTTTTTGTACCCTCTTCCCCAAAGGACATAATTCTGAATGCAATGAGCAGAAATAGATGGACTTTATTTTTAGCTAAGGTACGTCTGTTAGAATGCCTCTCATGAAATTCCTTATTGCGCAATGCAACTGCTATGCCATCTAGGTAATACAAGTTATACAGTTGTATTTCCTCCAGTCTGGTAGATAGCACAACAGAAGACTGCAAATGGTCTGCTTTAGAAAAGATATCTCTCTCTGAACAAGGAGAACTCTTGAAAAGAATTGTCTACTTTCTGAAATGAAAATTGGTAAAGATTATATCTCTCAGAAGTTTGATTTATTGAGCAGTCTTTTTAATTTTTCAAAGAAAATATCTTTGAATCAAGAATATGCATGCTACAAATCCTTCTGGAAAATAGGTGTTTGGATTGAATAGCTTTAAAGTTAAAATATTTATATTTATTTTAGTATATATATATATTTATAATTATATGTCTGTGTGTGTGTATACACTCTCCTCTAAACCAGGCAGAGCTAACTGTGTGTGTGTGTGTGTGTGTACCCATTCTATAGCCAAGTAAGGTAGCTGTTGTTCCTAGATCCACTTTGCAGAGGAGGATATGGAGGTTCAGAATGATCAAGTACATTAAAGTTGGTTACATAGAGCAAAAAGTGAAGCTGGGATTTAAACTCTATTGGCTTTAAGCCCTATGCTTATCATAGTTCATTCCCAGTAGCTTTTACCCAGACTGTGATGTATTTATAAGGGTATATTCTTGCACATCTCTCAACTAGTATGTACTTAGTAAATTAATCAGAGAATATAACAGGCACAATGAACATCTCAGCAGAGTCACCTACATTTTCCCTGCCCTTACATTTCCTTTCTCCATCCCCTACCCAACACTGGGTCACAAAGGCACCCACCGTTCCTCCCTTGTTTCCTTCCTTTCTTCCTTGATTCTTCCCTTGTTTCCTCCCTTCCTTCCTTCCTCTCTCTGTTTGCTTTTTAGGGTTTGTATGGACAGTGGTGCCATATACTTTAGAGCTCCCTGGCAGAAGGAAGAGCCATTCATTGATTCCTTGATTAAATCATTCACTGAGTATTGAGCCATCACTCCTTGCAAGTACTTGTGTGAGGTGGATAACTGGGCATCATAGAATGTCTATGCTAATGGATATAACAGTCTAATCTCTTTTGCTCTGTGTAATTGGATAAGGTTTCAAATGGTTGAGGTTGGAGGAATTTAAGAAAATGAATCTCAGTTCAAATAATCAAGAAGTCCCATATGAAGAAGAAATTGAGCTGATTCTCATTCAGCTCTAAAATTCATTCTAGCCCCTAACCACATATTTTCAAATATCAGTGTGGAATGAATGCCACAAAGGCCTAAGTCAATGTCAACTGGTACAGTGCATATCTCTCCCCATCAAAGTAAATGATTCCAAGAGTGCCTCTTTTAGCCTTACCTCTCCTGCTTGTCCATCCCTCTGCTTGGAGTAAAATGCCTGCTGATGGCACTTCCTGGCACAACAGCAACTCTGATATTTCCAGTGCACTTTGCCTTTTGGTGCTCCCTTAACTCAATGACCTACTGGTGCTGGCCAGAGCTGCATTAACCAGGTCCCGCCCGCACGGGAGAAATTCCTTTCATTCATCAGCAGATAAGGAGTTTTGACAAGCCTCCCTGGGGAGCAAAAGGGGAAAACATGCACACAAAAGATTGCCCTATAATACTGAGAAGCACAAAGTGAAGGAGCCAGAGACAGACCGAAGGAAGCTTTGAGGCAGCCCGGGCAGACAGGGAGTCTGCTATCAGAATTCAGTGCGATGCAGTCCAGAGCCCTCTCTTTGTCTCTACCTGCTTCTTCTCAATGTCACTATCAGCCCACAGTTTGAGACAAAACAGACCCCCAGAAGTATTCCAGTAACTCCTCAGGACCACCAGGGCAAAAACAAAAACATTCAGAGCTTGACACTTACCAGGGCAGCTTGCCAAGTGTATCACATGTGAAAAGGGCTGCTCAGAGAGAATAATCTTGTTCATGTTCACAAGGCGGGGTGTTAAGTCTCTGAGAACCCAGGGCATTTTCCATCCAGGGCAGCCTACAAGGGCTAGGGAAAGCACTTTTCTCTGAAGTGCCAGAAAGGGCAATTATGCATTTTGTGGACGTTAAGGCTGAAGGAGAACATGAAAGGTCAGTTGTGGGAGAATAAGGAGAATTAGTCTAACTTCTTGCCTTCAAGTCTGAATACACTGAAATGATCCCACCTTGCAAGTCTATTTCACACATTCTTTACACGTCTTTTTGGTAAACCTGGCCTTGAGGAATTCTGACCCAACATAAGAGTTTCATAATGCATTTATTTTGATGTATCACAGTCTAATCAAGGTGATCAGGTGGGTTTTCCCACTCGACCAAACTTTTCTTCAGTAGTCTAACAAGTATGTCTAGAGCATGCGCCTACTACTGGTCAGGCAAGCTCTAAGTGCTAGCACAGAATCAAGGAACAAAACAGATAATAAAACCTCTTCCTCTTGAATCTTATCCTCTAGAAGGGTTTTCCAGGTACACAGTATATCAATTATGGCAGGGAATTTGGTAATTCTCTAAAACTAAACTAAAACTGATGTCACAACTCTTTGTTAAACACTTAGTACGTGTTGTACAGTGTCTTTTAGGTGCTGGGCTGGGGATAAAGCAAGAACCAGACATAAACACCCTTATTCCTCCCATTTCTTATATTCTCGTGGGCTGTGCGCATCATTTAATTCTGCTCTCACATCCATTTCTTACCCTTCTCTGCTCCTCTGTGGTGGGAGAGTGAAGAGGGATAATCCCTGCATGCTGTATTTCCTAGTTTCCTTTGTCAAATGGCTTTTGACCTGTTCTTCCAAGAGTGGGCACCTCAACTTTGGAGGGAAGGAGGAAGTCAGCAGCCCTGCTGCTTCTTTTCCTCTCTGTCTGAGGAGATGACTGTCTCTCCTGTGGACACCAGTTCTGCTAGCCATGATTCGAAGTCCTGAGAGACACCCCTTACTTTGGAGCTCTGGTAAAGTCTCCTCTTCCCATTGTCTCTCCAGATCCTTTGGATGATAGCAGCTTCTTGTTCTGAGTTGCTTCACCAGCTCCCTTTTAATTTCTCTGTTTTTTGATAACCTGTGTAACCAAATTCTTGCATTAAATTTCCTGTCTTTGAAAAACCTAAACAGTTTTTGTTTTCCCTAAGTGGGAAAGAGTTTTGATCAAGATATTGAAAATGTAATTAGGAGACAAAAGGGGAAGAGTGGATGTATAAGAGATGGTATGTATAAGAGAAAATGCTGACTATATTAGTTTGCCCAGACTCCCATAACAAATACTACTAACTAGGGGGTTTAAATAACAGAAATTAATTTTCTTGCAGTTCTGGAGGCAGAAAGTTTGAGATCAAGGTGTTAGCAGGTTTAGCAGCTTCTGAGCCCTCTCTTTGGCTTGCAGAGGGCTGTTTTCTCTCCATGTTCCTGTCTCCTCATTTTTCTGCATTCCTACCCCTGGTAACTCTTCTTATAAGGATATCCACCTTAATAGCCTCTTTAAAGATTCTATCTCCAAATATAGTCACATTCTAATGTGTTGAGGATTAGGGTTTCAACATACAAATTTAAGGAGACATAATTCAGTCCATAACACTGACCTCATTGAAAGGTCAGGAAGGCCTAAGAATGACATCAACAAATAGAGTAGCAGGAAAGGCTTTGGAGCCATATATGCATTTATTTGATTTTCATATACTTGACACACTTTAGTCAACACAATGTGCCATCCACTAGGAATGTAGGCCTGAATAAGAGAAAGGTTCTCTCCTGTCCTTACACTGCGTAGGAAAGGACAGATGGGCAAGCTGTGAAACAATGCAAATATAACGTGATTCATCTCAGGATGCATTAAATATAGGGAGTCATTGAGGTAAGGAGAACAGGAGCATCTCTCTCTGTTAAGAAGGTCAACAATGGCTTCCTTGAAGTGGATACCATCTAGGTCAAGTCTTCAGAAAACTAAAGTATTAGGCAAGTGAAGAAAGCATTGAGAGTAGGAAGAAAATTCTAGGCACATACAAAAGCATGTTTTCTAGAGGGTAGACCTGTGAGTGAAAGATAGCATAGCATGCTGATCCTTCATGACGCTGAAAGGACAGTTCTTTGTATTTTTACAAGAACTGAAATTATTTCTCAATATTCATTGAAGTTGTGCTCTTTGTGGCTCTTTTAAAAAATATTTGTTGTTGGTCCCTAAATATCTTTGGGCTACTATTTTGCTTTCTCCTATTTGTTTATTTTGTTTTGTTTTGTTTTGTTTTAGTTTGTTTCCATCTATGAGAGAAGGTCATAGTGCTCTTCCTTGATCATTTTGTCTGTAATTTTGGTGTGGCTTTCTCCCCTTTGGCACCTACAATCCTGGGGGCCCAAGATGGTGCAACTTCCAGGAAGCTGCTGGGAGTGTTATCAGAGAAATGGGAGGAATAGGGAAGGCCTTTAAAATTCTGTTTTGTAACTTATTTGCATCTACATTTTCAATGAGGATATTCCTTCCCTTCTTAGCCATATCTCTGTGGTTAATGAAGTATTCCACAGCATTGGGCACACATGGTTGGCCCCAACCCAATGTCAATAATAAAATTAAAAAATAAAGCTTTTGTCTTGTTGCTCTTTTTCAGCTATTTCAGTAATCTCTTCCCTTACTGCCTATCCTCTGAAAAAGTTCAGTCTACAAGAATTTATGTAGATTTCTGGTTTAAAGAATAAACCAAGTGCCCAGTGGCATTGTTTAAGAAGGAGAATAATTAAAAAATAATGTTTATAACATTATAAAAACCTACGGGCACTTGAAGATTTTGCATTTAATCATATATATCATACATAAAAGCCTTACAGAAGTCCCCAAAGAGTCATTAAAATCTTTAGATAGGGACTTTTTCTTTGAAAAACTCTGGTTTAGTAATTCTAAAAAAGTCTTCTGCACGTAATTTTTCTATCCAGAGCAAAAGGACACTTGAGTATTCATCAGTGCCAGCTTAGTAGATTTAAGATGAGATGACTTTATCATCAGGACTAAACTGCATGCTATTGACATGAAATAAGAAGACCATGTGCATCTTACCACCATGAGGATTGATAACATTTGACTTCTGGATTTTCTGAGTTATTAGATTGTTTTAGATATCTACTTCTGTGGAAGAAATAGATTCCACATTGTAACAAGAGAGCACTGAGTTAGATGTAAAGAAGAACTTTGTGTGTCAGGCTGATTAAACACTGGAGCAAATTAGCAGGGGAGCTTATGGAATCACCATCTGTAGAGAAATTTTAAAATAGAATTGACAATTTTCTTCTTTGGATGATTTAGGAAATGCCCCTACTGGCAAAGAGATGGACCAAATGGGCTCTTGAAATCCTTTTTGATTTTCCGCTTCTAAGAGTCTTTCGATGCAGTTCTTGGAAGTATTTATTTCCTAAGTATAATGTAGAACATACTGCCTTTAGCAAAGGTGGTGTGTGTGTGTGTGTGTGTATCCATGTCATTAGGTAGAGGGATGGGAAGGGAACGTTGTGTTACTTAAAAACCAAAATTATCATTTCCTACTAGTCATTTTTACCTATGTGAAATAAATGGAACTTCCTCAGACTTTTTAGAAGCTTGCCACTTTCCTGACCATTTCCTCTCTTTTCTATGCCCACACTTCAAATGTAGGCCCAATCCGGTGCCTACTCTCAGCTCTCTTTTCCACTTATATCCTGTCTCTCCTTAGGCAACTTTATGTTCTCCTGAGCCTTCTGCTCTTGGATGACTTGAAAAATCTGCTTCCACAGCCATGAATATTTCCCTGGGTTATAGACCTGCATTCCAACAAATGCGAGATATAGTTACCTGAGAAGACCTCTCAGCAAATCCAATTCAGCATGTCCCAGACTGAAGCGATGGCAGAACAGAAAAGGGTGCTTTCAGACCCTTAATCTCCACCTTCCCCTTTTATAGTTCATCCTGTGACCTCTTCATCTCTGGCCTGTGCCCACCTCAGTCATTCTTCCTTCCATGTTCTCCATCTGGATCCTCTCATCAATTCAGCCTCATCTTGCCCAGTGACAGTCCCATGACTTAGAATCAAACGGTCAATGAAAGTCATACCTGACCATCTCTGGTACCACACCATTCCCACAGCTTACGATTCTGTGAGTTCACTTGCTTTTCTCAACCTGCTCATTCCTTCTTACCTCTAGCATTTCTTCTGCTTTGAGTAATCTTCCTCCCCTGACAGGAATCCTCCCTCTACACGGTGATACATGGTTCTTGTGTCAGCTCATCTTCTTAGGAACTCTTACTGAATCCCCTTTGATGTGTATTAATCAGCCTGTGTTCACAGACCCTCAGTGTCTTCTTGATATGACTGTGGTACGTGTGTATAGCATTATGAGTGAACCATTTCAGTCTGGGGCTGGACTGTCTACACCACATCCCAGTTATGAGACCATAACAAGTGACTTAATCTCTGTTTCCCTATCTCTAAACATGGGGCTAAAAACTAATACTACCCCCAAAGGAGTGAGGATGAAAATACTCAGCTGGGTACTGGAGGGAATAAAGAGGTGAATATTTTGAACCCCTGAAACTAATGTAATACTGTGTGCTAACTATACTCAAATTAAAAAAAAAAAGTTTAAAAAAGGTGAATGGTCCCTGCATTCAAGCAACTTATAGTCAAATAACTGTAATAATATATGCAACGATATCCAAATAAGTGTAATAAGCTATGAAAGTAACACCTTCTTCTTCATCATCTAATCTTTAACTAATCTTCCTATCAGTTTTTAATCTGAATGAATCCCTCAGTAGATAGGTATTAGTAAAAACTCTCATAACAATCAGGAAAAGCAAGGTCATTGAGCTTTGTTGACCTTTCTTCCGGCTAGGTCAGAATAATTCCCCATAGCATATTCTTAAGTGTTTAACAAGTCTATTTAAATGACTGGTCTATTTGGTTCCTTCAGCATCCATAAAAGATGATGTTACAATGTACAAGAGAGAAGTTCCAGGAGATTTCTTTTTCTAAGATTTACTTTTCCTCCAATCATTTCAACAAGCTCTCATATCCCGTAATTTCATTATAAAGAAGTACTGTCATTGTGCAGTAATTATGCCTAGTATTTGTAGTAAGTTATCTCATTGCATCTAAGGTTTTTTCCCCCCTTAAAATGCTTTACCACGTACATTTACTCCTTTACTCTTCCAGGACATTAGTCCTAAGCAATCAAATTGTAATTATGTTTGAATTTATTTGTATCTTCACATTGTTTCCCATTTATCAGTTCTGTGGCAGACTCTCAAAATCTTAAATATCACTTTATTCGGTGTAATGACGATAGTAATGAAAATAAAAATAACAGGAAGTAAAAGAAGAATATAAAAATAATGATGGCTTGAATCAGTTTACAAAATACTTTTTGTACAAAAAAAAGTACAAAACACTTTTCACATCAATGATAGGGGAATTTTATCTGACATGGAGATTGGCCCTCAGACCGATATGTAAGGTGAAGACTGTCTACAGTTTAATTACCCTTAAAAATCCCTTAGAAAGTGCCACATTCAATTTCAACATCCCATTTCTCAGTAAGTCCAAAGATTTCTTTTTTTCTTCTGCCATTGGAACAAATCACTGTTTCTTTGGTTGAGCTCCAGATGAAGCAGTTGGCTTGCGTTTAGGGACCATGTTGCATGAAAAATAAGTATCTTTAAACACTAGAATCACACTCCTGCACCATCAGGTGCTCACATTATGAGAAGCAGCCTGAGAGAGACAGAAGCCTGAGCAGAGACAGCCTAGCCTGTCACTCTCACACTCAGGCGTGTGCTTGGGCACTGGAGGGCTGGGTGGATGGCCCGTGCTATTTCCCATCTCCCTTTGCCTCTCTGTCTCTCTCGGGCTCTAATTCTTTTTCTTTCTTTTTGTGAGCTATGAGCAGATAGGCATAGAGCTCAATATGTTGAAGTCAAAAATGTTATGCTATCATGTTATGCTGTCACTGGCCCCACTTGAATATTTTAATCATGTGATGAGGTAACTCGGGATTTTTATCTTATTTTTTCAAGTGAAAGCCTATTGAAGCTTAGAGTACGCTTGGTAGACTTAAAAACAAAAATGCGGGATGCTCAGTTAAACCTCAATATCAGAAGCAATCAATCATCTTATAGGAAAAGCATGTCCTGTAAAATATTTGGTCATACTTCTCTTAAAAATATTTTTTTGTTTGCCTGCAATTCAACTTTAACTTCAGTTAACCCTGTATTTTATCTCAGAACTCTTGCTCAGAAGTGTTCCTTGGCCTTAAGTCTACTAGTTCCTAGTCCCTTACATTAGCTCCTGATGCTCCTGAGATTTTAAATGTCTTCATCTCTTTGTTTACACGTGAACACTCAATTTGTCTACATTTGAAAAGACTTCCAATTATTGAAATCACTTACAATTTCGATTTTGACTGTAAGTTTACTTAAAGAGAAACAAGCAACATGTACAAATATAATTTATTAGTAAGACAGTCACAAACTGAGGCTCAAATTTGAGCTTAGTTTATTCTTTTTTTTTTTAAGATTTAATTTATTTATGTGACAGAGAGAGAAACAGCACAAGCAGCAGGAGGGACAGAGGGAGAGGGAGAAGTAGGCTCCCTCAAGGAGCAAGGAGCCAGATGCAGAACTTGATCCCAGGACCCTGAGATCATGACCTGAGCGGAAGGCAGTCACTTAACCAACTGAGCCACCCAGGCGCCCTGTCTTAGTTCATTCTTGACAAGGAACTGAGTATCTCCTTAGGTTTTACTTCCAAGATAAAACACCCAACAAACATGATTTTAGGGAATGATGTGAAACCCAGAGAAAAACTGTGAATATAGTAAAGCCCTTTGCTACTCAGATGGCATGGAAAATGTTTAAGCCAAAAGAAAGAAAAAATGTCACATTCATGAGTGTAATGTGCTGGGCTTGTACTCAATATGACATCATTAATAGCCGATGAGAAAGTTCTCTTGGTATTCAACCTTCTGACTCCATTTCACAATAATTGGTATTGATAGCATTTTATTGTGCTATATACTTTGCCGGTACCAAGGCCAATGGATTCTGATCCAGAATATAAGCGATGCTTTAACCAGGCAAGCCAATGTTATGTTATTTTTACTACACTGTGTTACCTGGCAGGCAATTATAGTTCTGGACTTTAGCATTGTTTTCCAAGAATAACAATCATCTAATGTTTAGTTTGGCTAAAGCAGCGTTTGTGATTGGCCACCTGCTAGAAGAAAAATAAGGCATTCCAGTAAACGGAAGATCTGAGGGAAATCACAAAAGGTTTTAAGAAAGGAGGTCGAATGTGCTCTTGGCTACACTAGAAATCATAGGTGGTGAGGGGAAATTAGATAATAGACAAAGGTCTGAGGATTACACATCTTTTGATTATCCTGTAAACACCCCCAAAATGCTATCATCCGTGGACAGGGGGAGAAGGCTCTGAGATTTGTGACATTTCACTGGAATACCTCTGACACTGTATCGTAAACTGGTGGCCAGAATCCCTGAAGAGGATTAGGGAAGCATCCCCAGTGGGTCACGTGGCTGGAACAGCTGACTTGAAAGCAGCTATTTAATCATGAAGCCAATGCAGAGTAGTCTACTGTTTATGGGCCAGGGCCTCAAAGCAAGCCCACCTGGAATAATCCTGAGTTCTGCTACTTACTACCTCTGTGACCCTGGGAAGGTTCTCCTCTCTAAGCCTTAGCTTCCTCATCTGTAAAATGGGAATAAAGATGCTCTCAGGGGTGCCTGGGTGGCTCAGTCATTAAGCGGCTGCCTTTGGCTCAGGTCATAATCCCAGAGTCTGGGAATCGAGCCCCGCATCGGGCTCCCTGCTTGGTAGGAGGCCTGCTTCTCCCTCTGCCACTTACCCTGCTTGTGCTCCCTCTCTCACTATGTTTCTGTCAGATAAATAAAATCTTTAAAAAAAAAAATAAAGATGCTCTCAGGGTGGTTTTGAAGGAATTAGTGGAACTAAGAATAAAGTGCTTATTGTACAATAAATACCATAAATGAAGCTGTTGTTATTACTTATCAGGTACATGAGTAAGGAGATTAAGACTCTGTTTTGCTTATTTGTCGCCTCTTATTCAGCAAGCATTTAGAGAGTGTTGTGTGAAATTATTTCAGGTGCTGGAGGATAGGACTGTTCAGCTCCAGTATGGGGCTGACGATCTCTCCCTGGAACTTCCCCGCACCACTTCGGCCCAATTTGCTACCCATACCTAGAGGGAGAAGGATACATAGGATTACTAAATAAACCATGGTATGAAAGAGCATTCCTGTGCCCATCACTACATACCTCATCTTACGTTATTTAATTCATACAATATCTATGTGGGGTAAGTGTCATATGGCCTGATGATAGATGAGGGAACAGAGGCAGATAGAGTTTTAATAGCATTATCTAAGTTAGGGTACGGCAGAGCTGGGATTTGGACCTAAGTCTGCATGACTGCAAAGAGCATTCATTACCTTAACTACTTACAGTTGGGAGAAAATGTCTGAAAGCCTCTAAATAGATAATTCACCATCCTGATGTGCAAAAAAAAATTGGAAAGGCCAAAACTTTTATCATTTCTGTGGTCACTACAAATTATCTTATCGTGCATCCGGCGTAAAAACTGAAAGCTAATTCTTGTATCAAAGTGCCCTTGTATTAATTCCCTAGTTCTCTTCCATGAATGTGCATTCATTAACATTTCTGTAACTAGTCCTTCTTCTTGCTGATGTGATCAAAATCAAACGGTTAATGAACTAAACCACCCTTGCTAAAAATAATCTCTGCAAAGACCACATGTGGTAATTCTAATGAGCTATTTTACAGTAAATGTGCTTATGAATAGTGTGAAGGAAACAAAGAAACAGAGTTCTCGAAGTGAAATTAAAAACCAGCATTAAATAAAGCCAACCTAAAAAAAAAAAAAAAAAAGCCAACCTCAGGCCATCATACTACATTTTAATTCTGCACTATTTTTTCACCAAAGATAGCATAGCAATTTATTAATAAATAGTCATTCTTAAACATCTACATAGCAATTACGTTTAAACTTCCTTAAAGAGAAACTGAGTCACCAGTTAATTAGCAATTATTCTACTCTTCAAAAGGCAACTCTGAATCAATAATAAGAGCCAAAAGCCCTAGCTCCCTATGTATTTCTGAAAACTTCAAAAAGGGGTTATTCATTTCCCCACTGTTAACATGGGAATATCTGAGGTATTTGTTATTTTGAAATACCCCAATATTTATATACTATGTTTCATAATTAAAATCATATAGTTTCATGGGGAAAATGTTCAAATGTGAAATGGAATATATTAGATTCCAAATGAAACAAGAAACTTTTCAGCTCAGGAGAAATTTGGTTCAGGTCAAGCACAGCCTGGATCTTACAAACCACAGTCCTTCCGTGTGGGGGACAGCATTTGTGAAGACATCGGACATGCTTATGACAAACTTAGAGGAGTGCCCTGTCAACATACTTCTTTAAATATTATTTACAGAAATACAAAGCAATGAAGAAATGGGAGAGCTCCATGATCACCTTATTCCCACTGAAGCTTATTCTCAAGAGTAGTTAGCTAAATGCCTTTCCCAGTGCCCCTCTACACAAAAGAGGCATCATTTATACACTCAGCAAAATAGAAGAGAGAAAGAAAAGCCATTTGCTTGCCACAGTAAGGATGAGCTCACCATGAAGAGAACGTTCGTGTCAATGGAGAGGTTTCCAGTTGGTAACAGACCCCTAGGTGGTCATATTTTTAACCCTCAACTGTCTCATCACTCTTGTCGCTGTCACACACAGCCATTCGGTTCTCCGTCTTGTGAATGTTTCTCACAAAGTGCCTCTCCTTTCATCCTCTGAGGTCCATTTACCACCCTCAGCAACGTTTCATGACCTCATAACATTTTTTCCTGTTTTATTGTTTCAGCTCCCCATCTGTTTTCACCATTCCTAGTCCACACACTCCCAACTGCTCAAAATGCTCTAGAACCTTCAGGAAGCATATATATTTTCCCCCTCGCTCTGGTATGTGCTGGAGAGGCCACAGAATAGTTGAAAGGCCTCTTTGAAGCTGTTGATAGTCCCAAAGAAGGGGGAGAGGAGCATGAGACACAGCGTCTAAGGACACTTTTGAACACTGAAATGCCTTCTGTGCGAGAGAGAGGTGTCCTTATCTCCCAGCACCTGATGTGTTTCAATTCAGAATTTAGTATTAGATGGCAGCTGGAAATGCGACCTTCTTATTGATTTGGTCCCATGAGCAAGTCCATTCCCTTCTCTGTGCCTCAGTGTCTTCAACAATGAAATAAAATGAAGGCCTGAGCATTCTGAAGTAGAAGGACAGGTGCTAAAAAGGAAAAGAAACAAAGAGGGGAGAATTAATTATCTGCCTCGAGCAGGGTCTGCCCTATCATGAAGAAACCAAGTGTGTGAGGAGGCTCCGTAACCATTTTTAGCTTTGGTTTGGAGCAGACAATTTGGGTCCCACGTCCAGGTACCCAGGTTAACGTTGTGTGTTTTACCTGATTTCTCTTCTCTAGTGAGTACCGATACACAGTTTACCAATACCAGGGGCTTAAATCTCACCTAGTTTCAAAATGACAGGATGATAGAGTAATGCTCTAGGGAGCTAAAGGAGGGTTTTTGAGAGCCCACTAATGTTCTGAAGTTGACGAAACAGGCAAAAAACAACTGCACTGCCTTCTTCAGCAACCCAGATGGAATGCAGAGACTGACCACAGTGACTGACAAATCTGGTGAGGAGGGAGGAGGAGGGAGGGGTGCAGGGAAAGATGGGGGAAGAAAATGGAGGAAAGAGAAAACAACAACAACAAAAAAATACATTACCATAAAAATGTTTAAATATCAAAGGAAACTATTTTGGAAGAAACACATGAAACAGCTCTCATCCATCAGCCACACAGCTGGTAGCATCTCTTACTTGGGGCTTTGCCAGTGGGCATTACTGTGTGGAATTACTTTATTACTTTAGAATTCGCAGTATTGTTCAACAGTGACCAATAGCTTCTGGGAAGGCTTAGAAAACTTCAGGAATCTTCAGAGGAGGTGGCATTTAGGAATATTTTAATCTACCTGAAGGTAAAGAAAACCAACGGAGAATGAACTGAATTTTGGAGATTAGTAAATACACATTAAAATTAATATCAAGTGATAGCAGCCTAGCTTCAAAGAAGATGCCGTTTTGCATAGAGAAAAAAGTTAACTTGATCAGTGTCTGGAAGGGCATATTATCTAACAGTGTATTATCATTTGGTTGAGTTTTACTTGCAAGCGGAGACATTTCTCCCTCCCTTCCCGTGAAGTGCTGCTATGGAGAGAAAAATTTTCAAGTTGGACTTAATAAGGATCATCTGTGTACAATTTGCTACTCCCCATCAGTGGTTTCTAGCAATGTTAGGACAGAGGGATGTCTTCTGGGGGCCCAGTATATAGTACTCCTAACTGAAGGATCGTCACACAGAGAAACTTTTCTTCTTTTTTCTGTTGGAGTGCAGAAATACACAAGCACTTGAATTTTCAGGACGATTTAAAAAGGACAGGAACTCTTCAAATAAAAGTCAATTTATGGGATTTAAAAAAACATTTTTCTTATCTTTAAAAAAGGCAACCAGGTGGTATGTGTCCATGTTGAGGCAGGATGTCACAGCTACAAATTGATGTCTTAGCTGGTTTTTCATTGACTTTTATGAAGCCACGTAGACTTCAAACTATTCTTGATGGTGAGCAACTTCCACGAAGTCAGAAGATTTGTAAGCAACATTCATCATGTGTAGGCCACATCACTTTTTCTCAAAAATATTTTTAAGAATACTAAAATATACAAATATACGTATATCCTTAAGCAGATCTATATTCTTTTTTTTTTAAAGATTTTATTTATTTTTATTTTGACAGACAGAGATCACAAGTAGGCAGAGAGGCAGGCAGAGAGAGAAGGAGAAGCAGGCTCCCTGTTGAGCAGAGAGCCCAATGCGGGACTCGATCCCAGGACCCTGGGATCATGACCTGAGCTGAAGGCAGAGGTTTTAACCCACTGAGCCACCAGGCGCTCCCAGATCTATATTCTTAAAAGAGAAAAAATTTTGAAGAATACTGTCCCTCGGTGTATCATCAAGGGACTTATGAATATTGTAGTAATGCGTAAGAAGTAGAAGCTTAGATAATTACCTCCTATGCTGTCCATATAGACAATGACATTAAGTTACAGTAACACATTCTGAATGGATCTGTGGAAATCCTTGCTTCTGTGGCTAAGAGTGGTTCATTAGCCATGCTTTGATAATAACTGATTTCATGGCTAAGGTATGAATTAATTGTATTAAATGACATCATAATGCAATGAAAGCCCAGAATCTGGAGTTAGAAGTTCTAAGTTCAAGTCCTAGAAACACCAATAACTGGTTCTGTATACTCTTAATAGCACTGAGCCTTAGGGTTTTTTGCAGGAGGAGGGGTTTTTCTTTTTTTGGGGGGGGGGTTCTTTTTAATAATTGGGGATACTTACTTTGGAGGCTAATGCAAAGATTAAATGGGAAAATACATATTAAAAGTACTTAAACGGAGAGGGAGACAAACTGTAAGAGAATCTTAACTATAGGTAACAAACAGGGCTGCTGGAAGGAAGGTGGGAGGTGGGATGGGGTAACTGGGTGATGGGCATTAAGGAGGGCACGTGATGTCATGCGTACTGGATGTCATTTGCAATGACAAATCACAAAATACTACCTCCAAAACTAATAATAATAACCAATAATACTATATATTAAATTGAATTGAAATTTAAAAAATTTTAGAAAATATTATTTTAATATGAACACACAGAGAAAATAACTATTTAAATTACTAGCCATAAGCAGTTGTTTTATTTAATAAAAGTTGTCCAAAGGATCTCCCTATCTTCCACCCTGTTGCCGAAATATTTCTTATTGATGTCACAATCCTTGTAAAGAAAAGAATCCAAGGAAAATTTCAAGTAACGGTTACTTGCTAAATTTTTTTCTTTATAGAGATACTAAATTAGTTAACATGGCGAAGGCTCTGAAGTTTATTTTTCCCTCCAAAAAAGAGAAAAGAAAATATTTAAAGAAAGCCTGTAAAGCTCTTTCCCTCAAAAGAATCATGACATGTAAATGAAGCTGCATGATCACATACATCAATTATTGTTTTGAAAGACAGTGCCACTCGACATAGAGCTTCTCAGAGTTTGAAAGCAGTCTTGGTCACTGTGATGTTTTGAGGCTTCCTTACACAGTAATAGAATATGAGTACCAGACAGGGTTATAAAAATTGTAGTGTATTTTAGCTGTTTATATTTACCCAAGTAATACTTCAAGAAACACAAAAAATACAGGGACTTTGTGCATACATGCCATCAGCACCCCTTCCTGACCAAGAGGTACAGGGTAAATGATTCTCCTGCCCTCTTCCAACCATCTCCCCACCCTGCGGTAACCCCACATAAAGCACACTATTTTCATGATATAGCAGCCAGATTTGAGTACGGACTATGTATTGGGTAGCTGCAAATCTGCTCCTTAGAATGAATCACTATCCAGATACTCTTATCCAGCAAGAATTATCTAGGTTCAGTGGGAAAATTCAGTGTATGTGAGTAGCATCCTAGATGCGCTTCTATTTTCACCAGCCTCCGCCAGGATGAATAAATTCCTTTTATTTCAAAGAGAGGGAGCACTGAGTCACTTCTCTCATATGTATTTTAAAGTGAAGAATACACCAAGGCAGCCTGTGCATTTGCCTTCCATGCACAGATGAAACTGCTTCCACATGGCCTTTTAATTATGTTACCCCAAACTAATGTTTTTTGAAAAACTAATTTTCTCTCCGTGGAGTTACTCCTGTAAGTTGGCACAGGATGGGGGGCGGGGAGGGGTCTGTAAACACTAATATTGCCATCCATCCTAAGCACCCACGATGCCAAGAAATGCTCTGAATATTTCAGTGGACCTCCCACATTCTCGATAGGATGTTTTCCGTGCATGGTGATCCACAAATATTATCATTCCATGACAATGCAGTTTCATCAAGGTACGTCTCAATCCATGGGATACGAGTCCCACACAACAGACGGAGAATTTGGCGCAGCCCGGCGCACGCCGCGTGTGTTACTTACTGGTTATATTGCAGTGGTCACACTGAGTCCCGTATGGCGCCGTATTAACGAATGGCATGCAAGCACCTTCTGTTGAAACATCTGCGACAGGGAAATTTCAGGCATTTTTCCAGATAATTTTTGTGCTCTGGACCAAATTTTCATTAGGACTGTAAAACCTGGCAAGCAGTATTGTTGTGTATGATTTTTTAATAAACTGGGACATGCCTTTGTTACAGGAGTGAGGAAAAGGGCTCTTCAGAGACTCTTCTCTATTATAAAAAGTTCAGAAAACATATGACAGCTCACAAAATAACATCTCCCAACTTTTTTTTTTTTAAGTGCAAGTTTCCAGGCTTTCGTAGACATATAAATAAAATTCACAGTTTTGGATGCAAAAAGCAAAAATGCAGATTTTCACAACTTGGAGTGAATGATTCCAACGGTGGCTTTCCTTAAACATGTGTTTGCTAAGAATGCACACAACCAACAGAGATGTTTTTTACGTATTTAATTTTTGATGCTCGCTGCCCAAAAAAAAAAAAAAAAAAAAAATCTGTGTAAGAGGTTTTACTTGCTTCAAGAGACACCGTGTCTCAGAATGAGAAATAAAGTAAGGAATTTGGAGCACATGCCTTTTTGTACCCACAAACAATGCGAACTTAACAACTGGCATTGTTCATTTTTTTCACCAGTTCAGATATGGGTGTTTCCATTTCTTTCTTCACTGCCAATAACCACCCTACTACAGTAATGGAGGCTAGAAAAACTCCCTTCTGTAATTCTTTAATTCCCCGTGCCCTGCTACAAACACTAATGCAAAACAAACATGCTTGGCAGTAAATATGTGCATTATCATTATGTAAATAGGCATGTTATCATTATCCTTTGATGATGCTGTTCTTTGTAAAGGCTTTTTTTTTCTTTCTAAATATATTATCCAATTTAAGTTATAATGCATATTATACCACTGGGGCTATATAAACACTCTAGATCAAGGAGAATTAGTAGTCGGTCTATAATACAACAAAATGTTTACCACCTATGCATATGGTGTGTGATGCAAACAAACAGACCAATGCTGTTGCATATTATACAATCCCACCCCAGCCGTGCACGGAAACCTCTGAGATTAATATCCATCTTGCTGTTCAAATTGAGTACCACATTATGACATTTTATATTGACAACATTATAAGCTGAGATGATACATTTTAAACTCGATGAGATGAATGATCTAGTAGGAGCAGAAAATAGGCTGCATATCTGAACCTTATATGAACTAGGAACAACTCATGTCACAGTCTGTTTGGAAATGTTACAATGTTTGCATAAATCCATTGCTTATGCATAAGCACCAGGGAACTGGAATCCTGAGGCAGGCAGTAATCTGCAAAGTTCTTGTGGCGCTTGATAAGCATGCAAGATGCATTGCACATTCTCCTTGGTGAATTGCAAATGTTTATGTAAGAAAGAGCAGATAACTGCATATTGTGTGAAAAGATCAAGGCCATTTCTGCAGTAGGGACTGCACGGGAGCTAGAGAGGATGGGCCTTGGGAAAGGAAGGGCTGAATATCCCTTCCAATTTTCTCGGGCCCCTCAAAACTAGCGAAACCCACCTGCAGAAGCAGCTCCTACTATTTGTCTCCACATTCCGTAGCTGTCAAGACTGTTGGGCACATCAACTCTTTTAGTTCACCTATAAAGACATGGTGATGCTACTAATTAAAGTACAAATGATGACGTTCCTTTGCTTCCATTATTTTCTCTTTTCTGGAGCCAGTAAGCTGTTAGCTCTGTCACAGGAAGACAGTTCTATTTATTATTTGTTTAAAATAATGTTGTCAATTCAATTTTTTTTAAGTCTCCTAAAGGAGTATGCTTCTTGACACATAGTTAAATTGATAAGAACTCCAACAGCTAAAGACACAGTTTTTGTAAATTGCAAACACATTAGCATTAGAATCTGATTTACAGGGCTTCTGAATGAACCAATCCGGCCATGTTTCTCATGTTCCTACCTCACCTTTACTGAGCAACCGTTCTGTGTAAAGCCTTTTCCCTGGTTCAGTATGTCATCCAATCGTAGTTAGCGAATGCCGTGTACCACCAGGGCTGCAGACAACCTGAGATGGCTTTGTGCGGTTTCAGATATTCACCATGGACATCCAGCTTTCTTCTTCAACCCAAGAAAGAGCCATTTCTGTTCTTGCATCAGGTTAATGGGGGGTATGACTTGAGAAGTGGGGGCAGGGGGTAGCATGGCATGAACTAACACCATGCTGTGGACGCAGTGTTTCCCTAAATCTTCCATGAGGAAAGCAGCCTCCCTCTTCACTCCAGGCTGGTGTGGTCCCTTGCCTTCTCCTCCTCACTGAGCTCCGAAACTTCTCCCTCCCACTTTCTCTGGGTTCATCTGCTAGAGTTACCACAACAAAACCCCACAGTCTAGGTGGCTCAACCAAACCACAAAAATGTATGTTCTCACAGTTCTGGAAGATGGAAGTCCAAGATCAGGTACCATCTGCATTGGTTTCCTGGTTTGCACATGGCCTGATTTTGCTGTGTCCTCCTCATATGGCCTTTCCTCTGTGCATGTGCAGAGATGAGGGAGACCTCTGGTGTTTTTCCTTTTCTTATAGGAATACTGGTCCAATAGATTAGGGTCTTCCCTATGCCCACATATAACCTTAATTATCTATCTGATAGTCCTGTGTCCAAACCCAGTCATACTAGAGACCAAAGCTTCAGTACAAATTTGAGGGACACAATTTAGTCCAGAACACTAGGTGTTAGGTCACAGCAAAGATCTGCTTTCCTCCTGGGAGCAAGCCCAGACCTAAAGTTTAGGTCAGGTGGCAGTTTTGAATGAGACCAGAGGTCCTGTAACATCTCGCATATCATAGCAGCAAACCTGATACTCTTTCTGTCCCATGACTGGGAGATCCAGTTAAGAGGCCGAGTATGTGCCTGTGAGAGTATTACAGAGAAAGTGTTCCCTGAGGCAGTACTTGTGTGAATCAAGGCCCAGGCCAGTATGATTGAACAAGACAGCCTCTCTTTGAAAGTGCACCCACTTTTTACATTTGTAAATACAAAAATGCAAAGCAAGACGTGGAAGACTTTAAACTGGGGAGTGAAAATCCACAGAAACTGGAATTACAGTTGGAAAAACAGTTAGCTTGGCATCTGGTGCTTCCAGTCTGGACTAGGTTGATATAGAAGAGAGTTAGGGTCTATCGAATTTGGGGTCAACACAGCTCAGACTGGGAGCAGGTTGTGAGCCCTATTTGGAAGCTGCCAGCTCCTGGTCTGCCCACTATTTCAGATTCACCAAGGAAGTCACATGTTGCTTCACACCTTTCTTGGAAGAGCGGATAGGAGCCTGCCATCCGCCAGGGAGTTCCTAAACTTGAATGTGCAACAATGTATCTACTGTCATTAGTCTAATTTTTAGAAATTCTGTCTGGCTTCTGACAAACCTTTGAGAGAAAGTGGTAATAACTCTTCTATCTGGGCTTCTCCACTGGACATCACCAGAGGAGCCCTGGCCGCCTCTTCCCCATCTCCTGAGATCAACCATGGCTGAGACCGTATCAGTGTGGAGCCAGCCTTGGTGACCTGATAAATTACAAAGGTAGCTTAGAAAATCTGTGTACAATGGTGAATGAAGGGCAGTGGTTTTCTTCCCCAGGAGACATTTGGCAACAAGTAATGAAATTTGAGGTTGACACCAACATGGAGGGGGACAAGGAGGGTGACATTAGTATCTAGTGGGTAGAAGTTAGGGATGCCACGAAATATCCTATAATGCACAGGAGAGTCCCCCATGAATAAGGATTAACTGCCCCTCAAATGTCAATAGTACCAGACTTAGAAACCCTGACAAAGAGGTTAAGAAAAAATGGTTTTGGATTAAAACAGTCACTTGTGACCAAGGTAAAGTTCACTCACCTATCAAATGAGCACAAAATACACATTTCCTAGCTCTGTTATAAGGATTAATAGATAATATATGGAAATATTGCTAGTTTAGCATAAACCAGGTGCTAAATAAACTCTAAAATGCTTCACGCAGTGACACATAGTTAGAAACCATCAAATAAACATCAGGAACTATTGTAATACATTTCTAAATAAATAAACTGTCACATTAGTAGATTAGTGTGTGGGGGGTGCTGGGCTGCTGAATGGGTGCGTGTGTTAGATTAGAAAATCTTTTGTGATTGCCCCATGATTTCTGAAAAACGAAACTATTCTATGATGTGTGGAAAAAAGAACACAAATCACCAGGCCAAAAAAAAAAAAAAAAAAAAAAGCCAGTGACATCTCTTGAGAGATGAGTGGGTTCTGGGATCCAGGGAAAAGGCTTAAGAGGGCTGAGGGCTCAGGGGACACAAAAATAGAGGGGAGGCTGAGAAGACAGGGTAGCTGAGAAGGAAGGGACAAGGATGGAGAAACCTTAGGAAAAAGTAAGAGGGCAGGAAAGCCTGACAGGAAGAAATGCAAAGGCTGGTAGCCTGAAGGAGGCAAGGCTGGAATTCCCAAATCCTGGTATAAGGATCCAACCTCCCCAACTCAAAAAGAACTTCTTTTCCTTGGAACGTGACAGGTTTTCCTTCAAGACTCTACCATAGTTACCGTAATCTGTCCGAAGGTTTTCCTCTGCATCAGGAAACAGTCCTCTCCGCCTTCACCTTGTCAATGACCTCCCTGGAGTAGCAGTCCATGGCTGGGGCTGTGTGAAGAAGAAAAAGTAATGGTCCCCACCAGACTTCCTGGCTGAACACCAGCCGGACGTGGAACACGGGCCCATCTGTGTCTACAGGTCCATGCGAACTGAATTGGATCCAGCACAAATCAAATCTCAGAGGGAATTTTAATTGTTTTTAAAACACCAGGAGAACAGCTGAAATTCTTGAAAAACATCACTGAGAAATTGAGCTTGGTATTGAGATTATTGAAAAGCTGGAAAGTTCTTGATGTTACTGTTCTAATCAGTACAATCATAAAACGACTAGCTTTTTAAGAGACATCACATCTCCATTTACACAAATTTCACGTAAGAAAGAAATTATCTTCTCAGAGGGTTGTTTTCCTTTTTTTGAACTCAAATTCCTTTCTGCCCCCCTTGAACTGACGGGCTCTCCCAGAAGTAGGGGCCTTGAGAGGAAACAGAGCTCAACTCCAAATCCACAACGGCCATGCGGCGCCTGCATTTCCCCCAATTCCTTTCAAGTTGAACACACTTTTCAAGAAAGGGGAAAAAAATACAAATGCTCGAGAAGCCTTTTATAAACAAGCCATTTAAACTTCAGAGACAATTAGCCCCCTGCCCGTTTTTTAACTTCTGGGTTTCAGAGCCTCGGCTTTCCTGATAATTTACTTTTGAAAGGCTCAGGCCTGTGGGGCTGGCCAGGGTGAGTTCCACAGTCACATGTGTGGCTGCCTGGAGATGTCGAGCTGCCGTGGTCAGTCTGACGAAGTATACATAAGCTTTGGCCCCACATATCTGCAATATCACGGACAGGCAAGGAGGCGCCTGTTATAAAAATACACAGTGAAACACAACTGAAGGACTGCTCTTTCTCAAAGACGAGCGTAATGCATTCCTTCTGTTTAGGCTCATTTTCCAGCCTTTCACATTCTTTGTGAACAAGAGTTATAAAACAACCCTGATGCAGGCCAATTATTTTTACTTTGAAGGCCATTAATCAAGATTGACTAAGAAAATGAAGACAGCTAAGCAAAATTTCATATGTGACTAGAGTGAGATTAAAATAAAACCAGATGGGATGGACAGAGACACTAAGCATTTTTTTTTTTTTTAATTTTTGGACTCATGTAATAAATGTCTTTTACAAATTACAGCTCTCTTATTTTCTTACAGTAAATCAAATCAGGCCATAATGTACAAGTGGTCTCATTGCTGAAATGTCAAAAATAGAACCTGCCTTGTTCTTGTAGAGTAATTCCTCAAATCTAAACCAGCAGTGCGGGCTAACAGTCTATAAACCATTTACCTGCGTGCAATCAGAACTGGACCTGATGGATGGATTTCTCATGGCTGCCAAGCAACGCAACACAGTGAATACCCAGAGATCTCACCCCAAAATGATTTGGGCTTCCGGATCAGAGTTATTCAACAGTCCAATGCCCCTTAAGTAAAGAAAAGGCGAGTTCGAGTGCTGTTAAGTATCTCTGTCATGGAAAGTGACTAAGGAAGTCACTAGCCCACCTATCTTGGAGACTTAAAAATTTTTTTTCTCTTGATCTTTAAGACTGATAATGCTGGTAGATTATTTTTTCATAGGAGCGCACATTTTGAAATACATATTTTATAAACAAAACAGTAAAATGTGTATGTTAGAAAAATAAAATGAAATCTTTTTCTCTAATTTTGCATGGATAGCAAGGTTCTATCACCCTTACTTCATACAGCAGCAAAAATCTCCCCGCAGTGAGAAAATGACTGAAAATAACCAGCTGTTACAGGATCTCTATCAAAACACACACCATAATCCCAAAGAATTCTTCCCCATTTAGCACTGGCAGGTTAAAAAGTCTGCTTAGGAAATGAGACTAAACTTTCTTTTCATAACACTCAATGAACCATTTCCACCATATATTTAGAGAGGACATATGCATTTCTTAAAGCAGATTCAAAATAATCTGTAAAGAAAATGAAGTGGATTTTCAACTATGGTAAATTTTCTTAACTCCTCTGATGCTTCCCTTTCAAGATGAAAAAGGCAATTTTGAGTTTTGGAAAGGGTTTTTTGCAAAATTCTTTTCTTGGGAAAAAAAAAATCAACCCAAGAGAATGAGAAGGACACCCACCATTCATGCCTCCTCCACAAATCCCTAAACAAATCAGGAAACATTTGTCCAAAATTCCTCAGAAAACAAAACAACTGCCTACACATAGTCATATTTTCTTTAATGCAGTGGATGGGATCCCCAAAAGTTACATTAACATCACATTTCTGTAAGTGGGCTCAATAATTAATCGCTTCCTACTTAAAGCCTGCTGGTGAATTCTTTTGTAAATAGGATTTCTCACTGATATATAAATGCCATCATAAAGGAATATTAATGAATTAATTAAACTAAATTGGCATGAACTTCTGAAAGCTCAGAGCATTTTTGAAGTTCAAATTTTTATGTGGATTTTTGTTTTTTTCATTTAATTGATTTTTTTTTCAGTGTTCCACAATTCATTGTTTATGCACTATACCCAGTGCTCCATGCAATACATGCCCTTCTTAATACCCATCACTGGGTTCACCCATTATCCACAGTCTCTCATGGTTTATCTCCCCCTCCGATTTCCCCCAACTCACTTCTCCTTTCCCTCTCCCCATGTCCTCCGTGTTATTCCTTATGCTCCACAATAACTGAAACCATATGATAATTGACTCTCTCTGCTTGACGTATTTCACTTGGCATAATCTCTTCCAGTCTTGTCCATGTCGATACAAAGGTTGGGTATTCATCCTGTCTGATGGAGGCATAATACTCCATTGTATATATGGACCATATCTTTATCCATTCGTCTGTTGAAGGGCATGCTGACTCTACAGTTTGGCAATTGTGGCCATTGCTGCTGTGTATTTCTTGATCAGTGATCCATAACAGCCAGACTCACTCTCCACAATATGTTTATTTGTAAAGCAGGAATACAGAAATCTGCATACCAATATAGCTCTAACTCATGGAGAATATTATCATGAAAAATTTGTTTGGATCTCAAATAATATAACAAATCCAAACTCAGTATCTTTTTTGTTGTTGTTAAAACTATATACTTCTCTTGATATCCAAATGTCTGTCAATTACAGTCTCATCCTCCAAGCCTAACCTTAAAATACACTAAATTTTAACATCTTCCAGTCCTCTTTAGTATCTCAAGCACCCATGCTACTTTCCCTCCTCTGTCTCCCAGCCACCTGTGCTACCTGTCCAAACCGGTCCAGGAAGTCAAGACTTCCCCAAAGTCCAGTACAAAGGAACTGACCATCCTGGTGGGGTGGGGGAGGAGGATATGTCAAGGGGATGGTGCTACTAAGTCATCAGCTTTCTGTGCAAAGAGGGGCAAATCAGGCTAGAATCTAATGCAGCAGAATAGATGAGTTTAACACAACTAAGAGAGGAAACGTCCATTCACCCCCACTTCAGTCTTAACCTTTCCATCTCTCTGGTTCCACCATTCATGCTCAAGTCAAAAAAGATCTAGGAATTATTTGGGATTCTGCTCTTTCTTTATCCACATTCAATCTATAGTAAATGCTACCAACTCTGACTTCAAAACACACCCCAAACTCCCAACAGCTCCGTACTATTCACTATAAAACTTATGGTCAATTCTCTTCTGACAGTGACTTGTTGCCTCAACTATAGCAATGGCCTCCCTATGTTGTCCCTGCCTCTCCTCTGGCCCTTATGATCAATTTTCAAGAGACCAACAGAGTGATCTTTTAAATATGGAAATTAGGTCTTATCTTACATTCCTCTTGAAAACTTTCCAACTGTTTTCCTTCCCAAGTAGAGTAACGCCCTAACTCATTAGGATGCCAACATTTTAACTTATTATAGTGGCCTAGCCTTATCTCATCCGTCTCCACTTACCTTTCTGACATTGTATCCTTTCACTTTCACTGTGCCTTACCACATTCAAGCCAACTGGCCCTTTGTTGCTCCTGGAATGACCCAAGTTCATTTCTGTCTTGGGGCCATTGCCCTAAATATGTCCTATACACAGAGCATTAAAGAAATATTTTGCCAATATTTTGTATGGCTGTCTGCTTTTTGTCATTCAAATCTTTGTTTAAATGTCACTTTCTCAGAAGGGTCACTTTAACATTCTTCCTACATTTCCCCCAGTCATTGTCTGTCACATTACCTTATTTTAATTCTCTGCCCTTTTCCTTGTGGGTGTATTCATTTTTTTGGTGACTGTCCATCAACAATAGAATGTGAGCTCCATCATGGCTGATGTCTTGCCTCTCTTGGTTGCTGCTATATTTCCAGCAGTGGATCTGTGTTTGTCCTTCAACAGGAATAAAATAAGTTTGTTGAATAAGTCAAGGAATGAAAATGGAGAGAAAAAAAGATAAGCCAGGAAGCACAAAAAAGGAGAATTAGAGACAAAATGGGTGGAAAGGAGTTCCTTTGGAATCTGACTTCATAAATGTGGAGACTCTTGGTGGCTTTCTCTTGTTAAGGAAAGAGCTTGTTTTTTAAAGAGACAAAGTTACACTGAGCATAATCAATTGTTCCCTTTGATTGCCTTTTAAAACCCTTCTCCTTTTCCCTTCCCTCTATCCACATCACTTTTTTCTCAGTTTTCTGTGCTTTACTGGTTGGACCACCTTGTTCTGGTTTTTCCTCTTTCCAGTCCATCCAGTGGACTGGTACCAAATTAATCTTCCTAGAAACAGTTTTCATGATGTCACCTTCTACCTCAAAACACTCTTCAAGTGGTTCTCATTATCTAAGGGCAAAGGTCAAACATTTTAGTTTAATATACAAGACCATCAAACTGCACCCAGACATCCTTCCCAACCTTATCTCCCATTGCTCCAACAGAAGTCCACTCTCCAGTAAGCCCCTGGAACTTATGTTTTTGCTCCTGATCTTGCTCATTTAATCTCAGTTGACTAAAATCTTCTCTTTCTCTTTTACTCAGCTTTCAACCAGTGATCCAGTCCAGGCAGGATCTCAAAGGGTCTTCTTTTTAAATCCTAAAGTGCTTATTATTACTGATATTATTTACTATATCTTTGGTCATTATCACATATTACTTTCTAATGATCATTATTTTCTCATTAAAACAAGTCTTGGTTTTCTTGAAGGTTGGAAATACATTACTTTACTTTCTCCCTGAATTCAGCTTTGATAGTGAGCATGCTTTTGGAAATCTTAGAAACTGAGTTTCTTTATCAGGAAAAGGGGGGCAATAAGAGTAGCTTTGCAGATTTGCTAGAAAAATTAAGTGATAATAATGCATTTATTTAGGGGTGCTTGGGTGGCTCAGTGGGTTCAGCCTCTGCCGTCGGCTCAGGTCATGATCTCAGGGTCCTGGGATCGAGCCCCACATCGGGCTCTCTGCTCAGCAGGGAACCTGCTTCCTCCTCTCTCTCTCTCTGCCTGCCTCTCTGCCTACTTGTGATCTCTATCTGTCAAATAAATAAAACAAAATCTTTAAAAAATAATAATAATGCATTTAATTAGCTTAGCACAGTGATATATATGAAGTGTCATTATATTAGTTCACTGCAAAGAGGCAGATTAACAAATTGATTAGTTGGTCAAATGATTTTTTAAAAACATGGATTTATTTATACTGCAAATACATCTCTCCAAAACATGCATATTGTAAACACTTATCAGTTAATCTCATTTAAAAGGATATAACTTCTGTTTTCCAACACCACCATTATATTTAATAACTTGACCCAGTGATTCTTAACCTTAACCTATTCTTAACTAAAACCCTATTGAAAACCTGATTAAAGCTCTCAATTCTCTCCCTAGAGAAATGCACACAGATACAAAATTTGCTATATAGTTTCAGAGAATTTCATGACCCCTTATAAACCAGGCAGAAACCTTAGGGATCTTACTGGACCCTTAGTAAAACATGAAATCCAATGTCAAGACTGATCAATCCTCCCATTCCTGATTCTCTGACAGTGTTGCATTGATAACCAAACACCAATCAGCAGCAGAGCACATGAACTCAACTTTGTTTTTTTTTATAAAGACAAACTCAATGAGATAAAAGAAAGCCAGAATAATAAAGAATAATTTTTTCTTTTAACACTTTTTTTTGCAACAAGCACATTATAATGCTTTCATATTGGGTTTCAATAACACCAAACATTTACTTTAGGCTCTTTCATTGTCTTCACATACAAGATAGAAAAATATTTACCTGGCAGGGAAAATACCACTACCATGAGATAGAAAACTACAAAGTCAGAGGAAAGCCCAAGTTTAACTTCAAATTTGAGATTTTAGTTCTCATGAACTTTGTTCCTTCCTTCTTTCATTCTTTCTTTCCTTCCCCGAAGCAACTGAATGCTTCTTCGATGCTAAAAATTGCAATTTGCTAAAAATTGGGCAATCAATAGTAAACAATATGGCTTCAACTCTAAAAGATCTCATGGAAAAGACATCATTAAATATGCCTATGAATAAATATGTACTTACAATATAAAATGTGTCAAGACAGACAATCATTGGAAGCTACAAGAGTACATAACTGAAGGAGAGGACCTAGTCCAGAGATCACAGAAAATCTCTTAGATCCATTTTAATTGAAATTTGAAGATTGAGAAGTGTTAACTAGGTAAAGTGTGTGCATGAGGAATTGGGTGGTGTGATAGGAATCCCCAAGGCAGGAGAAACATTTTATGAACTCAGAACACTAATATCACTGGAAGGTGGGAGAAATACGGTGGGCACTGTAAGTCATGTATTTCTGTTGGAAATGCTTTGGATTTCAAATAATGGAAGATTCTACTACAGTAGTTTAAAAAATATGGGTTCAATAACAAAGATTTCAGCAGTAGACAATTATTGACATGTGTTCAGTCATCTATTGATGCCAATGGAGACCCAGATTGATTGTTTTTTTACTGTCTACGGTCAGTGGGTTGTTTTTCATCCTCACACTCATCAACTCATGGTCATAAAATGGCTGCCAAAACCCCAGGCATCACAGTCATATCCAAGACAGGAAGAAGTGAAGGAAAGGTGGCAGCAACAGCTACATTCATTTCATATGAAAGAGCAAATGTCCTTTTGGTCCTTGGCACATTTCCAATTATACCCTATTGGTTAGAAAGCTGTTCCATATCCTCTTCTAGCAACAAGTGCAAGAAAGTCGGGAGAAGTGAATATTAGCTCCTCTAGCTCTTTGGGTAGGTGGTCAAGGGACAACCAAGATGGGGACTGATATAGAGCTTGGTTAGTAACAATGCCTGTCTCTGGTGTCAAGGGCTTTATTCTTTACCTTAAAAAAGCAATATGAGTGAAGGCATTAAGCATTCTAATTTAAAAACATATAACCACTTAAAAACCTGTATCTCTTAGGCTATCACAGGTGAAATTGATTGGAAGGAGAAAGAGATGATGTGAGGTGGCAGAAAGCTATTGATCCAGGTGAAAGATGGTTGGGACTTGAACTGAAGCGGTGGTGGTGAAGGGGGAGGAGGAAGGCAGTGGAGAGTTCAGGAGGTTTAGGGCCACTCTGATTATTTAGAGGCCTTTTGTGACTAGCAAATGCAATCGTGTGTGAATTTGCTTTCAAACTACAGTTTTATACCAAATTAGTTCATTCTAAAATCAGAATCTGACTAGCTTGTTATTAAGATAAGTATTGTCCTTGAACTTAAAACTCTTCTCCATTAGTGAAACTCTTGGGAAGAATAAAAGCTGGTTGATTCATTTGGCAAGATAAAATACTTTCTGATGTCTTTTTCTTACAAAAGTCAAAACTGAACTTCCACTTCATGATGTAGAAAAGGTGGAAAACATTGCCAGGCCAACTGTATTTGCACCTCTAGCTTAATAAAATAATTGTGCTTTTGTGAACATCCCAAGAAAAACCCAAATGCAGCAGATTAAGGATATCCTTAAAACATGAGGAAACATTCCATTTCCCTTAAGTAGGGCAAATAATTCTACAAGAAAATAAAGGGGGAAGGGGAATGAAACCCACATCCTAACAGAAATTTCACAGAAAAATATTAGAATTTCTCAGGGTTTTCTATAACTGCTATTAGAATTCATTCCTGAGCTGAGATTTTTTTATTTCAACTTTCACATTAACAGTCCAATAATAAACCCTTGATTAAAGAAAAAGAATTCCAGTGAAAGGGCTAAAATAAGCTTAATTGTAGAGGTGTGATTAGTGCCACAGTGATAGAATCCCAGGTAATGATTTTTAAAATTTTAGAGGAAATGTTTAACAAGATGATTGCCTGACTATAAAATGTCTCTGTATAAGAAAATAGTCTTTGAAAGCAGCATTTGGGCCCTGTTGCACTAATACATCCATGAATGGCAACACTTCTTTTATAGTTTTGATGAATGCTAAAGTAGAAACTATATTATAATGATTTTGGACCCAGAACTGTGAAAATAGCTGGCAGAATATGAACACTTTACCAGATCAATCAATTTTCATTTAAAATTCTACTTATTGTGTATAGTATCAAACTATGAAAATGTAACATTTCAAACCAGTGATTTCTGTCCTACCCAAATTGTAGTACTTATTTGGGTTTTGAAGTAGATAGGATCAGCATTAGACACAGCATGGTGTAACCAAAAAAAAAAAAAAAAGGAACTTGAAAGACCTATGTAACTGCATTCTAGTATCTTTTACTTAGTCATTCAACTGCAAACATTTACACATGGCCTAAAGCGTGTAAGACATGGAAATAGAAAGACCCCAGATATTTTCAGGTATTCTTAAATGCTCAGGTTTGGCATGATCCTGTGTTCATCTGTAATGATGAACCTAGAAGTTTTTGGGAACATAGAGAAGAACTCATCACTGGTGGGTATGGATGTATGAAGGCGCTTAGCAAAAGTTTCTAGGAAAGGATGACATATGAACAAAGAATCTTCACTTACAAAGGAAAGGAGATGTTTCAAGGGGCAAAGAACATGGGGAAACAGTGCCCTTTTAAGGGGCTCAAGTGATTTGATGCCGCCAGAGTAAAAAAGTGTCAAACAATGAGACAGAACCACATGATCAAGTCTGGCTATCTTGACAAGAAAAAAAAAAATGCTGGAGAGTATGGTATGACTCACAAAGAATCTTATATCCATCATAAAGCAACAGGGATTTAATTCTGGACACAATAAAGACTTTTCTGAAAAATGCTCTAGTCATATTTAGATTTGAAATAATTCATTTGGGTGACCCTGTGAAAGATGGATTTAAAGGAATCCAGTAGGAATCTCTTGATGGTGAGCTGGGAGAAAGAGGTTGGAGAAGATCCAAGAAATACTTGGAAAATAAAATCTGTGAAAACAGAAGACTCAAGAATATGAAGTAGAGAACACACAGAGCCTGACCCAAGAGTGGTGGAAGCAAAGCTTGGGTGATGGAGAAGTGATGAGTGTTCAGACATGTTGAGTTTTGGGTACCTATGGTATATCCAGGCAGAGATGCCTGCAGAAAACTGGTTATAGGAATCTACAACTCAGGGGAGTTTCCTGAGTAGAAGACACTATTTAAAAGTCAACAGCATGCAGCATACAAGGGGAGGAGAGCATTTGGCTGCTGAAATTTCAGTTGTTAATAATAGGACCCAGGGAGACTGGCATGAAAATAGCAGGAGGTCCTGCCTTATATTGTGTGGTTCCTCGAAGATCAGATGACAGAATATCTGGAAAAAGAGTATGGAAGAGAAGTATGGAATGCTTATTAAATGAACTTGGACTCAAATCCTTAAATGATACATATTTTGAACACTATAAAACTATAAATGTAATAACATAAACATTCACTTACCAAAATATTTTTGTGGTGTGAGATAGATATTAGGAAGAGCAGAAAATACTACTAAGAAAGATTTATAATTCCATTCAAGATTTATCTTGATAATACTGGGGGAAAAGTCAATGAAGGAAATAATACCTTATATTTGAATAATTACTTCAACTTTAAGTTGTCAGGTTTCATTTCTTTTCATGTTTTCTGGTATGTGCCCTCAAGGACAAATCAAAATCACTAGAAAAGCGCTCTTTGAGGTTAAAATTTCCAGACCATTCTTTAGATAGGATTAGTCTTTCACAATTCTAGAACACTGTTGAATTTAAAGAACTGGAGAGGAAAAGGGGCTTACAACATTTTGGTAACTCAGTCCAATGACTTTTGAAACTAGTCACTGGACTTGTACTAATTATATCAAAAGGAGAAGGTAGTGATTTAAGATCATTTTCTTTGCTTATGCCCCTCAGTATTGTTTTAAGTTCATCTCCTCTTTTCCAAAGTAAGTGGTGCAAAAGACATCTTTGCTACTTTCCCAGAAATAACTTGAAGTTAGTGTTGAGTACTGAAATTGGGTTTTTCATAGGTAGACTTCCTGTCCTTATGTACAACAGAATGAATGGAGATGCAACACTCACTGTTCTGTTGTAGCCCATCAAAAGGGTTTTGTTAGTATTGTTTAAAAAAAGGCTTCAGGGGCGCCTGGGTGGCTCAGTGGGTTAAAGCCTCTGCCTTCAGCTCAGGTCATGATCCTGGGGTCCTGAGATGGAGCCCTGCATTGGGCTCCCTGCTGAGCAGGGAGCCTGCTTCCTCCTCTCTCTGCCTGCCTCTCCGCCTACTTGTGATCTCTATCTGTCAAATAAATAAATAAATAAATAAAATTTAAAGTAAATCAATCAATAAATAAAAATAAAATAAAAAAAGACTTTAGGTTGGTTTTAATGTAGCTAGTGTTGGTTAGAGACCAGCAGAAGTATGTTATGTTTAGAATCAGTTATAATATCTTAAGGCAGGCTACTTAACAATTTTTTTTTAACCTTAACTGTGAAGGGCACATCATGACACCTACCTCACAGTTCTTTGAAGAGATAAATTAGATGATGTATATAATGGGCTTAAAATAACAGCTGGTTATTTTTTATCAATAAATTAATAGATGTTCCTAGCTCTAATGATAATTAACAACTGTTTCATTTTAAGATTATCTTTATAACTCAGTGACATTTATTTGGACTGCCCAGTATGCAAATACTTCATAACATAAGAGAGGTCCTACAGCAGGTAAAAGATCAGACCATGCTTCCCAAACAAAAACTTTAAAAAGCGTGCTGATACATTGCACCCCTCTGACCAACTAGACGTTCCCATTCAGGACTTAGAGAAATTCGGAAATCATGATATATCATCATGTACCACGGATCCAAACAGTATGTTCAAAAATTTCTGGTTTGCTAGATATTGACATACGGTTTATCATTCTCTTTTAGCACTTTTAAAGTACTGTTTTCCTGAGAATTTAAACATTGAGGTAATTATCTGCTCAAAGCTGGTTTTAATATTTTCTTACCAATTCATTCATTCATTGATTCATTCTTTTTAACTTACTGTTTACATATTTATACTAACATATGAATATTCACATGCTCTAAATACATTTTAAATTTAATTTTAAATTTATTCTTCATATAAAGACAGAATGAGCGACCAATTAGCTGGTCACTGTGCTACTCCCTAGGTCCACTGTGCTGTTCCCTAGATCATGAAGTATTTCATGATCATGAAGTATTTCATGATCTAGGGAACAGCAAAGAGGTGAGACAATAGGGAAAAAAATGATATTAATAAGCATGAGAAAATTAAATGCATCCTTGTTATGACTAATGAATTAGAAATTAATTGAAAATTTTATCATTTGGTTGTATTGAATGTAGTTGGAAAATTATACCATATTTTATCTATTTTTTAGTACTGTTTGTGCCTCAAGAAAATCATTAAATGCTTTGTTTTCCCCCATAAAGTTTACAATTCTGAATTTAGAAGATTAGAGCTCACTGCAGTGCTTACTTTTTAGAACATTAACACAAAGGCCAATTTTTTTCCCATTTTTATTTAGAAGTTTATTTTCTGCTGCATTTTCTTATCCTCATTGGCAAAAATGTTTTTAATTTACATTCAGGAAACACTCCAGACCACTATGAGATAAGAACTCCAACTCCCTATTACATAGATCCGCTTTTGTTTACCTTGCAGGACTTTGGTTTCCAAATCCCCAAAACACTGCACCAATGGATGATCTTAGTCAGGAGTCCACTTCTAGGCCTATCAGCCACTCAATAATTAAAGATTCATTGATTATTTTTAGTTTGTGCACTGGCCTGACCAGACCTAAAAGTAAATCAATGCCTGGATGACAGGCAGGAGATAAGACACATTTCTAGTTTTGGAAACATTGGGTGATCCAGAATTACCAGAGGTGGCAGGTTATTATGATGCCATTCCATTCACATAGAAACATGGAAAAAAATAAATTTGCCACAAAGGTAATAGTCTAATCCCTCTCTCCCATTGGGCTTCCATCTTCAAATGAGATTATAGCATGCAGCAGGTAATACAATGCCCACACTCTATCCTCTAAGACGTTGTCCTAATCCCTGGAATCTGTGAATATGTTATGTTACATGGAAAAGGGGGATTAAGATTAGAGATGGAATTAAGGGTACTAAAAAAACTAACCTTATAATAGAGAGATTATCCTGGATTATCTTTGTGGGCCCAATTAATCACAAGAATCCTCACAAGTGGAAGAGGAAGGCAGAAGAGGGAGAAAGATACAAACACACGAGCAAGGTCTAAGGGATGAAGCATTGCTGGGGTTAAAGATGGAGGAAGAAGGCCATGAACCAAAGAATGTGGTAGCCTCTAGGAACTAGGAAAGGCAAGGAAACAGATTGTCCCCTAGAGCCTCCAAAAGGAATGCAAATGTGCTGAAACCTTGATCTTAGCCCAGGAAGACCTGTGTTTGAATTTTTACCTGCTGAATTGTACAATAATGAATCTGTATTGCTTTAAGCCACTAAATTTGTGTTTCGTATGATGGCAATAGAAAATTAATGCATGGAGTTATCATTATATAATTTTCTAAACTAAGGATACTGAGTAAAATATCTGGAAGTTGAAAGATGTAGAAGGTGCTCTAGCCTAGATTATTTCCAAAGCCCCTTTCCATTTTGAAAT
The DNA here is from genome assembly GCF_922984935.1 of Meles meles. NCBI lineage: Eukaryota > Metazoa > Chordata > Mammalia > Carnivora > Mustelidae > Meles > Meles meles. The sequence goes on along the minus strand of NC_060066.1, from coordinate 44,025,335 downwards.
TCTAGTTTCTTCCCAATAAAACGTATACAGCTGCAACTATATTGGCCCCAAGTCATAACCTTAACAGAGAGTACTTAAGAGTGTCCTCTCTTTCTTATTTTTCTCTCCAACAATTTCTCTTTTCCATTCGCTTCATTAGACTTCTATATCTAGGAAATACATCTGGGAAAAGTATGTTATTTATAGTACTCACCAACTCTTTATCATCAGCTTTAACTTTCCAGCAAACACACTTATGTATTGGTTAGCTAGTCTTGGACTTATCTGTCAGGCTGGGATGAATCCCTCATCAGGATTGGTGGGACTAATATCTGTGAGAGCAGGTGATGAAGTGACCAAATAGAAATTCTTAAAATGACTAAAAGCCAAAGTTACTCTGGGAACAGATTTTTCTTTCAGTCAGAAGCTCTTGACATGGTCACTTTCACGCTCCCACAATATTACTAAAGGAAATAGCTAAACTGAAGCGCATAGGAAGACACAGGCTGTGGAAAGGAGGATTATGCATAACTTTTCAAAACATAATTTGGGGTGTGTTCTGGAAAATCCAGAACGGAATCATCACATCTTTATAGAGTACTTTTTACAAAGGCAATTGGTTTTCAATTTGAATGTTGGTATTTTAAAAAGAATGATCTTAGATATTCTCCCAAAAAGAAATGGCAGTTATGTGGCATATTGTGTGTGTTAACTCATGCTATAAGGGGTGATCAGCTTGTAATACACAAGCATATCAAATCAACACCTTGTACACCTTATATTTACACAGTATTATATGTTGATTCTATCTCAATAAAACTAGAAAAAATGGAAATTAAAAAATTTAAAAGATCTGTATTGTTACTGATTTTTCTTTCTTCCTGAGTCTACTAACTAGAGTATTCAGCTGATAAGAATTATTTTTGCCTGAATTAAATATGGATGGGTAACTCAGGCCCATTTCAGGTTCAACAAACATCTTGAACTGTTTTTCAAACATTTGGAATTTGGCAAACAAATATTTTACTCTGTAATTCTTTGCTTAATTTTTAAATCCTTGTGTGTTTTAAGGGGAATTTAATCCGTATGTTTCTGATTCATTTACCATTAACTGATCAAGCTGGTTTTGTTGTTGTTGCTGCTATTTTTTTGGTGGGGGGTGTGGGGAATGTTTAAAGGATACTTTCAGAGAATTTGACAAATTTCTTAAAAAAAAGAAAAATAGGAAAGCTCCTTGCTTCCAGAGAAGAAATCAAGTGTCAAGAAGAGTTGAAAGAAGTTCTAGATTTATGTTAGAAATGCAGCTTGGGGGCGCCTGGGTGGCTCAGTGGATTAAGCCGCTGCCTTCGGCTCAGGACATGATCTCAGGGTCCTGGGATCCAGCCCCGCATCGGGCTCTCTGCTCCGCAGGGAGCCTGCTTCCTCCTCTCTCTCTCTGCCTGCCTCTCTCTCTCTGCCTACTTGTAATCTCTCTCTCTGTCAAATAAATAAATAAAATCTTAAAAAAAAAAAAAGAAATTCAGCTTGACTCAAAAAGAGAGAAGCCATTCTTTTTCTCCCAATTTTACTGGTAAGGATGAAAGACTTTATGAATTTAGGATCATAGACACGAATTGGTGCTCGTGGAACTGGGATTTACTCATTCTAGGTGCTGGTCTCCAGTGAGTCTGAGATAAAATGGTAACTCCTCCAAAGGAGAAGAAGAGCCAAAAAGAAATGTTTTTAGCAGCCCAGAAAAGGATTATTTATGATTAGACAGCAAGGAGAAAGAGAAGATGAGTGGGTCTAAGAGGAAAAACAGAGGGAGAAGAAAAAGAGAGGGATATTTCTAAAAAAGTTAAATTATCATAATTTCTTTTTTGCTCCTAGAGGATCCTCGGCTATAGTCTTACAGCTGCATGGACATGAAATAGCTAATCACTGAAACTGCTCCATTACCCCTGATAAATTTGGAATAGATTTTACTTTAACCCATAGTAGAGTCACTTGTAATAAACTTTAAAAATTCTTTTAAGTTGAGTAATCGACATCACTTGCTCTAATTGCATTCTTTTCTCAATACATTGATTTATTTAAAAAAAAATTATCACATTTTTTCAATTTGACTTCTGTTTTTCTCTGAACTTTTTGCATCCCTTACCCTATTTCAGAAGCAAGAATTGCCAGTTCAGAAGAAAAGATATTGCATTATTTAATATTTTATATAGGTTTTATCTTATGTACAAAGTTTTATACAGGTGTGGGTGTGTGTACACACATGTGTGCATGCGTGTGCACCCACACATAAAATTCTTGGCATCAAACCACTTCTTTAGTTTCAGAATTTTTTACTTTCAGAAAATTTTACTTTCTATTGTTAGTATTTCATTAATATTCTATCTTTAATATTGCAGTTGAATATAAAAATACCATTCCTAAGGTATAAAAAGTTTTATAGAAGTATATGACTAAATTCTAGGGCGCTTGGGTGACTCAGTAAGTCAAGCGTCTGCCTTTGGCTCCCGTCAAAGGTCAGGATCCCAGGGTCCTCGGATGGAACTTCCCATCTCCCTTTCAGGTTCCCTACTCAGCAGGAAGCCAGTTTCTCCCTCTCCCACCTCTCCTCCCTCCCAGCCCCAGCCCCTCCCCCCACCTGTGCTCTCTCTCAAGATCACTCTCTCTCCAATAAATAAACAAAATCTTACAAAAAAGAAGCATATGACTACATTCTGTTATCCATTTAACATTTATTGAAAATGGTCTATGTGTGCAACATCCTGATGAAGAATAAATATAATAAAGCGTAGGATAGGTTCCTATACTTGGGTTTAACAGTTAAAATATAATTTTAGAAAATAAGGACTAACATGATACTAAGTCCCAGTTTACAGTTTTTAACTGAAATTTTTTTTAAAAAGTTGCTTTTTGTGTGGGTTTGTGTGTGTGTGTGTGTGTGTGTGTGTGTGTGTGTGTGTAAGGAACCTGCTTTGGAAGCATCCTCCAATTTTATATTTAGAAAATTTTTAAATTAGGATTTTTAAAAATTCTCAAGCTCAGCAGCTCTACAGCTCTGGATTCCAATATCTTAGGAAACTTCTCTCAGTTTACATCAAATTATTTTAAAATATACCTTCCGGTGACATGTCAACCGTTCCATGTCAGTCAGTCAATGAGCAGTCCTGGCATTTCCTAGGAATGACAAGTCGACTGTGAAAATGACAGAGGGGAAAATCATGAGCAATTGTTTTAACGTCCAAAAGCAGCCCATGGTGTTCGATGTCTACGTTTTTTTGTCCCAATTAAGAATTTTGAAATGAAATACTTGATACAGAAAAGATTTAGATTTCACAAATCATCACCTGAGAGAAGAATGGCCTTATTTTTCTGCATCTCAGGGTATCTTGCTTGAATTTAATACATGTTAATCTGCCAGCTGACAGGATCATTCCTATAAAGCATTTGTGTTCACCAGCCCCTCTTAAAAATGGGACTATGGCCCTTTCTAGAAAAAACATTTAAGTCTTAACAAGGGATAGTGGTTCAGAAGGAGAATAAATAGACAAGCTATTTCTTTTCTTAAAATTCATGTAGATCTTCAAAATGGATCAACATTATTAGGATTTCCTAATGACATAAGAGAGTAATAGAAGAAATATCTTTGTAAATAATAAAATAAAATACAATAAAATAAAAATAACATGTCTTGTTTCCAAGAGTTAGAAGAAATTTAATGGGTCTACAATTATTTCCCTACACAAACTTACTCATTTTATTTAACCTTAAGCTTTCTCATATAATCCCTTGAGGTGTTGCAAGTCTGGATATGAATGTGATAACCTTCCATCCACCCAACTGACATAACTGGTCTGAACAATCCGATGCCTGTCCTTTTGTATTTTATTTAATGCATATAAAATCCTAGACACACCAATAGACATACAAAGACTTCACATTTAGGAAAAAAATAGGATCACATTATAACTGCTTCTATTCAAGTCCTTTAAAAAAATCAGCATAGCTTTCTAGATCTTGCAAATATCTGTGTAATATTATATATTGTGGATATATACTTTATTCAACCATCCTCGATTAATGGGTACCGAGGTCATTTCCAGTTGTTTGCTGCTACAAATTCTGCTGTAATAAACATCCTCGTATTATTATGCTTTTATTTTGGTAGACTCAATATTTCTAGAACTGGGAGTTCCTAGAATTGTAGTTTTGTTGGGAGGGGCCAAGGAAGCTGAGAGTGAGTCAGTATTCAGAGCATGAAGAATCCCAGCCAAGTAAGAGAGAGCAAATCAGATATGCAGGCAAAAGCCGTCCATAACTGTGGACTTGGCAGGTATTTTCGCAGGAAAGCCACCACAGGTTAATGGGCTGAGAGGTATCTGAAGCTGAGTAGAGCTGACTTCATGGAATGGCAACCTTAGCAAAACTTTGTTTAATTGAGAAGTAGTTGCCATATAACATTGTGGAAGTTTAAGGGGTACTGTACATGTGATACATTTGCCTATTGCAATAGGATCGCCACCATAATGTTAGCGAACACTTTTACCACATCACATAATTATTATTTCTTCTTTGTGGTGAGAACAGTTAAGATACAGCCTCTTGGTACTTTGAAATACATAATACAGTATTGTATATATCTTATTCTAGACTTAGTGAGCAGAACTGTGTCAGGAGCGAGATGCGCCTGAACATGAAATTCCGTATTCATCCGTCCCTTAACAGGATGGCAAAGCAAAGGGAAGAGAAAGCACACACTGCAGAGCACGTTTTCTTCCAGACTCCCTCAAGATGTAGGGTGGAGCTGTAAAGGGAAGATTTTGTTGTGATGCAAGGGGATCGACTCTATTTGTTCCGCCCATTGGGGTGAAACCAGGACAAATGGCAGTCCCGTTTTCCTGTTTACAAAATATCTCACTTCCTTAGATTCTATTTGAGTACTATGGCTATCTATAGAAGTGGAAATAGGGCTGAAGCCAAACAGGTCTGGCCCTATTTCTCTGTGGGCCCCTGTGCTGGTGGGTGGGATCTGAGTGCAGGCATAAACCTGGTGTCCACAGCAACCCACTTGGTGACATTATCATCAAGCCTGTCTAAACACCCAGAGGCCTTGGGGTCAGGAAGAGCTATCACATGGCCTTTAATATGGGTACACGATGTCCCTAGAGCACTGCTCTAGTTCTTATTTTAATTATTTCTAATTCTCAGAGGTTCTTCACTATTAACGATGATGCCATTGTTAAGGAGCTACATGTTTCTGTAGGAATCATATACAGGACAACACATTACTCTATATTTCTTGACTCCTCCCATATGCAAAACATCATGTTGTGTAGCAAAAAATATTTATTTTTCTAGGTTTGTATTTTTCTTTTTTTCTCTTCCCATTCTCTCTCTCTGTGTCTCTCTCATTTTAGTTAATACTGAAAAATCCCAAATAATTAAAAACCTCTAGAATTGTTCATTTCCTTTTTGGATAAACTAAAATTAAAAATAAGTAATGGTTCTTAATTTCTTTTCTTCCCATTACTTATTCTTTTCAACATTTCTTTAAATCTTGCAATCTTGTATATGATTATGGGAAATTCTGGAGGGCTGGAATTTACTACTAAATCTATATTTATTCTTTAATCATAGAGTAAGCCCATTTTGTGCATATGTGCTGGCCAATATGCACCAATATTAATTGTTCAGGAAAGTAATGAATTTGGCTAAACAGTGTGTGTGTGTGTGTGTGTGTGTGTAGAAATAAAAGGCACCCTACAGCATTTTTAAGAAATCATTCAGAAAATAGTGCCATAGGAGTACAAATGGAGAAAGAGAGCTCCTTGGGACCACTTTTAGGGAAAGTATCCTACTTTGAAGAGAGAGATGAGATTATGACATATGCTCTCCCTCAGTTCTGCCCTCTTTAGCTACACACTTATTTACATGCCTATAATTCATCTCCTTCCTTGTAGTCTTGGAGAACAGAGTGGTCTTTCCCTTCCCATTGGTGCACTGAGTTACCTTTTCTTATGATTTCCTCCATCAATTATCTTCTCTATCCTAGACATTCTGCCTTACTTCTCTGTTAGAGAAACAAAATAGCTTAAATACGTAAGTGAAAAAATAAACAAAGAAATACCTGAGGGTTTTGAAGGGTCAAGGGTGGGAGGTTGGGGGAACAGGTGGTGGGTAATGGGGAGGGCACGTTTTGCATGGAGCACTGGGTGTTGTGCAAAAAGAATGAATACTGTTACGCTGAAAAGATAAATAAAATGGGAAAAAAAAAAAAGAAATACCTTGCATCCTAAAGATCCTCCCTTGACCACACACTGTTCTTAATTCCTATTTCTTGAATGTGGGATTGAATTTTCTCTTCTTTGGCCTATTCATCTCTTTATAAACTGAGGTCTGTCTTCCCCTGCCACCAACCCACTGAATTGGATAGATGTTTCTGTTGCATCTGACAAGGTTGCTCACTCCCTTTGTCTTGACACTTTACACCCTAGGTTTCTATTACACTACTCTGCCAATCTGTCTTTAATCAGCTACACATCTCTGAGCACTCTTTCTTGGCCTTTTCCATGAATTTCACTGTTACTGTTTACATCTTAAGTGGTGATATTCCTCAAGGTTCTGCCATCAACTCATATTTTTCCACTTTCTGCAGTTCCTTGAGCAAATCCACTTACCAGATGTTGACTGCCACCAGAGGTGGTAACGCACTGTAGTAGTCTTCATGGTATGATGATGTCAATAGTGCTTCAGTTCTCTCTCCAGCTCTGAAATGGTCCAGAACCTCATGGTCACTTAGATCTCATTGTCTGACAGGAACTTTAAGTTCCATGCACTTCCCTAAATCCTCTGGAACAGGTCAGGACATCAATAAATAACCAAAAGGGAAATACTTAATGTCAAATTCATTACTTTCCCCCTCCTCAAGCCTCTTCCTTCTAATTCCTGACTCAGAACACAACACGTACTTAATCAAAATGGAAATTGGGGCTGAGATCCTATTCTTGAGTCTCTCCTTTCCCTCAGATCTCATAACCATATAATCACCAAGTGCTATGCACTTTACTTCCTAAATCTTGAATCATTTTCTCCATCCCCATAACTACTTACACTTCTTTAATGTAAGCCCTAGCTTATTGCATTGGTCTCCCAACCTCTAAGACTATGCTCAAACTCATCCTTATAGAATGCATAAAAAGTTGTCTTTCTCCGATTGACTTATTTCACTAAGCATGATACGCATATGATCTCCCTGATATGAGGACATGGAGAAGCAACATGGTGGGGTAGGGGGATAGGAGAAGAATAAATGAAACAAGATGGGATTGGGAGGGAGACAAACCATAAATGACTCTTAATCTCACAAAACAAACTGGGGGTTGCTGGGGGGAGGTGGGATTGGGAGAGGGGGAGCGGGCTATGGACATTGGGGAGGGGAGGCGAACCATAAGAGACTATGGACTCTGAAAAACAACCTGAGGGTTTTGAAGGGTCAGGGGTGGGAGGTTGGGGCAACCTGAGGGTTTTGAAGGGTCAGGGGTGGAAGGTTGGGGGAACAGGTGGTGGGTAATGGGGAGGGCACGTTTTGCATGGAGCACTGGGTGTTGTGCAAAAAGAATGAATACTGTTACGCTGAAAAAATAAATAAAATGGAAAAAAAAAGAATGCATAAAAAGAATGTATCCAAGTTCAATTCTGATCTCGTCATTTTCCTAACAAAACTTGCCAATGGTTCCACATCATTTGGTCTATTTCTTTGTCTTTATCTTACATGACAATTTACCTCCTGTTTTGCTCTTCTGCAATACTGAATTCTTGGTAATTCCATTTCTGTGCTGTGCTGTTTATCCTGCTGATGTCTTTGCTCAAGCTGACCTCCCCGCTTGGAATGTCCCTGTTCCCTTCACCTAGGTAACTCCTTCTAATCCTTTAAGACTCCTCTTGAGAGTAACCTTTTCCTAGAAGCCTTCCTTATCTCTACCCATGCTTCTAATTGTGTTAAAAAAAACCCTCTCTCTAATTCTGTAGTAAATTCCGTATGTATTCTCTGAATCTCTCATTTTATGTCGCAATTACTTGTGTTTGTCATTGAGTGGAAACACTATACTTTGTATATTTATTTTTAACCCCAGCACTCAATTCAGTGCCTATCATACAACAAACACAAGATAACTAATTCTGTTCAGGTAGGGCATAACTTGATTCTTAAATTAGGAGCAGAATTTAGATAATTGAAAATGAAAGAGGAAATCTACTGGAAATTAGACTTTGAACTAACCTTCAGACACAAAAAGATCCCAGTAGAATGTAGCATGTACTTCCTGGAGTAAGAAGCCTATGTGGAGTGGAGGGTGGGAAGGCAGGCATCTGCTGGAAGGCTGGTTGGATAAACTGGGGAAAATTTGGAGTTTTGGACATTGTAGACAGCATAGAGGAACTGTTTTTGAACGAGAGAACATGATGAGAATGGTGTGTTAGGAAAATACTTTCAACAGTAGAGGGTTCATAGATTAGGAATGAGAGCAGGGTAAATACTTATAAAAATATAATAGTTCTGGAATAAAATGATAATGATCCTAAGCTAGAATAAGACAGTGAAAATAGTGGGGAAGGGGGATATACCAAAATATTCCAAAAAATTACTATGCTGGCTAAGCAGCAGGAGCAAAGGAGAATCTTGTGAGGTCCAGGATGATAACCAATTTTGTTAATTATATGCTCACTGCTTAACATTGAGCTGGTATAGTGGTGATGAAGAATAGTATTTTAAGTAAAGAAATTAATAAATGAAAAATGATATAACCCTTTCACAGACATATAGTGCATCTCTTTCTTAAGAGAACAGCATGGAATGGTTTTTGTTTGGGTTTGTCTGGGTTTTGTACCAATGCACCAATGCAGAGCAAAGGTCTGAGTAAAGAAGTTATGGTTTGATTATTGTAATGGTCTGACTGGGAGTAATAACAGAATGATGTGACTCTGTTGCAGTTTGGGTGACTTTCATTCTCTCCTGGTTGCTTCCCCGGATTCCAGGCCTTAGCACAATTAATGCTACTGTTTTGAAATCAGATTTAGAACTTTGATCTCAGGCTTTAAATATGCCCTTGTTGTAAACAAGCAACACATCTAATAATAACTATATCACCTGCTCATCTAAAGGGCTTCATGTGTGTTTAATTAATAATTGAAAACAAATGTCACCATCGTTGCCTCAGTCTAGACAGGGGACAATTTTATCATCTACTTATTTTTTATGCTTGAGGGATATAGAAAGCTTTCAGAGAAGGTTATTAAGGATTCAGATAATTAAACTTGTATTTTTTTTTGCACATTAACAACAATTTATACTTAAAACAATTAGCATGAGTTACTTGTGTATTCAAATAATCAATTTCATAGGAAAAACCTTTATAATATGCAAAGATATATGTTCAGGGATATTAACTATAACACTGATGGCAATAGCAAAAGTCTAGTAATTACTTAAATATCCATCATAAATTATGGTACACATTCTAGGCAGAATTTTAAACAATGGTTTTTTTAAATGGAGTAAATCTATATGTACTGAAGTAAGAAAAATGCCTGAAGTGCACTGTTAAATAGAAAAGCTGCAAAATTATAGAACAGAATATTTAGAGAGAAAGCAATTCATGTGAACAACAAACATGGATCATGTGACCATATGTGCATACACATGCATGTGCACACACACACACACACACACTTTATACCACCAATAAGGTTAAAATTACTTGGAAACATTCCTAAGAAAATGTTAGTAGTTAATTCTGAGCTTGTTACAAGCATTTTATAACATTTTTTACAATGATCACATATTAACTGACAAGTTATTTCTGTAATTTCCAAGTTCTGCTGTAACTTCTCACATCTGAACTCCTACAAGTCAATATCAAGAATATATTTTGATTTGTCTTTTCTATCACATATTTTTTTCCTATTTTGTGATCTCAGTTTTGTTCCTTTATCTCCCATATTATTAGTTTCTATTCTTTCTTTTATCTTCACCTCTACTATCTTTTGGCTTATTCTATTTTTTATAACTTCTTGAAAAGATGTTTGTCAAATGGATTTCAAATTTGTTCCTAGTATTTGAAAAAGATGCCACTTCCTTCTTAGAACAAGTTTGATATCATCTAGTAAATTTCAACATGCAATATTTTCTTTACCATTAATTCTAATATTTTCTAAATTCCATCATAATTTCTTATTTGACCTATTAGTTACTCAGAAGTTTTAAACTCTCCAAATGTGTGAGACTTTAAAAATTATCTTTTATTTATTTAAAAATTAATTGTATTGTAATCAGACAATATGGTATTATCTCAAATTTGTTTTCTTCTGTTTGGTATTTGTTTTGATAATATGGAAGTGCTTACCATGTTCTTTTTTCAATTAGGATATCTCAGTTTCTGAGACCTTTGTATTATTGGGTTTTTTTTTAATAGCATATGCTAACTCTGTTAAAGCTCTAAATTCTTTATTATAATGCATTATCAAAATGCTTTCCAAACAGTCATTTCCAACAGTCTATTCTTTGACAGAAACAAAACCATTCCCTTTGGTTGCCAAATGTCGGTGTTACTAACAAGTAAAACTCAGCTTACAAAACAAAGATGAAATTTTTTTTAAAGATTTGTTTATTCATTTTAAAGAGAGAGAGAGTGTGCACAGGGGGTAGGGGCAGAGGAAAAGACAGAGAGAATCTAAAGCAGCTTCCCCACTCAGTGTAGAGCCCAATGCAGGGCTGGAACTCATGACCAAGATATCATGACCTCAGCCAAAACCAAGAGTCAGAGACTCAAACAACCATACCACCCAGACATCTAAAAAATAAAGAGGAAATCTTAAGACGCTTTTCCTCTTACAAACTATTGGTTTTGTTTGTTTGTTTGTTTATTAAATTTTGTTTTTTTGTTTTTTGATATCTACTTTATTTTTTTATTTTTTCAGCATAACAGTATTCATTGTTTTTGCACAACACCCAGTGCTCCATGCAAAACGTGCCCTCCCTATTACCCACCACCTGTTCCCCCAACCTCCCACCCCTGACCCTTCAAAACCCTCAGGTTGTTTTTCAGAGTCCATAGTCTCTTATGGTTCGCCTCCCCTTCCAAATTTTTTTTTTTAATAAACATATAATGTATTTTTATCCCCAGGGGTACAGGTCTGTGAATTGCCAGGTTTACACACTTCACAGCACTCATGATAGCACATACCCTCCCCAATGTCCATAGCCCCCTCTCCCTCTCCCAATCCCACCTCCCCCCAGCAAGTGAGATTAAGAGTCATTTATGGTTTGTCTCCCTCTCAATGCCATCTTGTTTCATTTATTCTTCTCCTATCCCCCTAACCCCCCATGTTGCTTCTCCATGTCCTCATATCAGGGAGATCATATGATAGTTGTCTTTCTCCGATTGACTTATTTCACTAAGCATGATACGCTCTAGTTCCATCCACATCGTCGCAAATGGCAAGATTTCATTTCTTTTGATGGCTGCATAGTATTCCATTGTGTATATATACCACATCTTCTTTATCCATTCATCTGTTGATGGACATCTAGGTTCTTTCCATAGTTTGGCTATTGTAGACATTGCTGCTATAAACATTCGGGGGCAAAGCAGGAAAGAATGTTCAATGGAAAAAAGACAGCCTCTTCAATAAATGGTGCTGGAAAAATTGGACAGCCACATGCAGAAAAATGAAATTGGACCACTTCCTTACACCACACACGAAAATAGACTCCAAATGGATGAAGGACCTCAATGTGAGAAAGGAATCCATCAAAATCCTTGAAGAGAATGCAGGCAGCAACCTCTTCGACCTCAGCCGTAGCAACATCTTCCTAGGAACAACGGCAAAGGCAAGGGAAGCAAGGGCAAAAATGAACTATTGGGATTTCATCAAGATCAAAAACTTTTGCACAGCAAAGGAAACAGTTAACAAAACCAAAAGACAACTGACAGAATGGGAGAAGATATTTGCAAATGACATATCAGATAAAGGGCTAGTATCCAAAATCTATAAGGAACTTAGCAAACTCAACACCCAAAGAACAAACAATCCAATCAAGAAATGGGCACAGGACATGAACAGACATTTCTGCAAAGAGGACACCCAGATGGCCAACAGACACATGAAAAAGTGCTCCACATCACTCAGCATCAGGGAAATACAAATCAAAACCACAATGAGATATCACCTCACACCAGTCAGAATGGCTAAAATTAACAAGCCAGGAAATGACAGATGCTGGCGAGGATGTGGAGAAAGGGGAACCCTCCTCCACTGTTGGTGGGAATGCAAGCTGGTGCAACCACTCTGGAAAACAGCATGGAGGTTCCTCAAAATGTTGAAAATAGAACTACCCTATGACCCAGCAATTGCACTACTGGGTATTTACCCTAAAGATACAGACATAGTGTTTATTAAATTTTTATTTGTTCTATGGTTCTATTTGCTGAAAAGGACTTTGAGAAGATTATTTCCTTAGAATGTCCTTCATGCCTAAGGCAAAGGAGAAGAAACTTTGAAGACGATGAGAACCATGGGAGGTTCTGAAGAAGAGAAATGATACAATCAGATCTGTGTTTATCAGAGATTCTGGAAATAATGAAGGATGGATTGGAAGGAATAAAGTTTTAAGCACAAAACAGGAAACTAACCAGTTAGGAGTTATAAAGGATATGAACCTAGAGAGCGTGGAGAGTTTGGGTTTAACAATGTTGATTACTCAGGAGACAGTGAGGGTACCCACAAATTAAGGGCACCAAAAATATTTTTAGAATAATTTAACACTATGGAGCTCAAAAAAGACATTAAAGCTTATGGGAAAAAATTCAAATTTTGTTGGACTTCTTTATAGTACTTACTCTATGAATTTTTTAAAAATGTATATTTATTTAGTGGAAGTATGGCTATGCCATTATATTTGTGCTCAGGGCTTCCAAAGATCCTAATGAGTGATGAAATATGTTGCTTAGGTAAGTTAATGATGGTACTGGTGCCATCAGTGGAGATAAGAGACACAAGAATAAAACAGGGTTTTTGAGGGGGAGTTTAATTTGAGGATTTTAGAGGTTGAAGTGACAAAGGGCCTTCCAAGTTGTGATGTCCAGTAAGATCCAGCACCCAGGAGCTGGAGCTGGTCACAGAGACAAATAACCCTGCCTCACAGTTGGAGCATATTTACAAAGTACCTCCATGTGCATGATTGTTCAGAATGGACACATCTATGAAACAGAAAATGCAATGGCAAATGTAGAACAAAGGGGAGGCTTTGTGCTTGATCATTTAATTGCATCTCAAATTATTTTGTTTAAAATTTTATGTGGGGAAAACTTTATGATTTTATAGACTGCTGTGGATCAGCTAATCATTCAAAAGGTACCACTCAGTTTCCTAATCATTTTTGTTATGAGAAGCATGTATTGGTAAGTTTCTCGGTTATGATTCATTTTGTAGTTGAAAACCACAGAAAAGGGCTTGACCCACTAACCCACAAAGTCCTCAGATTGCATGTAACAGACACACAGTAGTCATTCAACAAATATTGAATTCAAGCTGTGAAACAACTATGGTTTTTCACACTTCTACACGTCAACTTTCTAGATCTTCCATGATTTCCATCATCATCAAAGATAAAACTCAATTTCTTAGCAGAATATTCAAGGACCTTCCTAAATTGGCAATAACATACCTTTCTTGGATCATTTCCAGGTGCAGGTATACCTCATTTTATTATGCTTCAACCCCCTCTCCTATTGCTTTTTTTTTTTTTTTTAATAAACTGAAGGTTGGTGGCAACACTGTGTCAAGTTTATTGGCACCATTTTTCCAATGAGCATTTGTTCATTTCCTGTCTCTGTATCACATTTTGGAAATTCTCACAATACATCAAACTTTTCCATTATTATTATATTTGTTATGGTGATCTGTGATTGGTGATATTTGATGTTACTATTGTAATTGTTTGGGACACTACAAACTGCACCATATAAGATAGTAAATTTAATCAATAAATGTGTGTGTTCTGACTGCTCCACTGATGAGGTGTTCCCCTCTTTTCTTCAATTCAGGCTTCCCTATTCCCTGAGACAAAGCAATATTGAAATTAGGCCAATTAATAACCCCACAGTGGCCGCTAAGTGTTCCAGTGAAGGATAGAGTCGCACATCTTTCACTTTCAATCAAAGGCTACAAATGATGAAGCTTAGTGAGGAAGGCATGTTGAAAGCAGAGATAGGCTGAAAGCTAGGCTTTCCATGACAAACAGTTAGCCAAATTTTGAATGAGAAGGAAACATCCTTGAAAGAACCTGGAGTAACTTAGTCAGTTGGGCTCAGTTTGTTAGGCATCCCACTCTTGATTTCGGCTCTGGACATGTTCTTAGGGTTGTGAGATTGAGTCCCACATCAGGCTCCATGCTGGGTGAGGAACCTGCTTGGGATTCTTTCTGCCTCTCCTTCTGCCCCTCCCCCTACTTGTACTCACTCTTTTTCTCTCTCAAAAAATAAATAAATAAATAAAAGTGTTACTCCAATGAATGTACAGATGATGAGAAAGTGAAACAGCCTTCTTATTGCCAATATGGACAAATTTGATTGGTCTGGAGAGAAGTCAAACCAGCCACAACACTCCTTTAAGCTAAAGCCTAACCAGAGCCAGGTCCTAACTCTCTTCAATTCTGTGAAGGTGGGAGAGGTGAGGAAGCTGCAGAAGAAAAGTGTGAAGTGAGCAGAGGTTAGCTCATGAGGTTTAAGGAAAGAAGCTATCTCCATAACATAAAAGTGAAGCATCGAGTACTAATAAAGAAACTGCAGCAAGTTATCCAGATCTAGCTAAGATAATCAGTGAGGGTGGCTACACTAAACAGCGATTTTCAATGTAGATAAAACAGACATATATTGGAAGGAACATCATCTTGAACTTTCACAGGTAGAGAGAAGTCAATGCCTGGCTTCAAAGCCTAAAAGAACAGGCTAACTCTTCCGTTAGAGGCTAAGGCAGCTGGTGACTTGAAGTTAAAACCAGTGCTCCCTGACCATTCTGAAAATCCTCGGGCCCTTAAGAAATGCTACATCTACTCTGCCTGTGCTTTATAAATGGAAAAACAAAGATGGTATAGCAGCACACCTGTTTACAACATGGTTTACTGAGTATTTTAAGCCCACTCTTGAGACCTATTGCTCAGAAAAAAAATATTTCTTTCAAGCTATTACTCCTCCTGGTCACCCAAGAGCTCCAATAGAGATATGCAATGATTAATGTTTTCATACCTGCTAATACAACATCCATCCTACAGCACATTGATCAAGGTGTACTTTTGAATTTCACATCTTGTATTTAAGAAGTACATTTTGTAAGGCTATAGCTGCCATAGACAGTGATTCCTCTGCTGAATCTGGGCAAAGTAAATTGAAAACCTTCTGGAAAGGATTCACCATGCTAAATACCATTAAGAACACGTATGATTCATCAGAAGAGGAAGAGGCCAAAATATCAACATTAAAAGGAGTTTGGAAGAAATTGATTCTAACCCTCATGGATGACTTTGAAGGGTTCAGGCCTTCAGTGGGAAACCTGGAGAGGAAGTACCTGAAGATGTGGTAGAAGTAGCATAAGAACTAAAGTTACAAGTAGAGGGGCACCTGGGTGGCTCAGTGGGTTAAGCCTCTGCCTTCAACTCAAGTCATGATCTCAGGGTCCTGGGATGGCACCACATATCGGGCTCTCTTCTCAGCAGGGAGCCTGCATTCCCCCTCCATGCCCCTGCTTACTTGAGATCTCTCTGTCAAATAAATAAATAAAATCTTAAAAAAAAAATAAAGTTACAAGTAGAGTCTGAAGATGTAACCAAATGCTGCAATCTCCTGGTGAAGATATTGTAGAGACTGTTGAAATGACAACAAAGGATTTAGAATATTATGTAAACTTAGTCAATAAAGCATCAGCAAGATCTGAGAGGACTGACCTCAATTTAGAAAGAAGTTCTGCTGTGAGTAAAATGTTTTACTGTGAACAAAATGCTATCAACCAGCATTGCATGCTACAGACAAAGTGTTCATGAAGAGTCAATCAGTGTGGAAACTTAATTGTTTTCTTATTTTAGAAATTGCTACACAAACCAAAAAACAGACTCTTAATTACAGAGAACATACAAATGGTTATGATAGGTTAAAGAGGTGATGAGGATTAAGGAAGGCATTTGTGATGAGCACTCGCTGTTGTATGAAGTGATGAATCACTCAGTTTTACACCTGAAATTAATTTTTCACTGTGTGTTAACTAGTTGGAATTTAAATAAAAACTTGGAAGATGTCAAAAAGACGGAAGGAAGGAAAGATGGAAGGAAGGAAGGAAGGTAGGGCGAGCAAATTGCCATAGCCACTCCAACCTTTAGCAACCACCAGCCTGATCAGTCAGCAGCCACCAATGTCAAGGGCAAGACCCTCCACCAGCAAAAAGATTATGACTCATTGAAAGCTTAGATGATGGTTTTAGCATTTTTAGCAAAAAGCGTTTTTTTAATTAAGGTACATGCATTGCTCACATAATGCTACTGCACACTTAACCCGCAACACTATAGTGTACACACAACTTTATATGCATTGGGAAACCCAAAAATTCATTTGACTCACTCAATTGTGATATTTGCTTCATGGCAGTGCTCTGGAGCTGAACTTACAGTGTCTCCAAGGTAGCTTGTACTTGTCTCCTATTCCTCCCTATTCCCAGATCCCTAGTGAGAGCGTTCACCATGTATGGTATGTAATTTCCGATCTCCTTACCTTAACTTTTATTGCCTTCTCTGACTTCTCCCTTTCCCTTTTATTATGTCTTTAATCTCAATAATTTGTTAAAATTACTTTTGTCTTTCAATACTTTCTCAAATGTCTATGCTTTAGCCATTTCTAAGCACCCTCACACTCATGGCGGAAATAATGACTCCCTCCTTGGATTTCCTACATAAGCTGGTTTATAAATACATAAAGTTTTATTGCATTGTATTATGGTTAGAGTTCATTTTCTGCTAGCCCTGAGTCTTCTTGAGAATAAGAATCATGTCTTCTTTCTACTCTCCTTCCTTTCTTATCACTATCCTGTCATAGAATGTAACTGTCCGTGGAATTGAATTAGGTGTGTTTTCTATGTGGAGTCCTTGGCCTCTGAACAGGAGGGGAGTTCTAAGCACCACTCTCCTGCCATTGGAGACTCTTTTCCTCTAATTCTTTTCTTGTTCTTCCCACCTCCATCCTCTGTCTGGGGAGAAGGTAGAGTTAATTTGATTGGTCAAAAGGAAATATTGATAGAGTCAAATTTAACAGCTTTCTGGGCAATGGAGACACCCTGGCAATGTCCCCCAATGCCTCCTATGCTTGTGAGACCCAAGTTTGGTACTAGCGAGCAGCTGCAGCTGAGATGGAGAAAATGGATCCAGAGACTCCTCATGAACCATGAGTCTAAGCCAAGTGCTCAGCCCAGCTGTCCAGGTTGCTCTTTGATAGGACATTGGGGACCAGCCAACAAGAATTGAGGCAAATTAAAATTTTCAGTTTGCCCTCAAGTCTGAGTTCATGGCTCCTTGGGAGTCTCATGTGGACAATGAGATGAGGATCAGAAGTGAAGTTGGGAGTTCTCGGTCCCCTGATTCCAGTATCTTCTAATACCATTAAAACTAACCTTGATTCCTAATAGTATAGTATTCCTAATAGTAGAGTAGGGCAATTGTATTTTGTGTACTAAGATTAGTATATCTAAAAATTGTTCTGTAACTTACCTTGGAAGGATCAGTTGGTCAATCCCTAAGCCTCCTTAACTACAGAACCTTGAAACTTGGAGTGATTACATGGGGTACCAATTGAGATGTAATTGATAATAATAGAATCATGTTCTCTAACAACTTTCTCTTATTTGTTTTCCTGAATTTCGTTTCATAATTTTAAAAGAAGTACACCCCCCCTTTTTTGCTGGTGCTTGCAAAGCTTGTTTTTTAGCAATATTTCAAATCTTCTATCATATTCTATCTATTGACTCTTATTTCACTAAGAGCTCATGAAGGCAGAGAGATCTGGTTCTTACCTAAATCAAGTCTAGCATAAGGTGATTATTATTCTTCAATATGCACATTTAAAGGGTGAAGTTATAGCCTCTGTTCAACTGTGTATGTGTTGCTTGTTTGGATCTCAAATTTATCAACATTTCAAGCAAGGTGCTACCAAATTTTGGCAGATACACACGAAAGGAAAGTGGGTCATTCACTTCAAAGCTGAAGCTATAGGCTATTCATGTGCTGCACTGAATCACAGTCCTTTTTCATGTTTCGAGTTAAAAATTTTAAGCAGCCGCATGTTTGCCATTGTAATTGATACTATAATGCTGCTATCCCTCAGCTCTTTCATCCTCAAATGTATATCAATATTCCCCTGACCCTGCAAGTTGCTGTTTCTTTCAATGATACCCAGTGTTCTTGAACTGGGTGTGCTGTCCCTAATCATCAAAGACTGCAGAGCACAGTGAATGATACCTGGGCTTCTTTTTCACAATGTGGAACAAGAGCATTTATTGTTGTTGCATTATTGTGTCTCTGGACAAAGTCCCTCTTCCCACTGTAACCAAATCAAATGAGCTTGTGTTGGATTTTATTCATCTGAATTGTGGTTAATGCTGTCCTCAGCTATGGCATTCGTTATGGCCTGCCCAGGACTGCTGAAGAGTCAGCTTTGTGATTTACCTGACTCAGTATGTGATCAAGCATCTCCATTATTGGAATAAAATGAAAACTTTCAAGATCATGGTCATGCAATAGAGGAAACAATTTTACCTCAGCACTGAAGCTCAGATGCTACACTAATCTATAGTAATTCTGTGATTGCATTTGGAAGCAATTCCTTCTATTCACTCAGAGATAACTGTTACAACACACAATAGGCTGCCTCCTGCCTTTCCCCACAGTGAGCAAAACACACTGTTCATCGCAGAGAAACCTAGCAGTAGTAGGCCATAGTATTTGTTTCAGTGTGAGTTAATGTGTGTTTGAAGACCATCAGGAGGCTTGGTTTGTATTACAAGGTTACCATGGACGACATACTTGGGTATAGGACACTCAAGCAAAATATGCACTGGGAGGAGATTATTGCCTACCCCAGATTTTAGTGAGAAATCTAATAAAAAAAATTATTCGATTCCAGTAGTCCCACCAGCTCCACTCTGGCTCAAGAATGGAGCTGCCTGAATGGCTTCAGTATCGTTAGGCAAAGGAAATTATTTGGTAAGAAAACATTACACACTTCTTCTCTAAGTACTAGTATGGATTGGACTTACTGATTGTTCACTTCGTATCTTAAGTTTAAATCTCACTTGCAGATTTGAATCAATCACTTTAGGGAGAAGCACATGCATTTTACTTCAGAAAATAAAATCTTTAACTTTCTTTACTTGCATTTTTGACATTACCATTTTACATCAGAAAAAGCTCCCTTCCACGTCTGTCTACAAACTGTCACAAATTGATACCATATCTTTCTTGACCACCTAGTGTGAGACAAGGATGGCAATTTAGTAATTAACAACAAATATGAGAGATGTAGTAATCGACTAGCACTTCTGTGTTTCTGCTATGATCAACTTCTTCTGATTTTCTGTTTTATCAAACTTCTGTGACAACCGCATTATGAAGGCCTTGTTTTAAACCATAAATTTGGCCTTTTCTCATAAAACAAAGCAGATCATCCAGAAATGACAGGTTATTTTACACTTGGCATTGTTAGGTCTCTTAGTTAAAATCCCTGTTAAATGTTAAGCATTTAGGCTCGGAATGTGATTCTTGTCACTGTATGGTGTCGGCTTTCCTGCAAACAAGCTAAAATAAACATGAGCGATGGAAAGCTTATAACTGGAGAAATCAATAGTATCTGGGGAATGTAAAAGAGGAGGGTTGAATATCCACGCCAAGAGCATTCAAGGAATGAAAATCCCAGGCTAATTACCCCAGACATCTTTGCTTGATTTGATTAAAACATATGTTTTAAATGATGGGATGTGTAGATTTAAAAATAGTAGCAAGTTAAAGTACAACTCAATCCTTCCTAAATTGGGGAAATGAGGTCATAATGACTATTCAGAGAAGAGAGCTGGCAGAGGGCATTACAAAAACTACTTCTTCCATCTCTACCTCTGTATTCCCTGAGTCTATGATAGGGGTAAGAGCCATTCTCCTCCAGTTTCATGGAGATATCTTTGGCATATGGCACTGTGTAAGTTTAAGGTATATAGCATAATGATTTGACCTACATTTGTAAAAGACTATCACTGAAGTTTAGTTAACATCTGTCATCTCATGCAGATAGAAAAATTGAAAAAGAAAAAAAAATTTCCTTGCAATGAGAACGCTCAGGATCTGTTCTCTTAACAACTTTTAAATATACCCTGGGGCAGTGTTAACTACAGCTATCATGTTGTACATTACACCTCAAGTAGTTATTTCTATTATATCTGGAAGTTTGTACCTGTTGACCACTTTTATGATAGCCATCTCTGAAGAGAAAGGACATCACTGTATCTAACGAAACAAAGCAGGAGGGAATTTTGTATTCTTTTACAAGAAGAAGCACAGTGCTTTTATGTTATCTGCAGTGTGAAACCCAAGACTGTTACTGACTTGTAGAAGCTTTGTTTTCCAGGATAAAAACCATCAGATTTCTTTCCTGTCCATATGAAAATATCTCAAATCCTCAGATTTTGCTAAAAGCTTTAGATCAAGTACTAGTAGCATCCACGGGCCAAAGCTGTGCTATATTAATATTCAAAAAAAGTACAAAAGGATACGATTTGAAATCTTAAGTATTAAAAATATATTCTCCCCATGTATCCTTCTTGTATGTTACTGACACACCAATGGATGTGTGTCATTGTTTCCTTTGTCATTGTACTATGTTTCCCCATCCTCTGGTAGTAATGACCATTTCCTTTGGTAGATCCTTACATATCATTCCCTACTTTTCTTTTCAGCTACAGTTCTGAATATGCCACCCAGGAGAGGCAGGTGGGGCTCCCATTCCAAAGTCATGAGTATGGAAGTGGATGCTTGAAGACTTAATGTTGTACTATAATCCAACAAATAGTGTAACATGCAACTCAGGCATCTACACTTCCAAACTCCTGACATTCTTCCTTTTGAACTTCTCTTGTACAAATCCAAGTGAGCAGGAGAGACAGAATCATCTACTTAGGAATATCATTACAACATTTGTCTGGGCTCCCTGCCTCCTCCACTCCACCCTACCCTAACTTTTTAGTTAGGAAAGTTAAAGCTTTTAAGTAAAGCTTGAACACTCAGGGAGACAAGTCCAGAGGATTCTTTTTTGGACTTTTGTAGCTTCTCAGCTTGAGTTGATATTAGGTATCCCTGACTACTGTCGACTTTAGAAGATCTGTCATCCATCCTCATCTCCTAGATGAAACAGCACTGGCTATAAGTTTGAAAGCCTTATTGCTTTATGTTCTCAACATTTGGACTCACTTCTCACACACTGTTATGAGCATTGAGTTCATGCTCTGAAAACCATATACATAAAGGGTTTTTCACTCAGTTGAAGGCCCAAAGCAATGAACGATATTAAAAAAAAAAATGTTGCTTTTCCTAACTTTACAAATATCCCTTAAATAGGTCTCTCACATGTAAATATAACTCTGCTAGCAAAACTTTTTTGGGGGGGACAACCATCTGGAATAATACAGAAATGTTCATATGGGATCATATGTTGATCTCCTTTTCTCTGATCGATCTTTGGCACCCATAACCAAGGTAAATCTAAGAGGTGTTTGCCTCCTACGTTCATCTGTACTTTCTTAATTCAGGTTATTAAATACATGACAACTACAAAGCTTTTGACAACTATAATAAAGACTCTGATGTATTGGGAAAGTTATTTTCAATAGTGCTGAAGACACTTGTTATGACAAGATTATTTTGGGTACCACATGTATACTTTAGGGAAGAGTTTCTAAATTTAAATTCTTGACAAGATGTCCAGGGTATATTCAATGGAAGAAAAAGAATAGCCCAAAGTGGCTTCCTTTCCTTCAGCTTTGGATGAAGGTGGACACAGGAGAATCCAGTGGTAAATTCTCAGAGAACAGGGATATTCTAGTTTGCTGAATTTTTGTTATTATTTCCTTAATTAAGTCTGGTTTGAAGAAGTAAATGTGCTACTTGCGTATATGAGGGGTCATTCAGCCCCCATGACCTAACTCACACCTTGTGAGCGTATCTCGTTATATTCACCATTCTGAGAACTATCATTCTCACATGACAGGACAGTGAGAGGAAAAGTTAAACCCTCCCCAGCATTTTCCAGAAGTGTATTTTTCTCTTCTTCTAGTGTAATACTTAATATAAAATGTTAAGTGTCACGTATGGGTAGATCCAGATTTCCGGGTTCTAATGCCGCACTATTTGTGGTAATCTCTTTGAGAAAAAGATTACAAGGTTAATAACTATTATTAATTTTTATTTTGCATGAGAGAAAAATCACAATAAATTATAAACTTTAAAGAGCTGACCAGTGTCACAAACAACACAAAATTTAGAAAAATTGTATTATTTTTTACTAATTAAGAGACTCATTTCTCTATGTATTTGGACAGCATTCTTCTAAGATTTTATTTATTTATGTGAGAGAAAGAAAGAGCAGTTGAGAGAGTGAGAAAGAGAGAGTATGAGCAAGGGGGAGGGGCAGAAGAAGTAGATGCCCTGCTGGATGTGGGGGCTTGATCCCAGGATCCTGGGACCCTTACCGGAGCAGAAGGCAGACACTTAACCAACTGCGCCACCCAGGCACTCCTGGGCTGTAGTCTTCAAAAATCTCTTCACAGAACAATGTGCTATCATTTTCTTCAGAGAAAATAAGATAATCCTAGTTTTTTCTATGGATCTCAGGTCAACTGCCATCTCCAGATAAAACAATCGCATTTATTAGTTAGTCTTCCTCTTAGCCACGTCTCTCAAATCTCTGCAGCTGTGCCCACGCCACCCAATACTAAGGAAAGGAGTTGCAGGGGGAATTGGCGTGGCATGGGACACAGGCCTTAACCAATTGCAGCTGAAATATCTTGTTTTTGCTCACTTTACAAAACCCTCATGACTGCATGAACAGCATCTCTTCACAAGGCCTTGGATGGGCCCATCCAAGCGGAATGTCCAAAAGCCTTACTACTCTGATAATAAAATCCATACCTGGAGTCAAATCTTATTTGAAGATCAATATATACATATGTATTTAATTTAATGAGATGTAATTTGCATATTATAAAATTCACAGTTTTGAAGGATACAACTCAGTGAATTTTAGCAATTTACATAGTTGTGTGCCACTGCTAATTCTAGAACATTTCATCACCCCAAAAGGAAAGATTTTACGTATAAGTGCTCATGTCTTTTCCTTTCTGCCAGTCCCTGTCAATCACAGCATTAGTCAGGATCCTCCAGAGAATCCAATAGGATGGGGGGATAGATAGGTAGGTAGGTAGGTAGGTAGACAGCATAGAGATATACAGAAAGAGAATTACTGTGAGAGACTGGCTCATGTGATTATGGAGATTGAGAAGTCCCATCATCCGCTGTCTGTTAGCTGGAGACCCAGCAAAGCCAGTGGCACAATTCCAGTCTAAATCTGAAGGCCTTGAGAATCAAGGGACCAAGAATGTAAAGCCCAGTTTGAGTGAGTGAAGGACTAAGAACCGGGAGAAGAGATACCATTGTGGCAGCTCAGGTCTTGAGCCAGAGGGGTGCTGGTGGGACTGCTGGAATCAAGGAAATTTTTGTTGTAATAAGTTTAATCAAATTGTTTGTTTCTTCATGAGTCATTTTCAGTAGTTTCCGTCTAAGAATTTGTCCATTTAGTGTAAGTTACTATGGGTTTTTGTTTTTGTTTTTGTTTTTGTTTTTCCCTGCATGAGGAAAACAACATTAAAGAGGGTAAAGGAACTTTCCCAAGCTCATGATTTTGTGTTTGAAACCAGACCTGTTTGACTTCATGGTGCTAAAACATTCCCCACAAAGGTATGGCTTCCCTGTGATAGCTGAGAGATGCAGGTCAGACCTCTGGACACTTTCTCTGAGGTCCTGAGGGGCCTCAGAAAGAGAAAGACCCACTCCACACTGCACTGCACTCTGCTTCCCAGCTTTCTGCTGGGAGACTATTCTTTGGAGACTAAAAAAGTAGAAGATGAAAAAATCTGGAGAACTAGTATTTTTATTTCATTTGTATTCTTTAAATTTATACATATATCAAAATACTCTTTATATATTTTTAGCTCCAAGTTTCAATTTTATTTTTTCTTTTTTAATTAATTAATTTTTTTCAGCGTAACAGTATTCATTGTTTTTGCACAACACCCAGTGCTCCATGCAACACGTGCCCTCCCTATTACCTACCACCTGGTTCCCCCAACCTCCCACCCCCGCCCCTTCAAAACCCCCAGGTTGTTTCTCAGAGTCCATAGTCTCTCATGGTTCGCCTCCCCTTCCAATTTCCCCTAACTTCCTTCTACTCTCCATCTCCCAATGTCCTCCATGTCATTTGTTATTCTCCACAAATAAGTGAAACCATATGATACTTGACTCTCTCTGCTTGACTTATTTCACTCAGCACTATCACCTCTATCCCATCCATGTTGCTACAAAAGTTGGGTATTCATCCTTTTTTTTTTTTTTTAATAAACATATAATGTATTTTTATCCCGAGGGGTACAGGTCTGTGAATCACCAGGTTTACACACTTCACAGCACTCACGATAGCACATACCCTACCCAATGTCCATAACTCCCTCCCCCTCTCCCAACCCCACCTCCCCCCAGCAACCCCCAGTTTGTTTTGTGAGATTAAGAGTCATTTATGGTTTATCTCCCTCCCAATCCCATCTTGTTTCATTTATTCTTCTCCTATCCCCCTAACCCCTCATGTTGCATCTCCACATCCTCATATCAGGGAGATCATATGATAGTTGTCTTTCTCTGATTGACTTATTTCACTAAGCATGATACCCTCTAGTTCCATCCACGTCGTCGCAAATGGCAAGATTTCATTTCATTTGATGGCTGCTTATTATTCCATTGTGTATATATACCACATCTTCTTTATCCATTCATCTGTTGATGGACATCTAGGTTCTTTCCATAGTTTGGCTATTGTAGACATTGCTGCTATAAACATTCGGGTACACGTGCCCCTTCGGATCACTATGTTTGTATCTTTAGGGTAAATACCCAGTAGTGCAATTGCTGGGTCATAGGGTAGTTCTATTTTCAACATTTTGAGGAACCTCCATGCTGTTTTCCAGAGTGGTTGCACTAGTTTGCATTCCCACCAACGGTGGAGGAGGGTTCCCCTTTCTCCGCATCCTCGCCAGCATCTGTCATTTCCTGGCTTGTTAATTTTAGCCATTCTGACTGGTGTGAGGTGATATCTCATTGTGGTTTTGATTTGTATTTCCCTGATGCTGAGTGATGTGGAGCACTTTTTCATGTGTCTGTTGGCCATCTGGATGTCCTCTTTGCAGAAATGTCTGTTCATGTCCTGTGCCCATTTCTTGATTGGATTGTTTGTTCTTTGGATGTTGAGTTTGCTAAGTTCCTTATAGATTTTGGATACTAGCCCTTTATCTGATATGTCGTTTGCAAATATCTTCTCCCATTCTGTCAGTTGTCTTTTGGTTTTGTTAACTGTTTCCTTTGCTGTGCAAAAGCTTTTGAACTTGATGAAATCCCAATAGTTCATTTTTGCCCTTGCTTCTCTTGCCTTTGCCGATGTTCCTAGGAAGATGTTGCTGAGGCTGAGCTCGAAGAGGTTCCTGCCTGCATTCTCCTCAAGGGTTTTGATGGATTCCTTTCTCACACTGAGGTCCTTCATCCATTTTGAGTCTATTTTCGTGTGTGGTGTAAGGAAGTGGTCCAATTTCATTTTTCTGCATGTGGCTGTCCAATTTTTCCAGCACCATTTATTGAAGAAGGCTGTCTTTTTTCCATTGGACATTCTTTCCTGCTTTCTCGAAGATTAGTTGACCATAGAGTTGAGGGTCTATTTCTGGGCTCTCTATTCTGTTCCATTGATCTATGTATCTGTTTTTGTGCCAGTACCATGCTGTCTTGATGACGACAGCTTTGTAATAGAGCTTGAAGTCCGGAATTGTGATGCCACCAACTTTGGCTTTCTTTTTCAATATTTCTTTGGCTATTCGAGGTCTTTTCTGGTTCCATACAAATTTTGGGATCATTTGTTCCATTTCTTTGAAAAAAATGGATGGTATTTTGATAGGGATTGCATTAAATGTGTAGATTGCTTTAGGTAGCATAGACATTTTCACAATATTTATTCTTCCAATCCAGGAGCATGGAACATTTTTCCATTTCTTTGTGTCTTCCTCAATTTCTTTCATGAGTACTTTATAGTTTTCTGCATATAGATTTTTAGCCTCTTTGGTTAGATTTATTCCTAGGTATTTTATAGTTTTGGGTGCAATTGTAAATGGATTGACTCCTTAATTTCTCTTTCTTCTGTCTTGTTGTTGGTGTACAGAAATGCAACTGATTTCTGTGCATTGATTTTATATCCTGACACTTTACTGAATTCCTGTACAAATTCTAGTAGTTTTGGAGTGGAGTCTTTTGGGTCTTTTTTAAAATTTAATTTAATTTAATTTTTTTTTCAGTGGTCCAAAATTCATTGTTTATGCACTACACCCAGTGCTACATGCAATATGTGCCTCCTTAACACCTATCACTAGGCTTACCCAACCCCCACCCTACTCACCGCCAAAATCTTCAGTTTGTTTCTCAGAGTCCACAGTCTCTCATGGTTTGTCTCCCCCTCTGATTTCCCCCAGCCCAATTTTATTTTCTTAATCTATTAGTTTTAGCCTCTCCATTTTTCTTAAACTTACGGACTTTTGTTTTCTTGTAACTTTTCTTTTTGAGTATTGGGGTGTTTCATTAAGCAGAATAACTGTTAAAACATATTTTAGACATATTAATTAAAAATTTACACTAAGTAATGTGCTTCTCATATTTTAACTCTAATTTTTATTTTTTTATTAGAGTATTACTATATGCTCAGATAATACAGAAACTAAAGAAGTCATAATTCCTGACTTTAAGAGGTTTACTCTCTATTAGTAAATGTATTTTATTTTACTTTTTTTTTAAGATTTACTTATTTATTTTAGAGGAAAGGAAAGGGACAGCAGGGAGAGGGGCAGAGAGAGAGGGAGAAAAACAGATTCCCTGCTGAATGTGGGCTCAAGCCCAGGACCCTGAGATCATGACCTGAGCTGGAACCACAGTGTCAGGCACTCAACCAACTGAGCCACCCAGGTGCCTCTCCATTAGTAAAGGTATTTTAATTGTTCTTTCTATGCTTCCATTCTAACCTTTATTGTTACGGTATTTTTTATTATCCTTATTCATTAATGAAGTTGTATATTAATAATAGATAACATTTTTTGCTTATTAATATGCTAGATGTACTCTGGTTAACTTATTTCACAATTGATTTCTTATACACCATCATGAGTTAGATGTTATTATGCACTTAATTTTGCATATGATGAGATTAAGGTCCAGAGCTGCACATAAATTTACAAAAATTATACAGCAACTAAAATCAGATCTAAGATCTGATTTTAACCACCATACACTCCTGATTAACATTCATCTTGAAGCCAAGTAATGGTTAACTTTCCTTTTCTCTTCAAGTACTTTTTTTTTAATTGATTTATAGTTGACTCACAATGTTACATTAGTGTCCTTTGCCAAGTTAACTTCTTAAAGCTTAATCCAGAGAAATTCTGTGCTGGCTG
This sequence comes from Meles meles, assembly GCF_922984935.1. NCBI lineage: Eukaryota > Metazoa > Chordata > Mammalia > Carnivora > Mustelidae > Meles > Meles meles. The sequence goes on along the minus strand of NC_060066.1, from coordinate 43,997,486 downwards.
TAGCAGGCATAACAGTCCTAGAATTCTTAGGAATAAAAGTGTCTTGGCTTGTAGTGATGTTATGTCAAGTGATATGCCACATAAATATTTTTGGTTCAGACAACCTAGATCACAATAGAATTAACTTCCCTTTAAATGGGGTTTTACCAAATCTTTCCTTTATTTAAATTCATGATGATCAAGAAAAGTAACACGTCCATATAGAGAGAATCTTCCGTGATTTTCTTCCCCAAACATTCTCTCTTAAACATGAAACTCTTTGGCCAGGGATTCAAACATGGTATAATTAACAACATTGTAATTTAAGTGGAATATATTTATACAAAACAGAAGAGGAGAAAAACAGCAAGTGTCTATTTTCAACACCATCTCATAGCCTGAAGTCTAGACCAACATTCATTAGCCCATCTATCTCTGAAACTCAGCAAGTTTTAGCCACTCTTCACCCCCTTTATCCAAATGTTTCCCTTTTCTTGTAATCATTGTTCCAGTGACTGGCACTGCCACCCACCCCGTGCCCAAGGCAGAAACCTGGAGACGGTGGATGCTTCTTTTTATATCTCACCCCTTTGATCCCGTCTGTTAAACACATTCAACCGATCCATATTCATGCTGCTAAACAATTCTTCTTTCCTTTTTTTCTTTCTTTCTTTTTTTTTTTAATATTTTATTTGTTTATTTGACAGAGAGAGAGAGAGAGTTAACAAGTAGGCAGAGAAGCAGGCAGAGAGAGGGGGAAGCAGGCTCCCTGCTAAGCAGAGAGTCTGATGTGGAGCTCGATCCCAGGATCCTGAGATATTGACCCCAGCCGAAGGCAGAGGCTTAACCCACTGAGCCACTCAGGTGCCCCTCCTTTTTTTCTTTTTATTTCCTGGTTGTGCTGCTCTCACGGCTCTTACTGCACTATCCCTTCTCTTCCTCTGTCTCTTCAGTCTAACCTGCACATTTCACTTGCTTCCTCCGCCCGCATTGATTCTCTACACTGCTGTCGTGATTCTCTTTTAAAAATTCAAATATGGGGGGTGGGGGGCGCCTGGGTGGCTCAGTGGGTTAAAGCTTCTGCCTTGGGCTGAGGTCATGATCCCAGGGTCCTGGGATCGAGCCCCACATCGGGCTCTCTGCTCAGCAAGGAGCTTGCTTTCCTCCTCTCTCTCTGCCTGCCACTCTGCCTACTTGTGATCTCTGTCACATAAATAAATAAAATCTTTTTTAAAAATAAAAATAAATAAATAAAAATTCAAACATGTTCTGGCAAAATTATCAAAACTGAGAGAAAAAAATTAAGAATTCTCAACATGACATTATATAGCCAACAATGATTTGGTTCCTGATCAACTGCTCTCCCTCACCACCCCTTGTTCTTGCTTTATATAATTAAGTCTTCCTCCAGGCCATGCCAGCTTCTAAGGATTTTTAGTAATCATTTGTTTTATCAATTCGTGCCCACACCTGCTAATTTCCATCCCCTCTAAAACCTGAGTAATATTTTGGTGTATCCTTGGGACTGTTCCATATGAGCTCATGGACATTCTTCCTGGCTACGACTACTGCATGGAAACAATTCTGTTGTTTTTAATCCTTCCTGATAGGAAGACTTTCTCATCCATGTCAAGAATCTATTTCCCAATGTTTCCCAATCTGCCACAGATTCACCCAAAAATCCACTGTGAAGTTTGCTTTACTTGTGATCCTCCATAGACTGGTGGTTGATATAAGGTCTGGTCACCTGTCATAAAGTCTCACTCTGCTCTTCTGGCCTGTAATTTCATCTGATAATTTCTCCAGTTTCTTCCTCTTTCTTTTTAAAAAACCTTCTCTGGGAAACCACTGCTCGCCCCTCAGTCTTGTTGGTGACCTCTCTCTGCCCTTATGAACACTGGTACCTTAGCATGCATCTTTTTTTTTTTTCCTTAGCATTCATCTTACTTCCTAGTCTTTATCATGTCACTGTCTTTTTTTGATTCCACTATGAAGTCTCCAGGATGGGCACTCTGTATTTGTATCCCCAGCATCTACCACAGTTCCTGGAACATAGAATGCACTCTCAGTGTTGGTTAAATGTACTGAGAATTTATCTTTTCCTGTGTACATACAGAAAAGCATAATTTGGGGAAAAATCATTTCATTAACTTAAAAAAATACTGCTTATTTTCCCTAGTTTTGTTTCTATTAAAAATGTATTTTATACCAATTCAAATGCTTATTTTTTAAGTATCGTGACACGTGTCAGATTACAAACTGTAGGATAAGTTAGTTTAGGTGACTACGATCATGAAAGAGACTCTCTACATTCAGTGAGGTGAGTCATTAATCAGACATCTCATTTATCACAAGACCTAAGTAGAAAAAACAAAGAACAAGAACCAACGCAGAATTCTGGTTTTGTTAGAAAAGAAGTTCAAGGAATCTGTATTTAATCAAAACATCCAAACAATCTCCAGATACTGTCTGGCAACAAATTTAGGATTTGCAGAGCTGCAATGTTGATTTGCTTAGCTATAAATATTACCTTGATGAAAGACAGTTCTAACTCTGTCTTCTACCACTTTACATCTGATAAGAAAGTTACTATTGCATGTGTTTTCTTAGGAATTCATTATATCTAACCTTTTTGGAAACATCCAGAGAGACATAATTATTCAACATGAAAAGAGCTATCCAGATTTTACATGGAAAATGCCTACAAAACAAAGGTGCAAAAGACCCCAGAAAGAACAAGAACAAGAGTAAAAATGTTCTTCAAATCTCAGGACCAATCCAGCAGGCTTCTGAAGAAAAAAAAAAAAAGGAAACTTCTTTTGATGTCAATGAGAATTCCAAATTCTCAAGTTTGGGCACAGAGCCCATTCTGTGATATGTTAACTAAAAGAAAAATTTCCTTTTCCAGGCATCTGCCTTCCTTTTTCTCCATTTCCATGGCAAGCTGTTTCAAGGTGCTTCATGAAAAGCTTCTCAAAACCAATGTGTTCTAAAAGCCACAAGTTTGATGATTGATGAAAGAGCCACAAGAGAGAGGTTTTGCATCTTTCCTTTAACAGAGATCTTGAAAAGCCAAATGACTGGGAAAGAGCATGATTCATCCCCTGCAAATGCTGAAACGTATGTTTAACTGTCACCTACTGCATTTTGCAGCGGTACCTATTCAAAAGCTACCCAATATATGCAAGTACCGTTCTGAGGAGGGAGGAAAAAAAACTGAGTCATGATAAATCTCATACTGAACTTTCTTTCATTTATGGAAATTGTGAGTGTTTAAATGTTACAAATACTCACATTTCTATTCACATTATGTGAAAACTCATACAGTAAGTCTTCAGCTATACAGAGCTTCCTGGAAATGAGTTATTCTGAACAGCTGAATGTTCCAGATGGCTTGGGGTTAACTCACTAAGTTCCAGCTAGAATGTAGCAAATATCTCCAAAATAGGCCAGGTTTTATCCATGTGAACTTTTTCAGAGCATAGACCATGCTTAGAGATCAGTTAAACTTCACCAAGTGTATTCTCTAAGGGCACGTAGTATGCACAGCATTTGGTACCATTCCCTACACAGAGTATATACCTCAGGAAATAGGAGTAATCGCTGTTACTGCTTTCTTTGATTACAACCGTTAATTCCTAAAGGTTCTTAACCTTCCTGGTCAACGTGGTATTAGATCATTGGATCTTTTGATCCTTGGATCATTTGACTGAGGACTGTTTAAAACATAAAATAATTTGGATCTAATTTGGATGGATGGAATATGCCATAAACTATTGTAACCTCCTAAAATTCATGTATTGAAAACTAATCTTCAATGTGATGGTATTTGGAGGTGGGGCCTCTGGAAGATAATCGGGTCGTAAAGTCAGAGCTCCTATGAATGTGATTAGTGCCCTTATAAAAGAGACCCCAGAGAGATTCCTCACCCCTTATGTCATGCGAGTACACAGCGACAAGATGGCCCTCGATGTACCAGGAACCAGTCTCTCGCCAGACACTGAATCTGCTGCCACCTTGATCTTGGACTTCTCAGCCTCCAGAACTCTGAGAAATGTTTGTTGTTTAGAAAACATCCAGTCGATGGTATATTGTTACAGCAGCCTGAACAGAGCAAGACAGAACATATGGTGTTGCACCACAGCCTCCTGTGACTCAGCACCTGCAAAAGAATTCAACAGCAATACTGGGCGACTCTGGTATTCCACGGGACAACTCAGCCATGTTACACCGATCCATCAACGTGTTTCAGAATTCTCCCTATATATAAATGCCTATTTCTTCTCCCACGATTATCACGGTTTTCAATATTTCTTTCCTTTATCATCTTAGAGAATTATGCCTAGTGAACATAGAGAGAACACCTGATGATGCAGGGAAGAGAGATGCCCTCTCTGCAAGAATGAACTGCAAGAATGAAGTCCTAATGTAGATGAGTGATGGTTGGCTTCAGATAGGAATTGTACAAATTTTTCATTATAAAAAAAGTTTCACTTAACTTAGCTCAAGCCATTTATTTAAAAATGGGCCACCAATAAGGGATAAAACAGCAACAAAAAATAAATTTTGTGGGTAGAGGACGAAACAATTTTCATCTGGTTCTATCTCATTTACCAAGGAAGTATGAAGTCATCAGCTGAGTTTTTACCACAGAAGATTGAGGAAGAAGAAAATGTGAAATAGTCTAAGAGTGAGAGAAAAAAATCTATGTGGAATATGGGAGGTATCTTTAGTACCTGCTTGATGATTTTCTATTATCAAGAATATTTTCTATAATTTCATTCACTCTACTCAAGTGTGATCAGTTGTTGTGGTCATGAGATTTTCTTCAGCAACTTTTAGCCACCTGGGTGCAGGTAAGGGTGGTAGAAGGATGAGTATGATTACAGCTGTGGTTTTGCCAGAAGAATACTAAGGAAAAAGAGAAGGATTAAGAGTAAGAGTGTTTTTGGGAGAGGGGGAGCGGGCTATGGGCATTGGGGAGGCGAGGCGAACCATAAGAGACTATGGACTCTGAAAAACAACCTGAGGGTTTTGAAGGGTCAGGGGTGGGAGGTTGGGGCAACCTGAGGGTTTTGAAGGGTCAGGGGTGGGAGGTTGGGGGAACAGGTGGTGGGTAATGGGGAGGGCACGTTTTGCATGGAGCACTGGGTGTTGTGCAAAAAGAATGAATACTGTTACGCTGAAAAAATAAATAAAATGGAAAAAAATAAAAAAAAAAGAGTAAGAGTGTTTGCAGAGGCTTTGTGATGTAAGCTTGATAGGGAGAGATAGTGGGATAGTGGTGGGTCAATGGATCTCATTTCCCTGTGGATTTGAAGGATGGAGTGGTAGCATTAGCCCACGTCAGCTGCAAGGAACAGGTAACTTTACTGCTGGGCATTTACTTTCTATTTGGGAGATGTTTGGTGTCTATTTTCTAAATAGCCATTTTGTGTTACCAGATAAGAAACATTTCAAACGTTGTTCTCAAGAGAAGCTGTAACACTAACTTTAAAAAGCTGATTTTGATTAAAAAAATATATACAAGATTTTATTTATTTATTTATTTATTTGAGAGAGAGACAGGAGACAGAGACAGAGAGCACCAGTTGGAGAGAAGGGCAGAAGGAGAGGGAGAAGCAGACTCCCCTCTAGGTAGGGAGCCCAATATGGGGCTCAATCCCAGGACCCTGAGATCATGACCTGAGCCAAAGGTCGAACCCTTAACCAACTGAGTCACCCCGTGCCCCTGATTTTTTAAAATTTGACATTAAAAAACAATTTTGTCCTGTTCATTTTTTTAAAATGAGGCAAGAATTAGGGGCTCTTCACACTTCTTTTCCTTTGCTCTGTTCTGAATATTTATTTCTGTATTCTGAAGAATAAACATTTATTACTTATTTTGTATTATTTGTTATATTACATTATTATATATCTTATTCCTATATTATTATATATTTACATTATTTCTATTATATCATATATTTATATTTTATATTTATTTATTATAATTTAAGTAAAAATAAACATTTATTCTATTCACCAGCACTTCCAAATTATTCCAAATAGGTAGGAGACGACATAAATTGTGCATCATATGGTATCAATTTTCATTCTGGAACTATTGGGACAAGAAGATGATTTTATGAACTTGAAGATTTATGAAAATTATTTGTAAATATAGTTTATAGATACTGATCTTGCTTTGTGTCAAGAGCTAATTATTTAAACAATAAATAACAAGTCTAGAATTTAAAATTATTTCTAATGAACATTCCAAAAGAGAAAGTTGCATTTAAACTAATGTCACATATTATCTCTAATTTCTCAGATATTTCCAGAAACATAAAAAGTTATTTGAAAGATTCTGGTCACAGCCAACAAAGAATAAAAGACTTCAGAATATCCTAAATTGCATAATCAAAAACTCAAGATTAAAAAATATCAAACTGAAAGTACTTTAAAAATGAGGAGAGAAAATAAAGAAACAAATTAGCTTGTTGAAAAGCTGGTTGGAGATATGGTTTTCTCATCTTCTTAATATTAAACACAGTTATGCACATGTTTAACTTCGACTTAACAGTTCTCTGGTTTGCTTAACGCTCTTTTGTATCATATTCCTAATGAACACAGAATCAAAGAAATGGAGCAACAGTGAATATTTACAGTTTTATGCCAATCTATGTATGTATTTTAAGCTTCAATACATATTTATTACTTTTAGTGATATTAAAGAATCTACCATTTAATCATTCAGTGCTTATTTAATGCTTTCTCTGGGTTTAGGAAGGTGCAATTTTCCGAGTTCCTTCACTGAGACTATTATTCCTGTTGACTAGACAGATTCCGTCCTGGGTTTAGATCGTGGTTCTTTATTATAATGACTACGTGGCACTGAGTAAATGACTCAGCTTCTCTAAGCTTCCCATTCCACTCTGTAAATTGTAGATAGCATTCCAACCTACCTCATAAGATTACTGCGAACACTAAATGAGATAAAATATTTAAAGCAGTATTCTTGCCACTTAGAAAATAAGTTATTGTACTATTCTATATGATGCACACAAAGAAAGCCCTAGGCAGTGATGTTATATGACATATTACAAATGAAGGGAGGGATGAAGATGAGTCAGGAAGAAATGCACCTTCCAAACAGTTCCATGGTTGTGGAGCAGAGCTTGGGCATCAGCCCGTTGTAGACTCTGACAGAAGACAGCAACACTAAAACTATCTATTGACTCAGTAGAATGATGGCTGAGCTCGTTAACTTCAGATCACCCAGAATGGCGTTTTAAAAGAAAATTTATACAAAAAGAATTTAAGCATATCCAAAGTAGAGAGAAAAGTACAATTAATCTCTGTACTTTTGTTTTGTTTTTGTTGAATCCAGATTGAACAATTATTATGATTTGAAAATGGCATGTTTTGAAATTCCTTGCTTTGTAACTGTATATTCCTCCAAGGAAAAAATACAATTTCTAAAATAATATGTGAATTATATATGCCAAATTAAATACTAGTCATGTATTATTCAGCACATATTTATTGGACACTTCAGATGTACCAGGCACCATGCTAAGTGTTGGCATGGAATGGGGAAGAAGACAGACATCTCTCTGTCCTGAGAGAGATCTATTTGAATCATCACAACCAAGTATGTCTCAGAAAACTCTAATTCTTTCCTTTATGGAACTCATCAATTGTTCCATAGTTGCTGAGGGGGGGAAATGGGATTATTTCTCTCAATGTGGAAAAGTAATAAGAGTACCTGATGTCCAAACTTAAAAATATATTATCTGAGTAGATATTGCTAAGGACTTATTCTGCTAGTTAACCAGTGCTGCTTTTACTTCTGTGATTGTTTTTCAAAAAATCTCTATTATTCATAATGTATCCTGTTTTTATATTAATAGCAAATCTAACTAGACTGTTAAATAAGATTAAATTATTCCAAATGATTTCCAAAGATCTCTTCAGATTTAAGAATCATATTGGTATCTTACAAAAACATAAAATAAATTTTTAGCTTTACTAGAACATAGACAAAATTTTTATGGTACTAGTGATACAAGTGGAGATACATCATGCAGTATATTGGATAATTTTTGGCTCTTCTATTCTAGTTACTAAATTACCAAAGACAATCCCAAACTACAGATCCCTCCAACAGTTTTTCTGTTCTGTTGGAATTGCCATACCGTTGCCCTTGGGAGAGCTCTTTGGCCTGAGATCGATGCCATATTGCCTGTTGGGGGATCAGTGTCATTTCCTTTCATCCTGGCTATTCCTTGTGTTGCACAGGCTGGAAGCCTGAGAACTAGACTTTTCAGATTTTCTATCAAAAGAGTTCTAGGTAAAATCCTTCCAATGATAGCCAGTGCATGAAATATGGAAGGTGGAAAGGAAACGAAGTCACGTTATCACTTTGACTGCAATGGATAAATAAAACATGGGTTTGGGCAGGCGTGGCATCCTTGCAACAGTTTTCAGGTATTTTCTTTTGAAATCCTTCACTTCACTGTTGGAGGCAGTGATGATTGGTTTCAGTCGCTGGCAGTTCTGTAGCTTCTTGCCTTCACTAATTCTCTATATTGGATTTTTTTTTTTTTTTTTTTTTTTTTTTTTTTAGTGTAGACAGAGGTTTCTGTTTTCCTGACAAGACCTAGATGATAAATTATTTCTATATTAAATCGGAGGAGGGGTGGCTGGGTGGCTCAGTTGTTGGGCGTCTGCTCTGGCTCAGGTCATGGTCCCAGGGTCCTGGGATCAAGCCCCACATCGGGCTCGTTGCTTGGCAGGAAGCCCGTTTCTCCCTCTCCCACACCCCCTGCTAGTGTTCCCTCTCTCACTGTGTTTCTCTTTGTCAAATAAATAAATAAATCTTTAAAAAAGTAAAATAAAATAAATAATTAAATCAGAGGGGATGGAAATTGGGAAAATAGTAGCCTAAAAACTCAATAGAATTGTTTTTATGATCGTGTCTTGTTGATCTTTCATTTAAGCAAATGGTAGGTACTTAATGAGTACTTCTTGTATTGATTGTAACTCGCTAAAAATAGTATTTGGATAAATTCAGTATTGGGAGAGAGGATACCCACAGATTGAATTTTAAAACAGAGGAATACAGCAGCTTTTAGAATATCAAAGCAAGGGCATATAATGCTTTCATTTTGGTATTATTGGAATAATAAATCTGATAAAAATAGAAACATCAACTTATAAGTAAATGCCTATTTTTGTTTTCATATTTTATATTAAAAGGAGACCTCATAATATTGACAGGTCTTTATATATTTTTTTAAAAAGAGTTTTTCCGGATTGTATATCAACTAAATAAATGATATGGTGTCTTACTAGTATTCAGAACTAGAATATTATCAACTTAAAATAATTCATTCATTTAGGTATACTATTATTTTATACTATAAAATAAAAAAAATTCTAGTCATAGATGTGATCAAATCTACATTATACTTTGTTTGTAGAGAGGCTTTATTAATAGAAATTATCTTTGCTCACCCTCCTGAATTAATAAAATGTGGCTGACAGTCATCACAGCCTTACAGGCCACAGTTGTTAGGAAAAGATGGTTGCTAGGATACCTTCATTATTTCATCGTCATGTTACACCAGTCTATCAATTAATAAAGAAACACTCAAGTTAATTCTCAGTCACATTTATACACATTCTTAGCATATGATTTCCCTTATCTCCAAGTGACATTTCTCCCTCCAGCATTCACCTTCTACTCCATAAAATATTAAACATGAGGTTATCACATCAGTTTACAAATTACAGCAATGATGCACGTCTTCTACTTAACCTTTCCATTCACTTTCCATCATGGTGAAAGTTCTTACAGCAAATACCCATGCAGAAAGTAAATTATTTTTTCTACTTCTCAGATTTATTTCCAAGAAAATTGATGCCTGGGAAAAAAAATACATGTATTGAGTTGATATCTTTAGTCCTTTTTAGTTCTTTCTAAGGAGAAAGCTGGGGGAGGAAATCCCTTTGAAAGTCACTCTTGCATCTTTAGATATTCATAACTATTCCCAGGTTATTGCTTTACATTTTAGGGTGAGATTCACAGAAGATATCTGATACAGGGTCTTATAAATACATTTTTATGACTATTACATTGCAGTCAGAATCACCACATGCTGCCTTGAGTTGCCACTTGATGGGCATTATAAAAATAAATATAATAAAGGAAAATCATTGATATAATAAATTCATCTCCCTTACAACTGCTTAATTCAGTGCCTATGAATTCCAGTTTACGTTACCAAAATAAAAGAAATTACATTATCTTTTCGAAAAAATAAGACTGCAACATGTTCTGAAAATGGTCTGGCGAAAGAGGAAATACTGACTCTGATTATAGACAATATGTGAACATAGAAATTTCATTAAGACTTCATTTAGTTTTAATATCTTCTTTAAAAATCCCAGTTAAATAAAAAGTAGTATACAAGGCATACAAGGAAATTGTATACCGTATGGATTAAGTGGTTTGCAAAGCATCATTTAGTAAATTCGAGAGTCAAGGAGAGAAATAAGATTTCCTCATTTTTACAATAGTTTTATCATTTCTTCAAATTTAATGGTTAATATTTGCCTCTGAACAGTTTTATTCAAATTATGTACCAGTAGAATGCAAGAAAAGGGAAAAACAAAAACCAGGACACACCGAATTCAAGAAATGTATCTCTCAACTTTTAAAACTGTTTTTAAGCAGTTCAACATATTTTTATATGTAAATACCTGAATGGTGATTGTATCAAAACTCCAAAACTGACCATACAGATGTAATCTTTCAAAAAGCTTGCCGGTGCCAAAGACTGTACACAGCTGTTTTCAATTCACTAAAGTATATGTGTGGTCCTCCTTTCAGGTCAAAGAAAAATATCTTTCTCTTTTTAAATTTCCATGTGTGGTTTGGCAAATCATATAGTTAATGTAAGAATATTTTCATGTAAAATAATCTTCTTTATCAATCTTGGTCGCTTAAAATGGGTTAAAACAGTCTTCTAGGGGTGCCTGAGTGGTTCAATGGGTTAAGTCTCTTCTCAGTGTCCAGGGATCAAGCCCTGCATCAGGCTCTCTGCTCAGCAGGGAGCCTGCTTCCCCTTTTCTCTCTGTCTGCCTCTCTGCCTACTTGTGATCTCTCTCTGTCAAATAAATAAATGAAATTTTTTTTAAAAAAGTCTTTTAATGAAATACAGGAAATTTACTAATGTATTCGATGCTTTATCAATGTCTCCCAAGTGTTATGTGTAAATTCTGAGGACAATGCAACCAGATTTTTTAAACTTTGAAAATCAGAAATTAAAAGAATGTAACAATAAACTAAAGCCTAGGATTTATAGTATTTTTGAAGGAATGAGTAGATTCAGATATTTTTGTTTTTCATCTTGGTATCAAACGTTCCCTTTTTATCACAGATCACTTGATTTTTCCTTGACATAGTATGATCACACTTCATTTCCCAGTGTCCTGACTCATTATATTCTACACTTCAGTCAGATTCAATCTATATTCAATAGTATTTATTAGGACACTAAATTTTTTTTTTTAAACTTTTCCCCTAAAACCAAAAAAGGCACTGGGTGATGATTATACTTCCCTATGATTTAGGCAGGCTTAACAAAATCTAAACCCATTGTTATCGTCTTGTATGTTCCACCCCTTGTTTTAAATTCATCATGAAACCTCTGTCTGAAAATACGATAGTAAGGTAAACTTCAATGTGAAAATTTGTGTTTTCATGTACATGTTCCTCTTTATTTTAAAACATAAAAAATTTGAAAATTGGGTCCAACAAATGATTATAGTAACAGGTTATAATCACAAACACATCCTTTCTCAATTTTTCAAATGGCTTCAACTGTCATTCTCCCTAGATGCAGCAAATATAGCTTTGTCTTTAATGTTGAACAGTATACGCTCACTAATTCAAAATATTAGTCCCTTCTTTTGCCCATTTCTTTTCTAAAATTCTTTTTTTATCATAGTTTCTAGTCCTTAGGGCAGAACTGATTCACTTTTTGCTTATTTCTCCTCAACATAGTCATAGTCCAACAATTCTAAGCTTCCACAATGACCTTTTTTTCCTAGTCAACTCAATCAAATATTTATTAATGACCTACTGTGTGTCACTGGCAATGAAGGTAGGCTATTCTGCCTGTCCACCTTTAATCTAGGTACCATTGTTAAAATTTGTTAAAATGGCACATTTGACACTAAATCACTAAATGTAAGTGGATGGGACCAGCATTGCTTTCACCTTAGGCAGTTGTGAAATAATGTACGATCATTTAATCTCACCTCATCTTTCAATTATGAGTGTTTCCCAAGTGTTACCTCCAGCTCGTCTATGTCCCAGAGAGAAGAAACTAAAAGAAAAAAAAAAGAAGAAGAAGAAGAAGAGGAAAGTCAGTAGATAATGAAAAGACATCTTTATAACCTCCTAGGAGTGTGCATGGTCTTTGTGTGGAGGGAAGGGGATTATTGTCACATGCAAGAATCTGGAAAAATGTAAACAGGAAATAAGAAAGAATGAAGGCCAAAAGGAGAGGAGAATGAAAATGTCTAGGAAAAACATTTTATTTACCAGCGTATTTTTTATTTGGTTTACAATTTTGATTCCATACGACTAGTAAAATATTTTAGAGTTGTAATTCTAGAAATCACAGAATTCAGATAGTCAGTTCAATATGTTCAAACAAGGATGATATACTTCTTTTGTAGATTCTCCACTGAAGTATACATATTTTTTAAAACATGGAGTATATAAGCTACATCTGAATATTCTGCTTGGATATTCAGAATTCAAAATCATACTTGGTCTCCAAAGCTTCACCTACTGTGGTGAATACTAATACAGAAATTCTAATAGGAAGCTGTCTCCACACAGACTCAGGATTCCCCACTCTCCTCTCAGTCTGTTGTATTCATCAAGAGGCAGTGTCTGAGCTTTTAAAATCTCTATTTCAGCAGACTATTTCAAAGAGATGACATTCTTATTCAAACTCTAGGCTTAAAAAATGCTGGAAATCGCCCAGACTTTGGGTAAAAAGAACAGAGACTTTATTTCTAATACTCTCTGGAGAAGCATAACCTTTTACAAGCAATAATTTACTCAGCAAACAGAAAGGGAATAAATAAACTCCCCAAAATACTTTTATTAGGCAACATAACATTATAAGCATAGCACAGTATCAGTGGCTTTTCTTTTATGTAAACGATGAATATGCTGTGTTTCTGGTGAAGGTGAACCATCCTTGGCTATAGCCAACAGGACCATGAGTCTGTTCATCTAAAACCAGACTACGTCCCTATAGGATACTCTCTGTTCCACACTCTAGTGTGGTGCGTTATTTTAGGAAAGTTAGAGAGCAGCTGTACAAACCAAGAACTAGAGGATGTAAGCCTAAATTACACCTCTCCACAATTATAATCTTTTAGCTTTTAAAAATCATTGATTCGCTTCTAATATTATGTGAAATCTTTGACAAAGGCTATAACTAGGTATAATCTCCTCCTTGAGATTCGTGGTTTGTAGTTAAACAGATGAAAAAAATAAAGATTTTTTTCATCTGTTTAACTTAAAGACTCTATATTAATCTTAAAGACTGTATGTCTGAAAAGATATCACGTGAGGAAAAAACATTAATAGTCACAAATTCCACACTTATTTTCTTGTGTAAATTTTGGATAGCCGAGATAAATGCTTTCAAGATTCTGTCTAATGTCCTCTCGTCAAGAAAGAAATGCTCATTACTAAAAAAGAAAGAAAGAAAGAAAGAAAGAAAGAAAGAAAGAAAGAAAGAAAGAAAGAAAGAAATGTTCTTTATTGATTCTTCAAAAATTTCAGAAGGATTTTGGCCTTGGATTGAGTCTCCCATTGTTAAGATGAAGAAAATAAAATAAAGAAAATTTTATTCAACTTTCAGGTCCACACACTTAATCAGCAGTAGAGTCAGAACTCAGAAAGTACCTTGGGTTACCTGACATTGCACATTTATGAATGCTGTAACCCACACTAGACTCAACAGAATTTTAAAAGTGTAATTATTTTTTTCCCTTATCCTTTCCTGCCAACACTTGAAATGAATTCAACTGCAGTTGCATTAGCAGCATGGACCTGGTGATAGCATACAGAAGTATGAAATTCCGAGAGAACCAGGAGGAACTATATGAGATCCTATGACATTTCTTCTAGTAAATTCTCTCCTGCTTTATTAGACCAAAAAAAAAAAAAGTTATTTGCTGCTCCACAGCATTTGGCCACATCAGAAGACTCACATGTAGGAGAACGATTTCTGTTGCCTTGAAGAAATATTTCTTAAATCACACATAAGTGTGGTTAAAAAAAAAAAAGTTTTACTTGTCAATCAACTCAAAAATAAGCATGAATATTCATTTGTCACTCATTTGAAACCCTGAACTTTTGGACTTCATGTAGCTCAAGGCTTATTGTTTTACAACATGTTTGTGAGAACATAATGAAAGGGAAATTATTCATCTAATTTGGGAGAAGTGGCTGCCACATTTTGGTGTGGCATGTGGCCTTTCTATGTACACAATGATGCCCTGCCATGTACCAGCTTTGCGGCACTGGCATGTCACCTGGCCTGTGGCATCTCACATTCTCATGTTCTCACACTTGTGTTGTGGCCCAACCAACTTGTTCCAGCCAAAGCCAAAAAGCAGGTGGGGCACATGCTTGAGAGAGGCTGGAATGGCAGGCCACATGCCTCTCCAAGTGCTGTAAACACCAGGGTTTGTTTGGAAATTTCATCTCCTGGTTACAGTAAACAAGACTTGCTGGAGCATCCAGCAGAGAAGTGGCATGTCCTTTTCTACAAAAAGGAATTTTTAGGAAATAATATAAGCTATTAGTAAAGTGCAGAGTAACTTTTCAAATCATCTACTTATAGCTGAACTCTATTTAAATATAATGCAATATAATAAAAGGCCATCTGATATCTTATGATGTAATTTATGTAATGACCCCATCATTTATATTTCTAGATTCAGAAAGCAAACCTTGGAGGATTAATTACTGTGAACTGCAGGTTGGAAGAACCCAGCTCTTGAGTTTTGTGCAATAACTTTTTAAAGGTGAACTGTATAATACTTTCGTAGGAAAAGATTGAATTATAGCATAGCAAAATGATTACCTTTGAGCACATCCTTACAACTCTAAAAAACCCAATTATTCTATTTTAAACTTAGAGAAAACAGTTCTTATGAAATCACTCTCCTGTCTAATAATTAAAAATAAAATCAACTACATAAAAATGAGATAATGTCCAGTACTATCAAAAGTTTCACCAATGCACAAAAACTCTAACAACTCTTGGTGAATGCATCAAGAGCCATGCCACAGCAACCTGATTTCCAGTGCATTACCAGCATTAAGAGATCAGCATAAAACTAGGGACTACCTAGTTTATGATTTAATGATTTAAGATTAAGATTCTGTTCTTTTAAATTGGATTATATGCTCTTTATTTTTTTTAATTTTTTATTTATTTATTTGACGGAGATCACAAGTAGGCAGAGAGGCAGCCAGAGAGAGAGAGGAAGGGAAGCAGGCTCCCCGCAAGCAGAGAGCCCAATGTGGGGCTCAATCCCAGGATCTTGGGATCATGACCTGAGCCGAAGGCAGAGGCTTTAACCCACTGAGCCACCCAGGCGCCCAGATTACATGCTCTTTAAATGTTTTTGTTTCTTTGTTCCTCATTTTATGTCTGAATATTCCAGCCATATATTTTTAGCTCACTTATATTTAGCTCACACTATTGATCACGTGATCTTTTTTTTTCATGTGAGGACACATTAAGAAATACATAGCTGTATGGAAATTATGTCCAAATTTATTCACACATGCGCATACACAAAGACTTACGAATGTATCAAGAGTTTAATTTGTTTGGAAGTTAGTGGTAAGTATCAAGGAAGCTAAAGTCTACTCCCCAGTCCTACTTTATTGCTTATTTTTAGCTGAACTTCAGGTTTTATAGTGATGAACAGTTAGATTTCACAAGGATTTTTCCTCCACAGCTAGGGTTCTCAACCAAGTTCTGAATCAACTGATTTTGTCGATTCAGAATTCTCACTTCTCCAGGCTGTAATGTGCAACACAATTGTCTTGAGGATATTTTGGGAGTTCTCATCCACAAGATAAAAGATCTGCTTTGATTTTTATTAATGAGGCTTCCATCCTTAGTGCTGACAGCATAGGTTAGATGACAGAGATAAATGGAACTTTCATTGTGGGCAACAGAAAGAACAGGGATGATGTCCTTCTTCTGTTTTGTTTTTTTTTTAATTGGAACATATTTCCAATGAATTTCACTTATAGATGAAAAGGAGTACTAAAGTAGAAGTGAGAAGTGCTTCAAAGCTTTTCTGAGGTACACAGGTAGCCATGGAAGCTTTTTCTTTTCTCTTGATATTTTCCTCCCAGATTTTCTGCTAGATCTTTTGTGTATCTATCTCCAAAATTTTGCTCTCTACCTTATATGTGCCAAATATGGTGTAGGTGAGATAATCCAAATTTGTCAACCTCTGTCCTCAAATAGAACAAAATATTCAAATAGCTAGAGTGACAACCAGACCATAGTGATTCCAATAAAAGCTATAAAGTATTAAAAGTGTTACAGAAAAAGCATGTCTGGTTGAGGAAATTTTTTTTTTTAAAGCTTCATGGAGAAGGAGACATTTGAATGTCAGTAGAGATTTGACAGGAGGAATGTGTAGAATATTTTAGGCAAAGGGAAAACCTTGAGAGAAGATATAAATGCCCAATATGTGCTTGGGAGGTAGCCAGAGGGACAGTTTGTCACTTGAAAAAGGCAGAAGGAGAGCCGGGTGAGATAACACTAGATGGCCTGGTTGGCCCAGATCATGGGGGGTTAGGATTCAAGGCTGAGGAATATATTTAGTAGGCAAGGAGGAAACACTTAGGGCTGTTTTCAGTTGGAAAGTGATGTTCTGGGATGTTCTGGGAATGATTCTTTAAGAGTTAGTAGTAGGCTCTGTCCAGCAGAAGGTGAATTTGAACTTGGAGAGCAATTAGATAATATTATAACCTCAGGCAGATCTAATGGAGTAACAGTCAGATCTGAGGTCAAACTTCAGCTTTGTAACCAAGTAGTCATGTGACTTGGGCCAGGAAATGAACCTTTTTTAGCCTCAGTTCCCAGAGATATGGATGACCTTGATTTAAATGACCTTCAAATTCCTTCAAGCAATAACATTCTATGATTCAAGATAATGCAGAACCTGGAGTAGTACAGCAGAAATAGGAACAGAAAATAGAAAATGGGAAAGAGAAGTATCTTAGAAGAGGTAGATTCTATTCACATTTCTCAATGTGGCCTTTCTTGGTATTTCGGGCTCCACAATTCTTCCATGTGACAAACTCCTCCAGCACTGCAGGGATTTCAGAATCTCTTGTCCCTTCCCACTAAGTTTGAGTAACACCTTGCAGTCATTACAACAATCCACAAGTCCCATGTAGTCCAGACTTTTCCTAGAGGATTCTGATCAGTGGACAACCTCCATCCATCATCCTGTACATAATAACCATTGTGAGTCTACTTTGACTAATATTTGAATATAGTCAAGAACTGAAAGACTGTTGGTGCCATTAAGAATTCATGTTGAGGGGCACCTGTGTGGCTCAGTGGATTAAGCCGCTGACTTTGGCTCAGGTCATGATCTCAGGATCCCCGGATCGAGCCCCGCATTGGGCTCTCTTCTCAGCCCCTCTCTCTCTGCCTCACTCTCTGCCACTTGTGATTTCTCTCTCTGTCAAATAAATAAATAAATAAAATCTTTTAAAAAAAAGAACTCATGTTGAAAAAAAGATTATTATTCATTTTGAGTATACTGAATTTGAGGTGCCCGTGAGATATTCACACTCCATTAGTGTACGGGCTTTAAGGAGATTAGAGAGAGGTGGAAAAAAACAACAAAACAATTCAGTAATTTGTCTACACAAACTTGAGAGAGAGAGATGTTTCTTGTTCAGATATTCAGATATTTTATGAAATAAAAGGAAGTGTTTTGGCCTTGCTGGAATCTGACTACCCATTCCCCTCCCATTGAAGCTTACCTCTTGGGCCCATATATGTATCAGAATCTTGCCAGGCATCTCACATATATATTATACACTGTCACTATAGCTCAGAGGTTGAGTACTTTACCCAAAATTCACATACAGTGAAGTAGCAGAAGAGGAAGGTTCAAACCCCATTCTGTCCAGCTCCAAAACCTGGGTTTTTTTTTTTCGCTACAACAACATGACAGTTAGCTGATTTGAATTTAAAAGTCTATGTTGACATGCAAATTGGTATTATGTATTCATGTATTACTCCCACAAGGCCTTCTGAGGCACTATGCTTAAGGCAGAGTGACGGGTGGGAATTCTAGGCACCACACTAGGAAGGTCAATGGCAAACCATTCTGTATATAAATCCCATCAGGGAACATAAGCTACAGTTTGAACAAGGACAGGATTATTTAGACCTGTTGGATTCATTTACAATATCTCCCCAATGACAGAAATAGATTTCTTTTGATCATTGTAATGAAAATCTCATAACAGGGTACATGACTCAATATTATGGGGAACTGTTTTCCCTAAGCTTACTGTTAAGCACAACACACACTTATGTGTCCCCTTGTTTCCTTGGGTATGGCTTTATTCCGTCCATTTTCTATTCAATTATGCATATTGTTGGTATGATTCTTGCATCCACATGTGATGTTTTGGAGGTGGCAAGGGCTCCACAACTTTTGCAATTATTGCTTTAGGGCTCTAATTACATCTAGTAGATGTTTTAAGATTAACTCCACTCACCTTTATTTGTCTTTTTATACTGAAATCTTTCTCTTTGGCTCTTTCTTTCTCTTTCTCTTTTTCTTCCCTTTCTTCCTTCCTCCCTGCCTCCCTCCCTCCCTTGCTTCCTTCCTTCCTTTCCTCTTTCCTTCCTTTCTTCCTTCTATCCTTCCTTCCTTCCTTCCTTCCTAATGGCATCATAAGGACACACAAATCTAGACTTTAAAACTCTTGATTTGAAGTCTAGATTGAAGTCTTGATGCTGCTGTCACCTAAAACAGTGAATTAATTTGCTTTCATCACCAGTAAAGTCAGTGGTCATCATTTTTTTTTTCCTTTATTCCCTTCAATTTAAGGTCCTAGGCTCTGGATTGTACTTTACTAGTGGATGAGGAGGGATATCTGATAAAAATAAATAAACGTGACTGATTTTAATCATCTCTATATAGTCCCATTGGTGGTTAATATTAACATTTATTTTCAATGTTTACATAACAAAACCTTGGATGCACATATAAAATAAACAACAAATTATATATTTCAAAATGTTTATGAACATGTAGGTGTTGCAAGTTGGCCAGGTTATGTTCAATTGGTTGATAATTTCATTTCTGTTTTATATTAATGGTTTACTGAGGGAAGGTATATTTAAAAAAACATTGCTCTCTCATTAAGCTCCTGGAAGAAACATCTGTCTTGTGATGGTCTCAGGTGTCTTGCATAGTACCTATGATACAGTAAATCATTCAGTGAATGCTTGTTTCTTGAAGGATATGATTTGGATGTAAAAACAGTTAGAGGATAGAAGAAAAATAGCTGCTTCTATCACATGGAGTAGTCCGAATGAAGATTTAAAGTTGAGAGAAAAGAAAACCAAAATATGGTCTCTCACTTTCAGAAGTTACAATAAAATGTGATTTGTAATATGTGTTAATTACAGCAGGTACAGTTTATATCTGACAATTTTTAAGCAGGTCCACATCCCTAAGAGTAAGCAAAATTCTAAATGGAAGCCAAAACAGGTATTCCTATCCATAGAGAGAGGTAGACAAAAATTACTTTCAAAGTTCAACATAGCTAATGTTGCTAATTCTATCAGGTAAAAATGCCCTGAAATTAGGCAACACCTACTCTGGATGTATTTATTAGTTCAATCAGCCTTTACAAGCACATACATTGTAGTATACACTTTTAATCATTTGGATTTTGACTTATTTCCTGCTAAAGAGTGATGCATATTTTTGTCTCACTGCAAGTTACAGTTGTAACTTCCATTGACTGTTAATGCAAAATTAATCTAATTAAAATATCCCTCTAATGAATTTAGTAGTGCATTTCCAATAAATAATTTCTGACTGTCTTTACATATGATCATACCAGGCTGGAAAAATCAATGTTTTATTTCAGATATGCATTTGTCTAGGAAATACATATATAGCGAGTGGTTTTAAATGTTTAAGATCAGATGTTAATTCTGAAGGTCAATATTTTAGGATTGCGATATTGTGTTTACACAGCAATAAACATTCAACAAACAGTGTATCTCATTATTGTCACTGGTAAATTATTTTCTATGTATCCATACCCTATATACATCCCAAATATTAGCTCCTGGCTGATGCAAGGCATCCAATATTTTCATTTGCCTTGTCTTTCAAGATTTAAGTAAAAATCTGTCTCAAAGTCCTATGCACAATGTCTCTGGGGATTGACGGTATGGGGTTTGGTCAGACTTACATTTTTCCTAGACACCACTGTTCTGCATTTCTTCTAAATCTTTAATTATCTTCATGTCTTATAGCTTTCAGCTATTCTGCTCTCTCTCCCCTGTGTAACCCAGTTATAAAACAAAGCCCCTTTCCTTGATTACTTTAACACACCACAGAGAGAGAGAGAGAGAGAGAGAGAGAGAGTTATGAGCTTATACATTAAGAAAATGTGAAGGTTTCACCTAAGTGTTGCATACATTTCAAACATTGTCCTAGTGAACATGAGACATACTTACTGTCATTCTCATCAATGGGAGAATCCCACTAGCCAACTCTTTTTCTCGTTTAAAAACGAGACCTCCCGAAAAAAAAAAAAAAAAAAAAACGAGACCTCCCGGTACATCCCCCAAACCCATCCCCAGAGTCGATCTTCTTTCCATCTCTCTTCCTCTTGGCTACCTCTGTAAGTGAAAATGTAGTATGCAGTGCTACCTACCTTTTTTTGTAGAATTCTTACTGCATGCTAGTAATGTTCCAAGGGCTATCATTACAGAACCAATACAGATCCATATGTTATTTTCAGAAACAAAATAAAATTATCTTTTCCAAGATAATTCTGATGCCATCTTTGAACTAACAGGTTTTTCTCCTCTGATTAGATGTGCATTACCCAAGGTTATACATGCATATGAATGAACTGTGTACGCATATATATTACACTTTCATCTTATTTTTATTCCGCCCTCCAGCATTTCATCCCTCTATAGTTAATTCCTGCTAAAAAATGTAAATGTTCCGATTTCCCTAAGCTTTATTTAAGTTATTAACTTGGTGATGCTAACACTCACTACTGCTCTCAGTCTGTTTTCTCTTTGCACTGAATGCCTGAGCCTTCTGCTTGCACTTCTCACCACTCCGTCCTTCCTTAATCCTTTCTGCTCGGTCTCCATTATGCTGCTCTACTGAAGGGATTCACTAATTCTCTTCTTCTAGGAAAATATTTTGTTTCTTTTTCCTTTCTATGAACATTCCTTTCATTTTAAAGCTGTTTCCTCCCTAGAGTTTTGCTATCATTTGGTACCTGTGGTTATCCCCCACTTGATTTCAATTTTTTGCATTTTGTCATCCATGCTTTCCCTCCTGTTTCTGTGATTTCATTCTCTAACATTCTTCTACCACTGTTCTTACTCATAAGTAACTCATCCATTTGTTTTGGTCCAACTACCACCTCTAGACAAGAGCTTTCCAGATCTACAAGAGCTTTCTCACCATCTTTTCGATCTCGCATTTCATTACACTGTAGATGCCAGCTGAAGTGCCAAACACTAAGCTCATGATTTTCTCACACAAATCTGTATTTTGTACTTATTTCGTTATTGTCTCTATTCTTGTCTGCTAAATGTATTCTCAATGTCTTTGTTCTACCACTTGATCAAGTCCATGGGCTATTTCTTAAACTACGTATCATGTTAAACACGAACTTTAACTTTTCTTCCTCTTCATTTCTACAACCACACTCTCACACCTCATTACTACACACTTGAGTCTTTTTGTTTTCCTCACTTATAGCATCATTTCTCATCCTGATTTCCATTCAGTAAACAGTTACTTAAATGTTTCTTTACATACACTTACCTCCAGGATCTTCCCACTACATTATAATCAGCACACATTTCCCTGGATTTTTTTTTCTCAAATGCAATCTTAATCACATCACTTTATGCGTGATCTGAGATTACATTTCCTTTGTCAGTTTGCCATTTTGGTCTGGTCTGCACGTTTTAAGGTCCTTTTCCAATGGCCCTTCCCCCTCCGCAGGAAAATTGATCTCAACAGTTCTTACACATGCCTGCTGTTTACTACCTCTAGACATGATCTTTTCCCGGTAGTGGCCCTTCCTTCCAAGTCCCTCACTCTGGCTGATCACCTCATTAAGAATTTTCTCAACATTTACTTATTCCAAACAGCCTATACTGAACACTTGTACTCCAAGATGACCACTTTCTATCTTTACCTTTTCTTTTGCTTCATGACAAATGATGACAACATATCAGATATGATCTTTATAAAGAACAATCCTTTAGATGGCAAACTCCATGGGGCAAGGGGTATGTTTTCTCTGTATTTTTTAAACCTTATTACATCAAGTACAGTGATGGGTATCCAACAGGTGTTAAATGACAGGTGAGCTATAGCACTAGGCAAAATGTAGTCGAACGGTGAGTCATTAAGAAAGTCACCCTCTTTTCTCCTATAGCCTGCTGCTCTCTCTGATGTATCCCCCCGCCCTGCATTTAAAGCTCAATTATTAATTTGAAATAAATGGACAGTCAGGGAAGAAGAAATACTAAAAATCACTATTCATTCGGAAGCCCACCCAAGCTGAGCAATGGAGAGGTGACACTCTGCATCAGCCAGCATATCTTTAATTTCTCCCTGCTCCAGCTCCTATTATCTCTCTACTGCCACAGCTGCATACTGCTATTGTCAGTGGTAAAGATGAGACATCTCTAATTAGAGGGCAGGGTAAATTGCTTTTATCTACTTTTAACATGCTTTTACATGGCACCTGGTATACAAGCCTTAGCTAGGCAGCCATAATTTGAAAAGCAAATGAATGCTCAGAGAAATACGATACGTTTTTAAAAGAAAATTAAATATATAGAGTAGCAAAATCAACATGCTAGAGACTGCAGGGTTTTAGAGCTGTCAGAGGCTTGTACACTTATGTATTATAGTGAATTAAAATAAGCAGTCAGGGTCCATGCATCCTGCAGGGTCCAATGGCCCTGTCTTTCTTTTTCTGTTGGGAATAAATGGTGAGATTTAAAGTCTAGAAGAATTATCAGTGCAAGAAGCAGATGGATGAAATGATGAATGAGCTAGAGTGATGATGGTTCATCTTAAGTAATTTTTTTTGGATATGTGCCTCTCTTCAAATTATCTCCTTGGTGGTCTAGAAGAGTAGATTTTTAGGTGAAAAAGGAAGAATTTGACAGAATCTGTTTTTGCTTATACACATCTAATCACCTTCAAAATAAGTAAGTCAATTGTGTATGAGTTTCTGCTTCTGGTTTTAGATTAAATTTTTATTTCTTTAGCAGTCCAGAGCATTTTCAACAAGTGGGCAATTTATCAGCTTTTGAAAAAAATAAAACAAAGAGTTTCAACCACAGAGCCATGGTGTGTTGGACAGTAATGCTGTTCAATAAAAATATCTGACATTTATTATTGGTTAGAATACAGATCCCATAGCTTGGGAAGTCTGTGTCTGATATAAACTCCACAGGCTCCTCTCCTTCTGATCATTATCAGCAAAAATGCATCAAGTGTTTCCCTCCAACAGCAACATGGAGATCATGTGCTCTGCACTCTGTGCCATCGTTATAGCCCTGCCTCATGCACAAGTTCTATTACTGCTACAGGAGCTAGGGTATTGCCCTCCAAACTTTGGCTCCTTATTTCCTTGGAGATCCCCCTGATTACTGACTATAACTTTCAGGCTGTAAAAACTGGCAGCTCTAAATACTAACTGGGCTACTGTGTTTATTTATTGCTACCTGGAACAGAAAAACAACCAACCAAAGACCTTTAGTGCATTGGGTAAAAAGGACTTTCAGCTAAGAGAACTGTAAACATGGTGGTTCTGGCAGGGGAACTGCCTGATTAGGGATGCCTAGTTTCTTCAATTCCCATACTCGGGCATAGGGAGCTTGTGAATTTCTTTTATTTTTAATATACTGTAATTGAGAGGTTACATTGTAGAAGTAGCTCTAATTTAACTAATTGAGCCACATGCAAGATTAGAACCTGTGCTTTAACTGTATTAAATACTGCTTAGGTCATACTGGTTCCTATTTTACTCCTTGTAGTAGTCATTAGCATGTTTGGTTAAAGAGTTCTCTCCTTTCCACGCACAAGTCAGGATTGCACTTTCTGGCCCTTCCATCAGTTGGGTGTGCCCATGTAACTATTTTTGACCAGTGATGCATGAGCGGAAATGGCAGTTAATGGTTGATGTGAGACCTTCTGGAGCTCTCTCCCTTTTTCTCCCTCGACAACCAATAATGCTCAAGATGGTAGCTGATCCATCAGTGTGAATCTGGGAGTGAAAACCAAGGTGAATGAAGAATTCAGAACTGCTGTGTTTGTCACATTTCATAAACAAGAAACTGAGTTTGCCATTTTAAACCACTGAAGCTTGAATGCTTTTTATTATTATACCATTATTTTGCCCACACTGATAACTACACTATTGTTACTCATTTCACACTCTGAGTGTGATCCCACCTACTGTACTTTTTTAAAAATTATTTATTTATTTTTTATTTTTTTATAAACATACAATGTATTTTTATCCACAGGTGTACAGGTCCATGAAATTAACAAGTCAGAAAATGACAGATGCTGGCGAGGATGCGGAGAAAGGGGAACCCTCCTCCACTGTTGGTGGGAATGCAACCACTCTGGAAAACAGCATGGAGGTTCCTCAAAATGTTGAAAATAGAACTACCCTATGACCCAGCAATTGCACTACTGGGTATTTACCCTAAAGATACAAACATAGTGATCCAAAAGAGCACGTGCACCCGAATGTTTATAGCAACAATGTCTACAATAGCCAAACTATGGAAAGAACCTAGATGTCCATCAACAGATGAATGGATAATGAAGAGGTGGTATATATACACAATGGAATACTATGCAGCCATCAAAAGAAATGAAATCTTGCCATTTGCGACAACATGGATGGAACTAGAGGGTATCATGCTTAGTGAAATAAGTCAATCGGAGAAAGACAACTATCATATGATCTCCCTGATATGAGGATGTGGAGATGCAACATGGGGGGGCTAGGGGGTAAGAGAAAAATAAATGAAACAAGATGAGATTGGGAGGGAGACAAACCATAAGTGACTCTTAATTCCACCTACTGTACTTTTAATTTAGTTCCCTCAATACACTTTGATTATAGTACTTAACAACTAAATTACATTTATTCCCTCCTTTATTAGTTTACAATTTTCTTGAGGACAAAGGCTTCTCACTCATCTTTATCTTTCCAGACCTTAGCATATGGCTGCTATATTACAGATGCTCAACACTGGATTTGAACTGAATTCAGTTTATCCTGTGTCAATGTTTCATATCTGTGCTCAAATGGTGAATGAGCTAGAGTGTGGTTAATTTTAAGGAGTATTTTTTTGGATATGTACCTCTCCTAAAGTTCAAAAAGGCAAAAATGATAAAGTCAGTCTGATGTAATAGAATATACATCAAATTTAGCAGGTTTGGCATTAACTTCTGATTCTAGCTAGATGACATCTAATAATTTTTTTTGGAAAATATTTATTATTTGCCCACTTATGCTATGTCAGACACTACTCTAGACCCTGAAAGTACTAAGAGTAATAAGTGTTCCTGAAGAATTAACAAGGTAATGGCAGGTCGCATGAGTTAGATCTGTATCCTCTATAAATTAGACAATAAATCTACTTTAACTAATACATTTATTGTAAGATTTGAAAGAAATATTATATGTATAAGAGCTTTATAAATTTCAAATCATTTTATAAATGTAAACATATGATATTCTATTTTAAAATTTTGAATAATACTCGTTTACTAATAATTATTCTCGTGGATATGTTTAATAGCGTACCATTCTATGTATGAGATGACTCATTTCAATGTGACTAACCTGGCCCACAAAGGAATAACTTAAAAGCTATTATAACATTTTAGATTAGTGTTTTAGTTTGGGAGAGGATGTATGTGTAAAAGAAAAACAAGAGCCACAAATACAATTTTAGTTTGGCAGAATGAAAGTTCTAATTTCGAATTTTAAAAAGGACAATTGTTTTCTGGAAATAGAAATTAAGTAATTAAAAGTAGCTAAGAGGTAGGAAAGGAGAGACAAAGGAGAGAATAAATGACATAAATTGTAACCCCTGGTCATAAAATGATTGATACAAATGCGTATAATTCATTCAAGAGAAATACTTTGTGATTTTTGAATATAAAGAAACAATATATATTCAAAGACAAAGCTGTGCTTAATGTGCCAGAGCCGACTAATATATACATAAACACTTACCAAAAAACTACCTTAAGTTTTCTGGGCAGCAGATTTAATGGAGCATTGCCTAAGCTGTAGTTTATTTCATAATATCTCAGTGGCAAGAATGAGGCTGCCTCACCGCCTCCTAGGGAAATAGGCAAGCTCTCTTTGATATATCAAATACATCAATTTATTTATTGTGCATTTTGGATGCATCATCAATAAATACCTTTGGGATTTACTCATTTATTCATTAACCTGTTTATTTAAAGAAATGTTAGTTAAGTGTTCCATTCTGTTCCAAATGTTGTGCTGGACCCTGTAAATACAAAGGTGAATTTTGCATAGTTTCTGCCCTCAAAGAGCTCATGATCTTTTGCAAATGTTACTGTTTAGTAAAAAGACATATATTAGGTTTAACTTTGTGAAATTGCTACAGTCATGATAAAATTAAAAAAAAAAAACCTGTAAAATGAAGACTTAGCTTTTAAGAAGACTAAAAATCTAGTCGGATATAAATGAAACAACTAGATAAAGGTGTAACTTCTTCATAGTTTTTAAATCTTATTATAAGTAATAAATTGACCACAATTTAATAACCCAGCAGTATCTTCTGTGCTTATGTATATTCTGGATAGCAAGGCTAATCTGTCAGGGAGTGTAAAATGTCCTGCAAAAGAAGTAGGCATAGCCAATAACACATGTAAATTCACAGAAGAATTTGGAAAACTTGACCTGAATATGAGATTTAAAAAAAAAAATCTTCCTTTTCTCTGAGACAGGTAGTCAGCAGTGCAGCCTAGTCTGAGCTCTATAGATTGAATATTGTTCTGGATTTGGTGGTGACATGTGGACTGACTGTCTTTGTTATGTGAAGACGGCTAGAGGTGGCAGGGAGCCAGGCAGGGCCAGAGTCCACTATAAGATTCTAGGACAAGTGTGGGGGCAGCTGCTGCTGCCTTCCATTTCATTCTGTCTCCACGCATAGCAGCCTTTTAGAGGAAATGGATCTGGTCTTCCTTCAGCTCTCTGTGTGAGTCCTGACTGGCCTGGGCTATTAGGGCAGCACCCCTACCTTCTCAAAGTTACTGATTCAGGGGGCACCTGAGTGGCTCAACTGGTTAGCAATGTGCCTTTTGTTCAGGTCATGATCTCAGGTCCAGTGATAGAGCCCTGAATCAGGTTCCCTGCTCAGCGGGGAGTCTGCTTCTTGCTCTCCTCTCCCTTTTCTTCCTTCCCCCTGCTCATGCTCTCTCTTTCTCTCTCTAATAAATGAATAAAATCTTAAAAAGAAAAAAAAAGTTTACTGATTCAGGAATGAGCTTTTAAGCCAGGCCTAACCCAGTCAGTCACAGTATTCTCCTAGTTAAGGGGTTTGTTTCAGGGAAAGACATATGTTCTGAATTTCTCTAATCTGAGACTTGCACTGGACTCCTGTTTTGTGGTTAGAGAAAGAGAAGGTATCTCTCTCCTCAGATGCAAACCAGAAAGCACATACCTCTGAACTCTACTAGTAGCCATCTTGTGACAAGGGAGAAACCATTTTATAGGCAATAGAGGAGGGTAGAGGCAAGGGAATGACAAGGTGATGATGCCAAAGACCTGTGATGCTGTGAACTCTTACTTTTTTTTTCTACCACCTTCTAACATCAATAAAATCCTGTTAATTCAGTACTGCTACACATGAATTAGAGATAGGCCTAACTGGGTCTGGGACAGAAAAGATGGTGTCCCCACCCCACAGCTGCTATCACCAATAAAATACTTATGCCCACTAGGAGGGTCATAAACTGCAAAGAGCTACCCGATGAGACAGATGGAGGGGAAGGATAGAGAGACTGCCCCCAGCAAGTATGTAGACTAAGCCTAGGAAACTCTCAGAATTATCTGGACAACACTTGGTGAACAAGGTTAGTGGGGCACTTGCCATCATACAATGGGCTACCGAAGATACTATTATTGAGAGAACATTGATTTTCAATCCATTATCTCAGTGTGTAGTGGTATGTAATCCATGTACTTTCTATAACTCAGTCTCATTTGTGTCTTTTCTTCATCCTGAAAACTTAATGTAGTCAATTCTAGAATTTCTTATTTAGGTCATTGAAGGATTTTTCCTCTTCTACAAATCCTTCTACACTAAGTGTTAGAATCTCTTCTATGATTTTTTTTAATTTTATGATATTTTACAACTCTCCTTTTTTTTTAAGATTTCATTTATTTATTTGACAGGCAGAGATCACAAGTAGGCAGAGAGGCAGGCAGAGAGAGAGGGGGAAGCAGGCTCCCCGCTGAGCAGAGAGCCCAATGAAGGATGCAATTCCAGGACCCTGAGGTCATGACCTGAGCCAAAGGCAGAGGCTTAATCCCCTGAGCCACCCAGGTGTCCCACTCTTCTTTTTAAGATTACTTTACAATATTTTGCATTTTTTTTTAACCATTACTGTGGAGTGGAGAACAAGGAGATCATAAGTTGGTATGACCCTCAGGTATGACGATTCCCCACATCTGAATTCTGGTGACATGGCTACTTTCTGTAACCCTCCCCTCATTGGTGAACACACTCTATCCCTTGGTCATGGTAGTAAAACCCCAGATACAGTCTTTCATGCTTCCTAGTCTTTTCTTCTCTCTCTTTCTCCTCTCCCCACCAAGACCAGAGGGAATTGGAGTTTAGTTTAGTTTTGTTTTTTCCTCTCTAAGCCATAGGAAAAACAAAACTTCTTATGAAAATTCTTTTCTCTCCAAATCCATGGCTTATATAACAATTTGGGCTTCATGTCCTAGAAAGACAACAGTTAGTTTCATTTGTCTGCCTTTGTATTTGCCTGTGCCTCACTTCTCTATGGTGCTGGAGTCCAAGGTATAGTTTACAAGAGTGTGTGTGTATGTGTGTGTTATTTGGAGTGGAGGTAAAAAAGTATTTCAGGGATTAATAAACATCCTTGGTAAATATTATACCACTGAAATATTTACAAAATGCACGTAAGTGTGAAAATGCATGGCATAGAGATAAATGTGTTAGAATGTCTCAGAGAAGCAGGAATTCAGTGAAAGCCAGGGAATCAGGGCAGTTTTCATAGAGGACATGGGAATTCAGTGAAATTACAAAAGACATATCTAATATATCAGAGAATTCTAGGATAGAAGAGCAATAGACGCAAAAGCACAGGTGAGGGAATAAATAAATCTGCCCTTGGAAAAGTGAGAAAGTTCATATGAGTCTCTTGGTGAGATTTGGAGGATGAAATCAAGAAAGCATATATGTGGTTGAGATGTCTTATAAAAGATCCTGAAAATGAGGTGTATTGGTCTATATTTCATGAAGTAGACACTTAGCATATACCTGAAAAGTTTACTATATAATTATAGCTGTCTTTTAAAGAATGAGTACATGGTGTTTAGTGACTTGTTCTTCAGTGAGTACATCTTTTTTTTTTTTTAATTTTAAGCAAAGAATCAAAGAAATGGCAGAAATGTGGAAAAGTTTTCCAAGCATCTGTAACAGACATAACTTAATCCAGCTTCTGGTTGGCAAGGACTAAGGTGAACTTGATGTCTGTATGTTCTGGGTCAATATTGCCTCATTATAATTAACTGACTCTTCTTTAGGTCAGTAATCCAATGGCCAAAAGTTAGAAATGTTTCCAAATCTTTCTTCAATGGACCCAGTCAATTCCTATGTTAGAGGCACTCTATGCAGTTACACCTGTGAACCTATAAATAACTGTCCTTCTAGAAGCATGAGTTGTTTGCTGTTCTTAACAGGTGACTCTTAAATACAAACATTTTTCACTAATTATTTCAGCTTTTAAAATTCATAATAAATTTATTAAAGGTATAAACTCATAAGCCAAAATCTACCTGATTAACTAAATAATGCTTGTAGAACTAATACATTAAATTTATGGATATGGTGAGTCTGAAGTTATCTTATATGTTCCAGTACTCTTTAATGTAAAGATTCTCATAACTTTCAAATGAAAACAGCAAGCAAAAGCCATCCTCAATCACGTGTTCAAATTTAAATCTGTTAGAAAATTCACTAGGCTAAAATTTTTTAAGTGTTATAAATTCTTAAGTTTTAAAAATACATAGATCACTCCTTATCACAAAATGTTGAATTTATGAGTTTGATTTGTTTAATCCTTTCTCCATTTAATTGTATATTTTCTCCAGGGTTAAAAAAATATTCACTTAGGAAACTAATTGTGTCATTCTACATAATTTGGAATTCACTTTCCATACAAACTCTTAAAGTTGCCTTCTCAGTTAGTCTTGTTGTTTTTCAACCAGAGATTGTGACCAGGGTGAGAGCTGAGGATGCAGATGTCTGAGGATATTATCCTTAAGATCAGGAAAGACAGACTGTGCTGCAAATGAAGAGGTCTCTGGCTTTGGGTCTATAGTAAAGTTGCACTTCGCTAAATGCTTTTTGTTTAAGGAAGCTGGCAATCCACTCTGAAATTAACTAACTTCCTTCATACTGTAGGTTTTTAATTTTTTAAAAATTTCTTTGGCTCTTTTAAGATATTAAGTGACATCAGATTGGATTTAGCATTTTCCTTTTACTTTTCTGGCTCCATATCATACTTTCTAAGATCATTCTAACATTCAAATGACAATACCAAATGGTAAAATGTTGTCTAAGCAAAGTGGAAGAGAATAATCTGCCCTCATTTTATATTCCTTTAATATACCAATAAACTGTTACACATTATGCTCTGTTGAAATTCAATGTATCTTGAGAATATTATAGTGAACAAAAAAATAGTTCTTGTTCTTAGAGAATATAAGTCAAGTTAAGGAAAAAGAGAAGCAAAGAAAAAATTGCAAAGTCTTGTATAAGTGCTGGCTCTAGAACTAATGGGAAAGAAGACTGAATTTTTTCCCAGAATAATCAAGGACTTCTTTCCAGAGGAAACACCTTTGGTTGTTGCATTAACCCTTCAAATCACTTTAAGCCTTTCTATTGGAGTAGTGCTGAAGAGTAACTCTAAGAGTTCAGTCTCCAACTGGAAACAGCATCAGCCATCACCTGGAAACTTGTCACAAATACCACCTCATCACCTCACCTACTGAAACAGAAACTCCTAGGTGGGGCCCCACAATCTGTATTTAATAAGTTCTCCAAGTGATTCTGATGCACACTGAAGCTTAGGAACTACTACATTAAGAATACCACTAAGGTAGGTATAGTCTATTTCAAATTATGTGTATCTGAGAATGACCATGATCAAAAGTGAGGTTATATATGGGATATAAACATTGAAGAGTTTTATAAACAGCTGATTCCTTAATGAAGACCACTAATTCTGGTTTTGGACACTGAACTTTACTGTAAACTGATGTTTAAAAAATGGTGCCATATTTTCCAATTGATAACTGGTCAAATATTGCATTTAAGTATCTTCAAGTGATTGTGAACTTGGGTGACTCTAGACCATCTGTTATAGGACTACCAGAAAAAAATATGAAAAACTGATGAACAAAGACCTTTGAGTTACAGATCTTATAGCAATTTTAGTCCCTAAAACCACAGAGTAAAAAGAAAACAATAAAAGCTACTAGTGTACTGGATGGTTTTCTACTGTGAAAAAATAAACAGAGGTAGGATGAGCAGGCTTTCAACAGGACAGAAATTCATTTAGTACAAAACTTCTGTAAGCAAATCCTACTTTAAATCACTAAAAAGTACTGCGTGAATGAAAGCACTAAAGAAACTAAAAAGAAAACAAATCCACAAAATTCTAGCTTAGCACTTTCTGACATGTTTAATGAATTCCAAATCCAACAAGATCAAGATTTTTTATACAAAGTGCCCTTTCCCCCCTTCTCCATTCCCAGAGAACCAGAAGAACAATAGTTCTAAGAAGTACCACATTAGATGAAAGAAATAGCTTGCCCCCAATTGCCAGATGCAAGATGGTCATGCAGAGCAGTGATTTCCCCCAAATAATGCTTCAGCCTTAAGGATAAGACAGGAGTTTGGCAATCAGCCATTCCCAATCAAGTCTACATTTATGCAGTGAGGTAAGAAAAGCTATTTCAAAGCCAATTTATAATTTGTAATAACCCAAAGAGGGTGAGTTTGCTTTCTAAGACTAATTCCCCCTTTTACCAGAAAATCTTAATGTTTATGGGTTAAGACAATGTGATTCTTATTACAATTAAAAATTAACTTTCTGAGAAACCCCCAAAATATCTACTTATGTGTCAAGTACTTGCATTAGTAATTAGATTTCCTGATCAAATCAACATGCATACAGACCTCCTACATGGAAGTAGTCCAATGTAGAAAGATAAAAAAGACCCTGTGCAAGTTAAGAACAAGAGCTTCTCTGGGTTTCAGCAAGAATGTTTACAGATTCAAAAAAGAAAGTTTCTACTCTCTTCCAATGAGCAATATTACTATGACAATGACTGTCTCTGTAAGGACTGGATGAGGGGCCTGCTTTCTCAAATGCAAAGACACAAACACAAGATCTTAATAATTACACATAATGAAGGAAATGTAACACCAACAAAGAAGCTAATAAAGCTTCAATGACCTAACAGAATGGAGATCCATGAACTATCTGACAAAGAATTCAGAATGATCCACTTAAAGAAATTCAGTGAACTACAAGAAAATGCAAACAATTAAATGGAATTATGAAAACAATGTATGAACAAAATGAGAAGTTTAACAAAGAAATAGAAACCATTTAAAAAGAAAATCCAGATATAAATTCTAGAGTTGAAGAATACAATGAATGAAGAGTTTGATAGAGATCTTCAAGAGAAGATTCAACTGAACAAAGGAAAGAATTAGTGAACTAGAAGACAGGTCATTTGAAATCATCCATTCAGAGGAATGAAAAGGAAAAAATGAAAACGAGTGAAGAGACCTATGTGAAAGATGTGATATCATTAAAAGAAACAATCTATGTGTTATTAGAGGCCAACAAGAAGAAAGGGAGAAAGGGACAGAAAGCTTATTTAATGAACTAATGTCTGAAAAGTTCCCACATCTGGGGAGAGATCTGGACACTCAGGTTCATTTAGATAATAAGTAATCCCCAAATTTCAACCACAAACAAAACCCAACCAAGAATACTTTACTTATCAAAGCTATCTTTCAAATATGAAGGGAGATAAAGATTTTCAAAAGCAAACAAAAGGGGAAGTTCAACACCACTATACCTGCCTTACCAGAAGTGCTAAAAGGAGTTCTTCAAGCATAAATAAAAAGACAACAACAACAAAAATACATTATATGTTTATAAAAAAAAAAAAATTTGGAAGGGGAGGCAAACCATAAGAGAATAAGGACTCTGAAAAACGACCTGAGGGTTTTGAAGGGGCGGGGGTGGGAGGTTGGGGGAACCAGGTGGTGGGTAATAGGGAGGGCACGTATTGCATGGAGCACTGGGTGTTGTGCAAAAACAATGAATACTGTTACACTGAAAAAAATAAATAAATTAAAAACAAAACAAAACAAAACAAAAAAAGACAACAGTTAATGATATGAAAATATGAAACATACTACTAAAGTTAAGTGTATGGTCAAATTCAGAATATTGCAATACTATAACATGTAACATTATCCAGAATAGATCATGTGTTAGGTCACAAAATAAGTCTTAGCAAATGTGAGAAGATTAAAAGCACGTTAAATATCTTTTCCAACCACAGTGATATAAAACTAGAAATCAATAATAGGAGTTAAACTGAAAATTCACAAGTATGTGGAAATTAAACAATATATTCCTGAATGACAAATGAGTCAAAGAAGAAAAAATTTTAAAAATCTTAAGACAAATGAAGATGGAAACATAACATACCAAAATACATAGGATGCAGCATAAGCAGTTCTAAGAGGAATTTTTTTTTAAAGATTTTATTTATTTATTTGACAGAGAGAGAGAGAGAGAGATCACAAGTAGGCAGAGAGGCAGGCAGAGAGAGGTGGGGGTCGGGGAAGCAGGTTCCCTGCTGAGCCTGATGTGGGGCTTGATCCCAGGACCTTGAGATCATGACCTGAGCCGAAGGCAGAGGCTTAACCCACTGAGCCACCCAGGTGCCCCTAAGAGGAATGTTTTTATGATAAATGCCTACATTAAGAAAAAATAAAGATCTCAAATTAAAAAACCTAAATTTATACCAAAAAACTAGAAAAAAAATGAAAAAAAAGCAAAGTTAGTGGAAGAAAGAGAGAACAAAGATCAAAGCAGAAAGAAATGAAACAGAGAAGAGGAAAACAGTAAAAAAGATCAACAAAAAGACAAACAAAAGAGTTGTTTTTTGAAAAGATAAATAAAACCAACAAACATTTAGCTGGACTCACCTAGGAAAAAGACAAAGGACACAAATAAATAAAATCGAAAGTGCAAAAGGAGAGTTTATAAGTGACCCCACATAATACAAAAGATAAGGGACTACTATGAATAATTATGAAATTAGATATCCTAGAAGAAACGCATAAATTTCTAAAAATAACAACCCACCAATACTAAGTCATGAAGAAATAGAAAATTTGGACAGATCAATGATTTTGGAGATTGAATCAATAATCAAAAATTTCCAAACAAAGTAAAGCCCAGAACGAGATGGTTTTACTAGTGAATTCTACCAAACATTTAAAGAATAAATTCTAAACCTTCTCAAACTGTTCCAAAAAATTAAAGAGGCTGGTATACTCCCAAATTTATTCTATAAGACCAGCTTTACTCTGATACCAAAGCCAGATAAAGACGATATATATATATATATATATATATATATATATATATTCCAATATTCTTGATGAATAGTGATGTAAAAGTTCTCAAAAAATGGTATTCAACAAAACAGACTTTAAAAGCACATTAAAAGCATCATACACCATGCTCAAAGGGATTAATCTCTGGGATACAAGAACGGTTCAACATACGTAAATCAATAAATGTGATACATCACTTTAATAGAAATAAAAGGTTAACATGTCATGACCATCTCAATAGATGCAAGAAAAGCATCTGGCAAAATTTAACATCCATTAATGATAAAAACTCTCAATAACCGGCTAGGGAATGTACCTAGATAAAATAAAGTCCATATGTGACAAGTCCACAGCTAATATCATACTCAATGATAAAATGTTTAAAGCTTTTCCTCTAAGATCAAGAATAAGACAAGGGTGTGTACTCTCACCACTCCTATTCAACAGAGTACTGGAAGTCCTAGCCAGAGCAATTAGACAAGGGAAGAAAAGCATCCAAATTAAAACAAAGTAAAATTTCTAATAATTCTATTTCAATAACATCAAAAATAATAAAATTACTTAGGAATAAATTTAACAAAGGGGGGGTGAAAGATCCATACACTGAAAATTGATATTCATAAAAGAAACTGAGGAAGACACAAATAAATTGAAAGATATCCTGTTTCATGACTTGGACAAATACTGTTTAAATGTCCATACTCCCCAAAGCCATCTATAAATTCAGTACGAGCCCTATAAAAATTTCATTGTAATTTTCATAGAAATTTAAAAAACAATCTTTAAATTTGTATGGACCCACAAAAGATGCTGAATAGCCAAAGTAATCCTAAGAAAGAAGAATAAAATGGGAGGCATCACAGTTCTTGATTTCAAACTTCATTTAAAAGTGATAGTAATCAAAACAATATGGTGTTGGCATAAAAACAAACATAGATCAATGGAAAAGAACTGACAGCCCATTAAAAAAAAATCTATGTACATACAACTGATATTTGACAAGGGATCCAAGAACACCCAATGAAGAAAGGATAGACTCCTCAATAAATTGTGCTGGGAAAACTGGATATTCACATGTGAAAGAATGAGGGCATTATATTGGGTGAAATAGGTCATATAGAGAAACACAAATACAATCTATCCTCACCTATATATGGAATCTACAAAAGTTGAACTCAGAAATAGAGAGCCAGTTGCCAGGAGTAGGAGGGTGGGGAAATGGGAAGATGTTGGTCAAAGGGTACAAACTTCCAGCTGTAAGATAAAGAAAATCTGGGGATGTACTGTAAAGTATGGTAACTATCACATTGTACTATATATTTGAAAGTTAATAGACTAATTCTTAAATGCTATTGCCACAGAAAAAGAAAAAAGTGGTTGTATGAGGGGATAGAGATGTTAACTGACTTTATTGTGGTGATCATTTTGTAGAATATACGTGTATGCAAAATCACTGTGTTGCAAAACTTGAGTTGACATTTATTACAATAATAGCTCAGTAAAGCTGGAAAAATTACTAATATGACAATGTTTAGATGGGATGGTTTTAATGTGTGATAAAATTTGAAATGTTTAGTAATATTCCCCAAAGTTTAGAATTTGGCATCCATTTTGTTTCATTGGGAAGTGCCAAACATAGTCCTAGATTTAGTGAACCAACACTGGGTTGCCTCTTCATTTAAGGGTAATGTCGGGGGGATAAGAAAATAATAGAGGTGTGCCTGGGTGACTCAGTTGGTCAAGCATCTGCCTTCAGCTCAGGTAAT
Source organism: Meles meles (assembly GCF_922984935.1). Lineage (NCBI taxonomy): Eukaryota > Metazoa > Chordata > Mammalia > Carnivora > Mustelidae > Meles > Meles meles. The sequence goes on along the minus strand of NC_060066.1, from coordinate 43,960,387 downwards.
GATCTCGGGGTCTTGGGATTGAGCCCCACCCGCCTCCCCCTTGCGTTCTCTCCCTCACTATCTCAAAAAATAAATAAAATCCTTTTAAAAGAAAGAATCAGACAAAATTTTGTTTCAGTCTTAAAAGTACAGAAAAGGGTGCATTATAAAACTCTCTTAGAAACCTTGTTTAGATTTCAACTGAATAACTGTTTTTCAATACACTTAAGACACACCCAAGAGCAAAGATGAGGTTTTTTTTTTAAGATTTTATTCATTTATTTGACACAGAGAGAGAGAGAGAGAGCGCTCAAGCAGGGTGAGGCAGAGGGAGAGGGACAAGCAGGCTCCCGCTGAGCAGGAGACCCGAGCAGGGGACTCAATCCCAGGACCCTGGGATCTTGACCTGAGCTAAAGGCAGACGCTTAACGGTCTGAGCCACCCAGGCACCCCAAAGAGATTTTTATCAGTAAACAGGAAAATCACTTCTATACTGTGAATTGATACTTCTCCATCTCATAAAATGAAACACCAAAAAATACATTAGATAAACACAGTATATTAATTTCTTTTTCTTTTTTTTAAGATTTTATTTATTTATTTGAAAGACAGAGATCACAAGTAGGCAGAGAGGCAGGCAGAGAGAGCGAGAGGGAGAAGCAGGCTCCCCACTGAGCAGAGAGCCCGATGCAGGGCTTGATCCCAGAACCCTGAGATCATGACCTGAGCCAAAGGCAGAGGCTTTAATCCACTAAGCCACCCAGGTGCCCCAGTATATTAATTTCTAACATAGACCATGTCAAGCATATTCTGTCATGTTCTGGTTTATATACGATATATTATGATATGAACCATAGGAACCAAAGAAGTTAGTCTTATAATAAATAAATAAATAGCAATACCATTTAAAGAATACAGAATTTATTCTTTAAATGGTATTGCTATTTAAGTTCCAGCGCCTAATCCGTAGCAGTGAATTAGTTCTATGATGGACAGTAAATAATGAAACTTGCTATTGCTCCTGCAGTGATATTTTAATAAACACCATAAGGGTAGATGTCCAAACTAAACCATTTTGTGTGAAAGTTACTGAATGACATCTTATTCAAACCTGTTTGGGGCAAGATAGAAAATATGCCAGATTTCTTCACATGCATCTCTCATATGGAATTATTTCCCATAGAAAGCTGCCACTCCCAAAGTAAAACATTGCTTTGCCAGTTGGTCCTCTTTCTGGAACAGCAAGACTACACCAAATCTTAGTGCACCCTAAATAATAGATCTCTGTAGTTTGCACAAGCTAATTCCCAGTGCAGCCTGAGCTCCCAGCTCTTCACATCCATAAACTGAAAATTAACAGCAATTTTTCATTATGACACTGGAACTCCAACTGTGCTCATAAGTGTTTCAGAAAAAATACAGCATGATATGATTTCCATACATACACATATTTTTTGAGTTTTCAAGTATAGCATTTTTCAGACCCACTTATGTAAATACAATGATACTCTATTAGGGGGGAATTATCATATTTCATTTTAAATGTTTAAGAAAGAAAAACCTCATAGCACAAATCTGAACTAGCATATTGTTTTCTTGATTTACAGAGTTTGAAGAGATACTGAATGAATAGCCCTCCCTAAAGCAATATTTCATGTACTTTCTATAGGTCTGTGAAATTTCTATAATGCAGCAAAATAAGCTTTGCCTCAGGTTTAATGTCTTCTGTTTATTAGCAGAATACTGTGCACCTGCTCAAGACACCTGCACACTTTAACTTAGCATTTTAAACCAAATTCAATCAAGTATGCATTAGCACACTGACTCACCATCTAGTACATTAAGGATTTAGGGTTCAATTCATAAATTGCTTAGCAAGATGGATGTCCCCTCTCTCCTGCCTCCTTGTCGCTCCCCCAGTCCCACCACCCCATGCAGGGGATTATCTATCACAGTAGAACAGTAGCTTTATCCTTACTGTCAAGTGGAATTAGGCGGTTATTTAACTCTTGGAGGCAAATCCATAAGACTCATGGTCTGTTGTTCATGAGACAACGGGAATTTTATTTGTGATTATAAATAGGCATATTTTCAAAAGGAAATGTCCATCAATCATGAGAACATGAACCTTGTGCGTGACAATTTTTCTTTGCATTTGTAACAGCAGCTGCCAAGTCTGTTTCCTATAGGTAGCAGAAAAAAACGGGAAGCTCTTTTCATTTTTTTCTATCTAAGTTCAGGTTTATTGTCATTGTTGCATGCTTTCTCAAAATATGTGTATCTATTTTTCAAATAAAATATGACACATTGGTAAAATATGGTATTTCTTATTTGAATACATTCTCTCACTTCTCTAGCTGCATCTGTGAACACTCCTTCCTGGTTTCCTTAATCAACTATTGCTTTTCAGTCTACCTTTTATATTTACTCATTCAGCAAAAAACAAGCAAACAAACAAATAAATAAATTTTGAGTTATTACTATCCTCCCCGCACCATTGTAGGTGCTGGTACACAGCATCCAAGCTGATACGTGCTGGTACACAGCATCTAAGCTGATAGAAAATGTTCTTTGCCCTGGTATTAGCTAGAATCCTAGTGGTGGTGAGGGTGAAAGTAGACAATAAATGAATGAATGGCAGATATATAAAAATGAGGATTTAAGTTACCATGATGGTAAGTGATACGAAAGAAATAAGCAGAATAATATAATAGGAGGAAACTCATTTGAGTGGATTTTACAGTTTTTTAATTCAATTAATTTTTAGCTTATTTTAATTTTGTACACTAACTTTGAACCACATCCTGTTTAATAATGGGTCTATAAAGGTAAGCCGATTTGAACTGTACCTTGACAGAACTCACATTCTAGCAGAGAGAGAGAGAAATGTAAAAATATACAATAGTCTGTGATAAGGGCTATTGTAAGTTCTCTCTGGTGAGTGGAATGGGGAAACTCTCTGATGTTGTCCAGGGAGTAAAGGAAACTTTCCAGAATAAAGGACAGCAGAGTAGCCCATTGAAGGAACAATCAGAATTAATTCAAGGCATTATTAAGTTAAAGAGCATTGTGGGTAGATATGCAAAAGCATGGACATTTAGATCATGTACATTTGAGAACTTGTGTTCAGTGTGTATAAAGAATATCATGTTGTCAGTTTGACCAGATCATAAATGTTTGTGTGCTAGGCTTAAGTGTTTGGATGGCAAAATGTTTGCACTTTGAAGGGAACTAGCAGAGGATTTTTAAAAGACTAGAAATGACCAGATTTGGGTTTTAGAGAGGTCATTTGATCCACTGGGATGGAGACATGATTCTAGGGACCAGATGGGGGCTGGGGAAAGGCAGAGGGGACAGTGAGGACACGCTGCAGTGAGGGCAGGCAAGGTTCATAAGGGCTTGAATTAGACGGCTTGCCCAGTGCTGGCTCTCAGTAATTTTTTAAAGTGAAGAATAATAAATGAACGCCTGAATAAAAGGAGGGCCAGATAAGAGAGTGATTTGGGAATGAACATGGCCTATCGATTTGAGTAAACTCAATGATGGCTTGTGTTCTAATGAAGTGTGTTGTGAATCAGAATCATAAGCAGAAACACTGATGGGCAGGGGCACCGGGTGGCTCAGTGGGTTAAGCCTCTGCCTTCGGCTCAGGTCAAGATCTCAGGGTCCTGGGATCGAGCCCCGCATCCGGCTCTCTGCTCAGCGGGAAGCCTGCTTTCCCCTCTCTCTCTCTGTCTGCCCCTCTGCCTACTTGTGATTCCTCTCTGTCAAAAAAAAAAAAAAAAAAAGAAAAAGAAACACTGATGGGTAGAATGTGCTTAAGTCCCAATCCAGGTTCAGTGGTTCTCAACTAAGGGTGACTTTGCCCCTCAGAGAACATTTGGCAGTTTATGGAGACAGTTTTGGTTTTCACAACCTGGAGGCACAGGGAGGTGCTATGGGTGGCTAGTCGGTAGAGGTCCGGGACACCCCTGCTAAACATCTTACAACTCGCAGAACAGAGCCCCTACAACAAAGAATTATCCAGATCACAATGTTACAGTAGTGGCTGAGAAACCATAGTTTAGAAGAATAGTCTCACTAGGTGTGGGAAAGCCTATTTAGTATAAAGTTCTAGGAGAAAAGCCACTGCACTGAGGGTGATGCGTAGAAAATTTAAAAGGACTTTGATTCTAGGTCCACAAGCTTTGTGTGAGCCAGTCAAGCACCGAGGCTGTTTCCTTCATCCCTGCCCTTCTTTTCTACGCCTTCAGAAAGGACAAAGCGAAAAGACCTCTGTAGAACACACTTTTGTGTGCCATTTACTTCCTTGTGATATGCACACATGTTACTGTGGATCATGATGCAATGCAGGAATTTTCTAAACACGTAGGGAGAAAAATAGCAATGCATTACGTACTTGAAAACTAATACACCTAGGCTTCGAAACATCTGTTTAAAAGTATGATGTAATCAGTTACCAGCAAGAGAATCAATCATGGAACTGGAATATCTGAAAGGGTCAATCTCAATGATGACAATAGCTAATATTTATTTAGTCCTTACTAGCCATACACCCTTCTATGGGTTTCCATGCATTGTCTCACAAAATGCTTTTCCCTCGTATGAAAAAAATCTAACTGTTCCTGGAAATGAAATGGGAACAAACATGCAATGGTGTCCCAATGTTTCCTTTAATAATCTGTTGAAGAAATCAAATTTGGCAAGTGATTCTGAAATCAAGGGTTAGTCATTCTCACCCAGATCATGAACACTGGTGGGGCAGTGGGTGGATGACTTCAGTGGGTCTTAAACTGAAATTACAACTACTCCTTATTTCAATTGAAAATTCTTAGCTGTCACAAAACTTGAAATAAAAGAAAAATGAAAGCAGTTTCTTTAAAATTGAAAAATAATATTGCTTCAAGTAAGTGTTGTATAGTCTCTGTTTTGTGTGGTAAACTTTGACAATGAAAATACATCTAGCCACGAAGAAAAATTCATATAGGAATTAGTCTTGTTGGAACCTACAAAGCTTGCAATAGGTAAATTCTGTATTGCTTCTATCTATATGTATAAGCAAGTGCAGAAACCAAGTAAATAATGCATTTATAAATTACGTCCCCAAAGTACAAAACACTTGGTAGCGATAGTCTCGAAAAACATTTTTTAAATCTTTTTTTTAAAAGATTTATTTATTTATTTATTTGACGAGATCACAGTAGGCAGAGAGGCAGGCAGAGAGAGAGGGGGAGGCAGGCTCCCTGTTGAGCAGAGAGCCCAATACGGGGCTCGATACCAAGACCCCGGGACCATGACCCAAGCCAAAGGCAGAAGCTTTAACCCACTGAGCCAACCAGGTGCCCCCATTTTTTAAAAATCTTGATCAAAGTCATAAGACTGTAACAAAATTTTGTTTTCCATTTTTCTTTTGAAAATAATGCTTTAATGATTTGTTTTAAAAAATGAAATAAAATAAACTTACCACAGCCTTTAAGTATACATGATTTTATCCCAGAAACACAAAAAACTAAATTTTTTTCTAGAAAATGGACAATTTAAAAGTAATTTACAAAAGTTCCCAGCATTTGGCATAGAGTCTTGCACATAGTAGGTGGAAAGTTTTCTCAAAAGCTTAAAGGAATTAACAGGTAAGGTTTAGTTTGAGATAAACAAAATATTACATCTGAGAGGGATGAAGGAGAACACAAGGAATTTATAAATAATTTGACTGATTTGCCTATATTAAATGACGGAACTGAGGTCAATGTCTTCAGGAGCAACTTGCATTCATGTTTTATGACTGAGGGGTGCACTTCATCATGACATACCATATAATTCTCCATAAAGCATATTCACCCATATCATTTCCTGTAGACCTCTAATGTTCTTATAAAGGCAGCATTACAAACATTTCCATTGTAGAGACTCAGAAAGATTCAATAATTACCCTAATGCCAAAAATAGGATTTGAATCTTGGCCCTCAGACAATTAAGCCAGTACATTTTCCCACCTTATAGTCTATACATGTCCCTAGTCCACTCAGAGCGTCACGAAAGCAAAGTGATTCAAATAACTTTCCACAATCCCCTTCCAATCCTGCAGACTAGTCTATCAACAGTCCTTCTGGTTGTAGCTATCTTGGAAATCAGGCTAGCAGATTTATTATATCGTCCAGCAGAGAGCTATCTTTTAGCAGTCTCAGAGCTTGTGGTTTTCTCTAATCCTTTGCCTTTGAGTGGTAGGTGAGGCATCGTTTGCTCTGTGCATTCTGACTCTCCCCCATCATCCCATCTTTGGAGTTGGACCTACAGAAACGTGTTTGTTGGCATGTCCCTGTGCCACATCCAGTGGCAAGATTGTGGCATGGTCACACTCCTCGGCATCTGTTCAGGCAGGTGAGGCCAGTCTATTTCACAGCTAGTTGGAGAAGAGCTTGCTGGTCTGGGGTACGCAATGGGTGGTGGTGTAACATTAGGATGAGCCCGTTTCTTCCCTTCCTGCTCACAGAATACATCATACATTCTGCACTCTCCTCTGTACTGAAGGAAAGGATGTCCACACCTCCAGATAGAGGGGACTTGAATCCTTTAATAACTTTACCAGGATCATCAAGTAGTGTCTTTTTCTTATCTTCTCTTTTTAAAATTTTTTTTTTCATTTATTCTACCTGAGATAGGAAAAACAGACAAAATAGCCCACAAAATATATGTGCCAAGTAAAAATTATGACAAGAATGCTCTCCAAGATAAACAAGCCATGTTTCCATTTCTGCTGAAAATCCACCTCTTGCTGTCATACACTGGTAATTCAGGCTTACTTTTTGGAATGATTCATGAATCAATGCTGTAAACTGTAACTGATTTAAGAAACCAAATGGCAAATTTCCACTAGAGAAGTTCAACATGTTTTTTCAAAAATAAGTTAAATTCTGAACTAAAGAATCCAGAACTGTCCATTGGGAAGCCCTTTCTTTTACCAAGTAGATATTTAGAAAATAGATATTTACATTTCAATGTTTATTTTAAAGCCTGTCCATTTCAGATTAAATTTTAATTTTCCTAACTGGATAATCTGCATTATTAACTGCCAGCTAAAAATAACACAGAGTAAGAACATCATGGGAACATGTTACGACAAGACAGAAACATGAAAGATTTCAATTCTGTTCAAGTTCCCTCTTTGGGGGTAATAGGATTTTGAAGTGAACAGACAATCTAGGGGATGGGTACACTATTTTTCCTCTTTTAAGTCTGATGATTTTATTTTTGGTAAACAAGTATTCTTAATGTTTTTCTAGCACTTTCCTCAAAGAAATAATTGGAATTGTTCCCTTTCATATAACAATGGGAAATGACTTACCAAGGACTGAATGCTCATATTACTAAACCTATGCTTACACTCTCCTGTTGTTAAATCAAGAGGATGAATGGCTAGGATCCTGTGTTTAATTCCTGCTTTTTCAGCCCACTTTCTGATATATGATAGCTGGAGTTCACATGCTATAATTAGTTCACTGTAAAATTACCTTAAAGAGATAGTCAAGTCAAGGAGTTAGAAAATCCATAATCTGAAGGAATTTGAGATTCTTTTGTTTACGTATTGTGGGTATAATTGATTTTCTTTTAATTACTAGTATTAGAAGGCTTTAATGAACCTTAAAAGCTAATCATATTGTGATAGATTTTCATTATGGAGTGGTTAAATTTCAAGGAGTCAGATTTGAAAAATTCATTTGATCCCAAGGTGAGTCCCAACTTTTAGCTCTCATCTGACCTTGGGCTCTACTTGTGTCTACCTCCAACCTAATGTTGATAGGACAAGATCACAAACACTTTGGGATCTTTAATTCATAGAATTTAAATATCCAGTCATATTATTTAAAGTCAAATATCAACTTGAACCATAAGAATCAAACTAAGGCTTTTCTATTAGGCTGTCTCTAAATATTTAACACTTTTAAAATATTTAACTAGTATTAACACTTTGAGTCTTCAGAAAAATTTCATTAAAGAGATTATTAAACTGGTCTACAGTCTGGATTAAGTACAGCATAAACTATTATCCAGTTCATTTAAGTTCTTCAAAAAATTTATACTTTAAGAGTAATAAAATACATTTATGAGCTTTTTTAAAAAAGATTTTATTTATTTATTTGACAGACAGAGATCACAAGTAGGCAGAGAGGCAGGCAGAGAGAGAGACAGGAGGAAGCAGGCTTCCCACTGAGAAGAGAGCCCGATGCGGGGCTCGATTCCACGATACCAGGATCATGACCTGAGCGGAAGGCAGAGGCTTTAACCCACGGAGCCACCCAGGTGCCCCCATTTATGAGTTCTTATTTCATCTTTTTAATGTGAAAGAAGTTGAGAGGCAAAAAAATGAGTACTTCACCTCAAACTTAAGGGGAAATCCTAGAAAATGGATCATCAAGAAAAGTAAGATGTGTTTTTATTAACCTTCAGTACACCTTTTGGACAGTATAAAGCTTGACTCATTCTTCCCAATTCATTACAAGGACAGGGTAGCCATGCACTCAAGCTCATAAAGTTGGCATCAATCTTCAACCATGCTATAGATTTTCATGATATTTCGTCTTTGCATATAATGCTAGTCTCTCCAACCAACAATTGTACCTACCACACCTATTCCTTCTCTTCAGGATCCTTCCAATTAAATATTAAAAACACAAAGCAACTGTAATTTTATGTAAAGGCTACTCCAAACACCCTGGGCAGAACTGTTCCCTAGATCCTCCTCTGAGCTACTAAGACATTTTGTTCTTAAAGCATGTACCTTTTTGATCCTACCACTAGACTATGAACTTTTTAATGGTGATGAACCATGTTGTACCTAACTTTGTATCTCCATTACCTAGTGCAAATGCCTAAATTTGATTCTCAGTAAGTACGTGAATAAATGAGAAAAATTCCAAGGTACTTTGTTTTGCTCAAAGATCTTTTTTGCCTGTGAAGTATTTGAGCTGTCTGTAGAGACTGTGAACCATCTCAGGTGTTTCAAAATTGAGATTCAATTTCAAAAACACATGATTTGTAGATGCTCCAAGGTTAGGCATGAGCAAAATGTGTAGCATACCTGTTTACCACTTAGTGACTTACAGAATGTTATTTAGATCCTTACGTCTATTGGTGGGAATGAATGGATACAGATTTTTGGAAAGCAATTTGGTAAACTTTGTATTTTATGTATATGATATAGGTAAAATTTTTATGCATAAATTTAAGTTTTCAATAAAGTGTTACTCTAAGCTGAAAGTCAAATATAGGTGCACATGGGTGGCTCAGTGGGTTAAAGCCTCTGCCTTTAGGTCAGGTCATGATCTCAGGGTCCTGGGACTGAGCCCCACATCGGGCTCTCTGCTCAGTGGGAAGCCTGCTTCTCCGCGCCCCCCCTCCAATTTCTGCCTCTCTGCCTACTTGTGATCTCTGTCAAATAAATAAATAAAATATTTTAAAATATATATATAAACAATTACTTAACAACAGATAATAAATTCATTCAATGGAATACCAGGGAGTTTTAAAACAATTTGTATGAAAGTGCTAATGTGATAACATTATTGGCAAGGAAAATTTTTACATACATTATGATCATAATTGATCATTTTTCTATGCAAAAAGTTGTATAGAAAAATTTTGATTAAAACAAAAATATAGGGGCGCTTGGGTGGCTCAGTGGGTTAAGCCTCTGCCTTCAGCTCAGGTCATGATCTCAGGGTCCTGGGATCCAGCCCCACATCAGGATCTCTGCTCAGCAGGGAGACTGCTTCTCCCTCTCTCTCTATGCCTGCCCCTCTGCCTACTGTGATCTCTGACTGTCAAATAAATAAATAAAATCCTTAAAAGAAATAAATAAAAATATAGGGGTGCCTGGGTAGCCCAGTCATTAAGCATCTGCCTTTGGCTCAGCATGATTCCAGGGTCCCAGGATTGAGCCCCACATTGGGTCCCAGGATCGAGCCCCTCACTGGGCTCCCTGCTTAGTGGGAATCCTGCTTCTTCCTCTCCCCTTCTCATTGCTTGTGTTCCCTCTTTTGCTGTGTCACTCTTTGTCAAATAAGTAAATAAAACCTTTAAAATTTTTTAATTAAAAAAATATAATGTGGAAGATTTCATTTTCCTTATTAAATCTGAATTTTCTCCCCTAAAACAAAGTTCTGTTTTTTTTTACCATTAAGCAAAATTTTAAAAACTTGAAAAATAAAACATACTCTTAATTGCCAGGGTATTTTTCTATAGAGTTCTAAAATATTAAAATTGGAATGGAAGTTAAGAACAGTGGTTTTGACACTTCTCTGAGAAAATTCGTGTCTCCAACAAGGGGCCTGTGTGTTCGTGTATGGTGGGCAACATACAAAATTACAACCTCTGTCCCCCACCCTCCAATCCTGCCAGAATATCTCTACTCTTACCTATTTTATTTATTGTGAGTCTGTCAAATATATTGTTTGAAACAAGAATTCCTGCCAATAAAATCAAATAAGCTTGAAAACTAGTTTGGACACAAAGTTTTTAAGTAATATATGAAAACATTGAGTCTTGGGAAATCTAAGTGACCCGTAATTGTTCACGGAGATTAATGGAAGTGGGGTAGGAAGATATTAGGCCTCTTAACATTCCAGTTCATCATTGTTTCCATTACACCTAAAGACATGCTTTTTCCTGACCTGTTGCATCGGCCTCCTCTGTAAACCACACATTACTCTGTGGGAGGAAAAAAATCGTATCAACTTAACCTGGAGCCTTAAGTGTCGAGTCAGGACCTGTTTTCCTGATTAATGCATCTAAACCCATCCAGTGTGTAGAACATTTCCTTCTGAAAATCAAATTCACTCTTGAGCAAAGTGCAACCACCTCAACAAATGGTGAAATGTGAATTTGCAAACATTCAACAAATGAAAAGAGAAAGAAAACATTGGGATTGGTTAATAATAGATCACTTCTCTTATCAAACTACAACAAACTGAAATGATATGTCCAATCCTGATCCTTTCAAAAAGATCAGCTTTATTAAGGCATCATTTATACACAATGAAATGCACCCATTTTAATTGCACAGGTCAGTGAGCTTTGACACACATATGCACCTGTGTAACCACTGTCACAACAAAGGTGGAACACATTTCCATCATCCCAAAAATGTCTCTCATGCCTCTTTTCAGTCAACCTCATCCTCACCCCAGACTCGAAGCAACCACCGATCTCTTTTTTTGTTCCCATTGATTTGTTTTGCCTTTGTAATAATTAGCTATTACTGAGGCTGTTTCCGTGTTGTTCCCCAGGCATCAGTTTAATAGTATGTTATATATGGATTGTACCATCATCATGAAGGCACAATTAGGCAATAGCTGGCACTTGTTATTTAGTTATGAGTCACATACAAGCCTAGAGAGGTCGGGACACCAGTCCGTCAGCCCAACGGTTACAGAACCACTTCAGGGAATGTGGTCTTCTCTCTGTCTCTAACACTGGAATGGGCTGGATCTAGCCACAGGCTCCTAATATTTTCTCCAACCAGCATTTTGCATTAAGTCTCCTACTAGAAAAGACATCTTTTCCCTCTTTTAAGTACAAAATGGAGTTTAAAATGTGACCCTGCTTTGAAAATAATTGTAGAGTCTGTCCCTATCATAGGTGAAGGACATTTATGATCCACTATGAAATGACTCTGTTTCCCTCCCCACTTCTCATATTAAAAGATTGCCAATTGGTTCTCAAGATTTTCTCCTACCGCAGCAACTTAAAAATAATTTGGATATCAATTTTTTTGCTTACTGTTGTGTTGTGATTCTTTCCTCTGTTGTCACAAGTATGAATATCAGGTAATGGGCACCATTCATTTTTGTGCTTAGTAGTTTTCCTGGGGTGCCAGTGACAGGAGAAATGTATGCATTAAAACAAGCGTGATGAAAAGCAGCTCTCTTTATAATTTCAGCCCAGCTGCTGTATTGATGGATACAATCTCTAGCACATGCTCCAGGTGGCTTCTAATGCCTGACTCCCTGCAGAAGCCTCTATTTGCACATCTTAAACCACTTATTGGATTTGAACAGGATTTTTCAGCCTGAGTGCAGTAACAGTGTTCACTTGTGTAATATTTGTAAATCCTGGCTGTACATTTCACTCACCAAACCATCGTCAGAAGACATTCAACAGTGCTTTTGTGCATCTCCGATTCTCTTCTTCGGATTAGATGGTGTCCATTTTGTGTGACTAAAAAGTGTATTGATAAATATATTTCCATCACTGGCGGCATGCACAATGAAGAGCGATTCAGTTGATCAGCCTTCTCAAGTGGCGCTTTTCTTTGTCTCTCAAATTATAGAAAATTCATTGAAAGGGTTTGTACTCAAACTGTACAAAGTTTAACTTTTTATTCAAAATACATATCTCAAAAGGCTCTGCGCGACTCAGTTGCCTTTGTTTAAACCTCTATTTAACTCTTGTATCAGTTGCTCTGAATTACGTGCTTAGGACTTGTGTTCAATGCTGACAACAATTTAATATGACACCCTGTAGCTTGCACAATTCGAGGCTTTTAAAGTTATGGGTGGGGGCTGGCAATGACTAAAGCAAATGCCCTCCTTTGCTTCGGAATGGAATACAGCACATCAACCTCCAGGCAGGTATTTCCTTTGCTTTTTGTACTCAAGTAATACAAATTTCAGGATTTCCTAACATAACGGATATCTCTGCTCACCTATCTAAATCGTGTAACATTTAAGAGACTCTTTAATAGGTTAGTTCACCAATTAGCAGGAACAACAAGTGCCTGTGATTTAGAGGCAATGCCTCACATGTGATTATGTTGCTGGGTCACAAAGAAACCTTATTTCTTAACTGTATGCCACTGGAATTCATCCTACATCAATGTATTTGTAGCTCTGCGCCTCTAGTTTTATTCTAAGGATTCCTAACCCTGAAAGGTTGGGCTTCTTGCATCTGAAGAAGTTCCCTTCCTAGCAAACACCATTGGTATTCAGAAGCACTCCATGTCACGTGGTTAGAGCACAGCGTCTCTGTATCCTCTGTGCAGAATAAAGACATATTCTCTTGTTGAGTGATGCTTGCGAGTTGGTATTCCAGAGCAGCTGGCTTGAATTGTGACCTGAATTCAATTACATGTATGTGCAATGTGCATTTTTACAACAGGATACTCGGAAGGGTGCTGGGGAGATAGAGAAACAAGAATCGTGACCTAATGATTGCGTTTAGCTTTGGAGTGGGTTTACATCAGTGTTCTTTGCTGAACTCTCAAAAGCACAAAGCGTAAGCATGCCTGTGTGGCAGTGGACTGGATATAATAAACTAAGGAGCCATTATACATCTTGTGGGTCAATAATTCTTGTGCTAAGAGGGATTTGCATCCTAAGAAGAGCTATTCCTTTACCAGTGGTACCGTCTGCCAGGTTCAAAGTCTACTTTCTGAGAGATACTAAAACATAATGTTTTCTGTCAATCTTATATCTTCACGTTATTAAAGTATTCATTAAGTACATAAGCCTTAGATAATTCCAAATATGTTTTAGGACGTTTGGGAGTTTGGTGGCGGGGGAAAACAAATCAAGCACCAGAAAAAAACTAACCAATAAAACATGAAAAAATCAAGCATGGTGCTTTTTAGTTATGCAGTCTTTGCATGTCATGTTGTGACCTAGGTACATGTGGATTCGCTTACGCTGTATAACTTACACAATCTTTGCAGTAAAAGTTTTAATGGATTACGTGGGACTTCCTAAAAATAAAGTGGAGTGAAAACCCTGCCTTCCAAGTTATTCGGATATGAGTATAAAGTATGTTAACCTGCATAGCTAGGCCTTTATATCTGACTCTCCACATTCTGAATTGACTAGTTGTGACCTATTTTACCGCCATGTCCTGCTTTTTCCATAGTCAGAGAGGCCTGAAATTTGTCAATTATATTATAATTACCCAACCATGTGATTTGGCATAATAAGTCACACATCAAGAGTAAGAATCCATGGCAAGTAAATTGGGCCAATAAGGGCTTTCATAGTTGTTTCTTCTGAGTCTTATCTGCATCTGAGAGAAATTTCAGATAAGAATTCTATTTCCTCTGGTTGCTGGGTACAAACACACCGAGAGGGACTGGCTTCAAACTAAGCCATTCTTTACCATTTGGAGAATTGCAGAATGCTTCTCTACTTAAACCAGAGCCATTAGGCAGTGACGTCCTTACCTATCAGTTGTGACATATTTCACTTAGGATGAGATGGCACTCCTGACACATTCCTTCCTCACATGACAGTCACTTAAGGGGAGTATCCGGACAAATTCCACTGTCTATCGTTGGCATTTGTGTATTTTTAGTCACCCCAAAGATATTGTCTTGCTCTACTTTCTCCACAGCCTCACGATAGTGGCTGCTAAACACATCAAACTTCCAGCATGGACAGGTCAGCATGTCTTTCCAAAAGGAACACACTCATCACCTCATTATCATTCAGCAAGGCAGAGGAGAAAAATTGCTTCTCATTCAGAGTAGCCTAGACAAATGGCTGTTAAGTCTTCTCACTAAAGACCAAGTGAGCAAAAATGGGAGGGTAGCACCCTGTAATTACTCCAGTACCACAAGCCAAGATAACCACAACATTTTAGACAGAATAACACAGTGAGAGCCACCATATGTTGAGATATGCTTAGGAGGACTGATTTAACTGCCATTAGACCAAGTTCAGTATTTGTGAGGATTCTTATAAAAGGCAATTTGCCACTCTGTGCCACTGTGCCTCCTGCTTTTCCCAAGACACCATTCCGTCTAACAATATTTAATAAAGAAAACTCTTGAAACCTGATTTTAGTTACACCTGTTTTTCATGATCAGTCATCCTTCTGCTACACACATGTGCACATGCACACACACACACACACACACACACACACATACATACACAGTCATCAAACAAAACAGCCAAAAGAGAGAACTGCATATTCACTACAAAACTCGATTCTATGCATTGACCATGGGATTTCTACTCTATCCAAAGCAGGACCTAGGTTCACTTTAACTTTGCAGCCTTCCTAAAACAACTCACCGAGCCACAAAAATCTGCTTCTGTTCATCATGTACAGACAGACCCATGCTGATGCAAGGTATATTAAAGAAAGCAAGAATATGGCACCACAAATAGCGATCTGTTACGAGAATAGCTCCCTAGGTTGCTATCTTAGAAGCCGCACTTTCCCATCATGTTGCCGGGAATTTCAGTTTTCCACCATAATGGGTGTCCATGCAATGTAAACCACTCTTAAATGTACAATCTAGTCTTCCAAGAAATAGTTCTCATTATGTCCCTTGAGCAGTTCCCTTAAAATGAGAAGTTGTCTTAAATGTGTGTATTCAAAAAAGAAAATAACTGGGTGGGGGAGGTGCTGGTATACATTTCTATAGTGAAAGCTATGGAATCATGATAGAATATACGGATTAGTATTTGGTAAAGTCCCCCAAACAGCAAACAACCAAGAAAATGGTAACAGACACAAATACAAGTCAATAATTATAGAAGGCAGTTGAACATAGGTGTATTTAGAACTTAATGGCCTGGAAGTACAAGGGCAACATATGTGATATCTGCTAAATGAAAACAAAGTCTGCAGACACTGCAGAAGGGTTAGAAAAATATGTGCATGGGCAAAACCAATCAGTCAAGGATTGACATTCTCATAATTCTCTTTACAACAACCCAAAGTACAATTGTCATTAATAGTTATCTTCTAGATAAGTTGTGGAATTCTACTTCCTGATCGCCTTATGTTCGGAGTCAAATGTCTAGTTCTTGCCAGTGAGTTGTAATAGAAATAATGTGTCACTCACAGGCTGCAACGTTTAGCTGTCCATTCATAAATTTCTACAGCACATTCCTTTTCCTTCAGCCGTGATGACTGACTGGGTAACATTCAAGATGATGGTTGTTCCATCAGCCCGGGTCCAGGTAACTCAAATTGTCAAAACATCCCTCCCATCTCATGATGGATACACAGCATGAAAGACATTGTTTGGAGTCCCTGAATTTTAGCATTTTTTGTTATTGCAGCATTTCCTAGTTTTTCCTGATGGGTACAATAACCTCTGCTAAGAAAAACTCAGCGACCTCAAAGACATTATTTAAAAGGCGTCCTGTTCCATTTTTGGATTTCTCTGAGGATTAATTTTCACCTTTCTTGTATTGAACTTCTATTTGTCTTCCTATGACATCCTATTACAAGTGTAGTTTTATTTCGGGAGAGTATAGAAGACAAAATTAATCCCTCTTCACATGACTACCTATCATATCATTTAGCTGTTCATTCAGCAAACATTATTGATCATTTATTAAATGCCTGGCACCAACACTAAGAAGAATATAGGCCCTGCCTTAGAAGTGTTTACACCCACATAGGTGTACACTCAGCCTTACATGTGAACACCACAAAGTGGTGGGCAACTTTGCTGGAATAATGAGCCAGACAACTATGCCCATGCTGGCTGGTGTTTTAGGGTTTAGGATAAACATTATGCAACCTATTATTGTCATCATTACTATTTCTGAAAGCCTTCAAAATCTTGTAACTAGGAAGACTGGGAGGATAATTTTATGACTATTATTATTATTATCCACCTTTTAGACAGATCAGAAACAGAGTCAGTCAGAGTGGTTAAGGGATGTGTTCATACCCTCACATATAGTAACTTTTGAAGCCCAGGCTTGCCTCCCAAGATTTCTAGCTCCAAAGAATGCACCCTCTCCAGGACCCAAGCTTCTCTGTCACGCTCCTGGGGAGTTTCACCTGACTGGAATGCCAACCAACAGCAAGCGGAGCAGACATTTCTGGGTCATAGCATGATCCATGGAAAACTGTTGGAAGAACCAAAGTAAATAGTTTGTTTTATCCACCAGAAACTGTGAAGAACTTTAAAGGTACTCCAGGGAAATCAGTACTCCTGTTATTTTAATTTTTTTCTGTCTTTTTATATTCGTTGTTGTCCATTTTAAAATGTCCCTCTGGTGTATCTCGATAATGGGGCTTTGAAACAAGGATCACTGCAGACTGTAGGATAGCAAACAGCCTAAAAGGCCTATGTTGAGAAGAAGGTTTCAAGACAAGAAATAGGATTTTTGAGAAAATTATTGCAACCTTTGTCCACTGACGTCTTTGGTAAAAAGCTCAAATGACACTGTGACAGCCAGAGCTTTTCCTTGTTACAGCACAGTCTGGTGGACTATCCACGCTTGGTTGTTTTCGTTCCACCCGGCTCCTCCCTCTTCACCACCCCTTCCCTCCCATTGTAGCTGACATGCTTCCATGCATAAAAATTAATGTTCCTATTTCAACTAACTCATTTGGCAGGAACAAGATTGTAAGCCAAAGCAAACATGAAAGGCGGGAAAGAAATAAAGTATAGGCAGGGGTCATGAAGAGGGCATTTGGAGAGTTTACAAAATGAGAACCAGGATTACCATTTTACAATAACAGCAACAACAAAAACATTTTTATAATTTATTTATTATTTTTTAAACTGGTATCAAATTGATGCTAGGCAGTTCACAGTAACAAAGTAATAAACCAAAAATAAACAACATTAAGATCAGAGGCAAGAAATAAAGTTTATATTAAAATTATCAAGATATAAAGGACATATAATTTTAGATTTTCTGTTGGATATGTATTTCTTCCATTAAAAACTTTGTCTAAAGATTAATCATTCTAACATTTTCTTTTTTACCCTTACCCATTGTAAGTTTTACAGAGCATCCATTCTAAAATTGTCTCATGCACAGTCCTCAAACAAAATAGGAGTTTAACTTAAAGTGTTAATTTTTATTGTCATTTCCGTCACCCTAAAAAGACTGATATTTTCAAGTTATGACAGTCCCTGAAAGAGTACGCTATGGCCCTTCAATTACACAGGGAAAACTCAGTGGGTGTTTTATAACAGGAGATTAACACACACATAACAGGAGACTCACACACAACAGTATGGGTCATTAAATAATAGATATGGAAAGTATAATTTTAACATTTTATGTAAAATGATTTTAAAATTCAAGGATAATAAATAATCTAAATTAAATGATTATTCACATTTGGACTCTGCATAGTTCCTACTAAATTTACCATTTAAGCTGAATGCCTACTAACAATAGCTAATTATTAGGATTACAACTATAGGAAAATGATATTTAAAATCATTTATGTATATATTTAATGCAGAAAAATAGATTAAGTAATTTATCGGTTATACCTATTTTCATTTCAAAAAAATAAAACCTCCCAGAGAAACCCTTAGAGATGTGAACAGAAAGTAAATCAACTGCCTGGACTACGCCCATCCTGAGTTGTGCCCAAACACTTTAGAGTTAACCTCAGCCTTCATACATTGCCCTATTCCAGCACAGTGTTCTCCTAGGTCATAGAAATAGGAGTATTTTTCTCCAAAGAAAAAACAAATTGAAAATTTATATCTCTCCCCTGTCACATCCTAATCTCTTAAGGAGCTGAAGCAAAATATATGGCAGAACTAACGCTGGGCCCAGTATTTTTTTCCCTATGTATGCCGATCTCTAACTGCAGCAGTAAAACTTTCAAAATCGAATGACCCTTTTTATGTGTACTTTTATTTGTCTTGTATTCCAGTTGCAAAGAAAGTCTATAAAACAGTTGCACTCTGTAACTTGCAATATTCAATTCGAGTTGTCAAAATAATGAAGGAATGGCAGTAGTTTAAAAATAGATTTGTCGGTGACCATTAGACTAGGTAAGAGAACATCATTATTGAAGGAAACCACACTAATAAATAAAATTTATCTGGACATAATTTCTAGACAATGAAAAACAGTTCAGGACATTCTATTTTGAACAATTTGATTTCTAATTGAGTGCTTTCTAAGATGTTGCTTAACATAAAAAATTAATTCATTCAATTAATTAAAGATATTTTCCAATATTCTGTATCTTAAAGTTTAGAATTTTATTTTAACATGCCTATAATCTTTATGAGATAAATGAATGGATAATGTTTCATTTAATTTTAATTTCTCAGTAAGTGACTACATTGTATGATCGGCAAATAGCACAATTAGGAACATGTCTATAGAATGTAATGTGAGCAAATAAAACCCACACAAATTAGTGTGTAGCACAGTTCACCTACACGAGCAAAGTCACAACCATACTGCATGGTAGTCATAAAAATTAAGTAATTTATAACACTGACTCAATTTCAGATTATGTTTATGCATCAAAAAAACATGTGTGCAGTTTCCCTTCTTAGATATTCCTAGATAGTTCCGTTTGCCTGTGTGCTTGCTTTTTTCATTTGATCATTTACTGGTTGGGATACAGAAGCTCTGACCACCTATCTCAACTCTGACATAAAGTTTTTGCTGACCTTCTCTTTATCCGTGAACTTTATCAGCTGACTGAATTAGCTAATCCTTAAAACCACTTCTAGACCTGTGATTCTAGATCTAGAACAAGAATACTTGATTAGACCATAATGTCTCCATCTTTCCCGACTATAAAATATTAGGTTTTTCAATACTTCATGCTCTCAAATTCTTACAACTGTAGCTAATACACAGTTTATCTCTCAGAAATAAGTACACACTCAGCAGCCAGCTCCAAAATGACCCCAAATGATCCACACCCCCAATATTTACAACCTTGTGCTGTCCTATCTCAAAACAAATCAAGATTAGTCCTGCGTGATGGGATGAATGGGCCAGAAGTGACAATGTGTGACTTCTGACAATTAGGTCATAAAAGGCACTGCAGCTTTTGCTTTGGCTTCTGGGATCACATATTCTGGAGGAAGCCAGATGCTATGTGGTAAGAGCACCCAAGCCACCATGTGCAGAGGCATTCAGACAACATCCTGGGAATGTGCATCCTCAGCCAGAGCAGAACCTTCAGACAACAGCAGTCCTCTGACTTCCATCACATAACCCCAGTGAGAAATTCCTGGTCGAGTCCTTCCTGAACACCTATCCTAAAGAATATGCAGTGAAAAAAAAAATAAAGAGGTAGGTAGGTAAATAGATAAATCTTTAAAATCTACAATAGGATAAAAAGACCTGATTTAGTTTGTAAAATTTCTCATGTAGATATAGCACCATTATATTTAGTCTTGTTCCCAGTTTCTGTTGCAAAAACTTATTGATACTCATATATATATGTATATATATATATATACATATATATATATTATTTACTTCTTTGACAGAGATCACAAGTAGGCAGAGAGGCAGGCAGAGAGAGGTGGGGGGAAAGCAGGCTCCCTGCTGAGCAGAGAGCCCGATGTGGGGCTCGATCCCAGGACTCTGGGATCATGACCTGAGCTGAAGGAAGAGGCTTTAACTCACTGAGCCACCCAGGCACCCCTGATACTCATATTTAATAAATAGTTCTTGAAAGAATTTAGAAAAAGAAACAATATTGCAAAATTTGGAAAGAAAACCGGAAAAATGCTATTGTTTTTCCTAACTTTCAGACTTCAAATCCATATATAAAATACTCCATAATAAAGAATGCACAGTGATAAGAGTCACAGAGACAATGATTTCTATCAATTCTGCTCCCTGATACATCCCTAGTGCTAGCATTCCCAGATACACATTAGTCATTCAATCAAATTACGGAATGAACTCATAATATACATATACTTCTCTTATGGGAAATATTTGAAACATATTTATAGCTAGGTTACTCCTCTAGAAAGCAGAGTACCTAGAGGAGATCTTTTAGGCACTTAATAAAATTTATTGAAATAATGAAAAAAAAAAAAAAGAATATGCAGTGAAATAACAGCTTATATCATGAAAGTTGGAGTAATTTGTGACATAACCACTTGGAACTGGTATACACGAACACAGGGAACTTTTTCTTTAGATGGTGGTGGGAACAAGAGAAAATTATAGTAGGCAGGAGACAAAATACATTCCTAGGTTATCAATTCTTTATTACTCTAAAGAAAATAAGGTAGATCTTCCTTAGTGCAAATCTGACAAGTAGATGTAATACATATTGAAAACACACTAGTCACCTTCATATTCTAACATATTTTGAGATATGTGTTTGCAAAGAGAAATCATAATCTCTAAAATGCACTGTTTTTTTTGTTTGTTTGTTTTTTAAATATTTTATTTATTTGACAGAGAGAAATCACAACTAGGCAGAGAGGCAGACAGAGAGAGAGGAGGAAGCATGTTCCCTGCAGAGAAGAGAGCCCGATGCGGGGCGCGATCCCAGGACCCTGGGATCATGACCTGAGCCGAAGGCAGAGGCTTTAACTCACTGAGCCACCCAGGCGCCCCTCTAAAATGCACTGTTAATCTTCAGGTACTCAAGGTGAAATGGGAGAGGGAGGATTTTGTATAATTGTTCCCAAATCTCCCTCCAGCACAACCACCAGACACAACTCTTACACATTAAGGACAACTGCAGTTGGGATTCTTTGACTTTCTCAGCCTTCTAAAGGAAAGTGCTTTTGTTCTCTGGAATTTTCAAATCGCATCATCAGGAGGAAGAGGGAGGGGCAAAGAAGGTAAAAGTCAAATGGAACAGGGTATGTCAAAGACTCCTCAGGAAGTCTGGAAGAAAAAGGTGTGATGCCAGGTGGGTTGTGAGAAAAACCAGAAAAAGAAAAACTTGGGAGGATGGGTGCTTTGTATTGGAACTGTCTTTAGTGTTCTTCAACAAACCTAAGCAAAAAAATGG
This sequence comes from Meles meles, assembly GCF_922984935.1. NCBI lineage: Eukaryota > Metazoa > Chordata > Mammalia > Carnivora > Mustelidae > Meles > Meles meles. The sequence continues at coordinate 43,938,691 of NC_060066.1, read as the reverse complement.
GATTTATTGCATTGAATTATTTTTGCCCAGTTGAACTGTACATCTCTTAATGCTGTTATTCCAGCCCTCCATGCTTTATAAATTCTCAAAACAATAAAAGTAAGAAAGTATGAAGTGCAGTGGAGGCAGAGTGTTTGAGAATACTGCAGGAGGAGCTGCCAATGGTTCCAGAGGCATCACCAGGGGTCACAGAAGGCAGGCGATTGCCAAACCAGGAGTGAAGCATCTGCAGTGTATGGAAGTAGAAACTCCAACCAGATGAGAGTAGATGTGTGGAATTGGGGACAGGCAAGGACAAGTCTGGAGAGGGTTTGTGTATTTTGCCTTTTTCTTCTGACTGATGGTTCTCAAACATTGGCCCACGGAGCAATTTCATCAAAATTCCCAGGGTTAGACTCTGAGCTCATCAAATGCATACTGAACCAACATCTTCAGAGACAAAGAGTTCGACCAGGTTAGTGTCATGGGCAATCCAGATTGGGACTTCTGCTGAGGCAATGCAATGTTACTAGACTTTTGAACATAAGAGCAGCATGATCAGGGATGTTTTTTGGAAAGTTTATTCTGGATTCAGTACAGATAACAAGATATAGGGAAAGGACTCAAGCAAGCTAGGAAGCAAGGAAGGAAACTTCTCAGAATTTCTGATGGTAAATAATGAGGCCAGGAACTAAAGTAGTCATACTGGGGATGTAGATAGAAATGGAAAAATATTGCTGGTTTAGAATCAACAATTGTTTGGGGCTAATAGGATGTGTAATTTATATATTAAGTCTTCAGGGACCCCTTCACTGAACTCCAAACCTTTTATGTCTGGCACTAACTAAAAGTCTTTTAAAGGGAAGAAATGCTTTTAGTTTATCTTTATTGAAAAAGGGCTTAAATCTAACCATGACTGGTTGAAGAGACACAGTGCAAATGATTCACAGACATACAAATTTAACTAGAATATCAACTAAAATGTGTGATAAATTGACATTAGATTATTTCTCCTTTAAGTGAAAATTGATTACAAAGTAAGAAGATGCTAGGAATAATAAACATATATTGCAATGATTTTGTAATTTTACCCACTAGAATAAAGAGAAGTTATGTTGATTTGAAGAGATATTGATTACTAATATGGCACATACCATCTTCTTGAGCTCAAAATCTAAACCTTCATTTAAATTAAAAGTTGATTTGGGGGCACCTAGATGGCTTAGTCGGTTAAGTATCCAACTCTTGATTTCGGCTGAGGTCAGGATCTCAGGATCCTGGAATCGAGCCCCTCATCAGGCTCCTTGCTCAGGTGAACCTGCTTTTTCCTCTCTCTCTGCCCTTTCGCTGATTATGCTCTCTCAGTCTCTCAAATAAATAAGTAAAAATCTTAAAAAAAAAAAAACAAAGAAACAAAAGTTAATTTTATGCAATGTTAGGCATTTACAGGCTAGAATAATATCTGAATATCTTGAGCACATTAGGAACAAAGACCTTGCCTTGCTTTGTTCTCTGTGCTGGAATGTTATTTTTTTTTAATTAATTAATTTATTTTTTCAACAAAACAGTATTCATTGTTTTTGCACAACACCCAGTGCTCCATGCAATACGTGCCCTCCCTACTACCCACCACCTGGTTCCCCCAACCTCCCACCCCCGCCCCTTCAAAACCCTCAGGTTGCTTTTCAGAGTCCATAGCCTCTTATGGTTCGCCTCCCCTTCCAATTTCCCCCAACTTCCTTCTCCTCTCCATCTCCCAATGTCCTCCATGTCATTTGTTATGCTCCTCAAATAAGTGAAACCATATGATACTTGACTCTCTCTGCTTGACTTATTTCATTCAGCATAATCACTTCCAGTCCCCTCCATGTTGCTACAAAAGTTGGGTATTCATCCTTTCTTTCTTTCTTTTTTTTTTTTATAAACATATAATGTATTTTTATCCCCAGGGGTACAGGTCTATGAATCGCCAGGTTTACACACTTCACAGCACTCACAATAGCACATACCCTCCCCAATGTCCATAACCCCTCCCCCTCTCCCAACCCCACCTCCCCCCAGCAACCCCCAGTTTGTTTTGTGAGATTGAGAGTCATTTATGGTTTGTCTCCCTCCCAATCCCATCTTGTTTCATTTATTCTTCTCCTAACCCCCTAACCCCTCATGTTGCATCTCCACTTCCTCATATCAGGGAGATCATATGATAGTTGTCTTTCTCCAATTGACTTATTTCACTAAGCATGATACCCTCTAATTCCATCCACGTCATCGCAAATGGCAAGATTTCATTTCTTTTGATGGCTGCATATTATTCCATTGTGTATATATACCACATCTTCTTGATCCATTCATCTGTTGATGGACATCTAGGTTCTTTCCATAGTTTGGCTATTGTAGACATTGCTGCTATAAACATTCAGGTACACGTGCCCCTTCGGATCACTATGTTTGTATCTTTAAGGTAAATAACCAGTAGTGCAATTGCTGGGTCATAGGGTAGTTCTATTTTCAACATTTTGAGGAACCTCCATGCTGTTTTCCAGAGTGGTTGCATGTGCTGGAATGTTATTACCTACTTATCTTTATTCGTCTACTTATAAGACACTTACAATGTATGCAGAATTTCTCTGAATACTAAATAAATACGTTATTTCTTATAAAGCTTCACACATTTGGTATTAGCAATTGTTACAGCTTCTCCATTTTACAGAGGAAAAAACTGAGGCACTAAGAAGTTAAGTAATTTGTCCTGACTCACACAGCTGGCAAAGGGCAGAGATGATTTGAACCCAGGCAATCTGTGCTCTCAGCCAATTTCATATATATGCTCTATTATTATTGCTGAAAGAAAGAAAGACAGAAAGAAAGAAAAGAAAGGGGAGGGAGGGAGGGAAGGGAAGGGAAGGGAAGGGAAGGGAAAGGAAAGGGGGAGGAAGGAAGGAAGGAAGGAAGGAAAGGAAAGATGGCAGGAAGGAAGAAAGGAAAGAAGGAAGGAAGACTGATTCATTTCATTACCCATACAGCCATTAAACAAATACTTCGAACTCCTATTTTGTACCAGGTCCTACATTCTACATTACTTTGTAGTATGGTCGTATCATAAACAATACAAAAATATCCATTAATGATGATAGGAGCTGTAGAGCAGAATTTGCCTGAGCTAAATCTGTGACACTATTATTCTGCATGCCGAGTCCATGTAAATTGTATCCTCCAGAGCCTTTTCTTTTATTTCATTAACTTGAGGGTAAATTATTGATTTTCTGGGTTTACTTTTTAAAGTACCCAAAGTGAACCCTTGGCCATAAATATTCGAAATCAATGCTGACTATTAATAACAAAATGGATTACCTTTTCTCTTTAAAGGAATCCCAAATAAATAAATGGGTGGTGTTTAAGAGACTAGAAATTTAAAAGACGCCATGGTCCACAAAGAGCTGCACTCAAAACAATGACTTTTTTGAGGAAAGAAAAATCTAAAGATATAGATTTATTTACTGATCTGATTAACATCCCCAAACTATAATGGATGTTAAACAAGTTGTAGGCAACACAAAAGACATTATATTGAGATATCAGAATATAATTAGGATGTTCCAGAAATGCCCATTATGAGTAGGGAAATAAAACTCCAGTTCTAAAAACCTGAGACAGGAGCATTTGCTTGGACTTCAAGTTGGCTATTTTATACACAGATGATGAAGGTATCTTTCAAAAGATAAATATAAAATCCACAATCTGGTTTGCTGAGAGAATTCTTAAGATCTTGTCTTCCATTTAATCCATAGAGCTCTTCACTTACATCTCAGACCAATTTTTATGAGCCCTTGTGTCTGTTAACAATGAGTATTAGATTGTAAATATATAGGAAGATAGTACTCAGCAATATATTAGACTACAGAGAGCCTAGAGGACAATGTTATCAGATATGTGGTAAATAAAATTATGCTTGGATATCATCTTGTTGTGACTATAAATTTACAACTTCAGTGCCATCTCTCATTGGGGATTTTTTTTTTTTTTTTTTTTGGACCATTGCCTCATTAAAACTGCTCAGCTGGAGGAGTGGAAAAACACATTTCTTTTATTTCCCCTGGAATATTTTGGGTTACCTTTTTATCTGCAGAACTTTAAAACAGAGTCTCTCACTACAATGAATATGAGGTAGCAATTTAGTACCTGGTCTACACCAAGAATTATTTATAACAACACTGAATAATGTATAAGTTTTGACTGTGACAACAGTGAGATGACTTTGGACAACTATAATGAAGGAACATTATTACAGAGGAACACCTAAGAAGCTTGTGAAAGAAATTCCAGTCTAATAGAGTTATGAAGAAGTATCAAATATAAATGAGTTAGTTAACAAGAACAGGAGGAAATACTAGGTGCTTCCAGGGTTAGGGAGGCGGCTTGCAGCGTGGGTGATTTTATTCTTTCCTGTCTTTATTCTATTGTGAAATGCTGCTGACTGATCACCCTTTAAATTAGATCAAACCAGTTTGAGATTTAAACTTAAGATGGACCTAGGGATTTTGCTAACAACAAGTGGGTTCGTAAAACTCCAACATCATTTCCAATATTGTTGCTCAGAAGACTTTTTTTTTTAAGTCATAGTCATATCCTCTCCTTGAGAAATGTTTTTTTTACCTGAATTTACCACTGGAAGAGGTATAGTTGTGATTTATGCAATTTAGAATTGGAAGTTAATACTTTAATATTAATAATTAGAAACACATTAATATTTTAAAATTATTTTAATGTGTTTAATACTTTTACATTAATAATTAATACTTTTAATATTAAGAAGTCATTACAATATTCAGTCAATGGCTTTAAAGCAGACAGTAGATTTCCAGATCCAGAACTAACAGAATGAATGCAGATTTCTCCATCAGACCCCTATCATTTCTCTTACTTATTCGCAGGACCACACAGATATTATTGACTCTCTAAGGTCTGTCTGTAGACGGTTTGTGGAGTTTAACATGAGAACAAATTAATGGCTTTCCAATTTCTTTCCTTCTGTTCACAACTAGAGTTTTACTCCTGGTTTCTCTTCTCTCTCTTTCTGAATTCACTGAGCATAACTTAGAAGGAATTCCTACCTCTTTTTCTTCGTTAGCAACGCCTCTTCTGTAGATTTTATTTTTTCCTGAAAGGAAACGACTACACTACCACAAAGTCTCACGGCCATTGTAACTCCTAACGGAAAAAAAAAAAAAAAAAATGAAGCCAATTCCAATGAGAGAAAAAATCCACAATACCATAATACATGTCAGATTTGTGGGGTGAAAAGTTAATGCTATTTTTGACATCTAATACATTGACTGAATGATTTCTTTTACCTCTAGAATGCAGATGCAGAGCTTGATACAATATCATTAAAACTCAATTTAAAATCAATAAATTGTGGATGCTCTAAGCCAGGTCTAACCTACGCTTTGAATCAAAAGGCTTCGTTACAAAGCTAATCACCTCAGAGCGCAACTCCATTGCGTGCTTTCCTTTCACACCCAGGGAGCAGGCATGAAAATCCCAAATGGAAGAGATATACAAACAGGTTTCAGTATGCACACACTGCTACCCTGGGGCTGGGTATGTTGCATATTTGTGTACACAGTATAGGAATGTGTGCGGAGCAAGTGGGGATTACAGCTGAAATACAGCCTAACTAAATACACCGCTACAGGAAAACTTCACAGGAACCAACTAAGGGTGCAAAACACCTTTTAGAGTGTGCTTCCAGGTGAAATGCCACGACGCTTTCTAATTATTACAATGTAAAAATCATTAAATAAATAAATTGAAACAAGTTTATTTTCCTCCCTGATGCCCAGCAACAACACACAGGCTACCGATAATAGCCTTTTTCTGTTGTCACTATTTAGCAACTTTGAGCCAGTTTTTTTTTTTTTTTAAAGCAGTCCACCCTCTCCGTTATATTCTGCTATAAAACCCAGCCCGATACGGCACATCAGAGTACAATTCCCCCAAGGTTTTATAAAAGATCATTAATATGAAACATTAATGCGAAGGACCTTGTAGGCCTTTTTTGGTTAAGAGTTTAAATCCATTGACTTGTAACTGGCTTTTAAAATGACATTTTCCCTGGCTGCCTTCAATTCAGTCCAAATTTAAAAAAAAAAAATAATAAAATAAAAAGATGCCAGATGTCATGAGGCCAATAAGCAGGTGGGCTGAAGCTTCTGTACCAATTCAAACTGGCACCGCATCAAACCTGGTGGGTATAACCTTTAATTCACTGCTTCCCTGGCACCAGATCTAGTTCCATCTGCTCAGCCTTGCTAAGCTGTGCTTGTTTCTGTGCAGGGACGATGCCAACAATGCAAACTGTCTCCTACATGTGCAGGGAATCATCAGTGCAACTCGTTTTTCGAGACCCATATGGTGGCATCTGCGAAGGCACACTGTCAGCATCGCTGCCTTACCACCCTTCGAGTTTTAAGAATGGGAGGAGAGAACGCCAGTTTGTAATTCACTAGAGAGAGCCAGGAGGAAAACTTTTCCCTTCCTTCTGAGTGCTTTTATTAGCGTGTTTTGAAGAGAAGACCCAAGGTGCTGGAAGAGGGAGAAGGACTCCGGGAAGACCCTCTGTGAATGTCATGCCCAGAAATGGTCCCCTTGCATCCTTACTAAAGAAGCCTCGGTCGTCACAAACCGAAGTCCTCCCCATCCTTGCACCAGCACTCCAGAAGCTCTCTTTTAAGAATTCTTTCTCAGTTCCATTAAGACCGCAAATGCTAAGTTTTAAATAGATCAGGGGGTGGGGGTTGGGGAGACATCGCGTGTTTTACCAGAAGATAAATGAAGGTGGGAAAACAAATTTGTTTTATCACTGTCTATGCTCGGAATGACTTAGATATACTGAGTATTCTTGAACTATGGTTTTGTTGTGGTGGTGGTGGTTGTTTATGAAGAATGACCCTTAACCTACTTACTCATTTCATATTATTTCCTGAGCGCTGATGAGGTGATCTGAAGGAAATTCACAGGCACACATCAATTGTGCTTTGTAAAATGGTGGGAAAGGCATAAACTGCAGGGTTCATCCAATTGCCTTAGAGCCCAAAGCTCCCAAATGAAACAGTGAATTTTCTAGATTCATGTCTACTGACATTTCCCCACTCTGTTCCATATCTCAGTACAAATGCTCAGAGTCTGACTTCCAGCTGCCTTAGGACAGGAATCCCTGATCAGCACTCTACTGCTAAACAGACAAAAAAAATGTGGATTTGTTAGTTTGCTTGTTTATTATCTATTTCTCATACTGACCACAATTTCCGTGAAAAGAAGAACTTTACTTAGTTCACTATTTCACACCTCGCTTCTGGCAAGGTATCCAGCACATAGTAGTTAACCCAACAAATACTTATTAAGTAAAGGAACTTATAAACCCAGAAAATTCTGTTTTTAGGTAGTGTAAAAAAAAACATATATGCCATATATTCCAGAATATATGAGATATACCAAATATGGGCTAATCCAACCAAATTAATGTGGCTATTAATAAGTAATAATATACCAATAATACTATTCACTGAACACCGACTTTAAGTGAAACATTATGCTGAGCACTTCACATTCCTTATTTTATGATTTCAGCAGCCCCAACAGTTATGAATCTGGTCCCCATTGTACAGATGAGAAAACCAGTCCTGCAAAGTTTAGCAGTTAGTAAGCAACAGAAGCAAGAGCCAAATCCAGCTCCGACTCCAGAGTCTAAGCTTCTAATCAGAACATTAAAAGGCCTTCCCTCTATCAAAATATTTGGTAAATTCAGCCTAAATCAAATGGAAAAAAAAGTGTCAGACAAATAGGTTTATGTTGCTACCATATGTTAGGTATTATTCTGAAAATTTTCTCTCTGACAATCTATTGTTATCATTATTAGGTTAATGATTTAGGAAAGGTATATGTTTAACCTTTTATTTGTTTAAAAGGCATTCATATCATATCTATATGAAACATGCATATCTCACTAAGAATCTTAAAATTCACAAGTCTAAAAAATATAATTCTCACTCTGTTAACACCCATCTCTGATGGTTACATTTCTGCATATATGGGAACTCTTGATTGCTGTATTAGTGATCTCAATACCATCTGGCAAAATAAAGATCTTGAAATACAAGGCAGAATCGTTTAGGGAAAGGATCATGATAATTGTAGTGCAATATTTATCACACACACACACACACATTTAAGAATGTTAATTCACCTGATAAATGTTAACAGCTGAACCTAGGAAGAGAATACCTTTCCTAAACATTAAATTATTGAAAAAAATCTTTATTATCACTGATTTTAGTTGTCACTGTATTCATGAGATAATTTAAGTGGCACAACCGGAGCCTGATGATATTGTCTCACAAAAAGAAATATGTCCCATAAAATCATAGTTACTATAAATATGCACCTACATAGATCCTGTCTTTAACCTGTAAGGATCTCTTTGGGAACTTTACAATTCTCTTCACTTTGATTAATTCAACCCATCCTCTTCCTTACTCTTCATCTCTACCCTACTTTAGTCCATGTACATGCACATGCATGCACACACACATGCACAAACACACACACACACACACACACTTTTTTTCTAGAAATAAAAGGAAGGAAGGAAGAAAAATAACTTAATGTTAGCACCTACTCATAGGCAGCATTTCCAACAGAAATTCAGCCAAGATTCCAGTCTCCAAGTGCATCTCTTCTCAATCAGAGTCAGAGGATAGGGAGATTTTAAAAGGCAAATGGATTATGAAAAAGTAAAATTTAAATAGTAGAGCACAGACACTGCATGCAGAAAGGAGGTCTCTGTACATACAATCATACGAACACACACTCTAAATGAATGCTAGTGACCATGGGTTCTTTAAGAATATGGCTAATCTCTCTGAAAAACAACCTGAGGGTTTTGAAGGGTCAGGGGTGGGAGGTTGGGGGAACAGGTGGTGGGTAATGGGGAGGGCATGTTTTGCATGGAGCACTGGGTGTTGTGCAAAAAGAATGAATACTGTTACGCTGAAAAAATAAATAAAATGGAAAAAAAAAAGAATATGGCTAATCTCTGGCTGCAGTAACTTTTCTAGTTCATTGAATTGCTTCAAGGATCAAATACGATAATGGATATGACACTGCGTTGGCATGCGACACAAATGTAAGGTGACTTTTTATAAGCATTATTATCATTCCTTATTGCCAGCCGTGGCCCAAACACTTCTGTCAATACAACAGGGACAGGCAAGACGCTCATCATCAGGAAAGTCTGACTCCAAATGGCAGATGCCTTGAAAATGACCACTTTGCACATTTAAGTTCCACTTCATCTCACACCCTAGCTGCCAGGTCAACTGACTTGAGCTTCATAAACCTAAATCAGCACATTTTGGTTCCCAGTGACCACCACCCTCATTTGCATTCAGGTAGGTCTTACAACTTGGAATCTGTTCAGAGTTTAAACCTCAAAGGAAAATCCCCTTGACTGAGATCCATTGGAGGAGGTTATATATCACCCCAGGGCAGTTTCCTAAGATGTTAGGACTGAAAACATAATCCAGTTTAGAAGCACTTTCCTCCCTTCTAACTCCCAGCCTGAGCCTCTACACAAGACCATCCAGGCTATCCACACAAGTGAGAAGAAATCAACAAGCTTCTCCTCTGCTCTTTCCTCTAGCCTTGGCCACACTATCTTTGCCTTCCCTGACCTTCCAGGGCCTATTTCCCCCAACTCCTTCAGTCTCCTCAGATAACTAGGCATGTAATGGCACCGGCTCTGTCCAGTTCCAATACAGAATGAGAACACACTCACTAATTAAAACATTGTAACAGGAACGTAGGCTGAAAACTATGTACTAGACCCAGTGTCCAAGTACTTCACGTATTTCATCCCCATAACAAACCTGTTTGATAGATGAGAAAACGAAGTCTTGAGGCGGTGAAGAGGCTTGTTTAGTGGCAGAGATGGGATCCAAACCTGGATCTGTCTGATAGCCATGCTTGAGCTCTGGGACCCAGGGCTAGTGCTGTACAAACTGGGAAGATGTGGTATACTGAGAGGTCAAGAAGCTTGGAATCGCGTGACATATCCTGCAAGACTCTTTTACTGGAAAACTTCTTGTGAAAAAAATTTTATATCAAAATAAACAGAATGCATTATGGAGTAGAAAGCCATGAGGACATGAATTTTTAATTTTAAAAATGCAAGATTTCAAGTAATTGCATGCATGTCATGGCTATCTTGTCATAGAAGAAGCTTTCTGCCCTTCAATCTGCCATTTGGGGTAGCCCGGTGAGGGGAAAACAGACTGTGAATACCATAGGGCCCCCTCAAGCACCCTTAATTAATTCCTCTGTGAACTAGTGTTCTTCAATCTGTCCACATACTGGTATCATGAGGGGTGTTTTTCTCAAAAAATACCCATGTGTAAGCTCTACCCACAAAAAATTTGATTTAAGTGGTCTGGAGTGGGCCCAGACATCAGTATTTTTCAAAATCCTCAGCTAGGGTTGAGAATGATTTCACAAACAAAAAGCATGTATTACACTATTAATTAAATAAGCATCATTTAAAATGCTTCTCATTCATTTAATACATACTCTTGCATGCTTACCTGAGTGGGGCATTGTGCTAGGTACAGTGGTGTTGGAACAGTACAGCAACTGAGGTCTAAAATGTGCATCCTGTAGGCCTGAAAGATTATAATTAATTGAGTTGTCTTATTACTTTTCATTGCCTTGTTTCTGGCCTCATATAGATTGTCTTCAATAATAGTGTGAATAGACTCTTTTTATAGCTCTTATTTCTACCTGGTGGCAAATAAAATGGTAGAAGGAAGAAAGAATTCCATCCTAATGTCATCAGGAGACAAAGTTATTATAGGATCAGTCTAGATGAAGGCAGAATAGAGGCAAAGGTAACAGGGAAAATGTGGGGGGGGGGGAAATGTGACAGAAAGGAATATGGATCACCTGCTAAGAAGGTACCCTACTGAATTCTAAATTCCGCCAGGTCAGGTGTTGAAGGATTGCTAACTACACTGAAATGAAAGACACTGATTTTAAGTACATAAGACATTTGTCCCAAACCAATGATTTCAGTGGTGACACTCAGAGTGAGAACAAGGACAAGCATAAGATGAGGATGGGGGGAAAGAGAGAGAAAATGAGAGAGAGAGAGAGAGAGAGAGAGAGAATGCATAGAAAGACACCAACTAAGGAATTATAAAAGTCTCTTGTCATTTTAAGAATTGGCACTTTGAGGTCATACTGAAAGAAGATAACGCTTGGCTATTGAGATTGGGGAGTTTCTAGTTCCAGTTTCCAGCATTCATAAACAGATATTTTGCTGGATTTTGATGCATGAGTTTAGGACCCATTCCACCTGCCAGGTGTCTGTTTCCAACTGGGGATTTGAAGCGGCCCAGTTAATTTGAGTAACACATGTAATCCAGGCATTTAAAGGCATCCTTGTGTTTCCTTATAAGTGATGATAACTGCTATAATCTTTGGAGCATCTTTATGTGTGGAACACCATTCTAAATGCATTTTATGGATTAAACCATTTGCTTGTCAAGCTGTTCCTAGCTCGGGGTGTCATGCAGGTGTGGTCAGATGGTGGCTGGACCCGGAGCAGCTGGGAGCTGGCAGGGCTTCTCTCTCCTCAGTTAGCCACAAAGATTCTGCATGCGGTCTCTCCACGTGGACCAGGTTGGACTTTCTCAGCAGGGCAGCCTTGGGTTAGTGGCACTGCTTACATGGACACTTGTGTACCTACACGGGGTTTGGGGTCACATGCGCTTTCATTCGCAAGCATCGCAACTTTCACAGCCTCACTTCCAACACATTCTCTTGGTTATGAGCAAGTCGAAATCCCACTCAGAATTAAAGAAAGGGCAATTAGGCTCTACCTCTTTCTAAGAAAATGGCAAGATTCTAGCATAGCTTATGACATTGTTGTGGCCTTTTTGGAAAATACAATCAGTCACAGATAGATACAGATATGGGTACGTAGATACAGAGGTTTGAATCTATTGAATGTATCAATCTATTGAACCTGTATGTACATTACACACACACACACACACACACTCTCTAAGTTTTCTCAAAGTGTGGTCTCTGAAGATCCCTTCCAGTAACAGAATCATCTGAGTGGGGGCAAAAATGGTTTGAAGGACATGCTATGCTTCCACGCCATCACTGTTTTGTATTTCATTTCCTTTAAATTGCAATAGATTTTAGTCTCACTCTATCTGCAGCAAAGTGTATGACTGCGGTACAATAAAAATTATTTCCAAGTGACCCTGGCAGCTCAGGCTGAGCTTCTTGGATAATAGTATCAACCCTGCCCACTCCCCCACCTTCTAGAGAAAACTAGATGGGATTGAATCCCACCCCATTCTCTCCATGGTAGAGGTTGCACCTTAACTTAGTATTTCACAGAATCAGTGTTTTCTTTCTCCCTAAAGGGTAACTATAATTTTCCCCAAAGCCTCAAGGTTCCCAGGTTGACTACCCTTTATTACCAGACAATGCCTATAAATAACTGGCACCCAATACTTTGGGACATTTCGCTATTAGGCAGTTTGCATGTCCTCATCACACTTACTCTCAACCTTAGAGATCACTGGGAAAAAAGAGCCTTGTCCTGGAATACAGATTCAAACCATACACTGCCTCACTCGTAATAATCCAAAATTAGGCCATCCTTTGCTCTGGCCCACTGTGATGTTTCTTCTCCGGAGTTCTTTAGAATGCCCATTTATTTTTGGAAGTAGGAAATTATATACATTAAGGTTTGCAGATTCTAACATTGCTCCTGTACAAAGGACATATGTAAGAAAATGAAAGCGGACACTAAAAATCTGGGTATAAAACTGAAAAATAGTGGCTTACTTGTTTGTTACCTCATTCACCTTGACAACTGGCAGTCACATTATACCTAGATGTTTCTTTACTAAGTGGATTAAGGGGCATCTAGCTGGTTCAGACAATAGAGCATGTGACTCTTGACCTCAGGGTCATGAGTTCAAGCCGCATGTTAGGCATAGAGCTTACTTTAAAAACAACAACAACAACAATAAGTGGATCGATTATATATTGCAAAATTATTGGTATTAATATTAGAATTCTTTACTTGTAATTCTCTCAAATTTGATATGTTGATGTGTCTGCACATCAGAAATTGCAAATTGTTTGCTGGACAAATGCAACTTACAGTTATGTTCCTGTGGCCTGTAAACTTCTTAAATATTTTATTTAATAGCCACGATATAAACATGGAGAGATAGCTTTAAAAATCAGGTTTCTAGTTTCTCTTTAAAAATCATTGGAGCTGGCCTCCCAAGGCTCATGTTGCTTTTGGCCAATTATCAGTTTGTTGATGGTGAGTAGCTGTTCTCCTTGCACCTGGCTGCTGGCTAATCTGCTTTACTTATTTTGCATAACCTCCTTGGCTCCTGAGGGCATTAAGTTTGAGACACTTAATAAATTTCATATCTAAAATATTCAGCTTATCAAATGATGGATAGTAATAAAGGTTGTATTGTAATTGGCATATCTATTGAAATACGGAGGAGCAATGGAAAATGTCAAGAGAGCTACTCAACGTACAATCATCCAAGAGTAATAGTAGAGCTATTTGGTGGTAATTTATCTGTCAACCTCAATACATACCTAGGATCAGGAAGGGAGATAAAGAAGCATCTGAGCACACTGAAAATATGGCATGAAATTCATGCAATAGAATTCATGCACTTTCCTCATATGTGGGTACCCTAAACCCTCATTCAACACTCATTTACTCTTATTTTAGATCATGCAAGTAGAAAGCTTAGAGTGACAAATATCCTACAAGTAACCTATAATCCTATCACATAGAATGCAGTATGCTATACCATCGAGGCAACTGCATGCAGACTTTTTAAAATATTGGTACTGTGTCGTATATGTATGTATGTATACTACATATCATCTTTTGTAGGATTTCTTTTCAATTAATGCATCCTTAATTTTCCCCATTTTATTTTCTTTTACATGTTTTTTAATAACTACTGCACTCCACAATATAGATGCACCATGATTTAATTGGCATAGCTTTTCATCTTTTATTACTGTTGACATTATTTAATAAAAAACCTTGAAAATGGGGGCACCTGGGTGGCTCAGTGGGTTAAGCCTCAGCCTTCAGCTCAAGTCATGATCTCAGCGTCCTGGGATCAAGCCCTACATCAGGCTTTCTGCTCTGCAGGGAGCCTGCTTCCCCCCACCCCCCACCACCACCTGCCTCTCTGCCTGCTTGTGGTCTCTCTCTCTCTCTTCTTAAAAAAAAAAAAAAAAAAAAAAAAAAAAAAAAAAAAAAAAAACCTTGAAAATAAATTTTCCGTCTATATTTATGACTATTTTCTTAGTAATGTATGAACATAAACACTTGGTATAAAGTAAAAAAAATTGGAGATTGCTCATTCAAATGATTTGGATACTTATTTTGGAAAGACCTCTTATTTTGTTTGGGCTACTTTAACCAACTACCATAGATTGGGTGGCTTATAAACAACAAACACTTATTTTTCACAGTTCCAGAGCCTGAGAAGTCCAAGGTCATAGTGCCAGTCTGAGGATTGTTTATAAAAGGTGCTAATCCCATTCATAAGGGCACATTTTCATGACCTGGTCAGTTCTCTATAGTCCCACCTCAAAATACCATACATCGGGGATTGGGTGTCAACAAATGAGTTTTGGATTCCAGTTGTTACATGTTAGGTTTGTTTTTATAAATAGTTTTTATAAAAAGTTTTTATAAATAGTTAAGCTATGTTTTTTCTGTTCTAAGTGGTAAGTTTCAATTTTCTGGAGAAATCCTCACCAAAGTTCAAAATGTTATTCACCATTGATAACAGATAAATTAGATATTACTACTTATGAGATATCTCCAAATTATACATGTACTACTACATAGACTAGAAGGTATTCTGGTGATAGCATTAATAAGTATGAATCATTTTGGGAGACTCCCTAAGTATATCAATTACCTATTGCCACAATAATGCTACATTAGAAGTGACCACAAAACTGGGGCACCTGCGTGGCTCAGTCAACTAGAAATCCAACTCTTGGTTTCATCTCAGGTCATGGGATTGGCCCTGCATGGCACTCTGTTCTCAGCAGAGAGTCTGCTTAGGATTCTCTCTCCTTCTCCCTCCATTCCTTACCCCCACCTCAACTAAATAAGTAAATCTTTTAAAAAATGACCACAAAACTCAATGGCAAACAATAATAAATATTCATGAAACCCATGAAATTGTAGGTCAGAAATTTAGTCTCAGCTTGGCTGGGAACTTCTTATATTGAATGAGCTTGCTCACTTATCTGGTAGTGAGCATCATGTGAAGTCTCAGCTGGTTGGATTGTGGCTAACTGACTTTTCCCCATGTCTGTCATCTTCTATCAGACTCTCTGGTCATGCAGTCATGTTCCCATTGTGATGCAGAAGCAAGAGTATCAGCAGAAGCACCTGAGCAGGTACTTTTTCTAGATTCTTTGATCACATCCCATTGACCAAAGCAAGTCACATGGCCAACACCCAACCCAATGTGAAAAGACACAACAGTTACACAGTAATGGGTGTGGCTTCAGAAAGGTGTGGTAGATTTGGCCATTAATGAAATAAGTCTTCCACTCTATAGAAAACATTTGCACATTTTTCTATTTGTAGGTGGTTATCCCTGAGCTGGTGTTACTGTTAACACACTGTTCCAGTACACTTGAGAACCCATTAAATCTGGGAAGCGGCAAGTCTGATTCCTCTTCATAACTCCACATTATAGGGACAAACCAAAAAACTCTTGTATCCAAATGGAAAAAACATTACAGAAGAAACATCTATTGGGATGCAGCTGGACAAATCTGATATAGCTGGAGAAAATTTCTCTTGGCCTTAACTGACATGTATTCATTTCAGAACCAAAAATTGAAAAGAGCATCTGGTATTTTATAACGAGTCTTTGTTACAGTTTATTTTTAAGCTTGCATTTTATCATCCAACACAAAGTTAATTTCATACAAAACTAATTCCATGAGAGCATCAGGATGGATAAATGCTCATTGAGCCACTGAATGCTGGATTTAATCAATTGATATTTGAATTATGTCCTACAAATAGTAGAACTCTCTCTGTTTTATAATTCATCCAGACAGAAATGGACTACGTATGCTTTTTCATTTCTCCCCACCACAAAATTAATTTTTGTTATGGATAGGAAGAATGGGAGAAAAAAAGATATCATTATTCTACTCAAAAATACGTCGTATCATCTGGGAAGTCTTACTAATATAAGTTTGAAGAGAGTATTAGATAAGGAAACTCAGCAGATGAAAAGTAGAAGGCTGTTTAGTGGTAAAGGACACATCTTTTCTCTACAATCACCCATTGAGATAGAAAGATGGTAATGTTTTAGATGGGAAACAAATGTTGATATAACTTGCTTCATCATTAAACATAAAGACATAATTTATTTTGAACTTTAGTATGTGAACTGATCTATAATGACATTGTAAAAAAAAGCTACTTGTACATTTTTAAAATGTAAAATTATCATCATTATTATAAAAATGTATAAATATTGATACGTGATGCAACATGAACAAAACTTGAAACAATATACTAAATGAAAGAAGCCAGTCACAAAACATCACATATTGCATGATTCCTTTCATAAAAAATATCCAAAATAGGCAACTGTACAGAGACAGGAAGATTAGGAGTTGCCTGTGGCTGGAACAGGGAGCAGGAATGAGGAATGACTGCTAAAGGATACTGTTTCTTTGGGGGTTTAAAAGTGTTCTAATACTAAATCATCGTGAGATTTGCACAACTCTAAATATACTCAAAAGTTACTGTATACTTTAAATGGGTGAATTTCATGGTATGTGAAATATATCTTGATAAAGTTGTAAAAAATGTAAAATTGAGAATCTAGCAGATGGTAAGAGAAGAGGCAAACATGAAAAATAGTGGATGCAAAGATAATATTAATCATTAATTGGAATTATTCCACTAAAATTATATGAGTAATTTAAAATGAATTATAGTATCACTTAGATTTAAGTAAACTGAGCTAAGAATCATTTTCATCATTAGTCTAATGAAAATTAAATATATGGAGTTTAAAAAATGAGAAAAAGAGAAAATAGAAGATCATTGAAATATAATGAAGAAAAAAAAAGAAATATAATGAAGAGAGAGAGGTAAATTCCATGGAAGGAAGAGAAAGGATTTGAAAAAGAGAAAAAGATCAAACAGGGAGAAAAGAGGTCTGAGAGGAAAATAATGAGTTCTACCTGAGGATTCAAGTTTCCACAATTATTATCAGAATGAGGGCTGGAGTAAGACAACATTCCCTTCCCAGCTGAATTATCACAGCATAGCTTCTCATTTGTTTTAAATATTTTTTTATTGAAAGAACACATATATCTGTATTCACAAAAAATTTATGAGACAAATATAAGTAATATACCTAATCTCCTGATCATATAATGTGTCTATAGATTTATAGAACCCATCCAGCTCAGGAAGAGTTGACGAAAGAGAGCTAACGTATGGGTAGTCTCCAAGTGTAGATTCATTTCTCCATTTTTTTTTTAACTCTTCTTCAAGGTTCTCCCGTTTGTCTTTGTGATTCTCTAAAACAAATGAGATGCTTTAAGAGTCAATGCAGGCACTCACACACCTGATTACAGCAGCCACACCACAGGCACGCACATTGATCCCTGAACCAAAAAGCTGAGTTATGGACAGTCTGTTCTCACAACCTGCTTCAGTTAGCCTCAGAATACCCAAAGATTCTGGAATAAGAATTGATCTCTATCACATATCCTCAGTCACTTTTGTTGAAATCACATGCCCATGTCACACACAGCATTAATATTGAATTACTTATTTCTTCTCTGTCAAGCAACAGCTTAACCTTGGATTGACTTCTTAGCTTACAGGCTACGTAAAGTTATTATGTGACCGAGAAAAGCTGAAGTACATTCGCAGAAAGCAGACAAGGAAGGCCACCCATTCAATCAGAGCCAAGGAAACCGAATGACAGTTCATAGCTTACATTGTCCAAGGTGAAATCTCACAATCGTAGTCACTCCCCAATGTTCTGAGCTTCAGAATGCATTCCAAGAAAGAAAATAAGGTAGGTTAAGATGGAGCGTTCAAAGTATGCTAAATGAGCATCTGGGAACAATGACAAATCAACCCAATATGAATTTGTCCTTGTTTGAAACATTTTGAGTGTGATACACCCTGAAAAACTGCTGAGACTGATGTGAATAGTGGTGATACAACCTAGGAACTCATTCTGGAAAGTTCTCAGCACAAAGTGAGCCCAATCCCTTGGCATCTACACTGTTGACTCCTCTTAGCTCTTCCTATTCCTTCTACTCTTAGGATCCACTATACCTAGAGATGGCTTGATCCACTTTGGGAATATTCTTTTCTTACTTATTTACTTATTGCCAGAAGACACATTTTTGTTCACCACTTTACCCCATATCTCAAATAATAATAAAGACGTGTTTATGTTTAATGGTAAGAATAAGTGGTAAACATTTCGATGATGACATAAAATAAAAAGGACAGCAGAGAAGCTAACTTAGTAGTGAAGTTATATAACCATTCAAATTAATCCTTTCTTATTTTATAGAGTGTAAGATTTTGATTTGTTGCAATTAAACAGTGTATCTTTATTTGCATCAAGCTGTATTTATTTTAAGATTTGTTTATTTATTTGAGAGAGAGAGAGTAGGGTGTAGGGCAGAGGGAGAGGGTGAGAGAAAATCTCAAGCAGACTCCCTGATGAGCATGGAGCCCTATCCGGGACTTGATCTCATGACCCTGAGGATCATGACCTGAGCTGAAATCAAGAGTCAGTCACAACCGGTTGAGCACACAGGTGTCCCTAGCCAGATAAATTTATGCTACCAAGGTGCACTTGAATTATGCTCTCTGAAATACAAACCGTAGAAACATCTTAGGAATAAATCATTTGGATTCTAGGAAGCACCTATGAAATTTACATTTGCATAGCTTGATTCATATAAAGCATTCATTAGAAAATTAAACATGGCTTTACAGGGTAATACTAGTGAACTCTGGAACAGCAAAATAGAAAAATATAGTTCAGATGAAATGAAAGAAGAAAAAGTAAAATCAAATTTTAGATACACATGAGATATAAAGGAAATGTTACCAGAGTTATTGTAGAAAGAGTGACTAAAAATGTCAAGGCATTTTAGAGATAAATGGAATTATTAATAGGAAACCTTTGAAATAGCAATGGTGCAGAATTTTAGAAATGGATGGGGGAACCTAGAAATCATAGAAAATATAAATAAAAACTTTTTACGTTGAAAAATAGATACACATGCAAAGGGAACGTATAAATTGTATCTCCTCAACTCAAATTGTTTCTTGATGAGGTAGGATATAAACAATAGATAATTAGGAGGAGACCACTGAGATGCTCACTGATAGCACTCATTTTTAAGAAAGAAAAGGAAAGTGTTAGAGAAAAGTGAATATTTTAGATTAGTTTAGGAGGGAAAGATTTATTGGAGATATAATCTTGGATTTTTTTTTATAATTAGATACAAGTCACTTAACCGAAGTAAAGTTATATTAAAAATCAAGTAAAAAAATCAAGTAACATTTTTATACTCTACATTATCATTTATATTATATATTACAGAATAACATAACATATCCTTTTACATATAACATAACTTCTACTTGGATAAAATTTCGCTACAATTCCAATTTTTTCAAATGACAATATGACAAGAATCTAGATTTTTTAAATTTAGAAGTAAATCTTGGATCTAAAGCCAACTTTACGAAATTCAGATGGAAAAGCAGCTACTAGCTCAGCCACCTGAGATATTTGCCAAGAAGCCAGGTGCTTTGTGGGAACCTCTTCCATAGCTTAGCATCTGGGTTTTCTAAGTTGTTACCAAGGGAAGAAAAGGGAAAAAAAATCCACCACAGTGTATAGGCTGAGGTTACTGGCCTCTTCAGAACAATAATATGAAAATGTTTTCTTTTCAACAATGAGATTTACAAAATGGGAATAGAAATCCAAAGGTAACAAAACATTGTATGCTCTAAAATGTCTTTTCTGCATTATTTTTAATTTATGTTAAGACTGTATTAGCTTCAGAGTGTTTATCTATGTCCTCAAGAGAGGATTAGCTGGGAACATTCTTTGAGATAAACTAAAAGAACTATTTGGTGCTGGCACTGTTAAATTTTTCCAATGTGCAGGTGTTTGTAGTATTTGTACAGTTGCCTGATTGGTTTCCATCCAGGTAAATCCACAGAGAATAAGGTTTATCATTTCAGGATGGAGAGGAGCAGAGGCTATTGCAGGGTCGAGTGAAAACCTGCCACTAGCCACTTCCGGGCTGTTTTCTAAGAGTTTCATGTTCTGACTCTGAGAATATAAGCACGCCTTCACTTGCTCATTAAATGTTTCTTGCTGATCTTTGCTGAATCCCATTCATCTCACTTTTTCCCCGACATCTTTCACAATCAACTCTGCATTCATAACTCTTCATCAGTATTACAAAGTAAGAATATATATTGTTACCGACAAATAAGAAAATACACCAAGAAGCTTGTTATTTTTACATATGTTTGAGAATAGTACTGGAAAAAACAGTTCATTCACTCTACTGCACTGACAAAATTTTGTAGAGTGTCTGAAATTTTTTCAGGCACTGTGCTGGGTACAAAGGATTTAAAAGTGATAAAAACAGAAATGGTCCCTGCCTTCGTGGAGTTTATGGTTCACTGGGAAGGCATAGCTGAACAGCAGATTAGAGGTTTCAACCATGACAACCAATAGAAACTCAATGCTGCTTTCCACAAGAGGTATTAGACCACATGCTGAATTAATAAATGATTTAATCAAAATTCCTTCACCCTTGAAACTCTTTATCCACAGCAGAAGCCATGGAGTTGGAGGCTGGGAAAAGATTTATTGGAAAGGTTTCTTTGAATCTGTGCTATGAGTTCCCCCAGACCAAAGAAACAAACAAACAAAATGGTGGAGACTAGACTGTCCCCGTCTTTACCTTAACTTTTGAGACACAACGGATTGACATATACCTGCAAACTGGAAGCCTAATTGTAGGAGCAGGCTGGCCAGCTGCTTCTTTAACAGAATCAAGAAGAACTGATACTGTATTGGGTTGGTGTTGCTCATTCAGAATTTGTTCTATAAAAGAAACCTAGGTCTGTTTTATGTATCAGATGTGGGCCAGAGGAAAGAGAGCTGGCCAGGAGCTGTTCTAAATTCTACCTTACAAGGCAATGTAGGAGGGTGATAGGACCCTACAGATAAATTTTATGTGGTGTAGAATTTTGGCTGGGGGGAAGGAGGTGTTAAGAGATATGTGACCAGCAAGAGGAAAAAAAAAATGTATTTTCTATGTCTCAGGAAGTACAAAGAATCAAGATTGGAATGAGGTCAGATGAATAAAGTCTCATCTCAAACACAAAATTTAAGGGGGTACCAAAAAAAAATTCAGTAATCAAGATAAGTAATACTTAAGGCAATATTTTTAGAAACATCCGAATTAACGCATAACAATCCATGGTGAACAAAATATCAAAAAAAAGTTTAAAGAACAGGATCTAACCCTGACTCATCTGCCTCAACTTAGTCTTGGCCTTGCAAGGAAGATACACAGAGAGGTTCTCTGAGGAATCAAAAATCACCCAAGAAAGAGTCAACTTTAAATATCTGCCAGACCCAGAAGGAATTAAGTTCTCTAATACTAGCATCAGCAAGCAGGACTAGACTGCTCCCCTTGTTTCTTGTCCTTTTTCCTCTGCCAGGATAGCCACCAGCTCTCATTCCTGTTGGGGTCAAAAACTATAGCAAGTAAGTGGAGGAGATGAGCTGGGTGTGAGGAGTGTTAATGATACCAAGTTGAGTCTGTGTTCTGTTTTGATCACAGGTTTTTGTTGTTGTTTATTACTTAAGAGTTACAGTTGCTCTCAATATTTTTTATCCATTGTCAAGGAAAAGGATAGTGCAATCCCAATCAAAATCCAATAGATATTTTTGTAGAAACCAGGAAAATAATTATAAAATGTCTATGGTATAACAAAAGACCTAGCATGTTCATAGAATTTTGAAAAAGAACAAACTTGTAAGATTCATAATATCTGAGGTTCCAGTTACTTTAGAGCTATAGTAATCAAGACAATGTGGAATTTGGGGCACCTGGGTGGCTCAGTTGGTTAAGGGTCTCCCTTCAGCTCAAGTCACGATCCCAGCATTCTGGGATCAGTTTCGCACCAAGCTCCCTGCACATCTGGGAGTTTGCTTTTCCTTCTGCCCCTCCCCCCTACTCATATGTTCTCCCGCTCTCTCACTCTCTCTGAAAGAAGGAAAAATCTTAGAAATAAATAAATAAATAATAAAAGACAATGTGGAATTGAATTAAGTATAGACAAATGGAATAGACCCAAAAATATATGATCAATTAATTTTTTAAATATTTTATTTATTTGACAGAGAGAAATCACAACTAGGCATAGAGGCAGGCAGAGAGGAGGAAGCAGGCTCCCCGCGGAGCAGAGAGCCCGATGTGGGGCTCGATCCCAGGACCCTGGGATCATGACCTGAGCCGAAGGCAGAGGCTTTAACCCACGGAGCCACCCAGGCGCCCCTATGATCAATTAATTTTTAAAAATATTCAAGTTGAATTCAATGGGGAAAAGAAAATCATTTCAGTAAATGTTACTGGAATAACTGGATAGCAGTATCAAACACAAAAAATCAACCCCAACCTTTTATGACACCATGAACATAAATTAACTTGAAATGGACCATAGACCTAAATACAAGAGCTAAAATGACAAAACTCATAGAAGAAAACTTATGAGAACAGTTTAGTAATCTTGGATTTGGTGAAGTTTTCCTACAGAAGACATACAAAATATAAATATATGGATAAACTGGACCACAATGAAATAAAAAATTAGCTAAAAATACTCTATAAAGAAAATAAGTGATAAGCTATGCACTAGGAGAAAATATTTTTTTAGGAGAAATTTTCTTGAAACATACATCTATAATCTTTACTTGTAAAGAACTCTTATAAAGCCGTAACAGAAAAACAAATGACCAATAAAAAATGGACAAAAGATGGGGTACCTGGGTGACTCAGTGGGTTAAAGCCTCTGCCATTGGCTCAGGTCATGATCTCAGGGTCCTGGGATCAAGCCCCGCATTGTGCTCTCTGCTCATCAGGGAGCCTGCTTCCCCCTCTCTCTCTGCCTACCTCTCTGCCTACTTGTGATTTCTGTCAAATAAATAAATCTTTTATTAAAAAAAGGACAAAAGAATTGATGTAAAGAGATGTATCAATGGTTAATAAACACATCAAAAGGTGCTCAGCATAATTAGTAGTGACGAAAATGCAAACCAAAATCAAAATGACATTTCATTTCCCATCTATGAGAATGGCTCAAGTGAAAATTAATGACACCACCAAATGTTGATTTGGATACAGTAGACCTACAATTCTCCTATATTACAGGAAGGACACAAATGAGACAGCAACTTTAGAAAAAAGTTTGGCAGTTTCTTTTTAAGTAAAATAAACACCTACACCATGACCCAGCACTTACACTTCTATCTACTTCCCCAGAGGAAATGAAAACATACCTCCACACAAAGAATTGTACATGAATATTCATAATATCCAAAGAGTGAAAACAATCCAAGTGTCTATCAACTAGTGAAAGAATAAATAAGATGTGTTCTATTCATACAATGGAATAATACTCAGAAATTAAAAGAATACATTTTATACACACGATACACAAGTAAGACTTAACCTGTTGTGTTTTTTGCTGTTATTATTCTATTGCATCCAGATATTTACATAGTTTTTGAGGTTCCAAAATAACTTACCTATTCACATTCTAGAAAAAAAAAATTAAAAACATTCACCCCTGTGGTCATTGCAATGGTAAGAACATAAAGCTGGTGTAGTAAACTGAATTCTACATTTTCTCTTCTTACGTGTTTAAAACAGTAGTTCGAACATAAGTTTCATTTATTTTAATGTGAGAGATTAAAGTGAGGAAGAAAGCTATTAAAGTGTAATTATAATATAATAAATCCTATTTTTGTTATACTAAGAGAACTGCAATACAATGAATTACTTTAATTTTATAATAGATGAAAGTTACATTCATTTGCAACTTTTGTTTAGAGTTTAAATTAGAGGGAAATGTATGCTTACCTCTATGAATAAAAAAAATAATGAAACTGGGCTTATTAGAAATTAAAATAAGAGAGAACCAAAGAAAAATGATTTACCAAAACTTATTATTTATTTACAATGGGTTTAAGCCTTTATATTATATAAATTATACATATCAGTAAAGAGCCTTTCGGCTTCTCGCCACGACCCTTGGCACACCTATAAATTTGAGCAAATCTTTCAATGTTCCTTTTTCCTGATGAATTCTTTCACTACAAATTAAATACTTATTGTAAGCAAGTAATATTTTATATAGTTATTATATTTCCTCATTTCATGAGCGTGCATATGCCTGGATTCATTCTAGACAATCCCCATATGTGGTGTATTACAGCTTTTGTTAATGTATAATTATGTACCATTAAAATAATAACAGCTGTCACTCATTCAGTACCTCTGCTACCTGATGCTGTGCTAAACACATTACCCACATTATCTCAATTAACCCTCACAACAGGCCTAGGAAGTAGGGATAACAATTAATCCCCATTTTACAGATGAAGATTCAGTAGCTCTGAGAAATTAAGAAACATAACCAAAGTCTCGCTGTTAAGGAATACGGGAGCAGGGCTCGAACTAAGTTCTGCAAGGCTTTACAGCCTGTGTTTTTAAATGCCAGAATACACCGACACTTGCTTCTCATAACTTGATACACATTATCTGTATAGAACTAATGTTGCCTCAAAGGGTATGAGAGCAGATGTCCTAGATAACACAGAGAGAAATCGTCCCCTTCTTTAGTGCAGCTCTTTCCATAGCCCAAGAGCTGTCTGACTGAATGGCACTGAGGAAAATAAATACTGAAATTACCTAGATGTAAACATAACCTGTCACTAGGCTTCAGCTACAAGTAATTTCTAGTTGTATTTTACCTTAAACTTTGCTCATAAAGACCCTATTACCCAAATGTCAAATTGATTATGCACTTATTGCTTCTGTATATAAAAACCCTGCTTGAAGAATAGTAACTGTGTTTAAATGGTTTTAACCTACAAGGACAATAAGACAGGAGGAGATGCAACAGAAAACGATGCTTTGAAGATAGAATAGGGGAAAACAATGACTTTTTAAAAATCACGAAATATGGAAATTGATAAACAAAATTATATCTGGAATCAAAATCAAAGAAATTGCCCAGCGTAGACCAAGGAGACAAAAATATGAAAAACATAAAAGAGAAGGTAATAAAAATTTTCTAACATCTATATATACTTCTAGAGATAATAAATGGGGAGAGAATTGTCACAAGCAAAACAGAAGAAGCGATTTTAGGGGCGTCTGGGTGGCTCAGTGGATTAAGCCGCTGCCTTCGGCTCAGGTCATGATCTCAGGGTCCTGGGATCTAGCCCCGCATCAGGCTCTCCGCTCCGCGGGGAGCCTGCTTCCTCCTCTCTCTCTGCCTGCCTCTCTGCCTACTTGTGATCTCTCTCTCTGTCAAATAAATAAGTAAAATCTTAAAAAAAAAAAAAAAAGCGATTTTAAAAGTGAAGCACACAGACCCCCGAGACTGAAAGTGCTCATTGAGAGCGCAATGAAGGGAGTGGGAAAAAAAGCACACTATCCCAAAGCACAGGATCTTGAGATTTCAGAAACCAGGAGACTTGAGAGGAAAGCTCCCAGAGAAAAGAAAGGAGTCTCCTCAGAGGAACAGGAACGAAAATGGCATCAGATCCTCAACAACAACATGGATTTTAGAAGACAATGCAGTTATGTCTTCAACATCCTGAGGGAAAAATTATTTTGAACCCTAAATTTAAGAAACAAATCATTCGAGTGTGAAGGCAAAATAAAGATACTTGCAAGCATACCAAGTATGTTCTATTAGGTATTCTGTTGGGGTATCAGCGCTTGCTAATATGAGGCGGAACACTAATAGGTATGTTTTGTATTTACATGTGTCTGTACTCAAATATAACTGAATATTACTTCTTGTTCTAACTAGCAGGTATTAGTGCTACTGAGCATGACCCTTGTCTCTACAGTCATTCAGGAAACCCAGGTTAAAGGAAGCCCTGCTCCCTTCCACAAGCAGCTTCCAAGCTCACCACAGTTTCTGCCTCCCTGTTACACACTGTGGGGACGGAGTTGGAGGGCCAGCCATGGGAAGTCTTTATAAGCCCGAGAGTGGCACATATTACTTCATTGGTCATCATTTCATTTCATGGAAACTATAGCTTACTCATGTGCCTAGAAAAAAGAACAAATGGATTTTGGGAAACAGCTAGCAGTTTTTAACCATCAAAGTCTCCAAAATAAACTTTCAAAACTCATTTAATTTTTTAGAAAACTGAAAAATGCAATCGCTGTGAATTCGGCCTACAAATGGAAGCAAGACTGCTTTGTGGTTACCAATTCTCAGAGAATATTTGTTCTCCACTCAATTTCAAGACCCGTCAACTTTCCTTCTCCCTCCTCAGGTGCAGAGAAAAAAGCAATTGTATTCTAGATCATCCTGGCTTTGAGAGAAGAACCCCTGAGGTGCTCTTGGTGCCGCTGTCCAATTGCCCTGCACACTCTAGGTAAGGCTGGACTCTCTCCTGCCCGTCCCCACACACCCCCTAAGATGCTGGGAAAATTGGATTTTTTTGGCAGCACTTTCAGGATATGGGCTCTGCCTCCCACATCACGTTCCCACTTTAATTGACGTTTTAGTTGGTCTCTGAGAGTTCTTTAGTTTCTAGCCAGATTTCCTGCATGTTCAGTAGTGGAAGAGTTTTCAGTACAAGTTATTCAGGGTCTCTAACCACCATTCTTATGAAAATGCAGTGGGGACTGCTCTTTTTTCATTTCATCCTTCCAACACTATTTGTTTATTTAACTCTGTGAACATGTATTCATAACTGAAGACTTATTACTGACTATTCGTTTACCACTTCCAGCTTCATAAAACTAACTGGAAACTGAGTTTCCAACCCTTGCCAAAGTCATTGCCAAAAGAGAAAATATGAACATGATTACATCAGTCTATAATTCCTATTTCCAAGTAAAGCAGGTGAGATTCCTTTAAAATGTAATTCATTATAAAACAAAAATTAACTTTTTCCAAAATAATTTCTTTCCAACCCCAAACACCCTTCTCACATAGCCTGCCTCGCAATTCTCTTTGGAGTGGGCAACCCGCCACCTGAACTGGATCTCTGGCTGAAACTCATTAGACATATCCCGTAACTAAGCCACTGACATCATGTTTCCCGGAAATTTGAAACTGGGAAAGAGGACCCTAATAAGGTTAAAGTTGAGCGCTGAGACTGTGAATTCAGGTAGGGCAAGGAGGGGCTTTTATAAATTTATTTTCCTTTATGTCCACTGAAGGCATAAGAGTCAGTGATGAGAGACCATTTGGTCACAGAGAGAAGCACAACTCCTGTTGACTTGTAAAGTCGCTTCTGAGGCCCAGCTCAACTTGCTTCACTTTTGTGGTCAGGATGGTTAGGTCGCAAGCCAGACTTAAAATCCGGTCCCAACCAGCAATGTGATTTTCACCAAACTTCTTAGGTTAACTTTGTTCCAGTTTTTCGATGTGTAAAATGAGGGCAACCATCATACCTAAGTTATAGGGTTATTGTGAGCGTGGCAGATTGTTTTTGTTTGTTTATTTACAATTTTTATTGCCTTCCCTGTGAGAAGATTATACATTCCTCCTCCCCCATTGACAAGTGACTGGTAGCACATTCCTGGGTCACCACAGTCAGGCTTGGTCCTGTGACTTGTTTCAACCAGTGGAATATGAGCAAGAATAACAAACGGCACTTCTGAGGAGAAGCTTTCAGGATCAGTGAATAGTTCAGTTATTGTTTCTTACACCTCTGCCCCAAAACCTGGATCCTCAAATAAATAAAACATTTTGGACAGTGTCACAGATTATATACTGAACTTCAGTTGACATTGAACAAGAAAAAAAAAAAAACTTTGTTGTGCTGTCACTAGAATTTAGAAATTCGTACTACAGAATTATCTGGCAAAAGGTAACCATACATTAATTGGTACGTAATTGCTATTGTGGCTTGGAGGTGATTAAAGTAAAAAAGATGAGAAGCAGACAATATTTTTGAGACAGTTGTTTTACCAAAGAATTGCTTACCGGAACCCCTTATTGAATGGGAAGGCTCATGCCTCACTGCTGTAGCTTGAGTTTGTGCATGGAAGGCAACTTTTTGGTTCACAGGACTCTGAATTAAGAGGAGCACTGCTGGATGTAGAGATAGGAGAGAAATATCAGAAAGCAGAGAAGCAATGATTCTGAAGAGGAAGGACTGAGGATATATTAATGTTTTCAAATAGTTTCTGCTCTTCTCCCAGGAGAATGGTACATCTTGATTTGTCGGCATTTGATCTACCGTGCCATCTATGGGAAGAACTCATTTACCCATTCTACTGATTGTTAGATGTGGCCAAGGAACTTGCTTTGTTCAATGACCAGAACCAAGAGGAAGCTTTAGGAGACATTTCATGATTTGGCTATTTCTCTCTTTTCCTCTGCCTTGAAACCAAAATAAGGGCTACTACTTCAGTTGGATCCCTAAATAAAAAATATACAGCCAATACATAATGGCGCAAGATGTAAATCTTTGATTGTAAGCTACTGAGATTTGGAGTTGTTTGTTACCACAGCAGAACCTAGCAAAGACCGGCTAATACAGAAATAAATTAGTTAGGGGAGAGCTTGAGATAGTTTTTGGCAAATAGCAAGCGCTAAGTAAGTGTTTGCTATCATCATACCTCCTTAAAACCTCAGTACTATTCCAATAAATGTCTTTTTTAAGCTCATTTTTTTCTTTGAAAATCATCACTCTCTATATATGATGAAAACATTCTGTTAAAAAATACAACCAATTAGCTGGTAACTGTTTATAAGTTACTGTGTGATTCAAATACCATAAACGATTGACAGTGTAATTACAAGCATGTCATCCTACTAGATAACACAATGTGTGGCCTTTCAAACCAGGGCTATTGTTTTTTTTGTTTTGTTTTAAAGATTTTATTTATTTATTTGATAGACAGAGATACAAGTAGGCAGAGAGGCAGGCAGAGAGAGAGGAGGAAGCAGACTCCCTGCCGAGCAGAGATCCCAGTGCGGGGCTTGATCCCAGGACCCCAGTAGAATGGCTTTTACCTCCATTACTCCTTTGAAACTGTTCTCACCAGTTAGACCATCCTGTTGCTAAATCCAGTAGATGCTTTCCATTTCTTACCCTTACAGGTGTGACTACTATTAACCACTTGCTCTCCTTGAAATCCTCTGGAATTCTAGGCCTCAACGGTACCGTGTTCATCTTTCTTTCTCTCAATGGTGACTGTGTCCTCATCCTCTGAGCTTCATTCCCTGACATTCATTAATTTTTGTGCTACCTAGGTTAATTTATGTCTTTTTATTCTCTTACACATTCTTTTTTTTTTTTTTTTGCTTTTATTTATTTATTTATTTTTAAGTTTTTTATTAACATATAATGTATTATTAGCTCCAGGGATACAGGTCTGTGAATCACCAGGTTTACACAATTCACAGCACTCGCCATAGCATACACCTTCCCCAGTGTCCATAACCCAACCACCCTCTGCCGACCCCCCTCCCTCTGGCAACCCTCAGTTTGTTTTGTGAGATTAAGAATCTCTTATGGTTTGTCTCCCTCCCCATCCCATCTCGGGATTTAAATTTCCACTTCTATACTAATGAATCCCAAATAAACATTTCCAGTCTAAATTTCTTTCTGAATTACAGACACAGACCTCTACCTGGTTTGTCCCACAGACACCTCAAACTAAGCATCTCAGAATAAAGTCTAAACCCTTTAAAATGGCTTATTCTTGCTTCTAACTTTAATTCCCTAATACATCATGCTTTCTGTCATCTGTGGACTTTTGCTAATGCCAGTACTCCAACCCTTCCTGACCCATTTTATCTGACCTAATCTGCCCATCAAATTTTAATTCCTCCACAAGCCTTAGCTTGGATTCAAAAGCATGAATTTGGGACCCTCATAGGTACTCCCATCACATGTATCATAATGGCCCGAACCCTTCATTAGACTGTGACCTTGTGAGAGTATGTCCATATTGCTCTGCATAGTCTCCAGCACCTGGCACAGTGGCTGCTATGTGGGAGCTATTCTGCCATATGACTACGGGCTAAACCTCCAAAGCAAATGGCCTGGCTTCAAGTCCTGATTCTGCCATGTATTACCTATGTAACCTTATTTTCTTTTAATTCTATTTAGTTATTTGAGAGAGAAAGAGCATGAGCAGAGGTGTAGGGAGGGACAGAGGGAGAGGGAGAAACTGACTCCACGCTGAGCAAGGAGCCCAATGCAGGGCTCGATACCAGGATCCTGGGATCATGACCTGAGCTGAAGGCAGATGCCTAAGTGACTGAGCCACCCAGGTGCCCCTTACCTATGTAACTTTAGACAAGCTATGAAATGTCTTGGTGCCCAGATCATGGGTATAATACTTTGTTTCATGGAATTATTGTGAGAATTAAATTAGTTTACAAATCTTTACAAAGTGTACAAATAAGTGCCTAACACATAAGAAGTGCTAAATAAATATTAGTTACTATTTTCAGTTGAAAATTATTTGTATTGTGTTCTTGCTGTCGCTATCCATCAACAAATTCACCATAAACAACTTTAATCTAATGCTGAGCATTGGCCTAGGAAGACCCTGCAGTCCAACCAGAACATATCATTAACTATAGCAACCACTTTGCAATGAACTCTGGGAGGGGAGGAGTGAATCTTACAGCCTCTTTCATGTCATCTCTGCCTAGACTCTTCTATTTCCTACAAGGAAAGACCTGACTGGTTAGAGCCCACACCTGACTGGGCTACATTTGTTCTAATAGGACTCTCAACCATTCCATAAGACTAGCCGGCGAAATATGATGGGCTCCGGATTTGCAACATCTACTCTTTTAAACTGCCTTCCTCCAACTGAAGAGTCAGAGGGGAAAAAAGAGATCTCACTTAGACTTTGACTATAAGCCATGCACTCCAGCATAGCCTTGGACTAGAATTCTCCTTTTTGGGAATCACGTGCCTGCACAGCAATTATAGTTCTCTGATTCATATTCTGCATCCCTTTCTGCATTTATTACACAAAGTGACTTGGGAACCTGACAGGGCAAGATTCTAGCATTCCCATGGGCTTGACTGAGCACCATCATAAAAATAGAAAACTGACAGTTCTAAACTTAACACATGCCAGTGTCCACCAGGGGCACCAGACAGGGGATGGTTGATTACCTGGAGCTGGGTCCTGTCCTAGATATAGAGAATACAAAGGTGAGTAAGTCAGCCCTCCTTTCAAAGTGTGTGGGCAATCTGTTAAGGGGGGGTGGATATGTGTTACACACTATAGCAAGTGTCTTAATAGGGATGTATGCATACACAGGTAGGTATGAGGGAGTGGTCAGCTCTCTCCTTGAGAAAGTCAGGAACAGCTTCAAAGGAGAAGGCGTTCAGGAGTTTTTGACGTTTAGAAAAGGAGGCAAATGCTCTCAAAGGAAGCAGGTGCAAAGCCACAGAAAGGTTACGCAGCAGGATGGATTTGAAGAAATAGAAGTAATTCCATCTGCCTTTGGGGTAGAAGCAGTGAGGGGATTGGTTATCAGTGACACTGGAGAAGTAGGCAAGAGCCTACTGTCGATCACCGAGGATTGCGTCTGCTTGGACTTGACGCCATAATGGATGAAGATGCCAGCAGAGAGTTTAAATTAGCTGTTTTCCTTTTAGTACAGTCCCTCGGAGGCAGCGTGGTCTGAGGACAGAAGTGCACTCTTCCCAGCATGAGATCCGTTTCCAGAGTATGAGTTGAACATTGAAAGTATAGGGCTGAAATTTCTTTAGAGGGAAGATAAAGGTATTAATTCATGTTGCCATAACCGTGAGCAATAACTTCAAGACAGAGTACTCTAAACACAATTCTAATTTGATTGCCCCCTAAAAATGAAACGAACCTAACTAGCAAAACAGAGACAATTTCAAACTGTTAAAATTAGAAATGAGCTCATGTTTAAGTTCAATTTTATAGTCTTTTTTATGTGGGTTTCAGAAAATCCAGTAGATTCAATAAAATAAAATATCCCAGACACCTGGTATAATTAAAGCAAGTGAACCAAGCGGTAAAAATATCTCTGATTGAGGCTATGTTTGATGTCTAGCCAGAGAGACTACAGATTCTGTGACTCTGGAGTCTGAAATAAATATATTGGCTGGAGTGTGGACAGAACAGAAATACATTAATTATTTCTTATGGGTCAGAAAGTCACTACCTTGTTTTATAAGGACTAAGAAGGCCAGCAGTTTTTTCACTGGCTCCTTAAATAGTTCAACCCTATGAACCCTCCTACATTTATCCCGTGAAATATCCAGAGGAAAACTAGTTTGTTTGAGGAGAGCCCCCAAATGCTTTCCCATTTCCTTTCCATTTTCTAGGATAAACTCATCTACCATCTAAATTGTCTTTTGCTTGTTGACCGTGTCTAAAAGAGGTTTCTTGCTGTTTTCCATGCTAGTTCCTTGTAAATGATTCTTAATTGCGAAATCTTCATTCCCTGTCACTTAAAATGTTACCTGTCACTTACATACCACAAGGGTGTTAGATTCTAGTAAGGGATACAGTTAGCAGATAAAACTTTTTTGAGACAGTATTTTTAAAAGATTAAGTTCATTAAGAACTGATAGTTCCTTCCCAGTGCAGGAGGATGGGAGACAAGAGCTGCAGAACAGCCGTCACTGTACAGTGTTTATAACTTACAACTTTTACCCACTGTGATTCTGCCTCAAATACGCAGTTTCCATAGCAACTATCATATCATCTGATCCTACAGATATTTTTAAGATGCAGATAAATTTTTTAAGAAAATGTATCAGGATCTCAAGGTAAATTTATTCCCTAAACCCACTTTGTTCCCCGTGACATCAGCGAGAGTCTATTTTTGACAGAAAAAGTGCTGAAGCTAGTATGTCTGTGTATATTCTATTTACTGACTTTACAGGTCATTGAGATTCATGTTCAAGTTTAAGTAAGCATGTTTACTTTTTCATAGTTAATAGCTTAATCGAGATATAGTTAAAATAGAGCAAACTGCAAATAGTTAAAGAACAAAGTCTGTTAAGTCTTATAGATGAAAACATTGTGGAACCATCACATCTAGGTAGTGAACATATCCATCACCCTAATAGTGTCCTCTGTGATCCCTCACTCTCCTCTGCCCACTCCCTCACCATCCCAGGGAACCACTGGTCTGCTTTATTGCCAATTAGTTTATGTTTTCTAGAAACTTTAGTAAAGGGAATCTTATAATATGTACTATTTATTGTCTTTAATGCTCAGCATAATTATTTTTAGATTCATCCATGTTTTAGTTTGCATCAATAATTCATTTTTTCCCTTCTAATGCTGAGTAGTATTCTGTTGCATGTAGAGACTATGATTTCTTTATCCATTCACCAGCTGATGGACATTTGCATTGTTTCTAGTTTGGACTATTACTTTTTGGAAAAGTGGTCATAAACATTCATGGTTAACTTTTATATGAGCATATACTTCCATTCCTCTTGGAATGAAATGTCCGAACCATAAAATATGCCATGTTAATTTTTAAGAAACTGTTGATTTTTTTTTCTAAAGAATTTGTTCCATTTTACATTTCCACCAGTAGTGATGAGAATTCCAATTGTTATCATTGCTCATGCTTAGTATAAGCAACTCTTTTTCATTCTGCAATCATTCCATTCAAATTGGCTGTTCTGGCGTATGATTTTCATATTAATTTGCACTTCTCTAATGACTAATGATGTTGATATATTTCCATGTGTTTATTTGCCATAAAAATATCTTCTTTGATAAATTATCTGTTTAAATATTTTGCCCATTTTTAAAAAACTGGGTTATTTTCTTATTATTGAATTTTGAAAATTCTTTACATAGAAGTCCTTTGTTATATGTAAGATTTATAAATATTTTGTTCCAGTCTGTTGCTTGTCCTTTCATTTTGTTAATGACTTCCTTCAAAGAGCAGAAATTTTTATTTTTTTATTTTTTGAAAGCCTAAATTTTTCATTTTGATGAAACTCAAACAATCGCTTCTTCTTATATAGATCATCCTTCTGTTGTTGTGTCCAAGAAATCTTTGCCAAACTCTTTGCCAAAACTTTGCCAAAAGTTCAAAAATCTTCTCTATTTCCTCCGGTTTAATAGTGTTAGGACATATATTTAGATCTGTGATAAAGTTTGAGCTAATTTTTCTGCTTAGTGCTATAAGTTATTCTCCAAATTCTGCACTAGTAGAATTTCACAAATTTTTTATGCTGTATTTTCATTCAGTTTGACATTTCCAAATTCCCTTTTGATTTCTTCTTTGTATCTAGAAGCTCTAACATTAAGTAAACATTGAGAATTGTTTTCTGGATGAATTGTGTGTTTTTTTTGTTGTTGTTGTTATGAGATGATCTTCTTTATCCCTGATAATGTTCTTTACTCTGGAATCTTATCTGATATTAATACAGCCACTACAGGTCTCTTTTGATTAGTGTTAATATGGTATACCTTTCTCAACCCTTACTTTTTTTATTATTATTATGTTATGTTAGTAACCATACAGTGATGAATGGTATTCATTATTTGCATATAACACCCAGTGTTCATTGCAATACATGCCCTCCTTAATACCCATCACCAGGCTAACCCATCTCCCCACATTGTGGAACCCTCAGTTTGTTTCCTGGAGTCCATAGTCTCTCACAGTTCATCTCTCCCTCTGATTTCCACCCCTCTTCATTTTCCCTTCCTTCTCCTAATGTCCTCCATGCTATTCCTTAGTTCCACAAATAAGTGAAACCATATGATAATTGTCTTTCTCTGCTTGACTTATCTAACTTAGCATAATTCCCTGCAGTTCCATCCATGTCAATGCAAATGGTGGGTCAACCCTTACTTTTTAATATGGTTTTGTCTTTATATTTAAAGTAAGCTTCTTGGGGCACCGGGGTGGCTCAATGGGTTAAGCCTCTGCCTTCGGCTCAGGTCATGGTCTTAAGGTCCTGGAACCGAACCCCACATCGGGCTCTCTGCTCAGCGGGCAGCCTGCTTCCCCTTCGCTCTCTGCCTGCCTCTCTGCTTACTCATGATCTCTCTCTTTGTCAAATAAATAAATAAAATCTTTTAAAAAATAAAAAGAAAATAAAGTAAGCTTCTTGTAGAAAAGTGAGTATCATACAGGTAAGGTCTTGCTTTTATGTCCACTCTAACCGTCTGTCTTTCAATTGGAGTAGGTTTTGTTTTATTATGTTAGCCACTATACAGCGCATCATTAGTTTTTCTTACTTTTCTGTGGCTGCATCATAATTTATTACCAGAAATTTGGCAGGTTTAAACAACACCCATTTATTATCTCCCAGGTCTGTAGGTCAGAAGTCCAGGTGGACTCAGGTAGGTTCTCTGCTTAGGCTCATGAGGCCAAAACCCAGGGGTCGGCCATGTTGGGTTTTTATCTAGAGCCTCTATCAAATAATTTGCTTCCAGCTCATTTAAGTTGTCAGAATTTAATTGATTGTGATTGTAGAACTAAAGTTCTATCTCCTGCTGACTATCAGCCAAGGGATCCTATCAGCTACCAGAGGCTGCCCAGGGTCCTTATTATATGACACCCCCAATCTTCAAGTCTCCAATGGTACACTGAATTTTTCTATTGCTTTGAATCTCTCTCTGAATTCTAGTGCTCCCAAGAGAAAAATCTGTCTGTTTTTATTTTGTTTTTGTTTTGTTTTGTTTTCTTTTAATTTTTATTTTTTCAGTATTCAAGATTCATTCATTGTTTATGCACCACACCCAGTGCTCCATGCTTTTAAAGAGCTCAGTGATTAGATTGGACCTACCTACATAATTTCCTTTGCCCTATAATTTAATCCAACCACCAGCTTGATATGTCACCACTTTCACAGTATCCATTATTAGGGAAGGAAATCCTGTGGGGACCTTTTAGGATTTTGCTTACCACAAACATTAATATCATCATTGACATAGTCAGGTTTAAATCTATGATTTTGTAATTTGTTTTCTTCTCATTCCACTTGTTCTTTTTTTCTTTTTTTTCTTTTCTTTCTTCTGGATTAAGTTTATTATTATTCCCTTTTATGTCTTTTATTAGATCTTCAGCTATAATTCTTGTCCTATTAGTTTAATTTTTGCTTTAGGGTTCATCATAGAAATTTTTGATTTATCAGAGGCTGCCTTCAAGTGATATTATACCACTTCATAGAATGGTGTAATAATATGATAATGATACAGTTTCATTTCTTCTCCCCTAGTCATGTATTACTGTTGCCATCCATTGTACCTGTATATTTTATATAAACTCGCACTACAGGTCTACTATTTTGTTTAAATAGTTAATGATCATTTAATGGTTTTTAAATAATAATAAAATAACTTGCATATTGATCCACAGGGTTAACATTTCCAGGAATTTTCATATTCCATTGCCTAGATTCATATTTTCATGTGGTATTATTTTCCTTCTAAGAGATTACCTTTACCATTTCTTACAGTGTGGATCTGCTGGGCAATGAATTCTTATGCATTTTATAGGTCTGAAAAACTTAATTATCACTTTCATTTTTGACATTCATTTTCAGTGGGTGTAGAAGTCCAGGGTTTTTCTTTCTTCCCCTCCTTCCAATACTCTAAAGACACTGCCCCACTCTCTTTTGTTTACTTTGTTCTCAACAACAAAAAAAAAAAAATCAGTTAACACTCTTATCTTTTTCTCCTCTGTATGTAATGTGTCTTTTTTCTCTGGCTACTTTTAAGATTTTATTTTCATCCCTTGTTTTGAGTAACTTGGCTCTGATGTATTTTTCTGTAGTTCTCTTCATGTTCCTTATGCTTGGGGTTCACTGAGCTCCTTAAAACTCTGTGTTTAGTAACATTGTGTGTTTACTATACTTCAATTAAAAAAATATTAAAACCCTGTGTGTTTATAATTTCTATCAAATTTGGAAATTCTTTAGCTATCATTTCTTTGAACGTATTTCCTCCTACACGTTCCTTCATGGTGTCTAATCACATGTGTTTTAGGCTGTGAGTTTGGCCCAGAGCTCTCATGTCTTTTCCTTCAGTGTGTTTAATTTGGAAAGCTTCAGTTACTATGTCTTCAAGTTTACTAATATTTTCTTCTACAATGCTTAATCTATCATTAATTTCATCCAGCTAATTTTTATCAGGCACTGAGTTTGATTTTGTGATTTTTTTATGATTCATACAAATACATATACTCATCCATGTGTTTACTTAACCTGTTAAATCTTTCCAATAGTTTCCTGAACATGTAGAATACAGTTATAGTAACTGTTTCAAGGTTCTTATTTGTTAATTCTAACATCTGTGTTAGTTCTGGGTTGATTTCAATTGATTGATTTTCCTCCTCATTATGGGTTGTATTTTCTTGCTTCTTTGCATGCCTGTAATTTTTTATTGGATGCCAGACGTCGTGAATTTTGCCTTGTTGAGAGCTGAGTATTTTTGCATTTCTATAAATACCTTGAGTTTTATTTCTGGTATGCAGTTAAGTTACTTGGAAACATTTTCATCCTTACTTTGAAGATTTGTTAGGTGGGATCAGAGCAGTGTTTAGTCTAGGGCTCATTATTTCCCCTTGCTGAAGCATGACCCTTCTGAGTACTCTATACAGTGTCCTGTAAATTATCCATTTTTCCAGTCTGGCTAGTGGCAACAGTCATCATTCCCAGCCCTGTGTGGGCTTTTGCTACTTTTCTTTCTAACTATTTCATTGGGTTGCTCTCCCAGTCCTGGTTAGTTTCTTCACATGCATGTGCTGATCAGTACTCAGCTGAATACTAAAGGAGAACCCAATGCAGATTTCAAGAATACCCTCACTGTGTAGCTCTCCCCTCATGGTTCTCAGTGCTATAGCCACCTTGGTCTCTTTAATGTGTCAGTTTCATCTCCTCAGCTAAGGGATTCTGTCAGGTTCAGTCTCGGCTCCCTCTCCCTGTGCCAGAGCTGGGAGACACTCTTATGACCATAAGCTGGGCCATCATAGAGTCACCTGGTTTGTTTCCTGTCTCTCAGGATTCACTATCCTGAATGTTAGAAGCCTAACATCCAATATCTTGAAAAACATTTTTTTCCCAAAAAATTGTTACATGCAGGAGAAGAAACCCAGTTCCTTACTTCATCTTGTTTCAGAGTAGTTATCTAGACATACATTTTAAAATTCCAATAACATTAACTCTTCAACGTATGAAAAGCATGTGATTCTAGAGATATAGTTCAACTGAAGTAACTAAGGAATACTGATATCAGTATATATCAGTATATATATATATATCAGTATATATATATATATACTGATATATCAGTATATATCTGATATACTGATATATCAGTATATATCAGTATATATATATATCAGTATATATCAGTATATATTAGCTATGATGATAAGAATGTGAGCTTGTTCAACTCAAATGTAACAACATTTATACATTGTCTAATCTAGAGAGATGAATATCACTCAGAACTGAGATTGTGCTGAATTTGATATTTACCACAGATGCAAAAATAGTGAATTACAAAATTCTGCTTTTCACATTTTCAAGGGAAGCTAGATCTTGCCAAATTACCTGAAAATTGAATCCATCCAGATAGAAAAGTTTTCCTGTAGTCACCACAAAGATCTGAGAGCATAAGCCCATTATTCTCAGTCACTGATGTTCACCATAATAGGGATGAAATTCCACAGATCTATCCAATTGATAAGTAAAGAAATTATAAAAACAAAAGTTGTCATTTTTCTATACTGGGGAATGTAGCACTGTTTGTACACACTTTATATTGATTTATGGACATTTGGATTTTTTCCAGAGGTTGGTTATTATAAAAAATGGTGCAATGAACACTACTTTCTATGTTCCCTGGTACATATACATGGACACATATCCCTTTAGGGTACCTATTTAGGAGTAGAATTCCTGAGTCATGTGGCAAGTATATCTTAGATTAACTAGATTATGCCAAACATGCTTTACCAATTTATACTTCATCAGCACTGAATAAGGATCACTTTCAGTTTACATCTATACCTACATTTAGTGTTTTTCTATTCTCAGATATTTTTTTCTTTTTAAGAAGCCAGAGAACAATAATAAAGGTTATGTTCATTCTTTCTTCCATACATTTTCTCATTAGATCTAGATTTTTCTTACTTTTGGGGATTCAAATATGAAGGCAATAGTATCCTCACTTTTGCTAAAGGTATTACAGACTAAGGGATATAGAATTAGTGTAAAATATAAAAGATTCAATTTTGTCCTAAAATGGAGGTTCAAACTAAGATCACTCTATTTGTAATCATACCATAGAATGACAAATAATTATCAAAAACATTCAGTTGGCTGATGAGGAATTTTTAATTAGCTCAGGGTTTACAGTTTATGATTAGGTAAAATATATGTATTTGGAGTATGTGTGTGTGTGTCTATAGCTATAAGGAGATAGAGAAAGAGAGACTTTTTTTTAATGACAGATAAAGAAACCAGTAAGTCCAACTTCTTGAAAGTTCCCTTCAGAGAATCAAGTCTAGAATTTATGAGAGGGATCAGAAAACTTTTATGATAAAAGGCCAGACAGTAATAGGCTAGGCTTTGTGGACCATAAATTTTCTGTTGCAACTACTCAACTCTGCCCTTGTAATATAAAAGTAGCACAGACAATATGTAAACAAGGGAATGCAACTGTGTTTCAAACAAACTTTATTTTCAAGAACAAGCTATAAACCTGATTTTGTCCAAAGGCCATAGTTTGTGAATCCCTGATCTAAGGGATGAACACCTGGAGTCAAATGATCTATAGAGACCCTGTTAGTCTAAGTTAGTATCAGTTATTTTACAGGTTAGTGTAAATGAAGACTAAAAAATTAGGTTATAATAGAGAGGATAGAGAGAAAGGAGAAAACACAACAAAGATGCTTGAGGCCATGGGAAAATACTACCTCCATCACAGCTTTACTGGGACCACAGCTAGGATCTAGGATTCAGTGGAATTTTGCATTTCCAAAGGCAATTTTTTTTTTATTTGACAGAGAGAGATCACAAGTAGGCAGAGAGGCAGGCAGAGAGAGTGAGAGGGAAGCAGGCTCCCTGCCGAGCAGAGAGCCCGATGCGGGACTCGATCCCAGGACCCTGAGATCATGACCTGAGCCGAAGGCAGCGGCTTAAACCACTGAGCCACCCAGGCGCCCTCCAAAGGCAATTATTATGTCATATGACATGTGATACATGTGACAGCAATATGCATTTAGTGAATTAAAGCACTCTCTGGAACCGAGAGTAACTTTACCTCTTAAAAGACGAACACATTTCATTTTACTAATGAAAGAAGATAGTGATAAGTTTAATGAGCACCACAGGTCAAAGTGTTCACTAAAATTTTATTCCCAAGGAAATAAATATGTAGGGTTGTTTTCTGTTTTGTTTTGTTTTACATTTACCAGCTAAGAATTTCTTAGCCCTTTCATCTTAGAAAATATAAAATGTTGTGCCAGAGTATTATATACTAATGCTGTTTCAAGTTAGTACTTCAGAAAATAAAATTATCTTTTAGTTTACTGAAACCTACTCAATCAAATATACCATTAGTGTCCCAGTTAAAGAGACTATAGAATCTTTTTTTGTCTACAATATTCCTAGTCAATAATTAGCACAATAGAAAATCTATTTCATAATATTTAAAATAATAAAAACTAAAGCTAATTAAAAACCTATTATGCATCTGTAAAGGATTAATCATAACAACCCTACCAGGTAGAAAATATAATTACCACCCTATTTTACAGATTAAAAAAAAAACTAACAAAACACAGAGAAGTTGAGTAACTTCCCCAGAGGCACACAGCTACTAAGTATTGGGGCTATAATTCAAACAAAAGCAATCTTCTCTCAGACTCTCTGTTTAAACAG
The DNA here is from genome assembly GCF_922984935.1 of Meles meles. NCBI lineage: Eukaryota > Metazoa > Chordata > Mammalia > Carnivora > Mustelidae > Meles > Meles meles. The sequence continues at coordinate 43,897,373 of NC_060066.1, read as the reverse complement.
TATGCTGCTCTTCCTCTTACTCAGGATTAGACAATTTATGCCTTTTTTCTCAAATAGTATATATTCAGGACCAGACTGTACATAGTATTTAAAAGTAATCATTGCCTAAATTTACCTTTTTGTTTAGGTTTGAAATTTCACATGATTTTTTTTTTTTTTTTAGTAGTTGACACACAATGTTACATTAGTTTCAGGTGCACAACACAGTGATTCAACAAGTTTATACATTATGCTATGTTCACCACAAGTGTTAGCTATCATCTGTCACCATACAATGCTATTATAATACCACTGATTATATTCCCTATGCTGTACCTTTTATTCCCATGACTTACTCATTCCATACCTAGAAACTTTACCCTTTAAGAGGCCAACACCTAATAGAGATTTGATGGTTTAAAGTAATAAAAAAGGACAGTTCCTTCAGTGTTTGTTACTAATAGTATGTTACCAAAGAAAAGACAATCTCCTCTTATCTAGAATAACTTTGTTATGGACAAAATGTTTCTGTGCCCCCCAAATTCACACATTGAAATCCTAACCCTCATTGTAATGGAATTAAGAGGTGGGGCTTTGGGAAGTGATTGGGCCATGGAAATGGAGCCTTCAAGAATAGGATTCCTGTCCTTATAAAGAGAGCACCTTTTTTTTTCTTTTCAGTGTTCTAGAGTTCATTATTTATGCAACACACCCACTGCTCCATGCAATGGATGCTCTCCGTAATACCCAACACCCCACCTCTCTCCCCTCCAAAATCCTCAGTTTACCTCACCTGCCATGTCAGGACACAAGGAGACAACTGTCTATTAACCAGGAAGTGGGTTCTCCCCAGACACTAAATCTGCAGGTACCATGATTTTAGACTTCTTAGCCTTCAGAACTGTGAGAAATAAATGTTTAAGTCACACAATCTACAGTATTTTTGTTATAGGAGCAGACAGACTAAGACAAACTTACTTGTAGATTTTTCTAAACTCTGTTACAAACTTTGTCCTCATCCTCCTGGCAAATTGGTCATGCTTTCTAAGTACCTTTTCCTACTGCTAATATGGTACCGATCATGTTTGGTGGCAATAATTTGCTTTTATATTTGTCTTTTTCTCTGGACTGTGGACTCCTCAGGAACAGAAGGTATGTCCTGCTTCTCTTCTCGTCTCCAGAATCTTCACAGGGTCTGCTATGGAAGGCACTGAAATGTTTGATGAATGGTTGAATGAACACATGAATCAATGCACTCCAAGTGATGCTTCCATGATTATAACTCCCCCAAAGAAGAGATGAGCCAATATACAGCAATTCTAAAAACAAAACAAAATCTTTTGAAAAGACTCTTTCTTAATTGAACACATCTGTTTCACTTATTGCAGGAGTGTACACATAAGCACGATTGGAGAAGTTTGCTGTCCAATAAAGATCAGGCTCTGCAACTTAGAAGTCATGCTAATAAATGCTAGCTGTCCCTGCACGCATACACTATTGTTTTGTCTTTTCAGAGAATCTTCCACAGGGACACAGCTATAGTCCATTTACCTCCTCTCAAGTTTTAGTAATATTGTTAAAGAATCTGTTATAAGAAATTGCAGAGAACACTTAGGGGAATTGCTAAATAATTGCACAGTATTTCTGCTTAAACATCTTAAGGAGTAGGCTACAGAGGACCACTACTTTTTCGTTTGTTTGGGTTTTTGTTTTTGGTTTTGGTTTTTTTTTTTTTTTTTTTGCTTTTTTGCTGTTGTTTTGCATGAAAAAATATGAATATCACCACTGTTGTTCTTCCAAATACAGTGTCGAAAGAAATTGGATTTTCAAAGCTTTCATCTTGCTGGATTAAATTGTAATAAGTTTTAAATTTAAAAAGTGGTATTTCAACTTAACACGGGATAGGCTTTTTAAAACACTACAGTAGAGGGGAAAATTGCAAAGTAATTATTTATTCTTCTGCTTTGTCTTTCATAACATGAAATCCTTTGCTGAATTATTCTACTTAGAAGGTTCAGAGTTGCTTTTTATGTGATGGCATGTATATTTTTTTGTTTGTTTTTGTTACAATGCAGGATTATTGCTTTTCAAAGGGTGGTGTCACAAGAGGATGCTGTAAAAATCCAACGATGCTGCCTGTAATTAGGCAGCTGGGTGGCCTAGAAATCCTCTCCATTACACTGCTGTTTCCCTGCCAGTTCTCCCTGTTCTCTCTTCTAGAGAGAAGGAGGGAAAAAACCAACAAAACAAAACAAAAAACAACTTTGTTTTTCTTTACATAGTTCTTATAGGCAGAATGAATAAGCCTTTTCTTCACTTGCCAGACTTCTACACAACATCAGCTTCCATATTTATGATTCGTGATCCTTGTTTTGATTTACAACCAGTTGTCAAAAACATGTTTAATGAATGATCGGGGCTATAATGTTTAATGTGTTAAGGGAATTCTCACAAATACATGGGCTTCCCACCTGTACATGTGTTGTCCACATGGATTAGTGCTGTGTCCATTTTTTAAACCAAAACAGTTTTCAAGTATGTATCATGATAACCAAGATAATACATACCTACCTAACACTGGTATTAGATGAGTGTCAGCCCAAGGGACACAGAACTCTGCTCTCTTAGTCTCTGGGGTCTCAGTCTATCTCAGTCGCTAATGTCTCTCCTTTTATTCCAATATGTGGTCATAAGAATTGAACATAAATGTGTGTGTGTGTGCATGTGTGTATGTTTTTATTTGTCTTATTAGGGTCTGTGAGGTAATCTGCATGCTATGTGTGATGGTGTAGGCATTCCATAACAGTTTCCAGAACTGAATTATGAGCATTCGGATTTCCTTTTCAAACCTTTTTGAGGCTGCCTACAGTGGGCTGAATAGTGGCCCTCAAAAAGATATATCAATGTCCTAATCCTTAGAACCTGTGAATATGATGCTTATGGGAAGAGTGAATATTACTGTATATGGTAAAAGATGTGATTGAGTGAAAGATCTTCGTGGAAGAGTTTATCTTGGATTACACCATAGTCCCTATTGCAATCACCATATCCTTATAGAAGGGAGGTTCGAGGCATACACACAGAGGAGAAAGGAGGAGAATTAAACACAGAGGCAGAGTTTGGAGTGATGTAGCCACAAACTAAGGAATGCCAAGGAATGCCAGATAACCCTCAGAAACTAAAAGAAACAAGGAACCAGTTCTCCCCCTGAGTCTCTCATGTGGAGAGTGGGGGATGCAACCCAGCCAAACACCCTGACTTCAGACTTCTGACCACCAGAATTGTGAAAGAACACATTTCTGTTGTGTTAAACTGCCCAAATTGTGTTAATTTCTTCACAGCGGGATTAGAAAACTAATACACTAGCTAATATTGTGAATCAGCAGGCAGAGGCTGGGGATGCAGGGGAAAAAAAGCCTTGACCTGAGAGGAAGGGCAGGAAAGCTCCAAAAGTGAAGTAGAAACTGTGGGAAAGCACTTTGACCCAGATGTTGCTGCGCACATAGGAACACAGCAAACCAAGTGGTTCTAGGCAAGCACTGATATTTGAGGTGACCCAAAATAGTGCTGTGGGATCTGCAGCAGTAATTCAGATAGAAGAAAAACAAAGGAAGTCAAGTGGGCATCAGTATGAGCTGTGATTGATTATAACTATTAATAGGAGAAAACATTCATTGAGAACTCGGTTTCCCAGGTTGTGAACTACCACCCCCCTATCAGGTAGGTTTCATTTTTTTTTCCATTTTACACATGAGAAAATAAAATTCAACAGAGATTAAATAAATAAACTGTCTAAGATCACAGAGCTAATAAGTGGCAGAAACAGGATTCAAACTGAAGTTTGTGTGGCTCCGAGGAATAGGCTTTCCACTCTTGTGCTGTAAGTTCCCACTCCGTTTTACTACCCTGGTCAGGAGAGTTATAACAGCAACAGGATCCAGGCCCAGTGAGCAGCATGTTGGCAGGAACTGGACGGTGCCAAGGCCCTGTTCCATTCCGGACAAACCTCCAGACCAATGAAGGAAGGAGGGTAATGAAGCAGAAGAGAAATGAGTTTGGGGTTCAATGTAATTTACATTCAGGTTCAGGTTTGACCATGGTTGGCTGTCTGATCTCTATCCAACTCTTCGTCTTTATAATGTAACAGTACCTATTTCACAGAATCAATCCATGATAGTATATATGTAAATAAAATGCCAAATTCAATACCTATGGAGAAAAATGGCTTCCTATTACATGACAAGATTTGAAGGAAATTGAACAAAATGACAGGCATAGTTCCTGGTGACTATAAATTATAGCACAGTCCTATGCTTCATTTTTTGAAGTAAACACTGAGTTAAATTAAAAGTATAGAAAATGAGAGGTAGTTTATATATTAGTCCACACGGGCTGCTATAGCAAAAATACCACAAGCTGGGTAGCTTACAAATAACAGAAATTTATTTCTCACAATTCCGGAAATGGAGAAGTCCAAGATCATGGTTCTGGCTAATTCTGTCTGGTAAGAGCTTCCTGGTTCACAGCCAGTTTTCCCTGGGTCCTCACACAGCAGATGGGGAAGAGAGTTTGCTTGGGTCCCTTTTATAAGAGTACTAATCCCATTCTTCATTCTCAGGACCTAATCCCTCCCAAATTTCCTACCTTCTAATCCCAAGACCTTTGGGGTTAGGCTTCAACATACGAACTTTGACAAACTTTCAAACCATAGCAGTTTGGTTTGATGAAATGGTCATGTGATTAAAAATCTAATTCCCTAAAATCCCTGGGTTTCCTGTCTACACAATTAACTAAATGGTTTTGAGAATTATTTGGGTTTCATCCAAAAAAAAAAAAGGCATGTTTTTCATTACAAATATAGATAACTACAAAAAGGGCTGACCCCTATTTTGACATTCAACATATATTGGGCTACATGTGATGTAATTCTTCCTCATCAAACCTTTTAGGATGCAAATTTAGACTCATCCTCTTGGGGTGTATCAGTCTTCCAGGTAGAACTTCTTACTCATGAACACACTGTATTCACATTTCAAAGGAATTATTTAATATTTTTTAAAAAATATATTAAGTATAAAGCATTTTGTGTTTCTCGAATTTTTTTCAACTGAATATTGCAAACAGTTGATTTGAAATACAGTTTATTTGAGATTGAGGAAGGGATAGCTATGCGGTCTCTTTCTTATTTTCTAAAGTAAAAGAGTAAATGGAAGCAATAATAATGTTATCATAAAAATTAATAGATCCTTCAAATAGAATTTTTTGATGGATCACTCAAAAACTTAAACAAAAATTTTATAAAATCCTCCATGTGGCTTTAAATGGTCATTTAATGTAAAGAAAAAAGAAAAGACACCCTGAAAGTTTATGAGCTGTTCATGCTTCAGAAGTAAAGATAATACCATCAACCCACCACCAGTAAGACATGTTCTTTGGGTGATTTTTGTTTTAATATTGACATTGTTTTCTGACAAATGTGAATTCCCTCTCCTGCTTCCTTTACAACCAGCAGCACACATTTACAAATGGCTGACTTTGGTTATTGAGGCCATCAGAAGCAGAGAGCTTGAAAAAAGCATACTTGCACTCACTCATGTGAGATCAAATCAATGACCTTCACCTCATTAGCACATTTTCCAACCAATGGATAAAGCTACAGTGAACTTCCTCTGGGAGGAGTTGTCAAAGCTGACTCTTACATGAAGGCCTCAAAAATCCTTTCTAAAGAACAAAATGAGAACAAACAATAATCCAGTCCTTATAATCTGACTTTTAGATCTACAGTCACTGGTTGATCCAAGTTAGTGAAGGATGGTGATAACTCATCTTTTATATTTGAATGTCTCATGGATATCAGATTTTTAGGGGCATGAAAGGCTCAACTTTGTAGTGCTTTCTTGGGAAGAGGCGAAATACCATGTGGTCAGAGATAAAGTGTAATAATAGGGATAAGAATTACTATTTATATACCAGAAGATACATCTGTAATTATTGTAAATGATTATAGGATCTATCTTATAGTCTATACATGGTGAAAGTCATAGTTAGCTCATGCAAAGAGTTTTGGAAATAACTCATAAATAAAACTGCACCTTGGCATCAAGTAGGTTCCACCCAAAGGTACATCATAAGCCTGACTGAATTAATATGACTTAGTAACACCAGCCCTGAGAGCCTGAAAATATCCCCATTTGTTCTAAAAACACGAGACTCTGAAATGTAACAACAGCTTTTCCAAATTTATTGTCTATCTCTTTGTCTTTGTACCAGAAGCAAATAATTTTTTTAAGTGCTAATTGGCGGTTCTGCAAAGATTCCACAGTGCCCCCACACTAATTGCATCACCTGCAGAATTCTCAGTTGGACTCCACTTCCAACCTGTACAGTCAGGAAGCCTGACAGGAAAATGTATACTCAAAGTTCTCAACAAAGGGGAAATTACTTTACAGTCTGCTATAAACATGTGGAGATAGCTAAAAGTTATTTCATTTCATTCATTAGGGATGGTCTAACTTGGCTAATCTACGCTGTGTTTAAATTATATAGCTGCTGCTTCTAAGTTTTGGATAAGTGCTATATTTATGGCCCACATGCTGAATATTTGAAATAGTTTGAACTGATATATATGGCACGATGGTTTGTTTATAGTTGAGTTGATTAAATTGCCCGCTCCACATTTTACATGATTCTTTCTCATAAATTATTTCGATCAATGTAAAAGTTGCTTAGGCTGAAGGAATTATGTATTTGACAGCTGGTTGTTGGTTGTTGGTTCCAAGCAGTTGATCAAAAGGAATCTCAAATTGGGGTGGGGGTAGTCCTCTGCAAGATTGAGAAGCTGATGTGCTACAAAACCCATGGAGCACATGGGAAAGAAAAGTATAAAGCCATTATACATTTCTTTTATGTGGTTCTAACAGTTACAACTGTGACCTACAAGAAGTTATTTTCTTTCATGCCTCAGATTTCTCATCTGTCAAATGGAGCTAACATTTGCATCAACCATGTGAAAATAGCCAGTTTTGTAGGTCAAACATTGTCAAAATCCAGCAATTTCATATGGCTTATTCTAATAACATCCATACCCATGGGATTATTAGACAGATTCAATAAATTAATGTAGACAGAGCACACAGCACAATGACAGAAATGTATTAAGTATGTGCACAATAAAAGTTAATAATTTCTAAAATGTTATTATTACCATATTTAAGACTAAGTTAATGTAAGGAATACATTACTAGCAATTTCTGTTTCAAATGCTGCTTCTATACCATCTCACTTTTTACTGTGGGACCATGTGAGGTGATACTAAGCAGTCATCCATGATTCAGAGCCACCTGTTTCATAAGGCTGGAGTGGGTGCCTGAGTCAAGAGAGGAAAGTCCACAAGTAAATCTAAGTGTAAGCAGGCAACAAGTGTAGGTGCTGAGGATTGAGTCTGGGAGCCACATTTCATTCTAAAATCTGGTCACTAAAGCCAAGTTTGGAAAAGTCAAATAATACAACCACGTGTGGCTAAAGAGTCGAGTTGTAGTCACGGGTCATGAATTGGAGAGTCAGAAGACTCCAAATCCTCAGGTATAGGATGGGATGGATAGCTTCCAACTGGCAGTGTCACTGATAAAGTTCCAGCCTAGGACTAGTGGGTTTTGAGTCACCACACAGCACTCCAAGTCATAAAGTGTTCACTAGTTGGAGAATTTTTTTTCCTTTGGATGACCCAGCTCCTGAGATCTTCCTGGATGATTATTAGCCTTAATATTATAATTATGTTTATTCTGTGGAAATGAGAGTGCTCTCTGTGTTACAGTTCCTATAAGGTACTATCTCCCCAGAGAAAGACAGATAAGGTCAGGATATGAATTTGATAAATGTTCTTGCTGTTCAATCAAAAGACCACAGCACCTTCTAAGAAATTGCTATGAGGGGGCGCCTGGGTGGCTCAGCGGGTTAAAGCCTCTGCCTTCAGCTCAGGTCATGATCCCGGGGTGCTGGGATCGAGCCCCGCATCAGGCTCTCTGCTTAGCTGGGAGCCTGCTTCCGCCTCTCTCTCTGCCTGCCTCTCTGCCTACTTGTAATCTCTGTCTGTCAAATAAATAAATCTTAAAAAAAAAAAAAAAGAAATTGCTATGAGGCACACGATATCCTCAGTGTTCTAGTTCCTCTACAAATCATTGACCCAGCATGTTTCAAATTAAATAAGAATATTTGGTCTTCATATACACTATCCACCTTCATCATGAGGCCACTTCAAGATTTAAGAAATAACCAAAAAAAGTTAAATATCTCTTGTTTTAATTTTAATTTAACTCAATTGTAATAAACTCTATTAATAGTAATACCTATAAATATTAATACCTATCAGGAGCATTAACACTTTTTCATACTATACTAGATATACTAAATATTTTAGTTATATATGTGTGTATAGATATCATATATATATAGATAGATAGATATTCACATAATTGGGGCAAAATATTCTATTTAACACTACAAAGTAGCTCATATCTATGCTAGCCAAAAATACATCATATCATATTTTAGAACAGCATCTTGTAATATAAAGCTATCAACTCTTCACTATTGATTTGTCAGTGATCTGGTATATTTTTTGATGGGTATGTTACTATCAGTGAGAGGACTATCCATGGGCCTATTCTATATAAGCCCACTTTAGTTTATGCAACTTTATATCAGCTGTTTGAATGACTATTTTCTAGAATGGTACAATGGAGACACATTGAAATAGGCCCAAACCTGACTCTGCCAATTGCTGTATCAACAACTAGCAAAGTAATTGCATCTCCAAGTCTTGGTTTCTTCCTTCATCAATAAAGGGTCAAAATTACCTCAGAGTTCTGTTGTGGAAAATACTAGGAACTAAAGCTACTCCTCAGTTCTGTAGACTAGGGATATACTTGATAAAGCTTAATCTCTTCTTGTTCCTAGGATCACAAATCCCATCAAGGGGTAAGCAGTGCCAACGCAATTAGAATTAAATTCCCACAAAATAATAAAAATATACCAGCTGCATAACTCATTATAATTTGCTTAGTAATAGCATTTAATCTTCATAAAAATACTACCATCATCTTATTATTGAAAAAGTACTGGGCTGCTTGGGTGGCTCATTCAGTTAAGTGTCTGCCTTTGGCTCAGGTCATGATCCCAGGACCTTGGGATCAAGCCCCATGTCGGGATCCCCAATCAGTGGGGAGTCTGCTTCTTCCTCTCCTTCTGCCCCTCCTTCTGTTTGTGCTCTGCCTCTGGCTCACTCTCTCAAATAAAATCTTAAAAAAAGAGAAAAAAAGAAAAAGTACTGAGACGCAGAAAGCCAAAGATCACAAAGTTAATGACATTGTTTGGAACTGAATCCAAGTCTTCTGCTTTGAAGTATAGTAATCCCGCAATCTCCTCTCGTAATTGGGAGTTATAAATGCTTTAAGATTTCTTATACATAGAAATGGGTTGTCTCACGAATGATCACCTTACTAGTTAGAAATGATGTGGTATTTATCATAAAATACTAATACATTATAATAATATGGAAAGAAAGAAATAGTTTAGTTGAGCTGATTGTACTTCCAAGCACCGATGTTGCTAGGTTCCTTTCCTTTAGGGACAAGTCATGTTCACCTACCAGTACATTTAGGACATTTTCATTCAGCTAATTAACCTTCTATCCACACGTAGAGCATTGGGAGAATCCAATCAATTTGCCAGCTATTAACTTCCCTCTTCTTGTGTGCAAAAAGGAGAACAGAACATGTTTTGTAGTATAAATAATCAAAGGTCCAATTCCATTGGAAATTTTAGATCCAAGATGTTGATTTTGAGTTGGTAACCAATATAGAATAGAATATATGTTCTAAAGATGCAGATAAAAACACATTGTTATACAACCTTAAAATCACTGAGTCTTTTTGTTTGTTCACTTTGTTTTGTTTCACTTGGTACGTTGGTTTCATATTTGCTGGTCCATGATTCCACATTTTTTAATGTGACAATAGTTTATGTATCAAATTGAGCAGTGTGATATTACTGGGAAAAGGTGAGACAACAAAGGAGCTTCTCTCCTCTTTCTGATACCAAGATTATCTGAGAAGTAACAGACCGAATAAAGAGGAGAGGGATACAATACAATTTGTAAATGTTAGGACTTTCTAAGTTCTTGCCACTTCTTAGTTGAGGATGAATGGATGTTACATCTCTGTCTTCTAGCTGTTACCATAGGAAAAAATACTTAAACATTACTTACATATTGGGCCTTGAGATGCAAAGCATACACATAAATTGTGAGATACCTATCCCTGCTTAATTTAAAAAGGTCAATTTCCTTTTATGTTTCAAAGCAGCATTATTCATCAGTGCTTGCTTATGAGTAGAAGATACAGTCTGCCAAAGTCATTACATCTTTGGTACCTGGACAGCTTTTTCCAAGGATGCCTCTATCTTCTCCTTCACATGTCAAACTACACCAACTGCTACACCTACTGGCAGTGGTGAAATTGCAGGGGTGCCTCCTGTCTTTCTTGTCAACCATACATCAGTGCTTTGAGGAAATAAACTAGGCTAAAAAAGGTCTGGCAATGCTCTTGCTGGTTTGAACAGAAAAGTAATCTACATATCACTGTCATTCGGTACCTCTGAAGATGTCAGGAGGCAGGTCATTTCTCTCTGCTGAAGTGCTTTTTCTTTTATTACCAGCCCTATAACAAGATTATTGAAATGATTCAACAATAGTCATGCCACAGCTATAGATACTTGTTGAAAGTAAATAATAAAAGCATTTTATCTGAATGGCTGTCATTTTCCTGTTGCAGGATACATCTGGTAAATAAAGTACATTTGTATGCATGTCTGCCTTATGTGAACTGCTCTAATTTGGTTATCCTGATAGGTGCCATTGTACCTTCATTCTAACAATATTAGCAGGGAGGAAGAGGTTAGTGGTTTTCAAACTGTAATTTGCAGTCACTCCAGTCAAAGGGATTGCAACAAGATTGAAATCTAGTACGAAAGGATTTTAAGGAGACTCCTGGAAAGGATTCAAGCACCATACCATAATTTGACATAATTTAAGTCCACCTTAAAAAAAAAAACTCCATTAGAAAAAGGAAACCAGTTCACTGCACTGAGATGAAAAAGTAGTAAGGAATTGTAAGCTACACTTAAAGTTAGAGGGTTAAGTGCTTTTATATGTAATTGACCTTCCAAATTTGAGAGCTGGGTCACTTTTATTTTTATTTTGGGGGGGTTTCCTTTTTATTTTACTTTATTTTATTTCTTTTCAGTGTTCCAAAATACATTGTTTATGCACCACACCCAGTGCTCCATGCAATACGTGCCCTCCATAATACCCACCACTAGGCTCACCCAACCCTCTACCCTCCTCCCATCTAAAACCCTCAGTTTGTTTCTCAGAGTCCACAGTCTTTCATGGTTTGTCTCCCCCTCTGATTTCCCCCAACTCACTTCTCCTCTCCATCTCCCAATGTCCTCTGTGTTATTCCTTATGCTCCACAAATAAGCAAAACCATATGATAATTGACTCTCTCGGTTTGACTTATTTCACTCAGCATAATTTCTTCCAGTCATATCCATGTTAATATAATAATGGGGTATTCATCCTTTTTGATGGAGGCATAATACTCCATTGTATATATGGACCACATCTTCTTTATCCATTCATCTGTTGGAGGGCATCTTGGTTCTTTCCACAGTTTGGCAACTGTGTCCATTGCTGCTAGGAACATTGGGGTACAGGTAGCCCTTGTTTTCATTATATCTCTATCTTTGGGGCAAATACTCAGTAGTGCAAGTGCAGAGTCATAGGGTAGCTCTATTTTTAATTTCTTTTATTTTTTATTTTTTAATTTTTTGTCAGATATTCATTTTATGTCTATTGATATAATAGTATGGTTTTCTACTTTACACTTTTCTTGGGCAATTTACATTGATTTATTTTTCAGGTAATAAACTAATCTACATTTCTAGTTAAAACAAACTGGGTTAAAGTATACTTATCAATAAGAACCACAAAACCCCAGGGCTAGGGACTACATCACATAGAATTCCTATCTTTTTTTCCCCATGATTCTTTAGTCTTTCAATTTTAATTAAAAATTTTTTTTCTCTTTCCCTTTTCTTTTTTAAAAATTTTTTATTTATTTCTTATTTTTTATAAACATATAATGTATTTTTATCCCCAGGGGTACACGTCTGTGAATCACCAGGTTTATTTTTAATTTCTTAAGGAATCTCCACACTGTTTTCCAAAGTGGCTGCACAAACTTGCATTCCCACCAACAGTATAAGAGGGTTCCCCTTCTCCACATCCTCTCCAACACTTGTTGTTTACTGTCTTATTAATTTTGGCCATTCCAACTGGCATAAGGTGATATCTCAATGTGGTTTTTATTTGAATCTCTCTGATGGCTAGTGATGATGAACATTTTTTCATGTGCCTGTTAGCCATTTGTATGTCTTTTTTGGAGAAGTGTCTGTTCATGTCTTCTGCCCGTTTTTTGACGTGATTATCTGTTTTGTGTGTGTTGAGCTTGAGGAGTTCTTTATAGATCTTGGATATCAGCCCTTTGTCTGTAGTGTCATTTGCGAATATCTTCTCCCATTCTGTGGTTGCCTCTTTGTTTTATTGACAGTTTCTTTTGCTGTGCAGAAGCTTTTGATCTTGATGAAGTCCCAAAAGTTCATTTTCGCTTTTGTTTCCTTTGCCTTTGGAGACATATCTTGAAAGAAGTTGCTGTGGCCGATGTTGAAGAGGTCACTGTCTATATTCTCCTTCAGAATTTTGATAGATTCCTGCCTCAAGTTGAGGTCTTTTGTCCATTTTGAGTTTATCTTTGTGTATGGTGTACAAGAATGGTTGCGTTTCATTCTTCTACATATAGCTCTCCAATTTTCCCAGCACCATTTATTGAAGACTGTCTTTTTTCCACTGTATATTTTTTCCTGCTATGTTGAAGAGTATTTGACCATAGATTTGAGGGTCCATATCTGGACTCTCTACTTTGTTCCACTGGTCTATGTGTCTGTTTTTGTGCCAGTACCATGCTGTCTTGGTAATCCCTAGTTTGTACTAAACCTTGAAATCAGACAATGTGATGCCCCAGTTTTGTTTTCCTTTTTCAACATTTCCTTAGCAATTCGGGGTTTCTTCTGGTTCCATACAAATTTTAGGATTGTTTGTTCTAGCTCTTTGAAAAATGCCGGTGGGGGGCGCCTGGGTGGCTCAGTGGATTAAGCCGCTGCCTTCGGCTCAGGTCATGATCTCAGGGTCCTGGGATCGAGTCCCGCATCGGGCTCTCTGCTCAGCAGCGAGCCTGCTTCCCTCTCTCTCTCTGCCTGCTTCTCTGTGTACTTGTGATCTCTCTCTGTCAAATAAATAAATAAAATCTTTAAAAAAATAAATAAATAAATAAAAAATAAAAAAAGTGAAAAATGCCGGTGGAATTTTGATCGGAATGGCATTGAAAGTATAGATTGCTCTAGGCAGTATAGACATTTTAACAATGTTTATTCTTCTGACCCATGACCATGGAATTGTCTTCCATCTTTTTTGTCTTCTTCAATTACTTTCATGAGTGTTCTGTAGTTCCTCGAGTATAGATCCTTTACTTCTTTGGTTAGGTTTATTCCCAGGTATCTTATGGTTGTTGGTGCTATAGTAAATGGAATCAATTCTCTAATTTCCCTTTCTATATTTTTGTTGTTAGTGTATAAGCAACTGATTTCTGTACGTTAATTTTGTATCCTGCCACATTACTGAACGGCTGTATGAGTTCTAGTAGTTTTGGGGGTGGAGTCTTCTGGGTTTTCCATATAAAGTTCATGTCATCTGTGAAGAGAGAGAGTTTGGCTTCTTCTTTGCCAATTTGAATACTTTTTATTTATTTTTGTTGTCGGATTACTGTTGCTAGGACTTCTAGTACAATGTTGAACAAGAGTGGTGAGAGTGGGCATCCTTGTCGTGTTCCTGATTTCGAAGGGAAGGCTGTCAGCTTTTCCCAATTGAGGTTATATTTGCTGTGGGTTTTTCATTGATAGATTTTATGAAGTTGAGGAATGTTTCCTCTATCCCTATACTTTGAAGTGTTTTAATCAGGAATGGATGATGGATTTTGTCAAATGCTTTTTCTGCATCAATAGAGAGGACCATGTGGTTCTTCTCTCTTCTCTAATTGATTTGTTCTATCATACATTATTTGTGAATGTTGAACCACCCTTGCATCCCATGGATAAATCCCACCTGGTCATTGTGGATAACCTTTTTAATGTACTGTTGGATCCTATTAGCTAGGATCTTGTTGAGAATCTTAGTATCCATATTCATTATGGATATTGGTCTGAAATTCTCCTTTTTGGTGGGGTCTTTGCCTGGTTTGGGCATTGGGGTAATGCTGGCTTCATAAGTCTGGAAATTTTCCTTCTGTTTCTACTTTTTGAAACAGCTTCAGGAGAATAGGTATTATTTCTTCTTTGAATGTTTGATAGAATACTCCAGGGAATCCATCAGGTCCTAGACTCTTGTTTTTTGGGAGGTTTTTGATCACTGCTTCAATCTCGTTACTAGATGTTGATCTATTCACGTTGTCCATTTCTTCCTGATTCAGTTTTGGAATTTTATAGTTTTCCAGGAATGCATCCATTTCATCTAGGTTGCTTAACTTATTGGCATATAACTGTAGATAATAATTTTTGATGATTGTTTCTATTTCCTTGGTATTAATCGTGATCTCTCTTCATTCAAAATTTTATTAGTTTGAGGTCCTGTCCCTCTTTTTTTTTTTTTTAATAGTTTGGCCAAATGGTTTATTGATCTTATTGATTCTTACAAAAAACTGGCTTTTAGTTTCATTGATGTGTTCTACTATATCTCTAGTTTCTATCTCATTGATCTCTGCTCTAATATTGATTATTTCCTTTCTTGTGTGTGGGGTTGGCTTAATATGTTGTTGATTCTCCAGTTCTTTAAGGTGTAAAGAGAGCTGGTGTATTCTGGATTTTTCAGTTCTTTTGAAGGAGGCTTGGATGGCTATGTACTTCCCCCTTAGGACCGCTTTTGCTGTATCTCATAGGTTTTAGACCAAAGTGTCTTCATTCTCATTGGTTTCCATGAAGTGTTTAAGTTCTTCTTTGATTTCCTGGTTGATACAAACATTCTTAAGCAAGGTGGTTTTTAGCTTCCAAGTATTTGAATTCCTTCCAAACTTTTTCTTGTATTTGAGTTCCAGTTTCAAAGCATTGTGTTCTGAGAATATGCAGGGAATAATCTCAGTCTTTTGGTATCATTTGAGCTCTGGTTTGTGACCCAGTATGTGGTCTATTCTGTAGAAAGTTCCATGTGCACTCGAGAAGAATGAGTATTCTGTTGTTTTAGGATGGAATGTTCTGTATATATCTATGAAGTCCATCTGGTCCAATGTATTCAAGGCTCTTGTTTCTTTATTGATTTTCTGCTTGGGTGATCTGTCTATTACTGAGAGTGGCATGTTAAGATCCCCTGCTATTAATGTACTGATATCAATATGACTCTATCTTGATTAACAGTTGTCTTATGTAGTTGGCTGCTCCTGTATTGGGGGTATAAATATTTACAATTATCCCATATTCTTGGTGGATAGACTCTTTAAGAATGATGTAGTGTCTTTTATCTCTGACTACAGTCTTTAATTTAAAATCTAATTTATCTGACATGAGAATCGCTACCCCAGCTTTCTTTTGAGGCCCATTGGCATGAAAGATGCTTCTCCATCCCTTCACTTTCAGTCTGGATGTATCCTTAGGTTCAAAATGGGTCTCTTTTAGACAACATATGGGCAGATCCTGTTGTTTTATCCAAGCAGCAACCCTGTGCCATTTTATGGGAGCATTTAGGCCATTCATGTTGAGAGTGATCATTGAAAGATATGTTTTTATTGACATCATGTTGGCTGTGAAGCCCTTATTTGTATAGATTGTCTCTGTACATTTCTGTTCTGACACTCCTGGGTTCTTTCTTCTTTTATAGAACCCCCCTTAATATTTCTTGTAATGCTGGCTTGGTGGTCACATACTCTCTTAAACCTTGCTGTTCTTGGAAGCTCTTTATTGCTCCATCCATTTTGAATGTCAGTCTTGCTGGATAAAATATTCTTGGCTGCATGTTCTTCTCATTTAGTGCCCTGAATATGTCTTGCCAGCCTTTTCTGGATTTCCAGGTTTCTGTGGACAGGTCTGCCGTTATCCTGTTGCCCCCATCCTCTGTACATAAGGAATCTCTTCCCCTTAGCTGCCCTCAAGAGCTCTTGTGTTAAATTATGATTTGACAGTTTCACAGTTAGGTATCTCAATGTCTTTCTATATTCTGTGATCTTATGGTGTGATCTTTCTGCTTCCAGGACATGAACACTGGTTCCATTCCCCAGATTGGGAAAATTTTCTTAGAGAATTTGTTCAACTGTATCTTCTAGCCTTTTTTCTTTCTCCTCCCCTTCAGGCATCCCAAAATTCTGACATCAGAATGCTTCATAGTGCCATTTATTTCCCTAATTCTGTTTTCATGGTTTCTAAGCTGTTTGTTCCAGGCCTCCTCCTGATCCTTTTTCTCTATCATTTTATCCTCTAGACCACTAATTCTATCTTCTACCTCCGTTACTCTAGCTGTTAGGGAGTTTAGATTAGATTGGATCTCATTGATAGCATTTTTAACTTCTTCCCGGGTGGCTTTCACTTTTGCCCTAATTGATTCCATGTTGTAATTAATGGTTTTCTCCAACCTAGCCATTGCCTGGATAATTGTTACCCTGAATTCCCTTTCTGGCATACTGTTTATGTCCATATCCAATAGCTCCAATGGAGAGGGCACATTGTCTGGACTTTTCCTCTGTTGGGCATTTCTCCTCCTATTCATTTTGGTGAGAGGTGGTTGAGGGGATGTATAGCTGAATATATCAACTGTGATCCAGGCAAGGTGCTCCCTGGAATGCTTCTGAGCAATTGGAAGTCACCACCAAAAAGAAAGAAAAAAGAGGGAAAAAAAGGGAGAGAGAAAGAGAGAAGCAGGGGGAAAAAAAAAAGAGATCCAGCCAGAATGAGTCCCAAAGGTAAGATTTATAAGGTATACAAACAAAAACGGACAAACAAAAAGACTGACAAAAGTAAATGACAAGAGTTAGGTCACTTTTAAATAATTAAAGTAATATTTGTAGCTTCCCTTTTAGTTTTCTTAAATACCATCTTTTTGGTTACTTAAAATTTTAAGCAATGGGGACTCGAGTTCTGTTAATTTATTTCATATTTTTCTATTTTATTCCAAGCAAAAAACAAAGAATTTTGCAGAGATTAATTAAGTAAAATATTCATGTTCTTTATTTTTCATGTCAATAAAGTTATCAGAAACAACTGCTTAGATCAACTTCATGCAGAGAAAAAAATGTCTTGTGTATCCAGAATCAATTAACTGTATTCTAAAAACCTTCATTGAGTAATCCTGTGTGTCAGGCATTTTGCAAGGCACTGAGCAAAAGCATTGTCCTTATGATCGTATTGCCCATCTGGAAAGAATAAGCTATCAAACAAACAAAAATAATGAAATGTGCTAAGTGTTAAAAATGAGAGTATGATGTTCTCTGAGATTGGGTGGCTAAAAGTCAAGCAACCAGGAAGGCCTCATGGAAAAATTTAAGTTCGAACTTTTAACTAAATGATAAGTGGAAGTTACCCCAAGAAGAGATGGGCATTAGGACTAAGCAACAACACCTGCCCAAGTCCATTATCCAGAGTAGAAAATTCAAGGAAGGAAAAATAATTTTCCTATAGTAAGAGTACAGAGTACAAGGTGAAGTGATGTCACAGATAAAGCTTACAACTTAAAAGCTAAGTTAAAAAAATGGAAGCCACTGACCTCATTGAATGGTTTTAAATAGAGGAGTAACATGGAAAGATGTGAGCACTGGGAAATCATTCTGGCTACAGTTTCAAGAATATTTTAGAAAAGAGCATGACTGGGAGAATGGGAGTCAACTAGAAGTCTTTTCCAACAGTCTAGCTGAACACTAATGGTGGCCCAGTTAGGGACTTGGTAATGGGCAAGGTTTAAGATATGGGATGTATGAGAGTTGGTGAATAAATATACTCAAGTAATGAAGAAGGAGGAATAAAAATCATGGCATTTTTATTGCCATGGGGAGGGGGGCAACTTCATGGACGGCAGTGCTCTTTCCTGAGATCAGAAATACTGGTGACAATCAAGATTGGTCGAAATTCTGAAATATTAAGTGTATGATAGAAAGTAGAAAATACTGCATTGCTATTTAGTTCTACATAAGTACATGTTGTATATAAAAATATATAGGATGTGTTGCTTCATTTTTCAGAAAACCAGACTGCATAATTTGTTAATTACACCATTTTAAAGAAATAGAGATCTGGAACTATCAGCATGCTTTCCCAAAAAGGAAAACATAAAGCACTGAACAATTAAGTGGCCTTCTCAGAACAATTTAAAGAATCAGAGGGTTAGATACAGCACAGGTTGACAACAAATTTTATATATATATAAAATGCAAACTTCCAAGCTGAAAATGTCAGGTAAACCTAACTTGTATCTCCAAAATACACCTTCTGTTCATGGCACTGAACACAGGACACCTATATGCTCAGTATGGCCTCCAAGCTCTGCAAAGACAATTAGAAGTTCATACACATTGTCTCTGACTTAAACTTTCTTATAATTATTATTTCACTCATTCATTAATTAGTGCATTAAATATATATTTTGAACACTCACTTTTCACCAAATGTTGGGTTTGACCCCCTGCCTGGGTTTACAAAGTACAAAAAATACACTCCTTATTTTCAAAGAGCTCATTGTCTTGAAAATACCTAGAATCTTTATCTGTACTCAGTGCAACATCAGTGATTAAGATAGAGAAACGCAGAGGAAGGACTCCCAGGGAAGGTGATTCTTGAATGGTGGAAACAAATCCTAAAGATAAATAGAACTGACTAGGAGAAGACTAGGGAAGGAGTGTCAAGAGTTAGCCACATACAGAAGAGGACAGAGATATGAAATCCCTGTACGTATCTGGAGAAGTGCAAGCAGTTGGAGACGCAAGAAGGCAGATAGAGCTTCTGAAGGATAATTTTGTTGTTAGAGAAAAGAGATTGATTTTGTCCTGACAGTCCAGGGAAGCCATTGCAGTTATATGACTGGTCTGTATTTTCTCAGTTGGAATATCTCTATCATGGTAGTGAACCTTCAGCCAGTCTACAAGAGGGAGACTAGTTCAAAGGCTATTTCACGTGTTGGTTGTAAAGGTGGAAAGTTAGGCACAAGTTTGAGAGGGATGATTTAACAACCTAGTTTGGTGACTGAATAAATATGGCAGAGGGTGCGACAGGAAGAAATCTGTCTGAGGTGCCTTTTATGCATGCAATGAGTATTGCCTTCTATAATCAGCAGTGTTTCCAAGGGGCCAATGCTAGAAGTATTGCTGTTAAACTGACTCTTTAGCTTCTCAAATCTAACACATCACAAAGTTTACTGATTTTTTCACTTCAAGGTATTTCTTAGATAGGCCCCTCTTTGTTTTTCCAACTGCCACCCTCTCATGGCAAATTTACTATAATTTTCTTGACCTTCCTGTATATCCCTTGATATGATCTGTTAATTTCTTTAACTGTCTTCCTTTTGGTGGAAATGATACTTTGTTCTAAGTATGTAACTAATTTACCCTAGAGAAATTTGAAGAAGGAAAAAAATAATATTTTCTTGGTGATTGTTTTTCTAAAATCTTTTTAGTTAGGAACAGGAAAAATATGTTCCTTAACTTTGTTATTTAAGTGCCAAAGGCTATTTAATACTCATGGATCTACCTCAGGATCACGAGCATTGCCAAGAAATCATATGATTTTGATGTTCCTTAACTTTCAAATACATAGCTCTTGATGCTATTTCCAACTTGTCCACTGAAAACCATTATAAAAATACTGTAAGACAGATTTTGAGTACCAAAACTTATCAAACATAATCAGAGATGGTATTTAAGATATTCCTTGATAAAAGGAAAATACTTCACTAAGAAATGAAATCAATTTTTTTCTTGTACTTTTAATTGCAGTAAAATTTTATTCTTGGAAGCCATGTTTCAAACTTGATTATTAGTACTGAGATTAATAGAAACTACAAGCACATTGCCATCATTCCAAAGGTACATTAATTGTCAAGAAAGTGACTTTAAATATTTTTTTTTCAACCATTCTAAGTAACACACAGTCAGGGGCCAGAAAAAATTTTAAGGTATACAAGTGAATGAATTGTGTTAAATTATGGACTTATTTCTTTAGTATCCAATCCCACCTTAAGTGTATTTTCTAGGGCACCAGGGTGGCTCAGTTGATTAAGCGACTGCCTTAGCCTCAGGTCATGATCCTGGAGTCTCAGGATGGAGTCCCCACATTGCGCTCCCTGTTCTGCAGAAGTCTGCTTCTTCTTCTAACCCTCCCTCCCTCTCATGCTCTCTCTCTCTCTCTCATCTTCTCTCTCTCTCTCTGAAATAAATAAAATCTAAAAAAACAAAAGTGTATTTTCTAAACTTGGGTTTATAAGTCTATGAAATGCATCCAGTCTTATAAATACTTCACACAAGGTAAACTTGAATAAAGTGTAATATACAAATATGTTGAAAAATTAGAGAGATTAAAATGCTATTGTAGATGTACACAGAGCATCAAAACTTACAACTAAAAAATGAGATATTTCACAATTCATATGCAAAACAATGTAGCCTAGAAATACCATCATATTTTGTTTCCATTCAAGGATTGTAAAAACACATAAAAATAGAAGTATTTTCCTATCTTTTGCTATACTATACATAAATATCCATCAGCTGGCCGTTTTCATTGAAGAAAGAAGCTGAGTTGACAATACTTAATGGAAAACATGAAGGGCAAATCTTAATGGAAAGAGAATTTCATCTGACCAGGAGTCTTTTATCCATTTCATCCCAGTGGTGCTGTTGTTACTCTGACATTGACATTCACATGAGTTATAAACTAAAAAAGAATTTCCGTAAAAACAGCTAGCCAGCTTTGTTAAGTAAAACAAGTCCTTTTACCTTCATTGTCTAATACAGAAGTAAAGAACAGTGAAGGAGAAGAAGGAATCTACCTTTCAAACTATATCCTCTTAAATGTTTATATCTCATGTAATTAGAAGATTGTTCTTATCATTTTATAAATAAGCTCAATGGTGCTATATATAGCATTTAATTTGCTTTATATTTGAAAATTTTTGTTTATTGGTTAAACATTTCATAAACCACATACAGAAACAAGTGACTTGACTCAGGCACTCTGGTTTGTGTCTTTCCTACTAGGCAAAACTGTGCTAATGCTCTCTGGGAAATCCTAAATCTGAGTTTGAAGAACCTGGGGCAGTAAAGCAACAAACACTTATTGAACACCTAGGCTTGGATGGAGTATTTTACTAGGTACTCAGAAAGTGCCTGTAAAAGCAATGGAAAAGGTAACCCTTGCTGTTAAGGAAGCTTGCAAGACTTTTTATGAAGAGAAATATATCACGGGAATGCACAAATCACTTTGTTCATCAAGAAATTAAATCTAAATACCTAGATATTAGAAATTAGAGGAGCTTTATTATTTGTGTTCCTCCATTAATCTACTTTATATCAAGATAATTGTCAGTCTACATTCATCTGTCAAAACACATGGACATTGATGTTTATCATACATACATTTCCTTATACCCTGAAATACAGTATTAGTGAAAGAAAAAAGAGCACTAGCATGAGCAATGGCTTGTTCGTCCCATTTGGAGATAAAATTTATGGAAGAGAATGACATTTTTGCTGAATGTTACTTTATTACGGGGTAGCTATTGTCCTTGTTCACAAAATCCACAATCTTATTATATCCTCATCCTTCCATGGGATAGGTATTCTCCCCAACTTTTTAATGAAAAATTTAAGGTTCAGAGAGATTAATTCAATTGACATTCTCATGTATCATCTGGGTTGACTTGACTCTTTGGGTTTTTTTCCCGTTATATGTACTGAAAGTAAGCTCCACCTACGTAGAAGGAGGAAAAACATTTGTAATTTACGATGCCACTTAGGAAAAGAATTTGTCAGAATAATGTTAGTTTTAGAATTAACAATAAAGGCAGAAAGCACATTAATGCTATGGTGAGATGCATTCTTTATTCCCACAAAACTATCAACTGGTAAATTCAGATGAAGAGTAAATGTTAAAAATTTGCTAAAATCTCTACTCTAAAGTTAGTGAACTTCTACTCAACCTTCAAAGACCAGCTCAAAGGTGACCTCCTCAGGCAGAGTTAATCACTGCTGCTGCTGGACAGTTAGGCATTTTTCAGTAGAGAGCACACTGCATTGTAACTATTTGTGCACCTGTTTCTCTTTCAGTATGTTGAGCTTCATAGGATGTGTCATTTCCTTTTGTCCCAAGATCTGGGATTTTAATAAAGGTGTGTCTGCTGTGCAAATGGATAGATTACTGTATACTAATAATCTGGAGCATTAACATTTCTCAGCCATCAGAAACACATTCCCAATAATTTTTTAGCCCCCTTTCTATTTGGTTGGTGATTTATTTCTTCCTAATACACCTTGGGATTTTTAAAAAAATTTTGAATATACTTCTAGTCTTTACTTACTGTCATGATATCTCAATAGCTGACATTCTATTCAACTGTACAATACACTGTTGAAATAATTTCACCAAAATTTATATAATTTTGCTTTTATATCATTGTGTCTATGGATAACATTGATAGACTTTTTCCTTTGAAATCCTAAGATAAAATTGATGGTCAGAATAAAAAAAGATACAATGCACTGAAATCTGTGTAGTTCTCCCCCTCCCTTTCTATAAAATAAAGGAGAAAACAAGGTCTGTTACGAATTCTCCATATTATCTGCTTTTTAAAAATTATCCAAGTGGTTCAAATATGGGGAAATTGCTTTAAAGAACAAACATATAGGGGAGGAAAAAGCAAATGTGTGGAAAAATAAAAGCTTCGGTCTATGGTACTATTCTTCAACAAGCCCTGTTTTCTTTATTTCCATATTAAACAAAAGAGCTAGTCATATGTAAGTTAATAAAGTGAACACAAGGGAGATGTACCTCCAAATTAGAGCCAGACGGTGAATAACAGAGCAGGAATGTACTTAAAGCCCGGTACCAGCTCGTGACAAGGTCTGTTCTCTGTCTTAGCCCTTGATTTTTGGAAAAGCTTCAGGAGCTATGAGAAAAACTTTCAACCTGACAAGCACTCCAGGGCTGGGAAAAGCTCCTGTTTTAATTCAGCCCAGATGTGATCTCTAATGAAAGCATTATGGTTCTGCAGCTGCAGTGAATGGTATAAGCATTTTTAAAAGAATAAATTATTTTAAAAGATTTTCTTTTCTCCCTCTTACAGTCCTGCTTGACCTGCGCTGGAGTGAAATCTTAAGATACACTATAAAACAATTTATCGTGTCGTGCCTCGTACAGCCCGAGTATTGTACTAAACTTCATGCAAAGGAGAGAGAGGTGAAAAGTCAGGATGTATGTGCTGCATAAATCTGTTTATCATCCTGAGATACATTGCCTCATCCAGCAACTCTCCAAAAGCTAAGTTTCAAGCATATGTGGCATGAAAATATTAAGCCAACCAGAAAACTGATTCTCATGATATAAGATAAATTCTTTACATGGACATTGCTTGCTTATTCATATTTGCATTTTATCACAATCCCCAGCGAGCACACACGCCCAGATATAAACAGCAGGTTTTTTAATTTAAATTTTTAAAAGTAAATATAAAGTGAATATCATTTTTAAAAAGGCAGTGATAAGAATAAGATCTGAGATGGAGGAAATGCACTCGAATAATCTGAGTTACTCCTTCAATATCTCAGAAACATAATATGCCAGAGCACCTAAATGCCAACCTGCCTTCATCTCTACGTGAGAGGGAATCCTCCACTCAATATGATGTCTGTTTTCACCCATAAAATAGAAAAATAGATGAACAATATTTGGGGGGAAATGTGAAATTATGATTATTTTGAAGCATTCTTTGTTTGCCTTGTTTATTGTTTTGGAAATGCTCTAGTTGAGAGGCATCCAGTGGGGACTCAGGGAAGAGCGTTTTACATATTTATAGAAACATTTGCTCACCATATAACATTCCAGCTAAAGAAAAACCTCCATTAAGCCCATAAAATAGTTTCTAAGCTGTTATAGGAAGTTTATTTTCTAAGAGTAACAAGAAAAAAGAAAAAAGAGGGAAGAACCAAATGATTGAAAGGTATTAAATGATTCTGTTTGAGAGCAGGAAATGCAGGTTATTATTTGCTGATGGATTATTCAGAATGAATTTCATCATTCTTGTTACAAATGTGTTTTTTGACACTTTAATTATGAAGGAACTATTCTGAAACACAATATGAGCAGAAGATGCTATAAGTTTAAGTAAAATGCTATTACATCCTCATTTACAAAATTCACAATCACACTGAAATTAAACAGCATTTTTCTTTTGTAGAAAGAAATGCTTATTGCAAAAATGGAATGCATGTGGATCCAGTGACATTTTAATCATTTTATTTTAGACAGTATTTAGAAATAGTGAAAATGGAATGGGGGAAAGCTTTGCAATTTAATGCATATATACAGCACTATGTATATGGCACACTCTTACAGGCCTTAAAAATGGAACCTTTTCTATTACTATTTAGTGGAAAATGATACTCAACTGAAGACTGGTGAGCAGGTAACTGATGTCGGTACCTGAGTACATCTATGCTCCGCTAAGCTCTGTGCACCCAGCTGGTTTTACTTTTCTAGCCTCATGCCCCCAATTCACTAATGAACATCTCGGTTTGTAATTTATTTGGGCACATTTACTCTAGAAAAGCCAGTCAATCAACCCAGTGACCATAATTTAAACAAATAATCTACAAATCATTTTTACAAGCTATGCCTATTAAGCTGTGATGTGTTGATAAATTTAACAGAAAATACAATGTCATGTGAGGGGTTCAAATAAACACACATACCAAATAAAACAAAATCAAGTGTTCATCAGTAACATAGATTCTCAGAGAATTCTCAACCTGAGCTAATGTAAGAAACAGAATCTCTAGAGTGGAAAAATCCCATTCTTACTTTCAGCCAGTGGGGATAGACTACAAAAAACATTGGACCCATGAAGATTGATTTCTCTTATTTTTAGACGTTTCCACCTAAATGAGAGAGTGACTACGTCAAATATTCTCTTCTGTGGGGTTGCGTGGAAACACCTTCAACATCTGGCAAGATCTCTGTAGTCATTGTTTTAAACCGAAGTTGAAGATTACACGTATGGCTTTAGGATAAAAGCACCTGCAGTGTTTGTCTTCAATACATTTCTAGGCCACTCAGGAAATAGGCAAGTTGCAAGAGCACTGCCACTGTTATCACAAGCTGTCCTTTTCTGCATATAAACATGTCTACTGCAACGCATGGTAGTTCTCAAGACAAGCGCAGAGCACCACCAAGGTCTGCATGTCCAAAAAACGCCATTTGAGCGAGTTAATTTTACTTCTACACAAGCTGGGAAAATGTTTGGCCAGGACTTTAATTGCTCAAGAGTTAAAAGTACTTTTTTTTTTTTGCTTCCCTTCTAGGAAAGGACTCCAGCTTAGAGAAAAAGGAAAAGCAAAAAAAAAAAAAAAACTTGAAAAGACTATTCCATTGAGTGAGTTTGGGAACGTGACCTTCTGCAATGTTTATTTTAATTAGACCTCCTTCTCTAAGTATTACACCCCCCAAATGGTAATGCTTTAAAATTCCAACTCCTTGAGGGAGAGGAATATTGAGGTAATCAACTTCCTGCCACCCTCCCAGAAGCAATTCTATAATGGTAATAATAATAAATTATATAATAGTACATTATTAAATATTGTGAAACACATATAGAAGTAATTACCCATTTTACTCAGCCTGCATCTATAGAGACTTTATGTTGAAGCAATGTATATTACCATGATTTATAACATCAATCAGTAAGTACTCAACACAAGTACTGAGTCAATCTCATTTTACAGGTGATCCATTCATGAATTCTCAGTTTTTACCAGTTTTCAAAAGCTGGCTTTTAATATTTAACACATATATGAGCAAACGTATACCCTCATAAAAATCAGTTATATGATCAAGCAACTATTGAGATTGCAAAAAATATATTTATATCACATATTTTTTTAATTTTAAAAAGAAAACTTTTTATCTTTGGAGATTAAAAAAAACCTAGTATTCTTCTTTTGTTGTTTGTTTTTTAACAAAAGAAAGTATAATTTCAAGCTGCTATGCCTCTTTAATCCCTTTTGTATGACTGGAAATTAGTGATGCATATGGTTCTGAAATTCAAATATAATGCAAAAGACTTTCTACATTTCAATCATTTGAATTCATATTTAATGTATTGAAAAATTAACATAAATGGAATATTTCCAAAAATGTACATATCATACGTGGAAATAGCATGAAAAATTCAATCTTCTTGGCTTTGTCTTACATTACTAAAGCTGGTTCCGGAGAGTTTGACTGTGGCAAGACAACAGTATTTTTATCCACTTCAAAGAGGCATGAAGGCCATCCTGCTTATTCCTACATTTTTCCTGTGCCATTTTCATAGAAGATACCCTCATTTAGCAGCTACACCTCCACTGTGCAATACGCAGAGAAACATAATTAAATTTAATAGAAGCTGCCCCTGTTTTGAAGACACACTTGATTTAGAGCCACTCACAATTTAAAGCTGCAGGGAGACGTAATTAAATTTTATAGAAGCCACGGCTTTTAAATGAAGACACATGATCTATGTGCATGTGTGAACATACACACACATGCAGTAAAAATGAGACATTTAAAAAGTTATTCTTCTGTAATTATTTATATTATGATTCAAAATATAAGACATTATTGCTCAAATTATATGAAGGTTATTTTTATTCATATCATAGGTATAACTGTAAGAATATACCAAGATAAACATTATTGTAGTAATACAATGGTACTTTATTGACTAAATTGATAAATAGTAAACAATATACAGTTAACTATTAATGTCATCTCTTTTTCATCTGGCTCTATGTATTTATGACAATGACATCAATGGAGAAAATGCTCTAGTCATGTATGTGCTGTTTTTTGCTGCCTGGGCACCAAAAGACTTACTAAAATGATGTAATGCTATTTAAAGTAATCTAAGAATGAAATTTACACGTTTGCATGTGTACAGGATACATAAGTCATCTCAAGTTGAAAAGTATTTTATATGCTTTTACTATATTTGCATATGTAGTATTTATTAATGCATCTAAGAATTCTAATCTGTAGGAGGAATCAAGATATAAATCTATCCTAAAGCATCTTCTACCCTCCAACTTTTGATTTCTTCTTTAGGGTTATCTATCCACTGTTAATATTAATTTATGTGCTCAAATTTGATCATTTTTTAAACTTTTACTTAAAGGGTAAAAGATATAAATTAAGACTCCTAAAGCCATTAAGTAAATGTCTTATGTGAAGAAAAAAAAAAGCTCCTTTGTAGATTAAATCTTTGAAGAAGACCCTGTGAAAACTCTTCAGACTGGCTTTGTTCCTTTAATGTCTGTTTAATGCCTTGGAGAAGATATCTTCTGCTTTGACCCCCTTGAACCTCAGAGACTAGCTCAATAAACCACAGAAAGACCAAAAGTTTCAGAAAGAATGGTCTTTAAAACAAAAAAAACCTTCCTCAGGGCTATAACCTCAGTGTGAGAATAAGCCCAAGGAGGGAGGGAAGATCTCCTATCTTTGCCACCATTAATTATCCATTTAGTAATCTACTTCTGCCATAAATGTTCTACTTTCCTAATAGGACCCTTCTTTCCCATGCCTCAAGCCAAGGATCATCAACCCAACTCCAACTCCCACCCACCCTAAAAAATCCCTCCTTTGTTGTTCAAGATTATTAAGCTAGGTAAACTGTGTAACCAGTTTTTAAAGCAAACAATTAGATCTTTGTTTTTACTCTGAAGCTCCTTTGGGGCCCATATAATGAACTGTGTGAAGTAAGAAGTGTGGGAATTTCTGTATTGGCTTAAATGTGTAGCATACTCTTTTTTATTTACAGTTATTCTGCAGTTAAGAAACAATACCAATTCTTTATATTACAAGTCTTAAATTTCTTTCCTTCACTCCCTATACTTTGTAGAATCATTGCAAGTTATATTCCATAATATCACTGGTTATATTTCAAGCCACAGAGAATATTCAGAAAAGAACTGATTAAAAACAAATCATACAAATTGAACTTCAACATTTTTTTTTTCTTTTGTGGAAAGTAGTCAGTGTAGTAGTTATCAAACTGTCCAGCTGCTTTACTAATGTCCTCACACAGCATTCACCAGTGTGTGTGCTGTTTCATGAATGAAGATATCATAAAAATGTCAACAGTTGTTATGTATGGGTAATGGGATAATGAGTGACACTGTTGTTGTTCCTGTATTCTCTATTTTGAAATTTTTCCTAATAAGTATTTATCATATTTATTAGCATAAAATAATATTTATTTTATATATTTATTATATAAATTCTATTTATATTATTGAAGTATATTTAAAGATAAATGGCATTTGATTAATTCTTCAAACTGAAATAAATAGAATTATTTTATATAAAGTAGTTTCATAAGAAGCTCCCCGTCTGTTCTTTGGAGGGGAAGCGGGAATGGGGAATGAAAGCTGTCACCCATCACAGTGTCTGGTTCATTATGTGAGGTGACTGTTTGGATGACTTATTTCCTTCTATCATTTTTTTCCATGTATCAGTTAAAAGAAAATCACTATCAGCCTAAATACTGGATAGTCTTCTACAACAAGCTTTTTAAAAAAACAAAAAAAAAAACAAAAAAAAAAACTTAAGTTCCTTTTCTATTTAAACGTAAACTTCTAGACCAAATTTTAATTGAAAACTCTTATCTAGCCTTTATTAATTCTCTAATTGGTTTTTGAATATCAAAATCTTACATCTCATATTTGGGACTTTCATGACTGAGTCAAGATTTATTAACTTTTATTTGCTAAAATGTCTAATTAAAGTTAAAATTCTACTTAAAAGAAATAAAAAACAGAAAATTGATCTTGCTAACAGAAACAGGATTCATGACTGGTTTAATTCCAGTCTTTTTATCCTTGAACCTTAACCAGAATTGATTTGTTTTTTATTTATGCTGTTATTTTTGTTTTTTTTCCTCTTGATGAGCTGTTTAGTAAAGTGGTTAAGTCAAAGGTTTGTATTCACACTGCCCTGGCTTTAAGTCCCAGTTTCTTCTCCCATTCAGTAAATTTTGATTGAGTGTCTAATTTGTGCTAAGCATTGTATGACCTTGGAACTCAATTCAGTTGCATTTCTTCATCTGTAAAATACAGATAAAATATAACTCATGAGGTTATTGTGAAGATTAAGTCAGATGATCTAGAAAAGGGTTTAGTACAGCATGTGCCACACAATAAACATAGAAATTATTATTGAGTAGCATCTGTTTATATGGATATATTTATAAACTGCTGCACATAGATTTATGTATATATTTTGTTATTGTTAAGCATACAACAGGACTGTTGATGAGATTTTTACAGGCAGCATGTGAAAGTCAATTGAACTAGATCCCTCTTCTTCAAAGACAAATTCAAGTTCTTTTCTAAATTCTAGGACTAGCCTCTGTGATTATCAAGAGTCACAACATAAGAATCTTTATAAATTTATTGAGGCTAGGAAGCCTATTTTATTCTGCTATTTTCTTCACCAACATAGTGCCTGTCACCAAATTGGTGCTAAATAAGGTTTATTGAATTAAAAGCTAAAGTAGCAGAAAACACTGATATTAATTTGAGTCTCTCTTGTTCTGATGACAGACAGAATGATATATCAAAGACACTAATGTTCTTGAAAATAAATAACCCATAGAGTTACACATGTGCTGAGTATTATAAGTAAAAAAGATTTTAAATAAGATTTAAAATAATAAGGTTAGCAGATGTAAAGGTGATTACTCTGAAAAGGTAAATATCAAATAGAGCTTGCTGAAAAACGAATTTTAAGAATGAAGACTTCCATAAGCATCCAGGAAGAAAAAAAAAAAAAAAACAGCTCACATATAACAGAAGAAAACTGATGTAGATTTCCAAATTCTCCACAATATTTAATGTCAGAAATAATAGTACAACTTCTTTAGAGTACCTAAGTGCAAAAGGATGGAGCAGAAAAATTTTATACCCAGCCAAGTTGTCGTGGGAGACAATCTCAAATAATCACAAAATATGCCACTAAAAAAATTTTCATGAAAAACAAATCTCTCATATGTTGTTCACTTTACCAAGAGACACTGAAATAGAGAATTCGAAAATGAGCATGATTTAGCTTTAGAAGAAAAATTAGAAGCTTTTAAATATACTATTATAGCTAAATAATTTTTGATAAATGTGGTTATAAAATATAAGTCAAAGCCTTTAACAAAAACTCTTCCTAGAAAGTATTTAATTTATAATAAAATTCATCAATGATAAGATCAAGTTCCACATGACATTAACAAGAGTTGTACATAAGAATTTCTCTTGAGAGCACCATCATTGTTATGTTTTTTTCTCTTTTTCCTGTTGTTTTTCTTCATTAAATTCTCTGCAAGTGAAATATCTTACCTATTTAAATAAAATACATATAATATAATAATAAATGAACATATTTATCACCTTATCTCATATACTTTTGTATGAAATGTTAGTATCTATTATTAGAAGGATTAGTATAATGTGTTATTTAAATAAATATAATGCAGGGTGCCTGGGTGGCTCAGTGGGTTAAAGCCTCTGCCTTCGGGTCGGGTCATGGTCCCAGGGTCCTGGGATTGAGCCCTGCATCGGGCTCTCTGTTCAGCTCTCTGCTCAGCTCTCTGCCTGCCTCTCTGCCTACTTGTGATTTCTGTCTGTCAAATAAATAAATAAAATCTTTAAAAAAATAAAAATAAAAATAAATAAATAAATAAATATAATGCAAACCACCTGAAGGACATCATTCTTCCCTCATTTACATATGATGAATTGACAGCTCAGTTCTGACTACTTATAATTACCTAGTCTTGGAATTTTTCAGTCTCATCTCTGGCTATCAATGGGTGGGATCTATCCCTCTTCCACTTTGTCTGCCTTCTCTGTCAATTATGATACTTCCCAAAGCTTGGCAAAGTTTTAATGCATTTTACATGGTAGTCCCTTGCTGTTGTCAAATTCATAACCCTGATCATTATTCCCATTGACCTTGGTTGTGGCTCATACGCTTTGTACATAAGTCCCTTATGGTAACTATTTAATATAAGATTTCTTTATCATTTACAAACCTACAAACCCTATTTTCTTCATAATCACAGTAAGTTGTTTTTTTAAACAACATTTAAAATCATTATTTTTTTATCATTTTTCCTGGTGAAGAATTGAGAAAATGTAAAAGAAATTTTTATAAAGATTTATTTTATGAATGTTGATTTTTGAATGAAAAATGGAGGCAGGGGGACAAACATTTAAAATGAAGTCATTGAAAAAGCAAAGAATGTTATAAAATTCCAGTTTAGAATAGCACCTGCTTAATAGCTTCTGATATAGTCTCCCTATAATGCCCTTTAAAATATTATGAAGATGCAAGGATTTTTTGATAATTAGCACTATCACCCCAAATTAAAACATGTGGACAACCTTTGGCCTGAATCAAGAAAATATTTCATCAAAAATAAATATGGGGCAGGTGGAATATGGAAAATTTCATAATAGGTACCTCATGTTTTAGCTCATTAAAAAAAAAAAAAAAAGAGGTGGAAAACAATGGAAGGTTGTCTTGGGATTCTCCTATTTTGAGAGTGTAGGAAGGAACTGTCAAGCCTTATAACCTGTGTCTTTCATTCAAAGTTCAGAGCATTAACAGCCCCAGATCTGGTCACTGATCCCTTTTTTCACTAGTCCTATTTTTTATAAGATATACATTGCATTATTCCCCCTTTACTTGTTTTTATCCCTTCAGACATGGCATCTTCCAGAATAAAACAGGACAGTAATAGGAATAGAGTGGTAGGAACACCTTACAATCATGGAAAACCTGAAGATGGGGTAGAGAGCATGTTTCCATCAGAAGGATCAAAAGTTCTGAGATGGATATGTGCATGGCATTTTTTTTAAAAAAAAAAAAAAGCTTATCTAGCTGGAGCATGGGGGACAGCAGAGGAATGGAGGGAGGTGAGGTCAAAGATACAGGCTGTGTAAGAAGTTTTACTCCAATTACCAAACACTGCAATAAGAGGGTATAACCATGGGAATGATACAAATTCGTTTATGCTTTTCTAAGGTCAATCTCACTATAGGACAGAAGATAGTGGGGAAAAAGGGGGGGGACACCCAAAGTAAAGGCAAGGAGGCCAGATAGAAGGCATAATCAAAATCACAATAAATACCTTGAGAGAATGATGATTTTGTATGCATGTGATATGACATCCCTAGCAGACTCTCAGAACCAAGAGTGGAACTGAAGAAGTAGGCAACAGAGTTTAGAGTGTCCTTAAATGGGTTGGTTGCGGGGGGGCAGGGAGCACAGTCAGGATCTTGATATGGCAACTCACTAGTCCACAATCTGAGCTGAGTAAGGGAGGTATGAGAAAGAGCTGAGATGAAGATCAATAACAAAAATAATTTTGTCTGGCAAGGCCTCTTATGATTAATTGTTTTCATTTACTTGTTTAGTTGACTTCTGCTGTATAACAGATTACTTCAAAACTCAGTAGATCAAAATACCAATCATTTATTCTCATTCGTGTCTCTGCTGTTAGGCTGGGGCTAACTGATGTGGGCTGGTCTCAGCTGGGCTTAACTTTACACTACAAGTTAAATCTCTCATAGTCATGAGTTAGTTGAGACATACGGCCATGACAGGACAAGCAGAGACATCTAATGCCTATTTATGGCCTAGACAAACTGGGAACATGTCATTTCTGTCCAAATTCCATTATCCAAAACAAATCACATGATCAAACCTATTATCTTGGTCCATTTGGGCTGCTACAATAAAAATACCATAAATTGGGTGCTCATAAACAAAAAGCATTTATTTCTCGCAGTTCTAGAGACTAGGAAGTCCAGGATTCAGTGTCTAATGAGAGCCTACTTCCTCAATGATGGTTGTCTTCCCATTATAATCTCATATGGCACAAGGGGCAAGGGATCTTCCGCTTCTTTTATAAGGGCACTATTCTCATTTGATAGGACTTTAAGCTCAAGACCTATTCACCTTCCAAATGCTCCACCTTCTAATACCATTACCTTGGGGGCTAGGATTTCAACATATGAATTTGGGGAGGGGGAATGCAAACATTTAGATAACAGCACCCAGTATCAGTTGGATGGGAGTAGAGAAAGAACTGCAAAGTCATATGGCAAAGGCTATGACGGGTGTGCTATTGTACATCACAAAATTCTCCATGCTTAGAAGGATCCCATGATTAGTTTAATGCTTTGCTGTTGCTATCTTGAAATTCTTAATTTTGACAAAGCAGCTACACATTTTCAATTTGCACTAAGTCTTACAGTACCTGGCCCTGGGGGTGGATGCATTAATAAGTGGAGAATATGAACCAATAATAAAATCTACCCCAGGAAGACACGCATATTCTAAAGCATGTGTTTTAAGGCACCAGCTTATTTCTGGTTATAGCTAAAAAGCAGCAAAAATAGAAGAATAATGAAAGTGTTATGCTGACTAATGGAAGGAAGGACAGACTATCAGAGGAAGTGAAAGACACATGCAAAAAACAAAACTGCAAGAAAACAAAAGTGAAATTCTCTTGGAAAGAAGTGTAAAAAGTCAGCAGTGTGGACTGACAGATGAGAGAGGGAAAACAAGAAAATAAGAAAATTCTAGGCAAACTAAGTTGACTATAGTTAACTATGACATTCATTATCAAATTAACTGAAGAAAAAAAATACATTTTTTTTGTTAAACTTAAAATTTTGCTCTCCTGAATTGTATTCGTCTAAAAAGCATAAATTTTTTTATTTTATTTTATTTTATTTAAGATTTTATTTATTTATTTGACAGACAAAGATCACAAGTAGGCAGAGAGGCAGGCAGAGAGAGAGGAGGAAGTAGGCTCTCCGCTGAGCAGAGAGCCCGATGCAGGGCTTGATCCCAGGATCTTGGGATCATGACCTGAGCCGAAGGCAGAGGCTTTAACCCTCTGAGTCACCCAGGTGCCCCAAGATAGTATTTTTAGATAAATTATTAAGTCTGTCAATAACTCCTTAAAGGCAATTATTATAAGATGGTTACAAAACAAAGTTAGCTTTTAATTGGGATAAAAATTACTTCTATTGATAATTTTGGCTGGCAAGATTTCAAATACTATATTAGGTGATGATCATTTGTTTTGTGACAGGATTATAGCCTGTGTCATAAACCATTTTGAAATGTATTACAATATTGAAATTATCAGCTACTTAAAACATCATATTTCAAATGTATTCAAATTTCACATCTGTCTACAAGCTAGCACATCAAGTCTAAATACTATTAAATCACATACTCAATCCCTTATTCACTCTCGGGGTCATTATGTTCATTCTAAGGAAGTTTTTTATGCACCTGCTATGTGTGCAGAAACTTTGGTTCATTGTTTCAATGAGGGTTGTTACCTTAAGCAAAGTATCTTTGAAAACCCCTCAATAAATAGCTTATGGATATGAGTAGTTACTGTTACTATGATTTCTTTTCAAGATAGCACATAAAGGGGCCCCTGGGTGGCTCAGTGGGTTAAAGCCTCTGCCTTCGGCTCAGGTCATGATCCCGGGGTCCTGGGATCAAGCCCTGCATCGGGCTCTCTGCTCAGCAGGGAGCCTGCTTCCTCCTCTCTCTCTGCCTTCCTCTCTGCCTACTTGTGATCTCTGTCTGTCAAATAAATAAATAAAATCTTTAAAAAAAATAGCACATAAATTCCACTAGATGAAGGGTATCAAGAAAAGTTCCTCAAGTCTTAATTCAGAAAGAGGTATAAGAAAGTTGAGGTCTACTTGTCATCTGTACAGATGAGGTAGTCTTTTTCCACAATATTCTGAGGTAACTGGGACTATCAGTACAAATATTTCCAGGAGAAAACAGGTGAAAAAATAAGGTTGTTGAAGAGGGAAATGTAGTTATTAGAAGACATCAGGGGACATATATAAAGGAAAAGATTGGGGGACATGTATAAATGGACACACTTTCATAAAAAAGTATGTTGATAACCAATGAGAGTATAAAATAGGAGTATTCAGCAAATAGAGGAGACTGAACTGATAAGAACAGTGAACTAAATGTACTTTTCAGTCATCTTTGTTGTATGCTGAATACCTACTTTGGGCCCATTTTGTGGGGTTTTCTTGGTAGAAAAATGTAAGCCATTCAGCAATTTATTCCTTTGCCAAACTCACAAAATATTGTTCGCTGTTCTAACATACCCCAATGAATATTCAATAAACATAAGATTGGGCTAAGAGGAAGCTATATATACAGAAAACCCCCTATTTATGCTATCACAATTTTGCATTTTCTCATTTCCTGAGCCATGAAGTTGTCTATGTTGCTAATGTACAGATTTCTTGCCATTTGCTATCATTTCTCAGAAACTGTTAAAACATAATCCCATGTTTGCTGTGAAATTAGCCTTGAAAAGAAAGCTGCCGAAGAGTACATAGCACCTTCTTGAGGAGTACACACCTCTCCAATTCCTACCGCCTTCCCACTTGGGTAGGAAAATATTATATTCCCTTAGTCAGTGAACACACAGGCATTGTTAAACTCTGTGCTAGGCACTATGCTAACTACCAAGGTATGGGACGCACGAGAGACAGCCAACCACACTGCCTCTAGAAAGTTACTAAAGAATTGGGAGCAAAAAGGCATTGCTTTGAATGAGGTTGTAAAAGGCTCACTCTAACTGCCATTTAGAGAATAGACTGAGAGGCACAGGGTAGGCAGACCAGGAGAAGGAGCCAGAGTGAGGACAGAGAATCCTCTCAGGGCTACTGTGACAGTCCAGAGTTAGAAGAGTAGCTTCGACTAGGGCATTACTAGTGAAAATTACATGAAGTAGTCAGATTCAAGATCAATATTAGAAAGGCATCAAGGATGGTGGTAATACGGTGTTTTGGTTGGTTTGAGAATGAATGACATCATTTGTTGAGATGGGGAATATTAAAATAGGGGGAATGTTCTGGGAGGATTAGTAAATCAGGAAGTTTGAGATGTCTATGAGAAGTCCAAGTGGAGATGCTAGGCAGGTGGGGAAGAGGTGGAGCTGGACATTAGCTTTAAGTATCACCAGCACATAGATGGTATTTAAACCCATGAGACAGGATGAGATCACCAAGCAGGTAATTTACATAGGGAAGAGCTGTAGTGGCAAGATATATCACTCCCCCATAATAACTTGGTTTCCACCTCGTGGGTGGAGCCCAGTGATATTGACCACTGGTTATTTCCTGGAACTCACAAAGGATTCCACCTGCTGGCATCTTGCTAGACTGAGTGTCCGCTATGTTTCTCCCTTCACTGGCCTTTTCTGAGCATAAATACAACTTCTTCCTTTACTTTCTGAGCCAATGGCACCAGTAACACATTATAGCTGTGTATTAAGAGGATCGACAAACCCGGAACCTATCACAAGGAAATTTTGTTACAGAGAAGACAGATTTAAAAATCAGCATCTACCGTCACTGCGTCCAAGGAACATGAACTCAGCTGAGTCTCCTGGACCCTTCCTCCCTCCTGAGCTCAGGTAACAGGCATTGCTGTCTGCTGGATTCTACCAAACCCCAGTCCCCTCTCTTTCCATTCCCAGCTGCAGTACCTGTGCCTTCCTCATCACCAAGAAGGCCTTTATTTTATTTTTTTTATCACACAATTTCATCCTGCTTTTTCTTAACTTCCTTGATCTTATACCAGTATACTCAAAAGTTTTAGTAAAATGTTTTCCCAAACAAAAGAGCAGGTTTTTTCCTATTAAAAAATTCTGCTAGTCCATAGAATGTGAAAAACACTATGTTTTTTAAAGTGACATCTTCCATTTTTCTTTTTTTTCTAATTGTATTCATATTACATATGATTTATATATCACACTCCCAAGTAGAAGATTCCTAAACTTCTCTTATTTGTGTTTAGGTCTGGTGCTTGAAAAAGTTCTGCCAGTTGCCTGACAGAAGTCAAGTTTAGCAAAAATGTTAGATTTAAATTTGTAATAAGCGAAATATTGTACATGGCAAAATCACATAGAGAATATTCTAACAGATTTTTTTAAATTTATAGCTTTTCCTATTACTAATAGGAAATGCTATTACTAATATGTTGCTACAAAAGTGAAATAGAAATGACTGACTGAAATGTAGAAACAGGAAATTACTGGAAAGCCAGTAATAGAATTTTGGAAACAACCCAGCTTAGGAGCTGGATAGCACCATGTCTGATCTTAACCTCTTCTGATTTCTAGCTGTGTAGCCCTGAGATGCCCATCCAACTGACCCTCAGCTTCTCATCCGCAAAAGACAGGTTCATTCTGAAGATAGAGAAAATATTTATAAATATCTGCTATATAATAGGCACTAAATCCCAATTATTACCTGAGATGTTCAGCGTCTACATTTTTGTTAGTACTACGGAGGATGGTCTAGCCACTGGGCTAGTTGGGTAGAGCCACAGACCTTTTACATAAACTCTGACCCTGGAAAATGCAAGAGAACATTCCCTGGGTTGCCCATCTCACTTGTCAGCTATTAAACTTGACTCCCATCTGCCATGTCAAAGTCACAGGGCTCCTGCTCTTCTTGGCAGTGAGCCCTGCGCTGTCAGCAATTGCTGACAGGTGAGACCCACTGGCCCAAGATCAGAAAGCTTGCTTGCATTGCAAAAGGACCCACCTCACCTGTCAGCTGTCACAGTCACTCTTTTTACACTGCTCCACTCCAGGAAAGTTGATCTCTTGTTCAGGAGAATAACAGTCTGGAGTTACGAAGTACAAATGAAGTGATGGCTGTGTGTTTATTAGACTGTATGTGGTGTTTCTTAGAACTGGTTTGCTTTTGATGAGTACCATCAGAAATGGCTTCTTCCATGGCACTTTGGAGTCACACCTGAAGGTTGCAAGGCCGACTGCCTGGCTGAAAAAATGGAATTTGTTTCTGAAAAGAGCCCAAATTCATCAGTGGATCCCACCTGTCAGGTGGCAGGCCAGGCTCAGGGTATGGCTGCCGTGGCAACATGGTGGGTCCCACCTGTCACCTGGGCTCCCAGCCAGTGTTTCTGAGTTTAGAGACTCAGGTCTAAACATGAAATACTGAGCTGCATAATATCCGTGGTCTGCCATGAGCAGCCAACTGAATGAAAGCATCTTTAAAACATAGTAAATAATGTTAAAGAACCACAACTTGCCCCATCCCTACCCCGTAAGCATAATAAGCACCATCTTAATTCTACTAGACTATAGATTATAAGAAACCTGACGATTGCATCTTTTTTTAAAAAAGATTTTATTTATTTGACAGAGAGAGACACAGCAAGAAAGGGAACACAAGTAGAGGGAGTGGGAGAGGGAAAAGCAAACTCCATTGAGCAGAAAGCCCAACGCAGGGCTCGACCCTGGGATCAGGATCTGAGCCAAAGGCAGACACTTAACCAACTGAGCCACCCAGGCAACCTGACAACTGCATGTTTTCTGCCACTAGGCTTACATACAATGCACATACTTTTTATTTTGGGTCCAAAAAAAAAAATGTTGCTTCACAGAAAAGATCTTTTAAATACCAACTACTTAAAATCAGAAAGAAAATAACAATCACAAAATTTTGGAGTGACAAAAACAAAAACAACAAAAAGAGGAACAATAGCATCAACTTAAAAATATACAATTTTATTGTCACAGTACTTCATGGTCCTAAAATATAAAAAATTAGAGTAGGATAAAGGGGAACACTTAAGTTTAACTCTTTCCCCTATTATTTCCAAGCTCCCCTTGACACAGCTTTCTATCATTCACACTTTTACTCATTGCTGTCTTTCCCTGCTGGGTTTTCACCTCAGCCAGAGTTTGCTGTTTGTCTAGCTCACCATAATATCACCACTGTTGAATTCAGTGGCACAGGTAGGCATTAAATACATTTGTGGAATGACTGGATATTTATACTCTCTCATTGAAAGTCAGTCCTCTTTTGGCACTGGATTGAGAACCTGAAATGTAGAACTCTTTTTAATCAAGAACACTAAGTGCCTGTACTTAGTCTCATTAGTAAACTCCATCTTGTGTTGGCTGCCATCCAGCTTCCATCAAAAAGACAGTTAAGAAAAATCGTATTTGAAAAAGTGTCTAAGGCAGTGTTTCCTAACTTGAATTATGCTATCAACTGCAAACTCAAAATTTTTTACAACAAACAATTTAGGAAACAAAGAGGGAAGCAACCAAGTTACCGAGGATGACGTTAAGAGGAGAAATGACCATTAATGGATGAGACTTTTGAGGTTAAGAGGAGAAATGACCATTAAGGGACAAGACTTTTCTTGCTAGA
This sequence comes from Meles meles, assembly GCF_922984935.1. Classification (NCBI taxonomy): domain Eukaryota; kingdom Metazoa; phylum Chordata; class Mammalia; order Carnivora; family Mustelidae; genus Meles; species Meles meles. The sequence goes on along the minus strand of NC_060066.1, from coordinate 43,857,708 downwards.
ACTGGGTCTGTGGTTGGGAAATAAGTTCGCGTCATCTGTTCTTAACCCCAGGCAGGCAGAGATTCTAGAAAAGTGTGAGATATATCACTGGCAATTCATTACTAGTAAGAAATAAGTGGATAATGTAAATATATTCCTTTTAATATAAACTAAAGGTAACTGAAGGCCAATATTGTCACTCACACATATTTTTAAATTCTTTCTTGGATAGCAAAGAAAGGCAAGGCATTTTAGCAATATTCCTACATATGCATTTCTGCCACACTAAAAATGTGTCACACTTATTGAAGGCAACCTTCATGTGCATGATAGCAAAAAGTGGTGAAGGATGATTGGTCTAAAAAGGTATTTAATAATTTTGTCTTTATCAGACTAAGACATCATAGGAAAACAATATGAATGACATTAGTTCCCCTTGGTGAAAATATTTGTACAGGGTATGTAAATCCTTTTCCTTTCTTATGGGTTAATAAAATTGGTGCTTGTCTTCTAATACACATTAATTTTAGATTGGGTGTTGTTTTATGATTCCATCCCATTCCTCTGTGGTGTATTGGCTATAACTCTTTGTTTTGTTATCAGTAGTTCCTTTCAGGATTATAGTATATGTCTTTATCACTCCACTTTCACATGATACTATAATGTTTCACCAATGGCATGAGGACCTGACAGTAGTATGCTTCCATTTCTTCCTTCCTGACCTATGTATTAGTGTTGTCACCTATTTCAGTTCCATGTGTGTTATAATACTCTACTACTTTTTGTTTTTGCTTAGTCAATTTTCTTTGAAAGAAATTCAAATAATAAGAAAATAACCTTGTACATTAACCCAAAGTAGCCATCATTTCCAATGCTCTCCATTCCTTTGTGCGGGTACATATTTACTTCTGGTACATTTTTCTTCTGCCTGAATGGCTTCCTTCAACATTCCTCACAATATGTGTTTGCTGGTGATGAATTCTTTTGGCATTTGTATGTTTGAAAGTCTTCATTTATTTTCATTTTAAAGATATCTTCCTGGATAGAGAATTTTATGTTAACAGGTTTTTTTTTTCTCTTTCTCTTTTAGTATCTTAAAGAGGGTGCTACACTCTCTTCTCATTTGTGCTGCTTCCAGTGAGAAATCTGCTGTCATCCTTACCTTTTTTTTCTTTTCTTGATTCCTCCCAGGATTTTTCTCTTCATTGCTGTTTTTAAGCAATTTAATTATGATAGGTTTGGTACAGTTTTCCTCATTTCTAATACTTACAGTTTATTGAACTTCTTAGATCTGTGGGTTTATAATTTTCACCAAATTTGGACATTTGGGGCCATTATTTCTTGAACTTTTTTTTCTGCCTTTCCCCATAGACACTTCATAATAAATAATGATGTGTTTATTCTTAGGGCACTTTGGAGTTTTCCCAATTCTCTCTGATACTATCTTCATTTATTTTGTCTTTTTCTCTCTGTGTGTTTTATTTCAAGTACTTTCTATTGCTATCTTCAAGTTCACTAATCTTTCCCTTATTAACATCTAATTGATATTATTTCTATCCAGTGTGGTTTTTTAATCCCATAAATTATCATTTTAATCTGTAGAACAAGGATTTGGGTCCTTTTTATATCTCTAGTTGTTTGAAAATATGAAACACCCTTATACGTTTTAATGTGCTTGTGAATTCTAACATCTGTGTCAGTTCTGGGTCAATATTTGATTGATTTTTCTTCTCATTATGGGTTTTCTTTTCCTACTTCTTTGAATGCTTATGATTTTTATTGGATGCCTTGATGGGTAACTATGTATTGCTATAAATATTCTTGAGCTTTTTTCTAGGACAAGTGAAGTTACTCAGAAACAGTACAATAATTCCAGGTCTTGTTTGTAAGATTTGTTAGATTAGACCAAAACAGTTTTTGTTAATTATTTGGTTAATTACTCCTTAGGGTTGATACCAGACTTTCAGTCCTCTCCTCAATGAACTATAGACTGAGTTTTTCTAGTCTGACCACTGGAAAAAAAAAAAAAGGCACTATTCCCTAGCCTGTGTGAGCTCCCTGTTCTGTTCCTTCTAATACTTTTGAGTGGTTCTCTCCTCATCTATAGGTAGCTTCCTCACATGAGTGCACTTCAGCACTCAGTTGAATACTTAAAGGGGAGTCTCTGAAATCTGGAGTTCTCTATCTGTGTACTTCTCTCCTCTTTCCTGAAAACCTAGCTGCTTCAATCTCTCTGGAATCTCAATTTTTCTCCTCAAATCAGGGAGTATGCAAGGCTGTGCTTGGGTTTCTTTCTCTGTGATGTGTCCTGGAACCTTTCTCAAAGTAATAATCTGGGATGATTTTAGGGTTCACTTGACTTGTTTCTTATTAGAGAATACTATCCTTTGTTGCCCGATAGCCAATGTTTTAAAACCATTGTTTCCTGTATTTTGTCTGGTTTTCTGGTTGTATGAATCAGTATGGTAAATTTGGTCTCTGTTATCCCATCACTGTCAGAAGCATAAGTCTTCCTTATCTAAATACATTAGTTATCTAAATAATAAGAATAATGGTTATTATTCTTATTATTTAATTAAAACTTACTCTTCTCTAAAAAAGGAACTAAATCATCTAAAAACATTAGTTTTAAGTGTCTATTGTTTGATTTGTGTCTCAATATATTTAGTTTTTCTTTCTGGGAGGAAAATGCTTTTTTCTAGCTTTCTGAAAAACTGAAATGATTGCTGGTTCTATATGAAATGACAGTAATTCCTTCTGAAAGGCTCCCTGCTTCTTGAGGAAGAGTTTATGGAATCTGTTTATAAGTTTTTGTAGCTAAGATGTAAAGATTTCAGAAGTTGTCTAAGTCACTGGATCTCTTATATTGAAAATAACTGGTTTCTCCCTAAAAAGTTTTTGTGTCACAGGAAATTCCCCTAAAAAATTAAGTGTATAGTGGGCCTCAATATATGTGACAACTTGGGACTTAATGAAGTATTGTGGAAAACTCTTTCTAAAATTATTGATTGTATTGACTTTTACAGCTTTGTTCCTACTTTTGATAGTTCTTTTGGAAAGCTCTACTCAATTCTTCAAGACTCCAATTAAATGAAGTTTCTTCTTACAGCTCTTCCAGACACATGTCAATCCCACCTTCTGTTGCTCTCATCGCATTCTGTAAAATAGCATCACTAGCAGGGCTATATGGTAATTATTTATTGTGAAGTCTCTTTCCACTGATAAGGTGTGTTCTTTCATGACATGGCCCTATTATTCATATTTATAGTGGTACTTCTCATTCACCCTTACTATTGAAAGGTGATAAATATTTGAGAAACCAAATAACACACATAAGACATTTATGAATGGGGATAAGAAAATAATGTGATAGGAGCCATGACTAGAGAGTAGTGAGAAGGAAAGTTGGATTAATAGTGGGTCATATTAGGAAGGATGGAAAAGTTAGTATAAGCAGCAGGAGATGAAATCATTGAGTTACTGAATACTATTTAATAAGGAAGACCAAACAAGCTGTATAAAACAATGCCACAAGGTCTTCCTTCCAATAAAAACCATAAACTTATCATCTTAAAAGTTTCTCACAAATACTTGAAGCAAATCACAAAATAAAAAAAATACTGTAGAATACTCCCCTTCTCAATTCTCCCTCTTTCTCATTGTCTTCCTCTCCCTGTCTTATATCTTAAGGATATTTTCTAAAGCTATTTTTAGAATCATCCATGTAAATTTTCAGTTTTGGCACTGAATACTGTAATTCTTTCAGAAACACTTAATACTTTACCCCCATGATATAGACATTTCAGGTTCAGGTATCTGGTAAAAAATCTGAAATAGGGGCGTCTGGGTGGCTCAGTGGGTTAAGCCTCTGCCTTCGGCTCAGGTCATGATCTCAGGGTCCTGGAATCGAGCCCCACATCGGGCTCTCTGCTCCGCGGGGAGCCTGCTTCCTCCTCTCTCTCTGCCTCCCTCTGCCTACTTGTGATCTCTCTCTGTGTCAAATAAATAAATAAATAAATAATCTGAAATATTTTAAAATAGTATCAGATCACCAGCAGACTGGAAGAATTTGAAACAGAGAGTGAATGCTTTATAAGACTCAAAATGTCCAAATCAGGATACTGAGATAATAAGGTCAGTACATACATCAGGCAGCCTGAGTTCAAAGAAATTTATTTCAAAAATACTTCTCATTTATTGCAATATAGTAATGAAGTTGTGCTACATTCAAAATAATGACCTTGTGTGATGGACTATTATGAAATGAAATTTAAAGCTAACACAAAAATAAAATCCAGGGCAGTACAAAAACAAAAGGAAGTTTCTAATTTGGAAGCACCCTGTGGAAGTGACACAGTTTGATTCCTAAGTCACTACTTGGAGCCTCTTGCTTCACTGAACTCCTGCTGCTTCATAGAATGTCTCACTGTGATCATACTGCCACTTTGTATTAAATATGCTTATCACATAACATCTATTCCCTCTTCCCCTCCTTCATTCTTTCTTTCCTTCTTTCCTTTCATTCTTCCCTTTAACTTATATTGCTGCACTACTATGTGGTAAGGATATAGAGGTTAAAAGACACTTCTTTCTTTGTTCAAAGAGAGGAAGGATGGCCATATAAACAAAGTAAATCTGGTGATATAAGTTGGATAAAAATGTCTGTATGAAAGTTATTTTCCTTTGATCTCCCCTTTCATACAACCACAGACGGCGGACCCCAAATTATACTTCTCTGACTCCTTTGCCAAATTAGTGAAAAACTAAATATAAACACCTTATAATAATGTGTGCTATGACTTGTAATATTTTCTTTGCACACCCAATACATCATTTTGCACCAGTGCTCTAAATCATACCCTATTTATAGGTCAGTTGGGGCAATTTATTCATCTCTCTACATCTCCAATGCCTCAGTTAAAATATAATATACAACTCTGTTGTAGTTTGGGGCCCCAACAATGTATTCCTCATTTTCTTCAAGGCCTAATGATAAGGAATAAAACAGGGAACTAACTACAGTTCAAAGTCTCAGCCTATAGGGATGTCTTATTACTCCCAGAGTATAAGGATTCATGGAAAGATGGATGGGGGATGTAACTACTAACAGGTCTTCATGGCTGTCTCCTATCCTCCCCACCTCTCCTGAGTCTAGACTTTAGCAGCCCTCCATGGGGAAGAGCAGCTTCAGAGGGCATGTTCCATATCTGCTGCTTGCAGAATCCATCTGCTTCACAATGATGAGCAGTGATTCTCACCAACTGCTCCTCAAGGAAGAAGGCACCAAGGAGCCCAAGACGGAACACAGTGGGTCCTGGAATCTGCCCTGGGTCCGTTACTTTGAGGGCAGAGGGAGCTGAGGAAGAACCCCATCTTTCTCACTCATTTAAACAAGCAGCTCAAGAGAACCAAGAAAGAGTCTCTCCCACCACTGAGGGGTGACAGGGTGGTATATAGGCTGTGACCCACTGATTGCCTAACAGTGTTATTATCTATTGGGAGGAGCAAGCATGCTGTAGAGAAAATAAAGCCAGAAATGCTCCCTTCAAAATTCCCCAAATTGGCAGAAAATCTGAAAAGACCTCTCTATGGAAATACAAAGATAATGAATAAAGATTCATCTCTAAAAAACCTATTTGGCAGGACTGGTAAAAATAATTACTTGAAGTACATAAGGAAAGCAACTAAATATGACCATACACATAGTAGGTATTCCATTAAATTAGTTTGAAAAGCAAGAATAGTCCCATATTGTCTGAACTCCAATGGGAAGAAGTTGCCAGTAATTACTAATAACGGCCAATTCTCAACAAGCACTTTAGTCATTCTTTATATAGTATTGCTATTATTAAGTACCTAACAAGGTTTGTTGGCATAGAACAATGCATTGCCTCAAATTGAAAATAGGCAGTAGTTCAATAGAAAAATTTATAGGCAGTGTAGAACCCCCTTAAATTGAATTAGATTCTTAAATATAGTACTTATAGTACCATTGATGTAAGCTTTTTTAAAGCATTAGGGGAATCAAACAAACAAAGTCTATATTTTTGCATAGGGTGTTTTATGTTCAATGCTGCAATATTTATGTTTGGCACTATTCACTCCATGAGAAAATATAGGCTGTGTGTCTTTCATTTGCTTGATAGTTCTGACTCGCTGATACCCAAGGGCTTACTACACCCACAGATTTTGTCACAATACTTATATTCTAAAAAAGGATTTTCACCATTCAAAAGCAAGCCAAGTCTAATTTTGTAATTATTATATACTGTAAGATGTTATTATTTAGTATGTGTGAAGTACCTAAAAGATCTATCATCAGTGAATATGACATAACATAATCTATTCTACACAGTAAAATTGCTTGCCAGGATCTGTTTCATTTCCAACTGATGGCCAATTTAGAGTCTTATTTCTTTTTTTCTTTTCTCTGTTTTCTTAGTCTGTTATTAAATTTACTATCAAAGCAATCAAGAGAAAATCATCCAGTTCTCCTACACCTATTTAGAACAAATAGACTTAGACTTCATCACTTTGATGAATGTTTTGTTTATGAACTATTTGAATATTCTTTTCTTTGAGGAATTCTGTTAATGCAGGTCCTGAAATAACAATACTGAAGATCAACTCAGCAGTATTATTTCCCAGGGCCATGTCATATACCAATTTTTCTTTCAAAAATAGCAAAAGATGAGAACTTTATCTTGTTTTTGGTTGGAAGAGCTTCTAATGTTTATCAGTTGGGAAGTCAGAGATGATAAAGAAAGACTACTGCATGGAGGAGACTATAACAAAGATACACTGCCCAAAAATCAGAGCCTAAGGAAAAACTAGATGGTTCAAGGCTTTTGGAAAGGAAGAACCTGTATTAGAGTTTTTTTCCACCAGACTGTGTTAGCATTTGCTTACCTGGGGACGATGCCACTTAAAAGTAGTAGAACAGCAGTAGCCACAGTCGCCAAACTGTGGAAAGAACCAAGATGCCCTTCAACAGATGAATGGATAAAGAAATTATGGTCCACATATAATGGAGCATTATGCCTCCATCAGAAAGGATGAATACTCAACTTTTATATCAACATGGATGTGACTGGAAGAGATTATGCTGAGTGAAATAAGTCAAGCAGAGAGAGTCAATTATCATATGGTTTCACTTACTTGTGGAGCATAAGGAATAACATGGAGGACATTGGGAGATGGAGAGGAGAAGTGAGTTGGGGGAAGTCGGAGGGGGAGACAACCCATGAGAGACTGTGGACTCTGAGAAACAAACTGAGGGTTTTAGATGGGAGGAGGGTAGGGGGTTGGGTGAGCCTGGTGGTGGGTATAATGGAGGGCACATACTGCATGGAGCACTGGGTGTGATGCATAAACAATGAATTTTGGAAAAATTAAAAAGAAATAAAATAAAATAAAGAAAACAATAAAAACAACCACAACAACAAAACAAAAAATCCTTCTCAGGCTTTGCCTCAGACCAGCTAAATGAGGAGTCTAATACTAGGATCCTACAGTTTTTGAGGGGATTCTTTTTTTTTCTTTTCTTTTTTTTTTAAATAAACATATAATGTATGTATCCCCAGGGGTACAGGTCTGTGAATTGCCATATTTACACACTTCACAGCACTCACCATAGCACATACCCTCCCCAGTGTCCATAACCCCAACCCCCTTGAGGGGATTCTAACATGATATCAGAGTTGAGAACCAGATTGCCTCAAACTTGAAATGAAGTTGGATGTGATAGGCAGAATTCTAAGATGGCCCTCAAGATTTCTTCTCCTTGATGTACACGATCTGCATAATACCCTTCTATTGAGTGTGGGTGACACTAATACAAGTTCAAAAAAATAGAGTTATTTTTTTAAATGTGTATAAACCTAATTTTAAATGTGTATCATGTTTTATAACACGTATTTGAGATGAAAGTTGTTTTACTAAGCTTGATAAATTTCATCAATAAATATTATTTCTTGGAGCAAAAGAAGTAGAAGAAAGTCAATTAACATAAAGATAAAACCAACAACAACAATAATAAAACCAATTATTAACTGAGTACCTATTATGTGCCACATGCTTTACAGATCCATCCAAACGCTACTACATATGAAGAAACTGAAGCTCGGAAAGGTTAAGAACATGGGTTAAGATCACATAGCTCATAAAACATGCAAAAGGGACTCAAGCCAATTCAAAAGCTATACTTTTTCCACTAAAATGTTACGTAAGAAAAAAGCTATAATCATCAAACTGATCATTTGTATTTCATTTATACAGAAAATTTAAACTACTTGGAATCTAGTCCAGTGTCATTTACCAACTATTTCTGTAGGGAAGAATTACATTAACTTCAGTTCACTCAGGCTGACTCAAAGGCATGTCTGGGTTTATGATTATAAATGCTTTTGTGATTCAAAAAGGCAACTGGTGTTCCATTTTTCCAAGCCATGAAGTTGACTGTTTGCTTCAGAATAAAATATTGCTACATGGGCTGTTGCAAGTTGATATTAGCTTTTCTATAAAGGGACAGAATTAACATTAATTGGGCCAGGTCTCGTGCAAGAATTTGTTTTCTTGATCCTAAGCTAACTTTGTGAAAGCTTAGGTCCATTTTATAGATGAGGAGTTAAAAGCTCACAGAGAACAAGTCAGTGGCCAAAGACACGCCAGTAGTCTAGCACTCTTGGACAGAGTGGTGGTAACACAGTTGCAGAAGGAATGAAAAAGACCTAGGGACCAAGTCCTGGAGGTGCTCCTCACCATAACCATTCAAGACTCTGGACTAGGCATAGGGATACCATGAAAGAGTTAAGTTTCTTGCACTTAACTTGCACATGGTAGCAGTTTCTTTGAAGACTCAGTTCTGTAGTGTGCCATTAGAGAGGCATTCTTGAGAGCCATTTCTTCAGCTCTCAGGATGATTTTGTAACCCATCTCATTCCTTATAGAAAGTTCCTGCCTGCTTAAAGATGCTGGAGGGAACTGATTTTCTTTTATTGAATTCTTATTGATAACCATGTGAATAAATGGATTAATGAAATTGGTGGATCAACCCATATCATTTACACCTCAGTGTTCCCTAATGTTTTAGACTTTAGGTCTCACAACTCAGAACAATGTGTGCCCCTATTTGTACAATGGTGTGTCGGAGGGTTTGACTTTTCTTTAAACTCTGGAAAGAGACAGGTATAAAGAAAAAATAAATGCACCTGATGTCATGGCACAGGATAGAACAATAGCTAATGGATTGTCTGTAGCACTCTTTCTTCTTATTTGACCTCATCTCTTTATCAAGCATGTAGCAAAAAGAGAAGACCAAGAAAGAGAATGGAAAAACCATGGGCCGACATTTTCTTCTATAGAATAAAAATTTAAAAAAAAAAAAAAAGGAAAAAAAAAAAAAAAGAAAAAGCAGTACCAGAAGCAGATCACACAGAAAGATTAAATATTGTTTAAAAATTATCTCTTAACATTATTTCAAGACCTACAAATGGAGTATGAACTGAAGTTTGAAACACACATAGTTCTAATTTCTCCATTGTCTTTGGTTGGCAACAAAGTTTAAACAGAATTAGGATATGTTTCTCTCCCCCAACTCCTGCTTTTTCATTCTTCTACATTTTTTTTTCCAGAGGAAGTCTTAAGTATCTCCATCTAGTTGGAGACTTATCACTAAATTCCACCCTGTCCCTAATCACCCAAACCATTTAAACTTGTTGACTTTGTTTTACCCCCAAGATGTCAAGAGACCACATTATTAAACTAAATTATGTCCAAACTCAACAAAGTAGCAATTCTTTTTACAACATCCCTAAAGAATGGCCATTTAACCTCTGCCTGAATAGTTATGTTAATGCTTTTGTTGCCTAATTAATTAAGAGAAGGAATTCAGGTCAGATGTGAAGAATAGTCAGGTATTCTTCCCTGAAAGTAATTAGCCACTCAGTTTTAACATTTATGTTCCTTGAAAACATGTTTATTTAGACTGTGCATCCCCCTTTTCCTCCCCAATTCAGGTGTAAACAAAATAATAAAGTGCTAGCCTTTTCTGGTGCATCTGTGAATACAATATTAGCTTCTAACAGCTGAGGATGGCCGGACCTTCACCTTTACCTTATTTCCTCAAAATAACAGTTGTCAGATGCATAAATACAAACATGGCTATATAAATAAAACCTCAGAAATTAACATATGCAGAGAATCATGTGTTCATACTAAAATATCTTAACACAACTCAATCAATTGTTGTTTTAGACTTTTCAAGTGATAGTCAAGGATTTATTCTGATGCAAGTTGATGTGGTCAACCATACGCAACTACAACACAGCTGGGAGCCCCTAAATGTTGTGTATGCTAGGAAGAAATGAAATCATTTTTCTATATTGGGAGCAGGAGTCATAAACTCAAAAGCCCACAGGGGCCAGGCAGATGACAGAAATGAGGAAGTGGTGAACTGGGGTCTGCTGGGAGGCCTGTGCCCTACCAAAAGGAAGTTCCCACTCCTCAAGTTTTCCCACTAGCCAAGGTGTTCTGGCAGAAGATGTAGCTCAGTTTTCTAGATTTTTCTATTTTTTAAGAGAAGCCAGACAACTTTTTTTTTTTTTGTATTTAAGGAAATCTTTTTATCTTTAAATGTTGGGCACTACCTCAATTAAAAAAAAAACAAACAAACAAACAAAAAAAACAACGAAACAAACTACTGGCCAAACAAAATATATCTGCAGGCCATGTTTCTCTAGTTTGGTAAACTTCTTTTGGGCAGATGGGCCACTCTCAGCTTCTTTCCTAAAGTTCAATATTTATATTCACTTATTTATACACTTAGGCAAAATAAGTTATTTCTCTGATGTTTTTAATGTGCTTGGGCTAAATTAGATAGGAAATGCCTTTGAGATGGATTATCTTAAAGCAATGGCTGCTAGGTGAGGTGGAAATACTTCTGCTAGGTTGTAACAGGGTGGGAGTGGGGCAGGAAACCGGAATGAAAAGAAATATTTCCTTGTAGAAATTGTTGTTCAAGACAGTCTTACGGTCACCATCCAACAGAAGTTTCTATATGGATGAAATGTCCTGTATCTGCTCTGTCCAATATAGCCGCCAGCCACATGTTGACTATTAAGCTTTGAAATGTGACTAGTACAAGTAAAGAACAAAATTTTCAATGTTATTTAATTTAAATTAACCAAATTTAAATTAGTCAAATTTAACCATATGTGTTTAGTGACTATTGTATTTGACAGTTCAGCTGTAGATATACATGTCAGAAGAGAACATCTGGTTCAAAGATAACACTCCTTTGTGCAAACTTTATTAGATATTGTCAAATTGTTTCCAAATTTAATTAATTTATATATATATATAAATTATTTGGTTTTTATAGTTTATCTTCTTCAACACTTGTATTGTGAAAATTTTAAATTTTGGGTAGTCACATGAGCAATAATGTCAGCTCTTGATTAGTTTACTCTCAATTTTCCTGATTATTAGTGAAGTTTATCATCTTGTAACATCAAAAATTTTGGTTTACACTTTGAATTGTCTGTTCATGTACTTTGACCATTTTTCTAGTGAGTTCTTTGCTTTCTATCTCTCCCTTTTTTCTTTCCTTCCTTCTTTACTAATTTGTAGACATACTTTATAAATTCTCAGTTTTAATATTTTGCCAGTTATATGAATCATAAATATCTTCTCCCTGTCTGTGTATTGTATTTCACTTTGTTTATAGAGTCTTTTTGATGAGAAGTTTTAAAATTTTAATATAGTATGATGTGTCTATGATTTACTTTATGGCTTATGTAGCTTGTGCCTTATTAATGTAATTCCTTCTGAATCTACATTTACTTTATCTGATATTAATATAGCTACACCAACATTGTTTTCATTGAGTTTTGTCAGATTTAGTAAATAATTTTATGGTACACAGCTATATTTGACTTTGTGATAAACAATGAATTCTTTTCTTTTCAGTATGTTTGCTCAAGAAATATTTGGGACATACTTATTACAATAAAAGATATTCCTTGTCTATCTGAAATTAAAATTTAACTGGTCATCCTGTATTTCATCTGCAACAACTATGTTGTTTTTAAAATATCTAGTATGTATTTTTCTCTCATTTTTCTTCCAAATTTTCAAGATCTTTATGCATTAGGTGTGTCTTTCACAACTAGCATTTAAATGAGATTTAGTTCCTTACCCAACATAAGGATCTGCCTTTCAAAAGGCAAAGTCCATTTACATTTATTGTGACTATTTTTCCTTAATATTTGCCAGGGTTTTTATTAAGCTCATTTTTTCTCTTTCTTTGCCTTTTCCTAAATTGATTGGGTTTTCTTTATTCTTGGCTTTGTACTCTACTGAATTGGATAATATGACTCTGCAATTTTTAGTTATTGACCTTAATATCTTAAGCAATCTTTTCTTGTTGAAGTTTTGTTTTAGAGACATGCATGTTCTTTTGCTATATTTGAATGAACTTTTTCTCAATACTTAAATTCCTTTTTTTTATGTGTATTGAATGCTTTAAAAGTCATCTTTCCTTATCGTCTCTGTTAGGTTGCCCTATTATCTCAATTTTTGAGGAAACCTAATACTTACTTATCATGCATTTTTATTTCATGTTTCCATGTATACTCTGTTTCAGACCATTTAATTACCTCTGACTTTTCAGAGCTAATATCTTTTAATATCTCTTAATATTTCCTTTGTGCAATGGTATGTTTATCAATGTTACAAATATGTGTTAAAAGTCTACTCTGCTTAAGTAAGAGTTGTGGCTGTTACAAGATGAGTAAGGCAGAATCCCTGTGCTCAAGATATTTATAGATGTTATTGCCTCATAAAATAATAAACATAATATATACCTTTTTATGTAAGTGCATATATATGAGTATGTATGTGAATATAACTAGCTACCTAATATCTATTTGTACCTACTCCTTTTAAACACACATAAATACTTATTCTACTGATCATTGCTATGACAGTGCATTGGTGTGAAAACTGACCATATGCCAGGTACCAGTGAGGGAGCCATATGGAGCCCACTGACCAATAGTTTTCATAATAAAGAAGTCTGAAGCGCTTATAAACACAGAACAGTCTCACATAACATGATTGTAGTGTTTTCAAAATACTTTCATGTTTCTTCTCTCACTTAACTTTTTCAACATTCTTATGGGAGTAGGAGAGACATTCTAAACCTCTATTTGTAAAGTAGTAATTGAGACACTAAAATGTTTTAAAAAGATTAGTTCAAAAAGTGTTTTTCTGAATCCTGGAAAATGAATTTCTAGGATTCTGCAAACCTCAACTTCAATTTCAGGCAATATTTGATTTGTTACTACAGAGTATGGCCTTTTGATTTTACTTTATTCACATTTTAAACATAGCTTAATGAAATAAATGTATTTTAACCAGAGTTCTGTGCTTTTTTTTCTTCATAAAGCCTTCTCTGAAAGATTAGAATCATGAAGAAAGCCACATCAAAAATAATCTACTTTCAGAAAGAAACTCAACATGACCACATATACCATGTTTAAATCAAACATCCGAGTATATGTTTATATTTTTAAAATTATAGTAAAATAGCTAAGATTTTCTCAGAAACGCCTCATAGTAAATAGTTCAATGATTTATGTTGCTATTTTAATTAAGACCAATCTTATAGGGAAAAATGATTTAATCATGTGTTTCATACAAGATTTTTCCTGGTTAAATTTCGTAACAGAATCCTAACCTCATAAGCTATGCAGCTAAAACAGTTAAAAGCCATCAAATTGCGGACAGGAGGTAGAAGGAAAGAACAAACTTCTGTGATTCCTTTTATACAGGACCAATGAAGACAGATTTTTTCTTAATCAGGAAAATGATACAGATGACCTTTAAAAGGATATGGGTAAAAAGAAGGAACCCTGTGGAAGATAGGCACAGCCATAGAAGCTACTTTGATTAGTCAAATAAGGTAATTTATAAGCAAATAAAAGCCATTCACATTTATCTAATTATACAAGTGTCTTATCAGGGATTAGTTTGAAAACTTATCCTTCACCCATATAAGACAGACTGAAATCCAGTTGTTGGATATGCTTCTAAGCAGATTTCACACATTTGACACTGTTATTCTACTGTTGAAAGGAGTTACCTGTTTAAGGAAAGGAGGGGTGCTCTGGCAATTTCCTACTTACTCAACATTACATCGCAAGAGCAGAAATTGGAGAAATACATGGTAGAACTGTCATCTAGGCATCTGTGGACAGTAAAAGCCTCTGTCCCATTCATTCACTGCACCGTGCTCACTGCCCTAAACACAGCTTAACACATATAAACCACACAATGGATATTTATTGAGGAAATGAATGAATGAAGATTAAGCACCAAAAACTAAATTTTCCTTATTCACTCTTTCTCCCAATTTCAGACCAATCCAGGTGGATATGAAATAGACTTTATAACTTTTACTAGTTGCTACCTAAAGGGCTTGGCATCATATTGGCTCCTAGGCATGTCACAGTGTAGGAATCACACTTCTGTCTGATCATCTAAGTTTTCTTCATCACCATCCATAAGGGTCCCTGTGTCCAGATGACCATGTCCAAGTTCCCATGCCCTGGGAATCTCAACTATTTTGTCTGCACCACTTAAAAGAATTTAGCATGAGCTGTGTTGGATCCTTCCTTCTCTTCTTCTTAATAGAATAAAAACCCTGTAATTTGGAAACTTAGGTCTCCTTCTTACAGAATCAGCACTCTCTTTTCCTGAAAAGTTTCTTCTCACTCAACCATAATCACATGGTTTAGTGGAAGTTGCCAATCATATTACTCTTCCATCCCCTCCCCACACAGTTGATTTCCAAATGGACTCTGAGGTTAAAATAATGAGAATCTGTCTGTAGAACTTTTTGAAATAACGTGCAAAAATAAATATAAGCCCTTTCTGGGTAAATCTGTGAAATACGGAGAATGAATTTGTTGATGATCAAATTGTTTTATATATGTGAAAGGAAGTGGTTTCAAAAAACTAAGATGGTGGGAAAAGCAGATGAGAGAAAGAGGGACAAAGAGGAGAGAAGAGGAGAAGGAGAATAAAGAAAAAGACAAGAGAAGAGAAAGACGGGGGAAATGAAGTTCAAGGTTCCAATTTTCCCTGAAGATTTAACTATATATATCCCTAATCATCCTTCGGTTTTGTGAGGGACGGAATAGTTCTTTTTTGCCCATGTTAATATGATTTTTTTTTTTTTGGCCACTTTAAATCAAATGGTGATGAATGATGATAAAGAGCAGTTGGAGGATTAACACCCCATTTTTGCAACACACCTGAAGGTTGAGTGCTCTATGCAGTTTTCAAAGGTCCCTGGCAGGGCCAAGTCCCAGTTGCCCACAATGATAATCTGTCCGTGAACAGTCTGTGTGGGCGTCCTCCTCCTCCTTCCCCCCCCCCCCCACTATTTTTTACTTATTTATTTTTGTGAGAAAGTGTGAGAGAAAAAGAATGGGAGAGAGAGCACACGAGTGTGGGGAGGGGCAGAGGGAGAAGCAGACTTCCTGCTGAGCAGGGAACCCTATGCTGGACTCAATTCCAGGACCCTGGGATTGTGACCTGAGCGGAAGGGAGACATTTAACCTACTGAGCCACCCAGGTGCCCCATCATCCTCCTCCTTGTCTCTATTCTCCATCAGGGCTCCCAGTGTTTATCTTCCAAGTAAAATCATCATAAACTCAATCCTTATTTCACAGTTCACTGCTGGGAAAGCCAACTAAGGAAAAATAAGTATATTTTTATGTTGCTACTGTTTTCTGATAATAAAAATAATAGTTGTCCACTGAAGGCAATTTGAAAAAAAAAAGAGGTATAAAGAAGAAAACAAAAACTATTAAAACATAACATAGTAGATATAGTTATAAAATTAAAATTTTTATGTATTTTAATCCATATAAATATAAAGCATCTGAATTGAGTTCACTATCCAAGTTTGAATCTCTATACCACTACCAGGAAGTATAATTTATCAACAGCTATTTTATTTCTGTTTATCTCCATTTTTTATTAGTAAAATATGTATTCAGAGACACACACAGACACATAGACACACAGACAGACACAGAGGCAGACAGACAAACACACACACACACACAGAATTGTTGCAAAAAATTAAATGTAATAAAATATGTGAAAGTGTGTGGTGCAAAACAGGTGCCCAATATCCACCATTTTTGTTCTTTGCTTCAGGGATTTTCAAAGAAATGGAAGATCTATCCATGCCTCAACCAGCCTACTTGGTCCTCTTTACTCAGACCCACATTTTCTAATACTTAGAAATAAAGAGATCACTGTGTTTCTCAAATTGTGGTTGAGAAATCATGAACATCAAAATCATAAAGGGGGTTTATTAAAAACGGAAATTCCTACACTCTACTCAATCAGTCTTTGAGAAGGGGCCTTAGAATACGCATTTCAATAAAACACCTCATGTGACTCTTGTTCTTGCTAAAGCTCAAGAAACCAGTCATTTAGGTGAAGTTAGGAAGTGTGGCCTGGGAGGCCTGACACCCAGACCATTTTCTCCATTTGTGGGAGTCAAGTATCCCATGAAGAGACCTGCACGGATACTTTGCCTATTTTGAAATGTCTCAGCTGTGAAGAGACTGGGCTTTTAAGCCAGAGAGACTTGAACTCAAACCTTAGCTTTGCCATGTACTTGTTGTTGGGTCCTGAGCAAGTCACTCAATTACCACGAGCCTCAGTTTACTAATCCGTGAAATACATGTGACCTCGGTAACTACCTCCAAGGGTTTGGGAAGACTAAAGAGGATAATAATGCAGGCAGATAATAATGCTCTGAGCATAGATGAGGGCCTGGGAAAGTTGGCATCTTCCTTACCACTGTCCTCTGCTCTCTGAGGACTGAAAGTGTACACCCAGTAAAGATTTTCTTGAAAACACCAACAGTGAGGCTGTGGCAGGGTTGGTTCCTCAGTGAAACAATGTAACTAGAAGATAAGTCTTTGACTTAAAATTGGGGTGCCAGAAAATTTACTATACAGCTAGTTCATTTTTGCTCAGGACAAATGCTAAAAAATGATGGACTACCTAGACAATACCTGGAAACCGGTATCCGCCCACGTGAATCAGGGAAATGTGCAGTTGCCCTGCTTACAGTCCAACCTTCACACTGCAAAGAGCCTGTCTTTGGGATGGAAAAGCCCAGTATTGCACAGTTGGTCATTTGCTGCTGGTATCTAAAACACATGATCCCTCTGTTGCCCAAATTGTAGGACAAATCAGGGATAACATTATGCCTCCAAATTATGCATTAAAAAATTTAATTGTTTAGCAGGCTGTATTTACCAGGAGTTACTTTTAAAGTTTGTCTCCTATATGTAACAGATAACACAAGGGATAGCATTACCCAATACTTTGGCAAGCAGGTCACAATTTAACTTCTGTGGCTGGAAGGCGAGGGATGATGCAGTGGTGAAGCATAAGTAAATATTTAGGATAGTCATATTATCTGCAAGCTCATTCTGGTGCCATCACCGGCTGGCTGTGTGATCACAGGGAAATTACTAAACTCTGCTGTGTCGCAGTTCCATCAGCTGCAAAATGAGAAAAATGCCACCTGCCCTAAGTCCCTTGGAGACTGGTAATAAGATCAAATGAGATGTCAGTGTAAGTGCTTTGAAAAGGATGACAAAAGAACGCTTATTTTTAGTAAAGGATGGAGACTCACTTCTTCAACAGAAAGCACCCATATCTCCTTTCAAGCCACCAGATAGAATTGAAGAGGCAATGTATAATTAGAATAAAGCTCCAAAGATCTGGTCTCATGGGCCTCATCTTCCTTGCCCTCCCATTGTTGTGGCAGATGATTAATCATCAGGTTCTTGACTTCCCTCTTTGCTGATTGGCCACCCTAGGGTCGTAGCCACTTTTCAGATCCATCTTTGGGCTTTGCAGCTATGCAGGGCAAAAAGCCTTCCCTAGTGTTAGGGCATGCCAAAGCTGCACCCGGAACCCCCATTAGCCTAATTGACAGCATGACTTTCCCCTGGAGAGAAGAGTGATAATCTAGCTATTTATCTTGTCTGTAGGTTTATCACCACTGTGCTCAGGCAGAGATGTTTAAATATAAAAATGAGGTAAGGCACATTCTTGCCAGACTATGTGCCATTAAAGCTAGCTTGGGGGTCAGAAGCATGAAAGGGGAGCATCTGGGATTGTGGTCTTCTCTGTTGCTGCTTAATATCCTAAGCGGCCTTGGAGTAAGGGGCTGCCCATGAGGGCATGAAAGGACATCTCTTTGTAACTGGGAGCAGGCTGGAGCTGTGTGGCCACTGCTACCCACGGAGCGGCTGCCTGCAAGCTGGCGAGACTGCTGCTTTTCCGCAAGGCAGGAGAGGCCCATTAGAAACACGAAGGGGCGGTTTAATTCTGCAACAAGATGTGTACAAATGTGTGCCTTCTATCGAAACCCATGCAACAGCTTCCAAAGTTAATTAAAAGCTAATTTTCTAATGAGGTGGCAACACTGGCAACAACATGATATCGGTATGAGAGCTGCAGCCAGCAGCCGGGGAGGGAACCGGCAACCTCCTTCTTACAGGCGGGAACATCCTACCTGCATCCATTAATTAGCCTCCAGCTGTATTGCTTTAATACACCAGTATAGATGGTCATAAAG
Source organism: Meles meles (assembly GCF_922984935.1). Lineage (NCBI taxonomy): Eukaryota > Metazoa > Chordata > Mammalia > Carnivora > Mustelidae > Meles > Meles meles. The sequence goes on along the minus strand of NC_060066.1, from coordinate 43,839,046 downwards.
ATCATAAATTGTTTCAGCATTGCCAAGATACTGTTGATCCTCCTTTTACAGCAGGACTCTTTCCAGCCGCAACAGCACAGGCAATGAGATCCCTTCCTGGAAATATTAAATCCAGGGGGACAGTGCCATGGACACTCGGTTTTGTCAAGTGACATGGCGTTTTAATCCTTTGGGCAATTGTTAATTGTAAGCCAGACTTGCAGTTAGCTTTAATAAATAGACAGAAAGTGCCTTAAATTAACTGTGCTTATGTTGGTTTTGCCTTGTATTTTGATTTCAAACACATAGCCAAGCAGGATGCTCGTGGCCATTATCCTAATGATATGGGTCTCCTGGCCACAGTCAGAGTGTGCCAGACACCTGTGGCTGTTCCTTGGCATTCTTCACAGGGAGCGTATAATGATGTCATGCAAATAGAGGCTGAGAATTGTGAAAAAAAAATAAAATAAAATAACATCCAGAATTCTGGATAGTTAAGATGTAACTTGTTTGTTCAATTCTATCCATAAGTAATGAAAAGACATGAGTAAGGTCACCAACATAATCTAAGAAATAGAATAAAAACTTATTACCTAGTAATTCAATGGCAAGTGGCAGGTAGAAAAATCCACTTTGAATTTTCTGCTTCTACAGGAAGCTTCTTGCTGCCCACTCAATAGAAGAGTCATTTTTATTTGCTCTTCCTCTTGGAAAATAGTATAGAGTTAGGGCTTTTCAGTTAACTGGACTTTCTGTATATTATTTCTCTCTTATTCTTGGACTCATTTTCTCTCCCTCATGGTCTTGCTTGTAGTTCCTGCCTCTCTTTCTTGTAGTCATTTCCTATTCTCTCAATCTCTTGTATCTGCTTATTGTGTCTCTTTCTCTCACTCGCTCTCTTATACTCTTACATTCTAGCACTCTCTAGAGTATGGCTTTATGTCTCCATTGTTACCAGTTCAGGGAAACTTTAAGAAAGGACCCTCACCTCTTAATCTCACAAAACAAACTGAGAGTTGCTGGGGGAGGGGGGTAGAGAGAGGGTGGTGGGGTTATGGACATTGGGGTGCTATAGTGAGTGCTGTGAAGTGTGTAAACCTGGTGATTCACAGACCTGTACCCCTGGGGCTAATAATACATTATTTGTTAATAAAAAAAATTAAAAATTAAAAAGAAAAAGGAAGATAGCCCCCTCACATCTCATTGGCCAACACCAAGTCACAAGTCCATACTTAAATCAATCACCAGAAAAGAGAACTAGACCACACTATTGGATCCGATTAATCAGGACACATTTCCAGGGGATGGGGCTGGCCTCACCTGCCTTGGAGCAGGTGCACACACCTGCACGGAAGTGTGGATACCTGAGCAGAACTGGGGTTCTGAAGGAAGGATAAAAGAGAAAATGGCTGCTGGGTCAGCAACCAATCATGGCTGCTATGAGGACCACAAGTGAAATTTAAAGCGTAGCAAACAGAGAGAGAACAAGAACTGAATAACAGCTCTCAGGATTATTTCTGCAAGAATAAGATGACCAAAGCTGGGCCCTCTGGAGAGGAAGTAAAGTTCCACATTCTGTGAGACTAGGACATCCCCAAGCTAGCAGGTGTGAAGAAAACCTTAACTAATCCTAGGATGAATAAGAGTTAAGTATCATTCGCTTGCTTTGAATGGATATTTGCTAAGTGCTAATTATGCATCTGGGCATTCAGATGACTTTGGTCATGACAAGTGAATAAGATAAAGTCCTTATTCTTCTAAAATGACGCTCTAGCAGATGAAAAGAGATGATGACCAAGTTAAACACATAAAGTTATAGATTGTGAAGAATTTGAGACTCAGAATTAGTAGAGAATTCCTGGCTTAGGACAGGAGTCGGGAGTCTTAACCAGGTTTGCTGGGAAGGCCTCTCTGAGGAAGCAGCAATAAATATAAAGTAGCAATGGGAACTTACAACCAGCCGAGCACCTGCTGCACGTGGCCTACAGTTAAATGGCACGTTCCAAAGACTTCTTGCCCTTTCTGGGGATTATTTCAATTCCAAAACATTATTTTCATTATTTTGTGGTTAAAAAGTCATTACTAAGGACATATAATCTTCTAAGAATTAATTATGCTTTATTGATTCATTCAATAAATATTCATGATGCGCCTACTATGGGCCAGGCACTGTTCTGGACAAGAACTCAGGAAGCAATTAACAAAACCAGTGACATTTCTGGGGTTGGGGAGCTGATGTTCCCATTTAATTCTTACCCATTAAAAAACAAACAAGCAAACAAGCAATGAAGTAGATACTAATCACACTTAGCAGATGGGAATACTGTCACTTAGAGATATTAAATACCTTGATTAACATTATTTCTCAAAGCTTTGACTTTTGCTATTATACACATTGCCTTAAATGAACCAGTAATACAAAACAGCTGTGTTAGAAAATGCAGGCGGTAACCAAATCTTATGAAAGCTGTCTTCAAAATATTCAGAGTAAAGACAGTTATAAACTTGTGATGTGAGACCCTACAACAAATATTGTTAAAATTACAATTGTTTTGATACAATTGTGATAATTTTAATGAAAACGAAAATGAGAAAATCTTCAGTAATGGTGGTTGTAATCAGGACTTTGTCTACAAGGGTTTATGGATGAAAGATTTTGGTTTATAAATTCCCTGAAATTATGGGAAATTTGAATGCCTAAGCTCACTATTTGAGGGAGGGGTGTCCAGAGCTTTCATCAGATTCCTAAAAGTCTGTTCATTCAAAATGGTCTAGAATCATCACTTCAGAAGTTACATATATCCCCAAAGGGGGCTTTCCAATAGATTTCACTGTACAAGGGTATATTAAAGAATACATATTATCAGACATTTCTCCCATCTAAGTACTAACCAGGCCCAACCCTGCTTAGCTTCTGAGATCAGATGAGATCAGGCACATTCAGGGTGGTATGACCATAGATGTATCAGACACGTCTAAGGAATAGCATCAGGAAGTCTTAGCCCCTAAATGAACTGAAGTGAGTGAAAATTATTAAGGACAAACATACAAAAAGTCTCACCTATATTCCCAATAAGAGCAGGGAAGGTCTAGGTTTGCCTGTGGCTCAGGTCCGATTGTACAATGCTGACAGATGACAAGTAGAGAACAGATCTGATAAGGTCTGATGATTGTTCTGCCTTGGTTGTCAAGGATAGTGATCTTCAGATAGGAAAAGTAGGGCAAATGCTGGTAAGAGGAAATCGAAGTCTGCAATCCATATGAAGACTGTAAGAATTTCTATGTCTCAATTGCACTGGTCTCTTAGCTTTCAAATATTCCTTGTTTAGAACTTCAAGGAAACAATATCAGTTCATCTATCTAAGTTAGATATCCTTATGGAATCATTAAAATTCAAAATTTCGAAAGACTGGAGGTGGGCAAACTTCACTCTGATGTCTAAAACAGGTCAGACAACTTGACTGCAGTCAAGGGCAGAAAATGGATTGTTTAAAGTGTATTTTTGTGAGCATGTAAAATGAAGCCAGGTTCATTTTCTTTTAAGCTAGTGTTTCTCAAATAAAAGATTATGGAGATGAAAATGCAGTAAACATACTGCATTCCCCATAGGATATTTAATAAATCCCCTATTTGGAACTTCTTTTTTTTTTTTTTTTCCTAGAACCAAGTGAAACATGACCTTACCAATGTTAAATATGGGAAGTGACCCACTAGATGGAAGTAGTGTCACCTATTCAAACGTCCATCTTACTGAAAGCAGAGACATAGAAGCTGAATAAGCATGGTTAAAAGACTGGCCCTGGAATCAGACTTTTTTATTTTGGAGACCTAGAACCATTATTTCTAGATTATGACCTTGAAAAAGTCACTTCACTTTTCGAAGCTTCAGTTTCAATATAAAATGGGAGTAACAACGTTATCTACCTCCCAGGGTAGGTAGGATCAAAGAAAATGATACACATGAAGTGCTTACCAGTGGGCCTAGGCCGGCATAATGCTCAGTAAGTGGTAACTTCTGTTGCTATTTTTATTCCTAGCTAATTAAATGTACTCGTTTGGGTAGTTATAAGCCCAATCAATGCTCAAGAAAAAGGGGCCCATATAATGGCATAATAAATTTCAGAACTCTTAAAGAAATTATTGTATGAGGGATATTAGTAATAAGTGTAATAAGCCCTAATCTCCTCACATGTTAATATAATGCTCCATTAAAATGTTATTAATAACCATTAATGTTAATTGTATTTCAGAGTGAACTCTGCCAAGGTACTCAGAGAACTGTGAAGTCATACATAATATATGTCTAAAACATTATAAAAACTTGTGAAATAACAGTATTGATGTACATATAAATGGTTTGTTGAAAATAACTGAATATAACCACTGTAATTTGCAATATTTGTAAATGCGTTTCTATATTTTAGTGTTATTCAGAACTGTGAGAAAGATACCTACTAAATCGTTACCATAACCATCACTCACTGAGATGCTTTGCAACCACAGTATTTTCAACAGGACAGGAATCCAACAGGACTAAGTTTGCTCAGTCCTTAATTTGGGAGTGTGGTAGGCAATTCTACTAGTTGCTAACCAAATGACCTTTTCCTATGACTCTGTGTCATTCTACTATTGGGACATTCCCATTTATTTATTCTGTTTTCAGTCCATTTATTGAGTTTCAGCGATCCAAGGCCAGGGTAGGAAAGGAAGCATTCGACATGGGGCCAGCCTGCAGGGAGATAATGGGCTACATAAATAATTCTAATGCTTGATGAGCTGTGGTAAGTGCCTTATGAAAGGGACAGCTGAAGTGCTCTAGGGATGAAGAGAAAATGCCATTTTAGTTGAATCCTGAAGCACCAGTACTATATAGACCTGTAAGGGAGCAGGCAGTGACAGGGAAAGAACCTGGAAAGTAGACAGAGCACCAACAAAAAGCAGAGAAGGGAAACATAGGTGAGCATTGCAGAGTGAATCAGTTTATTTAGATTTAATTAGATTGAAACAAGGGGTCCATGTAGATTAAGGCCTGAGGAATGCTTAAGGACCATAGACAGAACTCCAAGGGATACTAAAATTTAAGGCCAGAGAGAGAAAAGAGAAGTCACAGAGGAGGCTACAAAGAATCATAAGGAAAAGTGGAAAAGAAGAATAATATAGTGTGACAGAACTAGGAGAAGAAAAGATGTCAAGCAGAAGAGAGTTTCCAACAAGGTAAAATCTCCAGACAGGCAAAGTAAGAATCGAAGAGTGTCCATTGAACTGGAAAGTTAGGCCATTATCAGTAATCTCAGCTAGAACAGATATGGAGATAAGAGGACCTAAGTCAAAGTGCAATAGGTGGAAAATGAAAGGGAGAGGTAGTGAACGCCAAAGAGCCTTGAGAGAGATTGCTTTTATGACACTTGGTTATGAAGAGAAAACTGAAAATACAGTATTAATGGCGTGGAAGAAGATGCCACTTAGAGAAAGAGAGGACAGGAGTTGGGAATGAGCATGAGGTGAATTTGGCAGATGGGAAGCCAGCAGAGCTAGACCCTTGGCTGGAAAAGGGAAGAAGAATCAAGTGGACAGCTAAGTTTCTATGGAAAAGATGTGCCATGTGGAAATAGAAAATCAAGATAACTGAGAAAGAAGGTGATGAATCCTCCTTGGGATAATATCCATCTGAGGTCCCTTTGGGTCTTGTTTTGTAGATCAACAATCTCTAAAGTAGAGTAGGTGCATCTTAAGACATTTGCTATTCATTTTTGGGGCCACACTGCAGTTTATGCATGTATTACATGTGCTTAATTTTACAAAAATTAGAATCTCTATAACATTTGGAGATTGGAGTGATGATAAAAATTGTTTCACTACACAGAATTACAGAGCTTCTCTTGCAGTATAGTACTTAGCAGTAAAACTTAAGAGATGTTGTATATTTACCTTTTGCAAAAAGACAGATACTCCAAATTTGCTGGCCTTCTCTTCATTAAAACATGTTCTTTGCTCAGATCACAGAAGGTCATGCTCAATTGGTGTTCCTACTTTAGTTCCCACTTTTCTCCCTGGAGCTTCCTTATCTTGCTGATTTCTTAATATTGGTATCCCAACAACCTCTCTTCTTCTCCATTTTAATTCACTCCCTAGGAGATCTCTTCCAATTTTATGACTTAACATGTCTGCCTACATGATTTCCATGTTTGTATTTCTGCCCTGGACTTTGCCTTCAAAACTCAAGTTTTGGATATTTAACCACTTATTCAACATCTCCACTTTAACTATCTCACATATATTTTTGAACACCTACTGTATGCCAGGTATGAGTTTCAGCACTTGAAATACATGATTGACCAGACAAAAACAAAACAAAACAACAACAACAAAAACCCACCCTTAAAGACCTTACATTCCAGTGGAGAAAGATGGAGAAATAGATGCTACGCAGAATAATCATGTGAAAGATGCATAATGTTCAAAAGTAGAAAGTGTTCAATGTGAAGAAAAAGGACTATGCTAAGTGGCTGGGGGATGCTGGAGGCAGGAGAGGTGTCATCAGGTTGCAATTTAACATAGGGCAGTTAGGGTAGGCCTAAATGAGAAGGTGACATTTGAATGAAGATGAGAAAGAGGAGGAAGAATGAATCACAAAGAAAGAACAGTGAGTGCAAAGGCCCTCGGGTGAAAGCATGTCTGGTGAAATCAAGACAGGTGTGAGCTGTGGCTGTGCCAGAGCAAATGGGAGAATGGGGACACTCATTCTCTACTTCTCTACCTTCTCTTCTCCAAAACACTTCTCATCTCCGGACATACTGTGTTTATACATTTTTATTTATTTTTTCATTTATCTATTTCATATTTCTGCTTACCTACTCTTCCAGAATGTGAGCTCTGTGTATACAGGGACTTAACTCTTTTTAGTTCACTACTATATTCCCAGTTGCTAAAAGTGCCTTGCATGTAGTACAAATGCAGTGTTTGAGTGAATGAATAAATTAGAAAGAATATGGCAATATGGTAGACCTGTATCTGCTTACATTTATGCATCTTTTGATTAAAGACAGCAAAAATCTGAGTATTGCTTTGGTCGCAGGCTTTTGAGGTCTGGGAAAGATAAATTACATATTTTTATAAGAATATGAATGTGTCATAAGACCTAGAAGGTTAAAAGGAAAAGCACAAATATAGAAATATTATTAAGGACTATTTCTGGATAATGTGATTTGGAGTGAGTTTTTAAATTAGTTTTCATATTTTTTCTCTAATAAACATATGTATTACAGAATTTTATATACACACACACACACACACACACACTATCTCCTAAACCTGTGATATTTCCCGTATTGATTTGAACTTTTGAAATAGAGAGAGGAGGTTAGTGTATCTTAAAGCTTTGCTTTGGGATCTTATTATAATTTTTGGTTCAGTAGACTATAATTGTGGTATCCCTCCACAAGCCACAATTTAATGAACCTGAGGCCTCATTTCTAGGACCAAAGAGGATTGGAAAACCTGGAGCTCGATAATGCTGTTTTGTTTCATTAAATGTTCTCACTGTCTGTGTGGAAATAAATGTGACTTGTCCCTGACAGATGATAAAAGGCAGCAGACATCATTAGTGTCCATCACATGACTCCTGACACCTACTGGAGAGAGGGCCTCTGTTTGCTCATGATCAGAGGTAAAATCTTTCTACAGATTGATTTGAAATTGCTTCTTAACTTCAATGTTCAGATCTAGCCATGAAGCCAAGAGTGGTTTCCTATTCCAACCTTAAAAACCTTCTTCTGAGGTTTTAAATCATTTCGGCTCTGTATTTCAGGATGTTTCAAGGGGCAGCAATGTTCACAAAGGAAGAGGGCTCCGTGGAATGCTTTATTAGAATTTCAAAAAAGTGCCATCTCTCAAACTGCTCATTACTAGGAACAACCTGATGCCAAGCAATTTATGATTATTAAAACATATAATTTGCATATAAATTAAATGAATTAATAAATAGCAGAGATTACAATAATGTGTTATATTTCCTTATTGTTTGCTGCTTTAATTTTTACACATGCTAAAATAAAGAAACAAAATGTATAAATTTTCTTTTGTGTTTTTGCAGAGAAAGTATTGAGAAAAATATGAATTGGAGAAATTACTCAGTCTCTATTATTTCATGAGAATGTGTCTTCAGATGGGTGTTTCCCTTAAAACATGGCTTCTTTTTAAGAAACTAAACTATATTTTAGTTGTTTCAGAAGATATTTCTCAACATTTACCCTGAGGTAAGAAAACATTTTTTAAAAGATCTATAAATAACCCAAATGTTTTGCTTTAAATATCATGTATAATAACATTTTCTTATATCAATAAATGATAGTCTTAATAAGTAATTAATATTTATTGAGAAACCATTATGTATAAATTAATATACTAGGTACTGCAGTAAAAATCAAAACTACAAGACCCCTTCCCTCAAATTATGGAGTCCAGTTAGGGATATGTAAAATACACAGAAAAATTTAAATTCAAAATATAATAAAACCTCTTGAAAACAAATCCAAGGTGCTCTTATACATTTAACTAGAAAATAGTCAATTTCAAACTATTTCCAAGGAAATTCTGGGACTGGAAATAATGCTGTCCTCCTGAAACCAAATCTCTCCTCAAGTCTTCCCCCAAAATGATAATATCAAAAACCAGTACAAATAAAATCCCAAATGACTCGAGCCTCTAGCTTTACTAGGAAGTAGAAAATATCATGAATATCAAGTTACCTATAAAAAGAGATATAAATACCACATCCAAATGACCCCTTGAGCCTGTTGATGACAAACACAGGGAAAAGGGAGCTTAAGAGATACTGTTAAAAAGTATAATACACAGACCAAACAAAGGCCCCAGAAAAAGAAAGTACAATGCTAAGTGGCAAAATTTGGCATCTGTTATTTGGTTATCAGTACACAGTATCAGTTATAAGAAAGAGTTTAGAAAATGAGTTTATATCAAAAAAGTCAGAAGCTCCAAAAACCATTGCTTCCTGGAGACAATCCTAAAAGTAGAGAAAAGATAAAGCTCTTGAGGATGTAGCAGAAGAGAGAAAGAAGAAAGTAAGAGGGGAATTCAGAAATAAAAGAGACACAAGGATGCCAATTCTCCATCTCCCCCACAACTAGGGCATTCATATAAAAAACTGGCCTTACCACAGTAACAGAAGAGAGCACTCCTAGACTATAGACTCTACGCCCAAAATGACTAGGAATAGGTGAAAAAAAAAATCAAGCTAACTCCACACAAAGTTAATTGAAGAAGGGAAGGAAACAGAAAATTCAATTGAAATACTTCAGCTGTTGAAATGTTCCCTACCAAAGAAGAAAAGAAAGAAAAGAATAAAGAAAAATCTACAAAACAGAAGAGCACTCTAACAAAATTTTTCAATGATTTTGGAAATCTTCAAATAAGCATTTGGAGATTAGATGTAGATATGAAGATATGCATAGGTGTAGATATAGATATAAATAAGAATCAGAAATTTTAAGCCAAGCCCATAAGTGCAAAAAGAAGAAAGTAAATCATTAAGAGTTATAGTGAAATCAGTAAAGAAACTTAAAAAAAAAAAAAGTTCACCTCAGAAATAAAGAATAAATTAAAAGGAATCCAAGGTATAATACATTCTAGTGAAACTGAATAAGGTACTTTGAAGAAAAGCAAGAAAACCAAGAGGATAAAAATGAGATAAGGTAACAAGTATAATGGCCAAAGTGAAAATGGCTGAAAGAGAAGATATGCAAAGAGAGTTCAACATACATAGAACTGAAGTCTTTGAAGGAGGTAAACAAAACATACTATAACTGATATGTAAAATTAAAATCAAAGAAAACTTCTCAGGACAAAGTAATCATTTTTACACATTCAAAGGGCCCACTGTGTGTCTTTGAAAACTCAGAACAAACTCTGAGACATATCCTAGAGAAACAATATGAATTTAAAGACAAAGAAAAACATTCAGGGTATACAGACAATAAGATCAAATTACTTGCCATCACTATTTAAAAAAAAAAATAGGCATCAAAGTTCTAAGGTGCAACATACAAAACAAAGCAACAGTGGAAAACAACATTTTAAAGGAATTCAAGGAAAGAACTTGCAAGCCAAGTATTTTAGAAACAGCCAACTTCCCTTCAAGTGTCAAGGCAACAGAAGAACACTTTTAAAGGTTTATGAATCCACAGAATACCTCACACATGAGCCTTTCCTTGTTTGGATGAGCTTCATTAAACTAGGAGCTAACCTGAAGAATTCTGGCAAAAGAACAGATAATAAGCATTTCATAGATTTAATTTTAGAATTAAATGTAAGAATTCAATGCCTAAAAGGAAGGTAGTGGCAAGGCTGGAAGGAAGAGCAGTGTGTACGTATTATGTGTTACCTATGATATACTCTGACAAATTAGAAAGAAAACACCTTGAAGTTGAAGGAAAAGACAAAGAAGAAAATAAAGTAAGATTATGGATTGTTTTATAGGCAGTGAATGAAAATCAAGGATATCATGTAAGATTGACAAGTCAGATGGACATTTTAATCCACAGACTAAATGAGTTTTTTATAAAAATGTTTTCAAGGGCAAATAAAAGTATAAGAGAAACCTCTAAATAACAATACCAATGTTCAAAAATACCAAAATAATCTTTTTTTTAAAGCAGAGCTATAACAGAGAAACACAGCATATATAACAGAATTAATAGGGTTTCTATTATATAAAATTATATACAGAATTTATACCAATATATTAGCCACATCAAAAACTGTGAATGGGCTTGACTCATTCATTACAAGAAAAAAATTCCTAATTGGCTCATGAAGCAAATATCACCTCTATGGTTCTATGCAAGGGTCCCACCTCACATACAGGGATTCAAAGTGTTGAAATCAGAGGGGTGGGAAAAGACAAATCAGGAAGACTAAATTATGACAAGGCAGGAAGTGTGATATTTGATGTAGTTTTTGAATATATATGAGGTCTGATGGTGAGGTCTGGAGCCAAAGGCCAAGAAAGAATTCTTGAGACATCTTCAGTGCAAAACGGTGGTTTTATTAAAGCACAGGGACTGTGCTCGCTTCGGCAGCACATATACTAAAGCACAGGGACAGGACCCAAAGGCAGAAAGAGCTAGGCAGAGGATGCTGCTCCCTGCCGCACTAGTGTTAGGAGGGGCAACTGATTATATATTTTGGGATGGGGGGAACCTAAAGATAAGGGAAGTTCCAAAGGAATTTTCATGTGTAAAGAAGACTCACTAGATACTAGAGGCCTTGCTATTGTCAAACCAAGCTGTTTTCCCTCTAGCAAGGCATTAACATTAAGACAAATTGGGGGCTTCCTGGAGGAAGGTTATAGTCTGCCTGCCTCATGTATTTGTCAACAGGCAGCAGGTTATAAGGACATTTAATTTTAATCTACATTTCCTTCTGCCTTTGTTTCCCACATCAGTATGGATATTAAAAAAAAAAAAAAGTAGAATTCAGGCCAAAAAGTACCAAAAATACTCTATAATGCTAAAAGCCAAAACTCACAATAAAGATATAGTAGCTATGAATATCAATATGCCAAATAACAGAGCAACTGTGTTCAAAAGCAAATACTACAGCAGATGCAAGAACAAATAAATACCTAAAAGAAAAAAAAAAAACAAAAAACCTTTTCATGTACCAGTCTCAGCATAAGGCAAGTTAAATGGATAAAAAACAAGTTGAAGATATGTACAGCATAAGGTAGATTTTGTGTACTAATATTGAACATAATACTATAATAGAATATACCACTTTTTAAAGTGTACATAAATCCCTCACAAAAAGTAAGTATATATTAGGTCAAATAGAAAACAGGAGCAAGTTCCATAAAATAGAAATAACACAAGCAACACTGATTACTATGCAGTAAAATCTGAACTTAAAAATTAAAATTTAAATAACAGGCTATTCTACCTGTAGACATATATTTTTAAAATTTCTATTAAATAATTCTTGGTTTAGAGGGAAAACCCAAACAATAAGGATTGGATAAGAACAGCATAAAGTATCCACTTATAGACGACAACAAAGAACTCATAGATAGCTTAAGAGAATCAACAGTAAAACTAATGGTGAAACAATAAAAATGATCAGGAAAACGAAAATTTTAAAGTGAAACATCTGTATACACTCTTCAAAAAGGTAAAATGTAAAATAGCCAGACAATATGAAATGTCAGTAACCTGGGCACTCGTTACATGGGTATTTATTCCATTCATATCTCTCAACGATATACATGTACAGATAAGTGCTTTTTTAAAAATAGGAGTCATTCCCCATTCTCTTACACCGTACACAAAGATAAACTCGAAATGGATAAAAGACCTCAACGTGAGACAGGAATCTATCAGAATCCTAGAGGAGAACATAGGCAGTAACCTCTTCGATATCAGCCACAGCAACTTTTTTCAAGATATGTCTCCAAAGGCCAAGGAAACAAAAGCAAAAAATGAACTTTTGGGACTTCCTCAAGATCAAAAGCTTCTGCACAGCAAAGGAAACAGTCAACAAAACAAAGAGGCAACCCACGGAATGGGAGAAGATATTTGCAAATGACAGTACAGACAAAAGGTTGATATCCAGGATCTATAAAGAACTTCTCAAACTCAACACACACAAAACAGATAATCATATCAAAAAATGGGCAGAAGATATGAACAGACACTTCTCCAACGAAGACATACAAATGGCTATCAGACACATGAAAAAATGTTCATCATCACTAGCCATCAGGGAGATTCAAATTAAAACCACATTGAGATACCACCTGACACCAGTTAGAATGGCCAAAATTAGCAAGACAGGAAACAACGTGTGTTGGAGAGGATGTGGAGAAAGAGGAACCCTCTTACACTGTTGGTGGGAATGCAAGTTAGTGCAGCCACTTTGGAGAACAGTGTGGAGATTCCTGAAGAAATTAAAAATAGAGCTTCCCTATGACCCTGCAATTGCACTGCTGGGTATTTACCCCAAAGATACAGATGTAGTGAAAAGAAGGGCCATTTGCACCTCAATGTTTATTGCAGCAATGGCTACGGTCGCCAAACTGTGGAAAGAACCAAGATGCCCTTCAACGGATGAATGGATAAGGAAGATGTGGTCCATATACACAATGGAGTATTATGCCTCCATCAGAAAGGACGAATACCCAACTTTTGTAGCAACATGGACGGGACTGGAAGAAATTATGCTGAGCGAAATAAGTCAAGCAGAGAGAGTCAAGTATCATATGGTCTCACTTATTTGTGGAGCATAACAAATAACATGGAGGACATGGGGAGATGGAGAGGAGAGGGAGTTGAGGGAAACTGGAAGGGGAGATGAACCATGAGAGACTATGGACTCTGAAAAACAACCAGAGGGTTATGAAGGGGCGGCGGGGGGGTGGGGGGGTTGGGAGGTTGAGGGACCAGGTGGTGGGTAATGAGGAGGGCACGTACTGCATGGAGCACTGGGTGTGATGCCAAAACAATGAACACTGTTATGCTGTAAATAAACAAATAAAAAAAAAATAGGAGTCATTTCACATTCAAAAATAGAGAAAATGGGGATCAAACCCTGCTTCCATGAAAAAGAATTTATACATTGAAAGTTTCTGATTACTCCAAGAATTATGTATCTGTTTTCTAAGGCTCATTATTTAGCTACTACCTACATATAAAATGTCTGGTTTCACCAAATGTGTTTTGTTAGTAGTAAATAAATAAATAATAGAGGTGGAAGAGCCATCCTTTTCTGCTTTAGGAGTTTTGTCTTACAGTGTGTTTAAAATTTCTTGAAAAAAAGAAATTCTAGATTGTGGGGCACCTGGGTGGCCCAGTCATTGAGTGTGTGCCTTTGCCTCAGGTCATGATCCCAGGTCCTGGGATCCAGCCCCATATTGGACTCCCAGCTCTGTGGGAAGCCTGTTTCTCTCTCTCCCACTTTCCCTGCTTGTGTTCCCTCTCTAGCTGTGTCTCTCTCTGTCAAATAAATAAAGTCTTTTAAAGAATTCTAGATTGTTTGATAACATAGATATCTTAAAGTCCTTCTCCCTTTCCTTTGAGAAAACAAATGCACCAGGGATTTGAGCAGCAGATGGGTGGCTCAAATTCAGATATCTCTTGTGCCCTCCCCCTGCCAGCCACCCACCAGAATGACTACAAGATTTAAGTCAACAATTTGTATACAGCTAGGAGTGTTTGGAGTTAAAAAATAAATGCCTCTGGAAAAAGACTTGAAGTAACTCGGAAGTCCCGTCCCATACCTCCCCGTTTCCACCTTGTTCTCGATGCAACTGTGTTTTTCATAGCTCTAGGGCAGTGGTGGTTCTCAGGGGTACAGCTGGGAATACTTCTGACCCCAAGGAACACTTTTCTATGTCTAGACACATTTTTGGTTGTCATAACTCGGCAGCTTCTCCGGTGAAATCTGAAACAGGCCCTCACACACAGCTGGCAAGAGGAGCTGGAGGAAAAAGGCCGGTTTAATAAGCAAGGGAATAAACACAAGGCTTATCTGGGCAGTGGTACAAATCTACAAAATTTATAAAGAGGCCTTACCTGGATTCAGTCAGTATAAATATCCTGCAATTTGCAAGACTGCCACACAAAGAATTAGTTGGCCCAAAATGTCAATAATGCTGAAGTTGAGAAAGCCTGTTCTATGGGAATGAGATGTAGTACTTATTCAAATATATTTACTGTGGAATAAACCATGAGTCTAGTGCAGTGCTTGGCATTTGAGATAAAGCAATAAAACCCAGAGTTCCTTCCTTAAAGACCTCAGATTCCAATTAAGAGACACATAAATGGATAATCATGGAATAGATTCTATGTAAGAGAAGAATCACCTGACTTAGCCTTGGGTGGGCAGGGTTGGGGGCTTCTGTGGGGAAAGTCTGGGGATTTATCTGGGAATAAATAAATCTTGAAGGACAGATTATGTAGGCATTTTCCAGATTAAATAAGAGAAAATGGTTTTAGGCAGAGGAAGGAAAGAATGTTAACAATGAGCACAAAGGGACCTAACAACCTTCTTATACCACTATACCACATACGGGCCAAGAACTAATATGTTGTCTTTGTACACTTTCATTGGCTTTTCTCTCACTTGGAATACCCTTTTCTCCCTCTTTTTTTCTTTGATGAAACTATCACCACCATCTCTCAAGTCATATGTCATAAGAGTACTATTTTTTTCTTTCTTGTTTGAAATGTTCATGGATTTTTTTTGCAAGGGAAAAGTACAGTTCTGCCATGTGGCAAATGCTCAATAAATATTTTTTGAATGAAAATGAATAAACTTAAATACCAGTTCCTTTCTGAAACATTCTGAATTTCTCACTATGAAAAAAGCTAAACTGCCTTTTTCTGTACTACTTACATTGTGTATAGATGAGGAATTTGAAAGATGACTTATCAATACCTGATAAAGGTACTTAATGGTTATTAAGTGAAGGAAAAATAGAAGAACATAATGGAAAAAAATGGACAAATTTACCAGTTGTCTGGGCTCTTGATATAGCTCACTAAAACACTTGTCTTTCCAGTCCTCTCTGTAGAGTGGAGATTGATTCACTCAAAAGAAAGAAGTAAAAATCACTTATAATCTAATATCCAGAAATAGTTTTTACTTCTTCCTAAGTATTCTTCAATTATACACATGTGCACTGAAGTGTCCACATGCACATAAACACACACAGACATACATTCAAGTAAAACAGAATCCTATCATGTGTCATGATATCAGAATATCAGAATATGATATCAGAATATCAGAAACCTATTTTTAAGTGCTTATTCACCTTTCTCCATATCAATAGGATAACTATATATTATTTTAATGATTCCATCACACTTATTTAATAGATGTAACACAACTTGTTTAAAAAGACCCTTATGTTGGACACTGTCATCACTTTCAGGTTTTTTGGGGGGTTATGAACAAAGCTGTGGTTAAAATACTTTGTGCACTTCTGCACACTACACGCATTATTATCTTGAAAGAATTTCTAAAGAGATACGGAAGCAACTAAAGTATATATAAAACTTTAGACTTTTAAAGTACACTGCAGAAGTGCCTTCCAGAAAGTGTGTGAGATTACCATTCCCCCAAGCAGTGTATGAAAGAGACTGTTTCCTCACATCTTTAATTAACACTGAGTGCTGGGTTGTGTGTTAGATTTTAATTTAATGTGTTATAATCCAACAGTATTTCCTTTATGATTTCTGACTTATGAATCAATGCCTAGAAATAATTTCTATACTAAGAGATTTTAAAAATGCTGTAGTTTCTTCTAATAACTTTTATGGGGTTTTTTTAATTTAGAAATAATAAATTCCATCAGAAATTAATCTTGTTTTAAGTCATGGTATAGGCATCTTTTAATTTCCAAATGGATACTCAATTGTTTTAATATATTTAATAAGTAATCTATCTTTCCATCTTCATGACTTACAGTCTACATTAAGTGAATATTTATATTTGGATCTATTTCCAGGCTGCACATTTTATTGCTTTGTCTACTTTCCCTGACTGTAAGATTATTTTAATTATTATAACTTTATAATACACTTTAATATCTGGTGGATTAAGGTTCTCTTTTCTATTTCCAATTTAGAAAAAAGTTTAAATTTGTACAATATCAAATCATCTCATCCAGGGAGACAGTTGGTCTCTTTTTTATTAAAGTATGATTATCTTACTCTGTAAGGTCTTTTTTCCAATAAAAACTCTTGATAGTTCTTGCTGATTTTTTTCTAGACAATTCATAGTTTTGATTGTGATTATAAGATATATTTTTTATATTATGATATTTAGCTAACTATTATAATTATTAGAGCTATTAATTTTCACATAGCTTTCTAATGGGCCATGTTATATAAATCTTACTCAATATCTTATTAGTTTTCCAGTTAATCATATAATCTGCAATCTATAGTCTTTTTCCACATTTCCTACTTATTCCTACTGTTTTAAAAAGTCTGATTGCATTGGCTATTATTTTTGGAAAAACATAAAATCATATAAAAGCATAAAACTTTTCATGATTTTAATGATAATACCTTTAATATAAAGCATGGTACTGGAATTTGTGTTTCAGTACTGAAAAGAATGATGGTTGTGGTGGGTTGAAACACACATTACATATATAAAATCTATGGCTTTATAGTGGTAATAAAAGCTACAATAGGAACAACAATGGCAAATCTCCATTGGTCATTATTAGAGAGTGCTAACCTATTACTTTGAAATTTGGTAAAGGCAAAGATTCAAGTATTTATCCTTCCTTTCCTGTTATGAGCCATATTTTAAGGTAACCAAATAGTTAAGTCTCTCGGTTTTTTGTTTTGTTTCGTTTTAATAATTTCACTTAAATGCTGAAGGACTGATAGAAAATTGTCATCCTGGGGCTCCTGGGTGGTTCAGTCAGTTAAGCATCTGCCTCTTGATTTTGAGTCAGGTCATGATCTCGGGGTCCTAAGACAAAGTCCTAGGGCAAGTTCTGTGCTGGGCATGGAGTCTGCTTAGGATTCTCTCTCTCCATCTCCTGTCCCACCCCTCCATCTCACTTGTGCACATGCTCTCTTACTCTCTCTTGAAAAAAAAAATAAGTAAAATTTTTAAAAATTGTCATTTTGTAATGTCAAAAATTGTCAAGTGAGATAATAGATCTAGGGAATAATTATAAACAGATGCTAAAAGCTCCAGGCAAAATGTTGATTTTGGAGAGAAAGGGGTTACCAGCACATGAACCCATTGGTAAACTTCACCATCATTATAAATGAGACAACCAGAAGTGATGTATCTCATTAAGTACTATGACATACTGTTGCCTTAAAAATAAACAAATAACAATAACGGAATTACCTGGATCTAATCTAGCCTAAGATCTAACTCCTACTTTACAAAAAATATGAAAAATAGAGGCATAAAATACATAACAAAATGAAAATAGCCAAGTCTAAAATATTAGAAATCCAAGAGGACAAATATTGTGGTTTCTTCAATAAATCAGTGGCATTAAAGAAAAAGAGGTTTGCTATATAATAAAAGAAATTTAAGAGGCTTACAATAAAATGTAGTACAGATCTTGATTCAAAGCCTATTATAAATAGGTATCTTGCAGAAATTTGGGACATTCTAATACAGATTTGGTATTAAATGATTTGAAGAAATAACTAGTCCTATTAGCTGTAATAATAGCTTCTTGGTAATGCAAGAAAAAACAACAAATAACAAAAAAATGAAAGTTCTTGTCAGAGATGTACTGAGATATGTATAAGTAAAATGTCACCTTCTTTGAGGTTTGTTTTAAAATATCTCAGGTTACAAAAAAAAAAAAAAACCAAATGGGGAAACAAAAGAGTGGGAAAATATTGGTAATTGTTGACTCTAGGTGATGAGTACACTGAGGTTCATTACACTC
Source organism: Meles meles (assembly GCF_922984935.1). Taxonomy (NCBI): domain Eukaryota; kingdom Metazoa; phylum Chordata; class Mammalia; order Carnivora; family Mustelidae; genus Meles; species Meles meles. The sequence goes on along the minus strand of NC_060066.1, from coordinate 43,820,616 downwards.
TTATCTCTAGTTTTGTGTAATGCATGTGGCCAGTGATTAAGAAAAAGAAAGGGGTGAGGAGTGAGAGTGGGAAAATAGTCCTGATTCTAAGTAAAAAGAGTGGAGGCAGTTAATACGGTAAGTACATAGTTAAGTGCGACTTAACATACAAGTGAGGTTCATACAACTGAAAAAGGAAATGTTAGAGATTGCCTAGAGTTTAGAATTGGGGCAGATAAAGGAGAATGTGAAGGGTAGAAAAGGAAGCAATGGTACTCGAAAATGCCTACAAGGGCATTCGCTATCTGGATCACCAATGTTTAGGAACTAGTGTAATAATGATTTTTTGTGTCTAGATTATTTCTCTTTGATCTATCAACTTGTCATATGCCAGTGCTTCACGCTAAACATCCCATTGCAGCTAAGACTGTGTCCTCCTTCTCATGGACATTACAGCCAGAATTTTTTCTCGACATGGTTTATTTATAAACCTTCTCTTAAAAAACTAGTTGCTGCAATTTAAGAGACTTACAATGTCTTTAACCTCACTTTATAAATAAAAAAAAAAAAAAAAACAGAAAAAAAATCCCTGATTTTTTGTGTTATCCTAGGATGTACAGAGAAGGCAATGCAATGAAGACCTGCCTTGTCACATTCAGTAGAGCAACTGCAGAAGCAATTTGTTACAAGCAGATGGGTAGCTGAACGCTAAAAAGGATAATAAACTAGAACGAAATTAGATATTGAAATCAATTTCTTTTAGGCTTACCATGAAACTTCAGATTTACACAATTGTATTTGAAGAAGTCAGAAAAAAAAAAAAAGGCATACTAAGATGGGTGCCCATGAAAACAGAACTTTACACATGCTATAGCCTTTATAGTCACCATTTACTTGGTTGGTTCAAATATTTATAGTTCATTGTTATGACTGCCAAAACTGGCAACCACAAGGATTGTTGTCTCAATTAGGACAGTAAACAGATTGTCTCTTTTTTTAATGAAAAAATCTAAAATGTAATACTTCACAGTTTAACATGTTTATTCATCTAAACGAGCTAAAAAATAATGGTGTGACATCTGTTCGAGAGGCATTGGTACCTCAAATTTTGGCTGCCTCCCCACCAATTTGGTTGTTGTTTTAAAAAATGAAGAATAGGAGGGAGTACTGTCATCAAAAGATCTTCTGGCACGTAAAGTATCTTATTTTTCTTGAAATAAGGATTTCATGTCTGTTGCTAAGGATAAAAAAAATTATTTAAGAATGAGGCACTCTGCTGAATAGGGCAGCAGTTCAATTGTTTTAAATGAATTTACTGGCCCACTATGGATATTTTCACACTGTTAGAGTTCTTTGAGTGACTCTCCCAGTTCTCTTTATACCTACCTGCATCGCTAAAATACAAAATAAAATACTAAGAATGTTTCTGTTGGCACTGAATTCTTCTGCTAGGTTTTTTTGTTTTTTGGGTTTTTTTTGTTTTGTTTTTTTTTTTTACTGTGGGTTGCACTGATTCTTGATATGATGTCAGTGGAACAAAATCTAGCAAACATGCATTCTATCCAGGCTGCATTGGAGCAATTCTAATAAAAGAAGGCAGTGCCGCTAAGGGAGAAATGGTAGGAATCTCCCCAGAGAAGCCCAAGGTAAGTGTACATACCTTAGATAGTCTAGTCTCTGGCTCAACAACCTTACATTAGGGATGAAATACATGAAAATTCTCTAAGTTTAATTTCTGGAAGTTTTATTTCTGAAGCCCATCTAAATAAATCAAAACTTACTCTACTGAATTATTACCGATTATATCATTTTAGAATCTGGAAAATATAGTGCTTTAGTATTCACATAAATGTAAGCATTATAATGAAAATTTAGTTTTATTTTTGTTGGGCATGAGGATGTATGATAAGTTAAATTAAAAACACTGAGTGTGGTTTTCAACAATACTAAGATAAAAATAACATATTTGATTACCCAGAAAACAGCAATGTTTGTGTTCTATAGCAAATTTAACACTAGTTGTCTTGATCTTAAAAAGGAACAGGATGAAACATATTTGTCCCAGGACATTCAATGATCATAAATGCTAAATGTTGAGTTGATCAACATAGTGATTTCTAAGTTTTATTTATTAAAGGCAAATAATTTTTGATCATCTGTTACATGCAGCAACTGTACCAGACTGAGAATACTAAAAGAAATTAACTTGAATTTTGACATGCATTTATTAAATATGTGCAGATCACTACACTACTGGAATTACAGAAATGAATAAGAACATACTTTCATGATCTTGCAATCATTGGTTGGGGTAGAAATATTTTGGAAAAATTGAAAAGACAGAAAATCTTCAAGTACTTGTCACCTTAAAACAACAAACTCTATACTGGCACAATGATAGGCTTTTTGTTCATTTGTTTTAAAAGAAATCCTGCATGAGGTTATAATTTTACAATATCTCCTCTCAATAAATCTATATATGTTTATTTTGCATTCAAAATAAGAACCAGCAACTCTTCAAGCTTCATTTACAGTATTCCATAGGTTGTATGTAAAGTCTGCTGCATTAGCTAAAATTTATCCTGCAGAGTATAGTTAGCAAATAGATTCTAACATTCTGAAAAGTCATTACAATTTTTCTGTTTTTGTCTTCTGAATTACTCTAAGCAGTGAATTATTGGAGGAGAAAAACCCACGCCTAAAATTTGTGTCTGGTGCTAGTCTTAGATTTATGCCAAACACCACTCACTATTTAGAAGTGTGGTCCCCTGAAAATGTAGGCCATATATCACCTCTCTAGCTTCAAAGATTCAAACCAGATTTTAATCTGGGATTTCTCTACAGGCCGCTTCCCAGTTAATGTGAATTTGAAAAATTTGCATTTCATGAAAACAGTGTTGTATAAACATATATTGTCTCAGTTTGCCCACTATTTATTAAAATCAGAGTTGGACCTTTGGGACTTATGGTTCTCTGTAGCCACCATAAGTCAATTACACAAATGGACTAGCCAGATACTGAAGGTATCAATAAAATGAGGTATTCAACTAGCTTATAATTATACTATGTATAGATTAATACTTACTACTATCAGAAACAACCTTTTTCCCTCAAGAGAACACCCCAAGAACAGAAGGGAACAGTAACATTTTTTCTCAGGGTAATGAATTTTCAGACATTTCCAAGAGTATATTCATCTATTTTAAATACTATAAATTCTGTTATATTTCACTTGGATGGGTATCTAATAAACAATTAATACATATCTTCTCATTTAAATTACTACTGAAATTAGAAATAATCTTTATTTAATATGACTGTTTTTAACACCATATGGGAGGTAAAATAACTAAATGAAAATTGTTCACGTAAATGTGATAGGAGTGGGGGAAAAGCAGTATTTCTTGACATGTGGCATGTCACTCAGGAAAGGAAAAGGCCCATCATATCCAAAATGCCAGCTTGGATATTCCCTTGCCACCCACTTCACGAACAGACATACCACATGGCATTAAATGCTGCAACCTTTCCTAAAAATGCCACTTGGATTGGTCTGCTGTGGTGAGTGTATAAGAACTCTTGGTCTGTCTCATGAGTTTGTGATTTCAAGGGGTAGAATCCAGTAAATAACACTGGCTAAATTTTGCCCTCAGATGTTTGGCATAAATGATCTGTGAGGATATGGGAACTTTGGGCTGTTTTCACATTGATGAAATAAATTATGCTACTTGGAAAAATTCTACAGAACATAAAGCTACACAGTCATATTCAACTATTTGCAAAAGTCTCACAGAACATTGAGTGTATTCATCAAAGCTTTCTTCTCTGGAAAAATATGGAAACAATCTTTACATTTTATTTGCTCTTCATAAATACAATGTATATGATATAAAGCACTTTGTGCATTTGATTCTAACTACTAATTTTTTATCCTTCTTTATATAAGATAGTAGCTAACAACTCTGATGTGGACACATATTTTCCCATTTTCTAAGCTTTATGTATTCATGTGTTCTAAAAATATTTTTTAAAAATCCATTACTGGTAAAAATATTGAATATATTGATTGTTATACTCCAACAAATACAAAATATCTTTACAACTTATGTAAACAAAAAAATTAGAAATGCAAGTAATATGAGACATGTATTTTCTTCTATTATTTATTTTTCACAAAACAGTTATAATTGATTAACTCTCAAGAGACAAAATGTAATTTTGTAAACCAAATTTGTATTGTTTAGGTTTAGGAGGCAACCCAAGAAAATTATTCTGAGTAGGTAGGACTTCCGTTACTGTTGTGTGAAAAAACAACAACAACTGCACAACTAAATGACAGATTGTTACATACCTTCCTAACAAGAAGGGCAAACTGATACTGCAAGCAGCCAGAACAACATAATTAAAATAGAATTCCAAGTTTATATTAATACAATAATGTTAATTAAAATCAAGATCAACTGAACTTTCTATTTACACCAGTTCAGAGAGCCCAAGAGGAAAGGAACTCTATTTTACAGACATATGTGACTCTTTGAGCTTCTGTCATCCAGGTGCCATTTCTGATGGAGCACATGTGCGCTGAACAGTTGGCAAAGAAGGAAAAAGATTACTGTAGATGTATGGCAGATAGTCTCTCTAATGATATAAAATATGTCTGGAAAGAAAGCAGGGCTTCTTTGTAAAATGAAAAATTTCCCATGACTTTTCATTCCTCCTTAGACTCTGAATGTGATTTGAGAATGTTTCTGTAAATGAGGATATATACTTTTACTTACGATGTATACGGAACAAAAATAGATTTAGTAATCTGAAGTGACGGAGTTATACACATAAATTGGCTAAGACATCTGAAGAATTTAGGATCTGTTTTCCATTTAATCTAAACGCACCATGAATAGGTTGCCTGTCAAAGTAGAAAGATTTATAAAAGTATCCGGTAGCATACATTATACTACATTGCTAGGTAAGGTTCTTTTTTTGATATCCTATGCAACTATTTAAAAAGATACTTCTGAAAACTGAAATTACCAGCAGAAAGAATTCAAGATGTTCCAGTTTCAGTACTTTAGAAAGTGTTGGTCCCAAGGGATGCTTTTATAAAATTATTTCCCTTTAATGCATTGATTGCTGTTCAGCTAATCTTCATCTCTTTTCAGATCAGGGTCAACATCTGTGGACAGTCTGAGATAAAAGAAAGCATAGAAAGCCAGTAGGAGGGCCAATATAGCTGCTAGTACGAGGCCAACTTCCTAAGGAAGGGAAAAAAAAAAGTATGTTTGAAATTGATGAAAAGAGATTGGTTAATGTCATAAGTTTCATCAGAGAAAATAACGATATAATTCCATCATCTGAATAATAATTTGAACCTAATTAATCACATTTTTTTGTTTAACCCTTCTTATCATTTAGTAAAGCAATTTATTTTGTACTTGACAATACCGACTGCAATGATAAGGACATCAGTGGATGACTCATTTCTATTATTATTTCTATATAATTTGTAATAGTAAAATTTCTAATAATAAAATTTAACTTTATAATTTTGATATATTTGCATAGTTTGGATATCAAGATGTTGGGTGCAAGCAGTGTAGTTTGTGCCTACACAGTTCCTCTGTTCTCTATTTGAGTATGTTTAACTTTATTTGTTGCTTCAATTCATTTGTTATTAGTTAAAGCTTTAGGACACAGATTTTAAAACATTTATCTTTCTTTTTCTAATAGGAAGGAACTGCTATTATAGCCAGTTTCTAAATTAAGTCTCTGTAAGTTTTTATTAAATATTATTTTGCTAAAACTAAATTTAAACTCTAAATTCCATAGTTTATAATGTGGGGGAACAAAACTGAGGACTCTCAGTTCCTGAAGCAAGACATAGTATAATTTATCAGAATTGTGAAGAGTTATTCTGAATATTTCATTTGGTTATTTGATATAGGTTATATTAATTATGCTAAACTAGTAGCCAAAAAATTTACCACATATATTATGGCAAAAAGTATATAGTATGTAGTATACATACACACCAATAGGAGTACTCTCAATATTAACATATCATTTGGCTAAAGAGATTAAAAAAAAAAGAGCAACTAGTGCCAGTTCCATATCCTAAAGAGGTTAATATGTCTTTCTAATTTTCAATTGTGTATCACACTCATTCCTGGCATTGTTTTATGGAGAAGCAATTTATTTGCATTTATATGAATATATTTCACATTTCATCAGAATGTAAAATTACTAATTCAACATATGCCATGTAATAAACTTTAAAAAACATTAAAATGAATTTAGTTTATAAGCAACAAGAAATTTTTACCTGGATGTTGAAATTACAAATGGGCAATTTATATAGATATTTAGCATCAAAGGTACATTTATTTAGATTTCCAAACTATAGAAGTAAATATTGATAAAAATCAGGGGGCTGATAGACTCGGTGTCAACAATTTTTATAAGATTTTTTTTTTAAATCTAATACATCAATATAATGTCAATGAAAGTGAGTTTTTCTTTGTTGCAATTGGAACACTTTGGCATCTCAAAAGGGCATGGCAGCATCAGACAGGTTTCATTTATATTCTTATATCCACAGCTGTGCTCCCAGACCCATCTGGTTACACAGCTACTAATTTTAAGAGGATGTAATAAACAAGTGACACACAACTGCAAACTCCATCTGTTCTGTATAGTGGACAACAGAACTGTTCAACAGCAGTCACCATTCATACAAGCTTAAAGCAGGAATAAAGTTTGTACTCTTGATTGGAGACCATCATCCACATCTCATTTGATAATCACCTCTAACTGCTGCTTTGTAACTGTTCCTTGTCCCTTCAAAAAACTGTCATCTTCATTATACGTTTTCAGGATATCCAGAAGCACGAAAATGGGTTTTAAGGGTAGAAAGCAGAGAGCACTCATAGAATACAACTTCAGAGGATCCATTAATTCAATTAGGTCTACTGAATATATGGTGGAGGGGGTAGGGCTAAAGAGTATTGAATGGGGATGAATAGCATCATTAAAAAAAAAAAAAAATCCCTGTTCTGTTGAGGAGATGAACATTGTGGGGACTGGAGGTAGTTAAAACAATGATAAAATTTGAAAATACTGCTTTCAGGATGCTGGTGACACTAACCATAACTTAGAGAGCTCTAGGCATTTATGACCCTCCACTCCCTGGCCATTTTTAGTTTTACATCCAAAATCACAAAAAGGAAGAAAAATAACATTTCCAGATGGCTCATCCCAAGAGGTTGTTAGCAGGATCTGTTTGACACTTGAATATTTTACTTATGTAACAGATAAATTAAATTTTTTATATTTATTCTTTTATTAGATTATACCTTTCAAATAAACCTTTCAAATAACTAATTAATTAACAAATATGAATTATCTTTTTTCTTCTAAATACTAGGAAACATGGGTATTTACATTCTAAAAAATGTTTAATAAAGTCATAATTCTTAAACAACAATCTAACTGAACAGCAACCAAATAGGAAATATTGGTTGTGCAAATATTTTTCAGGTAGCACTCATTACTGGGTCTTAAAATACAAGGTTTTGTTTACATTAGTAAGACATAGAAAATAAAATACCTTCAATAACCAGAAATTAGTTCTAGATTTTGGAACAATGATATTCACATCTTTTTTTTTTTTTAAAGATTTGTTTATTTGACAGAAATCACAAGTATGCAGAGAGAGAGGGAGAGGAGAAAGCAGGCTCCCCGCCGAGCAGAGAGCCCAATGAGGGGCTCCATCCCAGGATCCTGGGATCATGACCTGAGCCGAAGGCAGAAGCTTTAACCCACTGAGCCACCCAGGCGCCCCTGATATTCACATCTTATTCTGAATCAGTACTGTTCTCCCAAAACATTTTAAATTACTAAACATATGTGTATAAAAAGGCACTAAAAGTCTTTGAGCATAAAGACTATATTGTGTATTTTTTACCTCTCCAGTACTAGATATCCCAGTCAATATTGTTGATTTTTATGATATTGAAATCTGGAAGTTATTTCTTGTATAAATTGCTCCCAGGTGATCATGTCTTGGTCATCTTTCTTTCTATAGGTTCTACAACATTGTAATATTCTTTCTATAGGTTCTACAACATTGTAATATTTAAAGCATTTTTAAACAGATAATGAAGGTTAAGACTTAGATAACCTATATAAGAAGTATAAAATTAGATAATACTTTGGGGGCGCCTGGGTGGCTCAGTGGGTTAAAACCTCTGCCTTCAGCTCAGGTCATGATCCCAGGCTTCTGTGATCGAGTCCCGCATCGGGTTCTCTGCTCTGCGGAGAGCCTGTTTCCTCTCTCTCAATGCCTGCCTCCCTGCCTACTTAGAATCTCTGTCCATCAAATAAATAGATAAAATCTTTTTTAAAAATTAGATAATACTTTGAAAACTTTACAACAGCAATATCAGTATCTCCACAGCAAAACTGACAATATTTTATAATATGCAATATAATAACACAATGCTGACTAAGATGAAGTGGGGGATCTTAAGGCCAATGACAAACAACCAAAGGGAGTCTTATTTGTACAAACCAGCAATGGCGAATTCAAAGAAGTGTTTTCTCAATCAGCTAACAATTAATAAATGAATTCAGTGTCCTGGGTTCAATGTTAACTGTTTTTGTGGTATTATTTAACTCTTCTGAAAACCCTGTGAGGTAATGTTATAATCGCTTTTGCAAATATGTCAGCTTAGACTTTGCTAGATCATGGCAACAGGAAGAGGAAAGAGGAATGTGATCCCAGACCTCTTTCTTCTCTGTTCAGTGTTGTCATGGCTGGTATTTTTCTATTCCATCCAGCTGTTCATATTTTCTATAGATTTAAATTATTTTAAGAGCATAACTATGATTCATTCTAAAAATAAGCCATAAAGTGATAAAATACTATAATATTATGGTCATCCTGAATCAACTAGATAAGAGTCAAACATGTTTGATGTTCATTAGTCCTTAGTTGCTTCTCTGACATTATCAATATGGATAAAATCACTCACTGGGGAAATTAAACAGCATTAAATGGCAATTGCTGAAAGAAACTTCGTTATTTAAAATCCTATGCTAAAATGACAAGGCAATCAAAGTTTGACAGGGCAAACTAATTAGTATGCCAGATTTGAAATGTAAAACACATCCATGTTTCTGATTCTAAAAAGTTTCATATCATTTTAATGGACTCTTCGTATAATTTTTCAAGCAAAATAACGATGTTTAAAGTTAAGGTTTTTGTTTTTCACAGGTATACAAATCAAAATGATATGCTAGCTTATTCAAAAGGAGCTATGTTTAGATGTCAGAAACTCTTCTGTACATACATTAAATCATAAATGAAATCTAAGAAAAACTTTTTTCTCAAAAAAAAAGATAAGCAAGTTCTGCATTGTTTATAAAAAGATAGTAAGTAATTGTGTTATAAGGTAGATTTATCTGATACTAAGACAGTCATTTCCTTAAATTAAAGTAAAAAAAATTATAAGGGCAAATAAAGAGAATGTATATATATTAATAAATGAATGGCTGCACATTTCTCAAATTCTAATTTATAGTTGCTCATTATATTGTGCCACAAGAGGATTTTGCTACCCAATATCTTTCTTTAAAAAGCCCCAAAACCAAAACACCACTTTGAAAAAGATAAAAGTGAGTGACATAATGCCTTGGTGGAAAATTACAGATAATGCTCTCACTATAAGAGACAATCATCAGGTAACTAACTGTAAAATAAAGAAAGAAAATAACCCCTAACTAATGCTTTTAGAAATATCATGTCATGGAGATAATTTAAAAGATGAATAAAATTTCATGTGAAATTAGAAGAAAATTTCAAAAGATTAATCATTTCTCTTTTAAACAAAAAGACAACCTTTTTTTTTTTTCATTAAAAACTGACAAACAGCACTAACTGAGGGGATTGTGTTGTGAAAACATACCGTATTCACACGGCAATACTTGATCAAAATCAGCAATCAAGAGCAAAACGAAGGCTGTATTTGGTGATCATAATAGCAAATTCTGGAAGACAACCAAATATATCATCTGGCAGTTCAACAGCTGTTACAGCCTGGTAGTAATACCTTGGCATTTGCTATAAGCTATAACTTAGAAAAATTGATTTTTCATCTGCCAGATAAAAACCAAAATCTCCTTTTAACATTTTAATATTTAAATAAAGTATATATACTATTCACTTTAATTTTACACATTTGACAGTAGAACCATCAAGTTAATTTTTTTATTTATAGTTTGAGTCACCTCTAAATACTTGACAAAAAATTGACAAGAATAGTAATATAAATGTAATTTTGTTGAACTTCATTGTGCTAGCATATTGGATTATTATCTGCTAACATCATTCTCAGATGCGCTTAACTCTCTTAAGCAGTTAAAACACGGGTTATCTAAAATAAGTTTGGGGACATCACTAGAATTTCATCATAGAGAGTACTGACAACAATAATAAAACACAGAATAAAATTATATATATTAATGATCTAAGTATATGGAATTATAACTAAAATTTCAATAACCATAAAATTAAATTTATTGAAAATAAAAGAAGTTTTTTATTTGGGCCACATAAATCACTGAAATGTTTGAGCAATATAAACAGTAGCTAGAGGAAAAAATAAGTTGCAACTTTAAGTACAACTGGTTTTCTTATGTGACATTGTGTTTTATTTTAAGACGTGGTAAAATCTCAGGATCAGAATGATGCTTCCCATTAAGTAAATTCTTTATAAGAACCTTCAATTCTGGCATTGACTTTGATTTTGAAATGTCATAAAACATTTAGCACTCAACATTTATGCAATCCAGTTTTAGAAAATGAAATGGCATGCATATATCAAATTTTAAAATTACCAAATACAGGTACCTTTATCCCTATTGCTGTTTTCTTTGCTTCTGCTTTTAATTTGGCTGCTCGTAAAATAGGTTTGGTTTTCTTATAATCTTGTTTACCTAGAAAGAAATAATTTCAAGCAATGAGCTACGCTTAATACATAATTCAAGTTTAAGAGCCAACTGAAATGTCAAAGAATGTTTAAATACAGTAAGCCTGGGACACAGAGTTGCAAAGGAGCTCCCAGTTTTGGAAACCATAAACGTTATCACCCTAAGGTCAACTTCTCCTCTCTTAATTTTTTGCAGGAAGAAGATCTGACAGACATTTTCAATTTGGTGTGCAGTGAAAAGCTAAAAAGCTAAAAAGTTATTTTAGAGAATATTCAGAGTAAAGGTAGTAAACCTTTTGGAAACATTTAGAAACAAATGTGTAAGTGAGTATACCTAAGATCCCATTAATAGGTAAGTTAACTTCATCTTCCTACATGAAGAATAAGAGCTCATTATAAATTTATTTTATTAGGGATATATAAAATAACCAAATAATCAATTTGAGAAATATCCTCAAGTTTTCTATAAGAAACTAAAGAAGATCTGTAAAAACTTTCAGTCACTGAATTCATTAGAAAAATACATATTTAACTTTGTTCTTAATAGAGGACAGAATAAATACAGCTAAATAAAAGGTGTAGGAAAGCTGTATTTAAATATTAGTTCCAGTCTTCTCTACCACATTTCACAGCCAAAGATGAACAAAAACTAAGTTAGTTAACATCACCAAAATTCCTTTTTTGTGTACCATTTGACAACTAATGAATAACAAACCTGAGTTTGTATGTAACTAATGAATTATATAACCTGTGAAGAAAATAAATTTAACAATACAAAAACAAAACAAGAGTAATAAAAACATTGACTAGAATAATATATTCTTTTGTTAACCAAAAGAACTTTTAACTAAGAACTGGGTCAATGGGTCTCAAATACAGTACTTCACTCTGTGTGGGAGTTAGCATAAATCCATGTAATCTCTCTTTTATATTCTTATAGTTTGCCTTGTTTCTATCTTATTCCCTTTCCTTCATGGTTGGTTCCTTTCCAGACTTACCCCTGTATCTCCTTTATGTAAATAATACAACTTCCAACTTTAATTTCCACATCTTCCTTGCACTGAAATAAATCTGAATGCAGCTGATCTACACTGTAGTGTATCATAAAAAGTTAATGTGCAATAAAATAATTCTTTGCTAATGATTCAAAAGTGCCTTTAAAATTCCATATAGATTTTTAGAATTAGAAATGGCAGGAAGAAGTGAGTCAAATGGATGGAAGTAATGAAGAAATGCTCTATTTGTGTTCATTAGACACATAAAAGTGCTTGTTTGGCTGAAGAGCTATGTGATTTTTTTTGTTGTTGTTGTTGCTTTTTTTAAAGAGCCAGTGTATGCTATTTCCTTAACTGCTATCATATAACAGTCATTCTGGATCTATGAACATGTGGAAGCTTAATAAATATTATTTGATGATAAGGTTTAATGATCCAGAAATGAACCAATTGTAAAAATGTACACCAAATGATCTAAATTTAAATTATGGAATGAATAAACTACAGAAAAATATTACTCTGACCCAGTTTAAATTAGCAACATTTAATTTTGCTGCAAAAGCCTTGACAAGTGTTCACTCTGATTTCACATCTCAATAGTCAAACTATTCATGTCATTATTCCTGCTGAGATATAAACAGGTCAGAACAATGAAAATGGTGACACATCAAATGCCTCACTCAGGGTTACAAAGTTTTCTAAGCAGAATCTAAAGAGAAATTTGAAGATTATAGATCTGAGGCCAAAAAGTCATTTCTTGTTTTATCTTATAATGCCCTATAATAATCTCTGGGTGCAAGGGGGAAAATAAAAGGAAAAAGGATTGTCTTAAACCAAATGTTTTACATACACATATGCATTATTCTGGATGATGTGTCTGTCATAAAACAGATTCAAATATACCTCAAAGAGTCAAGGTTAAAGTGAGAATTTATCACTCTACTTCACTTGCCATGTAACTTATTAGTTAAATAATGTGTTCCATTTTAACTCAACTTTGTATCTCTTAGAGAATAATACCTCTAGATTCATATTAAAGTTGATATGAACATTTGAAACTGTATTTATAACAAATAGATGGTTTTAAAAATTATTTACACCTGGTATTTCTCCAAATAGTGCATCTGTCAGTAGTTTAGCATTCTGCTTGCTAACTACGATATCCAAAAGTATATACTGAAAAACGAGGTTTGTTTACAGGGGCATCTGTTAAGTTCTTTACAACTAAAACTAGATATTTCTATTATACCAAAGGGGTTTTCAACGTTTAAATTTTGTATGGCTTCAAGAAGGATACCTATGCCTACACAATTGTAAAAAATGTTAAATACAGAAGCCCCTACATTCTGAGTACTAAACTTAGAAAAACACACATATATATATGTACATTTACATACATTATATATATATGTATATATACACATACAAATACACTTATATATGTATATAAGTACATATATAATAATCTAGATTTTATATGTAGATGGTTTTCTAGACGTAGTTGGGTCCAATTTTGGTTATATCGATAATGCAATAAACAAAGTAGCTGTTTGACAATTACTCATTACCTTTTATATGAGAAGAAACCTGGAGAACTCAAGCCTATGAAACTAATCTGGGGCCTCAGTTACTTAGTTTCTCTGTTTAATGACACCATTCATCATATTTCTGTATTTTCATTTCCTATGGCATAGTTAAAGTAACAAAAGCTTTTTTTTCTCCTTCCCTAAGCTCCTGATTTATGCTTCCTCTTTCCAATATAATCCTATAATACTACTTTTTTATATTTTATTCTTAAATTATCACAATGAAATTGACTTTTTTTTTCCTTTTGGTATATAGTTCTATGAATTTTAATGTTCTTGTATAGATTCATGTAACTACTGCCATAATCAGGACACAGAACAGTTCTATCTCAAAAACTCCCCATGCTATCCTTTTATATCCATGCCTCCTCCCCATCCATAATTCCTGGCAACCACTGAGCTACTGTCCATTGCTATAGCTGTGTCTTTCAGTAATATGGCAGTAATGTGACACCGGCTTCTCTGAATCAGCATAAGGCCTTTAAGTTTCACCCAAGTTGTATGACTCACCAATTCATTCTTCTCTATTGCTGATCGGTATTCCATTGTACAAAGGTATCAGGGTCTGTTTATCCATTCACTCACTGAAGTGCATTTGAGTTATGTCTAGTACTTTACAAGTACTACAAGAGCTACCTATAAACATAGGTGTATGGGGTTTTATATGAACACAAGTTTTCAATTTACTAGAGTAGGACTGCTGAGTCATATGGTAAGTACATATTTAACTTTGTAAGAAACTGCCAAACCATTTTCCAGAGTGGCTATATCATTTCATATTCCCACCAGCAATGGATCAGATTTCTGGTAGTTTTGCATCAGACATGTATTAGTTTCATCTACGTTATCTAATTTTTAACATACAATTGTTTATACTATTCCTTTATAATCCATTTTATATCCATAAGGTCAACAGTAGGATGCCTGTTTCATTAATGATATCTTTGTTTTGTTTTGTTTTTAACAGTATAACTAAGTTTTTCAATTGTGTTGATCTTTCTAAATAAACTATTGGTTTTGTTATTTTTTTATTATTTTTTCTCTTCTCTATTTTTTTCCACTTTAATCCTTATTATTTCCTTTTCTTCAGCTTTGGGTTTAGTTTGCTCTTTTCATATTCTAACTTGTCTAGACAGAAAGTTAGGTTATTGATTTGAAATATTTCCTCTTTATAAATGTACTGTTTAATAGGTGCAAATTGCCATCTAAGTACTGCTTTAGCAGCACCTCATACAGTAGCATGAAGAGGAAAAATGTTAGACATAAAACATATATGTAGACTTCTATTATATTTATCTATGCAGTTACCTTGACAAGTGTTAATTTTTTGAGTTGTTGTTGTTGTTGTTTGTTTGTTTGTTTTTTCTCTATATGGATTTGAGTTACCGTCTTGTGTGTTTTCATTCTAACTTCAAGGACTTCCTTGTTTTCTTGCAGGGCAGGTGTGCTATTACAAATTACCTGGTTTTGTTTATCCAAAAACATCTTAATTTCTCCTTTTTTAAAGGAGAGTTGTGCTACATATAGATCTCTTGGCTGACTGTCTATTGCTTTTAGCATATCATATGTAATCTATTACTTTTCTCTTGCTGCTTTCAACAATTGTTTTTTATGTTTGACATTCAACAGTTTGACTATAATGTAGACCAGTGTGTATTTCTTTGAGTTTATCTTGCTTGAAATTTATTGAGGTTCTTGGATTAAAAAAATCAAAGTGTTTCATCAAATTAGAGAAGTTTTTGGATATGATTTTTTCAAATACCCTTTCTGACCCGCTTTCTTTCTCCTCTTATTCTGGAACTATCGTTGTACATAGTTGGCATGATTGATGGTATTCTACAGGTCTTTGTGTCTCTGCTCATTTTTTTGTCATTCTTCGTTTATTCTTTTTCTTCATGTTCCTCAGAAAGTATAATCTGAATTAACTTCTCTTCATGTTCTCTGATTCTATCAGTTCACATCTGCTGTGACGTCCCTCTAGTGAAATTTTTATAATTATTGTATTTTTCAACTCCATAATTTCTATTTGCTTTTTTAAATATACATGATTTACATTTCTATAATAAGGTGATTTATTTGATGAGGCATCATTCTTAATTTCAATTCTTTAGACATGGTTTTAGTTTTTGAACATATTTTAAAAGGCGGATTTAAAGTCTCTGTTCAATAAGTCCAAGATATTACCTTTCTTAAAGACAAGTTTCACTATTCTTTTTCTGTGTATGCAACACACTTTGCTGATTCTTTGTGCATTTTATAATTTTTGTAAAAACTGGACATATCAAGTAATGTAATGTGGGAACCCCGCAAATCATATCTCCCCTATGATGTTGTTGCTACTATTTGTTTTTCTGTTGTTGGTTTTATTGTTTGTTTGTTTTTTTAATGATTTTTACGGTCTAATTCTGTAAAGTCTGTATTCTTGTCATGTGCAGCCACTTAGCTTAATGTTCACCTAAAGACTGAACAAATATTTTCTTAAATGCTCTGAACCAATATCTTCCAGCTTTGCTGAGGAGCTGTGTGTGGTGGGGCAGGTGTGTGTGTGTGTGTGTGTGTGTGTGTGTGTGTTGGTATATATTTCCCATACTCTGACAGTAGTTTATAGTCCTGCCTTAGCCTTCACTTCCTGCTAGCTTCTTCAAGGTCAGAAAGAGGTGAGAAATTTTATAGCCTTTTCAGGTCTTCATTGGTCATGGCATAGCTCTCCATTGGCTTGTGACTTTCTAGATTCCCAGAAATCTATGTTGGAGATTTTTATAGACCCTAAGGAAATCTCATTGTCCAGTTTTTTAAAATATTTTTAGGAGAACCTCCTACTAGTCCCAACTTGTAATACTACTTCAAATAGTTGGGATGTTAAAAATTTGCCACTGACTGGGTCAAATTCTGGGAGAGGGCCCTTCACACAGAGTGAGCTCTAAGTCTATTCAAATAAGGACAAGTTTTGAGAATGAGGCTTTCCAGGGAGTAATTCAGATAGGGACAATTCTCTGAGAATAGAGTGTGGCATAGTTCCAAACTCATTCTGCCTTCTCCATTAATTGCAGGATGATGCTTTTCACAACTACTATAGTTGCAAGGATGAGCAGAGAAAGATGGAAGACCAGTTAAAACCCAAAAAAGTCTAATGTTCTGATTGAAATTCAGTTTATCTCAAGTTAAAACTCCTTGGACTATTGTTAAGAGGTCCATTAATTTCCAGATTTCTGAAAAAGTTGATTTTGACATTTTTTTTTTGTCATTGTTCTTATTGCTTTTATAGAGGAGCAGATTTTGAGATTCTACCTTTTTATTCAAGAAGTACATCTCCATCCCTTTACTTTTAATGTCATTATATTTGAGGTTTATTTCTTTTATACAGCATATATTTATTTTATAAAATTTCAACCTGAAAATCTATTGTCTTTTAATTGGTATGTTTAGACTATTAACATTTAATGAAACTAATACATTTTTATTTAGATCTATTATTTTCTTATTGCTTTCTTTCTGTTCCCTTTGATTTGTTCCTGTTTCACTTTTCCTGTCATTTTTTGAATTGTTTAAACATTTCTTAGTATTTGTTATTATGATTTTGATATATTTTAGTATGTTTCAAAAATTGTCCTAGAGAATATAAAATGTATATTTAACTCTTCAGATTCTAATTCAAATCAATATTTTGTTTAATTCCCTATTTTTAAACATAATCTACATTATTTTCAAAATTTTAAAATATACACTTAAATAAATTTCATATTCCAGTTGATGGAAATAAGCAGTATAGTGCTTTGTAGAGCTAGTTCCACTAGCTGTAGTTTCTATCTTTTGACTTTTCTGTGCTTATATTTGAACTTCTTGGACATGTGTCATAGGCTTGGAAAGTTGATGTATACAGTGGACTTCTACTAATTCAAGCCTTTAAATGTCTGCAAGAAAGATTTATAAAAGTGAATAGAGGGGCACCTGGGTGGCTCAGTGGGTTAAGCCTCTGTCTTTAGCTCAGGTCATGATTCCAGGGTCCTGGGATAGAGTCCCGCAGCAGCTCTCTGCTCAGCAGGAAGCCTGTTTCTCCCTCTCTCTCTGTCTGCCTCTTTGCCTACTTGTGATCTCTGTCTGTCAAATAAATAAATAAAATCTTAAAAAAAAAAAAAAAAGTGAATAGAGTGCTGTAGCACATGCTTGGTTTCCTTAAAAATGCCAGGCAAGACATTGTTGTCCGTATTGGATGTATGTTCTTATTACAGCTTAACAGTTTTGCAATAAAATGTGAAAGACACATGCATAGTTAGAAGGATTATTATACTCTTGTTACTGAAACTTTAGATTCATGATAAAACTACAATTTATCCTTGGGGCGCCTGGGTGGCTCAGTGGATTAAGCCTCTGCCTTCGGCTCAGGTCATGATCTCAGGGTCCTGGGATCGAGTCCCGCATCGGGCTCCCTGCTCCGCAGGGAGCCTGCTTCCTCCTCTCTCTCTGCCTGCCTCTCTGCCTACTTGTGATCTCTCTCTCTGTCAAATAAATAAATAAAATCTTAAAAAAAAAAGAGCCAGTTATTTAAAACTACAATTTATCCTTAAATAATATCTGTGATTTAGTTGTGAAATAAAATTTCCTACTACTCTTCTCTCCAGTTTTGTGACTAGTTTAAATTGAATAGTATCCTGAAGTTGCTAGATCTGTGCTATTAAAAAGTTACATTATTATTTTTAACTATTAATGTTAATAGAATTGTCTTGATATTGTGAAACCAAAACAAAGTACAGAAATACATGTAATGTTCAGGATGATACATGGTGACAAATACCATTCTTAATCCCCAATCTCAATGACTATCATCAAAGCAGTCATAATATTCTCTTTAATTCTCTCTAAAATAACTACATATTATAATTTAAACTTGTGAGCTATATTTATACTAGCAAAATGCCATTTTTATATGTTTAAAGTTGTAAAATTAATATTCTAGTAGAAAATTCTATAATATGGGAAAGTGCTTTTATGGCTTAGTATGAATACAGATTCTATTATCCGTTATTTATAGTTCTTAATAAGTAAAATACATTTAAATAATTGCATTTTTAAGATTACCAATCCAAACAGAGTATTTCTCTAAAAAATCATGACACATGACACTGAGTTGAAATTCCTTCAAATCAACCTGAATTCTTAAAAAAAGAGAGTGTGTCAATGTTAATTTTTCATTACAAAACTCCTTTTGCATGTAAAATTCTAGATCATTCTTAGAGAGAAAGTGAAAAACTCCTCCCCAAATATAATAATGATACAGCTAAATAATACACTTAGAACAATAAAATAAATTTGTTTTTATATGAATGCCTGGATTTACATGAACTTATATATAAAGCAAAAATACACTTAGGATGTGTGACCCTTAGTATTTATTCCATAACAGATTCTAGCTTTCTTTTTTATTTCCCAAAATGAATCAAGATTTAATGCTGAAAAATGGACATTTCATAATTAAGAAATATTAAAGCTTGCATTTTCACATAGGAGAATTTGTCGTAAGATTGCTCCTTGAATTAATATCAGCACTGATTCTCAAATTATTAGTATATGCATATAGTTAATGAGTAGAGGCTGAGATCTCTGAAGTAAGGTTATTTTGGCTAGCAAGTAAAAAAATATTAACTATTGTCCATCAGGAAAAAAAGAAAAATATATGAAAAAATACATATAACAGTTTACTATTTTCACCTACATCCAAAATTTTAATTATATGAGTCATTATTTTTTAAGGTTAGTAGATAGAATTGCCAGAACCTTTGAGAATAGTGTGACATTAGAACATATCACTGACTATTAGTTTTCCTAGTTAACGTAGTACCTAATTAAGCAAAACTGAAAATGTTCCCTTACAGTCATAAGTATTTTTATAGTCTGTTTTTTAAACAACTCATTCATTCATTCATTCATTCATTCATTAAAAATTATTTACTGTGGAATGCCTGGCTGGCTCAGTGAGTAGAGCACATGACTCTTGATATCAGGGTTGTAAGTTCAAGTCCTACACTGGGTGTGGAGTTTACTTTAAATCTTTCTAAAAAATTATTTATTGAGCACTTACCATGTAACAAACAATGTTCAAGGTACTAAATATACAGCAGTGTGAGCAAAACAGACCAATTACCTATTATCCTTGTTAAAAGATAAATAATAAGGAAAAAAAATATTCAGTTTTCTAGGTGATAAAAAGCACTATAAAGAAAAATAGAGCTGGTGAGGGGCAGAAAATAAAAGGGAGAGAAGTACTATTTCAGATAGAGTGGTCCAGGGAGGCCTCCTTGATAATGCCACTCAACATTATTACTTGATTGCACTTGACCAGATACTTAAATGAGTTGAGGGAGGAAGTCATGTGGATATCTTGTAGAAGCAATTCCAAATACTGGGAATATCAACTTTCAAAGACTCAGGAAACAAGAACCTGTAGAGGGTCAAAATGTCACTGAAGTCTCTGAAGTCAGAAAAAGAGCTTTATAGGTAATAAAATATAAGTCTGAGAGTGAGGTTAGCATCACAGCAGCATGAGTTGCTCCTTTTTCCCCTGCCCTTTAATTTGCAACTAATCAGACATCCATAACCAAAGAAAAGCCCCTCTGTGGCAAGTACCAAGGCACTCAATAGACTCATTTATTCAGGCACCCAAGAGTGGGTGGATTGGAAAGCAGAGGGGGCAGTGGAGCAAGGGGAGTTGCACAAGAGGTGGCAGCTACAGAGAAGACTGCTTCAGGTCCAGTTATGGAACAGCACAATCTTTCTGGCAAAGGAGGTGGAGGGTGAAGGTAGTAAGTGAGGTCTGCCCAGTTTTGTCTTTTGTAGCTGGGGAATCCATTGCTTTCTCTTAGGAGGGAAGTAGCAGACAAAGAGAACTGAAGGGAAGTGTCTCCTGTTGTCTGCCTCAGGGTTCTGGCAATAGAATCACCCATATTCCTCTGGGACTACTTCCCCCACAATCATGGAACCCTCAGTAGAGCTGTGGGCACATCCACAGACCCAAGAGCTAAAGACACACCTACACCCAGTCTGCCACCTAATTTTTTTTTTTTAAACGCCTGGACTCCAAAACTTAGCACAATCAGCTCTGATAAGAAAGACCAAAAGATTATGCTATATCACCACCTTCTGGAAGGCAAAAGGAAGGCTCCTAATTACCAACATGTTGATCTATTAGAATCACAAAATCTTAACTAAATAGAAAAGGTGTACATTACTTTCAATGTGGTGGCAGAAACATTTTTCACCAAAAATGAGAAATCAAAAAGAGAGAGAGAGAGAAATCATGATAATATACTTAAATTACTAAAAGAAAATGACAATTTCCCAGCAACTGAACCCAAAGACATGAAATATTGCAATCTAATGGATAAAAGAATTCAAAATAGTTGTTATGAAGACATTCAATGAGCAGTAAGAAAACTCAGAAAGACCATAAAAAGATCTCAGGAATAAAATTAACAAACAAAATGAGTATTTTACCAAAAGGACTGAAATTCTAAATAAGAACCAAACAGAAATTCTGCAGGTAAAGAACTCAATAAATGAGATAAACCATGCATTAAAATGCATTGGAAGTAGAACAGATCAGATGAAAGAGAGAATTCACAAGCTAGAAGATAGGCATCTAGAAATAATTCAGGTAGAAGATGAAAAAGAACAAAGACTTTTTTTAAATGATGAAATTCTACAAGAGTTATTAGACTCCATTAGAAAAGCCAATATAGGGGCGCCTGGGTGGCTCAGTGGGTTAAAGCCTCTGCCTTCAGCTCAGGTCATGATCCCGGGGTCCTGAGATCGAGCCCCACATCGGGCTCTCTGCCTGGCGGGGAGCCTGCTTCCTCCTATCTCTCTGCCTGCCTCTCTGCCTACTTGTAATCTTTGTTTGTCAAATAAATAAATAAATTCTTTAAAAAAAAAAAGAAAAGAAAAGCCAATGTAGGCGTGCCTGGGTGGCTCAGTGGGTTAAGCCTCTGCCTTCAGCTCAGGTCATGATCTCAGGGTCCTGGGATCGAGCCCCACATGGGGCTCTCTGCTCAGCAGGGAGCCTACTTCTCTCTCTGCCTCTGCCTGCTGGTGTGCTTGCTCTCTCTCTCCTCTCTCTCTCTCTGACAAATAAATAAACAAATAAAATCTTAAAAAAAAAAAGCCAAAGTAAAAATAATCAATATTCCAGAAGGAGAGGAGGGGGGAAAGAAGACAGAGAGTTTAATTAAATAAGTAATAGCTGACAACTTCCCAAATCTAGGGAAGGAACTGGATATAATTCCATGAAGCTTACTGAACACCTTATTATTCAATGCAAAAACAAAACAAAACGAAACAAAACAAAAAAACTCCAAGACACATTTTATTAAAACTGTTAAAAATCAATGATAAAGAATTTTAATGACAGTCAGGGGGAAAAAAGACAGTAACCCATAAAGGAATGCCTATTAGATTATGAGTGTATTTCTCAGCAAAAACTCTACAGGTCAGGAGAGAGTGAAATACTAAAATACTGAAAGATAAAAACTGCCACCCAAGAATACCCTCTATGACAAAGTTATCCTTCATATATAAAAGATAAATAAAGGCTTTCCTGGACAATTAAAGTTGAGGAAGTTCATTGCCACTAGACCTGCCATACAAGAAATGTTGAAATAATCACTTCAAGCCGAAAAGAAAGGACAAAAGTACACAAAACTCTGATTAAGGTATAAGAAGTCAGTGAAAATTAAAATTAGAGTCTTTTTTAAGAATAGGTGCACCTGGGTGACTCAGTTCATTGAGTGTGCCGACTCTTGATTTCAGCTCAGGTCATGATCTCAGGGTCCTGGGATCAGTTTTGCATTGGGGCTCCATACTCAGCAGGGAGTCTACCTGAGGATTCTCTTTCTCTCTTCCTCTGCTCCTCCCCCTGCTCAAGTTTTCTCTCTCTCAGTCTCTGTCTCTGTCAAATATATGTCTTTTTTTAAAAAAGAATCTCTTTTAGAATAGCATGTTAAACTCCTAATTATAACATAAAGGTAAAAGGAAGAGTGTAAAAAAGTGTAAAAAAGATCCTTTGTGTCAATTGGTAAAGAAGAAGTCAAACTATCACTCTTCGCAGATGATATGATACTATATGTGGAAAACCCAAAAGACTCCACTCCAAAACTGCTAGAACTTGTTCAGGAATTCAGTAAAGTGTCAGGATATAAAATCAATGCACAGAAATCAGTTGCATTTCTGTACACCAACAACAAGACTGAAGAAAGAGAAATTAAGGAGTCAATCCCATTTACAATTGTACCCAAAACTATAAGATACCTAGGAATAAACCTAACCAAAGAGACTAAGAATCTATACACAGAAAATTATAAAGTACTCATGAAAGAAATTGAGGAAGACACAAAAAAATGGAAAAATGTTCCATGCTCCTGGATTGGAAGAATAAATATTGTGAAAATGTCTATGCTACCTAAAGCAATCTACACATTTAATGCAATCCCTATCAAAATACCATCCATTTTTTTCAAAGAAATGGAACAAATAATCCTAAAATTTATATGGAACCAGAAAAGACCTCGAATAGCCAAAGGAATATTGAAGAACAAAGCCAAAGTTGGTGGCATTACAATTCCGGACTTCAAGCTCTATTACAAAGCTGTCATCATCAAGACAGCATGGTACTGGCACAAAAACAGACACATAGATCAGTGGAACAGAATAGAGAGCCCAGAAATCGACCCTCAACTCTATGGTCAACTAATCTTCGACAAAGCAGGAAAGAATGTCCAATGGAAAAAAGACAGCCTCTTCAATAAATGGTGCTGGGAAAATTGGACAGCCACATGCAGAAAAATGAAATTGGACCACTTCCTTACACCACACACAAAAATAGACTCCAAATGGTTGAAGGACCTCAATGTGAGAAAGGAATCCATCAAAATCCTTGAGGAGAATGCAGGCAGCAACCTCTTCGACCTCAGCCGCAGCAACATCTTCCTAGGAACAACGGCAAAGGCAAGGGAAGCAAGGGAAAAAATGAACTGTTGGGATTTCATCAAGATCAAAAGCTTTTGCACAGCAAAGGAAACAGTTAACAAAACCAAAAGACAACTGACAGAATGGGAGAAGATATTTGCAAACGACATATCAGATAAAGGGCTAGTATCCAAAATCTATAAGGAACTTAGCAAACTCAACACCCAAAGAACAAACAATCCAATCAAGAAATGGGCAGAGGACATGAACAGACATTTCTGCAAAGAAGACATCCAGATGGCCAACAGACACATGAAAAAGTGCTCCACGTCACTCGCCATCAGGGAAATACAAATCAAAACCACAATGAGATATCACCTCACACCAGTCAGAATGGCTAAAATGAACAAGTCAGGAAATGACAGATGCTGGAGAGGATGTGGAGAAAGGGGAACCCTCCTCCACTGTTGGTGGGAATGCAAGCTGGTGCAACCACTCTGGAAAACAGCATGGAGGTTCCTCAAAATGTTGAAAATAGAACTACCCTATGACCCAGCAATTGCACTACTGGGTATTTACCCTAAAGATACAAACATAGTGATCCGAAGGGGCACGTGTACCCGAATGTTTATAGCAGCAATGTCTACAATAGCCAGACTATGGAAAGAACCTAGATGTCCATCAACAGATGAATGGATCAAGAAGATGTGGTATATATACACAATGGAATACTATGCAGCCATCAAAAGAAATGAAATCTTGCCATTTGCGACGATGTGGATGGAACTAGAGCGTATCATGCTTAGTGAAATAAGTCAATCGGAGAAAGACAACTATCATATGATCTCCCTGATATGAGGACATGGAGAAGCAACATGGGGGGGTAGGAGATAGGAGAAGAATAAATGAAACAAGATGGGATTGGGAGGGAGACAAACCATAAATGACTCTTAATCTCACAAAACAAACTGGGGGTTGCTGCGGGGAGGTGGGATTGGGGGAGGGGGAGCGGGCTATGGACATTGGGGAGGGGAAGCGAACCATAAGAGACTATGGACTCTGAAAAACAACCTGAGGGTTTTGAAGGGTCAGGGGTGGGAGGTTGGGGCAACCTGAGGGTTTTGAAGGGTCAGGGGTGGGAGGTTGGGGGAACAGGTGGTGGGTAATGGAGAGGGCACGTTTTGCATGGAGCACTGGGTGTTGTGCAAAAAGAATGAATACTGTTACGCTGAAAAAATAAATAAAATGAGAAAAAAAAAAAAAAAAAAAAAAAAAAAAAAAAAAAAGAAATATAAAAGGGGAAGAATAAAATGACAGAACCCTTACAGCAAATGAAGATAAGTTGTTATCAGCAGAAAAAAAAGGCTATTTTATTCATCATTTATTTATATCATCATTTTTTATTTCATCATTTTTTTAATCATTTTATTATTTTAAATTTTGTGGTAACCACAAAGCAAAAATTTAGAGAAACAGGAAACAAAGACAGGGGAGACAAAGCAAATAAGCACAGAAAACTAACTTAAAAAAATAGAAAAAGAAGATAAAATAAACAATGGAAAGACAAAATAACCAGAAGGCAAAAAATAAAATGACAGTAGCAAATCCTTACCTAGAAATAATCACTCTAAATGTAAAGGGATTGAGCTCACCAATTAAAAGCAGGGTGGTTGAAGAGGTTTAAAAAAAAAAAACCACACACACAAACACATGCACACACACACACAAGTCCCAACTATATGCTACCTACAGAATACTCATCTTGGTTCTAAAAACACACATGGGTTCAAAGTGAAAGGGTGGAAGATAATATTCCAAGCAAATAGAAACCTAAAGAAAGTAGGTGTGACCATACTTACATCAGACAAAGTACACTTCGAGAAAAACAAATGTAGGGGCACCTGGGTGGCTCAGTGGGTTAAAGCCTCTGCCTTCAGCTCAGGTCATGATCCCAGGGTCCTGGGATAGAGCCCCGCATCAGGCTCTCTGCTCAGCGGGGAACCTGCTTCCTCCTCCCTCTCTACATGCCTCTCTGCCTACTTGTGATCCTTGTCTGTCAAATAAATAAATAAAATCTTTAATAAAAAGAAAAACAAATGTAGTAAGACACAAAGAAGATCATTATATAATGATAAAGAGACCAGTACCTCAAGAAGATGTAACAACTAAATGTATATGCTCCCAACATCTAAGCACCAAGATATAATATTAAGTAAATAATAACATATCTTAAAGGAGAAATAGATGATAATATAACAATTGCAGGGGACTTCAATACCCCATTATATAGCAATGGGTAAATCACACAGACAGAAAATCAACAAAGAAACTTTGCAATGAAGCACACTTTACAACAAGTGGACTTAATAGGCATATACAGAACATTCCATCCAATAGCATCAATATAAACATTCTTCTCAAGTGCACGTAGAACATTCTCCAGCATAGATCACATGATAAATCACAAAACAAATCTTAGCAGATTCAAAAAGATTGAAATAATACCAACTATCTTCACTGATCACAGTGGAATGAAACTAGAAATCAACAACAAAAAGAAAGTGAGAAGATCTGTAAATCCATAAGAAATGGAAGAGGAGACATTAAACTGATACTACAGAAATATAAAGACTTCGATGCACAATGATTTGCCAACAAGTTACATAACCTAGAAGAAATGGTTACATTTCTACAAACACACAACCTGCCAAGACTAACTCAGGAAGAAGTAGAAAATATGGACAAATTAATGAGTAAAGAGACTGAATCCGTAATCAAAAAATCCCAACACAGAAAACTCAAAGACCAGACAGGTTCACTGGAAAATTCTACAGAACATTTAAAGAATCAACACCAATCCTCCTCAAACTCTTCCACACTCTTCCCAACTCATTCTATGAAGCCAGCATTATTTAGATAGCAAAGCCAGATAAGGATACCACAGTAAAAGAAAATTATACACTAATATCCCTGATGAATATAGATGCAAAAATTCTTAACAACATATTGGCAAACTGATTGCAAAAATTCATTTAAAAAATTATACACTATGGCCAAGTGGAACTTACCCTGGGATGCAAGGATGGTTCAACATATGCAAATTAATCAATGTAATACATCGCACCCATAAAATTAAAGATAAAAATCATATGATCATCTCAATAGATGCAGAAAAAAACATTTGACAAAATATAACACCATTTGATGATAAAAAATCCTTAACAGATTGGGTATGGAAGGAACATACTTCAACATAATAAGGGACAGATGTGACAAACCTAAGTTAACATTATACTTAATGGAAAAAAACTGAAAGCATTTCTTCTAATATTAGGAATAAGACAAGGATGCCTATTCTCACCACTTCTATTCAATACAGTATTGGACATCCTAGCTAGTGCAATTAGGCATGACAGAGAAACTAAAGACATCCAAATCAGGAAGGGAAAAAGTAAACTATTTGCTGATCGTGTATGTAGAATCAACAACTTTAGTAAAGTGGTAGGATAAAAAAACAATGTATGAAAACAATTGCATTTCTTTACACTAATTATGATGCATCTAAAAAAAAACTATCCCACTCACAATAGGATCAAAATAATAAAATATTTAAAACACATTCACACAAAGAAGTAAAATATCTATACAATGAAAATTATAAGACTTGGCTGAAAGAAACTGAAGAAGACACAAACAAATTGAAAGACATCCCATGCATGGATCAGAAGAATTAATAGTTAAAATGGCCATACTACCTAAAGGCATCTACAGATTTAATGCAATCCTCATCAAAATACCAAAGGCATTCTTCACAGAAATAGAAGGAAAAAGTCCTAAAATTTGTATGGAATCACAAAGGACCCTAAACAGCTAAATCAGCTCTGAGAAAAAAGAACAAAGCCAGAGGTACCATTCTTCCCAATTTCAAATTGTAGTATAAAGCCATAATAATAAAAACAGTATGATACTGGCACAAAACAGACCCATCAACCAGTGGAACAGAATAGAGAGCCCAGAATTAAATCTTTATATATTTGGTCAACTAGTATTTGATAAGGGAGCCAAGAATACCCAGTAGAGAAAGGATAGTTTCTTCCACCAATGGTGCTGAGAAAATTGGAGAAAGAAATGCAGAACAGGGGCACCTGGGTGGCTCAGTGGGTTAAAGCCTCTGCCTTCGGCTTGGGTCATGATCCCAGGGTCCTAGGATCGAGCCCCACATCGGGCCCTCTGCTCCGCAGGGAGCCTGCTTCCTCCTCTCTCTCTGCCTGCCTCTCTGCCTAGTTGTGATTTCTCTCTGTCAAATAAATAAAATATTTAAAAAAAAAAAAGAAATGCAGAACAATAAAATTTGGCCCCTATCTTACATCACTCACAAAAATTAACTCAAAATAGATCAAAGACTTAAACATAAGACTTGACACTATAAAACTCTAGAAGAAAACATAGGGAAGATATTGGCCAATATTGGTCTCGACAATGATATTTTTAACATATACCAAAACACAAACAACAAAAGCAAAAATCAACAAACCTACATTAAACTCTAGAGTTTCTGTACAGGAGTGCCTGGGTGGCTCAGTTGGTTAAGCATCAGGTCATGATCCAGGGGCCTGGAACTGAGCCCCACATTGGGTTCCCCACTCAGCAAGGAGCCTGCTTCTCCCTCTTCCTCCACCTGCTCCCCCTACTTGTGCTCCCTCTCTCTCTGTCAAAGAAATAAATAAAATCCTAGGGGGGCGGGGGGGGGGAAAGCTTCTGCACAGCAAAAGAAATAAAATGAAATGACAAGCTATAGAATGGGAGATAATTTTTGCAGACCATATATTGGATAATGGGTTAATTCCAAAGCATATAAAGAACTCAGCTAACTTAATAACAAAAACTCAAACAATCCAATAAAAAATGGGCAGAACTAAGTAAAATTTTTCCAAGGAGAGAATCAAAATGGCCAACAGACACATGAAAAGATGTTCAACATCGCTAATCAGTGAAATGCAAATCAAAACAACTATGAGATATCATCTCATGCTTATTGGAATGGCTATCACCAGAAAGACGAGAGACAACAGGAGCTGGCAAGAATGTGGTGAAGGGAATTAAGAGTGCTCTCATTTTGATGAGCACTATATATGAAAGTAATATATGGAATTGTTGAATCACTACACTATACACCAGAAAATAAAAACACTCTATGTTTACTACACTGGAGTAAAAGTTTTTAAAAAGAACATGGTGAAAAGAGAACCTATATACATTTTTGGTGGGAACGTAAATTGGTCCAACCATGATGAAAACCAATATGGAAGGCTCTCAAAAATTAAAAAAAAAAAAAAAGAAAAGTAACACATGATCCAGAAATTCCTTTTTTGTTTATATACCCAAAGGAAATGAAATCATGATTGCAATGAGATTTTTGTATTCTCACTTTTATAAGAGCATTAGTCACAATAGCCAAGATGTGAAAACAACCTGAATGTCCATTAATGGATAAATGAATTTTAAAAGATGTGGTAAATAAACACAATGGAATATTGTTCAGCTAGGAAAAAGAAGGATATCTTCCCATCTGCTAAAACATAGATGGGTCTTGAGAACATTATGCTGAACCAAATAAGTCATATAGAGGAGACAAATACTATATGGTATCACTAAAAAGTTAAACCTGTTTAAAAAAAAAAACAGTAAATTGGTAGTTAACAATAAAAAGGAGGAGAGGGAGAAGAGTGATGGTGTTTAAGGGTATAAACTTGTAACAAATAATAAATAAGCCATAGAGATCGAAAGCACAGTATAATCAATATAAACAAAAATGTTATACTTTAATTATGTAATGTGATAAACTTTGCTACATCAGCAATTATGATACATACCTCTATCAAAATGATACATTGTATACCTTAAACTTATACAACGTTACATGCCAGTTATTCAGTTTTAAAAATTAAGTAAATTTAAAATTAAAAATTTCAGTTCCTGATGTTACCATCAGCTCAGAGGTCCAGAACAGACCCTATGAATATTCACAGTTATGGGTTAAAATGATAGGCAGAACCTTCAGCTTGGTTCCCTGATATGTGCTGTGAAAGCTATTTTGAAAGTAAAAGTGAGGTAGAAATATTACTCCCCTACCTTACTAAAATGGTAAATCAAAGGGAATGTACATTCCTAGAGAAGAATCATAGATTCATTACATCATCAAAACTAAACATACAGTCACACTGTTTATTTCCAGAGACTTATTTATTTTCTCACTGTGTATGGTTGGTCTTGAGAGGCCAACTGAGCACCATTAAAATAATTCAAACTTATGGTAGAATTTTCTTATTGTTCTTACAGTAGCAGAATATAAAAGTCCTTCACACATGGCCACAAGTAGCTAATTATTCTAGCCAATGTTTTTTTCTAGTGTCCAATCACAAGTACTATCTGCCTTTACTGGAAAGGAACAGCAGTATACTTACAGTCCTGCTCAAGAACCAGAACAACTGTCTCAGTGCTATGTTCTCATTCTGAGAGAATTTAACTGCCTCACTATTACATGATACATCACAATAACAATGATTTGTTGTAAGCCTTGGAGAAGGCATGGCTACTGCCTGATATGCCTCATTCAAATACATGTGTAAGAGAGAGAAGAGAAAACATTCTTTTAAATACAGAAACTTGGCATCTAAATCTGATTCATGGGAATCCATTGATTTAGAGCATGTCAGGACTGTTTCCAAGAAGAAAGGTCCAACTTGTTCTACTTCACACTATATCTACCATTAAGAAAGGAACATAGGTCTAACTTACCAGCATTACTTGATAACATTCTTCTATGACCTATGATCCAACATTTTCCTGCTAGGTATATATTGTAGAGAAACTCTCATACATATGACCAAAGAACAGACATGTTCAGAAATGTGCAATGAATGCTTATAATAACATTCATACAAAAAACTTTCAAGGAAAAAAAGAAACTGGGAATGATCCAATGTCAAAACCAGGAGAACAGACAAAAAACAACACTGGTATACACATACAATGAAATGCTATAAAGCATAAAACATGAATCTAGATGGAAATTCATAAACAGAATTATTGCAAAATCAAGACAGTGATTTATCTCTCAGAGGCTTAGAGAGTGTTGCAACTGGGAAGGGGCATAAAGAGAGTTCTAAGGTACTGGTATATGTCTAGTTTTTAACCTGGATGAGGGATGCATGGTTGCCCACGCTATAATTGTGTTTTTAAATTCTGCATACATGTTTTATAGATAGAGAGAACCTGAAAAGCTGCTAGTGTTGTGTGGGACATGGGACAATAAAAAGTTCTCCAGTAGATTGCTGTGCAAGCTACTCTACCTCTTAGAGCCTATGGCATGGCAGAATAAATGAAGCTTGAAATGCTTTTAGCTGTGACATAGAAATAAGCCTTTAGCAGGTCCCCCCCAAAAAGAAGTGTCAGTCTCTAGGGTTTTGGAATAGTGCCATACATCCTTCAGCAGGTAACAGCTGTTAAGAAACAACTCCTGGATTGCTACCAAGCTCTGATGGAGACTGACTACCTGATCATAAGTCTCAGGGACCATCTGGTCAGAGCTACCAGTTATGAATTGGAGGTTATCTAATTCAACAAAGCATAAAATTGGGTATACCATTTTAGCAGTTAAAAAAATATTTATAGATGGCTGTTTATAACATGCTGACACCAATTGGAAGTAGACGTCTATCCTTGGAGATAGCCCTAAAACACAACCTACAAAGGAGATCCTCCCAGTGGCCAAAGTCTGAGCAGTACATTTGGTTATGCATTTTAGTTAGGAAAAGAGGTAACCTAAGAAAGGCACAATATTTGTTTTCCTGAAGTAGATACCAAGTCTGCCATCTGGTCAGTTTGGGTTATTATGCCTGTAGGTAAACAATTTGTTAAAACATAGTGAAGATCAAAAGAATTACGGAAAGATGTTAGGGTACTCCTGGGGTTATCTCATGTGCTATTATGACCAATAATAAAACTTCATGAAATTTTTACATAACTTTATAAATAGAAGAATCACCTAGAACCTTCAGGAATAAACATGTGGGTTACGCACTAAAGAAAAAGGTTCATCAAACTAAGATGTTTGCTAGGGACAAGATCCAGAATGAATTTTGGAGGAAGTAGGTCATAAATTACAACAACTACAACCAGCAAGAGAAATGAGAATGGTAACCTGAACTTTTATTTTTTTGCTCAAACTCTCTACATAGCCAGTTTCTCTGTAAGATTGGCATTATCAAAATTTTAAAAATATTTCTTCCTCTCCCTTTAGGCTGAGTCACAATATATAGTTAGATAGATATATGCCTGCCTATCTATCTATCTGTCTATATCATTGAAGATCCTGTACTTAGAGAACAGTAGTCCCAGTCTTGGTTGGAAAATATGTGAGTAGTTGCTGAAGATCTTTCTAGATCCTTTCAAGATTATTTTAGTGATAAAGGGAAGAAATCCAACCTGAAATAATGTGAAAATAGGACGGATGGAGGGAGAGGGGGAGAGCAAGAGATTAATGGATTTTTTAGTTATTCCAGGAGAATGAGGAGGAGTTCTTCCAGGAGAAGAATGAGTTCAGCTGGGATTGACTTGAGCTCCAGTCTTGACTCTGAAGGACTTTACACCACCAGTTTGTATTTCTTGTTTCACTCTAGAATCATGGCTATTTCCTGCTCTGGTTCACAGTCTTACAAAATGAAAAGCAAAGTGGGATGGATACTTTAACTTGGGATCATTTTAATCATTCTTAAACTCAAAAAAAAAAAAAAAAAAAACCTATCTCGTTTCTTCCAATTACAAAAGAGTTAAGATTCACCTAATAAGATGGGTCTAGTTCCTAATTCCATCAGCTTTAACAAATCAAACTAGCCTGTTCCTGATTTCTCCTGTTAAATATGGGTTGAAAATACTTACTTGAAAACTAATAGTATATAATCAACAGAATTTCCTCTTCCAACTCTTAAACAGAGCTTCTGAGTATGAAGTAAAAGCAAAATCATAACTGAAAAGTAAACATTGAAGCAAAATAATTTTTGAATTACACCTGGATTTTTTTATAGCAAAGTTTATTCCACACACATTTGTAATTTTTATTTATATATACTTTGCAGACAATCTGTGTAGTATCTGCTTTTAAAAACAGAATAATTTAAAAAGTCATTTTCAGTTATAATTTCTAATCAGCATATATTGTCTATGTAAAGTTTCCTTTCTTATTCAGTATGTTAAAATACATTTAACTCTAGCATGGGCACCATTTCTATAAAAAATCACAAGTGGATACAAAAACATATTTAACAAAAATGATAAATATTTTGGTACCTTAGTATTGTCATATACTATTCCTCATATTACACTAATTTAGAAAAGAATAGGATAATTTTTATGTTTTATTTAAATCAACATAAAACACATTTACGTCATAAATTATTTCATATTTAAAGACACGGCATTAACTCTGCAGTAGTTTCACTGAGTTTTCTTAGTTTAATGAAAGAACAGGTTACTTAACTGCTTTGGGCTTTTTGCTTTTCCTTTCCTTTACTTTGTCCAGAAACAGGACTGCATCTTTGCCCTTTGTTGATATAGCTGTCTAAGCTCATTATCATGTGAATATCTGGTTATTGTAAATGTTCATTTTTCAGAAGCTCATTGTTTTTTTCTTTCTCAACAGTCGACATTACAGTAGCCACACTCATTATCATCATGTGGCAATACTGCTCTTCCTCTGCCTTTGCTGCTTTAAAAATTAATGCACTGTTATTTTCTGAATACTGCATAAGCTGCTTATGAGTACATTATGCTATCAAGCAAGCACATGCAGAAAAGCTTCCTAAACTGTTATTCTTTCAATGAAAATACAGCTGGTTCTGCTTCAAAGGCACATCTTTTCACCTGCAAATGGACTTGCTCCTACACTTATTCCTCAATTCATTGTCTTTTATTTGTGTCTGGAAATCTTTAATTGCCTTTAATTAGAAAAAAGTAAATTCAGTGCTTTAATCTTGCAAATACATTCAATCATAATTCTGTCTGGGATGAATACCAAGTTCTATTCACTGTCTGATCTCTATAACAAAGATATATAATTTATTGTCCATTTATAGAGACCACACCAATTAAGATACAATAGAAAAGCAAAGAGATAAGAGTCAAAATATTTGAAAAGAAAAATTTGCAATCTAAATTTAATTACTCAAACGAATTATTGGAAGATGAGTTATTTACAGCATGCCAAAAATACTGACAAATAATATTTGTTAATCAAAGACTTAGATTTCCTTCAACATTTTTAGAATAATTTCTTATCAACTGCTTTAAATCCCTCCCCTCTTCTTCGAAAAGCAAAACACTATTTGAAATCTTACTTTTCTCATCTTACCATATGACTACCATATGGTATTACCATATCATATTACTTGTATTACATATAAAAGAGCAATGTAATTTGGCATATAAAGTAATCTCCCTGCCATATGAACACAGATTTTAGTTACTATATTGTAAACTACAAATAACTGTGGAAAACTCATTATAAAAGCAAGGGTCTATAGTCTTTCCTATGGAATCCTATAGCAAACTCCAGTAACTATGTCAATAAACAAATGAGCAGCATTTTGATAGCTACAGGATGAACAAAATCAGAAATGGCATGATCACAGGCAAAAAAAATAATTTAAACATTAATCAACTTGATTAAAAACTTATTACAAAACCAGAAACACAATAAAATATCAAGAATAAACAGTACAGATCGAGTGGATTATCCCTGGTATAGTACACTTTTATATTTAGCCAGTCATATAAAATGATGTAAAATTTGCAAAAAGTATTTTTCTCAAAATTATTAAGGGATATTTGGGGCAACTGGGTGGCTTAGTCAGTTAAGTGTCTGCCTCCAGCTCAGGTCATGATCCCAGGGTCCTGGGATCAAGCCCAGCATCAGGTTCCCTGCTCAGCAGCAAACCTGCTTCTTCCTCTCCTTCCTCCTGCTGCTCCCCCTGCTTGTGCTCTCTCTCTGTCTCTCACCATCACATAAATAAAATATTTTAAAAAATTATTTAGGGATATTTGAACTAAGGAGAGGAAATAAATAAATTAATTGTTAAAAATAAAAACTCATTCAAACTTTAAAAATTATGTTATAGGGGCACCTGAGTGGCTCAGTGGGTTAAAGCCTCTGCCTTCGGCTCAGGTCATGATCCCAGGGTCCTGGGATCGAGCCCCACATCGGGCTCTCTGCTCTGCGGGTGCCTGCTTCCTCCTCTCTCTCTCTCTGCCTACTTGTGATCTCTATCTGTCAAATAAATAAAAAAATCTTTAAAAAAAAAATTATGTTATAAAGGCAACTCAAGCCAGTTTTTTTAAATACTTAGACAAAACAGCTTGATATTAATCATATATTGCAGAGGCTCTACCATCCTTTAATATCACATTAAGTACTAAGAAACAAGTACTATGCTTTGGGCTGTTAGAAAGATAAACCAACAACTTATTCATGAGATATAAATTAATTTCTCAGAAAAATCACATTAAAAATACTGACCAAGCAACAACCTAGATATGGAGAGAAATGTGGCTGAATAGAAGATATCATAAAGCATATCAAACTTTAGTTTGCACCTAGCCAAAACAAACAAGTAAATGAACAATTTTTTAAGTAACTGCTATGTGTAATGTATTCTTGGGGATATAGAGATAAAAATCAATAGAAAACATTAAAAAAGTATCACAGGGAAGGTAAAACAAAAACTTGCAGAAAAATTAAGTAACAGCATATTAAAGATACTCATTATTTCAAGAGATATAATAGAACACTCAAGACTAATATGAACAGAGTAGATTAAACAAAGATTGTATAGAATTTAATTACCTTAGAATTAGGGAGATTTTTTATTGAATATTTATAAGTACTCTTTATCATTAGAGGTGATCATTAGGGATGAAAAATAAAATTAGAGCTTCTGTCTTCAAGAATGTTTAAATCCCAGTAGGTACAAATAAAATACATATATAAATACTTAAAATAAGGAAGAAAGTGATATGTGCTATCAGCCAATAAAATGCTCAAAAGATTTCCAGTTCTGAAAATAAGGTAGACAGAGCTGAGGTGGACTCTTTTTTTATATAAACACATAGAAACAGTAGTGAAAAGCTCATCCTACAAACCTATAAATATTGAATGTATATATTTTTAAATAAACATACATACATGATAATAAAATGAAAAACAGAAATGTTCAAACGGCAGAAGCAAAGATAAAACTCAAAGCAAAACAGCTAGTTCTAGCTGATATCCTAGATATCCTTGGGTGGCCTTGGGTGGGGAGTTGGGAGGTGTTACATCTAAAACCAGTGCCCGGTTGTAGATATCAAGAGGATTGTATATTGGCTTTTAAGGCCCAGGCATGGGTAGCGCTGCTATGAAAAAGGAGCTGAAACTGAAATATATGGATAAAATTGAGATCCTCAAAGGATTGACCCAACCATACAAAAGACACTGTACTTATTTGGAGAAATGGTAAGGAATGTTTCTACTGCCTCTAAATTCTGGGTGTGCAGAAAAGTTGTGTCACCTATGGGAAATACAAATCTTAAGCCTGTCAGACCCAAAAAGAAGGTGTGAGGTCCAAATTGCAGAAATCTTCAGCCAAGAAATAAGTATAGATTAATGGTCCAAAAATCCCTGCTGTCAATAAATAAACACTGCTCTGAAATTATATTTCACAATTCAGACTGCTTGAACTCCCTACAGAGGGAGAAAACAGAAATAAAAACAAATGACCCTCTGCTGAAGATGAATACACACTCACACATACACAAACACGTTGCGGGGGTGGGGGGGAGGAATAAACCATAAAAGGACTGAAAAAAGAAAGAAAGAAAAATAAAATAGCATGAGGCACAATAAACCAATATAACAAATGGGAAAATTGGCACCATAAGAAGGAATAGTGGAAGAATCTCAAAGAATATATAAAATTGGTACTTAAAATAAAGAGGAAAGAAACAGAACAAAAATGAATGATTTTTAAAGTGATCAAATTGACCTTTTACACATGACAAAAAAGGTCACTGTGATTATATATCCATTAATCCAACTTAGACATAGTAAATAAATGACTGAGAAAGAAAAAGAATTTGTAAATTTAATCTAAGGGAAGATAAGTCAGAAAAATAACAAATCCAAATATGATAGAAATTTTTTTAAAGATTTTATTTATTTACTTATTTATTTATTTATTTATTTATCAGAGAGAGAGAGAGAGAAAACACATACAAGCAGGGGGAACTGCCTGCAGAGAGAGAAGCAAGCTCCCCACTGAGCAAGGAGCCCAATGTGGGACTCAATTCCAGGACCCTGGGATCATGACGCAAGCCAAAGTCAAGCACTTAACCAACTAAGCCACCGAGGCATCCCTGCAATAGAAGTTTTAGGAGAGAAAATACATAACTATGATTTTAAGAATTGCAAATATTGTAATATGAAGTTTCAATTTATATATAATAGTAATGCTAGAAAGAGAAATTAGAAAGAAGGAGGAAAGCCATTATTCAAAAGACGAAAAAAAAAAAACAGATGTTAAGTACTCCCAGGACTTAGAAAGACAAGAATATTTAATATGAAAGAGAAAACCTGATTTCAAGTTTTTTTTTTCTTGTTACTAAATAAAAATAAGCATTTGCATTAAATTAAAGCTGAAAAACATTTAAGATAAAAAGAAAAACCTTAAAAACAGGAATGAAAATTAAAAGAAGTGATAATTATATTATTGAAAAATGTCTCATCAGAAATACCAGAAACAG
Source organism: Meles meles (assembly GCF_922984935.1). Taxonomy (NCBI): domain Eukaryota; kingdom Metazoa; phylum Chordata; class Mammalia; order Carnivora; family Mustelidae; genus Meles; species Meles meles. Next base: position 43,783,284 of record NC_060066.1, on the reverse strand, counting down.
GTAATCAATAAAATAATGCTGTCAAAGTTCTGAGCAGATACAAATAATATCAACCTAAAATTATGTATCCAGCTAAACTATAATTCAAAAATAAGTGCAATATAATACTGTCTTATAAACAAAGACCGAGAAATTTTGCCACTGATACTTGCATAAAGGCAAAATAACAAGGAAACTTCACCAGAAGGCAGATGTGAAATACTAAAAGTAAAAAAAGCAAATATGAAGTTAGATCTAAGTAATTACTGATGACTAAAACTAAAAAAGAGTTGTAATAATTGAGTTTGTGTTATTAAAAACAAGAAAGAAATAAAGTAATACACACAATAACATGAGCAGCAGGAAGGAGGAATCATATATAGAGTTAAAAATCTTTATATTGTTTTGGATAAATAAAGATATTAATAGGCTTTCAATTTCATTAAGTCAAATACAACACTAGTAAAATTTGAGTAATCCAAGAGGAGGAAGAAAATGAAGAGGAAGAAGAGGAGAAACAAAAAGGAGGAGGAGGGGAAGGAGATAAGTTGGGGAGGAGGAGAAGGGAAGGAAGGAAGGTAAAAGTAGAAAAAGAAAGGAGAGAGACAGGGAGGGAAGGAGGAAGGAGAGAAGAAATGAAATGAAATGAAAACATTTCAAAAAACATTTCAAAATTTGAACAACAACAACAAAAAAAACCCCCAAATTTCTCACATAAGAAGATTAGGGTAGAGATTAGCAAAAACCACCACAATTAAAAATTACAAAATAAAATCATGGAACTATATCTAGATTTTTCATTCACAAGAAATGATATAGAATTAAATTTGCTTGCTCAAAAATACAGATTCTTAGGCTATATCAAAAACATAAAATATAATGTTAAAGTTGAGACAAAAGTAAAGCAATAGGAAAGAAAGTCAGAATACTAAACAAGAAAAAGGTATTCACCAATATTAATGTAAGACCAAAAAAAAAAAAAAAAGCTCTAAGGAAAAAGTTAAATGCATTTTTAGAAATAAAAAGACCATTATTTAATAGAAAAAAGAAAAAATCAGAAATATATACAAATTTAGAAATGCTACACAACAAAAACATAACCTTAAAATATACAAAGCAAAAACCAATAGAATTACAAAAATTAACATCTCCATCGTCTTAGTGAGAGTATTTTAATTCTCCTTTCTCACAGAACGACAGCTTAACATTCATATAAAGTACAAAATAGATTTGAACACCACAAGTAACATAAGCAGTACAGTATCCTAATGTTAGAGAATACTTATTCCTTTCAAGCATGGACATAAGAACATAAATGAAATTGACCACATACTAAGCAATAGAGAAAAGCTTAATATCACAAACTGACTCTTGAAAGTCTCTAAACAAAAAACAGTAAGTTGGGGCTCAGTTGGTTAAGCCTCTGCCTTCAACTCAGGTCATGACCCTAGGTCCAGGGACTGAGTCCCACATGGGGCTCCCTGCTCAGCCTGCTTCTCCCTCTCCATGCCCCCTCCTCCCACTCATGCTCTCTCCTATGTTTAAGAATCAATTCAAATTACGTAAATGTATAAATATATATGAAGTACCTATATATGAAAAAAGTATATATAAAAGTTCAAAAAGCTCTAAATAATGTAATGTTGCCAATAATTAAGTGAAAAAATTGATCCATTAAATGAACACATTATTTTTAAAAAGTTTAAAAAACAAATAGCAAAGCACTCACCTCAAATAATTACCAAAGAAAAAGTTAACAAATGTCAATGAAGGAAATCATAAAGAGTAAAATTATGGGAAAAGAAACAGTAGAATATATAGTACCAAAAGCTAATACTTTAAAATGTGTAAAAAATTAGACATCTCTGGTAATATTGATAAAGACATAGTTAAATAACATCAACTAAAAAATAGAAACATAATAGATATTTTTAAAATACTAAAAAAGTTTACACACAACTTTAAGAATACATTTGAAATTTTTTCATTCAGTTTTATCACTGAATATGTTACCTAGAATTGCTAAAAAATATAGATCTATTAATCCATTAAAAGTAAGAGAGAAAATCATTAAAGATCCACTTAAATATAAAGCAATACAGAAGTTTTTTTAGGGACTTTTAGAAACATTCTAGAAGGTTATATTTACATATTTGTATAACCTATCTCAGAGCATATAAAAGATATATTTAAGATAAAAGCATATTTCCAACTCATTACATAAATCTTGTATGACATTCAAACTTAAACTGAACAAAGATGGTAAGAAAATGGAGAGACATATATCAATTTCATAAATAAAAAACAATGTGAAAAAATTAATAAAATACAAGTAAATGGAAATCAACTGTGTATTTTTAAGAAATCAAAACAAACTAAGATTTATATCAGCAATGAAAAGAGTTTAGAAAATCTATTAATAAAATTTGAATAAATAAATAATACTCTTCTGATAGAAAAAATCTTCAATAAAATTCAACTTACTTCATTACTTTAAAAAATGAAAAAAAACAAACAAACAACTCTTGATAAACTAAGAACAAAGGGGAATTTCCTTAGCTCAACAACAAGTATGTACCAAAAACCTAGAAATAACATCACATATAATGGCAAAATGACTGAAACATACTCTTTAAAGTTAGGAATAGAAAATGAATAACTCTATTTCTAACTGAAAAACACAACATAACAAGATACAAAAGATTAAATGCAAGAATTAAAATTTTTAAAGTATACCTATTAGAAAACTATCTATATAGAAAATCAAAGAGAAATTACAAATTATTACAACTAACAAGAAAAGGTACTGAATCGTTCATATATTCTTATCTGGATAAAATGACAAAGGAGAAAAACTCACCACAAAAAAAAAAAAAAGATCAAGAGGCAGTACCAATGGCTAGGGACCTCATCAATAAGGACATTGGTAATATATCAGAACTAGAGTTCAGAAGGACGATTATCAAGGTGCTAGCTGGGCTCTGAAAAGGCATGGAAGATATTAGAGAATCCCTTTCTGGAGAAATAAAAAAACTAAAATCTAACTAAGTTAAAATTTAAAAAGCTATTAATGAGGTGTAATAAAAAAAATGAAGGCTCTTAATACAAGGATAAATGGGGCAGAAGAGAGAATTAGTGATATAGAAGTCCAAATGACAGAGAATAAAGAAGTTAAGCAAAAGAGAGACAAATAACTACTGGACCATGAGGGGAGAATATGAGAGAGAATTGATACCATAGGATGAAACAATATTAGAATTATTGGGATCCTAGAAGAAAAAATAGAGAGAGTGGCAGATGGTGTATTGGAGGAAATTAGAATAGAGAATTTCCCTAATACAGCAAAGGGAACAAGCATCAAAATCCAGGAGGCACAGAGAATCCCCCTCAAAATCAATAAAAATAGGTCCACACCATGTCATCTAATAGTAAAACTTCTAAGTCTTAGTGACAAAGAGAAAATCCTGAAAGCAGCATGGGACAAGAGGTCTGTAACATACAATGGTAGAAATATTAGATTGACAGCTGACTTATCCACAGAGACTTGGCAGGCCAGAAGGGACTGGCATGATATATTCAGAGCACTAAACATTAAAAATATGCAGCCAAGAATACTATATCGAGCTAGTTGTCATTGAAAATAGAAGGAGAGATAAAAAGCTTCCAGGACAAACAAAAATTAAAAGAATTTGCAAACACCAAAACAGTCCTAAAGAAAATATTGAAAGGAGTCTTCTAAGCAAAGAGAGAGCCTAAAAGTAATAGACCAGAAAGGAACAGAGACAATAACAGCAATAGTCACCTTACAGGCAATACAATGAAACTAAATTCGTATCTTTCAATAGTTACCCTGAATGTAAATGGGCTAAAGGCCCCAATCAAAAGATATGGAGTATCAGAATGGATAAAAAAAATAAGACCCACCAATATGCTGTCTACAAGAAACTCATTTTAGACCCAAAGACACCCCCAAATTTAAAGAGGGGGGGTGGAAAACAATTTACCATCCTAATGGACATCAAAATAAAGCTGGGGTGGCAATCCTTATATCAGATAAATTAGATTTTAAGCCAAAGACTGTAATAAGAGATGAGGAAGGACACTATATCCATCAAGAAGATCTAACAATTTTAAACATCTATGTCCCTAATACAGGAGTAGCCAACTACATAAAGCAATAACAAAATCAAAGAAACACAGTAGTAGTAACAAAATACTAGTAGGGGATTTTAACACCCCCTCAATGAAATAGACAGATCACTTAAGCAAAAGATCAACAAGGAAATAAAGGCTTTAAATGACAAAGTGGACCAGATGGACATCACAGATATATTCAAAATATTCCATCTCAAAGCAACAAAATACACATTCCTCTCTAGTGAACATGGAACATTCTCCAGAATAGATTACATCCTGTGTCACAAATCAGGTCTCAACCAGTACCAAAAGACTGGGATCATTCCCTGCATATTTTCAAACCACAATGTTCTGAAGCTAGAACTCAATCACCAGAGGAAAGTTGGAAAGAACTCAAATACATGGAGGTTAAAGAGCATCCTACTAAAGAATGAATGGGTCAACCAGGAAATTAAAGAAGAATTGAAAAAATTCATGGAAACAAACGAAGATGAAAACACAACTTCTCAAAATCTTTAAGACAAAGCAAAGGTGACCCTGAGAGGAAAGTATATAGCGATACAAGCCTTTCTAAAGAAACAAGAAAGGTCTCAAGTATACAATCCAACCCTGCACCTAAAGCAGCTGGAGAAAGAGCAGCAAAGAAAACCTAAACCCAGCAGGAGAAGAGAAATCATAAAGATCAGAGCAGAAATCAATGAAATAGAAACCAAAAGCAACAGTAGAACAAATCAACAAAACTAGGAGCTGGTTCTTTGAAAGAATTAATAAGATTGATGAGCCCCTGGTCAGACTTATGAAAAAGAAAAGAGAAAGGACCCAAATTAACAAAATCATGAATGAAAGAGGAGAGATCACAACCAACACCAAAGAAATACAAGCAATTATAAGAACATATTATGAGCAACTATACACCAGCAAATTTGACAATCTGGAAGAAATGGATGCACTCCTAGAGACATATAAACTACCAAAACTGAACCAGGAAGAAATAGAAAACCTGAACAGACCAATAACCTGTAGGAGATTGAAGCAGTCATCAAAAATCTCCCAAAAACAAGAGCCCAGGGCCAGATGGCTTCCCGGGGGAATTCTACCAAACATTTAAAGAAGAATTAATACCTGTTCCCCTGAAACTGTTCCAAAAAATAGAAATGGAAGGAAAACTTCCAAACTCATTTTATGAGGCCAGCATTACCTTGATTCCAAAACCAAAGACCCTATCAAAAAGAATTACAGACCAATATCCTTGATGAACATGGATGCAAAAATTCTCACCAAAATACTAGCCAATAGGATCCAACAGTACATTAAAAGGATTATTAACCATGACCAAATGGAATTGATTCCTGGGCTGCAAGGATGGTTCAACATCTACAAATCAATCAATGTTATACAATGCATTAATAAAAGAAAGCACAAGAACCATACGATACTCTCAATAGATGCTGAAAAAGCATTTGACACAGTACAGCATCCTTTCTTTTTTTTTTTTTTTTTTTTTTTTTTTTTTTTTTATAATGTATTTAAACTTTTTTTTTTTTTTTTTTTTTTTTTTTTTTTTCTCATTTTATTTATTTTTTCAGCGTAACAGTATTCATTCTTTTTGCACAACACCCAGTGCTCCATGCAAAACGTGCCCTCTCCATTACCCACCACCTGTTCCCCCAACCTCCCACCCCTGACCCTTCAAAACCCTCAGGTTGCCCCAACCTCCCACCCCTGACCCTTCAAAACCCTCAGGTTGTTTTTCAGAGTCCATAGTCTCTTATGGTTCGCTTCCCCTCCCCAATGTCCATAGCCCGCTCCCCCTCCCCCAATCCCACCTCCCCGCAGCAACCCCCAGTTTGTTTTGTGAGATTAAGAGTCATTTATGGTTTGTCTCCCTCCCAATCCCATCTTGTTTCATTTATTCTTCTCCTATCTCCTACCCCCCCATGTTGCTTCTCCATGTCCTCATATCAGGGAGATCATATGATAGTTGTCTTTCTCCGATTGACTTATTTCACTAAGCATGATACGCTCTAGTTCCATCCACATCGTCGCAAATGGCAAGATTTCATTTCTTTTGATGGCTGCATAGTATTCCATTGTGTATATATACCACATCTTCTTGATCCATTCATCTGTTGATGGACATCTAGGTTCTATGTTGAATAGCAGTGGTGATAGTGGACAGCCCTGCTGTGTTCCTGATCTTAGGGGAAAAGCTTTCAGTTTTTCCCCATTGAGAATGATACTTGCTGTTGGCTTTCATAGATGGCTTTGATGGTATTGAGGTAATGTACCTTCTATCCCTACACTTTGAAGAGTTTTGATCAAGAAAGGATGCAGTACCGAAGGCTACAGCATCCTTTCTTGATCAAAACTCTTCAAAGTGTAGGGATAGAAGGTACATTACCTCAATACCATCAAAGCCATCTATGAAAGCCAACAGCAAGTATCATTCTCAATGGGGAAAAACTGAAAGCTTTTCCCCTAAGATCAGGAACACAGCAGGGCTGTCCACTATCACCACTGCTATTCAACATAGTACTAGAAGTCTTAGCCTCAGCAATCAGACAACCAAAAGAAATAAAAGGCATCCAAATCAGCACAGAAGAAGTAAAACTCTCAGTCTTTGAAGATGACATGATACTTTATGTGGAAAATCCAAAAGACTCTACTCCAAAACTGTTAGAACTCAGAAAGGAATTCAGTAACGTGTCAGGATATAAAATCAATGCATAGAAATCAGATGCATTTCTACACCAACACAGAAGAAAGAGAAATTAAGAGGTCAATCTCATTTACAATTACACTCAAAACCATAAAATACTTAGGAATAAACCTAACCAAAGAGGCAAAGAATGTGTACACAGAAAACTATAAAGTACTCATGAAAGAAATTGAGGAAGACACAAAGAACTAGAAAAACATTCCATGCTCATGGATTGGAAGAACAAATATTGTGAAAATATTTATGCTACCTAAAGCAATCTACACATTAAATGCAATTCTTATCAAAATACCATCAATGTTTTTCAAGAAATGAAACAAATAATCCTAAAATTTATATGGAACCCGAAAGACTCCAAATAGCTAGAGGAATGTTGAAAAAGAAAGCCAAAGTTGGTGACATCACAATTCCAGACTTCAAGCTCTATTACAAAACTGTGATCATCAAGACAGTATGATACTGGCACAGAAACAGATACATAGATGAATGGAACAGATTAGAGAGTCCAGAAATAGACCCTCAACTCTACGGTCAACTAAACTTTGACAAAGCAGGAAAGAATGTCCAACGGAAAAAAGACAGTCTCTTCAACAAGTGGTGTTGGGAAACTTAGCCACATGAAGAAAAATGAAACTGGACCATTTCCTTACACCACACACAAAAATAGACTCAAAATGGATGAAAGACCTCACTGTGAGACAGGAATCCAACAAAATCCTTGAGGAGAACACAGGCAGTGACCTCTTCGACCTCAGCCGCAGCAACTTTTTCCTAGAAACATTGCCAAAGACAAGGGAAGCAAGGGCAAAATTGAACTATTGGGATTTCATCAAGATCAAAAGCTTTTGCACAGCAAAGGAAACAGTCAACCAAACCAAACGGCAACTGACAGAACGGGAGAAGATATTCACAAATGACATATCAGATAAAGGGCTAGTATCCAAAATCTATAAAGAACTTATCAAACTCCACACCCAAATAACAAATAATCCAATCAAGAAATGGGCATCAGACATGAACAGACATTTCTGCAAAGAAGACATCCAAATGGCCAACAGACACATGAAAATGTGCTCAACATCACTCAGCATCAGGGAAATACAAATCAAAACCACAATGAGATACCACTTCACACCAGTCAGAATGGCTAAAATTAACAAGTCAGGAAATGACAGATGTTGGTGAGGATGTGAAGAAATCCTCCTCCTCCTGGAGGTTCCCCTCCTATACCACTGGAGGGAATGCAAGCTGGTGCAGCCACTCTGGAAAACCGCATGGAGCTTCTTCAAAAAGTGGAAAATAGAGCTACCCTATGACCCATTAATCACACTACTGGGTATTTACCCCAAAGATACAAATGTAGTGATTAGAAGGGGCATGTGCACCCGAATGTTTATACCAGCAATGTCCACAATAGCCAAACTATGGAAAGAACCTAGATGTCCGTCAAAAGATGAATGGATAAAGAAGATGTGATGTGTATATACATATGCACACATACACAATGGAATACTATGCATTCATCAAAAGAAACAAAATCTTGCCATTTACAATGATATGGATGGAACTAGAGGGTATTATGCTGAGCAAAATAAGTCAATCAGAGAAAGACAATTATCATATGATCTCTCTGACATGAAGAATTTGAGAGGCAGGGCAGGGGGTTGTGGAGGGTAGGGAAGGGAAAAATAAAACAAGATAGGATCAGGAGGGAGACAATAAGAGACTCTTAATCTTACAAAACAAACTGAGGTTTGCCAGGGGAAGGGGGGTATGGAGAGGGTGGTTGTGTTATTGACATTGGAGGCTATGTGCTATGGTGAGTGCTGTGAAATGTATAAGCCTGATGATTCACAGATCTGTACCCCTGGGGCAAATAATACATTATATGTTAATTTTTTAAAAAACCTCCATAAAATAAAGATAGAGTGAACATACCTCAAAAACATAAAGGCCATATACAAAAGACACACAGCTAATATCATCCTTAAAGGGGAAAAACTGAGAGCTTTTCCTCTATGATCAGGAACTAGAACGGAATGTCCACTCTCACCATTGTTATTTACCATAGTACTGGAAGTCCTAGCCTTAGCAATCAGACAAGAAAAAGAAATAAAAGGCATCCAATTGCCAAGGGAGAAGTCAAACTCACTATTTGCAGACATGATACTCTGTGGAGAAAACCTGAAAGACTCCACTAAAAAAATTGCTAGAACTGATACATGAATTCAAGAACATCACAGAACACAAATCATCTGTTGCATTTCTATACACCAATAATGAAGAAAGAAATACAAAACAAGGAATTGATCCCCTTTATGACTGCACCAAATCCCAGAAGATATCTAGAAATAAACCTAACCAACAACGTAAAAGATCCATACTCTGAAAACTACAGAATGCTTATGAAAGAAATTGAGGAGGATACAAAGAAATGAAAAAACATTCCATCCTCATGGATTGGAAGAACAAATATTGTTGAAATGTTGACATTGGCTGTAGCAACTACTAGAGACAAGGAAAAGAAAAGCAAAAATGAACTATTGGGAATCCATCTAGATAAAAAGCTTCTGCACAGAGAAGGAAACGATCAACAAAACTAAAAGGCAACCTATGGAATGGGAGAATTTGATATACAAATGACATATCAGATAAAGGGTTAGTGTCCAAAATCTATAAAGAACTTATCAAACTCAACATGCAAAAAATAAATAATCCAGTTAAGAAATGGGCAGAAAACATGAATAGACATTTTTCCAAAGAAAATTCTATTTCTATTATGTACACACACACACACACACACACACACACACACAATGGAATATTATTTAATTACTCGGGCATCAAAAAGAATGATATCTTGCCATTTGCAATGATGTGGATAGAGCTAGAGGGTATTATGCTAAGTGAAATAAGTCAGTCAGAGAAAGACAAATATTATATGATTTTACTGATGTATGGAATTAATTTAAGAAACAAAATGGGTGGGGGGGAACCAAGAAACAGACTCTTAACTACAGAGAACAAACATGGTTACCAGCGAGAGGTGGGTGGGGGATAGGTTAAATAGGTAATGGGAGGTAATAGGTATACTTGCTGTGATAAGCACTAGGTGTTACCATGGAAATGTTAAATCACTAAATTGTACACCCAAAACTAATACTACAGTATATGTTAACTAACTGGAATTTCAATAAAAACTTTTAAAAATGGTATGTTAATATCATAAAAGAAAGAAACAGAACTTGCCACAAGTAGCATACACTCTAAGAAATTCCAAAAAATGTTCACCAGGCACAAAAAACATGATTTCAGATTTAAGGTCTGGGATGTAAATGAGAATTAAGAGCAGGGTGGTGGTAAATATGTATATAATTATATGAGCTTTGACTGAATGAACTATAATAAAAATGTCTTAGGAGTTTTAAAAATAGAATTAAGAAATGGAAGCTTCATATTTTGGTATTTCTAAATTAGGGGCAGAGAGAGGTCCCTCAAAGTCTCCTGACAGCCAAAGCACTATTATTCTGTCAATTCCATGAACTCAAATCTTGTGACTCAATTATCTTTGCATCTGCCAGTACCTCAAATCTTGTGACCCAATTATCTTTGCATCTGCCAGTACCTAATATAGTCTTCAACCCTAGAAAAGTAGTATAGTAAAGGGATTATGTGGTCATTGCTTGGAATTGAGTCCTGGCTGTACTTTCTACCAACTGTAGAACCTTGGGAAACTTCTTAAACCCATCTGTGCCAAGTCGTCCTGATATGTATAATGGAGTTATATAATAGTAGTTGCTTTTTTACCTGATTACTATGAAGATAAAATAAGATGTGCCTGGCACAAGATGCTTGATACTGTTAGCAACTTTTATTATGTAAGAAAATAGAGGTTTACAGGTAAATTAGTTGGGTTTTATAATGATTTACCTCATACATATAAATATTGTTTAGCTTGATACACTTAATGACATATACTTAGACTATATCTTAATTATGTTAAAGCAGTTTTTAAAATTCTCTTCCAATCTTGAAATAATTTATCCCTAGAATAATACATGCAATATTGGGCAATCTTACTCTCTATTCATATGATACTATATCTGAAGAAAAGACCCAAACCAATTTATTTCTCCTTTAAGCCAGAAATATTTCAGAATATTGTTTTTCTTGGTTGCATTGCCTTAAAATCGAGAAGGTACTTCATCTTCACTACAAATTTCAAGATCATGCTAGAGTAATTAAAACAGTGTCCATTTAATATGAAGATTCTGTATCTACAAGGTGTTTCCAGTCATAGCATTAGCCCATTTGATTCTTACCTGAGCGAAGAATATTGTAAAGAAAGCTTTTATGAAAGCCATTAATCATTGTCATTTAGTACATAATTGAAAAGGCAAAACTTTTAGCAGAAGATAAATTAAACAGTGATATTAAAATCATCATTCAAAAAATGGCACTGGTATTGGTATTACCAAATATACTTATTAACTGACCATACAAAAATATTTTATGGTATATGCATAAGAATCTTAACTCAGTCCATTATCCTTAAAAGTAGTGAACAAAAACACCATCATTCTTTTACTTTTAATATACTGTGTTTGATTATGATTACTCCATTTGTAAAATAAACACAGGATAACTCATATCCATGAGTTATCAAACACTCTAGTTTACAAACTGGTCTGACACTTCTCATGGATCTCCAAAGAACCTTGTGAGACAGGTGGATCTTGTGCAGCTAATATTTTCAAGAAGAAGTAAAACAGGAAAGAGAACTTACTGTGGGAATATAATGCATATCACAGCACTCTCTGAACAGTTTAGTATAAGAAAAGAGTGGAGGCCTCATAATTATATTACTTTGTCTCATCCTTTCTTGGTTCTAATAAATATGAATAGAAGTAAATAAAAGATATGCCATGTTTATAAAAGAGAAGAATTTAGATTTTAATATCTATTCACCAAAATTGATAGATAAAAGTCAACTTCAATAAAAACTCTGCAGGCTATTTATTTGTTTTTTTATTTTAGAAAAAATTCATCTGTGGTAATAGAAATCTGAACAGTAGTTGCATATGAAGGTGGGTAGAGGGTGACTGGAAGCAGATATGAAGAACTGCCTGAGAAAATAGAAATGTTTCTATTTTGATTGGCATTTCTGGTTACATGGGTATGTACACTTGTCAAAATTCTAAGAATTGTATATTTAAGAGCTGGGTTGTGAATTGATCCACGATATGGCTATTCTTTATGTGGTTAGCATATCTCATTTGATCAGAGACTTTAATCTGATAAATCAGTCCTTTTTAAACACAAAAATAACATAGCAACCCATACTTTTTATTCATCAGGCATCCTCTAAGTGAAGGAAGGAGGAATACATGCCCCCTCAAAAAAATCAAACATCAGAAACCATCCCTCAAGAAATTTAATCCAGTTAGAAATACTTTTTTAAATTTGCTTTTATCTGACCACCAGTTAGAGGAGTTAGGTCATTTTGTAAGACTCTTTCAATCTCATTTTTTTATTGTAATAGTTGTTTGTTTTGTTTTTATTTTTGTTTATTCAGATTTCTTCTTTCATGAATTGCTTCTTCATGTTTTGTACCCATTTTACTTTGGATTTCCAGACTACTTTATTTATTTATAGTAGGATTTTATTTTTCTACATATAAATCTTTAATTGGCTATATATATTCTAAATATTCTTTACTATTCCTTTCATTTTGCACCTCTTTTGTTTTACAGAAATATCTTTATGGTGTGCACCTTATATACCACATTTATAAAATAGGTGTATACTCTTTTGGTATCAATAATTTCTACTTATTTTGTGACTTCTATTGTAACTTCTCTGTTTATCCTTCAGTTTTTTAGAAGAGGTTTTTTAGTGCTATTTTTTTATTTCCAAAGTAGGACTGGATGGAAGTGAGTAGGAATATGTAAAAAGAAAGGGTGCAGGATGGGAGTTTTTCACTTCTAAACGATTTCTGATTTACTACACTTTGCTCAAAGTTGTAGCTGTAGGATACAGATTCTATAAAATTGGGGGAACTTGGTTTGTGACTTTGTATGTGGGTAATTTTTTATAAATACTTCATGTGCTCTAGAAAAGAATGGGTAGAAAATCTTGTACCTAGAGCATAGTCTAAAATAAATAAGCTTCCTGTTATTTTTTTATGTTGACTAGTGTACTTTTCTCTAGCCCACTATCTTACTAAAGTAAAATTTTGAAGAAGAATTTCAGGCTTAACAAAAATTATTGTCATTGAGTCAACAAAATTAAAAAGTTTTTACATGTATTAAAAATAAATGATTTAATAGATGATAACACTAAAAATACTATATAAAAACATCTGGCCTTAAGAAAAATAATAAAATGTTTTTTGCTTTTATTAAATTAATAAAAATTATAAGAGCTTTGAAAATCACAAGTACACAAAGTGTATTTCTCTACTGGTAAGCAGGCTACACTTATTTTTAGCTCTTTAAAAATATATAGTCCTTCGTTATTCATACTCTGTGTATCATATGTATTACGGAAAAGTTATTTTCTTAATATCACACATAATTCTTTTTTCTTTATCTTAACTCACGGTAATGTATCAAAGGGAATTCATTGCTTACCAATTTGCTTTCTGTACTGATCAACAGGAAGTTTTATAGTAGAGGCATCTTTTCTACCCATCTTTGATCTCCAAAATGCCCGCTGCAAAAAAAGAAAATAATTATGATGAAGTCCTAAAAAATCAAAAGGACTATCTACAAACTTCAGGAATAATTTATTCCATTAAATTCATTTTTAAAGCAACGGGTAAAAATGTCTTTGACTATTCCCATTAGATATCAGTAAAGAACACAAATTCTTTCAAATAAATTATCAAAGGTACAATAGCTGGTAATTAAATTTCCCAATTATTTGTTCTTGGTAACATTCATTTTATCAAGTACTATAAATACTCAATTAAACCAAACTGTTAAAAGTATTATCTGTAAATGTGAAAACCATGTACCACTGATTCAGATGGGTTAGGGTTGTAGGCCTGCTCTTGGCAGTATGTTTCTTTCTAATTACCCATTCTGTTACACAAAAAGGCTAAAGTTTGAATCTTAAATACTTTAAATCTTGTTTTAAAAAGCATGACAGGTAACAAAAGTGCATAAATATGAGTTCTAGTTCTGTCTCTCCTTCTGTAAACAGTATAAATGACTACCATTTACTAATATTCTCATGCTTACTCATTACAAGCACTGTTTGATTTAATCCACAGCACATCTTTCAAATCTTACTATTTTTATTGAATTTAAATATGTGGCAGACATGTGTGGAATTTAAGAAACAAAACAAATGGGCAAGGGGCAGGGAGGGGAAAGGACAGGAGAGAGAGGCAAACCAAGAAAAAGACTCTTTTAACTATAGAGACCACACTGATGGCTACCAGAGGGGAAGTGGGCGAGGGGATGGGTGAGGTAGGTGGTAGGGATTAAGGAGGACACTTGTGATGGGCACAGGGTATTGTATGAAAGAGCTGAATTACCGTATTATTCATCTGAAATGAATGCTACACTGCCAACTAACTGGAATTGAAATAAAAACTTTAAAAAAATATATGTGGCAGAAACGCACTGTCACATGGAACTAATCATAAATGGTTAAGAAGGATACTAAAATCTGAGGGAATTTTATTTACAACTTTGTCTAAAAAAAAATGAGTGAATTAAAACGAATCCTGGACCTCTAAACTTAAACCAGCAGACTGCAGCCCCCAAGGAAGGCAAACTGTAGATTTGGAATATCCACTTCATATGTGACCAGAAAGGAAAACCATCCAGAAGGTGAGGGCCATAAAGAACAATGGATGAGGAAATTCTCTAAAAAAAACCGTAACTGAAGGTCCAAGAAGAAACTTCTGTCCGCACAGTGGGCCTTATCAGTGGCTTTGGGCACAGCAGGTTTCATTATCATGCTGCATCAGTGCTTCCTGTATGTTTCCCATTCTTCCCATTCTTCCTTCTTTAAATGGGAGCGATTACAGGAGATATGAAGCAGTTATCTTCTGCTTCACCATTAGCAAAATCTGATAGTCTGTAAACTTCAAGCAAGCACGTTCCAGCCTAAGAGGGAGCACTATGCACTGGCTTGAGATCTTTGGCTTATCCTGGCCACAATAAGTGGGGAACTTTAGGATCTTCCTACCAAAGAGTCAGGGAAAAAGATGTGCATGGCTATTTCATGACCAGAAAGGTAGACTAAAGGAAAAATTCCTAGCTACTCACTAGAATACATGTTCTCCTTCATTTTTTAGGGTTTTTTTTATTTTGTTTTGTTCCTGAGCTCACCTGACAACTTTTCCAGCCTCCTTTGATGTTAGCTGTGGGCATGTGATTGAGTTTCAGCCAACAGAATATGAATAAATTTAGTGTTTGCTACTTCCAGAATTAACCTATAAAAACTTACCATATGTACCCATCACCTGAATAAAATGGAGATGACCCCCCGACTGATGCTGGAAATAATCTGATGAGGATGGCAGAATCTGTGACATCCTGGATTCTGAATGGCTACGCAAAGGAAACCCACTCAATCAACTTGTTTTTTCTCTTTCACACCGCTGTGAGAACAAGAAATAACTTGTAGCATTTGAGCCTTTATACACTTTATATTTATGTTACAGTAGGTAGTATCACCCTAACTTAAGGATGTATAGAGTCTCCATATAAATAAGGTTCTCAAATGCCAAATGTCTTTGAAATCTGTTCAGTTCAAACTGTATTGTTTATTTGTATATATGGTCACACAGAGCAATCCTAACAACGATACCACCTAACACAGGAAAAGGCATCCACAAATTAACAATTACTACTTATGTGTAAGAAAACTATAAATTCTGCTAAAAATCCATTTTTCTATTCATAATAATCTTCAAATTTAATATTATGGTAATATTTAAGAATGTGCAAAGTAAGACAAAAATCAAATAAATCTTCACATTATAAACCATGTAGCTATCACATCTAAGATAATACAACCTTAAAATCTCAGAAATGAAGCCAAGACATCACCTAATCCTATATTCTCACTTGTTATTATTTAGAACGTTAATATAAGCATCACAAAAATACAGTAGATATGATATAATTTATTCATGTAGCAACCATTTGCATAGTGTTTTGCATCTACTAATTGTAAAAGGGAGTCAAGTTATTTCACTCTTGATTATGTGGGGCTAGAAAAAAATATCACTCCATTTTAGGAAAGAAGTTAGTTTAAATAAATAAATACAAAGACATTTTTCCCTCTTCAAATTAATTTTGTTTGTTGCCTTTATGGAAAATTTTTTAAAAAGAAAATTACTAAGGCAACCTACCAAAACAACCACTTACTATGCTTCCCTCAATTCCTGCTTGGTCATTTAAACCAAAATCCTAACAGAGATAACACTTCAAAGACCAGTATTTTATTCATTCCTTACCTGTAGTAAAAAAAAAAAAAAAAAAAGGAAGAGCTCCATAGAGAATATTTTTCCAACAAAAGGAATTAGATTTTACTTATTTTAAAATGTACTTTAAATAAACAAAGTGATACCAAAAAAGCTAAAGAACCTATATTTTTATAAAGGCTTATACTCTATGAATTGATACATTTTATATGTATATAACCTGTGACCATAAAATCTTTAAAAGAATTTCAACCTAAGAGATACACTAAGGAGGAACCAGCCTTGAATTTTTGTTCCCAATGATTTTGGTGACTGATAATTCTTAACCAAAATTTCAAAAATTTACACTTTGTTCTCTGAAATCATTCTACTCTATTCTTTATTCAGTCTATTCTATTTTTTAAGCAAAATACAATTTTTATCAAATGATGAAACAAAAAGTCTAAAGAACACACCCATGTACAAATGACTTATATTTTATTAGCTGTAACAAATACAAAAAGGTAGAAAATATTTTACTTTCCTAATAAACACATTGAGGCTATTTTAAATTATCTAAAGAGATTCCCATTCAATTGTATGTTGCAAACTGTCAGTGCCTCAGACATCTAGAACCTCTAAAATGTTCTGACTTCTCTTTGTTCTTCAAAGCCTTGCAGTAATCATCATTCAGTTCTATTGCTTTGATGGTGAGATAGCAAACTCCCAAGAAATCCAGGGAGACATTAGCACGTAGAGCCGCAATTTCTAATAAGGCAGCTATTTGCATACAAGATCAGCCACAATTTAAAATGTGTTGTGATAGATGTGGAAAGGGAATAACAGATTTATATTAGCATGTACAATACCAAGATTGTTTTCACAATTTAATTCCTTGGAGATTACATATCATCACCTTCTTTTATAAAGAACACCGCATTCCCTGAAGAACTAAGTTACTCTGAGACCCAGCTAAACTAAAATATGGATTAATAAGATAATATTTATTATTTATGAATTTCGCTGTAGGAATGATTTCAGATTAAATCATCAGAGAAGTTTTTAACATTCTTGAAACTTGATAACACATACTTAAGGAAGAAAAAAATGCTAATTTTATTTAATGCCTAAATTGCATATTAAAATATTTCATAATTAATTTTTATTTAATTAAAACTTTACACTCTTCAGGACTTTTCAGATTAAAGAAGTGTTTTTATTTTTAATATCCTTTCTTAACCTGAATTTTACACAGCAATTTGCCACACGTATTTTTAAATACAGTATGTGACCTTTAAAAACAAACAAAGGTAATGCAATACCCTATCACATTCCGACCAAGTTACTTTATTGCTCATTTATACCTTTTTTATGAAATCCAGAAAGAACAAGTAAAGAAATAAGAAACCTGAAGCCTCCACATATGTCTCTGATTCCAGAAAAAGCATTCAATCCAGACTGTGACATTTAAATACAGATCAAAACACAGGTTATTAAAAAATTCAAACCATGACCACAGAAAACAATCATCTCAGTTTTTAAGGCTAAAAGACCCTTCCTTAAAAAAATTCTTACTTTAATATGAAGTTATAAATAGGCAGAAGATCTGCCTATTTGTTTATGACTGGATGAGAATTGAGAACCAATCATGAAAATAAAATATTATGCTGGTGTTGGGATGAACAAAGTAGTGAATAAATAAAGAAGGCACTTGTTCCTGATCTGATGCATTCATTATTCCCAGACTGATGGTTTAAAAACTCAAAGCTGATCAAGAAAGCAACATATTTAAGTCATCCAAATAATGGCCCATTTCCCAGATAAAACTCTTAATATGCAGGACCCTTAATAACACAAGTTTGTCATTTGTTCCTTACTCATGTTCTGGCGCACTATCAAATTCAGCTTTTAGTTCCATGATTTTGACAAGTTCATTCACATTTTTATGAATTTACTCATGCTCTACTATGTACTTTAAGTGTCATTTCCATATTCCCCCACTTGTGGAATCTATATTTTAATATTTCAAGCAAAAGCACATGATTCAGATCTCCAGAGATAATTCTCCACACTTAAGGAAATAAAAAAAAATAAGTAGTTTAGGAGTCTAAGTGTGACACAGTGGACAATGTACATGTTGACATAAATATAATATTGAAACAAATTATTACAAGCAGGAACAAATTCCTGTTGTGTAAAACTGGAGCGCTAACCAGTGGTCTTCTTAATGTTTTCAGGGATCAAAGTGACTACCTCATCTTCACTTTATTAATTTCCTTTATAGCTGCAGAAAAAAATATGTCAAAACTTGAATATGTGAAAAGGTGATTCCTAAGATCCTGATAACTATCCAACACTGATATAAAAATTCATAAGAAAGGAAACTACAAAATAGTTAGCTATGTAACCCCCAAAAGTCATATAGAGGAAAGGAATCTTAGTTGTTGGGACTCATCCTTCAGCCATATGAGGGAACTGAAATGAATACAGTATTAACAAACAGTGCTGGAACAACTGTATATCCTTACGGGAAAACAAAGCCAAAATTAGACCCCTATCTCACACCACATATAAAAATCAATTGAAGATAGGGGTGCCTGGATGGCTTAGGTGGTTAACCATCTGCCTTTGGCTCAGGTCATGATCTCAGGGTCCTGGGATCAAATCCCATGTCTGGCTCCCTACTCAGTGTGGAGCCTGTTTCTCCCTTTACTTCTGCTCCTCCCACTGCTCATGCTCACTCTCTCTCCCTCAAATAAATAAATAAAAATCAACTGAGGATTGATTAGTTGCTTAGATCATAGACCTAAACAAAAGAGCTAAAACAATAAAGTTACTAGGAAAAAAGAGATTATCTTTATAACCTTCGTGTAGGCAAATATTTCTCAGAAAACAAACAGTATAGATTATAAAGAAAAAAAAAGAGGATGTACTGAACTTCATCAAAATTAGTTTTTGTTCACCAAAGATACAAGGAAGAAAAAAGAAAATAAATATGTAATTTATAGACAGTTTGTAAATATTCATAATAGCTGTATCTGAAAAAAGAAATTGCATCCAGAATGTATAAAGAACTACTCAGTAATATACAACATACAACCCAATTTAAAAAACAGGATGAAAGACTTGAACAGCAACTTCATCAAAGAAAATACACAGATGACAAATAAGCACATGAAAAAGCTCAATACCATGATTAGTCAGCAAAATGCAAATTAAAATAAGAATTAAAATATCACTACGCCCATTAGAATGGTTCAAATAAAGCTTCCTTTTATACAAAATATTGGGAGGATGTGGAGCAACTGAACTTCTAGTACATTGCTGATGGGAGTGTAAAATCACAACGACTTTGGAAAATTGGCAATTTCTTACAAAGTTAACTGCTAGCAATTTCACTCCTAGGTATTTATCTAAGAGAGATAAAAACACACACCCACAAAAAAGCTTTGTACAAGTATGTTCATAGCATTTTTATTCATAATAGCCAAAAAATGGAAATAGCCCTCATGTTGATCAACAGAAGAACTGATAAACTGGTTTATTTATACAGTGTAATATTACTCAGCAAAATACTACTACTAATAATACTGATAATATGCAACAACGGAGATAAATCTCAAAAACAGTGTGCTGAGGGAAAGAAGCAATGGCTCCTTTAGAACTAAATCAACTGAGTATTTATCAGTTTTATGTGCCCTTGTAACATCATTTAACAACGGTGATACCTGCCTCTTTGTTGAAACACTCATTAAAACACTTATTTCCCATGGGTGAAGGAATATATAAGAGGTAAGAAAGCAGAGATGGAAAGCATAGACAAATCTATTACAAAGTAAGTAAAGGGAAGGGGAGAGAGAGGATATTACTCAGAGGAAGGGAGAGGTTAAGGAAGACTTTTTGTTATACTTTGGTTTTACTCTTGAGGGCTTGTTTTTGAATGCAGATGAAAACTGGAGTCATTCTAAATAAGTGGGAGCCAATAGAAAGTGAGGGGGTGGAAAGACAGAAAAAAAAAGTAAAAAATGATTTTCAAGTCAGTAGGAAGGGATAGAATTCAGTGCACACTAGAAGTAATAATCACAGCAAACTACCTCTTTCACTTTAACAGTAGAGAGGAAAAAAGGATGGGTAAGATTAATTAAGTTTTGAGGTTTGGTAGTCCAAAGAAGTAGTAGTTCCACCTGGCAGCTCCACGTTCACTATGAAGTAGGATGTAGACGCTGGGGAAAATTTATGCAGGAGCAAAATAGAAAGGGCTGTCCAGGGAAAACAGGATTAATGAGAAACACTATGAGACCAAATTAATTTGGTAACTATGAATCCATAGTAGCATTAAACTACATGATTGAAAATAGCATGCTTTGGTTTCGTTTTGGTTTTCCTGAGTGTTCAGCTGCTCACTTCTGGCTTTGGGAAGGGATAGCTAGCTAGATTAAGTAAAGTTTAGGTTTTCCCGGAGAGGCACGACAGAAGGGCAGTAGGACAAAAAAGTTTAGGGTACTCTATAAAGTGGTTAAAGTGATGTGCCACGGCGTCTAAAGCCAGAGAAGGAAGTGAAGACAGCAGAAGGTATAGAGTTAAGTAGAAAGTGAACCAGTTTGGGGGCTTAAAAATTTGGATGAGGTCAAATAACCAGTTTGGGGAAGGATAGAACTAGACTTTCTTTGACCGGAGAACTAAAGGGTATTAAGAGCATCATGTGATTGATGCTATTACTGCAATGGAGCAGGTTATGATCCAAAGGGACTAAAGTAATAGGAAAACAGCACGGCAGACAAGGAAATGAGGGCCAGGATAGTACAAACATCACACATGTGGATAGTGAAGGCACCCGGGATGGTTAAAGGGTTTGGGCTAAGGCAGAAAGACTCTAGGTTAGGAAGACAGAGGAGTGACCTGGATATCCACACTTCACAGCAATAAGGAGATTGAGGTGACTACAATCAAATGGAATCAACTACAAAAGAGCTGGATTTATTGCTTCATTTGTCTTGTTTGTTTTTATATACTTGGAAAAGTAAATGCACTAGGAGCGACAATAAGAAAATAAAAAGATAACAACCAAACTTTTAATCCACAGGTATGTGGAGAATTAAAGAAAGAAGAGACTTAAGTGGAGACTTAAGAAGGCTTTATGGAAATGGTGTATTAATGTCAAGAGGTAAAAGTGATAATCAATGAAGTGCTTGAGGTTTCAAGAGGGATACAAAGAAAAATAGAAGAAAGAGAATAGCAATAGATTGGTCCAGTAAAAGAATAAAAATAAACCACAGAAAAACATAAGCATATGTGTTCAGGGGAGAACAAAGAGTTAAATGTGTCACCTTGGACAGCAAATAAAGATAACAGAAATGTGCAGTATCTTGAATTAGATTATCTCAAAACTGCATGGAGTACTCAGGCCTCTTCAGGAGTCAGCTGCAGCCTGGGTAAAATGAGGAAATCCCACTCCCTCTGGGAAGGTTCAGCTGACTAGATCTGAACACCTTGGAAGAAAGACCCAGGTATGTAGAGTCTACTTAGGTACCAACTTACCAGGAGCAACTAGAGGCTCCAGGTCAGCACTTGTCAAAAATGCTGTCCATCCAACACCAACATAAGGAGTTGTGTGGGATCAAAATGCAGACTCCCCAATCATAGTCCTACTGAATCAAAAGCTCAAGGACTCAGGTCCATGAATCTCCAGGGGTTTTGGTGTTTGTTTGTTTGTTTGTTTGTTTAATTTGTTCTTGTTCTTGTTTTTTTGGCCTTTAATGTTTAAGAATCACTACTTTTTTTTAAAATCAGCTTATAGATAATTCTGTGCACTAGCATTTGAGAAACGCTGCTGGAAGTAGATGGAAGGCCTCAGCAGAGACTGTGAGATCCTTCAACCTCTTTGGTGGAAGATGAATAAGGTGGTATGACAAAGCTGAAGAAGCTTTTAAAAAATCAGCTGAAACTGCAGACTTTTTCTAAATTCAACAGGAAACCATAGAGGGCATTTGGCAATGAGGTAATCAAATCAGATACTTTTTAGTATGTTTATGAAAGGCTAGAAGGTTAGAAGATAATTAACAAGTTTAAAACAAATCTAGGTACTTTCCAAAGGCAATCTACTAAGACAGCAATACTTAGTAGAAAGGAAGAGACATTTGGTGATTGACATTTCAGAATCTGGGAAGAGCAGAAAGGGGGTATGAGGCAGAGGAAAAGCTGAAGATAACAGTGCTTTTAAAATTGAATGATAATTAAGATACAAAGTCCCAGGACTCATTATTCAAAGATACCCAGTTGGTAAGGTTGGGGAAAGACCAAGGAAACTGAATTTTTAACAAGCACCAACTCCCTGCCAACATTTTCAATCTCAGATGGTACATGGACCACACTTGGCAAAATATTCAGCTAGAAGATATATGTCATTAGCAGTCATTATATTATATTAGGTAATATAAGGAGTAATAGGGAGAAATAAATAAGGGGTAAGTGGTGAGGGTAGGGGAGTATTATAAATATACATTATAAAATGTTTATAACTGCTGTAAGAAAACAAGGCTCTTGGGGCACCTGGGTGACTCGGTGGGTTAAGCCTCTGCCTTTGGCTCAGGTCATGATCTCAGGGTCCTGGGATGGAGCCCCATATCAGGCTCTCTGCTCAGCATGAAGCCTGCTTCTCTCTCTCTCAGCCTGCCTCTCTGCCTGCTTGTGATCTCTGTCTGTCAAATAAATAAATAAAATCTTTACAAAAAAAAAAAAAAGAAAAAGAAAACAAGGCTCTTGTTTTCCTGAAACCTCATAGAATTGGTTTATCTAAACATGATTGTATCACTAATTCCCTGGCCTCCATCAAAAAATACCCAAAAATATTTTACTTACTTTTATTTTAATGCATTTTTAATGCACAGATTGTTGTGGCATCTGGACACATGACATACTTGAAAACAACACATTAAATTTATACAGCCCAGAATAGACAAAAAGCTGCCTTGCATGTACCAACAATGCTCATCACTGGGGGAAGGGGTGCTACAGTAGCAGGGTCCCACAGAATTATTATTTTTTAAATTCTGAACTTTGCACGAATATCAAAGGAATAAACACTTCAAATGTGAGTAGGAGAGAATTTCTACCAAGTAAGTGACCATGTTCCTAATTGGAAAATGATCATTACTTTTACAGAGTTTAAATTCAGCAAAATGGGAAGCGTACTTCAGTTAATTTTTTGCACTATATTTGCAAAAGTAGATAGGTCAGTTAAACAAGTACTGATCCACCATATAACTTTTAATGGTCAAAAAAGGGTCAATAGTAACATAAATTATACTATCTTTCAAATAAAAGATTTTATGTAATCGTTTCTCAGTCTTTTGGCTAAGATCTAGTGAAATAAAGGATTTTATTATGTAAACTGGACTGTCAAAAATTTCTAAGGTTACAATAATATGGTATCAAATAAATAGAACAGCAAACACTGTTTTACTAATTATAAAGTGACGACAGAAGAAGAGACACATATTCAACCATACTGAAAAAGCCAAGACATCTACAATTCTAGTATAAAACAGTAAGGCCGGCAGCATGTACCACTGCACGCTAAGAGCTTAATGAGTCACGAGGAATGAGAAGCATAAAGTTTATGTTTGGCTTCAATGATCCTGAGGTAGAGAAAAGGCAGTTTCGTGTCTACTTTGGCTGCTAACTAATACACCTTCAGACTGTTTCTTCTGATGAGACAAAGAGTAATTGAAAATAGGATTATAGATCTAAAGGTCACAAGCCTTGATATTTCAATACTTATAATCCCTTTAAACTGGTTATTTTAAGAGAATTATATGAAACCCAAGATTGTTTCAATTATCATACAGATAATAAAAAGTTTTATTCTGTCCAGATGGTACCAAAAACTGGTGGCTAAAGGATGAAAGAAAACAATAATTTCTAGATGCAAACATCTCAGATGGCATCTATTATCTCTGTAATTCCTAAGTAAACAGATATATATCTGTTTTATCATAATTTCTCAATACAAACTCCCCTTTCTTGGTTCTCAAATGATATTAGTGAATTCTTATGATTCAGAACTTTCAATAAGTTACCAGAGATAAAGGTTTACTGACAAAAAGTGTATTTTTTTTTCTACTTAGCCCAAATGTTTAAAATACATTTCACTGGGAACATCCAAATAATATACCTGTGTTCAGTGTAGATGAAACATTCTGATACACTATAACTCTAACAAAATCACAATAACCAAGTCTGACTTATTTGAAGTTAAAAGTTTTTTTCTTAGTTTGCATGTATTTTACATTGAAGCAAACGTGAACCAAGTTCCCCAAATATGGTCATTTTAGGACAATATATAACAACTTCGGGAAGTCTACTGAAAGCTTTTCTGAGTCTCTACATGTGCCTTGTCGATCTCTTAAATAGAACTTGAATATGTCATTTCCAATGTTACTTGACCAACTTTTCACATTTTGCATATTATCATCTCATGAAGCCTCCATTTCATGTAAAGTTTGGTGAAAGAGAGGGATTATTAGAAAGCTGATTTAGAAGAATTATAAGGGAAGTGAATAAGCAAGCATCTGGTTGATGAATAAAAGATGTTAAGAACTGGCTAAGAGACATGCGTATCAGCTCCCCAGCTTCAGATAGGAAAGGAATATTCTGGCAACAGAGACCTAGAATAGGATGACCATATAATTCACCATCCAAGCCAGAACATTTTGAGAGTGAAAGGGTACTCTGTGACTCCAGGACAGCAAGTATAAACCAAGACTGCTCTGGGCCAACTCCTGTCCCAGTACACTCTTGCCCTAACTATAAAGAACACAAGTACAATTCATAACACACTGTACTTCAACTAGTTTTATCATTCATTAGGTATTGCAGAAGAAGAAAGGGAGGGGTCATCTTCTGGAAAACTTCCATTTAAGGAAACAAATTATTATTTTAGACAATACTTGCTGCAGCTATGGCAATATCACAATATCAGATTGTACTGTGAGACAAACTGTCCTCATTTATGAATCTCTCTGTGACAAGTGGCACTACTGAGTATTTGGTCTCAAAACTAAGTTGCTGGTTTCCCAGCTAGCACTGTCCCAATTCTCCCCCTTTCTTTTTTATTTTTTTTTTATTTTTTTTTTATTTTTTATTTATTTGACAGAGAGAAATCACAACTAGGCAGAGAGGCAGGCAGAGAGAGAGGAGGAAGCAGTCTCCCTGCAGAGCAGAGAGCCTGATGTGGGGCTCGATCCCAGGACTCTGGGATCATGACCTGAGCTGAAGGCAGAGGCTTTAACCCACTGAGCCACCCAGGCGCCCCTCCCCCTTTCCATCTTGATTTCCTCTTGACCATCTTCATATGCACTCTTCCTCAGTTTGCCTGTTAAACACTGGTGCTCCCCATAGTTCCACATGTGCTCTCCTTGGGTACCTCATTCCTTTGAATATATGTATCAAGGACCTATATCCCTAGCCCTGGCTTCTTTGATCATACATCCAGCATTCTTCTGAGCATGACCAACGTGAATTTCTCATTTGTCCCAATGACTGACTTGTTTTTTTTTTTTTTCTATGTTCTCATTTATTTTTTAACTAAACTCCAGGAATATCACAGAAGCAATGTTGTTTTCTTCTCATTGCATGTTTCCTCAATTGGTAGTGTTAACTTTGATCACTTGATTAAGGTGATAATCTGCCTGATTTCCCCACTGTGAATTTAGTTTTTTCCTCTTTGTAATTAGTAAGTATTTGGTTGGGAGTACTTTGAAATTATATAAATATCCTGTTCTTCCTCAAATTTGCAGCTACTAGTTTAGGATTTATTGATGCTTCATGCTGAATTAATTATACTCATAGAGTTGTCAAATGATGACTTTCTAATTTCATCATTCCTTCTACATTTATTAGCTCATATTCTATGGTATTAAAAAGTATTTCCTTCTCCCTATATATTTATTCATTTCTGTGTTTATAGCAGTATATACTCACTTACAAATTGCTATTTTGTTCAACAGGTCAAAATTCATTTATATCACTTGTTTATTTTGATGCTCAAGTTGTCCTGGGTTTAGCCAATGAAAGGTCCTTCAAGTGGTTCATATCTTTTTGACATATTGCCATCATTTTTTAAACACCTGTTATTTTCTGGCACAAGAAAATATTCAAGGTTCATTTTACACCCTCCTTGATCCTGCCCTGGAATCTGTCATTTCTCCCATGAGCCCAGTTACCTTTCAGTGAAGAATAGTATTTAGACATCAAGATCTGGGGACAGGATATGTTCCTTGCTAATGAGTGATATCATTTCTAAACTTGTCAGTGCACAGAGCTAGGGAATATACGTATTGGCATGAAGTCAGTGCTTCCAACTTCCAACCCAATACCACACAATTCATTGTAGTTTTTCCCTTTCTACATTTATATTTGTAATTTTCTTTTCTAACAGTGACAAACCTATCAGCATTATTATCAAGGAAATTTGTCATATTTAATTTTTTGTTTAATATTTTGTAATAAAAAGTTAATACCTAAGATTTTTAACTTGTAGATCACCTAAGAAACAATATACAAAAGCCCATTTGAATTGAATATAATAAGTAACTAACCTATGCTAATGTAGACCAACTTGAGAGTAATATCAAATATCAAATAGCCCAGATGTCAATCACATTACTTTATGCCTTACAGACAAGTGCTCCACTTTATGGCAAGAAAAATGAGACTGATCTTAAAACAACTAGGCTTATCCCTAAAGTTGGCCACGGGGTCTACTTCTCATAAGCATACGTTTGCATATGGGAGAAATAGCTAGTGTAATAAAATCAAGGTTCTTTGAAGATAAGGATTAATGGAATTCTAAACAGACAATGAAAAGTGTTGTTTCAATGTACATATAAGATTCACACATAAAAAAGAAATAGATTGCATATATTGAATTGCTAACATTCAAGATCTATAAAGATCTATATTGTGTAATTACTTATATATATATGGATTCATCACTTATTCTAAAATTGGAAAATGATAGTTTTCACACTTCTTTTCATTAAGTCTTTTATTTTAATTTCAGTATAGTTAACACACAGTGTTATATTATTTTAGGTGTATAATATAGTGATTCAACAATTCCCTACAATAGTCTTTAATCCCCATCACCTATTTCATCCATGCCCCTAACCACCTCTCCTCCAGTAACCATCAATTTGTACTTTATAATTCAGAGTCTGATTTTTTGGTTTCTCTCTCTCTCTCTTTTTTCCCTTTGCTCACTTGTTTAGTTGCTTAAATTCCACATATAAGTGAAATCATACGGTATTTCTTTCCCTGAATGACTTATTTTTCTTAGCATTATAATCTGTAGTTCCATCCATATTGTTGCAAATGGCAAGATTTCTTTCTTTTTTATGGCTGAATAATGTCCCATTTGTATATACACACCACCTCTTCTTTATCCATTCATCTATTCATGGACATCTGGGCTTCCATAATTTGGCTATTGTAAATAAAGCTGCTATAAACATAGGGGTGCATACCATCCTTTGAATTAGCATTTTTATACTTTTTTTTTGGTAAATATCCAGTAGTAATCACTGAATCATAGGGTAGTTCTATTTTTAATTTTTTGAGGAATCTCCATACTGTTTTCCAGAGTGGCTATACCACTTTACATTCCCACCAACAGTGCAAGAGGGTTCCTATTTCTCCCCATCCTTACCAATACTTGTTTCTTGTGTTTTTTTATTTTAGCCACTCTGACACGTGTGAGGTGATATCTCACTGCAGTATTGATTGGCATTTCTCTGATTATGAGTGATGTTAAGCATCTTTTCATATGTCCATTGGCCATCTATATGTCTTCTTTGGAGAAATGTCTCTTTATGTCTTACTTGTTTTTTGGGTGTTGAGTTGTATAAGTTCTTTATATATTTTGGATACTAACACTTCATTGGATATGTCATTGGCAAATATCTTCTCCAATTTATTAAGTTTTCTTTTAGTTTGTGGCAATTATCATTTTTGGCAATTATCACTTATGCTAATTATTAGTCATTTCAATGTATATTACCTATTTCTTTTTTTTTTAAGATTTCATTTATTTATTTGCTAGAGAGAGAGATCACAAGTAGGCAGAGAGGCAAGCAGAGAGAGAGGGGAAAGCAGGCTCCCCGCGGAGCAAAGAGCCCGATGTGGGGCTCGATCCCAGGACCCTGAGATCATAACCTGAGCCGAAGGCAGAGGCTTAACCCACTGAGCCACCCAGGCTCCCCTATATTACCTATTTCAAGTAATTAGGTTTTCAAATTCAAGAAAAATATCCTGGGAAAAGTCACTTAAGTCCATCCTGGGAAAATTCACTTAAGAGCAAAAATATGAAGAATCTAAAAAAACAAAACGAACCAAAAAACTGAAAAAAAAAAAAACAAAAAACGAAAACAAAACAGAAACCAACTCATAGATAAAGAGAACAATCAGTTGTTTGCAGACAAAAGGGGACATGGGCAAAATAGATAAAGGAAATTGAGAGATACAAACATCCAATTATAAAATAATTAAGTCAGGGTGCCTGGGTGGCTCAGGGGGTTAAAGCCTCTGCTTTCAGCTCAGGTC
Organism: Meles meles; assembly: GCF_922984935.1. NCBI lineage: Eukaryota > Metazoa > Chordata > Mammalia > Carnivora > Mustelidae > Meles > Meles meles. The sequence continues at coordinate 43,754,425 of NC_060066.1, read as the reverse complement.
ATGATCCCATGGTCCTGGGATTGAGCCCCACATCGGGCTCTCTGCTCAGCAGGGAGCCTGCTTCCTCCTTTCTCTATGCCGGCCTCTCTGCCTACTTGTGATCTCTGTCCGTCAAATAACTAAATTCTTTAAAAAAAAAATAAATAATTAAGTCATGGGGAGGAAAATACAGAATAGGGAATATAGTCCATAGCATTATAATAACAGTATACGGTAACAGACAGTACCTGGTAACAGACAGTACCTACACTTATCATAGTGAGTACTGTATATTGCATAGAACTGCCAAATCACTATATTGTACAAGTAAAACATATTTTAATACAACATTGTATGTCAACTATATTTCAGTAATAGAAAGGTTTTAAAAACTTCAAAAATTCACCTAGATTTTTCTTTCTCTCTCCTTCTCTTTGGCTAACTACTTTAGGAAAAGCAAACTGGAAAAGAAAATTCTAGTTTGGTACATGGATAGTTTCTACAAAACATCAATGTTAATATACCAGACCAGAACATACAAAACTTGAGTTGAGCCCAGTCTTTAAAAAAAAAAAAAAAAAATGCATGGCCTTGACAAAACCATGCTAGTTCCCTTCTTAAATGATTCCTAAATTTCCTTCAAATTAAGACAAACTAGTGCACATGATCATCTGTATCAGGTTAAGGAAAATCATTTTCATGCCTAGAAACAAATCTTAGAAACAAACAAATTAGAGAGGCCCAATAATAATACTACAAATTTTTAAATGTATCTTTTAAAACCAATGAAAGATATGTTCACTGAGGTAAAGTTTATCTGAGTATATAAGAGGAAATAAACATCTCAAGGCAACCATCAGGATGCTCTTTATGGTTATTTTGTTTCTAATAGTTTCATAATTCTGTTTGACTTACTAAAAAATAGCTTTATGAGTAAATAAGTGTCAAAAGTATAAAAATAACTAGTATAAACCAATTTCATAGAAGTTGCATTAAATGCATTCATTATATTGATGTCTCATGTGATTATATCATTACCATTTTACTAACACAAGGATTTCTCAGACTGGTAGTTTCCAAACAGATTGTATTATTAAAATTTGTATTTATAAACAATGATGCAAATTGCTCATTTTTAAAACCACCAAACTATACTCCCAGAGAAATACAATAAAAAGTATTGAGTTTAAAAACTGAGAAAATAGGTTAAAGGGGAGAAGCACTGGATTATTAACTAATATAATTCTGCTACGTAGAAACAAGTAAATAAAAATAGAGAAAAAAGTGTAAAAATGCAAAAGTAAATTTATTCTTTTTGAAAAGATTTATTTATTTGAGAGAGAGAGAGATAAAGGTGGGGGAGACAAAAGGAGGAAGCGTCTTAAGCAGACTCCATGCTGAGCGCAGAGCAGGATGTGGGGCTCAATCTCATGACAGTGAGATCATGACCTAAGCCAAAACCAAGAGCTGGATGCTTAACCAACTGTGCCACCCAGATACCTCTGAAAGTACATTTATATGTTTTTATAGCAATTGATTGATAGAGAAAAAAAATACCCCAGATATGAATCAAAACACAAATGAGAAAACCATAAATTCTACTTTCTACTGGGATCTGTCTTCCATTGCTTATTCCTTAATTCCTATTCTATCAAGTCCATAATACTTTTTTTAAAAAATTAACTTATTTATTCTAGAGAGAGAGAGAGAGAATGAGAGTCAGGGCAGAAGGAAAGAACCCCCTGGGCAGCCTCCCTGTTGAGTGTGGAGCCACACCACAGAGCTCTAGCCCATGACCCATGAGATCATGACCTGAACCAAAACCAAGAGCTCAAGGCTTAACTGACTGAGCTACCCAAGTGCCCCTGTATTGCCTTTTATAAAGCATTTCATTTAAAAAGATGTTACAGTATTGCTTGATAGTTAACCTAAGAGCATTCAGTTTCACAAAAAAGAAATAAAGAAAAGCTATCAAAGTGAAAATATGGAAGATATAGATTTGGAATTGTTAAAAAGCAATAAAAGATTTTATGTTCCAGCAATGTTATAGATTATTGATATTAAAACATTTATAGGGTTCTGAGAGTCAATTATCATATGGTTTCACTTACTTGTGGTGCATAAGGAATAACATGGAAGACATTGGGAGATAGAGAGAAGTGAGTTGGGGAAATTGGAAGGGGAGACAAACCATGAGAGACTGTGGACTCTGAGAAACAAACTGAGGGTTTTGGAGGGGATGCGGGCTGAGAGGGTGGGTGAGACTGGTGGTAGGTATTATGGAGGGCATGCATTGCACGGAGCACTGGGTGTGGTGCATAAACAATGAATTCTGGAACACTGAAAAGAAAAAATAAAATAAAATAAAATAAAAACATTCATAGGGTTTTGTTTGAGTCTTCACTTTGTGAAAACTGAACATCTAACACTCTTGTGCTATGTTGTTTTATACATTATGTATTTATAATTTATGTATTATACATCAGTGAAAGGTTACAAAAAATATAGGATTCAGCTAACATAATACTTAGAAGAAAGAAATTTAAATAGACAAGAGACTGAAAAAAGAGAACTAAAAAGAAAATACTAGGGAAAAAAAAGGAGTAAAAAAGTCTCCCAAATTACAACAAGTGATAAAATAAGCTAAGAGCAATAAACAATGAAACAAAGATGCAAAAGAGATGAGATGATCAACATAGACAAAAAGCTTTTGAAAAATAAAAACATGGAACAAACTCTTGTGATAGAACAAGAAAAAAGGTACAAAAGTATTAGAAATATATAAGGGAACATGGCTAAACATTCAGCAACTATTACTATTAATTAAGAAGAGGATACTGTAAAAAAATTTCTTGTAAATAAATTTAAAAATTAAGATAAAATATAACTAATACCAGTTCAAGAAGGTAAAGGTAGCATAAAATTGAATAGAATAAAAGTCATTTAAAGGAATCAATCAGTGTTTAAAATCTACCCTTAAAAATTAAAAGATATACACATAAAACAAAAGCAACCAGATGAGACAAGTTTTTTTGTTTGTTTTTAAAGATTTTATTTATTTATTTATTTGACAGACATAGATCACATGTAGGCAAAGAGGCAGGCAGAGGGAGAGAGGAGGAAGCAGGCTCCCTGCCCAGTGGAGAGCCGGATGCAGGTCTTGATCCCAGGACCTGAGATCATGAGATCTGAGATCATGACCTGAAATAAAGGCAGAGGCTTAACCCACTGAGCCACCCAGTGCCCTAGATAGTTTTAAAGGTAAATTCTATTAACCATTCAAGAGACAGAATATCCATATAAACAAGCTATATCAGACCCATAGAATGATAAGCTATTTTGAAAAATACAAATAGGTACAACACTGCTCAACTCATTTCATGAGGCTAACAAACCCTTACAATGACACCAAGGCAGGGACATTATGAGAACGAGAAATCATAGGTCAAACTCACTTATAGAGAGATAAAAATCCTAAGTATGATATTGGAAAATAAATACAATATGTGTATATAATCATTAACAAAGTTTACCACAATAGAGCTGGGCTAATAGCAAAAATGGAAAGATAGTTTAACACTAGATAATACATTAGTAATATTCTCCATGTTAACTGATTTAAGCTGAAAAAAATTGGAAGTCCTCAACAGATACATGAAAAAAGTTATATTCAATATCCATTGATTCTTAAAGAGTGAGACAAAGAAGAAAAGAAGGGAAGGAGGAGAGAAAAGAGACAAAGCAGAAGGAGGGAAATAGCAATAGAAAAGAAGCTTCTTAAGTTGTTGACAGTAGCAGAAACAGAAAAAGGAAAGATTATCCTTAATTGTGAAAAATCATGAACAAGACAATCACTATAATCAGAAATCCAGGTAATATAGTGAGACAAGGGGAGACAGGACATAGGAATTGAAAGAAAAAAAAAGTTATGACTATGATTCACAAATAATATATTACAAATTATATGACACAAATTATTAGAATCAGTGTAAGATTTTTTCATAAGAGCTCAGCAAAGTTACAATTTATAAAGTCTTATAAAAAAATCATAAATTTCTATAGCAATAAAAATTTTTAAACATCTATAAATAGCCATGAATACATATAATTTTATGCAACTTCTTACAGAACTTTTTTAAGAGAATAATTATTACAATAAAATAAGAGCAGTAGTTAATAAGCATTTTGGGGAGAGCTAAAGAATATCCAATAAAATCTAAAATATGTATGTGTCAGAAACATCAATTTCACTGCTGGTTATATGAACTACTGAAATATCCTCTATGTAAATAAAACATTCAAAAAGCTATTTAATGATAGCAAAAATTTTTAAAACTTGGAAAAAAATCCAAAGTCCTGTATATACATCACAATTCATTCATCAGTGAAATATAATGAGGTTAAAATATGTAGGCAATGAAGGGCACTTGGATGGTTCAGTGTGTTGAGTCCCCCCTTCTTGGTTTTGGCTCAGGTTGTGGAATCTATCCCACTTGGGGCTCTGCATTCAGTACAGGGTCTGCTTGGGATTCTTTCCCTCTACCTCTCCTTCCCTCTCTGCTCCCCCCACTTCCCATTCACTCTCTCTTTCTCTCTAAAATAAATAAAAAAATAAATCTTTTTTAAAAATCTGTGGACAATGATACACCTGTTGATATATTTACATAAGGTTTTAAAACGTTCAAGGGGCGTCTGGGTGGCTCAGTCAGTTAAGGATCTGCTTCGGCTCAGGTCATGATTTCAGGGTCCTTGGATCGAACCCCAAGTAGGGCTCCCTGCTCAGGGGAGTCTACTTCTCCCTCTGCCACTGCCCCATACCCCCGCTCATGGTCACTCTCTCTCTCTCTCTAATAGATTTTAAAAAAAAATTCAAATTAATAGTTGATACTACTTAGGGAAAATATACAATATATATAATATATATTTTTATGCTTCTTAATAATAAATATCAAATTCTTTGGTTATCTGATGGAAACAAGGAAGACATACAACTGAGATTGCTTGCACAGAGGTATTTAATTGGATCGATCTGTACATAGCGTACAGTTGGGTCTTGCTTTTTTTACCCAGTCTGAAAATATTTGGCTTAAACAGAGTGTTAAGGGGGCACCTGGGTGACACAGTTGGTTAAGCAACTGAGTGATTTGGCTCAGCTCATTATCTCAGGGTCATGAACTTGCTCCTCACTTGGCACAGAGTCTGTTTGAGTTTCTCTCTCCCTCTGCCCCTTTCTCCTCTCAAATAAATAAAAATAAATCATTTTATTTATCCATATATATATTTATTTATCCATTTATATATATATATATATATATATATATAAATGGAGTGTGAGGATCACTTTATTTAATGGAATTGGGTTTGTGTTTATATCCACTATCATGTAATTTATTTTCTATTTGTTCTATTCTTTTCCTTGTTCTTTACTTTCTGCTTTGCAATTAATTGAACATATTTTAGTCTATTCTATCATTCCTTTTAATTTGTAGTTATTCCTTTTTGTTTTGTATTTTTAGTGGTCACTCTAGAATTTATGTCCATATATTGCTTGCCACAGTCTATCTTCAAATAATCTGCTACTACTACAGTAAACTTCCATTTCCCTTCCCCAATCCTTTGGGACATTATTATGTTACATGTTACATCTACATGTATAATAAATAAGCCATAGTCAATATATTTGCTTTAAAAAAACAAATATATTTTTTAAATTTTTAAAAATGAGAAAAATGTTTTTCATATTTAACAACATAGCTCCTATTTCCAGTTCTCTTAATTCATTTATAGATTGATGTTTAATTTTCCTTTTTTCTGAAGAACTTCCTTTAACATTTCTTGCAGTGTAAGTTTTTGGCAACAAATTCTCTCAGCTGTTTTTTTAGATACAAAAGTATTTGTTTTGTCTTTCATGTGTGAAGAATATTTTTGCTGGGTATAGAATTCTTTTCTTTTTTTTTTGGTACTTGAAAGATGTCACTCCTTTGTCTTCTAGTTGGCATAGTATTGAAGAACATTCTTCAAATTAATTTTTTTCTTTACTTCATATAAATCCTCTGCTGTGACTATTTTACATTTCTTTTACCTCTGTTTTCAACAATTTAATTTTGATGTGCTTAGGTGTCTGTTTATGTTTTATCCTAGTTGGGGTTCTTTGGACAGTTCAACTAGCCTTATCAGAGAACCTGGGTTCCACCCTACCCTGATCTTGCTAACAATGACAACAAAATAAATGACAATAAGAAAGTATTTTTGTAATATTTATAATATAATTCTAATCTGAATTCTGCTGTAACTGTGAAATATAGACAACTGGCTTTTGTCTACACTAGTAAAGAATACTGACCTGGTTGAATACTCACATTTGAAAAGCAACACATCCATACAATCAATGCTCTTCAGTACAACTCTAAGACTCAATTAACAAAGGCATCCAAAGGAATGATATCTATTGTTTCTTATATTAATTTTGATTGAATTATTTCCCTGTCAGTAAAAAATAAATAAATAAATAAATAATCCAAATTTTGAAGAGACTCTAAGAACCAAGGAGAATACATTACCTAAGGATTAAATTTTACAAACATTCAATGAGTTCAAACTGTGGCTTAGGTACTATCAAAGGCACCTTTACATGATAAAGAATCATTAAATATGTAATCCAGATGCAATTGCTATAAATCGTCCTTAGACCCAACTTACATACTTCTCTATATTCACTGCCTACTATAGCCTCAGTCCTTGCCCAATGGTCAACATCAGCCATTACTTTCAACTCATCTTCTAACACCACTGTCTGTCTTGAGTTCCTCTAGGTTTAAGGGTAAATTACAGCTTCCACTACTACCTCTACCTACCTATAGTCACAGACATACATAATCCTATACCCACAGGAAGCCTGGCTCCTCCCACCACTTCTAAGAGTCTAATGAAGCCACAGAGTACATACTGTGAGATTTGACTTCCCCAACAACGATCTGAAAAGTACAAGGACAGTAACGTACCATGAGATGAACTTTGACCAATGGGAAACGAAAGAAAGGAAGATGCAGGTAGATAAATTTTTTTTCTTTCTCAGTTCAGATACATTGACCTTTGAACAACACAGGGGTTAGGGATGCCAACCCACAGTCAAAAATCCATGTATAACTTTTAATTTCCCCAAAACTTAACTACTAAAAGTTAACAGTTGAATGGAAGCCTTGCCAATAATATAAACAGTATAAAGAGTCAATTAACACATATATTCTATGTTATATGTGTTATATACTGTATTCTTACCATAAAGCTACAAAAAAATACTATATTTATTGAAAAAAAATCCACATATTTTAAATACACAGTTCAAACCCATGTTGTTCAAGAGTCAACTGTAATTGGTTCTGTACAGCATGTCTGGAGATTTCCCACTTGACTAAACAAAATTCTATGTTTTCTGATGCAGCTGTGGCCAGCCCAGTAACCAACCACCTTGTATTTGTCTTTTTTTGTTGTTGTTTTTTGGGATTTTTTTTGTTATGTCCTCCTGGTATTGCACCCAAGCTTAATCTGTACATCAAAATCTGATGATCTTATAAGATAATTCATTATTATATTTCTGTCACATCAACTCCTAAATATATTACAGCTTTGTGAGATTAAGAGTCATTTATGGTTTGTCTCCCTCCCAATCCCATCTTGTTTCATTTATTCTTCTCCTATCCCCCTACCCCCCCATGTTGCTTCTCCATGTCCTCATATCAGGGAGATCATATGATAGTTGTCTTTCTCCGATTGACTTATTTCACTAAGCATGATACGCTCTAGTTCCATCCACGTCGTCGCAAATGGCAAGATTTCATTTCTTTTGATGGCTGCATAGTATTCCATTGTGTATATATACCACATCTTCTTGATCCATTCATCTGTTGATGGACAAACCATAAATGACTCTTAATCTCACAAAACAAACTGGGGGTTGCTGGGGGGAGGTGGGATTGGGAGAGGGGGAGCAGGCTATGGACATTGGGGAGGGGAGGCGAACCATAAGAGACTATGGACTCTGAAAAACAACCTGAGGGTTTTGAAGGGTCAGGGGTGGGAGGTTGGGGGAACAGGTGGTGGGTAATGGGGAGGGCACGTTTTGCATGGAGCACTGGGTGTTGTGCAAAAAGAATGAATACTGTTACGCTGAAAAAATAAATAAAATGGAAAAAAAAATATATTACAGCTTTTTGCGATTAACTGGAATACTGTGTGATTTCTTAAAAACAGTTGTGAATGTCAAACAGAGACCTAGAGTAACTTTGCCTAGAAATTCATAAGCTGCTTTTTCAAAAATAGGAATCTCAGTGTGTGGATTCCCTATGTCTATCCTGTTCTAAATGCAGATAAGAAAAAACTATTATAGGGGTGCCTGGGTGACTCAGTGGGTTAAAGCCTCTGCCTTCGGCTCAGGTTATGATCCCGGGGTCCTGGGATCGAACCCGGTGTCAGGCTCTCTGCTCAACAGGGGGCCTGCTTCCCTTCCTCTCTCTCTGCCTGCCTCTCTGCCTACTTGTGATCTCTGTCTGTCAAATAAATAAATAAAATCTTAAAAAAAAAAAACTATGATAATAGTTGCAGAGATATAGGAAGCGGTATGTCAAATGTAAATACAAAAATGTTAAGTGGGTATAGCAAGAAAGACCTCATATTAGCTACAAAAATAATGAGGTGATCGTGAGAACAGAGTAAATCCAAGTTGGAGTATGGGCAGAATCTGTGAATATAATGAAATATAACTTCCATGATTATGTTAAATTAAATACCAAAAGAAGTTTCACAGATTTAATTAATGTCTATATCATATAAATATGACTTTAAAATAGGGATATTTTCAAACTGGGACTCATATAATAATAAGAGCACTTTAAATCTTGGTTTAGAGGTCCAAGAAGTTAGAGAGATTCAAACTGAAAGGGATTTGATGCCTGAGAAATTCTCCACTGCTGGATAGGGCCATGAGGCAAGACATATGAGTGGCTTAAAGGAGTTAAGAGAAAAGGAGGATTTCAGTCCTACAACCACAAGAAACTAGATTCAGCCAACAACGTATCTGATTTTAGACGTAGATTCTTCCACAGAGCCTTGAACATCCTGGTATGATTTCAGGTTTGTAAGACCCTGAGCAGAGAACCCAGCCAGGCCACACTGGACTTCTGACCTACAAAACTGGGAGCTAATAAATGGTTGTTGCTTTAAGTCACCAAGTTCATGGTAATTGGCTATGCAGCAATAAGAAAATTAATTAATATATACCTGAAAATGGGTTATCTGATATATAATTATTGAATCAGTTAAACATAGCTATGCAGGCTATTACTAGCAATTATTTTTAAAGACAAAAGAATGTTAAGTCCTTTCTTAAACTATATTCTTATTAATAAGTTAAAATGTCACTATATTAACATACATCTTAGTGGTTTCTATTTTAGAATCAATTTTTATTCTCCTATAAAATGGCATTAGTAGTCTGCAAGTTTTCTCTCTTTCCCACTGGTTATTTTCAACAGTGTTGATAAAATCCTCCTTCAGATAAGTTAACATTTTACTTCTGAATCAGGTCCTCTAGAAGATATTTCCAAAAAAGAATGATTATTGTCAGTAATTTGCTATTTGCCCCTGTGAACAAATAGAATAATGATCACTGATGTTCATAATAAAAGGCCACAAGCACAGGAAATACATAAATGTTTTCTGATTAAAAATTCAATTATTTTAGGGCACCTGGGTGGCTCAGTGAATTAAGCCGCTGCCTTCAGCTCAAGTCATGATCTCAGGGTCCTGGGATTGAGTCCCACATCAGGCTCTCTGCTCAGCAGGGAGCCTGCTTCCCTCTCTCTCTCTCTGCCTGCCTCTCTGCCTACTTGTGATCTCTCTCTCTGTCAAATAAATAAATAAAATCTTTAAAAAAAAAACTTATCTTAAAAAAATTCAATTATTTTAATATAGTTTATAAATATATTTTATTTCATTTTCTTTTATACTCCATTACATCTACATTTAAATTACTAAACACAGCATCTCCCTTAGCCATGTCATATAATAAACATGTTCATTTTATTTCTGCCCCAGATCTTTATATCTGAACTTATATGTCTTCAGATATGTAAGGTACTGATTGAAAAAATATCTTTTCATCTTTATTATTTTTAAATAATTTGAAAAACATACTTTGGATCTCTTGGCTAAAGAAGTAGAAAGTGAATATAGATGACCCCAGTCACATGGTCCTTAAATGCTCACTCATATAGGTATCCATTGGGAACATGCAGCAATCACAAGAAAACAGGGAACAGTAATGTGCATGATTTTTACTTGCACAATGTCATACCTTCTATAGAATTACTTGCTTTGTTACATGGTGAGAAGACAGAGCAACAGAATGCTAGCACCTTTCACTAAATGCTTCATGTTGATTTGTTTCTTAATTTTGAGAATTGCATTTAAATTTTTACTAAACCTACCTTAGGCAAACACTCATGCAACGAAAGAATGACATTTGTGCAATGAACATGAAAAGCATTCCTTATAAAAAGATAGAGAGAAGTGATAACCAACAAAGAATTCCCGTATCCTTCACTTTACACTTTTAACTCTGAGTATCATTATAAAGACTAAGGGAATAATAAAAGATGTATAATAAGCTGAACGGATAAAATCAATTAAAGGTATTCATATTCTATGTAATTAAAGAGAGAGAGAGTGATAATTTTGTGAATTAAAGATTGAAGTTTAAAGGGTTTACGCAGAAAAACAGTCAGATACTCTCTGGAAATAAGCTACACTAATAATGGTTTATTTCAAAGATTTAGCAATATGCTAGTCTTCATGATGTTAAAATAGTTTAACTGTAAGTGCTGAAATACAGGAAATAATTTTTTTTTAAGATTTACTTTATTTATTTATTTAAGAGAGAGAGAACCACCAAGGGGTTGGGGGTAGAGGAGAAGAGGGAGAGGGACAAGCAGACTCCATGCTGAGCACAAAGCCTGGTACAGGGCTCTATTCTACCATCCTGAGATCATGAGCTGAGCCCAAATTAAGAGTCCAATGCTTATCCAACTGAGCCACCCAGGTGCCCCAAGCAATAAAAACTTTTAAATAAAAGTGTTGGTTTCAATTATTAAAAAGAAAAAAATACAAGTCTGACAATCATAATTTGCATAAAATTTCATATTCAAGAAGATAAATAGTGGGGCTTGCTTTAATTTGACAAGCAGGATGTATAAATTATCTCTACATAAATCAGTAATCACATTTATTCACAATAAATCAATATATTTACTACAAAAACACCCTTCTTTATGAAAAAACGTGTATGTGTGGGTGTATATATAGAAGAAATATGTACAAAGACTTTATGTGTGTACAAGCATAGATATTCATTCTAGTGTTATCATGTGCCCAAATAGCTCCACGTATTAAGTTTAAGTATAAAATAAAATTAATTTTCAATTAAATTATTTTAAAACACCTTACTAAACTGTCCACAGAAATGTCCAGCAGCTTCTATTAAAAACAGAAGCAAAGAACAGAAAATTAAAAAGAAAAATATATGTCTGATAGTAAATAACATAGCTATTAAAACAAAACAAAACAAAACAAAAAACCCTTAATTTCCCAGTGAAAAAGATGCTCTGCGCAGAAAGAAAATGACTAAAATACCAAAATACAAAGTTAGAAAATGGTTTGTTTAATAAAATAGGCTAACTCTTAATAAAAATCTACTATACTTCCTAGAATACTTTGATGATATGAAAACGATGAGTAAATTATTTTTCAAGTGTGATGTATCTAGGAAAAAGATCAGTGAAACAAAAAGAGTAATATCATAACACAGCATACAAACAGAAAATTCACATATAGAAGGAAAAAATCACAGTTTACATTGCATTCATGTTTAAAATCAAACATCACTTTTTCACATTCTGAAGATCCCCCCCAACCCAAGTATGGAAAGAAAAACAAGCCAGGGCTTTAATATTTTTTTCCAACCTGGAACAGCTGCAAAAAACAAATCTTGCTGGAGATAAGCTTGGTTATAAATATCAACATTCCCTTTAAATAAGGGAGTCCAGTTTTCATACCATCTGCCTCTTTCTAAAAGGGAAAAAAATATGAAAATCATAAACTAGGACATCCTCTTTCAAATAAGGCATTTAAAAATGAATGTAGTAAAAAGGCTCTGAACTCCTCTGAGCCCCTGCCTTTAAACTTGCCCTGTTTAGTTCAGATCAGAAAACAGGATTTCATGAAAGTAAGCAACTCTTAATCGATGAATAAAGTATCTAAAGCAATTAATAAAGAAACAAATGTTCTCAAATTTTTTCACATTTATTGGCCATAATCATAATTTCTGATAGGACCATATTTCTCCTTAATGCATCATACTCCTTACTGTTCATTTTTTAAGTCACTTGTCACTTTTGTTACCTCTACTTTTTTCCAAAACCTTTTTACAGCCTGTGCCAAAGACTTTCGTTATCTCTTCTACACAAAAATCTAGTTACTAACAGAACTGGACTTTTCTTTTAGTACAGATTATATCCTCTGCAAAAATCTCTCCAATGTCTTTCTCAACACAGTGGTCTTATACGCGAGTTTGAATTTTATCTTAAAACCGTCTTTCTTCTTTTGCCCTTAATTATTTTTCATTCTTTGTTAATGACCTTGTGGTTGAACATTTTAATTTTTCACTGTACCACATCATTACTACTTCAATAATGAAGTCCATAAACCGTATTCATTATTTAACTCCTTAAAGCATTCATAAGAGAGAATTAATGAAAGATGGCCTACCAAATAGAGCAGTGCAGAGTGGTCTACTGGAGATGCATACATAAAGGAAGATCCTGCATAGCAATACTAAGATCACTTAAGAGAAAGTAGAAGAAACCCAAGACAGAGAGAAATAGCATCCTCTATTTTAACAATATATGTAAATGTTTAGCCAATTTCTGGAATTACAGTGGTAGGATTCTGAAAAGCTACTGTAACAAAGGCACCTAGGAAGCCCTGACATAATTCATTCCCGTATTTATTCTCTCCCTTCCTCTTTATCTCATACACATATAAAGACACACTGATATAGCTGAACAAAAAGAGCAAAATTGAATCTTCAATCATGAGCATTTCCTGTTATTTTAAGGTACTAAGACAACACTTAACTGTGTCCTTCATAGGAAAAATATGTCCAAAGACTTTTTTTAATTCACTTTCATTCCATTTTAGCCATAGACCACCCAGATCTTTAATTACACAAAACCAAGTTCTTTTACAAATGACAAATGACAATTAATTGCTTTCTTGGAATGCTGCATCTTCAGTGTATAAGAAGAGAGGAGAGGAAGAGATGTCTTCAAAATAATGGTCAATACTATTTAATCTCAAATTAATTATTTAAAATAAATGACCATTTTATATCAATATTTCATCCTTTTCATGATTTGATGTAGGCACTACAAAATGATGTGAACAATTCGATTATCAGTGTTGCAACAGAAAAGTTGTTTAACCTTAGATCTACCAACTATTTAAAAATATTAAAAAGGCTTTTTCATATTAAATGTAGTCCATTGTTTATTTCCTGAATTCCATCCACTAGAACATAGTACCACAAGAATAGTGATCTTTGTTTTTATATATTAAGAATCCAAAACAATTAGAAAACGGTGGCACACATGTTTTTGAGCAAACATTTTTCAGAAGACAGTTACATTAAGTTAAATCATCCATATTTTATGGTTCATTATCATAAACAATTAAAAATGCTTTGAGTTTTAAAATATTACTATAAATTCTCTATTATAGGAATATGAGACTGATAAAAGGTGGGTTAACTCTTCTCTATTTTAATTCACTTCCTTTCTGGTTCTATCACTTTTCAGTTGTTTACCAAGCTAAGCTCATTTGCCATTTTTAAAATGGGCACAGTAAGAATACCTACCCATACTGCTATTGTGAGCACCAAATTAAATAGTTAAATATATTAAGTACTTAACATGGTGCTCCTCACATAATAAGTGTTCATTAAATATTATTAGTATCATTACATTATGCTGATTTAATCAGTTACTCATTGCTGAGGGGCCACACAGTCCAAATGGCTTTTATAAGCAAACAAACAAACAAAAACAACCTGAACTTGATGACCTCACATTCATTTAAAAAGTAAATGAGCTCCTTTATAGTTAAGGTTCTTAGAGTATAAGAATGGTCTCAGAATATACTATTAACTTAATTACATATAAACTGTATTCTTTTCTGTATTAACTTAATTACATATAAATTGTATACTTTTCTGCTACTATTTGGTCTCCTAACTATCTTCTACTATCAGCTAAGTGGCTTCAACAAAACTATCTTTGGATTTACTTTTAAGATGCCAAATTACATATGTACTTTTTTTTTTAAAAGATTTTATTTATTTATTTGACAGAGAGAGATCACAAGTAGGCAGAGAGGCAGGCAGAGACAGAGGAGGAAGCAGGCTCCCTGCCAAGCAGAGAGCCTGATGTGGGGCTCGATCCCAGGACCCTGGGATCATGACCTGAGCCAAAGGCAAAGGCTTTAACTCACTGAGCCACCCAGGTGCCCCTTATTGTTAGCAAGTATTGGAAATTCTGGAGTAAGAGAGTACCACTTTCATGTTTACAGTATAAGTACTCAAAAATACTTTGGAAAATGGCAGACTTCTAAACAAACAAACAAACAAATAATCAAATAGGCTTAAACACTAGTCCCCAGTTTTAAAACTAGTAACTGTTATCTCTAATCTTTGTCAAGAGTTCCAAATTACCCTCCAATCTAAGAAAAAATCTTCTCAGGTCAACATTCCTATCAATTCTTTGTTATTCTCTCCTCAGGAGTTGTACTAAGTTGTACAAATTTACATATATAAAATTTATATATCTAAAAAAATTGTATTTATCTATATCCATATGTACCTATATTCCCACCACATGCATTGAGCAGGACAGTATGGTTTCTAGGGAAATAGTGTGATATTAGATAAAACTGATTCTTTCATCAAGGTCTCAAAACTTTAATTTGCAATAATAAATGTAGCACCTTAAATATTTTTTTTGAAGATTTATTTACCTATTCATTTGACACAGAGAGAGAGAGAGAACATGCGCACACAAGCAGGAGTAGAGGCACAGGGAGAAGGAGAAGCAGGCTCCCAGCCAAGCAGGGAGCCCACTCTGGGGTTTGATCCCAGGACCCCAAGATCATGACCCAAGCCAAAGTCAGATGCTCAACTGACTGTGAGTCACCCAGGCGTCCCAGCATCCCAAATATTTTAATCATGGTCCTAATATACATGGGAAACAAGAAACATGATTTCAGAATATCCTTTTAAATCATAGAACATTCCAAGCAATGTCTTCTAAAACCTTTAAAGTATCGCAAGTATCCCAATCATTCCTCAGTCTTCTTTAAAAAATTAAACTTCACTGTCACATTTACTACTTTATTTGAAAGCATATCATAAAAGAATGATTTTATAAATGCACTGGATAACTACCTCACTAGTTTTAGAAATTTGCATTCCTTCTGTTATGAAATAATTGGGTCCTTGTTATCACATTAACCAAAATTTGGGAGCTGGAACTAGATTGTATCTCTTGAGTCCCTCTAATGGAAGCAGCATACACAAAAGTCTTTTCACGTGTATATTTTTAAATTATTACTGAATTCTAAATAATTTAAAGAAAAAGCAACCGAGCTTCCCAAAGAAATTTCTATAGTAAAGTGTATAATCTGATTTTTAACAAGTGCATAACACTTCCCAGCAACGTCTCTGCCCCAAGTTGGCTGTATGTCCCATTTGACTCAGTAGCCATTACAATTTGTAGGGCTCTCCTGAAGTCTTCCACCCACCTTCATTCTATTCTAGGCAAATGAGCTGGTTTCCCAAGTCACAAAGAATATATAGATCACTAGGTAAGAATTGCTCACTTGCTAGTTTATTGTAACTTCCTCTCTCACACACATTAATCACACATGAATTCACACATATGCTAAGGTACAAACACTGTTCATGCCATTACCTCTACTATAATCTCAGTGGATGAAGCATCCTGTCTTCCACCAAGGCTCCCCCTCTGCCCTGGAGTCCACCCCCATGTATATACTTTTCCTGCCCTTTTACCTTTTGTTCCGCTCCTTTACCATTTTCTCTGTCATTGCCTTCATCTGCCATCTCACCAGCATTATTGCGTTAGTATCATAATTGGTCTTACTGTCTCTGGTCTTGCTCCCCTCAAACAATCCCCTATACTGCTTCCAGAATAATCTTTCGTCAATTAAGTTTAATCAAGAAAATTCCCCTGAAGTATATTATATCCTTCAGTGTTTCCTTATGTACTTCAGGATGGAGTTCTAATTCCATAGTTTGGTGTAATCAAACCCCCATTCTCCCCCCAATCTCTTTAACCTATCTTTATCCCACACCAACACTGTGCTCTAACTACTTTGAATTACATACAGTTCCCTGAAATTATCACACTACATAACAACTTACTGCCTTTGCCCATGCTCTTCCTTTCTCTGAAATACTTTTTCTTTACTTGGATATCTTATACTCCTTTAAAACAGTAGAAAAGTGTAATAGCAGTCATTAATTCTACTCACATATCTTCCAGTTTTCCTCTCCCTCTGGGTAGAGAAGATATTGCACTTCACAGTCCCCCTTTTGAAATTTGTTTTGACCAATAAAACTCTTAATGCCAGTGCATAATTAGCCACTCTCTTCCCATTGCTGCATCTGGATCATGGAAGTATATGAGCTTCTCTACCAACACATTTTAGACATGTAGTCTCTGTGAGAAATAAACATTTGTTGTGTTAGGACACTGTGAATTGGACTTGTTTGTTCCTATAGCCTAACTTAGGCTATTCTGGCTGATTAAAAAAAAAAAAAGTTGCCTTTCTCAGGAAGCCTTCCATGAGCCCAACACAGTCTGACTCAAATGCTGTTTCTCCAAATGATGATAGCTTTGTATTCATACCTCATTACAACACAACACTGTAGTAAGATGGCTGCTATAACCATCCATCTCCCTTCAAACAGTCCTTATAAGGGCAGGAACTGTGTATTTCATCTCTGTATTGCAGAGGCAGCTTTTAGGTAAACAGGTTTGAGCAATGGAATATAGAAAAAGACCCATCAGGAGCCCACCTCAAAATATCCATAGGCCCTAACTGACCAATAGTCTACTTACAATTAGGTACAGATAACCAAAAAGGAGAATTCCATAGGAGGTTATACCGCCTCACCTTCCCCTTTTAAATAAACAGCTTCCACCCACCACCTCCTTGCAGACAGCCTCTCCTCTGCCATTCTGCCCACCTCTCTCCCTTGTGGTATTTTCAATAAACTTTTGCCTCTTTTGTTCGCCTCAGGGGAACTCTTTCACCCCTGCACCACAGCTTCTACCTGATCGGCGCCCCCCCCATCCAATGAAGAGATGCTTCATTTGGACGCCACATGTAGGGTCACCAATTAGCACAGTGCCTCATTCACTGACCACGTTTGCTAAGTTAACTGGTAATTCATTCATTCACTTATCAAGAACCAAGAACTACTCTAGTCGCTAGAGATAGAGTAATACCAAAGAAAAAAAAAATCTGCCCTCATAGGAACTGATTTTCCTGTGAAGGATAATGACAATAAGCAAGACAAGTAAGTATAAAATATATAGTTTATTATATAGCGATAAATGCTAAGTAGAAAATAAAGAACAGGGACATATGGATGGTGACCAGGTGATCTTGTAATAAAGACCCAAAGGAAAGTAAACAATGTGCTATACAGATATCTAGGGAAGAGCATTCAATAGAGAGAAGGGTATAAAAATCCTGAGGGGGAACATGCCTAGCATGTTCAAAGAACAACAACGGAGCCAGTATGGTTGGGCAAGTGAGTGATTAGAGATGAAATTAAAGCAATAACAAGGAACCATCTCTTGCAGAGTCCAGTTTAAGAGCTTTTAGCTTTTATTTTGAATGAAACAGAGAGCCATTGAGAAAAGTTCTGCGTGGAGGAAGAGGTGGAAGAGGATAGCAGAGGATAAGGTCAGAGATACAATGGGGGCCCATATTCTTTGGTTGTATAACATATTTCCTCTTCCCACAAAACAGGTGAAACACAGATATACCAATTAATCAAGAAAGGTTAAAAATGACATTGAACGACATTTTATGATGATCTCAATCTGCTTATTACTTACTATACAGAGACAATGATTATAATCCATATATAACTACCAAAATATAGTAATGTACCAAAGTATCATAGTGTATCAAACATAAGAGAGATCAAGTACAAAGAGAGAGAGAGAGAGATATCAAGTGCTTAAAGTAGAAACAAATCCTAGTAGACAATAAAACTAAATGATTTAAAAAATCAGATATAGATTTATAGCTCTAGGGACCTTGCTCTATTTATTTGGATTTGCCCAAATACAAAACAAATAAAAATAAAATCATTCTCCCATTGTAATACCGCCTTCTATAAAAACTACATTCCAAACTCAAGTTCATTGCCAGAAGCAAACAAACAAAACCAAAACAAAACAAAAAAAAAAAAAGTGAAAGAAAACAAACCACAAGTCAAAACACCTTTTGCCAAATGTTAAATCAAATAAACACACCTTGTGTTGTGTCCTTGATGCTGCCAAGTCTGAACTCTGGAGAGCTGCCAAGGGGTAAGATGTTTCCAAAGGCAAGATCTTTACTGAGGAAGCTGCGCTTGCATTCCTGGCAAATTCAATTCCAGATACCAATAACAATGCTCTTGGTTGCTTTTTCTTACTGGAATTCAAAGTAGAGTATATGGAAACATTATAAATGGATGACCTCCAGTGCTCTAATACCTACAAAATAAAATCACTGTGGTAGCATTTTCTAAGAGGTGTTTCTTGGTTTGCTAAGTCTGTTACACATTCAATTGAATTAAGTTTCTCTGGTCAAATATACTCAGAAAATGTTGCATATCATGCTCTTTTTTCACAAAGCATACCTTCAAAAACAAAGCTCTGAGAAATCCTGTAATAGAGAAGCCTATTTAAATTTACTTGACCCAATGTGTCTAAAATTTATTTAATTAAAGACCCCCTTTACACTGTAATAAATACTAACATTATTTCTGCAGATCACACTTTAAGAATGCTTCATTGTATAGTAATTATCTAAAAAGTAGTTAGAGATGTATTCACTATATTTTAGAATTGAATAGGAATATAAAGAGACCAATTCGAATTTGTTCTCTGTTAGTAATTTGTACAGGGTCAACCTATAAAAATAATTTTATTTATTTAACCATAATTGCTTAAATATGTTACTTTCTAAACTAATGCCCATTAAAAAGCAAGAAAGGAAACAATCAAATACTAGATGATTTATTCATTTTTGTTTGACAAATATTTACTGAATACCTATTTTGTGCCAGGCACTGAACTTATCTCTAGTTTTATATTGCAATTGTTCTTATATAGATAAGAGTATCAAGTTTAAATGGTTCCAAACCATTGTCTCATAATAATAACACCAACTCAAAATTTAACCCCAAGCATTTGAGAACACAAGTTTCACTAATTCTAATCATATCATTAAAAATAGCTTGCAACCTTTAGGCTGTTTTTAAATAATGATAATAATCCAGCTCAAGCATGAGAATACAAAAGCATAGTCTTTTAAAAATGGTGCTGCAAAAGAATAAAATTGAAGTCTAACATGGGAAACAAAGGCAAAAAGAAAAACTAAATTTCCTTACTACGTACAGCCCACTGCCAAGCCCTTGAAACAGGCAGAGTGACATTCCTCTAGGGACTCAACTGCTTCGATGTTAATACTTTGCTAAGGGCTAAAGGCAATCTTAATCTGACCCTCAGGATCCTGTAAGTCTACTTTAACATATAAAAATCTCTTTGGAAACATCTTTTCTATCACCGTCTCCCCCTCCAAGATGCATGTTGGAATCATCCCCCAAGCTTATGACCCACTGACAGACAATAATAAATGACCTCTTCCCAACAACAGCTAGTCCCCTCAATGTCCTAGAAATCCAAAATTCCTTAGAGACTTAACATTATCCCTAACCCCTCCCAACTTGAAAGTTTATATAATCAGCCACTCTTCATGACCCCAGAGCAGCAATTTCTGAAAACACAGTTCCGTAACCCTGTGCTTTAATGAAACCACCTTTTTGGACCAAAGATGTCTCAATAATTCTTTCTTGGCCATTGGCTCTGAATCTTAACATCTTTCCTACATCAAAGTCAAGTTTTACCATACACAAAATTTAACTTAAATGAATCACAGACCTAGAGGTAAATACTGAAATTATAAAAGGCTTAGAAGAAAACAGAGGATAAAACTTCATGACCTTGGGTTAGGCAATAGTTTCTTAGATATAACACCAAACATACAAGCAAGAAAAGAAAAAATAGGTACATTGGACTTCATCAGAATTAAGAAGAACCTTTGTGCTTCAAAGTACATGACCAAGGAAGTGAAAAGACAACCCAGAGAATAGGAGAAAATATTGGCAAATCACATATCTGATATGGGTTTTATACCCAAAATGAAGAACTCTTACAATTCAATAGTAAAAATGGAAATAATCCAAATTTTAGAAGACAAAGGACTTAAATAGAGATTTCTTCAAAGAATAAAAACAAATTGCCAATAAGCACATGAAAAGACATTAGATTTCATTCATCACTAGGGAAATTCAAATCAAAACTACAATGAGAGATACCACTTCACTAGACAGACAATAAGACGTGTTAGTGAGGATGTAGAGAAACTAGAATCTTCATACCCTGCGGGTGGAAAAGTAAAATGGTGCACAGCCATCTTCAAAATAATTTGGTCGTTCCCCCCAAAACCATAGAGTAACCATATGACCCAGCATTTCCACTCCTAGATATTCACCCAAGAGAAATGAAAACACATGTCCACATAAAAACTTGCATGAATGTTCATAGCAGCATATTCTTCTAGCCAAAGAACAGATAAATAAAATGGGATATAACCATTCAATAGAGTATTATTCCACCAAAAAAGGAATGAAATATTGATACATGTGACACCATGGGTGAACCTTGAAAACATTCTAAATGAAAGAAGCCAGTCACAAAAGTCCAGTTAATACATCATTCCTGTTGTTCTCTTTATATGAAATGTCCAGAATGAGAAAATATATAGAGACAGAAAACAGGTTAACAGTTAGGTAAGGCTGGAGTGAGAGCAGAAGAGATGGGGCATGACTGATAATGGGTACAGGGTTTCTTTCTTGAGGTTATGAAAATATTCTAAAATTACATAGTGGTGATGGTTGTACAGCTTTGTGAATATGCTACAAAACTTCTGAATTGTACATTTTAAAATAATAAATTTAATGGTTGTGAACTACATCTCAATAAGGTTATTAAAATAAAAGAATCATAATAATATATATCTGTAGTCCTTATCTAAAATGTTTGGGCCAGTTGTGTCTTAAAGGTTTTTAGATTACAGAGAGGTAATATGTCTCATCTACTGTAATTACAAAACAATCCTAGAGGAATGTAGGGACAGCATATTAATACTTCATAGCAAAATCTTATCACTATTGACAATGACTAGAAAAGTAAACACTACATAAATAGTTCCATGTCATTTTAAATATAGTTTTGTCTCAACTGAGTTTATGTAATACTTGGGGGAAAATTTATTTTGCAAAAACCTTTTTTACTAAGAAGTTTTAGGTTTTGAAAATGTAAATAATGGGTGTTAGACCCTTATTAATAATGATGATTAATATTAGCAATAATCATATCAGCAGTTTCCATTTACTGTGCTTTACATGTCACATATATAATCAGAAAGAAATTCTCATAACATTCCTGTGGGACAAGTACAATTAACTCCAACTGGGAAAGCTGAGTTTCCTAATGATTAAGTGACTTTCCTAAGCACACACAGTTAACAAAGAAAAGGGCAAAGATTTGAATGCAAATCTATCTAATCATAGAGCATACTCACTTTCCTCTACAATGAAGAGTATGTTCAGATCATCCCTCTGAGATATAGACTTCAAATCTATAAAATGGAGTAAAGAACTATATATATCAGAGATTATTGTAAGAATGAAATGAGATCATTTTATGAAAATAATGTGACAAATATAAAAGTCCATATAAATGTGAGAAAATATTACCTGGAATACTATTTTTATTATATATCTAAATCATTGTTTAAAGTGAGATACAGTTTTAGTCCAATTCTTTACAGGCATTCACAATACACTAATTTTATTTGAATAAACACTAAGCATTAAACATTGTTTTTTAAATATCTAAAAAAAGAAAATCAAAATGTGTTAAAATGGTCCATTACTAAACGTCTATCTCAAGTTTCCATAAAGTTTTTATAAGCCATATGTAAAACTGGTGCAGTGTGCAAACATATATATTGTGTTTGGTCTTAAAGTAGTTCTGTGTACCCAGGAGAGGCCAGATTATTTTTTTCACATTCTAGGTAACTTCTTAATCTTTTGAAATCTTAAAATTATTTCAGTTTATTTAACAGCCTGCTCACAAAAGTTTATGTACCATTTAAGTTCCTATGATAATTAGAGGATTATCTATATATCCTCCCTCAAGGAAAATGTTGTTATAAATAGGACATGCAAGGGTATAACCCAATGCAACTTCTGTTCCACGATGGTATATTCTTAGCATTAAAAAAATTTAGGGAGTGCTATATTTGAAAATTTAAGAACCATTATTCTAAAATACTGATCCAATCACATGGGCTTTACAGTATAAAAATCTGAAATGGATCCTCACTGCCTATAAGATGAAAATTTCTTTGTATGGCATATAAAACAGCCATCTCGGCCTGGGCCAGCAGGTCTTTATTGCCTCTACTCCAGCCACTTTTCTGTGTTCCAGCCACTGAATTTCTTTCATTTCCCAACTATGTGATCCTATTGACAGCTTAGTAGCTTTACAAATCTTGTTCTCTTTGCCTTGATGTTATTTTAGCCCCAGCCTTACCTATCTTAAATTCACAGGCATCCTTCAAAACCTCTTTCAAAGCCACTCCCCCTATATAATTCACCTATATCTGCCAAACAGATCTTTGCTGATTAATTGATTGATACGTAACTTAATACAGTACATGCTTATCTCTATAAGTACACAGATTTTTGGTATACATAAAGTATTACTATTTCTTACAATACTGCAATAATTAACTGAATGTCTTTGGAAATGAAATTCTACAATCTTTACATGAGTATGTTTCATTCATGGCTCAGAGATGAAAAAAAGAAATTTTGTATGATCAAATATAAAGAATAATAGACTTATTTTTAACCCCAATCCATATAAGACCAAGAAAAGCAGGGGCTGGGGGCGGGGGGTAGAACACTGCAAGGCAATTACTGAGTAAATTTGGGTACCTTGAAATAAAAAGAAAATTCCAATCTTATACACTAAAGTTTATAGTTTAGGGCAAGAGTTGCAAACTTTTCCTATAAAACACCAGATCATACATTTTTAGGCTTTGAAGTTTGAGGGAAAATCAAATTATAACTGTGTCGCAGCAATTTGTAGTGCTCTGAGCAATGCAAAGCAACACACCCACACATTTGCTTATCTGCTGCAACTACTCAACACTGCTGTTTAAGCACCACATACAATATATAAACATATGTGTAGCTATGTCCCAAAAAAAAACTTTATTTGTAAACAAAATTTAAAATTCATGCTTACACCACAAAATATTGTTTTTTCCAACCATTTAAAAGCAAAAACTATTCTTAGTTCACGGGTCATAAAAAACAAGCAGTGAGCCAGATTTAGGTAGCCCATGGATCATAATCAGCTGATGAATGGTTTAAGTATATATTTTTTCCTAGTAAATAGATCCCCCCACAGAGCCTCCAGAAAGGAATGCAGCCCTAGTGATGCCTTGATTTCAGCCCACTGAGAACTATGTCAGACTCCTGAACTACACAGATCTATAAGATAATGAATTTGTGGTTTTTAAAGTCACTAAGTTTGTGGCAGTTTGTTAAAGCAAGAATATAAACTAATACAGTTCTCATTTTTGGTTTCTTCCTCATCATTTCGTTTTGCCTTTTTATCTTTCTACTGTCACTTAATCATTGTCTGTCCTTTTTATATGGAGTTCCCCTATCCACAGAGGCCATGAATTCTTGTGTTAGATGTAAAAGAATTTCCTCAAATGTTCTCCTGTAGCTTAAAACTCTAGATTTTCACAGGTATTTCACTGAATCTTATGATTAACTCTTCCTTGGATTTGTGGGGGGTTTTGATTCTACTCTATTCATTTCAAATGCTAAACCTACCCAGAATATTTTGGCATTGAATAAGACTATACAGATTATTTCTACCTAGTCGAGTCTTTTCCTAATGTATGTATGTATGTATTGGGGGGGGTGGAGATGTTAAGGAGAGGAGAGGAGGCAGAGGATGGACACCTAGGAAATATCAAAATGGAATCAGATACTGGTTCTTTTTTAAATTATACTTTTCCATCCTTAAAAAAATCTGATATGACCCTGCCCAGAGAGATATACTGTGAATAATGAGAATGTATTATAATGTTCAAGCACATTCTTCATAAAAATGGAAGAACATCATAAATCTTCAACTGTATATATTCAGTTATGAGGAACTTGATGCCTGAACCATTATAAACCACCCCCCACTCCACCCAAAATAATGTATCTACTGCTGGAGCTAAACCAAACCTTTCAGTCCAGTGTACCTTCTACCTAGTGTAGTTATAAACTATAATCCACAAGTAGGATTTTGTCACAGGTATCCATATAATTTATTATTCTACATCCTAGAATATTTGAATATTTTTAATATCTATGATAAAATGTTTTTTGGGTTTAACCATCTTGTTTTTCTTTGCCAAAATTTTAAGTTGATCAGTCTAATTAGTCTGCCAATTTTGCAACTATATCACTACATAATACTCCTTTTTAAAAAAAAACGTTTTCTTTATTTATTTGAGAGAGAGAGAGCACGAGAAGGGAGAAGGTCAGATAGAGAAGCAGACTGCCCATGGAGGTGGAAGCCTGAAACAGGACTTGATCCCAGTACTCTGGGATCATGACCTAAGCTGAAGGCAGTCGCTTAACCAACTGAGCCACCCAGGCACCCACTACATAATACTTCTATAGAAGAACTAAGCATCTTTTTAATCCTGTTGTCATTCTCCATATTCAGTGGCTTGAAATCCATGAAACTGATAAGAGCCTCTCACTTATGCAACTGTCTCCACCTTCTGATTCAACGAAACAGAATTTGTTAAACCTCTGAGTACAGAGTATTTATCTTTCTATTGTTTAACATTCCCAAATTAAGAAGCTAAGAAATCATTTTTTCTTTTTCATGAAACTATATACCTATTTCCCTCTGTTGTTGCAAAGATACGTACCAGGTATGGATGTAAGAAGTGTGAAAAGATTTAGCTCTAGGAATCTATGATCCTTATTTGTCCAGTTAGATATGTCTTGAGGATATCAAATATTATAAAATATGCATCACTATTTTCCCTTAATATTATTTTAGACATTCTGGGAGAATACCAAAAAATGACAATTTCTAAGCAATATTTTTATTAAAACCTTCACACTTAGAGCCAAATCTGTTGATATCAAAAATATGAATACAGAGGAACAAGGACTAGGGAGAAATCTGGCCTACCCTCATGTTTCCATGTGGCAGAACTTCACAGAAACAGTGGTTCTCAAAGGAGGTATTTCTGGCATTGGAGGAGGGGAAGAAAATTCTTCATTGAGTTGTACTTCTATATTACACAGTGTCCCAAAAGCCAGTAGCTTTTAAACACATAGTAATAATCTAAAAACACCTCCACGTATTTCAAATGACCCAAAGGGATCACCCAGGGTGGAAAATCAGAACACTAGGTTAACAGTCCTGGCCTCAGATCCCACTGCTTACTTGCGGCTTCCCAACAGGAGTGTTATCTGATTGATGGCTGAAATCCATTGGTCCATATTACTCCAATTGGTAGACAGTAACTACTGCAAATCTGTAAATACTAGAGGTTTTCCTTCTTTTATTTCACTCTCCTCCCTGGACCATGCCTATCAGTAATTCTGGTTAAGTGCATCTTTTCTGCAAACTGAAATTTTCTCTCACTGAAGTCTAAGTTCTGAGAAACAAAGTGGAGGTAGAAAGGGAGAGGAAGTACTAGTATTCGTTTCTATTCTCCTATCGAAATTATTATGCCCAATCAACTATTTAGTAATGAAGCTGATATTGTAAACTCCACCTGTTTACAAACTCAAGAGTGAAAAAAAGCTATTATTTATTGAGGCCCTAAAAACTTTAATTTCATTAGAATGCTTTCTCTGATCCATTTGTCTTTATACAAGCTTCTCTACCAGAAATGGAGTTAAGAAAGGATAATCAAATAGTAAACAATTAAAATGAAATTATAAATGTTAATAAAGAAAACAAGTGCTCCTATATACTCTTATGTTTATTATAAAAGCCATATATGTTTTCTTTTGTCAGTGTTTTCCCTAATGATAATATCTACTACAGATGTCCACTTTATTGACAAACCTTGATAAGAAAATTCAGCAAACAAAATAACCTCATTTATAGCCTTTTATTTAAATATAGAAATCAAGAAAAGAGCCACAGTGGAACCAACCACAATATTTTTTAGCCACAAGAAATTAAAATAGTACAAAAGATGACTCACTTAAGTTGTAGAAGAGAGTCTAGGAGTCAGGTTATGGTATTCAAGTGGCATATGCTAAACATAATCAGTTTTTCTTTGTCTAAAATGGACTTTGATAGAAGAGAAAGTTTATGTATTTAATGTTAATCTCAAAAATACCATATCACATTTTCTCAAAATATTTGACAATAATTTCTCTTTCTACTGGCATAAGTGTAAGAATATCCTTTTAAGAGAATGATCAAAAGGTATTTGAAAAAAATTACAGCTTACATGGTTTTGAAATGACAGCAACAATCTATTGGTAGTTCCTGTTTATTAAATAGTAAAAAAAAAAAAAAAGTATTGGCTTAAGATTCTGAATTAAAGCAAACTGTGGTAAATGCATTGTGGAAGAAAGGAAAAAGACCCAATTCTTTTCTCAACTATATACTCAGTCTCTCTTTGAGATGAGGCAAGGGGGAGAGTAATTTCCTTATCCCTCAAGAAGTTGATCAAAAATAGGATCTTAATCCAAAACCACTTATGCTTCCAACTGTGTCTTTCTCTAAGGGGAGAGTCAATAGCTTTCCTTGGGTTCTCAAAGTGGTATATAGCACCAAAGAGGTTATTCATCTTTGGATTAGAAGGTAATCTTTTCCAATCCTTTCAGGCTATGTGTCCTTTCCAAATCCTTCCAGGCTTTGAAAAACCAGTGATGTCAAGTAAGGGGGTAGAGGGATGTCACACAAAACATTTAAGGTGCTATGTAACCAGAAATATCACAGAATCATTAACATAAAGGAGAGAACTACAGACCCAGAGTAGTTCCAATGATAAAAGAAGTTGCAAAGGAAGTTTGAAAATACTTTAAGCTGAATAATCATACTTCTGTGTTTACAAATTCAGATTATACAGACAAAAAGATAAAATGTAACATTTTATATCTGTAGATCTTTAATAATACTTTCATAATCAATTATCCCTTCTTACTCTTTAGGAACAAAGGGCACAGAAGCCCCACTTTATAGATGAGAAAAGTTATGAAAGTTATTGCCCAAGGACAGTATTTCCTAACCCTGCCTGTTTTCTGACTTATAGGCCAAGGTTCTCACCAGTGTTATCAAGCAGTACAAGCTTCCTTCTTGGGGATTTATACAGTAAACCTAGCAGAAGGAAGTAAAAGCAGTTTTTAGCTCCTTTTGTGTTTTCTCTCTGGAATGTTTGTTCTGCTGAATCATTTGGGGCCAACTGGTACAAGCAAAGAGATCTCAAGTGGCTTTCTGTGGTTACCATCTTATAGTTAATCATTGAAGGTGAGTCAGTGAAGCCAAGGGGCTTTACACGCTTAATATTAACCACTCTCCACAGAAGAGATGGAGATCATGTATTGAGGCCCGTCCAAAAATGAATAGCCTCAACTTCCTGAGCTGCTCATTGTGCCCAAACGAGCACCAGTGAGAAAAAGAATTCTAGGCAGAAGAGACCAGATCTCCTATCCACCTTTCCCTAGCCACCCACATGGACACCAATACTTTGTGGGTTCAGGGATTCACCAAGAACCAAGCAAAGATCCTCTCCCCATCCCACTCCAGCGCCCCCCTCCTCCATGCAAATAAAGCCACCTCACGCTGCCTGTTTTGGTCTGCAGATGCTTATTAAGAAGGAAAGGCGGGGGAAAGTACGGAGAAGGGTACTACAGGGGAGGGACGCCAGAGAACTACAGACCCGGAGCCGTGAACAATAAAATAGGCGAACGCGAATTAACTGACAGCACAAGGGAGCCAATCCCTAGCCAAGTGAGAGGTCGGTCTCGGGAGGTGGGCGGGACTAAAATTTCCAAGGCCCAGGGCCCCAGCCCGACACGCTGGCAGGGCGGGAACCGCGCGTTCCTTAGGAACAGCGGCGGCCACGCCCGCCCCGCACCCCAACACCAGACCCACCATCCCCACCCCCACCGCGAGCGTCCTGTTCGCCAGAAGGGGTCCTTAAGTTATTACCGTACCTACTGGGTTTCCCGGGCTTCGGGTTCCCCCTCTTCCAGAGCCTCCCTCCACAAGGCCCGCCCAAGTGCCGCTCTCGGAGGCGGAACGACCATCTCCTAAACGCTTTGGGGGCTCGCTAAGGCCGTGCGCCCACTTTCAGTCCCTGACCCCGAGCTTCCCTGGCAGGGCCTCCCCAGCTCCCTCGCCCTCGCCGGACACACACACCTCAGCTCAGCCAAGGCAAGGGCCGACAAACTTCGTGTCTGGCTGGAAATGTTGCTGTCCACGGTCCTGTCACTCAGAGGCAGGGGCGGGACGAGCCGGCCGCACACCCCTAATCCCAACGGGCGGTACGAAAAGAGGCGGGGCTCGGCGGAAAGGGACGCGACCAGTCCCCAGCCCGCGCTCCGATTGGTCAGTCTCTCTCCCGCCTGTGCGTGGGTCGCGGACGCCCGGGAGCCGGTCCTTGGGCCTCTTCTTCCTCCAGCGTGGAGTCCCAAACTCCAATACTTGATTTACGAGGTGACCCCAGAAATCAGAAATAAGGACTATAACTCGTTTGTGAAATATAAAACACGAGAGTACGTTCTTTTGATTGTTGAAGGCTTCTCGCCTAATACACACATTCCCCATCCCCACTCTCTGGGGAGCATACCTTGGAGGAAGCATGAACTATCTCTGAAAACAACGTTGTTTGCAGATTGAAGTTTTTCACAGATTAATTAATCTAGGAAAAGTGATTCCTGAATCATGAGCAACAATAAAACAATAAAACTTTGGAGGTTTTCAGTCCAGGTATTCAGTTTTCACGTCTACGAAATGGGAATGAAATACTAAGATATTATTTTTGGAAAGCATTTGACAGTTGAATGATTTATACCTTATAATCCCGTACTCCTCTCAACACCCAACAGAGCTGTTACTATCCAAGGCCTATGAACAATGAAACTGAGGCTCAGATAGGTTACATTTATTCAATCATTCAACAAATGAAAAAGTGCCTGTAGTCGTTATTTTTTACTGTGGCAAATTGAATTTAAAATTCTTTTAAAAATTATGCGATTTCCAATTTAATTTTTCATTTTTCCCCTTGCACCAGTGTAAGTCATTTTCCTGTAGGCCAGCCCATCGTAGTTTCCAAAAAAAAGCCCTTGAGAAGGGAAATAGCACACAGAATAAAGAAGGACTGAGACAAATATAAATAGACTAACTAGAAGGTCTCTGAAATCTCTCAGGATATCAGGACCAGGAATTGAATCCAAAATGTAATTTTATTTTCTTTTCTCCTAAATCATTTGCTGGTCTCCAGTTCCTCTCCTAGAAATAAAGGTAGAGTTAAATGAGATTATCTTAATACTCTTAACCAGATTTGTATGCGTGTGGTTTTAAAATAGTGCAACCCTTTTTTCCTTCTATATTAAACCAATACCCAGAAGTGTTTATCTTGTCTGATACAGTAGTAATAATAACAGAAAAAACAAAACAGTATTTCTGGACAAGTACTTTGAGACTGAATTAAAAACGTCCACTATACTATGATAAAATTGTTGGGATAAAAGACACATTCCAATTGCAAATGATTTTATTCTCTTGTCCTGCTGAATTTTCAAATTCTTCTGAAAGCTCACTAACTATAAATACCTCTCCACAAAATTTCTTGATTTGTATGACTCATGATCACCATTATGTTTCTTTAATCTTTTAAAAATATTTGGTTTTAGACTAAAAAGAAAGAGCTATGATTGTATATTAATAAGTATGTTATATAAATAAATACTGTAAGATTTAAATAAAAGTAGTGAATTATTTATTTGAATCCTTTTTCAATTGCATCAAGTAAGTACAGCAAATGCATTTGTTTAAATATTCTCACATATATAAGAGATTATACATTTAAATAAATGTATTGTATGCATGTAAATGTGTAATCATTGAAATAAACACAGCTGTATATTTCCCATATGTTTAGCTCCAGATGTTTGAAGCATACATTCAAATTTATGGAACTCTACCTTGGTATCTAGTTAAACACCCAGTAGAAAATACTGTGCTTCATATACGTAAGAATACATATCAAAACTCTGTATGCAATGAGGAAATAAGGTTAGAACAATGAATAATGAGTCTCTGCCACTGAATTTCTTATCTTGAACATTTTCTTTTGAAATAGCTTGTCCTGGTGAGTTGTTCTGCAAGCACTTTACTATTTTATAAAATGAGCACTAGCCAACTTACCCTATATGAATGAGACTATTGCAAAGTAGTTTCGCAAGTATTTATCCAAATAGTTAAACCCCAAAAAATAATTTTCTAGTTAACTTCCCCACTTTGGAGTAGGAGAGTCTCATGTTATCCATGCTTCAGTTGTTTATTTTTTAACTTATGCTTCTGCTCCAATAATTTGAACATATATAATTTGAAATTTCTCCATCTGCTCCAATACTTTGAACATATATAATTTGAAATTTCTCCATAGGCACCAATATACATTAGAAGAAATTATGAAGTACAAACTAACCTAATATGAAATAAAATGTATCTTAGGGATACTGAACAAGAAGTCAGTGACTAATGTAAAATTAAAGCATCCAGATGTATGTTATGAATATGCTTTTTTTTAGTTTTATTTTATAATTTTTTTTCAGTGTTCCAAGATTCATTGTTTATGCACCACACTCAGTGCTCAATGCAATATTGCCTTCCTTAATACCCACCACCAAGCTCACCCAACGCCCACGCTCCTCCCCTCCAAAACCTTCAGTTTGTTTCTCAGAGTTCTTTACCACGTAATGACAGACATGCTACATTTAAATTTGTGATAAATTGAAATATAAATTAGAACCTAATAATTATATGTGCTAACACTTTGGTCTAGATGAAATGTGCATATAACTTGAAATTTGGGAGTACCAATTTGGATCATTTGCAGAAATTATGATTCTGTCAAAATATATGAAATTCATTGGGTATATTAAAATAAGAAATATAATATCAAATTATTTAATATTTTTCAGCAGTTCTTTGCCTTAAATTTTTAAGTTTAAATATCCAAATTAGCTCTCTCGGTAGCTGGAAAATGGCTGTGTAATAGGTCAAATATGCATATTACTCTTTCTGTTCAGTCATCTTAGAATATAAGGAGACATTTGAGGTGAATTTTGTTTGAAACATGTAAAGAAATTATTTTTCATGTGAATTCTTTTAAGAAATCCCTGTGATCGCAAAGTCTGCCTGAAAATCTTGGTTTTAGCCCATAGTACTATATTGAAACCACTCAATAAAACCTTGAAAATGGGTATGCTCTTCTTAAGGAAAAAAATTCCTTTGCAAAATTCAGAAAATTAATGATAAAATTTTTTTTCATTAATTTGTATAATATTTGAAATTATAGCTATGTAGCACATATATAGAATGAACTCCCTGGGAAGAACTAACATACATTATTAAATACATTTTTCTGTGTTTGTTTGATTTTTGATTACTTCAATGCAAGATTGTCTCTGAAATCTGAAATAAAATTATATCTCAAAATATTCTTCAGATGATACAAGAATTATTTCACATGCGTGGAAGAAAGATCACAAATATTTTTAATCACAAAGATTACAAATATTTTGAGGATACAATTTCAAACGTATAGCTGCTAGATATTTCTTTAACTGACAAATGACATGTAGATAAAAGTTAGTCAGTTGAAAATGTTCACATTTACTTTTTTTTTCAGTTTATTGAAATTTAATCTAATATGATAATGACTGTTCTAAAAACAAGATAGTTTACAAATAATTCGCTGACAGCATTTTTTTTCTCTTCTTAAGTGTACACATAATAATAATGGCCTTTTTTCAGTTGATAGCCCCCTTATAATTCAGGAGGCAAATCATTAATCAAAACTGCTTTGATCTCATGCCCCTTCACTCTCAAAACAAGGCTTCTGAATTCCTCACATCCAGAGAAAGGAGCAAATGCAGGTTTTCATAGTTTTCACTGCTACAGGACAGAATTGAGGCACAGCATCTCAATGTACTCAATGTACAAAGTATTCCAGAGCCCACTTACCAATACTTCACATGTTCTTTTGCTTATTGTCATTCATCACTTTTTAGTGTACTTTATACATAATTTACCTGTTTGCTATGTGAACCACTTATTATATTTCTCTACCTCAAGAATGTAAGTTAAAAGAATGTAAGTTGCTCGAGGGTAGAGATCCTGTCAGTTTTTAACTGATGTATGCCAAGTGCTGAGATCAGTGCCAAGCACCTAATGTAAACTCAAGAAATTTTTTATTAAATTAATTGTTCTGCATAGTTGTGATTAATTTAGTTCCATGCAATACTCTAATGCATGAATATGCCACAATCTCTTCCTCTATTGAAGGGCTTTGGGGCTCTTTCCGGTTTGTTCTATAATAAATAAGGTGGTTATAAACCTTCTTATGTAAGTTTCCTGGTGTCGATTTTACAAGACTTTCTCTTTGGTTTATGACTATGAGTAGCATCACAGATTTGTAAAGCATGGCACATTCTAAATGAAAATATAATACTAAACTTTTTCCCCAAGGTGTTGTATTATTTTGCCCTCCTACCAGAAGCATTTGTGAGATTCAAATGTATTGACCTTTCTAGAAAACCAAATTTCAACTTTGTTAACTTTCTCATATTTGCTTTCTATTTCAACAATTTCTGTTTTTCTTCATTATTTCTTTTTTCTACCAACTTAATTTTATTCTACTATATACTTAGTAGAAAGTAAGATCATTGATTTAAATTGTTATCCTTTAAAATTGTGGGCATTTAAAACTAGGAAATTACTTCTAAAGACTGCTTTAGTAATAGCCCATAAATTTTGACATGTTGTGTTTTAATTAGCATTCATATGAAAATATTTTTAAATTTCTGTGAGTTTTATCATGGGGTTATTTATTTTGAATGTGTTGTTTGAGTCCAAGTATTTGGGGGTTTTCCAAATATCTTATTTATTATTGACATTTAATTTAATTCCATTGTTGTTAAAGAACATACTCTAAGATTTCAAACTTCTGAAAATTACTGAATAAAATTACTATAAAAATTTATTTTATAGCTGGCCATATGGTTTATCTCAATGATCGTTCCCAGTGTACTTGAGCAGAATGTGTTTTCTGCAATTGTTTGATGTAGTGTTCTATAATTCTAGAATTAATAATATGTATCCTTAAATTATTGCTAAGATTCATCAGTATTATATCCATACAGTATTATATATTTAAGAGTGATCCCTCTATCCCCCTCCTTCACACTGTCCCTAGTTTTCTCCTCTCCTCCAAGCACCCCAGAGCTGGAGTTCACAGTTGCGCATTTCACACACATTACTTTACACTTCCCATTCATGCATCACACCTCACAGATGCCAGAACCTTATGACAGTATAATTCCATTCATCTGCCCCCACTTCATCTTTAGTATTATTGTTATATATGTTTCTTTTAAATGCATTATAAAACCTCAACTTAAAATGTATTTGCTTTTGACCTAAATAGTTAGCTTTTTTTAAAGAAAACAAAGAGAATTGTCTTTTATATTTACTCATGTATTTACCATCTCTAGCACTTTTCTTTTCTATGTCACCAATAATATCAATCCCTTTGCATAATAGAATTAGTAGTTTTTTCTATCCTCTACAACTTTCAAGTTTCCTTTCACACAAAATATGAGATTATAAATGGTTCTGTTATTGCACACATATATATGTGCATATACTTCAAATATAAATGAATACAAATAAACACATACATATGCATATATTCATTTTTACTTTTGAACATTTTCTTTGGACTCAACAAACATGTCTACACATTTCAATTATTTCTTGCAACATTAATCTGAAGTTACAGTTACTATCCTATCCTGCAACATCTTCAGAAATAAAGAAATTGAGGCTCAGAGAGATTAAATTTTTAACAATTACTTTAAAAAGCCATTAAAGCTTATTGTATACTTTAATTTTTTAATTAGCATCCATCTTCCCTAATCTAATACTGTAAGATTCATCCCTCTTCAGTACTGTATAGTGCTTAGCTCACTGTAGATCTTCAAAATGGTAGATCTTCAAAAATGGTAGATCTTCAAAAATGGTAATGAATAAATGAAAGAGCAAATCCAATTTTTAGATAGAGATATAGGTATAGATATAGATGCTGGATCAAAAATGCAATTAGAGCACATTTTTTCCTACCCCCGACCCTGACCCTGACAACCACCAATCTGTTCTCTGTATCTATGAGCTTGTTTTTGTGTTGTATTGTTTTGGGAGCAGGGCTTATTTGTTTATTTTGTTTTTCTTTATTCTTTTTTCTTTTTAGATTTCAGATCTAAGAGAGATAATATGGTATTTGTCTTTCTCTGATTTATTTCACTTAGCATAATGCCCTTAAGGTCCATCCATGTTTTCACAAATGGCAACATTTCATTCTTTTTTATGGTTGAGTAATATTCCACTACATATTTTATATATATAATATAATACATTATATATGCACATATATATGTATATATATATACACATTATATATGTACCACAATTTCTTTATCCATTCATCAATGGACACTTAGGTTGTTTCCATATCTTGACTATTATAAATAGTGCTGCAGTGAACATTGGAGTATATATATCTTTTTGAATTAGTGTTTTCATTTTCTTCAGATAAATATGCAAAAGTGGAATTTCTGGATCATATGGTAGTTCTATTTTTAGGTTTTTGAGGAACATTGCATGGTGTTTTCCATAGTGACTACACCAATTTACATTTAGCCAAAGCAATCTTGAGAAAGAAAAACAAAGCTGAAAGCATCATGCTCCCTGAATTCAAACTATATTACAAAGCCATAATAATTGAAACAATCGTTATAAAAACAGATACATAGATCAAAGGAACAGCATAAAGATCCAGACATAAAATCACCATGTGCATTAGGTCAATTAATTTATAACAAAGGAGTCAAGAATATGCAATGGGGAAAGAAGTCTTTTTGATAAATTGTGTTAAGAATTAGTATTTTTTAGTAATTCAGGTGTATTAGTGATATTTTTTCTCAGTTTTTGTTTATCTGAAAATGTCTGTCTCCTCTCTCTTTTTTGAATATTACTGAGAATTCAGGTTAAAAGTAATTTTTCTTTGAGCACTTTTAATATGTCATTCAGTTGTCCTTTTGCTACCAGTTTCCTTTTGTGAGGTTATTATTTATATTACTGAACCTGTTTGCAATCTGTCTTTTGTCCCCCACCTCTGACTGCTTTCAAGATGCTACCCTTGTTTTTCAGCCTTGTGACTATTGTGTCTAGATGTGTACATGTGTTTCCCTTTGTATTTATCTTACTTTGATTTTGCTGAACTGGGATTTATAAGCAAAGGCTTTGTATTATTTGGGAAGTTTCCGGCTATAATTTTTCAATTAATTTTTTTGGCCCATTGTAATTCTTCTTTCATTCTTATTTTTATCTTTTAATGAAGTACAGTTGATAGACAATATTATATTGGTCTCAGGTATATAACATGGTGATTTGACAATTATATACAGTATGCAGTGCTCACCCGATAAGAATTCGTTACCATCTCCTCTTTCATTCTTTAATCCCAGTTACATGAATGATAATGTATCATCAAGATCCCTGGGGCTCTGGTGATGTTTAAAACTTTACTCCTTGTTCTTGTTGTGTGTGTTGTTTTGTAGGTTTTTGGGTTTTTTTTTAGGATTTTAATGTATTTATTTGACAGAGAGAGATCACAAGTAGGCAGAGAGGCAAGCAGAGAGAGAAGGGGGAGCAGGCTCCCTCCTAAGCAGAGAGCCTGATGCGGGGCTTGATCCCAGGACTTTGAGACCATGACCTGAGCCGAAGGCATACGCTTAACCCACTGAGCCACCCAGGTGCCCCCACTTCTGTTGTTTTTAATATTCCCTTAAGTTTATTCAGTTACTTTTTCAATTCCGTTACTACAGAATTTTTAGAATATCCATTTAAATGTTTGTTATATTTCTATTTTTATTTGTTTTTTTTCTACCTACTGAGATTCCTTAACCCTTCATTCATTAAAGCTGCATTTCTCTTTAAGTCCTTGAACATGTTTATAATATTTGTTTCAAACACTTTACCTAATAATTAAAGCATCTAGTCCTTCTCAGGATCAGTTTTTAGTGACTGCTATTTTCTTTGCTGTTGGTCATATTTTCCTGTTTCTTTGCATATCTGATAACTTTTTATTGAATACTGAACATTGTGGATGATATAATGTAGGGGCCTGCAGGATGTTAAATTCCTCTGAAAAGTGGTTTTTTGTTTGTTTGTTTGTTTGTTATTAGCAGCAAGTTCAGTTATATCCAATCACCTTGCGTTTGTCTAAGCTTGGTTTTATACTACCTGAAAATGGATTAGTGAAAATTCCAAGATGATTCCCAAGACCCTTTGCATTGGCTATCCTCAAATTCCAAACTCTTTTTCCCCTCCTGTTCTTGTCTAGGCTTGGTTTTAAGCTCTGTTTGAATAGATCCAGAATCGTTCTTACTTTAGGATATGGTCCTTGTACCTAAGTTGGGGTTGTTCTGCTGTCTCAGTTTTATTCCTGAAACGTTTCTGAGGTTTCTTCATTCTACTTGGGCTGAAATTTCATCTCTCAGCTCTCTTCAAACTGTAATAGCTTTATTCTTCTCCCAGTCTCATAGCCACTGGTCTTTGGTAAGCCTTGCAATGTCTTTCATTACATATGCCCAGCCTATTCCTTGGCCAAGGACTTCGTAGGAAATCCCCAAATAGACTTTTGGATCCTTCCTAATGTGCATCTTTCTGCTCTCCAATATCCTGTCCTGCAGATTCCAGCTGTTTTGACAACCTCAGACACTAACATCTGCCTCTACGGATACGTGAAACTGATGTGCTTTGCTTGTGCTTCAACTCCTTATGCTGTGATCAGAAAACTGGCTTCAGACAGAGAACTGCAGTGAACCTGGGGCTCATGTCCAGCGTTTCCCTTCTTTAAGGAATCACAGACATGTGCTAACTCTTGCCCAATGCCTGAAAAATATTGCTTCCTATATTTTGTCCAGCTATAAAGTAGAAGGACTAGTTTGGCACTGATTATTCTGTCATGGCAGGAAGCAGAAGTTCACATTGATATCTGAGTTTTTATTTTGTCTTAAAATTTTGCTAAACTTTAAAAAATTGCATCATTTTACTTTTTACATCATCATTTGGTACATAATGACTCTTCTTTTCAATATTTATTAGTTCTTTATTATGCTACAATGTTTAATAGAAGTGATGATGGTTGGCATTCTTATCTTCTCTGTATTCTAAGGAAATCTTTAAACATTTTTGATGTGGGGAGCAAAGGGAAAAGAAAAAAAATAAATTTCCTTATGACTTATAGCCCACTGACAAATCCTTGAGACAGGCAGAGTGACCTTACTCTAGGAAATCAACTGCCTCAATGCTAATACTCTAGCTTAACATTAGCCCAGCCTCCAGGATCCTTTAAGTCTCCTTTAACATATACAAATTCCTTTGGAAACTTCCTTTTTTTGTATCCCCTAAGATATATGTTAGGAATCATTCTCCTGATTTTTATCTGATATTTATCTGAAGGATCTTGTGACTAAGGTTTCATTAGACAGTAGTAAATGACCTTTTTCTAACAACAGCTAGCCCCTCAAGGTGCTGGAAACTTTGTTTCCAGATTCCTTGGAGACTTACCCTATCCCTAACCTCCTCCTAACTAGAAAGTATACAACACAAGCCACTCTTCACAACCCTAGTGCATTTCTTTCTGCCCACGCATCCTGTCCCCATGCTTTCATAAAACAAACTTTTTGCACTGAAAACACCTCAAGAATTCTTTTTTGACCATTCACTCTGAACCCCAACATTTTTATATCAATTTTATCATTAAGTATTTCTTAGCTGTGAACTTTTTTATGGCATTCTCTACCAGGATAAGGAAGTTCCCTTTTACATCTAGCTTTTAAAAGATTAAAAAAAAAAAAAAATCCTAGGTGAATATTGGCTTTATCAAATATATTTCTGCATATTTGAAATGATCATGTTTTTCAACTTTTCCTATTGGCGTAATGAATTAGATAATTTTCAGTATTTTTTTTTAAGATTTTATTTATTTGACAGACAGAGATCACAGGTAGGCAGAGAGGCAGGCAGAGAGAGAGGGGGAGAAGCAGTGTCCCTGCTGAGCAGAAAGCCCGATGCAGGGCTCGATCCCAGGAATCTGAGATCATGACCTGAGCCAAAGGCAGAGGCTTAACCCTGAGCCACCTAGGCACCCTGATAATTTTCAGTATTGACATTAACCGTTAACCCCAGGGGCTTTCCCACTATCCTACCAGGTGCAGCCAAAGCCCTGGCTACTGGCCCAGGTAAACAGTTGGTCATGCATAGGGCTTCAGTGGGTCATTAGGAACCAAAAACTCTTCATTTTTTGGCACCAGGCCACATGATAATGACCCCAAACAGGAGAGTAACACCACCATCTTCTGTACCTGGGCCAAAGAGACAAGGAAATGAACTAAGAGAACGGATAAGGCCTGTCCCAACAACTGGTAGGCCAAGCAGTCTGAAAACTCTAGCAAAACCCAATACTTCCCCTTAATTTTTATTGAGCTCTAGAATGTATCACTCAAGGTCAGCTTCATGGTATGAGAACTATATGAGAACTATGTGAGTCCAAAGGATCCCAGGCTCAGAAGGGCCCTGTGTTCGGTCAATGCTATACTGTTGCCACCACGAGATTCTTAATAATTTTATCTTTGAAATTGTCTTTTGTAAAGGGAGTCTTATTGGATAACAGAGGATGTGCATGAATAGAGAAGATGTACACAGTGCACAAGTTTGCCACCATCTTGGCATCCCATTGTATGTAGAGTTCAGGATGCCCTGTGAGCACAGAATTCTAGTGGATTATGATGTGTGGGAGTTCAACATGACACAAAATACAAGGTAAGTATGTTATGAAAGTCACTGGCAATACCAATTGTGTATTGGTAGAATGTTCACATATAAAGAAGTGAAACAGGGGTATCTGGGTGGTTTAGTAGTGAAGTGTCTGCCTTTGGCTCAAGTCATGATCCCAGGGTCCTGGGATTGAGCCCCACATAGGGCTCCCTGCTCGGCAGAAGCCTGTTTCTCACTCTCCCTCTCTCTCTGCTTGTGTTTCCTCTCTTGCTATGTCTGTCTCTGTCAAATAAGATCTTTTAAAAAAATAAAGAAGTGAAATAAGAACAGTTGAGTTAGTTTTGTGTTGTGTTACTACTGTTTTAGCAAGAACAAAATGCATATGCATGTATGAGCTATGACATACGAATTGTATAATTTCAGTGGGTGCTTATCAGCAACTGACCAAGGATACCTGGTTGTACAACATGTATTGCTCCAAGTGGTTTGCTCTTATGGCCTCCTCAATTTCTACCGATAGGAAATTGTATTATTTTACATAAAGTAAAAGAAACTTAAAACAATGTACTTCCATTTCTTAGGCCTTGTGTTATGGTCATGCACTTTATTTCTATACATGTTATGAGTGCAGCACTATGTTATTATTTTTCTTTACTAATTTTCCTTTAGAAATAATTTTAAAACATGAAAAAAGGTCTTTTATCTTTACCTACATATTTATAACTTATGGTGTTGTTTACTCCTTTTGCAGATGCATGTTTCCACTGCATATTATTTTCTTTCTGCTTGAAGGACTTCCTTGAACATTTCTTATGGTGCCTCTAGTGATGATTTCTTCTGTATGGCTGAGTAAGCCTTTATTTTGTCTTCACATTTTAAGGCATTGTTTCTGGGTATAGAAGTCCAGGTTGGTGGTTTTCATTTCAATATTTCAAGGATATTACCCCACTTTCTTCTCCCTTGTGTTATTTACAATAAGAAGTCTGCTATCCGCTATCATTTTATATCTGTTCTTCTATAAGTTATGATTCTTTTCTCTTTGATTGCTTTTAAGATTTTCCCTTTATCAGTCCCTAAGCAATTTGATTTTATGTTACGATGTAGATTTCTTTGTGTTTCTTTTGTTTGTGATTTGTTGAGTTTCTTGGACCTATATGTTTTTTTTAATTATTTTTGTTAAATTTGGAAAATTTTCAGTCATTTTTGCTTCAAATATTTTTTCTATCCTTCCACTCTTTGTCAGCTTCAAGGACCCAAAACACATACACATTAGGTTACTTGACCTGTTTATATTTTTCTATATTTTTTTCTCTCATATACTTTAAATAGTTTGTATTGCTCCATTCCATTATATTCAAGTCATTTATTTTTTTGTTGTTAATCCCATCCAATATATTTTTCATATCAGAAATTTCTTCCTATATCTAGAAGTTCAATTTGACAACTTTTTCTGTATCATTCATTCCTTTCCCTCACAGATTCCTCCTTTCCTCTACTTTCTTTATTATTTAGAAGATAAT
This sequence comes from Meles meles, assembly GCF_922984935.1. Classification (NCBI taxonomy): domain Eukaryota; kingdom Metazoa; phylum Chordata; class Mammalia; order Carnivora; family Mustelidae; genus Meles; species Meles meles. The sequence goes on along the minus strand of NC_060066.1, from coordinate 43,713,258 downwards.
TATAAGAACTTTCGTCATCCTTTTCTACTAACTTTATCATCTGTGTCCCTTCTGGATCTGTTACTATTGACTGATTTTTTTTTCATTGTATGAGTCATATTTTCCTATTTCTTGGAATACCTGGCAAATTTTTTAATTGAATGCCAAACATTTTGAACTTTACCTTGTGGGATGCTAGAAATTTATGTGTTCCTAAAATATTCTTGAGCTATTTTCTGGAATGCAGTTGTTACTTAGAAACAATTTAGTCCTTTTCAGGCTTGCTTATAAGCTTAACAAGGCAGAAGCAGAGCAGCGTGTAGTCTATTAATCTTTCCCCACTACTTACCCAAAACACTTGTGTTCATTCTAACCAGTGCCCTTTGAATTATGATGTATTTCCACTTTGGCTGGTAGAACATGAACTATTAATTGCTCAGTGTTAGCCCTATAGATTGTTGCCTCTGCCTCTTCCAGGTAGTTTTTTCTCAAACTCAGGTTGTTTCTTCACGCACACTCACTGATCAGTACTCAGCTGAAATTTGGAGAGGTAACTTCTATGTCTCTGTAGAACTCCCACTCTGCAGTTTTCTGAGGTCTGGCTTTCCTTTCTGTGAACTATAGCTGCCTTGGCCACACCAGATACCCAACGCCATCATCTCATCTGAGGGGTACCAGCATCCCCTCCACCTGCATCTCCTCTCCCTGCCCTGTGACCTCAAAATTTTTCCTCCCCCCAGGGATCAGTGTCCTGTGCTGCCTAATGTCCAGTGTTTGAAACCATTGTTTGACAGATATACTTGAATTTTTGTTTCAGGTGAAAGTTAGATCTGGTCTCCATTACTTAATTATAATGAAGAACAAAAGTCTTGAGATTCTCAATTTTATTTCAAAATTAATCAGTGCCTTTTAGTTGTAGGAGAAAGGTGCAGTCTTTTCAGAGAGGATTTGTATCACCACAGTAAGCACATTAGGGCAGTAAAAATGTAGAATCATTTTAAACTTAATTGAGGGGCTTCTGGGTGGCTCACTTGGTTAAGAATCTGCCTTGGGCTTCGGTCATGATCTCAGGGTCCTTGGATCAAGCCCCACATATGGCTCCTCACTCAGCAGGGAGTCTGCTTCTCCCTCTCCTTCTTCCTCTGTTCCTCCCTCCAACTTGTCCTCTCTCTCCCCCTCTCTCTCTCAAATAAGCAAAATCCTTAAAAAAAATTAATTGAAGCATAAAAATCTCAACTTTTGACTGCATACACATGTAAAGTCTAGCTTGTGGCTACAACTTCTCAGGGATTTTTTTTTTCTTTTCTCTGCTCAGGAACAACAGTAATAGTTCTTTGAGGATAGAGGCATGAGTCTATTTAACTTTGCTTCCTTCTTACACCGAGGTTCCCAACTCAATGTTTGAGAGTTTCCTATCAGATTTCCCACCTTGGGTGGGCCCTGACTCCTAAAGGCTGTGAAAATCACTGAAGTTTCTACCTTTGACATACGGTTTCTGAGAAAAAGCTATTTCGATATTCCTACTACTTGCCGAAATACAGCTGATGCCATTAACTGTTACTGCACAACACCCCACCATGAATCCAGTGGTACAGAATGACAATAATTTTATTACAATCAAATTAGGACTCAACAGGAAGTGCTTATCTGTTCCATGATTTTTGAGGTCTCAGCTGGGAAGACTAAGCTGCCAAGGAAGGATGCAAATGGCTGGTAGTTGGAATTGTCTCTAAGCCCTTCTACACAAATGTCTGGTAGCTGGATCAAGATGTTTGGAAAGCTGCATTGCACTTAGCTGGAGCTGTTGACAGGAGGACCTATACATAGCCTTGAGGTGTGGCTTGGGATTCTCACAGCATGAGGTCACATTGCAGAAGATTTGTGGGATGGAATAAATTATTATACCTATTTTTGGAAAATGAGATTTGCCATATCTTCTCTTATATTTGTGGTTGAAATGCTTTAATCTTACTAACTCTTTGGATATATACATATATAAGCATTTTTCGTTGTTTTTAGCTTTTTCAGCATTAAGAATTAAGCAATGAAGAATTTCAGGGGTCATTCTGGGCATTTAAGGCTCGTATCATTACATATGGAACTCTCAACTGCTATATATATTTTAAAATCAATTTTTCAAATTCCATGAAAGTCTTACTGACATTTTGGTGGGCATTTCACTGGTATTTCTGATTTTTAGATGCCTTTTTAATATTGTGTCATTCTTGAACATATATATTATGTCTTTTTATAGTTTGTTAACCAAAATTTCATAATTATCTCTATTCAGGTCATGCACATTTTTCTTTAGGGTTTTTTTGGGAAGGTATTATAGTTTTGTGGTTTTATGAATGGTATTCAATACATGCTGCTATATTTTCTAATTGCTTACTACTGGTTTGTGGGAAAGCCAATGATTTTTGCATATTGATCTTATATCAAGCCATTCCACTTGCTTCTTAGCTGTTGTCATTTGTGCTCCTGATTATCTTGAAATTGAGGATCACATATGAATGACAGAGTTGTTTCTTCCTTTTCAATGTATGTAACACTTTATTTTCATTATTGCAGTAGCTAGGGCCTCCGACATAATGTTGAAGAAAAGCAATAATAGAATCTTCATCTTACTATAAACTGTAATTTGAAATATTTTTAATGTTTCACCATTGTGATATGGTGTTCACATACATATCTGATACTTTATTAAATTACAAATGTTCTATTCTAGACCTGTTTTGTTAAATGCTTTTATTATGAATGGATATTTATTTCTATTAAATGTTTATCATATAAACAAATAACATTTTACTATTATTATGTTAATAGATATTCTAATATGGAAATATACTTTACTCTGAAGAAACACTACCTAGTCATGCCTTTTTTTGAAAATGCTGCTTACTTTGACTTGTTAATATTTTATATTGTTTTTATTTATTTTAAAAGTATAAATGGCATATTGTGGGATGTGTGTGTGTGTGTGTGTGTGTGTGTGTGTGTGGTGTTTGCTAGCATTGCTTACTTTTGGTAACTATTGCATATACTATGTTAAGTGAGTTAGGTAGCTCTATCTTATTTTCTTTGTTCTGGAAATCTTTGCAGAAGATGAGACATTGTTTATTTTTAAAATCTTACCAGAACTCACTATCTTGGCTAAAATTATCTGGGCTTACTGCTGCTTCAATTTCTTGTAAGGTTAAAGGTTTAATTCAGTTGTTGCAATTCCTCTTGAACACACTTGGGAATTCACATTCTCTTATAAGCCTATGCACTTTTCATAGTTTTAACAATTTATGGCATAAATTTTGTACAGTCTCTTACAATATTTTAAACTTTATTCAGTAACTTTGTCCATTTGCATTCCTAATGGGCTTCTCCCTTTTCTTTAATGACCATACTTCTAGCTATTTTTTATATTTATCTCTCCAAAAACCTTGTTTTTTATTTCTGTTGATCAACTTTAGAATTTCTTTTTGTTTTTTGTTATTTTATTAATATATACTTTAATTTCCTGGCTTCTTTTTTTAAAGTTTATGTTATTTTTGTTCTGTATTTATTACTTATTTTTAATCTTTATTGTTTTCTAATAATTCATTTAGGCTCATAAATCTTTTTCTGAATTCTGTCATGGAAACCCAGTATACATTTTGTTCAACAGTGGTTTCATTCTTTAAAAATAGTTTATTTGGGGGTGCCTAGGTGGCTCAGTGAGTTAAAGCCTCTGCCTTCGGCTCAGGTTATGATCTCTGGGTCCTGGGATTGAGCTCAGCTGGTCTCTGCTCAGCAGGGAGCCAGCTCCCCCCCTCCCCTGTCTGCCTCTCTGCCTACTTGTGATCTCTGTCTGTAAATAAATAAATAAAATCTTTAAAAAAATGGTTGATTTTTTTTTCTTAACAAAGAATTATTTAAGAGCATTTTCTTTAATTAATAGGTTTGTAGATTTGGAGGGGGTTTGGAAGAGAGCTGATTTTTTTTTGTTAATTTCTTATTTTGCATCTTCAATGAATATGGCCTCTGTGATATCTCACTCTGTGAGTGTTTGGTGGCTTTTTTGAGATTTGTTTTGCAATTTAGCACATAGTTGTTTTCTCTTTTCTTTCAATGTCCCTTTTGTATTTAAATCCTCCACTGAATACAAACTTCTGTAAAATACTATGTATTTCTACTAGATTGATATTGTATCCTTTTTCTTTGTGATGAATCTAGAATTAACATATTACATATTACACTTTGCTTAAACCCTTAATTTTTTTTTCATTTTCTGTTTCAAGTTTTTATTTAAATTCAAGTTAGTTAGGGTGGCCCGGTAGGTTAAGTGCCTCTTGGTTTCAGCTCAGGTTATGATATTAGGGTTGTGAGATTGGGTTCCAAACTGAACAAGGAGTCTGCTTGAAGATTCTGGCCCTCTGCTCCTACCCCGACTCGTATGTGTATGTACTCTGTCTCTCAAATAAATAAATCTTTTATAAAATGTTTAAATAAATTCTTGTCAGTTAACATATAATGCAATATTGGTTTCAGGAATAGAATTTAGTGATTCACCAGGTGCATATAATATCCAGTGCTCATCACAACAAGGGCCCTCCATAATATCCAATGCCCATCTAGCCCATTCCCCACAATCTCCCCTCCAGTAACCCTCAGTTTGTTCTCTGTAGTTAGGATCCTTTTATGGTTTGCCTTCCTTTCTCTTTTTGCCTCCTACCCCTATGTTCATCTGTCTTGTTTCTTAAATTCTACATATGAGTGCTGTCATATGGTATCTGTATTTGACTAACCTGTTCCACTTAACATAATCCATTCTAGCCCATCAACATCATTTCAAATGGCAAGAGTTCATTCTTTTTGATAGCTGGGTAGAATCTTCCTCTACGTGTGTGTGTATAACCCTAACCTGTATATACCACATCTTCTTTATCCCTTAATCAGTCTATGGAGACTTGGGTTTTTTCCATAGTTTGGCTATTGTTGATGATAGTGCTATAAACATCAAGGTCCATGTACCTCTTCGAATCAGTATTTTTGTATCCTTTGGTTAAATATCTAGTAGTATAGTTGCTGGATTGTGGGGTTGTTCTATTTTTAACTTTTAAAGACCCTCATACTGTTTCCTTACTAATTTTTATATCCCTGATTCAACAAATCAAAAGTTTCTAAAGGTAGCTATTAAAGTTTCTACCTATGATTATGGATTCATTAAATTTTTTGTGTATTGATCAATTTTACCTTAGGTATTTCTCAACTTTGCTGATTGGTACGTAAAGAACATTTATTGCTCTACACTGTTAAAATTCCTATATTAGATTTCATTAGTATGTCATATCCCTCCCCCTCTTTAATGCTGCTTACCTTAAATTCTATTTGGTCTAATGTTAATATTGTTGTTTATTTTTTTTCTTAACAAGTTTCTGGTTTATTTGTTTTTCATTTCTTCCTTTACTTCCTAACATAATGTGTCCTTTGCTTCAGGTGAGCTTTCGTCTACTGAATGCAATCTCCTTGGGATCTTTTAAATTTTCTCATAGTTTCTAGACCAAAAATGGATATCCTTCTTGTTTTCCAGTACAATCACGGCTATTTGAAAAATATTTTTACTATGAACTCCAAGAAATTGAAACAGGATATGATACAGAATTTACCTAATGTGTCATTTTGATCCTAGCATATTAATAGTATTTTAGACTCTGTAACATCGTATCTCAAGCACATGATTTCTCCTTATGAAAATAATACCTTTCATTTTATATTACAGAACATACAGTAAAGCCCATTTTCATAATATCCAGAGATAAGTAAATAAGATTTTCTATTTTTGCAAGAATCTTAGAAAAATCAATAAGTGGAGACAAAATAGAAATAATTAAAATCAAGAATTGGTAGTAAAAGAGACTATTAATTTTGAAAATTTAGCTTCTCTTTGGTAATTTTTTATTTGAAGTCTGCTAAATTAACAATTGCATCATTTGCAATATTATCTTACTTGGGTATTTTTCTATGGAAAACATAATTTTGAGATTCAATTAGACTTAAAAATGGAAAAGCTAGACAGTTGGTCCACTTTAATTTTAGCAATGTATATTTTCTGAATTTCAATGGAAATTGTATTTTTATATGTATTTGTTGTGGAATGTTAAACTATAATTGTACTCTGCAAACTCAATAAAGTGTTTTGTCAGCCAGCCGAATACATGAATACTGGACAAGAAAAATTCCGTCAGCAATCTGACACTCACTGAATTAACCATATGTTGTTCAGTTGTGAGAAATGTCCATGATAAGGACAAGATCATGATTGACTGCTTTCAAGGCAATTTTATCCTGCTAAAACAGCCACCAAAACTGATGCAAAAATCGGAAAGAAATAATTTTTCTCTTTCTAAATGGTAAGATAAATTAAGGATACACTGGTCTTTTAAGTGTTACTCTAAACTCAGATGCCCCAAATATCAATGAGAGCTATTATATTCTCTTTTCCATACAGCTAACTGTCCTCTATTATGCTTTCTGAAGAGGGTCACATTATAAACCCAGAAGATAAAGTTATGATGTGATATGAGGCTCTTCTTCCTCTTTGGTGGGGGAGTGATAGTGCCTAAAGGGAGTATTAAGAGAAAGATGGACCTTGCTGCAATCCATTTTGAGGAGCTTTGGAGCCCTTCAGAATTAAATTTGAATGTTAGGTCTCTTCAATCTATATGTGACAGTTTGGGCAAATTACTTAATGTCTCTGTGCCTCAAGAGTTCTCATCCATAAAATTAAGATAATAATATCCAGTTCACAGTGTTGCTATAAAAATTATACAAGATGGGGGCACCTGGGTGGCTCAGTGGGTTAAGCTGCTGCCTTTGGCTCAGGTCATGATCTCAGGGTCCTGGGATCGAGTCCCGCATCGGGCTCTCTGCTCAGCAGGGAGCCTGCTTTCCTCTCTCTCTCTGCCTGCCTCTCTGCCTACTTGTGATCTCTCTGTGTCAAATAAATAAATAAAATCTTTTTAAAAAATTATACAAGATGATGTTCAAAAAGTTACAAATATATGGAAATCCATGGTATGAATTGTATGGTTTTTCAACATAAATTTACTAAATTTAAATTTACTAAATTTACTTAATTTAGTAAACTTAAATTTACTAAATACTTTTATTTACTTTATAAGTGCTACACTAAAGAGAGGAGCAGGGTTGCTCTCTATGTGCTAAGACACTATTAGTCTCTTCAGATTGCTCTCCTGGAAGTAATGACCCAAAGCAGAAGCAGACAGGAGATGTGAGAGCTTCAGTTCAACTCAAGTCAAAACAAAATATTTTGCAACTGTTCATATGCACAGAGTAGAGTAACTGCTATAAGAAACAAGCGCCAAATTTCAGCGGTTTAACAGATTAAAGATCTGCTTCTTGCTGACTTCACAACTGATATAGGAAGGCAGTGAGGCTTCTGCTCCATGAAGTCACCCAGAGCATCAGGCTTCTTTCATGTACAGGTTCCACTATTCCCAGGTCTTGAAGATCTTGGGTAAATCCATTGCATCTGGCAAACAGATTAGAAAAAGAGAGAGAGGGAGAGAGAAACACATGGATGCATTCTTAGGGACCACACATAGAAGCAGTATATATCATTCCCAAATTTTTCATATTGTGTTGGCCAGAATTTAGTCATACAATGTCCCACCTGCTAGAAGAGGGGAGGCTTGGAGATATACTCTGTGTACCCAGGGTGGAAAAAAATAGAGTTTGATAAACAAATGGCATTGTTTCAGCCACAGATGTCATTTGGTCAGACATCGAAATATGAGCAGAGAGTCCACTGAATTTTTCTTTTTAATTTTCTCACCTAAGTTTTTGCATGCTCCTTTCACATAGCTTTGAAAATAAACATCCAACTTTTGCTTAAACTGAATATCAAACCCAAGAGTAGTTACAGTTTGTTAATCAGCTCAGCAGCGCTGGATTCTCAGGCCCAGCTCTTTGTAAAGCTGAAGTGACTCAACCTCTCCAAGTTTCATTCACCTGAAAAATGTCTGTCTAAATCACAGAAATGGAAAGTTAAATTGAAATAATACATGAAAATGTGTTTATAAATTAGAAAGCACGAGGCATTATTTTTACTAATGAAAAGATGGCTGAAAAATTACTGTAATAATGACTTGGCATTCCATTTCCACTTTGCCCTATCTTCATCAAGTCCATTAGCATCTCTGTGCAAATCATGTTATTTAAATATTAGATGTATATTTGAATTTCACATGTACTATACAGAAGGAATCTATATTTAGTTAACACTTTCTTATGCTGAGAAGGTTCCAGTGAGCTATGAAGTAAAAAATAATGAAGTCATCACAGGGGACAGGATCTTACCATTACATAATGAGCCAAGGATTTAGAAGACAAAGATTCAAATGAAGAAAAGGGAGAAAGGAGTTTTTAAAGGTCACATTAAGCAGGGATCTGAAAAGTGGAGAATTCAGTTCGTTGTTAACATTATATTAGATATCAGAATAAGAAAAAAACCTAAGTATAGGGTCTTAAGCTAATTCTCATTAAAGAATTGAAAAGAGGAATTTAATTCTTTAGTTCCCTTTTATTCTGTTATAGACATTAGCCTACCTTTTAAACATACTTCCTTTGCAATAAATCATTACTTATTTAACATTTACAACTTTGCCCTTAATCACCTAATTGGAAACTTAAGATCAAATAGTTTTTCCTGCAAATTGGAAGATAATGTGCCAGTTCAATGAAGTCTCAAGTTATAATTTTTAGGTAGATTGAAAAATGATTTTTTTCTCTCACCTCTTTTAGCTTCCATTTTGGCTTTCTCTGTCTTTTCCCTACATTTTCTTCATTATTTTTCCAAAAGTTTTCTTGACTATGTATGCATTTTATGTATTTAGTCTGTAAAATCTGGAAACCACAGCAAGGATATTCAACTAATACACATAATGCTGTACTTGTTACCTCTAACTGAGATAATTCCATTTAGAATAAATTAGTTATTTTGCTAATTACCATGACCAATTCATCTCCACCTGTCATGTGTCCAACGGTTAATAAATTCATTGTCTTAATTTTTTTTCCGACACTCAAGTCAGTTACTACTATATATTTATTTCATTTTAGTTTCCTTTTTCTTTTTCTTTTTTTGAAGTAAATGGCCACTGTGCTAGATTTTGAATGACTATTATTGTTCTAGAAACTTGTATAATACCATTTCTTAAATACATAGCTTATTCTTACTTAAATGTGAGTTGAAGTGTGTATGTGTCTGTATGTACAAAAGAGAGAGAAGAGCTAGTATTTATACAAAAAAAAATGTTCATTGCAAATTTTGCTAGTGACCATGAAGTTTTTCTGCATTCCTCATGACTACTCAATAGTTTCTAGACTCCATCTCCTATTTCTTCTTCTACTTTTCTTTTTCATTTCCTGACAACTCCCAGATGAACTGTAAGTAGATGAAATCCATGAACCTATTTATTCCTGGTAGAAAAAAAATGTGGGAGATAGCTTAATTTAGAGACATTAGAGGAGATTTGTCTTCACTATATTTTCAGTTGCCATTCACTATGGGAAACCAAAGGCTAATATTTAATCTCACGCACTTACTGTTTGTCCACGTCTGACATATCCTAAAATCCTCTAAGTTTTCCCCAGGCCTTGTTGTCATAAAGAGTCTGACAAACTTGGCCAAAAACATGTTAGTTAAGTGAAGAAAATGTAAGTAAAATTATTTTTTGTTGTTGTTACTGTTGATGGAAATTGAACAGACCTTTCAGCTAAAAATAAAAAAGGGAGCTTTATTCAAGCCCATGTTAGGACAGCTGCCCAGGAGACACACTCTTTACAGGAAATAAAGTGTTTTGGACAATGAACAGTTTCTACAGGGTCATATATATTTTTTTTACATTTTGTAGAAGCTCAAAGGATTACAGATTAGCATATAGGGAGAAATCGCAAGTTTTATCACAAAGGAATTCAGTGAGTAGGAGCATTGATCAATTATCTCAAGGACAAATGGGCTTCTTTTAGACTACTCGTTCACAAAACAGTTGGACATACAATGCATGATGGAGGGCCATAAATCGGGCTTTAGTGTGAACAAAGTTTATAAACAGTCATGTTGACTTAGAAATAAATCTAAAATGACTTCTCTTCTATATCAGGCCTTGAGAGAGTTTTCTCCATCATTACTGTTGTTACAAACTGTATTATACATTCCATGCCCAGAATATAGTAAATAAGAGGCCACATAAGGTGGTCATTAGCATAATCCAGGTTCTAACCTCTCATATTTACAGGCTAGGAACACTGATTTGTCAGTTTACCAAAATTAATAACAACCCAATATTCTCTATAGTAACTAATAATTTACAGTAGTAATTTAATTGTTAAGAGCACCAGATGCTTTTCTGCTTAACTAGCAAATTTTCTCCCTATATCTGAGTTATGTGGGACGTTGAATTACTGAAAAGGTATCTGTGGCCTGACACCTAGCAAACAGTTCTAGTTAAGTGATTTGAACATACAATGATATAGAGAGATGTTAGGGTTCAAAGCCAACAGCCAAGAAAATATTCTTAAGACAACTTTAGTGCAAAAAGTTGGTTTTATTAAAGCATGGGGACAGGACCCGTGGGCAGAAAGAGCTGCACTGGGGTCATGAGGAGTGACCCATTGCACACTTTCAGTTTGGGAGGGGCTTAGGGATAGTGTAAGCCCCAGGTGTTTTGGAAGCTGGGTTTCCAGGACCTTGAGGGAGCTAGCTATTCTTGGGAAAAGGTCATTTATTACTGTTTAATAAAACCTTAGTCATCAGACCCTTCAGATGTATATCAGTGGGTCATATGCTTGGGGGATGATTGCCAACATGTATCTTGGAGAGGGTAGAGATAAAGGAAGCTTCCAAAGGAATTTTTATATGTTAAAGTAGACTTACAAGGTCCTGGGGATCAGGCTAAGATTGCCTTTTGCCCTTAGCGAAGTATTGTCATCCGGGCAGTTGAGTCCCTAGAAAAATGTCACTTTGCCTGTTTCAAACTATCAGTGAGCTCTAGGTAGTAAGGAAATTCATGTCATTCCCCCCTGAACAATTTTGGCCCTTAAATCTTTTAACTTGCTGAGGGTGGAAGGGCTCATCTTCTGTAACTTCTTGCTGAATAGGGGCATAGAGATGTCCCTACCTATGGGTCAATATTGGTCATTTGGTGGCTTACATATTATGAGTTATGGAAAGCAGAGGCAGCTGAATCCAAGGGACACTGCATGTGTGGAGCTCCTCAAGTGAAAAAGATCATCTTTTGGCTTGAAGTTATGGCAGGGAAGGAGTCTCAGCACCAAGCAGAGAGGAGGGAGAAAACAGCAAAAGCATAATTAGCATAACAAAAAGAAACAGGAGCCCAAGTAAGAGTCCTTTGATAGTTGACAAAATTCCTCTCCTAGTCCAGGAGTTTAACTAATCATTAAAGGAGAGAGAAGGATCTTTTGAAGCACCAATTTGAGTATCCATGTCAGTTAGAAAGCCAGAAATACTTTCATGGTAATCTGGAACATACACACAGCATTTTGTTCTTGTGACAACACAACTTCCACCTTGTGCAGCAGTTAAGACATCTAATATCATTCTGTTTTGTAAAACTGCTTTACGCATTTGTGTTACTTCAGTATTTAGTAGAGAAATGCTATTTTGGCTCTCATTTAGGGTTTGACCGTGTGCTTATTAAAAGCTTCCATATGCCAAACATCATCCGGTCTGAAAGATGGAACAAAGGTAGATATTAAGTGGTCATACCAATGAGACACAGAATGTGTCCACCATCATTTAAAATTTGGAAAGTCGGCTAGGTTGGAATTGGTTTTAGTAATGCATCCATTATGGGTGGCTTAGTCAGTTAAGTGTCTGCCTTCAACTCAGGTCATGATCCCAGAGTCCTGTATCTGGCTCCTTGCTCAGTGGAGAGCCTGTTTCTCCCTCTGCCTGCTGCTCTCCCTGCTTGTGCTCTCTCTCTCTCTCTCTTTTTTTTTTTTTTCTCTCTCTCTCTCTGACAAATGAATATATAAAATCTTTAAAAATAATAGTAATAATGTGTCTGTGCATTCAGGCAAAACCGAGTCAAGTGGCATGTTCAGGCTGGGGGAAGCCATGGACGCAGTTAGAGCGACACAGCCCTTGGTTCCCATTAGGAGACAGTCATCTAATTTTGGGCTTTCTTTAACTATAGTTAAGATAGCAAGGTAATGGGGAGGGCACGTTTTGCATGGAGCACTGGGTGTTGTGCAAAAAGAATGAATACTGTTACGCTGAAAAAATAAATAAAATGGAAAAAAAAAGAATTCAGACTTCTCTCTTATATCTGTAATACACATAATAAACTTTTTTGTATAGGAGGAAAAAAAAAAAAGATAGCAAGGGCTATTCAGTTTTAGAGGACTTTTAAATTTGTTTAATAAAAGATAGTCCATTGTCACTTAGTAGGGACCAAGGGAACCTAAATCTAGGGAAAGTTTCTCTTAGCAAAGTTTTTGTCACCTCTATGATCTTTTGACCCAAATCAGTAGCTTGGTATAAACCCTGTATTACCTTCCATTGGTTATTTTTAGTTATACAAATTTCTCCCTCATTATTAACAAGCCAGTCTTGTGCATTTTCTAATATCCTCATTCCATTCACATCCTGGGCTATGTGAATTTCTTGGTCTGAATAGACTAAACTTACAGACTTTATTGGAGTTAAGACTGGTAAAAGACTTAGTATTTGTTTATTTTGTGCTGCCTGCTTGACTGCACGGTTTACTGAATTGTTTCCTTTAGATTCTAAGTTCATATCCTTTGATGTCCTTTGAAGTGAATTACAGCTATCTCCTTAGGTAAGTGTACAGTTTCAAGAAGAGTCATACTCTCGGGCCCACATTTGATTAGGAAGTTATGGCTTGATAACAATCCCCTCTCCTTCCAAATTGCTCCATGGCATGTAGGACTAGGAAGGCATATTTAGAGTCAGTATAATTTTTAAGACTTCGGCAATTTCAAAGCAGCAGTGAATGCTATAGCATACCCAGCTCTTTTTGTGCCCTTTTCTATGAAACTATTGCCATCAGTAAGCCAACTGTCATCTGCATTTTCAATAGGGGAATCTTTTAAATCTGGTCAACTACAATAAGCAAGATTAATAACCTCTGAACAGTTATGCTCTATAGAAGTACAATGGTCAGGTTAAAGCATAAGCGTAACTGGGCTTAAAGTTTGACAGGTTTTAAGTATTATTTCAGGCATATCTATAGGCATAACCTGGCATTTAATAAGTCAACCTCCTATCATCTATTGGTGGCCTTTGTTCTCTAAGACATTGGGACCTGATGTGAAGTCATTACTGTCAGGGACTGTCCCATAGTGAGCTTTGTGATTTTTATTTTTACCTCATACTTATTTATATTTTCTAAAATAATTACACCCCAAAGGTGAATTCATATTCTTTTTATATTCTTCTTATTGTCATAAAAAGAAGGAGGAAGGTAGAAAAGTATGAATGTTTGTATATACACACACTATTTAAATTCCATGCCACCTTTTCTGGCATTTACATCAAAAAGACACTAGATTGATTAGGTATATTTTATGTTTTACTTTCACACTAAAAACCATGAAGTCAATTTTATTTTCAAGTATTATAATTAGTTCAGTGATTTAACTCATGTAAAATTACTCTGTTTTAGATTGACTCTGTTCTACTTAATCCCCAACATTTGCTTAGGTAACATTTACACTTAATAATTTGGTCATCCCAAACATCATCTGTTCCCAGAATCTTCCCAAGATCCATTTGGTCCATGCATCAGTTCCTTATATTCTCATTATTCCAAAAGATACTTCCCTCTAAACATTCAGCAAATTTTATTGACTGTAACTTTCTCGAAATTAGGGATTATGTCTTATTCAATTTCTTATAGTTGGAATATTGTATGATGATACATATTGAAGTAAATATTATAAAAATGTCTGCCCCTTTTCCCCAATCTGTAAGTTTAGTTCCATTCCAACCAAAATACAACAGTGATTTATTCACTGTTGGCAAAAGACATGCAAAAATCATTCTTAATTTTATTTAGAAAAGTGAGGAACAATAAAAACTAAGAAAATTAGTACATTACAGATGCAAAAATATATGGACAAATCAGTGCAAGAGAACAGACAGTCCATAAACAAACTCTTTAGTCATGAGGATTTAACTTAATATGAGATAAAGATAATGTTATGTTTCAGGAATGGAAGGATTAGTCTATAAAGTGTTTCTATTTTAAAATAATCAGTTTACCCCCAAAATGAAAATCAGTTCCATGTGTATCAAAGTTAAAGCTTAGAAGATATTACAACTATCTAGAATAAAATACAGCACAATATCTGGATAATCAGATAGCAAACCATAAACATGAAGGAACCATCAGGGAATATACATTTGACTACATAAAAATATATTTTTTTAAAAATTAGAGAATTAAAAGACAAACAACAGGGATCCCTGGGTAGCTCAGTCAATTAACTGGCTGCCTTCGGCTCGGGTCATGATCCCAGGGTCCTGGGATCAAGTGCCACATCTAGTTCCTTGCTCCACGGGAGCCTACTTCTCTATATTCCTCTGCCTGCCACTCTGCCTGCTTGTGCTGTCTCTGTCTGTCAAATAAATAAATAAAATCTTTAAAAAAGAAAGATAAACAACAAGTAATGGGAAGATTGCTATAAGTATTAATGATTTTATTTTATTTATTTTTTATAAAGGTTTAAACCTTTTTTTTTTTTAATTATTCATTTATTTGACAGAGCGAGAGAATACAAGCAGGCAGAGCAGCAGGCAGAGGGAGAGGAAGAAGCAGTGTCCCCAAGGAGCAGGGATCCCAGGACCCTGGGATTGATTCCATGACTCTGGGACGATGACCTGAGGCAAGGCAGACGCTTAATAGACTGAGCCAACCACGTGCCCCAGTATTAGTGATTTTAATAAAGCATTTGTAATAACTGATTTTTTAAAATACTAATACCTCAATTACTAAGATTATGAAAGAACAATACATAAAAACGTAGATTAAAAAATAGAATAGTGGTATGACAATATTCCATATTGGTCAGAATGTAGTAAAATTGAAACATAATGCTGGGAATCCCAAAGAAACTGTATACTATGTGCTTTATGTTGCTTATTAAAATAACAAAATGAAGAAATACATTTCATGAAAATTTTCTCAAATGTTAAGAACTTCTTTTTAATTTATCAATTAATAAGAAAATTAAATTAGCCAGAACATCTGCTTCTCTAAGAAGTTCAGTCAATTATTATACTGAGATTGATGCTGTTTTTACTGTGATGTGTTTTATTTCCTCTGATTACTCTCTGTGCTTTCTCTGTAATTTTTTGGTCAGATTTGCCAAAAAACTGTTTATATTACTGGTTTTTAAATTTAAAAAGACATAAAAATCAAGTTTTATATATTGTACCAGGTAGGATATGTTGATCTCAAGTGACAAAAACTGCCTTTGATTAACTCAAGCCAAAAAAAAAAAATTTTTTTTTTAAACTTATGACTGGATTATAGAATTGAGAAATGTGAATTAAAGGAGCTCCAGGGATTTTTAGAAGCAAGATCCCATGATAATTTTTTAGGTTACTATTAAAAGATTGACTCAACTCTAGTTTTATATACTACTGTGGAGATTTGAATAACCCTTCAGATTTAAATTTCTGGAATAAAAAATCAAACTCTTATCAAATAGCTCATTAGTTCTAGTAGCTTTTTAAATTTTATTTTGAGTCCCTAGGTTTTCTTGATATATGCAGTCTTCGCAACAATTTTGTCTTTTATAACCAAATTTTCTTAACTTATTGCACTAGTTATTATCTCAAAAATAAGATGGAATAAATTACTTATTTATGAATTTATTTAATTATACGAACTTAATTTTTGTGCCAGCCATTCTTTAAGGCTTGGAGGGTATAGCAGAAAATAAAACAGACAAACTCTCTGTACTCCTAGAATTTGCATTCTGAAGGTCATTATGACATAGAAAATAATGCAGGAAAATAACTAAAATATGCAGGGTATTATATAGTTTTAAGTGCTGATGGTAAAAATAAAACATGGAAGATCATAGATAATGTTGTTGGTGAGCTGAAAATAATGGTAACAGGAGGAATCCCTATCTTCTAATCTTAGACTGTAGATTTTTCACTATTTAGAATGAGTATTATTTGTTGCTGTGAAATCATACTTTCTTATATTTAGTTAGTTTCTTTCCATTTCAGTTTTTAAAATTAAGAATGGCAGCTAAATTTGATAAAATTATTTTAAGCATTCACTTTTTCCATTCATAAAGATTTCCTCCTTTAATTCATTGAGATTAATTACATTTATGGATATAAGCTCATTCTAGCTTTCCTAGCATAAGTAATATTTTCTAATAATGATTATTTTTAAATGCTAGATTCAATTTGCTTTATTATACTTAAAATAATATAGCTTTATTTATAAGGAAAATTGGTCTATACTTTTCTATTTTGTCTTATCATAATCAAATTTAGGAATTATTTCAGTGAGGAATTTTCCATCTTTTTTTCTAATGCCTGAATCATTTAAATAGCATTAGGATTATATCTTTTTCAGTATAAGAGTAGCTAACTTTTATATGAAGCTCAATATATTGCAGACTGTTCTAAGCATTTTATGTATATTAACTTAATCATCACAGCGACTAAGTGAGGTAGACATTATTATTCACATTTTACAGATGAGAAAACCTAAGCACAGAGAGGTTTATATATCTAAGTTCATGAGAGTGTGATGCTTTTTTAAATTGATATTAAACATACTTTTCAATTTATTTCATGATCATTGATCTACTCAAACTTTGTACCTCTTCATAGATTTTATTAACTTAAATTTTGCTAGAAAAATATCCATTCTCTCTAATTTTTCAAATTTGGTGCCTAAAGTTAGCATTTTTTTCTTACAACTCTTTTATTGTTTATATATCTCTACTTTTCTAATCATATTCAAATCATGTTTTTTGCTCCATCTTTGTCTTCAGTAAGGCTCATTAAGGGATTTAACTATTTTATTGTCTTTCCAAATAACTCATTTCCTACTCTTTAAAATTTTATTAATCTCAACCTATATTTTTCTAATTCCATTTTCCTACTATTTCTCAAATTTTTTTATTTTACTAAGATGAGTGTTGTGTTCCTTTTTTTTTTTTTATTAATCCTAAAGAGTGTTTATATAAGGGTTTTCCCCCCCATTTTTTCACTTGCAACCTGTTTAAGTCTTTGGATCCTAAATGAATTTCTTATGGACATGACTGCTTTCCTTTTTTCTATATATCCCTGGTATCTATTTGCTCACTCTTGTTTTCACCTTTTAAAAATCCCTTTGTTTCAATTATGTTTCATAAAAAATAATCACAAAGCTGACTCCTGCTTTCTCGAAGAGACAGAATTCATACCATTCATATGCAGGGGAACAGATTATATATTTATTTTTATTCTTTCCACTTTAATGTATTTTTACCATTTATTTCATTTTGTTGCTTCTACTATTTTTTCCTATTTTCTCTTAGATCATTTATTACCCCTTTTTAGCATTGTTAGTTTAGAAGTCCTAATATTTCGCCTTGTCCTTCACATTCTTGACAATCAAAAAATATTTTAATGTATTACATCAAATGAGATACTATGTCTTATTACATCAATCTTTTTACTTCACTGCCCCACTTTTCCAACACCAGTCAAAATAAACTTCTTAGAATGCTGTTTAATTTTGCTGTTCCCACTGCCAAACTCCTTAGCTGGATAAATTAGAACTTTAACTCTAGAGTACTGTTGATTTTCTATTCGAATAAGTTCCTTCTCTTCCAAAAATCCATATTAATTATGTTACTATTTCAGTCACAGTATTATTAATTATGTTTACTAAACTATTTCTGGGGCACTTGGGTGGCTCAGTCATTAAGCATCTGCCGTCAGCTCAGGTCATGATCCCAGGGTTCTGGGATTGAGCCCAGCATGGAGCCCAGCATTGGGCTTCCAGCTCTGCGGGGACACTGCTTCTCCCTCTCCCTCTCCCCTGGCTTGTGTTTCCTTTCTCGCTGTCTCTCTCTCTCTCTCTCTCTCTCTGTCAAATAAATAAATAAATAAATTTTAAAAATCAAAAAATAAACTATTTTTATTGAAGGTTTATTGCTCACCATATTTTTCCTTTCTATTTTTCTACCATTATCTGGGAGTCTTGTTTGTAATTCTATGTTTGGTTATAGTGGAGTTTTTCTCACTTTTTCTTAAATATCATTTCTTATATCCTGATATCTTTGCTAAGTATAAAATTTTCAGATAACTCTCCTATTGTCTTAATGTATGTTATTGCAGTGTCTCCTTGTTTCCAGTATTCTAGATAAGAAGTTCAGTATCAGTCAGATTTTTCTTTCTTCCTTTGTTTTCAATTCAGTTGTTCTGATGGGAAATTTTTACATTTTTCTCTTTTAGTGGAATTCAGAAATGTTACCAGGATATGTATCTTTTTTCCCATTTACTTTGCTGGAGTTCGGTGAGCCCTTTCAATCTGGAGGTTAAAATCATTGTTGAAAGCAAAGAATTTTTGTGTGTTGTTTCTTTCCATTTTCTCCCTCACGTCAGTTTAGATCCTCTATGAATCTTTTCCCGTTTCTCTTACTGTTTCCATATTTTTAAAATTTTCATTCTGTTTTGAAGTAATTTTCCGCTTATTCTTCCACATCATTGATTCCATTCGCAATAATAACTATTTTTTCTCAGTTCATCTACTAATATTTTTTAATTTGAAAATAGGAAGTCATTTCTTTGTTATAATTTATTCTACTTGAAATGACATCATTCTTTTGGTTGAAGTTAGTGAACATTATTATGTATACATCTTGCAATTCTAGTTCATAGGGGCGCCTATTTTAAAGGTTTTTCTTCATCCCTGTGGAAGTACCAATATTTTTCTTTACCTACTCATGTCTTCATTCAACCCTAGTAGCTAGGTCAGATTTCCTCGATTGTTTATGTGGTAGGAAATCTAATAAGAATAATAGAAGTTACATAGATTGGCATTTTATGAACAAATGATGTATAATTTATTAACTGTCATGTTTCTGTTAAAACACCAAAAGGAAGCTTTTTTGATCTATGTTCTATCCAGGTAAAGTCGTAATGTGTTCTTAGTCTTGGGCATAAGAAGTAACTTAGTCCATCTGTGTGACTTTCTTTATAGTCCTGCTAGGTTTGGGAATATCCTGAATTCCAGTACCCCTGCCTCCTCCACCAGGATAACATGTTCTACATGTTTTCTTCTCCAAAAATTTTGGCAAAGGCTTTGAACAAGTACACATTGTTCTAGCTCTGTCAAGCTACTTGCCCTGTTTACTGAATTTCAGAGATGTAGTTGATAGGAAATTGGGAATGTGGGTGTCCTGGGCTTGAGTTCAGAATCCCATGTTCCCAGAATCTCTCTGACTGAGTTTATAACAGTGTAAATCGGATCAGGTCACTCCCCTTATCAAAATTCTTAAATGACTTTCCATTGCACTTGAAGTTAAATCTGAGCTCCCTTCCATGGTCTGCAAGGTTAGCATGATCTAGGTGATGTCTACTTATCCAGCTTCAGCATGCACCACCCTAAATCTTGTCCTTCTGTTTTCTATTTTGCAAAAGTTCTTTAGAATTGCTGGTCCATTAATTGTACCTTTTTATTATTTTCTAATGTTCTTACAGTATTTTAATTTTTTTGTTGTTGTTATTTCAGTAAATCTGGGAATGTAAATTGATGTCTGTAGCCTACTGCCTTGAACCAGAAATCAAGACAAGCCCTTGAGCAAAATTGTGTATTCTGCCCTATAGATGTTATAACATGGGAGGAATCATGTTAGACATCTAGGAGCAAGGAGCTACTTGCATATGGGTTTAATGTTTGATAAGAAAAAGTTTCACTAAGGAGGTGACATGAAGTCATGGACTATTATCACTTCGACATTAAGAACTGTCATTAATTCTTCTCTGAATCATCTCAGTCCTGTTTATTTATTAGTATAAGATGGTAGTTACTTATTCAATAGTGAAATAAGTGAGAGCCTGGCCCCTTCTAATGTCTGGAAAGATTCTACTCGTTTGTATTACCAAACTTGCAAGAGTTTGGACTTTTTTGTTTTTTTCCAAGAAAGCTTAATAAGCAAATTTTGTGAACCTGCACAGATTTACCTAGAATTATGATCAGAGTGGATACTGAGACTAAATTAATCATAGCAAGTTAATTAAACTGAATTAATCTTCAAAATAAATTAATAGAAATTCTTAACTAGTAAGAGGAAGAGTGTTGGTTGAAGAAATGGAGAAATGGGAAAATCACTTCAATAGAGATGGGGTGTACATAATCAAGATGGATACAGAATGAGGCCTATGAACATTAGTATCCAATGAGAAATTCGTTATGTTGAAGACAATTAGATAATTTTAAGATGACCAACACTCAATTATACACTTTCTCTCTTTCAGTGTTAGAGTATAATTTCCCTTCATTTCCTATAAACATTTAGTAAAATATGTTACAAAGAGCACCTTTTGTTAATAATGTATTAAGGAATGATTAACTGAGAGGAACTGAAAGAGGACGTCCACAGAAAGTGAAATACTGGCACCAAAATCAATAAACAAACTGACACTAGGAATTCAGGAGTAAAGAAATAAGTTCTCTGGGAAATTCTCAAAAAATATTTGATTTTGCTGGTATGATAGGATTTTGAGAAATATTATTTACATATTAAAAGAAAGGGCATCTCAAACCTTACCACGGAAGGCTTAAAGACCCTGGATATCTAGGTTACAAATTTGTTATATTTTACGTGAACCATGTTATGTCATCTTAAATGCAGCTCAATTTCTGTCCTTACATCTAGTCATCAGAAGTGAGATTTAGTGTTTGTGATTTAGTTTCAAATTTTGAAATAATGAAGGCTACTTCTTTGCTGTTTTAAGGGCTAGCAGGTAGGCATAAGGGCACTGAAAAAAAAGGCACTGGTATCTTAGTGCCTACACAGTAGATTTATATATATATTTGTTGAATAAATGAATCGATTAATTAATCAATTTATGAATGAGTGAAAGAATGAATGAAAAAAGAAAAGAATGAATGATGAGTCTAGGAACTGGGTTAGTTCTGACCTTTAGGCTTCAACCTTTTCTTTCATTTTTCTTTTTTTTTTTAAAGATTTTTATTTATTTGAGAGAGAGATTGACAGTGAAAGAACAAGCACAGCACGAGCATAGGGAGGGAGAGAAGGGGAAGGAGAAGCAGGCTCCCTGCTGAACTGGGAGTAGGACTTGGGCTGGATCTCAGGACCCCAAGATCATGAGCTGACCCGAAGGGAGACTCTTAACCAATTAAGTCACCCAGCCATCCCAGGCTTCAACTTTCTGACCCAAAAATGTGGAAAATTTGACTTTGATCTCTGAAATCATTCTTGTTCTAGTAGACCAAGAAAGAATATTAAAAGACTTCCAACAATTAGACAGTACTTATAAAAATGAAATAAAATGAAGTCTGTAAGTGTTAAGATACCCATAAATCCAGACAAATTAAATAGTTATAGCATTAATTTTCTGAACATTTAAATAGATGATATAGAGATAGATAAAGGTATATAGTATGAGAAACAAGAGCAGTTATCAATAAAAATGAAAAAAATGTAAAGACCCAGTCAGCCCCAAAGCTAAAACTTTTTCTGCTAAAACATCAATAAACAGTAAATTAATTTATTCATATTTTAATCCTATATAAAGTCTCCAACTCAATGCTTGGCCCTTAATAATCCCTCAGTAAATGTTTGTAGAATAAATGAATGAATGATTAATGATCACATTATGTAATCAAATATTAAATATTTAGCCCACTTAATATTGATATATTTTAATTATCTTTCCATATTCATTTTAATTATTTCCATTAATTTTCAGTGTTATAAAAATGTAGAGAGAGGAAAATAGGTTTAAACTTCAGTGTAAGGATTTATATTCACTTTAAGAAAGACAGTTTGGCAGAGAAGATTGTTCAGTAAGAGATCAGTCTGAAAGAGATTGGGAAATTTCTAAGGGATTAATGTTAGCACAGTAAAAAGGGCAGAAAATTAAATTAAATCAATACTTTTTAAACTTCTATATTTCATATCTTTCATCAAAGACTGTCAGAAACTTGACAACTACCACGATAAAAACAAAATTCCCTTATTTCGTGTAAGGTCAAGTATTTTATGTATAACATAAGGTCAGTTGTGAGTAAGTATAAAATTATGATAGCATTTGGGAAAAAATGTTACTGATATCTCAAACACAAAGGAAATACAAATTTTATTAGTTTTCATTCATTTTGAAAAATAATTATTGGAACTCTATTTTGTTAGTATTTTAGAAGTGAGACTGCAAAAATGAAATAACAACTTTAAGGTACATACTTCAGTGGGAAAGTCAGACAAGTAAATCGCATTTTCAAGAGAGGCTAATATGTTTTAATAGATAAACCAAGGGAATTCTAGGAACAGTGAAGAAAGAAGCATCTATCTCAGTTTAGGAAAAGATTTACAAAAATGTCTCTAGAATCCGCTAGAATATCTCAGGTAGGAAAAAGGAATATGTCTTTGGCAGAGGAATGTAGACTTGTAGGACTATAAAATTCAGTCATAAAGGCATGAGACATGGTTTATCCAAGCGTAAATGAGTATTTATTTAGTGCTTACTATGTTCTGGGCATCTGAGGTGCTGGAAATATAGTGAAGAATGAGTTTCGAGCTTCAGGATCATATTTTGCTAGTATTTAGAAATAGTTTAATAGCACTTAATGAAATTCAGAGTTCTGTGTGTGTGTGTGTGTGTGTGTGTGTGTGTGAGAGAGAGAGAGATTTAGAGAGACAGAGAGAGAAACAGAGAGAGAGAAAGGGAGAGAGGAAATAAGCATATCAATATGAGCCACATCACATTCTTCTGGGGCATATGAAATGTTGAATAAACAAATATAATTGCGTTAACGGCATTTGGTAGACAGTTCCCTCCAGCTTTCAAGAGTGCTGGTACAGTCATATTTGAAATTTGACATATTTTCAAGATGTAGCAGACCCAGACAAATATAATTTTTTGTTACTTTAAAGAATATTATCACCATAAGCTTAGTTGAGGCCATGTCTCTTAGTAATAAATTCAAACTATGTGCCATCTATGGCATAAATAAATTCTTCTAGATTGTTGGCCAAATTCTGCTCTTTTCTTTATTAAACATTTCAGAGTTACTATCATAGATTCAACAGTCTTTGCCTAAAATTGAAAATCGTTTTTCTCTCAGTTCTTTACTTAAGTCAAAACAAATGTGTTTTGTAATAAGTGTGAAACTAATGAAACAGTCATTAACTTTGAATTATTTTTCTTCTTCTGCTAACAACAATACATAAAATAAATGTTAACTGTTAAATTTGACTTTTGTCCTTGGTACACTCTGGCTGATTGAGCAGTATTTAGTTTTTAAAATTTCATGTATGATTTGTTTAAATTAGTAATCTTATATTGGATTTTTCATTCTAGATAGTACTCACGTCTGTCATTATTTTTTACTGGTCTTACACGTTTGAATCTTCTAACATCACACCTTAAAATTGTTTTTACAAAACCTGAAAGTGCTTCATTATTTTTAGTAAATATTGTGCTGTAGTGCCAGAGCATTGTTGCATGTGGCTTGGCAAGTCTATTATATTACTGTTTTATTTATTTTTTTTTTATTTTTTTTCCCTTTTTATTAATTTTTTCAGCGTAACAGTATTCATTCTTTTTGCACAACACCCAGTGCTCCATGCAAAACGTGCCCTCCCCATCACCCACCACCTGTTCCCCCAACCTCCCACCCCTGACCCTTCAAAACCCTCAGGTTGTTTTTCAGAGTCCATAGTCTCTTATGGTTCGCCTCCCCTCCCCAATGTCCATAGCCCGCTCCCCCTCTCCCAATCCCACCTCCCCCCAGCAACCCCCAGTTTGTTTTGTGAGATTAAGAGTCATTTATGGTTTGTCTCCCTCCCAATCCCATCTTGTTTCATTTATTCTGTTTTAAACTATCATGTCAATATACAGTGTTGTTTGCTTTTCTTTGTTGAACACTAGCTATTGTTATTTATTAAACCTTGATTATAGCTCTAGTAGTGGCTTGTATTTTGTGTGAAAATAATATTTTTATTTTGTTTTATTTGAAACCTTGTTTTTGTTCTGTTGGCCACTAACAGACTTGACTATTGATTTGGAACTTATGACTCAATTAAAAAATACTGAGTCTCTGACCATTTAATTATTATATGTCCTAGTTTCTTTCTCCTTTTTAAGGAAGTTGATAAACACTTATACAATGGAATATTACAATTACCCGTTTGAACTGGATCATATTTTGCTAGAAATAGTTTATGAAGTTACAAGGTCTTGATGGCCATCTTGTAAGATCATCACCAAATATCAACAGTAAAGTTCCAGAGATCTCATTTTTCTCCAGTTTTTTGGCTTCACTCATGTTACTTTCTTCATCTCTACTGGGTGGGCCAGAATTAGAATTGTTGCTTCTGAGCAGTGAACTTAATATAAATAATTTAAAAATTTTTATTCTCATTGTTCACAAACATTTAAATCTCCTTTTAATAAAGAAGATGAGATTTCAACTGATCAATTCAAGTTGTAGTTTGATGAACATAATTTTTTCTCATCATTGTTTTGAATAGTAACTAAATCTCCATTAAATAAAAAAAATAGGGATGCCTGGTGGCTCAGTGGGTTAAAGCCTCTGTCTTCAGCTCAGGTCATGATCCCAGGGTCCTGAGATGGAGCCCCACATCAGGCTCTCTGCTCAGCAGGGGGCCTGCTTCCTCCTCTCTCTCTGCCTGCCTCTCTGGCTACTTGTGATCTTTGTCTGTCAAATAAATAAATAAAATCCTAATAAATAAATAAATAAATAGAAAATATATGATGCTTTATATATGAAGTTGATGTGTGTTATACATTGTAAAAATTGTTTCCAGTTTTTAAAACCTTAATGGAATCTCTTCTTTGCAGATTTTCCATTTTTTATGTATTTTTTCTTTTCTGAATTCTGCTTTTATATAGTTTCAGTTTCTATCATGTTCTCCACTTGTACATGTTCCCAATGAGCTAGGCAATATTAAGAAACGTTTAAAAAATATATTCATATTCAAAGTATAGAAATTTATATGAAAATATAAGAGAAGCTAAAAATTATTTTAGTATATGTTCAAAGTGATATTTTTCTTTTAAAAATTTCAAAATTATTGATATTTAAAAGTATGAAAATTATAATACATATAAATTTTAAATTAAAATTATTTAAATAAACTTGAATTTAAAATATCTTCTTGAAAATGTAATTAAATCTCTAAATTTTTAGATACATTTAGAAGGATAAAACTTTCACATTTCTATTTTTTTAAGATTTTACTTATTTATTTGTCAGAGAGAGAAAGAACAAGCTGAGCAGGGAGCCTGATGCGGGACTCAATCCCAGGACCCAGGGTCATGACCTGAACTGAAGGCAGGGGCTTAACCAACTGAGCCATCCAGGCGTCCCTTCTATTTTTTTTTTTAAAGATTTTATTTGTTTATTTGACAGATACAAGTAGGCAGAGAGGCAGGCAGAGAGAGAGGAGGAAGCAGGCTCGCTGCTGAGCAGAGAGCCTGATGCAGGGCTTGATCCCAGGACTCTGGGATCATGACCTGAGCTGAAGACAGAGGCTTTAACCCACTGAACCACCCAGGCACCCCTTTGCAATTCTATTTTTAACACCATTAGTTGCCAGTGTGTCAGTGTCATATTCCATAAAACTATATAAATTTTAGAGTAATATAAGTAGTTTAATATTGTAAAATGTTGCCAGCCAGCACATGTAGCTATTGGAAATACTGTACTAATTTATGAAGAATTTTAGAAACAAACTGAAACATGAGAGAAAAAAATGGGTGCTTGGATTCTTAGAAAATAGTACTTTATTTTACAAGTATTTACCACATTCATACTATTTGAAAAAAAGAATTTAAAAATTAATTCAACTTTTCCTTACCTAAGTGGTTTTGCTACACAAATTTTCCATGCAATCTGAAGCACGTCACCTATGTCATAGCCCATAATACATCTTAACTTAGTATTTCACTGGTACCTGAATGGTATTACAGGAATGGATGTTTCAGGTTAGTGGTTAATTTATCCCAATGCCAAGTGAAGGATTCTGAGTATCATAGGCATCCTTATGAACTTTAATAAACTCTGTGTGTGTGTGTGTGTGTATTGTGTATGTCTGGTGACCCCTCTATATTCAGGGGTTCCTCTTGTTCTTATTGCCTAGATCTAATAGCAGTTCTATCTGATCTAAAGCAGTGGAAGTGAATGGAAACCTACTTCCTATTAACTATAAAATTGCCCCATACCAATAATGTCTTTACTAGGAAAAATGCAAATGAGAAACGCTGATGGTAGTTTAACACAGCAACTAAAAAATTAGCTTTAGGTTAAAAATAGTTTATTCCTTTTTAAGAAAGTATCATCATAGAATACTATTATCATTTTCAGGTTACCTTCGCTTGTCAGCAGGGTAATGGAAGGGATGGTTAAGTAAAGATCCTAGCAATGTAGTTCTGGTTGAGGCACAGCTTGTGAGAAGGGGAGAAGGAAAGGAGGAAGAGAAATACCATCAGTTAAGCATTTACTTTGTGCCAAGCACTGACCTGTACTTTACAAGTGTTTTATCATTAGACCTTTACCACAAAACTGTAACATGGAAATAAACTCTATTTCATAAAGGAAGCAACTGAGAACCAGAGAGTTTAGGAAACAACTCAAGTAACACAAGTACTAACTATCAGAGATGAGATTCAAACTTAGTCTAAACCTAATGCCCATTTTTGTGCTCATTTTCTTGTTTCTACTAAAAGCTGCAAATGTATCAAAACCAAATATATGCAAATGCTGAAAGTGGAAGATAGAAGTTGATGATGGATAGTTGAGTGAGGGTGAGAGGAGACATATTCATATGCTGGAGAAAAATATCTAGAGAGTGTATGTAGTAGATGTCTAGCACAGAGATATGAAGGAAGACATTGTGAGGTGTGGAGAGAGAGGAAGCTGGGGGATGTGATAGGAAATAAAAATATGTAGGGGGAGATATGGGCTGATTTTGGACTCTCGAAATTGGATGGACTAATCATACTTCTGTAAGTTTTGAGCCAATAACTTTGTTGAGAGGGCAAAAGTTTTTTGGTTTTTTTTTTTTTCAACTTTTGCAGTCAAAATGACTACTATTCTGTCTTTTCTTTGTGTCAGAAAACATCCTAAGTCCAGCCAAATGCGCAGTTTGAAATTTCTTTGTTGGTGGTCAGGTAAAACTAATGTCCAAGATTTGGTTCATGTGCCAAGATCTTATGAATATATAAACTGGAGTTAGAAGTGGTAGCTGCAAATAGACACGGTGGTTTTGGGAATGCAAACTCTTCATTACAATTGTGACTATCCAGTGCCCCATTTGGTCACCCCCCAGAAGTGGTTTAACAGAACTGCATAAACTATTGAAAAATTTTCCTGGACTTTAATTCTGATTATTTTATTCCTTAACTTTAAATCAAAATTCAGATATATTTCAAAGCTTGCCATTAATTGTACATTGATACCAGAGCAGGCAGCAAAACAGCAATAATTCACCATCTCCTAATAAGGTAATGCACCAACTTGAATCTTGAACTCTAATAGCATTTTGACAGTAGGTTTGTTTCTTTGCTAAACTCTCTCAGGGGGTAGAAAATATTCCCAAATGTTATAATAGAGCAGTTCTCAAAGCATGGTACCTAAGTCTGCAACATTAACATCACTTGAGAACTTGTCAGAAAAACAAATTTTCAGGTCTTACCCTAGACCTATTGAATCAGAAACAGTGGAGGCTGGGGCTCAGAAATCTGCATTTTCACAAGCCCTTGAGTTGACTTTCCTGTATTCTAAATTTGAAAAACACCAGTCCGCTTTCTGTGTGTGAAGGGAACATGAAGGGAGTGCTGAAAAAGGTGACATCATACACAAGAAGAATCACCCAAACTGGCTTTGCTAAATTTCTTCAGAATTATCCAAGGTTTTCTAAGAGAAGAGAAGTTTTCTAAAAATTATACATTTTGAGAACTTTTGATCACTCATTAGAGGTTAAAGAGGAGGGCAATGTACAGTCTCCACAGTATCCCATCTACAGAAAATCCCTTAATTAAAGAACATATATGTGTATTCAATATGGTTTTATTTAGTAGCATTTTGACTATTTGGCTTGACTAATCCAACATAAAAAAAATAATTGTCATAAACCAGAAAAGGACACTAGTATAATGTAAAACTATAGGCCAATAGTCTGATGAATATAGATGCTAAAATTCCTAATAAAATACTATCAAACCAAATTTGGCATTAAAAGGGTCATTCACTACAATCAAGTTGGATTTATTCCTGGAATGCAAGGATGTTTCAACATATGCAAATCAGTCAGTGTGGTACATCACAATAGAATCAAAGAAAAGAGACATATGATAATCTCAGTAGACTCAGAAAAAGCATTGAACAAAATTCAACATATATTCATGATAAAAACTTAACAAATTTGGCATAGAGGGAACATATCTCAATATAATAAATGTCACATATGACAAGCCCACAAATAATGTACTCACCAGCAAAAAGTTGAAAAGTTTTCCTCTAAGACCAGCAAAGTCTTAAGATAAGGTTGCTGATGATCACCACTCCTCTTCAGCATAATACAGAAAGTCCTAGCTAGAGCAATCAGGAAAGCAAAGAAATAAAAAGTATCAGAATTGGAAAGGAAGAAATAAAATTAACCTTATTTGCTTTTGACATGATTCTATACATAGAAAATCCTAAAGATTCAACCAAAAAAGTCAGATCTAATCAATGAATTCAATAAAGCTTCAAGATACAAAATTAACATACAAAAATCAGTAGCATCTCAATATACTAACAATGAACTTTTTGAAAAAGAAATAAACAGATCCCATTTATAATAGTATTGAAAACAGTGAAATACTTAGGAATAAATTTAACTAAAGAGATGAAAAGATCTCTACACTGAAAACTAAAAGACATGATTAAAGAAATAGAAGACAAATGAAAAAGTATCCCATGTTCATGGATTAGAAGAATTAATAGTGTTAAAATGTTGATACTACTGAAAGCCATTGTAGATTCAATGCAATCCTTATCAAGATTCCAATGTCATTTTTCATAGGAGAAAAAAAAGTAGAGGAAAAAAAATCCCTAAAATATGTATGGAACCACAAAAGACCCTGAATAGCAAAGAAAAACTGAGAAAGAAGAGCAAATCAGGGAATATCAAACTTCCTGATTTTGAGCAATATTATGAAGCAATAGTCATCAAAAGAATATAATGTTGGCATAAACACAGACAAATAGACCTATAGAACAGAACTGAAAATCCAGAAATAAAACCCAAGCATATATGGTCAACTAATATTTGACAAAGGAGCCAAGAATACTCAATGAGGAAAAGACAGTTTCTTCAATAAACGGTGCTGAGATAATTATTCACATGTAAAAGAAGGAAACTGGGCCACATCTTATATCATTCACAAAAATTAACGTGAAATGGATTAAAAACTTAAATGTAAAACCTGAAACCATGAAATTCCTAGAAGAAAATATAGGAACAAATCTCCTTGAGTCTTGATAATGATTTCTTGTATACGACACCTAAAGCACAAGCAACAAAATAAAAACAAGTAGGAATACATCAAATTGAAAAGCTTCTCTTGGGAAAAGAAACTGTCAACAAAGTGAGAAGACAATACAAAATGGGAAAAAAGGTATTTGCAAACCGTATATTTGATAAGAGGTTAATATCTAAACATATAAAGAACTCAATACAACTCAATAGCAAAATACCAAAAATAGGCAAAAGTCCTAAGGGCATTTTTCCAAAGAAGATATACCAAAGGTCAACAGGTATGTGAAAAGATGCTCAACATCACTAGTTATTATGGAAATGCAAATAAAAACCATAATGATATATCATCTCATGCCTGTTAGAATAGCCATCAACAAAAACAAAACAAAGGGGCACCTGGGTGGCTCAGTCATTAACCATCTGCCTTTGGCTCAAGTCATGATCCCAGGGTCGTGGGATGAGCTCTAAGTTGGGCTCTCTGCTCAGCAGGGGGAGCCTGGGTCTCCCTCTCCAACTTCCCCTGCTTGTGTTCCCTCTCTAGCTGTCTCTCTCTGTCAAATAAATAAAATCTTTAAAAAACAAAATGAAATTAACAAATGCTGTTATGGATGTGGAGAAAAAGGACCCCTGTGCTCTGTTGGTAGGATTGTAAATTGGTATAGTTGCTATGGAAAACAATATGGAGATTCCTCAAAAAATTAAAAATAGGACTAACTACCATATGATCCAGCAATTCCACTTCTGGAAATATATCCAAAGGTAAGAAAAATACTAACTTGAAGAGCTATCTGCACCTCCATGTTCATAGCAGCATTATTTACGATAGCTAAGAGATGGAAACAGTCTAAGTATTCATTGATGGATGGATAAATAACTCATGATATACACATATATACACAACACGGGTGGACCTTGAAGACATTATCCTAAGTGAAATAAGTCAGACTGGAAAAGACAAATGCGGTATGATCTCACTCATACGTAGAATCAGAAAAGGGGGGGGGGGACAACTCATAGAAAAAGAGAAATTGTACCAAATTGTGGTACAATTTGGGTGGAGGGATTGGAGGAAGGTAGTCAAAAGGTACAAATTTCCAGTTATAAGATACATAAGTACTAGGGTTATAATGTACAACGTGATGACTACAGCTAACACTGCTGAATGGCATATAAGAAGTTGTTAAAAGAGTAGACCCTAAGAGTTCCCATCACAAGGAGAAATTTTTTTTCTTAATTCTTTTCTTCTTTCTTTTTTTATTGTATCTATAAGAGAGAATGGATGTTAGCTGAACCTATTGCACTAATCATTTCATAATATATGTAAATTAAGCCATCATGCTGTATGCCTTAACCTTATACAGTGATGTATGTCAGTTATTTTTCAATAAAACTGGGCAAAAGTATCATTGTTGGTTTGTATGTCTCTCTCCCTTAGTAGATGGTGAGCTTCTTGCAGGCAGGGACTCTATCTTACCGACCTTTGAACTGCCTTTGTTGGTGACCTGGAACAGAGTTTGTGTTTAATGAATTCTAATAGAATTAAGGACAATAGTAGAAAAGGAGATTGGGAAGGAAACAGAAGAGGAACCAACTTGAATGAGATAAAGGAGTTAAAACAGGATTTTTAGACAAGCAAATTCAACAAAGATTTTACTATAGTGCATGTATTTGATTTTAAAACATTGTGTGGTCCGTGAAATAGAAGCATCCCTCAGATTACTCAACATATAATAAAACTACAGAATATAAATATGTGGTTAAGCAGATGCTGTCAGTGTTTGTAGGTGCCAATTTTTACAAATCCTTTTGTAACATTATTTATACAGTTTCCTATGTGTTTTTCCCCACAAAACAATCCATTTTTCTTAAATAATAATAATTGCTAGCAGCCCAACTCTAATAAACAACCCTACAATAATAAGTCAGTATGTGCCCATACAGAGGAAAGAGAAAGGATTACTTCAGAAAACAGATGTCAGCTTCAAGCTTCCAAGGATTTATTATAAACAGAAATGAGTAAAGAACATGAAAAATACTTTGGCAATGCTATTTGAATACAGAGCTAATGAAAGGCTATATTCACCATCAAATGTATGCTAACAGCCAAATTGCCAGAAAATCTACTGTTTCAGGAGTGGTCTATGCCAAAACACAGACTACAATTATACATAAAAAATGGTTAAACAAAATGTGAAACAGCAGGATTAACTTTCTACTGGGAAATCTGTTTCAGTATAATTGCATTCTGTTGTGACAAATAGGAAATATATGCAAATAATGAATTAGAAATCAATTTTGAATAAATAAATAATGTTACAGAAAAAAAGAAATTCTAAGAGTAAAATTTGTGAATTAGCCATTATTGTGAACCACTTCTTTCTTTTCGACATTCATTTCAATAAACATTTTAACAATGTATAGTAATAATATACATGTAAGACCATTATCTCCAACTTGAAAATGATCTTATTTTTTATTCTAGTCATTTTGCGATATGAACAAAGACTAGGAAGAAGTTTTACATTTTCATTAGTAAGATTCAATATTTTTAAGGACACAAGCCTGTCTAATAAATCTTCTAAATAAAATAAATGTTTTATCTTTTGCAATTTTGTGAATCTTATGATTTGATTTTTGTTTGCTATTATCATTACTGCTATTTTGAGCACCCACCAAGTGATAACATACCATTTAAGTGATATCACATAAAGTAACTTTATAACTTTTAATCAGATATATTTTAAGTCTCAAATAGGTTATACAGACAATATACTGTTTAGAAGACCCTATTATATTACACAGTAGTATAGGATGAGGAGATGCTACATTTATTTTAAGAGAGGAAAAAAAATCTGTATTTCATTTGTTACACTGCTAACTTCACTTTAGGTAATTGCATTCAGCTTTATTATTGCCCAGAGCAATAACTGATTGTTAGTTATTGAAGTCTGAAATGATTTTCTCATTTCCCAGGGGAATCTAGAGATTTACATGGTGCACAGCAGTAACTAATAGATATAATCTGGTCATAATGTAGCCATATAATGTGTTATTTACTTGTGGAGAACATAGATGTTCAACATTTTAACATTTCCTCAAAAAGGGTGGCATATTTCACTTAAGATATATAAACATTGACTGTGCATTTCTCTACCAAAAGCTGACCAAAAAAAATTGTTGGAATTTATTACATTATACATATGTATATGCCAGTAATTTTTTTTGTGATTTTCCAAGTTTATTTTTTAATTTATATGTTTCAAAAATTACATTATTTTTTTAAATTTTGTTCCAAAATTCTGGCTACATTATGACTTTCAACATATAATCAGAGTAAGAAATACTGAAAAATAAATTTAATGTATGGTTATTCTGCAAATATATTTAATTTTTTTAATTGACTATTTTTCTCAATTACACATTTTTTACCCTTATAATTTTACTAAACCCTCACTTAGAAAGTTAAATAAGTATAAGCTTTCTCTACTTCTTTATCATATAAATTCAAGACCAATAGCTAGAACATAGATCTTAGAATCCAAATTAGGAATGCCATACACATAAACCCAGGACATTCAGGAAACATGCAAATTTTTACCCAAATCTTCACTTTCATTGCTCAGAAGGCTGTCTTTCTTTAGATAATATGAGGGCATTGGTGTGCGCTCATTTTTTGCAAAATGTACATGTAATGCAAATTTATTGCATACAATCTTGAATAAATAAAAGTCTAATGGCAGCATGGTGTAATAGGGGCAAATGTTTTATTAAAGGAGGTTTTTCTTTCCTTTTCTTTTTTTTTTTTTCCTATCCAACTGATATAAATGTTTTATGAAGGTTTCAGAGTATTCCTCCTGGAAACATTATGGGGCCTGTACTTCTCACAAAGCAGGAGAGATTTTTGCATCTTACTCCCATTAACCTTAATGAGTGTTACCCACAAAACACCTTGTGCATCAGAAACAAAAACATCTTTTTCCAAAATAAAAAATAATAAAATAAAATAAAACTTGCCTGGGCATGCATAGAGATTTGTATTCCTCAGAACTGAATTTAATTTGTATGATGTACACTAACAACATACTAATTATTTTACTAATTCTGGAAATACTCTCTGAAAACTAGTGATCTTGAATGCTTCTTAGAAAAGATTTAATAGCAAAGAGCTTCAGTAAGGACTCATATTACTCAGACTATAAAATATAGTATAAAGTATCATAATAAATAATTTATACTAGAGTACAGCCATCACAATAAATGAACAAAGTACATTTTGCAAAGCTATGCCCTTTATTTAAAACAAAATGTTGCCCACTTGCTATTCAAAAAAGACAAATTTCTTGCTTTTCTGTGTGTCCTCCAGCATTAATGTCACTGAGAGATTTAAATTGGTGGGCACTCTTCTATTATAATTGGAAATTATTCAGTGGGATGTATAGAAAGAGAATATGAGATATGTAGTTGGCTCCATTACCAATTAACATTCTAATCTAGTCTTGGAAAAACAGCTCTAAACATCAACCAAGCAAAGTTTACTTTTAATTTTAATTTTGCTGCAATCTCATGCAGAGAATTTACAAATTGCAAAATGTAACTGACAGATATTTCACTTATTTATAGAACTCAATCCAGCTTTGCAAAACACTTGAATTTAGGTCTCATTTTGAAATGTGGATCCCTACCACAATCTGGGAAAGGCAAGACCTACTATACAGATTAGAGAAGGCTTATTGGAAGGAGAGATGTCTGAGCTGAGTCCTAAATTTTGGAGTTAGCTAAGCGGTGGGCAGGAGGGATAGGGATGGGGATGAACTGAGTAGAAGACGGTATTCCTGGCAGAAGGAACAGCAGGTGCAAAGGCCCAGAGCTGAGTTCACTATGCAACAGGAGAAATGAAGCACAGCTCGAGCATAAGGCTAACAAAGAAGGTCCCATCACAGGGGAATGAGCAAAAAACTTATATTGTATGATGTAATATTACATAGTAATTATGGGCAAATTAGCTATACACAGATTGGTACAGGTAGAATTCAATAACAAAATACAATAAAAAGGAAGCTATAGAATAATATATCATGTGGAACATTTATGTAAAATTTAAAAATAATAACACTGAGTTTTTTATGGTTATATACAAATGTAGTCCAAAAAAAAAAAAAAAAAAAGCCTACAAAGCCATAGACCAGGAGAATATGCACCAATATTAGAAAACTATTGCTCTGGGGAGAGGGGAAGAGGAATAGGATTTTGGATGTTTGAGAGGTCCCAATAATCAAATCTCTCCTTTACCTACCACAGGACTGAGTAACAAATAAACAATAAAAAGAAAAAGTGGCAAAGCGGAGAGCAATACATTGCCTCTATTTTTATCAGTTTTGAGGAGTGTAGTGCAGGAATGTTGCAAATAGGCTTGTTAATATTGACAGTATACAGGCAAAGTTGTCCACACTGTCACCAGCAGCTCTGGACTTACTCAGACCATTCTCATAG
Organism: Meles meles; assembly: GCF_922984935.1. Taxonomy (NCBI): domain Eukaryota; kingdom Metazoa; phylum Chordata; class Mammalia; order Carnivora; family Mustelidae; genus Meles; species Meles meles. The sequence continues at coordinate 43,677,996 of NC_060066.1, read as the reverse complement.
GGTCAGAGCTTCTCCCTATAAAACTGTGTTGCTGGACAGCAATGGCGTGATTCTACTGTCTGAAAAGAAGGAGCTAAATGCCTGGATCTGGTTCCTTCTCCAAGACTCACCAACCAGATAAATGGGCTCTCCTCAGAAGAGAGATGTTGGCAAGAGGGGCCCACACCACTGTGTTAATGACTTACCTCCACATAGAAGGAAGGAGAAGTGGACAGGAAGCTTTACTCCTCTGAAATGTTTTAAAATAACTTACAAAGAGTGCAAGTGTCCCTCCAACCAGCTATTGAGGTCTGTTTTACTTGTTGATAAATTCTAAACACCAAGAAGGATGGCTGGCTAACAGTAGGTTACTCAAAAGATAGCTGTTGGGGATGCCGCTGCCTTTGACTCAGCTCATGATCCCAAGGTCCAGGGATCGAGTCCCACATCGGGCTCCTTGCTCAGCGAGGAGGCTTATTCTCCCTCTGCTTGCCACTTCCCCTGCTTGTGATTACTTGCTCTCTCACTATCTCTCTCTCTCTTGCAAATAAATAAATAAAATCTTTAAAAAAATTTTTTTAAATACCTGTTGGATGAAAGAAGATCTTATTTCCTTATAAGAATAATTAGAAGAAAACACTACTAAATGTTAATATACTCATTTATTTTTATATGAAGGATAATGGGTATTATGATACTTCATTTTTCTAGAAGTTTGGAGTATTTCTATACAAAAAGTTTGAAGTTAGCCTTAATCTTAGCAGTAAAGGTAGGCTAGGAACTGATCTTAAAGACACTTGAATGTTTTGTATGTGGATAGGTCCTAAGAACAGCTGACAAAAATTTATTGAGGCACACTGCTTCTAAACTTAAGGAACTTTAAGTCCATGTCCTGGGTTAAAGATTATTTAAGACAGAAATGAGGAGAAAAAAGAAATCTGGTGAAGGAGGAATTTTGGCACAAACTATGCTGCCATTTTGGCCTCATTCCAGCTCTGTTGTTTGTTGTTTTGTTTTGTTTTGTTTTTTCCTTTGGTTTTTTTGTTTGTTTGTTTGTTTTTGGTATGTGTTTGGTATTTGGTTTTTTGGTGTTTGGTGAAAATCCCTCATCACAGAAACCATGAGTGAAGAAAGACATTGCCCCACAGAGCATCTGATTTCAGATAGGCATTGGGACAAAAATACTGTTAAAGTAGCCAGTCTATGTTATATGTAATTGAGTTTGCTGGAGAGTCTCTTCTAGTAGCCAATACTCCAGAAGCAGTAGGAGAAATAATCTGGCCATTGAAGAGTGTTCTTTTACCGCAGAGACAAGAAAGGCAGTTTTTTTTAATAGAAAACTGATTTGTACAAAATGTACAGTATTGACAGTTTATTTTACCCTTGCCTTCCAAGTAAGTTTCAGAGTGCTTGAATCAAGGCACACTGGCATTGTATTGAAACAGCTAGATTTCAGAGTCCTGACACTACACAGAGAGGCCCCCTTCACACACACACACACACCCAATTACAGCTACCCTCTTGCTCACTCCTTCTTTCCCCAATTTCTGTGCCTCAAAATGGACCTAGCATGAGTTTAACCAGAGTCATCTTCCTTCCCACAAGTTGGGGAACACAGAATCCCATAATATTAAGAACCTGATGGGACAGAGGCACTGATATGTACAAACAATGACTTTTTAAATTTTTTTCCAAGATTTTTTATTTATTTGATAGAGAGTGAGAGAGAGTGCAAGAGAGAACACAAGTGGAGCAGAAGGGCAGAGGGAGGAGAAGCAGGCTCCCAGCCTGAGCAGGGGACCAATGCAGGGCTGTATCCCAGGACCCCAGGGTCATGACCTGAGCCAAAGGCAGATGCTTAACCAACTGAGTCACTCAGGCACACCAAGATAAAAATTTTAAAACATAGCTAAAATGAGAGAACCCTTAGGTAATAAAAATAGAAGGTGAGTACTTTGGATGGTATAATGTGCATATGGGTCTAGAGTAGGAAAACTAGTAAGAGTCTTCATACGGGCAGACAAATCCAATCTTTCTGACAACCAATCCTCATAATCAACTACTCTTTTTCCTGCCTTATTTTAGAGCTTCTTTTTCTTTTTCCTGAACTCTTGGTCACCAAGATATTTAAAAGCTAAAAGAAAAACTTACTTTCTCAACAGGAACACACAGGAAAGTAAAATTGTCCTCCAAAGTCAAGATAACCTATTCCTTTAAATATTTCTCTCCAGGAGCTGGTATGGGCTCCAGACTCTGAATGCCTGTCACAAAATTCTGGCCCTAACACTCACAAGCTGTGAATTGACCTTGAGAAAATAATTAAACCTATCTATGATTGAGTTTCCTCATCTGTAAATAGGGCTAATTAAGATTTGGTAATTCACTGGGTTGGGATATTAAATAAGTTAGTGTATTTTGATAACTTAGCAGAGAATAATAATAATAACATAACGAGCAGTCAATAATTGTGGGGAGGTTGGGGAGGCTTTTTTGGTTTTGGGTGGATTAGTTAATATACAGTGTAACATCCATAATACTCATTTCAGGTGTAGAATTTACTGATTCAACACTTACATATATCCCACACCCAATTTCCCTCTGGTAACCATCAGTTTGTTCTCTATAGTAAAGAGTCTGTTTCATTGGTTGTCCTCTCTCCCCTGCTGTGTTCATTTGTTTTGTTTCTTAAATTCCACATATGAGTGAAACATATGTTATTTTTGTTTCTCTGACTTATTTTGCTTAGCATAATATTCTCTAACTCCATCTACGTTGTTAGAGATGGCATAATTTCATTCTTTTATATGGCTGAGTAATATTCCATTAAATATGTAAGTGTATATAAATATATGTCATATGTATGTGTACATACACACACACACACACACACACATACCACTCTTCTTTATCCATTCATCAAATGTCCATCCATTCATCAATCAATTGACATTTAGGCTCTTTCCATAATTTAACTAATTTTGTTGATAATAATTTAACTAATTTTGTTGATAATTCTCTTTGAATTAGTATTTTTGTATCCTTTGGGTAAATACCTAGTAGTGCAATTGCTGGATCATAGGCTAGTTCTATTTTTAACTTTTTGAGTTTTTTAAGGAAACTCCATACTGTTTTCTAGAGGCAATTAATAAATATTAACAATCAGGTTATAGACATTTTTAATTATTAGTAATAATTTGCCTGACTTTGTACATTTATAGCATTCTAAGTGATAAGTGTACAATGCCATAACATGTAAGAAACAGTGAAAACATTGAATAACTAACACATTGATTTCAGTGCATAGTTCTTGACCTCCTCTTAGTTATTTCAGTGAGGCAAGTAACTATTTCATTTTGGGTTGGTAAAGCTTCATCTGGTAGGTCCCTAGAGCCTTGAACCCTATTTTTATGTCATCAGTGGAATTTTATAATGCCAGATATTGAGTACTATTTTTAGAAAATTTGATTGATGCAGAAGGTAATATACTTGTTTCTGGTTTCAATTTTGTCTACACATTGCTCATGTTTCCTGAGAAAATCAGAGTTCTCTGAGAATAATCCATCATTTTATTGCATTTAGTGATCATATCAGTAATGACAAAGAAGCTACATCACACACTGGATGTGTTAGAACTAAGTATTAGTAATTTAATAAATGGCCTGTAGAAAGAACTCCAGGCAGCAGCTTAATCATGGGTGACCCTACCCTACTGACCTCTACCACCTGACCCTGCCATTTTGACCAGACCGTTTTTACTGGCGTGGGTATCTAACTCTAGGGCATTCAGAAGCTTCTGAGATAGCATGACATCAGAGTCCAAACTCTCAATGACACTGATACCCAAGCTACTCAGTCCTCCCCCCGGGGTGGGGATTGGATCCTGACACATGTGGGGAGGGAGCTTGTCAGCAGTAGAGGCAGAAGTGAAAACACCAAAGGACACCCAGGCAGGTAGAAACTGGATGCTGACCCAGGAGATGGAGCCAGGCAGGTGAGAAAGCCCTGAAGTCACTCCACAGTTGCATTGACTCTCAAAGGTTGCATTCGAGTTCCAGTTGTCACAAGACCCCACTGTTCAGTGTTTCTCATTCTTGCTTAGACCAGATATTTTTTCTGGCTTTCCTTGAGGATTGGCTAAGATTCTTGTTTTCCTTATTTTTATAGGATTCCCTACATGAAGTGACCTGAATGAATCTCTGTTCCTTGCAAACAAAAGAACCTATATGAGAGCCCAAATAACACCAAAGAATTATTAAATTTGCTGCCTAAAATACATACCACATTAATATAGTTAATTAGTGTACCAATTTCAATAATGAAAAAAATGCATTTACAGTATTTTAACATTGGGCAATCTTATGTTCTATAGTGAGGTTTCTTGTTTGCTTTCCATACCTAATCTATGGAGAGACCTTTGAGCATACTTCCGTCAACAGTGCATACATGAAGCACTTACATGGATATAACACTTCATTACCATTTCATACTAATTTCATATATTATTATTATTATTATTATTATTATAGCTTTATTTTAAACGCAATATTCTTATTTGAACATTGTTCATATTATAGAAGTTTAAGGATATAGAATTTCTTAAAAACCCATTGAGGAAACATCTATGAGGAAAGTGATTATTCTTCTCAGTTATTACAAAAATCAATATTTAATAAATTGCATTAGGCAGTCACAGTTTGAGTTTTTGTTCATTTACTTAAAATGATTCTCTAGGTATTATTCTATTTGAATAGATGATGTTTTTGTTTTCATATGAAATGTATGTAAACATTGTATTTTTAACCTAGTCCCCACCCTTCCAAAAAAAGCCTTGCTAAGTCTACACTGTCCACCCAAATGCTCCCATAAGCATTCTGTGATTTCTGTCTATTCAATTAACTTATGTGCCTGTTTGTCAGTGTCTGTCATTAGCTTATAAACTTCTAGAGGAGAAGAACTGTATCTCCTGTATCTTATTTTCCCATTATTAGGAATATAGTAGGCATCCAACAAATATTTGTTAAATTACAGAAGTAAAAAATAAACAAGCATATAAAGCTACCTGTTAAAGGACTATAAATGATACATTTACTTCTATGCTTATGGCAGAAACTAAATGCTTATGTTGAATATCTACTTAAGTCATTATTAGACTTAAGGCCATTATGCTCCAAATAGGATGAAAGCAGATGGGATATTTCACTGCTTTACTCCAGGAAGGGGAAGGAAAGTGATCAAAATTTGTCATCAGAAGTACAAATTAATAAGGCATTGAAACATCGTTTGAAACCCACCATGGTATGCACTTCCTGTGGTTATTATGCAATTTAATTATTGATGATAATTTTGATATTAGGGACCTTTGATACTAGAGCACTGAAAGCACAGAAAAACCTCTATGCATGCCCTTTCTTTTGTGCATTTAAATATGGAACAGTAGGCTTGCGCTACTTTATGCTGATGGAGGTGCAAGGGGAGACGGAGGTGGAAGCCTGCCACTGAATTGAATTATGTAGGGAACATAGCCGTGTTGTACTCTCTTGTCAATATCTCCTTCCAGCTGGTGCTGACATAATTAGGCACATCACGCACAGAAGAAGACATTTCAAATTCAGAGCACTGTTCCAAGTCCTGTGAGTAGCTATGGAAGGGGCCTGAAGTAATCAGTAACACATGGTAAGGTGTGCAGATCCAGTAGGTTATCCACCCACCTCGGGTCTATTATAAGATGTGAAAAAGCAGAAAAGCCAAGACTGCTAACTTCTTAAAGAGTGGCCTTGTTTAAAGAGTTTGACTTATTAGAGTGTATTTTATTTAAAAATGTGCATACTTAGACTTGAATCTTTCATCACCAGCATAAAGCAGATACATGTAAACTCTCTGAGACCAAGAACTTCAACCTTCTTTATTCTCCGCTATAGCCCCAGCCTCTAATGTGCTGTGTGTCAACTAGGAAGTCGCCAATAAGTATGTGTCTGACAGAATGAATATGTAAATGGAGAGCCCTGGTCTTACTCATCCTTATCAGTAAAGTGGGAAAATACAGTACATTATGGGACTGTTGTGTATTAGAAGTAAATTACATAAAGCAGCGAAGCATCTGGAGCAACAACCGATGTTCATTAAAGTGGGAGCCATATATAATTATGATATATAATTGAAATTTTAATGGAGTATATTATACAGTTTGCCTTTTACAAATATAACTCGGGCTTCTGTCCCTCGCCGTCTTGCCTCCCTCTCGCTGCCTCTTCTCTCCCCCAGTCCTTCTTTATTCCTTTCCAGCCCTCTATTTCCTACACATTTGTTTGGCAGAACAGTGTAGTTATCGTTTTTAAATTTGTCTTCAAAACTTATGACTTGAGGATCTCAGATGCCACTCTGAAAGACATATCAAAGTATTTTCCTAAACAAAGACAATTATCTCCCAAGAAAAATTTTGGTGCCAGCGAGATTAATTTTTCACCCGCTTCAGATATGTAATTTCCACTGTCATTCATAGAAAGTTCTGTCACAGTTGAAAAAAGACACCATATGGAACAAGGTCCGTAAATACGTTCCTACAGCATGTGAGGATATAAATTTAGTTTGTGATCCCAAAGATTACAATAATCTAAATGGTGGTTTTCAAACTGCAAGGTGGATTCTAGGAGGTTCTGGAGAAAGAGAGGTTGAATGCTTGAGCCTCTGGGCCCTTAAATACTAACACATGAATTTCCTTAATGAATAAGTATTTGTTTGGGAAGAAAATCCATGCTTGAAGAAAAAAATGTTTGAAAATCACTGGACTAAATAAGCTGGAGGAATAATCAGAAAAATTCACCCCATAAAAATTCTATGGCATAAAACATTAGCAGAATATAAAGCAGTGTCTAATGAGAATACACTTTCTTCTATTTATAGTATTCTTCAAGATAATTTAATCCAAGGCATCATCTGGGCTCTAGAGTGGGCAAGTGTATGTGTTTTTGCAACATGTCATCCATGTATATCACCCATTCATAATGTGAAACCGAGCAACAGAGTCAAAGCTTGTGACTTGTGACATGGCATAAAATGGTATTCCTCTTTTGTCTAACAGCTGCCAATGCTGGTCTACAACACTCTCAAATTGCCTCTAGTGAAAAAATGTCTCACACTAATGAAAATGGTATAAGATGAATTGTAGAGCTTTTTCTTTTACGCTTTTAGAAAGATAACAATAATTATGATTTCCACCTTCCAATAACGGTTCGTGCTCTTTCAAACAAAATGAGTTCTGAATTAATCTACCCTACATGTTAAAAGAGCTTGCAAGGACTGCCCAACAAATTTTCTACATTTGGATCCTCTGAGAAGTAGTGGGACAGGGTAGGATTTGATATGCAAGAGATTTCCTGGGGGCAACTTGTGGGCAAGATAAAGGGGAGGCAGCAGGAGTAGGGAAAGAGATCCTGCCGCCCACAAGGCTAATCTGATTCCTGGGAAAGGAGAGGGGGAAAGGAGGAGGCTTGCCTACAAAGAGTCTCAGACTGCAACACTGTCTAAGAAAGCTTGGGCCAGGCCAGTGCAGTCCCCAAGACAAAGTTGCCCTCCAGTGGGCTCTTGTCTCCAGTGAACACCCGCACTTATGCCAACAGACAGCAACCTGGAGGAAGCGTGGCCTTGGACAAGCACTGTTTCTTGATCACAGGGACAGTGGTGGGGTCTGTCACTCAGCTCTGCTCTTTCAGCAGGAGATTTGAGCAGTGCATTTCCATGGTCTTCACATGTTACAAATAGAGAAACGCTTTGTTTTTGAGGAACTTGTAAGAACTCTAACCCAGCAGACAATAAATTCAACCAGGCATTTTAACTGATCTAAAAAACAAATCACCATCATCTTTGCTTTCCCAGCATAATCCCTCTCTACAAGTAACCAGTCCTAAAATAGGGAGTCTTTTTTTTAAAGAGTTTATTTATTTATTTGACAGAGAGAGAGATCACAAGTAGGCAGAGAGGCAGGCAAAGAGAGGGGGAAGCAGGCTCCCTGCTGAGCAGAGAGCCTGATATGAGGCTCATCCCAGGACCCTGGGATCATGACCTGCGCTGAAGGCAGAGGCTTAACCACTGAACTACCCAGGCACCCCCTAAAACAAGGAGTCTTCTAGTGAAGGACTTCTGGCTATATGGAGAATTATGTAGTTTACAGTATCTAGAATTTGTTACTTTGAGTATGCATTTATCCATTTCATAAGCCTGAAGGAATGAAACAAGTGCCTAGTGAATGCCAGGCAAAATAGATGTCATCTCTTTCCAACCTTTAAAATACTATTATGCACAGAACATGAGCTTAATCTAGCAAGTTGTTTTCAGAATCCCAAGCCTTGGAGACATAGCACCTAAAATATAGAAGGGGCTTAATGGTATTTGGTGACTGAATGAGTGAACTGACCCCATTTTATACAATGAAATTCCATCACCTTAAGAAGGGATAGTGCACTAAAACATTTTTAGAGGGCTCTCCTCCTCTCCAATACAATAAACTTAAACATCTCTACCCTGGAATGTTTATCCAAAATAATGTACGTTAAGTAAGTAAAAAGGTAAGAACTAAAAAAGTCATTAATAGTGATTAATGTTACATTTCCAAAAAATTTCTGCTTTGGAAAGATGTATTTGGTTGCATTTTTAAGAATTTTTATATTTGATTTTAAGACTGTGTTTTCTATCACTTAATCTTTGAAGATAATACAAAACCCAGAATACAAACCACACACTTAATGATGAAGTTTCCTTGAAACCAAAAATGAAATTTTTTTAAAGCAGGGCATGTTAGCCTGACTTAAAAACATCTGATTTTTCTGTTTCCAGCTAACTATATGTCTTTATAAACTTTGTTTCCAATATAATCACATTCTATTAAGTTTAACAAGAAAAATTAATAAAACAAAACCATAACTTTAGAAACAGATGGTACTATGCTCTTTTTTCCAGTCATGACATACAGTACAAAGACATTTTGTAATGGTAACCCAAGCAGGAAACTACAGTGATATTGTGGTTTAAAAAAAGATCTTGTTTCTTTCAGTTCTATAGACATTTAAGAGACAGAGAGTGTCTGTTATCACAATGAACAAAAAGCCAGAAATACTAAAATCGACCTCTACATTTACACACAATTTCCTGGAATCTTATAAATCACTTTGTAGTACCTTTTTTTCATATCTCTCCTGAAAGACCACTGAGGAATTAACCATGGGGTTTTAAAAGTTGAAGGCATGTTTCAGCTCTGCAGGATTTGTGCAAGCCATCAGATGCTACCCAGGCTTGAGAGATAGACATTTATTATGTATTTGTCGTCTGGCCTATTTTAGGTCTTGCTGTATAGCTCTATACTTCTAAATAATAGAAAATCATTACAGGTAATGATTACAGGAGGTCTTGATTTAATTGACCAATTTGGGAATTAAGTCTAAAGTGTTTTTAATTGTTATTTTGTAAGCTTTTAGAGTTTCCAGTTACTCCTGTCAATTCCTAAGAAATAACAAAACGCACTTTGTAGTTAAAGTGAGAATATTTCCCTGTTGAAAATTGCCTGTTTTTATTATTGTAAGAATTGGTCCACTGAACTTAGCTCAGCCTCCAAGGTCTCAGCGAGAATGCTATGATTAATGAGGTAGCCATTAATGTCAGTAGATTGAACAACCAAAATCTGATTATATTAAAGTGCTTCCCAAACATTAGGGTCACATTAACAGTTTATTGAAACAAGCTGATAAAATTTAAAATGGTCATCTAATTCCCTTGGGTTCCTAATTGTTGCATGATAAATCACTCTGTAGAGAAATCTATTACAATGTTCCAAATGAGGAAATGTAATTTACTGTACCATTACTAGGGTGTTTGAAGCACTTCAGTTCTCTAACGGGAGGATTTTGCTAGAATGAGAAAAAAAAGTGTTCAGATTTTTTTAAAGAGTCTGGCCTTGAATAAAACCTCTTAATGATAAACCTTCCAACTATGAACTGGGTAAGAAAAATGATGCATTTTATGAGCCTGCATTATGTAAAAACAAATTACATTAAAGTTCTTTATGCGTCGATTACTGAAAGTTCAGCGTGAATGAGCCTTTACTGATGCTTATCTACTCTTTAGGAGGAAGTCAGTGCAGAAATCAACTGTACTCTCTAAACTAGTTGAAATATTTCCTTGCTCTGGAGGTCCGGTCAAGCTCCCTCCAGAGACAAATGTCTCTGCTTTTAAAGATAATTTTGGGGATCCAAGAGAAAAAGTGAAATCTTTGCCTATTCAGGCTTCTGATCATATATCAATCCCTGAAATCCCAGTATTTCCAGGAATGGTCCCACAGTTTCATATACTGTTAAGCAGTTGAGATCACATCATCATTTATTCCTGGAAAAACCACTGACCAAGAGAGGGGAGGAGGATTGAACATTTCTGGGAAAGGCCTGAAAAGGTGGTGACCCCCATTGTTTTTATATAACTGATGCCATAGTTAAAGGAAAGGCATATAAGCATGTGCAAATAATGGGAACTTGTTAACCTATGCAGTGTTTATGCCGAGAGAATATTCTAGACTTTGACACTCTGCTAGAATTATTACTCAAATTCAACGAAAAAATGTTTCTGAGCAGTTTTCTTTGACACCATCATCTCCCAACTCAGAATGGCTTTTAGTCCTTCCTTTCCACGTTCTATGTTGACTGCATAAACTTTTAAGAGAACACTCACCAAATAATAATTCATGTATTTTTATATGACCTACTAGCTCTTCAAGAACAGTGATTATATTTTGAAACAACTGTTTAATCCTGGATACTATCATGAAGTTGACGCACAGTGAATGTTCAAGAAGTGCTTATTGAGTGAATAATGAATGAGTTGATGGATGTTCGGATGGATGGGTGGATAGAAGATGGACAGATAGATAGACCAATCTCCAAGTACTTTATTTCCCGGATACTCCATGGCTAGTTTATATGTGTAAGTTGTGATCAGGGTGTCTTTGAAAATTCCTTCTATCCCATATTTTTCATTTTACCAGAAATGATTGTTCTGGTATCTTTTCTCTTTCATTTGCTAACATGTCCTACCAGGAAAAACTTGGTGGGATGAATAACATCGGGGTTAGGACACGTTTTAGACACTCAGAAGACAGAGCAGTTCAAGAGTGAGCTCTTTGTCTAGGTGACTGGGTAGAGGGCATTGAGATCGCCATCAGGTTTTGGAGTGATAGTCACACTCCAAAAGATCAGCCTGTGATGAGACCCTGAGAAAGCAGGGTTATTGGGAAGACTGGTTTGGTCACCTGGAAAATTATGGCAACCGATTCTTTGATCACCACTTGTATTTTAAATGTCCTCTGGAAAGTTCAGATATAGTTATTACATTTTTAAACTAAATTCATTGTTGGAATACTCTTAAAAGAATTTTGCAAGAGTTGGGGCTCCTGGGTGGCTCAGTGGGTTTAAGCTTCTGCCTTCAGCTCAGGTCATGATCCCAGGGTCCTGAGATTGAGTCCCGCATTGGGCTCTCTGCTCAGCAGGGAACCTGGCTCCTCCTTTCTCTCTGCCTGCCTCTCTGCCTACTTGTGATCTCTGTCTGTCAAATAAATAAATAAAATCTTTGGGGGAAAAAAAAGAATTTTGCAAGAGTGTCTAAGATGCCTCTTGGTAATCCTCCCACAGACTTCAGTGTCTTGACTTGAGGAAGGGATAGCAGGGAAAGATATTTATCGAGCAGGACCCAACCCTTGCACATGCAGAGAAAACAAAGAATCCTCTTAGGTAAGGGTTAAGTCACATGTATACATTACATCAAATATTCAGACCCTTTTATTTCCTATTAAAATTCTTATAAGAATAAGAAATGTATCTGCTTTGAGTTTCAAAAGTTAAGCGTTTCTGTTGTTCAAGGCTTACAATTTTGATAATGCAGCTAGCAGGAGTGTGTACAGAATTTCAAAAAGCTGTATCATTTTTTTCTTTACTTCAGAGAAAAATATCCTTTGAAATGGTATGGGTATTTTAAAAATCATATTTTTATTCAGATGCTAACACTTGCCACTTATATTTCAGATCCTAAACTGATACAGCACTAACTTATTTCAGTTACATTGTGGATAAATACAGAGCATTGTTACCTGTATGGCTTCCTCCACCATTTCTCACAAGTGTTTACTCAAGTTTCTTCTTATCTACGAGCCTTTCTTTAAACCAAAATACCAAAAAGCACTGCTCCTTCACCCTGTCCCCTTATCCTTTTTTTAAAAATTTGCTCTCAGAATACCAGGCATATTAACATTTTTTTCATGTTATTGTCTTTCTTCCACTTAAATATAAGTACCATGAAAACAGAAAGTTTATTTTTTATTCATAGGTAAAATCCCAGTGCCTATAACAGTGTCTGACACACCATAGGTGCTCAATAAATATTTGTGGAATAAAAAATAGAGGGAACAGGTTGTCTTAGTAACAAAGGTATCCTCTGTTTTTAGAAGAGCAAGTAATTTACTAAGGCTGGAATACAGAGTGCACAGGGGAGTGTAGTGATCAGTTTTGCATTTTAGAAAGCTCAGTTTGGCATCATGCATGGGATAGTTCATCTTTGCATCAGTTGTGATGAGCAACATTTTTTGACAAATTTGAATTATATCACTTCTAATAGGATTTCAGTAAGTACAGAATTGAAATGGACATTAACAGCATCAGGAAGAAAAATAGCAAACAAGGGTCTTGGGTCATCTACAAATTGCATTTCTTTTTCTTAAGAAATTAGACATCACCTTGGCTGGGTGGCATTTCAAACTCCCTTGGTTCGTGAATGCCATTTTCTCCTCTTTTTCATTTTCAAAGATCTCAAAACTTTGAGGAAAAGGTTTATATTTACCATAGAAGTTACAGAGACGTTAATATTATGCATGCTTAAAGAGGCAAAAAAGAAAAAGGATTCAATTGCTTCCTGGATCTGTGGTTCTCATCTTACTTGTAACCCAAAACCATACGTCATGATTCTGAAAGCAAGTAGGAAAGCAGTCGGTCAAATTCAGAATAGTGCTACCTTTCTGATCCCAACAATCATTCAGTGAAAGTCTTCTTTCAAATCTTAAATAATTTGCTTAGATAGATTAAAAATAGATACTAAAGAAAAATCATTGTGGATTAAGGTCATATTTCCTTTGATATTAAGCACTTTTTTCCCAGAGGTTTAGTCATAATTTGGGTTTCCTCTCTTGTAAACTACATATTCACATCCTTTGTCTATATTTTTTTCTATTGGTTGTTTGTATTTTTCTTATTAATTTATAGAAGTTTTTTTGTATATTCTGGTTATGATCCTTGGAAGATTATATCCGTTGCAAATATCTTCTCACTTCATTTTTAGTTTTCTAATGTTTTTGATGTATAAAAGTTTTTTCTCCAACGCAGTAGAATTAATCAGGTGTTTCTTATACTTTGTTTTTGTGTTTAAGTCTTATTTCAGAAACCCTTCCCCACTCTAAGGTCACAATTCCTGACCAAACTACCTAAAATTGAAACCCTATCCTCTCCTGAAGACACCTCTACTTCTACTAGCTTTACTTTTCTCCAAAGCACTTATAATTTTCTAATATATTATGTAATTTACTTGTCCATGTTTTTATTGTCTCTCTTATCACATTGAATGTGTGCTTCATGAGAGAGGGATTTTGGTATGCTGTTTTTTAATGACGTGTCCCTGAAACCCAGAAGAGTGCTTGTTACAAGTAGATGTTTAACAAATATTGGTAATTAATAAATTAGTATTTCTTATTTTAAAACTTTACCTTTTACATTTTGAACATTAAATTTCTTAGAATTATTTCTGCGTGTGTATGGCACAGAGTCCCACTTTTATATGTTTCCAAATGGATAACAGATTTTTCCAGCACCATTGATACAATTGCCCAACAATTCAAGCATATGTGCAGCTTCCCTAACTACACCTGTTTTCATATATTACTATATATATACTAGAAGGTAAACCCCATTTAAAAAGAGACTCTCTTTTTGATCTGTTCTATCCTTGGTATGTAGAGCAGTGCTTATCAAAATGGAATATTATAGAGAAATGAGAACAAATGATCTATAACCACATGCAGCCACATTAATGTATTTCACAAATACAATATTGAACCCCAAAAAGTGAAATACTACAGAGTCCTTACCATATGAATCCATTTATATAAAGTACCATACAACCAAAACCAACATGTAATTTTAGACATCAGAACAGTGGTCACCTCTGGGAAAGAGTTATGACCAAAAGGGTCCATGAGGGAGGTTTCTGGGTGACTGATAACATTCTGATCTTTACCTGGTTGCTGCTTAATTCAATAAAATATTTCAAAGATTTAATAAATATTTGTTTTGGGCTTCTTATTTCATTCCATTGCTTTGTTCCTATATGTCTATACCAATGCCAGATAACATCCTTTTAATAGAATTGTTTTCCCATTTTATTTTATTTCATTTCCGTGTCCCAAATTTCATTGTTTACGCACCACACCCAGTGCTCCATGCAATACGTGCCTCCATAATACCCACCACCAGGCTCACCCAACACCCCGCCAAACCCTCATGAGTCCACCGTGTCTCATGGTTTGTCTCCCCCTCCAAATATCCCCCATCTCACTTCTCCTCTCCTTCTCCCAATGTCCTCCGTGTTATTCCTTATGCTCCACAAGTAATTGAAACCATATGATAATTGACTCTATCTGCTTGACTTATCAGCATAATCTCTGCCAGTCCCGTCCATGTTGATATAAATGTTGGGTATTCATCCTTTCTGATGGAGGCATATACTCCATTGTATATATAGACCTTATCTCCTTTATCCTTTCATCCGTTGAAGGGCATCTTGGTTCTTTCCACGATTTGGCGACTGTGACCATTGCTGCTATGAACATCGGGATACAGATGGCCCTTCTTCTTTTCATTACACCAGATGACATTAATTATTAAACTTTAAAATGAGTCTCACACCAAAAAAAAAAAAAAGAGTTTTCCATCTTGTTATTATTTATCAAATTTGTATTACCTGAATAATTGGACATTTATCTTGCCTTTTCTATTCAAACTATACTTGGGTAATTAAAGAATAGATGAAAACGTGGTTCTTTTTATAGGGGCATTCTCACTAATAAAGTGGAAGAATTCTTATTAGAGCATTAGAGTATCACTATTTTGCAATCTCCTCTGTATTAATAGATCTAATTATTAATGACCAATGACTGCTAACATTTATGCACTTGCAAATGGAAGAATATCACGTGGGAAGTAGTGCTGCCCCAAAGAAGAAATCTTATTGAATTTCCATATGCTACTAGCAATTCATACGATATACAGAAGACAGAAGAAGATATTAAACTACAACATGGGATGCAATCAGGAAAACCCAGAACGTGAGCAGCTATGGGACAAAGCTGGTTTCTTCAACAAGTAAATTGCAAGAAAGAAACAGTGGGGGTGGGAGTGAATATATAGACTTTCCACCACTTGGAATGCATGAGCCTTGTTTGAATCCTGAGTCAATAAAACGAACTTTACAACAATTTCTACGTTTATAAAACACTTAGAAATTTGAACAGTATTTAACAATATTAAGGTATTTAGACATGACGATACAATGGTGGTTGGTTATGTTTTTAAAAAAGAGTATTTTTTAGACATGCTAAATATTGTTGAATGAAATGGAAAAAATGTATAACTGATCTCAGTCATAATTTTATAATAGTCTTATAAAGTTATATACATGCACACAAACCTGTCTGGATTTTACCAGAATTATGTTAAATTTAAAGATTAATTTGGGAAAAATTGATATCTTTACAATATTTACTCTTCCTATCCTATTTTGTAGATCAGACCTCCCTCTACTTAATTTCCTTTACTCAAACATTTTTTTCTAATGCATCCTTTCAGATTAATTTTAGCATAATTTTGCCAACTTCTTCAGTAGGAGGATTTGAGGTTTGACTGATATTTCATTCTAGCTATATATGAACTTGGGGGGAATTGATAAAATTATAAACATTGTCTTTCATTCAAAACATGAAACATGTATCTGGCCATTTAACTATTTTCCATAGAAGTCCCAAATATCTTTTATTTGCATTATTCCTAGGCAATGCATATTTATTACTGTTGCTATGAAAAATGGCAGTTTAGTGTTGTTGTTTAGAGTACGAGCTTTGAGGTTGCCTGGCCCCATAAATTACTAGCTGTGTACCTTGTGGCAAATGGCTTAACTTCTCTATTCTTCAGTTTCCTTACCTATAGAATGGAAATGGGAATAATAATTATTATTTCTGTCTCATAAGTTTTTGCTTTTCCTTATTACTGTAGCTGACACATAGACAGAAATCAATATTAGTTACTAAATATTAGATTATGTATTATGTTGAGTATTGTCCTCTCATTTGTATTTTTCAGTGTATTTATCAAGAATAAGTGTATTGAGTTTTACAAAACGTCTTACTGAAATTATCACTCATGCTATCGATGCTATGTGTGTATGAGTAGATGACACTGTAGTTGACTGTTTTTGAATGTCTGAAAGAGTGCACTGAAGTGCTTCCTTTTTCTGTGGCTCCTGTTAAATTTAGGTGTTCTTCTTCTTCAGTAAATTTTGATATTCTATTTTTCTGACAATGAAAGGAGAGAGGTCAGAGGAAAAGAGGAGGTTAAGTCTATTGGCAATAGGGTTGCCAGATAAAAAGACAGGACACTGAATTAAATTTTAATTTCAGATAAATGATGCCTAATTTTTAATGTAAGTGTGTCCCAAATATTACAAGGATATTCTTATAGTAAGAAAATTATTTTTTATCTGAAGATTAAATTTATTTCTGAGTCCTATATTTGTATTTGCTAATACCAGTTAGGAAGCTATTGCAGTTGATGACAGTAGGGATGGAGAGAAATGAAAGGCTTTGAGAAACAGTGATTCCAATGTTGACCTTTTGGACCATCAAGTCATTAACTTCTAAAGACAGACCACACTTACACCCAACTCTTCTTTAAAAAGAAAAGAGTTAGAGTCTTCTATTGGTTTTAGTCTCAGTACTAAAATGTTACATCTCCAAGGCAGAAGCAGTTATTTCATGGTTGTGTCTCTTGGATATTAGGTTGCTATAGAGGTTTGCCTTGAGAGTAACATTATAGAAACCAAAGTGCCCCTCAGTAGTTAGAAGAAACACTGCCAACAGCAGCATCAAAAACCACAAGAGCCTCTTTTAGGCTGTGTTTCATACATCTATGTACAGTTCTCACATTTTAAATTTTACATAATGCGTCTGTCTTATTAAAAATGGAAACAAAGAGAAAGTACTTCCATCCATTAATCTCCTCCAGGTGCTTTAGCCTCTTCTCTTTGTTTCCCAGCTGGTTTTGTATTTCTTATTTGGTTTTGGTTTTGTTTTTGTTTTTTTGCTTTCCAGTTCTTGCCTTTTTATCTGCTCTTTGAAACAAAATCAACAGTAAAAAGAAAAATCCATCAAACCAATGAAAGTATGGCTATGGTTGCTGATTTAAGTAGCACTTCATCTAAATTGGAGCCACTCTCTTAAATTAAGATTGTTGAGATTGTTGGTTTATTGGAAGTGTGTGTCTGTGTGTGTGTGTGTGTGTGTGTGTGTGTATTCTCCAACTGATGGCAGGTCACAAGTTTAAATTCCAGCCAACCATATAAAGCTATACCTCGACCTTGTCTGGCCAATGAGCCATCACTTGGACTAAAATAATTTCCCATTCTATCCATTTATCCAAGTCAAGCAGGAGCTAGCAACTCAGAGGACGAGAATCACATCTATTTAAAGCAAGAGCTAAGCCTTGGTTTATAAAAACTTTCCTTGGCATTCTGAAAAATCATTCTAACACTGTCAGATAGAAGTTTGAATTCCAGCTCTTTCGTTTACTTCTTTTGTGACCACAAGTAGTTTGTGTGACATTCCTGAACTTCCAGTTTCCTTTTATATAATGGGAAAAATAATACTGAGCTTACAGGTGTATTGTTGTTAAGTTTGTGTAAGGCAATGCCAACCCATACAATTATGTTAAATGAAAAGTGAGCATGTAGAATAGTACAATTACTTTGGGAAATACTGTGGACGTTTATTTAAATTTAAATATACACATACCATATTATTTGGCCATTCCATTTCTAAGTATTGAGACCAAAGAAATAAAAGTGTATGTCCATACTAATACTCGTACATCAGTGTTCATAGGAGCTTTACTTGTAAAAGATAAAACATGGAACCTGAATGTCCAATGGACTTGAATGTCCATAAGTAGGCAAATTGATGAAGAATTTGTGGTATATTCATACAATGTATTATTACTGAGTGATAAAATAGAATTAACTAGTGATACATGCAATAATATGGTGAATCTCAAGACAATTGTGCTGGGTAAAAGAACTTAGAATCATATTGTATGATTCCATTTATTTAAAATGTTAGGAAATGTAAATTAATGCATAAGCACATCAGTGCTTCTCTGGGATGGAGTGGAGGGAGGAAGTATTACAAAGGGGGCACAAGTAAACTTTTAGGCTTATGGAATTGTGTATTACCTCAATTACGTCAGTATTCCAGAGGTGTAACTGTGTCAAAGTCATCAAAATACACACTTCAGATATGTGAAAATTAGTATGCCTCTATAAAGTTGAAAGAAACAAAATGCAAAGTGCTAGTTTACAAAGTGCTGAGTTTACTAATAAACTCAGATTTAATATCCAAAAGGAAATGCTCTTTGATTTTTCCTTGAATAATCAGGAGAGTGATTTCTATATACATTGTCCCTAGGAATTTCCTTGATTCTCAGCTATTTCTCTACAAAAATAAATTCACATTTATCAATTTCTTAGAGAGCTTTCAAAATATTTCTAATTCGTTATCATCATAATTCTTTATAAGAATTAAAACTCATGCATACATATAGAGATACTTAAGTTTAGTATACCAATATTACCATACCTGTTACCCGAATTTCTTCATGTTTCCTTTTCCTATCATGAAAGAATTGTATTATGCATCTTGAAAGTTGAGTATGGTCAGTTCTTCCCCTGCTTCTCAGATATCCAGAAATCTCTACCATAAATCACTGTTACTCTCATCTCTAATTCACCTCTTTTAGCTTACCCAACACCCTTGACCTCTCTTTACATATAATTTCGTCTGTCAAATGATTCGTAACCTCTCTTTGCTCCTTCACTTCTAACAACACCATGAAGACCACGATTCCTTCTCCTTGCCCCATAAATCCTGAGCAACCTGGCTTTGCATCCCCTTTTGCCTTTTTCAGCAGCACAGATCACACAGAAACATGACAGAAAATGTGTGATGGGCCATTGGTTATGAATAACATAGCTTCTTTCTCTTTAAATAAAGTTCTTATGAGATGCAAAGAGTAAGTTCTTAGGATAGAGGGAAGACTTAAAGGAAGAAAAAATGAAGAAAGGAAAATAGAAGACAAGAAAAGGAGAATGCAAATAAATCCTATCAACTCCATGTAGGTACATTCGTTGCTTTATGAAACCATTATCCTTCAATAGAGCTATGGTCCTGTTTCCATTTTCTGCATTCCAAAACTCATTCAATCCACACAGAGCAGTAAAAGCAATCTTCCACAAATATGTCCTATCACATACCTCTTCCAAAGGCTTCCCATTGCTTCCCATTCCTGATGACAACTAGGAATCTTCATGCTCCCATGTGCTCTTGTCCCTGCTTACTTCTCCAGCCTTACTTTGCACCAACTGTCCCCACCTCTTTCACTTTGGGCTGAGAAATCTCACCTTCTTTAGAATTTATCATGGTTTCCCCTCTGCCTCATAGCCTTCACTGGTGCTATCCCTCACCCCCACCACCCACCCCCACCACCCACTCCATCTCTTCATTTTACCAACTCCTGATCATTCTTCAGGCAGGTCTTAGTATGACCACTGAGTAAACACCAGTCTAAATTACACATTCTAATACACACCCTTGTGAACATTGTAAATTGTACTTTTTCTTTCTGCATGGGCCAGATTTTTTTGTATTATATTTATTTGTATGATTAGTTGTTCAGTGTCTCTCTTTCAC
Source organism: Meles meles (assembly GCF_922984935.1). Taxonomy (NCBI): domain Eukaryota; kingdom Metazoa; phylum Chordata; class Mammalia; order Carnivora; family Mustelidae; genus Meles; species Meles meles. The sequence continues at coordinate 43,657,931 of NC_060066.1, read as the reverse complement.
CAAATCCATTAGGTCAAGGACTGGTAAATAATTTTGTTCATTTGAAGTTTCATTTTGTTTTGTTTTACTCTCCCTTATATCCATAGCCCTACCTATAGTGGTGACTGGCAGTAGTAGATACTCAATAGGTATTTAATGAAAAATGAATGAATGGATAGATGGAAAATGATTCTATAAAATAGAGTCATATCCTCTCATTACACATGAGAAAACTGAGGGTCAGAGAGTATATTGTCAAGTTAGTACACACTCCATTATTCATAGAAGAGATAACAAAGAAGATAACAAAGAAAAATAGCCAGGGACAACTAAGGGAATAAGAATCCATGTCATAAATATAAGCTTCAGTTTGGCTGCAGTGAAAATGAATTTAGTTACATTTTCCACTTTAAGTCAAAGTGCCTGATTGGACCCAATACTGCTCTCTCAAAATGAATAATCTCAGAATTTAAGTTAAATAATTCCCTATAGCTATGCTCTTGTACCTTGGGCCCCATCTGCCAAACCTGCCTGTCATTTCAGCTGCAGCTGTGGTGATGGTTCTGCACACACTGCCAGTGTACACTCTGCTCAAGACTTTTTCCAAAGCCCAGGATCCCACCCAGTCTGGAAGGGAAGGGGTGTTAATATCTCTGGAGCAACCATCCACCAATGTGGGATGGAGTGCGTAGATAAATGCTTCCATCTTCCTGTCTTTCAATGGGGACAATTTGGAAGTGCTTTCTACCCTGGCTTTAGAAAGTTCCCAGAGGTTGTGATCCACTATCCACAGTGGTGACAACCTAAAAACCAATGAATCCATTATTGAATTTCCCTCCTTCCTTGTCTCATTCCTCCTACTCACTCACTGTTGCTTCTTAAATTCACTTCTCAAATAAACTACCTGCACCCAAATCCTGTCTTAGACTCTGCTTTGGGGAAAACCTAAATTAAGACATCGCTATTTAATTTAAATATTTACTATGGGCGATGCTGGGAGTTATAAATTAAATAGCATGTCCTTGTGCTTTAAAAATGCACTGTTTCATGGGGTACAGAAAAATGTAAACATAGTAAGTTATAATACAGCAAAAGTTTTGTGATAAATAAACACACAAAGTTGGGAAATAAAATATGGAGCCGTTATTTTGGTGGGAGAATCAGGAAACAATTGAAAAAATAATGAAGATTTGAGGAGCCTTGCAGTATCAATAGAAGTTTATTAACAAGAGAAGGTGTTAGAGAAAAAGGCATTTAGGATCAACAGGTTCAAAAGCACACACTGAATCACAGAAGGACATGACACATGTTGGAAATAGTGAGATATTCAAAGAATCTGTAACATAGGTACTAGGGTTATACTAAGTACTCTGGGATTGGTCACCAGAGGAAGGATGTTTCATGCAGAGAAGGCACATAAATGTCAGAATGAGAGTTTTAAGAGGTAAAACCTACTATTTTCTACTGAAACCATGTGTAAGCATCCAGAGTGTTTAAACAAGGGAGTAACATCGGGAATCTGAGGTTTTTGGAAGGTATTTCTGTCAGCCACAAAGAGAATGAACGATCCAGAATTGGGGAAAAACTGGAGGTAGACAGACATTAGGAAGGTGGCCTCAGTGAGAACGGACGAGAAAGAGGATTCAAGAGATGTATTTTACCAAAACTGACCTCTGAATATCCCAGGCATTCCAAGGATATCTAAGGTTGCTTGTTTTTAAACAAGTGCCCTTACACTTCCATAATTCTCTGGGTTTTTTTGGATCACTGAAAAAAATTAAATTAAGTTGAAGTTTTAAAAAAAATTCTCTGGTTTTTGCTCCTATGGGCATCACGTATTCAGACGAACTAATCAAATCTCATATACAGCAAACACAGGACACTGTTGTCTTACATTAATTTTGGGGGACCAAATGTGAGATGAAGATTCACCCTGTGGGAAGTTGATTGATGCTGGGGGCTCGGGGAGGAGGATAGGACTGGGCAAAGGGAAGATTTGAATGGCATTGCATTTACAACAAAGGCCCCCCTCGATCCCACAGGGGAACTCTAGAGCAGAGAAGGTCCTCCAGAGTTGTATGGCTCTGCAGCTAGGAGACAGTGCCCTTACAGTTTTCCTTGTAGATCAGTCATTGTATGGGAACTATCTCTAGGCAGGAGCAGTGACCTTGGACACAGAGGCTATCTTCTGTTCCAGGAAATCCCCAGAAAAAAATTCAACTGATACCTGCTAACTGCCAACACTCCTGCCGTCAGATAAATGACTCAGTCCTGCAAGGTGGGTCTGACAGTACACCACAGTGTCCACTACAGCTCTTATTTTATACCCTGTTCCCTTGATCATGGTGAGATCCTGGTAGGTTTCCGTGAGGTCACTTTTAACCTAAGGCGCTCCAACTTCGGTAACACCACAGTGTGATCAACATTTTAAAGCAGAAAGATAGAATAAGGTCCTCCTCTGTGAGTTTGTTTTATTGTTGTTGTTTTTCTTTAGAAGATGGATTCAAAATACTGTATAATCGTTACTGGATTGCATGATTTATTTTTATTTTTAATTCTTTATATTTTTATATATTTATATATTCTTTATATTTATTTTTTATTTTTTATTCTTTTTTATTATTTTTATCCTCCTTGACAGAAATACCCCCTTGTCTTAACTTATTGCTGATGCAGACTATCCAACAATGAGTGACCAACTCTGGTACTGAGAAAGTAAATTTTAAAGTAAGTCACTATGTCGAACTGCAATTTCTGGTAGGTTACCCATAGTCAGCAGCTGTTATAATATAAATAAATAACCAGAATTGGGTGATTCCTCCCACTCTGATTACTAAAAGGATAGCATTTTACATCAAGACTCTTACAATGTAGCAATAGCATTAGACACCTATATCCTCCCAAAAATCTCCCCATAAAATTACCCCAAAGCAGGATTTGAGCCATTATGTTTTTAAAACATTCTGTTCCAGTTTACTAATTTTCAAAGAATTTCCACTTAAAATTTTAAGACTTGCCATTCTCCTGAGACATCTCTCCAGAGACATTCTTCCTCATCCTCTTTTAAAAGACATTCTTTTGGAGCATGTTCAAACTATCATTCAAGGTATCAATAAATTTCTTCTAATAACTTGGTATAAAAAAGAAAAGCATATTTGAGGCTGTGTTTTCCTAAATATTTATTTCAAATACTACATTTTCACAGTGGTTTTAATCCTAATGTCATCCTTAAAATAAATCATTATGTGTACTTCATGTGATCTTTTCAGAGTGCAATAAAACAGATTGTTTTTAATGGCTGTTCCAGCAATGAAAAATATCTGTGTTAGGTGGAAACAACAAATTGATGCTTTTTCAATTCCTTTTAATGGCACGAGGATCTTTGCAACCTGCTGTGAAAAATATTCTCTTAATGATAGGCCTGTGGCACAACTTAAGGAGTCATCAAGAAATAAATGTGCCGCTGTCTGGTTGGCAGCTTGGTGTCCCTTAATTGAAGTGTTATAAGATTCTGTGCGGAGGAAAGCCTCCAGGGTTTCGTAGCTAAATGGCACGGACACCTCTGATGAGACATGCAGATGAAGATGTGTCAATACAATCTTCACCAATTTGCTGTAATAGCAGGGACTGATTAATTTTATAACCACGGGTGCTTCTATTAGCTAACCTAAGGAATGATTTAGACTTTATTAAGCGACTTATTTCTATCTTTTTTCAAGAGAGACTCCTGCAACATAGTTTATCTCTGAGTGCTACACTGTGGCACATTTTCTAATAAGGATTCTAAATTTATTATTAAGGAAAGGATCATGAGCTTGCCTTGGCTTATGGGAGGCTTAGTGTCAGTTATTTTTGGGGACTCCTGGTGTCTCAAATGCACTTCAACAATCTTGGAGTTTCTCAAAACTAAAGTAACTTCATGTTTGAAGCAATTGAGTTGACAGCTCTTAAATACATTTTTAATGTGCAAAAAAATGGAAGTAACTGAATCAAGAGTATGTGGCTGTATATTTTTACCTTTTTCTTGATATAAAATTGCTTTAATATTTTATCATAATTGCCCCTGGACATCTAACATCATTTGGTTACATATAATCAACTAATGCTTTATATTTTAGGGCTTTGTTCAATAAAAAATTAATTATCATGCATGGGTGGGCAATGTACTTGGAGATTGAGCTACATGGTTTTATGCATAAAACAGGCTCCAGTTTATATATTGAAACCAAAATTGCTGGAACATTCACAGTGCAATAAAAATCAGATACAGAGAGTCGTTTAAAACTTCTGAGATGTGAGCTGAGGGACACACCTTTGTATCTTTTTAAAACTATAAAAAGAAATGAATCTGCTTTTACTATAAGTTGAATTTCCAGTAAATTTATTAAAAAAATAGCAACCCATTAAAAGCCATTTTATTCCACAAGCAGGCTACTCAATGAGACTATTATTAGTATTTAATACTATTATAGAGCTTAGTATTGTAAAATGCCTATTGTAGGAGCTGTGATATTCAACAAATAACAATCCACATCCTTATCTCAGGGCTGAGAATATTTGTAAACAGCCTTTAGAGGGAAGAACAGTGTTTTCTCCTAGGTTTGTGTCAGGCTGTAGAGACTACAATGATTTTGAAGAGATCTGTACTCTCAAATTTTGTCCAATTTCCTAGTAATAAGCAGAAGGATTATCTTGCAGCAAAAGTATACCAAATGTCTTGGGTCAAATTTGGAATGGAAAAATTTTATGATTATGACTTATCTCATTGATTCCTTCAAAAACATTATAAGGTCTTAATTTGATTATAGGTATAACTAAGTGATTCAGAGAATGAATCAATAAACTAAAAATGAAATATATTTTCCAAGTAATATTCAAACACTATTCTTCAGATGTTCTAGATTTCAGTCCTAAATTAGTGAAAGTGTACTATATTAGGAACTGAGGAGTTGGGTTCACGTCCTAGCCTTGCTACTAAGTAGCTATAGAAATTTAGCTAAATAATTTTAGCAAGTTTCTTAACCCAGCAGAGATATGTTCTCCACTGGTAAAACCAGGAGCTGACATTAAATCATCTTTGAGGTTGCATTGGACTCTACCATTTTATTTCTAGTAAATCAGGACTAGGTTATGATGAGCACTTCGATATTACAAATATTTTTAGGACAAGCCACTCTTAAAGTTCCAGTGATACTAAAGATTTTTATCCCCTTCAGAGCAGCACAAATTTTAGAGCATTTCTTGCTCATGGTCCAAAACCATTGGAGCTAAAATAAAATAGCACCAGATATATGATTAGTTATCTTATTTATGTTTCAGGTGGGGGTGTTGGTAAGCAATTTCTGTGTAATTGCTAAAGTCAAAGAATGGGTAGTCTTTGGAGGCCATACAAAAACTACACCAGTAAATTACCGATGATGACAGAGGTGACAAGCAAATAGGGTCCATTTATCAAAATTTGGGCATTTCTGATCATTTTCTTACTTAAATTTCTTAAAATTCATCTGAATTCCAACCACCTCTATTGCTAAATATGGATCATCTATTTTGAACATGAGGAATGCTTCAAAGTGTTTAAAGGATTGAATAAAATACAATTAGAAGTGTTAGCTGTTTACAGTGTTTGTTTACTTAATCAAAGATTTCAAATTTGTGGGAAAAATAAAAATGAAGTTTGTGTGAGGATTCCAAGAAACCATGGGATGGAGATTTAAGAAGAATAGATGAAATATAATCAGTGACATAAAAGCATTTTTGATGGCATACAGCACTGAAAATAAGTCCTGGCATCCATCCACATATATGGATATTTATTTATAAGTTACATACGTGGGCTTCTGCACTAGGATACTATGAACATTATGTCGCATATATTAAAATAAATTCTTAAAGAGTGAAGAGTAGCACTGCACTAGTATCTTCTTTCTGTACCTTAACGAATTACCTTGCATACTCTCCTGGAGTGCAATCACTCCATTTTGGAAATCATTAAAAGACTCTACCAGAATGAAGAGAAAGTTCGTGAAAAATTAAAACCAGCAGAAAACGCTGAAGGAGAAAAAGAGCATTTGGAAATGGAGGGAGAAGATCATCAGAGAGGGGATAATGAAAATATGAAAAACTCCTGGGTCTGAATAAGTGGTAAACCGTAGTCAACGTGGAAAAGACTAACACAGGAAATAATGTGAGCATCGCAAGACAAGATGTTGGGTATAACACTTAAACATATGGAGTATGCTCTCATCATAGAAAGGTTTTTATTGACCCTTACGCAGGCTGAGACAGCTTCCCTATTGGGAAATCTGATTGTAGAGTATACAAGTGAAGCCAACAATTAACAGAGAATACATCCTCCAGAGCCAGCCATGGTCTCCCCATCCGCAGGGGCCAAAAGTGTATTTCCACCAGTAATCCTTTATGGACAACTATGCATTGTCCTCTCTGGGTCCTGCTTATTGGACTCTACACCTGAGAATAAGATTGTTAATTGTGCTTACAAAAGAAATATATGAGTCAATACATAAAACATGTTAAAATATTATTAATAACTTCTATGTCTACTAAAACACATTTGTTTTAACAAGAATAGCCAGAGATCACCTAAGTCTTTGTGACGCCTTTGTTGATAGATGGAAATGTGTCTCCAGGCTTGGGTGAATAATTCACAGTGTGGTCCTTGAGCTTAATACAGAGCTTGGATTCATGAATATTGGACTGAATGAAAAGTTAAGCAGGGATTGATTTGAGTTTGGCACTTTCTCTGTGGTTTGTTTTTTTAGAAATATTTGTGTTGGTATCAGAGACGGTTATCTAATCTGATTGCTTAATCAAGCCCTGTCTAGCAGTGTGAGAGGAGGTGGTGCAATACTTAACTTTCACATGTTCCCTGAATACATAGGTATCTACAGGCAGAGTAAAGTAACGGACCTGTGACCACAGTCTTACACATCATCGTAAGAGAAAAATTTATGGTGGATGGGGATGGGCCATGCGTATGTAAATGAAACCACACTTTACAATTCAGCTTTCAGTGTGTGTTCATGGGTTCTACACTTATATTTCATTTAAAAAAAAAGTCAACTGAGTGCTCTATATTTCATGCAGTCATTTCATATTTCTTTAGAGTATCAAAGCACAACCCATAGCACTAATTCTCAAACTCTTTTGGTCTCAAGAACCCTTTACATTCTTAAATAATTATTGTGGACACCCATAAGATTTTTCCTATGTATATATATTTATTGATAGTTGCTGCTAAATTCTTAAAATAGTAATTTATTAATAATTTATTAATTACTTTCAAAAAGAACAATAAGAGTTTCAGTACATGTTAAAATGTCATTTTTCTAAACAAGCAAGCAACAAGCAAAAATATTCCGTTTTCTAAAATCTGGAGGAGGCAGGACTTTCTTCATATGCATCAACGAAATAACATAGCACAACAGATGGAATGCAGACACAGATATAAGAAGCCACTTGTCTTCTATTGAGTCAGACATTAAGGAAAATAAAAATAATGTTTCAAAATGTCATTATTCACTAATGTTTTTAATAGTCCCTTCAGAAAATTGTGGGTATTATTCTTTGGTACTCTACTGAAACTCAACAAGTGGTCACTTCTTAAAGGTTAATCATAATATGAAATATGAAACCTTATCAGTGGATTTTTTAAAAATTTTATTTATTTATTTGATAGAGAGAGAGATCACAAGTAGGTGGAGAGGCAGGCACAGAGAGAGAGGAGGAAGCAGACTCCCCGCTGAGCAGAGAGTCCGATGTGGGGCTTGATCCAAGGACCCTGAGATCATTACCTGAGCCGAAGGCAGAGGTTTAACCCACTGAGCCACCCAGGTGCCCCTCAGTGGATATTTTGTATCCTATTACATTAAAACTCTTTGGTCTTTCCAGTGTTTTAAGTGACCTTTTTAAAAAATAAAAATTAAAAAAAAAAAACAACACAGATGATCTTATAGCATCCTACAATGCTAATTTGAAAAGAAACAATTGGTTCACTAACTTCCAAAAACTACTGGTTCACGAACTTCCAAAACATTAACATGTTTTATTTTAAAATGCATTATACATCAAGTGGCCTTTAGGAAACTCCAGTGTAGTCCCATGAGAGAACGCATGAAAAAGGTAAATGATACCTTCATATTATTGTGAACATAGTTTTGACCTTGCAAACCCTCTAAGGGTACCAGGACCACACTTTAAGGACCGTTGATTTACCGGTACCTCCTTAATGAAATTGCTGTACTCATCAATCCACACCCCTGTGGGAGGGAGAAGCAGTTTGTTTCCCAAGCAGCAGATTGGAAATCTCTTTGAATGCCCACAGGGACTGTCTGCCTGACCTGGGCTCCTAGGCAGAGGATGTGCTTCCTACAGAATGTTTACAGTCCTGGAAAAAATACTTTGAATCTTTCCATATCACAAGTTCATCGTAAGTATGTAAAATAATGGCTCTTTCTCGATCTTTTTGGATCCAAGAGCTAAACTTTCAGTGTCTTCGACTGTGACTATAAGCTTAAAAGCATATAAAGGATGAAATTACTTATACATTAAGGAAACTACTTACACGGATTGTAATAAGTAAATATGGTAAACTTAAAAATCAGTTATTTGCTAGTATTTTAATATTGTTCAGTATTGATGCACAACTCTTTGCATAGGAGTGAAGTTTTAGAAAGCTCTGGGGAGTCCTTCAGCAGTGCTGTGGGAAAGGAATGTCCTCTCTTCTGTTGGGCTATCTCATGATTATAATTCTGTTATGCAATTACGGTTACCTCCATCAATAATAGTAGACATTTTTTGAATGAGAAATATGGTCTGTGTGAACCAGTCATCTGTACAATTACTGTATTTCTTGACTATATTAATAAAAACAAGGGAAGGTACAAGTGAATGAGGAGTGAATGAATGGATGAAGAAAGCTGCTCTTTCTGATGTGTTTTGCATGACTGGAACATTATTCCCTGATTAATTTTAATATTTGTAATAAGTCAGTATGAAGCACAAATAGGAAATAAAGTCAACTTCATATTAAGGTTTTAGAAAAATACAATAAAATGTCTATATTAAAATAAATGAACCTTCTTATATGATTTTTGAGACTGACAACTGACAAAACCTATTACACACATTACGCGGTACAATAAAAATAGCTGCTCTGGCTACGTCTGAAAGTCTTTGCAGCTGCAGGGGTACTTCTTGGAAATAAAGTTTGTGTTTACACAGGTGCAGCCATATTTAACAAAAAAAAAATTATGCACTATGCAAACAGCTGCCTGTCTGTTTTCTTTGGCAGAGCTCTTTCCAACTGCAACAATTTGTATCAAGCATTTCACTCTGTGATACCTATGTAAACAATCCAGAAAAATTCCTGTACAAGGAAGAGGTTTCCTATAATGTGTCTTTTAGATAAACTTTTAAAGGAGCAGCCACTTGAATGGAGTCTACTAAGAAAACCCTGCCCTTAGTGAAATATTTACTGTCTAATATGATATGTGTAAGCTGCTGGAGAAGCATTAAATTTGTAGGCAGCAACTATCAGGAGCTTTATCTAACTCCAGTAATTTGAAGGTAATAATAACTGGCAGAGATATTTATTTTAAATTGAACATTTTCCCTCAATCTAGTATTCTATTCCAATTTTAGTCCCATTGACTTATTATTTGGAAAATACTTAATTGTAAAATACATGTTCTTTTATTATTTTATAGCTTACAGGATTCAGGGTAGGCAGCCTCAAAATATGCCACTTTGGCATATTGATTATTTTGAATTAAAGTTACTTAAACAGCCAGTGCAAGAAGGACACACTGACCTGCCTTTGTCCACATGAAAGCAGGAAATAAATTTCCCATGTGAAAGGTACCCTCCCTGTACCAGGAGAGAGACATCCTTATCACCAGAGATAGAGAGTGTAGAGCCTAGAAGGCTAAATAAATAAACCTTGTTACTTCTTCATTAATTTACTACCCCAAGCTCAAACTTCTTTGTTTTGTCAATTCTTCATGAATTTATTGTTTCTTTGTCTAAAAAGTATAAAAGCTACCTGTTTTGGCCGCTTTTTTGAGTCTCATATTTCTAGGACCTATTCTAATTTGTGCAAAATTAAATTTGCTTTTCTCCTATTAATCTGGCAGCCAATTTAATTATTAGACCAGCCAAAGAACCCAGATGGGAAGAAAGGAAAAATTTTCCTTCCCTGCACTACTAAGAATTCATTAAGACTATTGTATTTGAAAAGTCACATATATTTATAAAATCATACTTAGGGAAAGAAGAAGTAAAACTCTCACTATCTGTGAGTGACATGATTTTATATGTAGAAAACCCTAAAAACTCCACCTAAAAACTGTGAGAATAAGCAGATACAGTAAAGCTGATAGGTTGAAAATCAGCATACAAAGATCTACTGTGTTTCTGTACAATAACAACAACCTATCAGAGAGATTAAGAAAACAATTTTATTTATAATTGCATAAAATGAATAAAATACCTAGAAATAAATTTAACCAAGGAGATAAAAGACCTGTACACTGAAAATTGTAAGGCTTTGATGAAAGAAATGCAAGACACAAGTAAGTGGGAAGATACTCCATGCCCAAGGATTGGAAGAATTAATATTGTGAAAATGTCCACATTCTCCAAGGCAATCTATCAATTCAATGAAAAACCTATGAAAATTCCATTGGCATTTTTCACAGAAATAGAATAAATAATACTAAAATTTGTATGGAACCATAAAAGACCCTGAATAGCCAAAGCAATCTCGAGGAAGAACAAAGCCGGAGGCATCATGCTCCCTGATTTCAAACCATATTGCAAAGCTATAGTAATCAAAACAGTAATGTACTGGTGTAAAAACAGACACAGAAACCAATGGAACAGAATCGAGAGCCCAGAAATAAGCCCACACATATATTTAGTTTGTGACAAAGGAATCAAGACTATACAATGGGGAAAGGACAGTTTTTTCAATAAATGATGTTGGGCCATATACAAAAGAATGAGATTAGACCACTATCTCATACTACACAAAAAATTAACTCAAAATAGATTAAAGACTTGAATGAAAGACCCAAGCCACAAAAACTCCTAGGAGAAAATGTAGGTGGTAATCTTTTTCACATCAGTTTTGGCAACAAATTTTTTGTATCTGACTCCAAAAACAAAGGCTATAAAAAAAAATACATATGATTTTGAGATCATGACCTGAGCCAAAATCAAGAGTCAGATGCTTAACTGTTTAACTAACTAAACCACCCACTCACCCCAAACAAGCTCATTCTTTATGGCCCTGCAAGGCTACTTAAGTAATATTGATGTTGCAACACCAAAAACAAACAAACAAACAAACAAAAAACCATGAAAATACAAGGAAAAATACACCCAAATTTAGAAATATTCATCCAGAGGACTGTACAATTCTTGGGGATTTTAATTGTCTTCTTTATATATTTTTATATTTTTAGGTACTTTTTACAAAACATATTTTATTACCAGGAATAATAAATAAAATTTTTATTACAATACTTACTTACAATAAAAAGTAAAAAGGAAAATGATTAGAAGTAGAAGGAAGAAGCTAGGTAGAATGAGGATTTTCTTGACTGGTCTTTGCTTCTGCATTGAAATCCCACCCATTTTCATCACAAATCAGAGATACACTCATTATGGAGAAAATAGTAAAATTTCTAAGAAAAAGTAAGACCCATCCAAGAAATCACACTTTGAAAAGTAATTAACAGTACAAAGATCATAGCACATTCCCTTGAGCTAATTTTGTGGATTACTTCTGAGAGTGTAGCTATACATTATAGAAGAGTCTTTCTGAAGACGGGTAATGAGGGAAATCTCTTTGTAGGATTTTAGCTCTGTTTTTCTCATTGTTTAAACTGGAAGGATGCTGGAAAGATATTCATCTTCTCTTGAGTTCCGGTTCTAGATACCTAGGAAAATCAGGGATTGTGTGTGTGTGTGTTGTTGTTGTTGTTGTTGTTGTTGTTGATATGAGGATTTATTGTGATTTAAAAAAAAAAAAAAGGTGGGGGTGGCGTCTGGGTGGCTCAGTGGGTTAAAGCCTCTGCCGTCAGCTCAGGTCATGACCTCAGGGTCTGGGATCAAGCCCCACATAGGGCTCTCTGCTAGGCAGGGAGCCTGCTTCCCCCTCTCTGTCTGCCTGCCTCTCTGCCTACTTGTGATCTCTCTCCCAGTCAAATAAATAAATAAAATCTTTAAAAAAAAAAAAAGTCCACCTGAATTTCCATATTAGCTAACCTCAGGCCACAGCTTAGTATGCCTTGGATATTTTGCAGAGTCAGACTGTTCTGGATTTCCTGACTTGACACTTCATTTAAGCAGGTCAGTTAGCAGCAGAGCCCTTTGAATTGATCGCTCCCTGCATTTTAGGCTATGGCACCAAATGAAGAGCTTTCTGTCTCTCCATTCACTCCCCTTCCCCACATTGAAGCGGAAGTTTTTGGTGTTTAGGATTAGCTGGGACCAGTCTGATAACACAAAACCCTCTGAAGTTTCCCAAGCATACACATAACTTGCAACTGACGTATTGTTTAATTCCGCACAGGGCTTTAGCTGCAAAGAAAAAAGGAATAAATAGAAATTTCAATCTAATGTCCTAAAGTACTTAAATCAAGATGTATGTTCTAAACAACTAAAGAAGTATTTTAAGAGATTTGAATAACATGTTGTCTTAATATTTATTAGTATAATGTACTCAATAATACATATTTTGTACCATTAAATAATGAAACATTGATAGAACTGTAGCCTACATCACAGAGCATTTCAACACATGTTAAAACCTTTGTATTACAGGGGTGCCTGGGAGGCTCAGTGGGTTAAAGCTTCTGTCTTCAGCTCAGGTCATGATCTCAAGATCTTGGGATGGAGCCCCACATCAGGCTCTCTGCTCAGTGGGGAGCCTGCTTCCCCTCCCTCTCTGCCTGCCTCTCTGCCTACTTGTGATCTCTCTCTCTCTGTTCAAATAAATCAATAAAATCTTTAAAAAAAAAAAAAACAAAACCTTTGTATTACAGAGAATCAGAATCATTGCCATTTCATGTGTTTGCGATTTTTGAGACTATTCCTGTGGTATTTATCTTGGAAAGAGTCTTCAGTCATAGTAGAAGTCATTCTATTTCAACCTGGCTTCTGATTGGAAGTATCAGAGAAGATAGAGAATGCTAATTTGGTTGGTATTTATTTAAAAACTCTTCCCATAACTAATTCAACTATTGAGATTATTCTTGATTACCTTAGTTTGGGGAAAATTGAGGTTTCAATTCTTGGTTCCCTTTCAAGTTAATCATGGAAAATTAATGATGAGGAATAAACTGGATGATGAGGAATAAACTGCAAACTTTTTAACTAGGGAGTTTGGGTCAGAGTTTCCTTTTATCACTGACACTCCATTCCCCAATCATTTCTTCAGATCATTCATATTCCTGATTCAATTTTACTAATTTTTTCAGGTCTCACAGTAATAACTTCGAGTATTCTTCTAAAGTACATTTGTTCTTCAAGGAAAAGCTTTTGTTTGTTTTGTTCACTACTGTATTTTCAGTGCCTAAAACAGTGAATCCCTAGAATGCAAAACTACTGAATGCGTAAAATTTAACAGAAACACTGGAATGGGAGATAAATCAATTCTTTTCTCCACACCATATGTAAAGCATTATCGATTTCATTAAGAATAAATTGCACATTTATACAATACTGTATAGGGCTGCTTGGGTGGCTCAGTCGGTTTAGCGTCCAACTCAGGTCATGATCTCAAGCTCATGGAATCCAGTCCAATTTTGAGCCCCACTTCAGGCTCCACACTCAGTGTGCAAATCTCTCCCCCCACCCACTGCTCCTCCCTTCCTTGGGATCTCTCTCCACTCTCTTTCTCTCTCTCTTGTAAATAAATAAACAAACAAATAAATAAGGGCTTGTTTGGGGTTCCTAGAGGATTCCACCTTTATTTCACTGACTCACACTTGCCTTATGTATATAAGTGAACATCTCATAGCAGCCTTGCCAATAATGTGTATTTTAGTCTTTTTCTGTATTCGAAGTTATTTTAACTTGTATATCTTGATTTCTAGGAAGTTCATTTCTGTTGTCTGTTTGTTTCTTTTTTTTTTAATATTTTATTTATTTGACAGAGAGAAATCACAACTAGGCAGAGAAGAAGGCAGAGAGAGAGGAGGAAGCAGGCTCCCCGCGGAGCAGAGAGCCCGATGTGGGGCTCGATCCCAGGACCCTGGGATCATGACCTGAGCCAACGGCAGAGGCTTTAACCCACTGAGCCACCCAGGCGCCCCTCTGTCGTCTGTTTAAATCAGGAGTTACTTATATTCTGAATTGAGGATTTGTCTCATTAGTTTGTGTTTTTTTAATATTTTTAATTCCACCTCTCCACTTTATTATGGTAAATGTTGGCAACGTTTGGCAAATATTTCCCATTTCTCCATTTGACTTTTAGTTTTATTAACTTGTTTGGTAGATAGAAGTTGTTCATGTTTGTGTAGTCTAATGGGTTGATCTTTTCCTTTGTGGACCGTTTATTTGCTTTTACACATATAAAGACATTATACATTCTAAGAGCAAAAAAATTCACTTGCATTTTATAGGACTCCTTTTACAGTTTTCTATTGGTAAAATTAAATTATTTAATTCATCTGGAATTAATTTTGGCCCATTTGTTAAAGATCTACCACTATTCTATCTCTTTACACTGATTTATCTTTCCTCAGAATCTTATCACTGGCTGCTTTATATTAATTATTTCTTACTGTCACCAGAATGTTTGATTCTGGAGGTAGAGTCTTTACCTATTTTGTCCATTGCTATATCCGCAGTGACTAGAGCTGTGCTTAGTCACATACTTGGTCCTGGATAACTATTTGTCGAATAGATGAATGTTGTCTAAAATGATTATTTTGTAAAAATAGCTTATTTTCTCTGGAATTTCCATTGAAAATAGAATTTTACCATGTATGGCTACTATAGTTGAACTGGATGAAGATTTTGAAAGCAATTTATCATTAGTATGCCTCAAACCATTAAAATTAATACTAACCCCATTTTGTAGAAGAGGTGACCAGGCTGCGAAATGAGAGCCCACCAGTCACACTGGAAATCAGAGTTAGCATTGAAATAGGCCTTGGTTTTATTTGGCAACTTCCATCATTTATAGAAGTGACAAAATATCAGAAATCAAGTGATCTTATTAAAAAAAAAATAGACCTTTACTTTTCACCTTCCACTAAGAGTAACAAATTTTGTATGCCTAGTGTTGCCCCATTAAAGTCTTTGAAAACAACACTCTTAAAATATATTTTTGGTGCCTCATGAAAGAATTTTCAAATTTTGTGTAAAAATAACTTAATTATACCAATTAAAACTTAATTATATGATTAAAGCTTAATTATACCAATTTTATTCATAACGGTACATAAACTCAATAAATTTGTGGGGGTTTTTTTGCTCTTTGGGAGGACGAGAGATTATATATATTTCTTTCAGTGTATCAAAGTAGTTTCTTTAAACTATTGTCTTTGTTTGGTCTTTTAAAATCATATATATAATACATATTCCTAAGTCTTGAAAAGATGGGGTAGAAGAAATATTTGTCCCATCAGATTGCTAATGGAGTCTATGACTCTATGACAAAATTAATCCACTTTTGCAAGTAATATTAGGCACTCCTTATTAAAATGAACAGAAGTCATATGATCCAGAGAACAATCAAGCATAAACTTTGGGTTTCTAAATCTTTCAAAATTACTCTTCTCAAAACTAAATTCTCCCAGGAATCTTGGTTCATTTTCACCAATGTTAAGTTGTAATCCTGTGGGAAGAATGTGTGGTGATAAACTAATTGTGTGGAATTACTTAAAAAGCAGGTTACATACAAATAAAAACCCTCTGTACTTTCTTGATCACTTTTACAAGTTTTATTTTATTTAATGTTGCAAAAATTATTTTCCTAGAGACCAAAATATATGTTCTCATTAAAAAACAAACCAACATCATGTTACTCTTTGATACAACTGAGTAGTTCTTTTTTTCCAAGCAACGCATTTCTGTCACCCCAATCACTACACGTCACTTCAAGACATTTGTTCCTCAGAATATTAAGCTATATATTTTATATCCCTAATGCCAATTCCCTTTCTTTTCTAATGTAAAAATACATATATATCCTGAGAAGAAAATGAAAAGCATCACTGTTCCTGAAATAAACTCTTTTTTCCCTTTGGATAAGCTATAATACAGAGGATGTTGTTTGTTGAGGCACACAGGGAAAAACACTGAGTACAGAGTAGAAACATCTACATTCTAGCTGGGTTCTGCTACTATTACTACCACTACCACCAATGTCTATATTTCCTGAACATTTGTCATATGCCAGTCACTGTAGTAAATGCTTTTTAAAAGTCCCTTCATCAAGTCCCTTCAGAAACCTATTTAATGGAAAATGAATCTGAAATTTCAATGAGAAATGATGTTTCTAGGGTCAGTTTCTGGGAAAACAGTGCTGGAATTAGAATTCAGGTCTTTTCTGCTAGAGACTCTTAACATGCTACTTAGCTATATCATCCTTTCTGGTCTTCATTATCCATCTCATTTATAAATGAGGGGGTTGGTTTCCATCTTGGTTTGTGGTTTGTTTGTTTTTTCCCTTTCCTTTTCTAAAGGAACAAAGACATGGGAAAAAATCTTAGTAATCTGGTTGAAGCCATGGTGGGAGTCCCACTGTCTTCCCTGTCAATCACAACTCATTCTCCCCCTGATGGCCCAAGATCCAACTCTCTTGAATGCTCATGACTCCATGGTAAACTACTGGAAAATACTGAGTACTTTCAGCTGCCTTTACAAGTCACCGATTATGTGAAGAAACACATACTTTTTTTTTTTTTTTTTTTTTAACCAGACAACAGGTTAATTTAAAGAAGAAACAGCCTGGTTGGTTACTTTGCCTCTTTCAGACTTCCTTGTTTGCAGGGATACAACATTTTAATGCATTATCCATATATGAAGAGACTAAGCCATTACTTTAAATAGCAGCTTCCTATCCCTCCTTCTTAGAAAAGAAAAAAAACATAAATAGCAAACCTGACTCTTAAAAGGAAAGATATTGTGGCCATAAATACGAAGTTTTGATCACTGGTAAATAATTAGTACCTCCTATTTCTTTCATTGCTTGACTTAGGTGCATGTTTGCTACTAGCATTACTTTTCAAGATATAAGAAATTAAATTGAAGTGAGTGGATGAACTCCCTTAATTTTTCCTGCTCCTGCCATTGTCTTAGGCAATATTACATCTGTCATAGTCCTGGGTTTCAGTTCTCTGCTCATTAACCTCCTGGATAGAAAAACAAGGCAAAGAGCAAGCTGCTTCTAGAAACAGCTGTGGGAACATGTGGTCTGAGGGGACATGAAATATTCAATTCAGCAAACGTGTGCTGAGCTCCTACTACGTGCAAGTCTCTGAGCTGGGAGCTTGCTAAGGACAAGAGATACAAACACGGAGTCTCAGCTCTTTGGGGTTTCCCAGTCCCTGGGAAATGTCACAACAGCCAAATTAAATAGAAATATATCATCAAAATGCATTCTAGACATTATAGATATGAAGTTGAAAGGGTGATCAGTTCTGAATGGTGGGATCCTGGCTGGCTTTTGCCCTGGACCTAAAGAGCAAGTGAATGTGGGAAGGGTACCTAGGGGGTAGAGTTTATGAGGCTTTTTGGTCAGAAGGAGTTTGGACAGTATCTTGGTTTTCATTGCAGTGCAAGGAAATCTTACTTCCCGTGTGATGCTCTGTAGCTACAAGAGGTCATTCCACTCGCAAGAGAGAAGTAAATACCAGTGACATGGGAATAGCAACAAGACAAAGGTATCTCAGAACACCTGTTGCCTCCTCTTTCTTCATCTTCTTTCAATGATTCCTACAAATGTCCCTTTAGATGGTTCAAATCTGCCCCCTCTTCCTCTATACCACTTCCAAGTTAATGTTCACATCCCTTTCCCATTTAAATTACTATAATAGCATCCTAGATGTTCTCACCACTTCTAGGTCTTGCTACTTATTTCCTCATCTACTCTCCCCAGGAAGAGCCACTTAAGAGCATTTGCAGAAGTGAAAGTCTGATTATGTCATCCTCTAGATTAACTTCCAATGGCTTTTAATTGCCCTCAGGAAAAACCCAAACTCTGGATGGCACAGTTGGTCTTGTCTCTCACCCCATCCCTAGGTGGCTTTCTGAACATCTCCGGCAATTTCTCCTCTCACTTTAAATGCTAAAACTGTGCTGAGCTACTTGCAGATCTCCTGATGATTCGTGCTCTTTCTGGACTCTGTTCCTTTGAATGACACCTTTGGCTGGAACCTTTGGTCTTCCACTCCACTCATTTCCTGACTAACTAATCTATTGCTTGGGCCTATTTAGATGTTGCTTGTTGCTAGAGGCCTTCTCTGACTACCACATCTAGATTAAACATCCTCCCTGTGGACTCCCGAAGCCCCTATAATTACTCCCACTGCCATGCACATTGTTCTGCAGTGTATTTGTTCGTTTATGTGTCTGTATCAGACCACCATTGTGTTTTGGGAAGGCAGGAGGACAGGAAGGAATGAAAAAAGGAAGGAAAGAGATTAAGGCAGTGGAAATTAGACCCAACTCTATTTGTCCAGAAGGCAATGCTGGAATAAGACGGCCACAACAGACCCTGGAAGAATGTACCTCTGATTAAAAACCACTATTCTGCAGAGAACGATATTTCATTGGAGCTCAGTTTACAGGTCAGCCTTCCCACATTCAAGGGTAGAGAGTGGAATGAATGTGCATTTACCTCTATTTATGATATTAAATTTTTCTTTTAAATTTATTCTTTAGGCCTTATATTGCAACATAGTACTTTTTTCCCCCCAAGAATAATAAGAGTGTACCAGACTTTATAAAGGGAAAATATGATAAACATTTCTGGGTTCTGCATATTGTACAAGTTGGAAAAAAATCTTTGTTTCTGGTGTGTATGTGTGTTGACAGTAGAATTGATAGAGAAAATAGGGTATTTACACTCAAAGAAGGAAAGAAACTTGAAACTTAGACTGAAATTTCTCCTCAGTGAAGCCAAATCCCTAATTGCGCTAAGGGGTTTTTATCCAAAGTGATTCTATGTAGTCAGATTTTGAGAAATGTTCTTCTTTAATATTTAGTCACCAAGTAGGACGTTGATGGTAATCTACCAAGCAGATATTATTTGTTAAGTATCTTTCCTTTAAAATAATTGAAACATCATCTTGGCTCTCTTTTCACAGCATTTGCCTAAATTCTTTGACTCTTTCGTTGGTATCATTTCGCATCTAGGATTCTAGTTCTACATTAACAAGAGGTTCATGTTAACTCTTGGCAGATTTTATTATGTAATTTTTCTTTAACTACTCAGTGGCTTCAGCTTACTGGATTCTCAGCAACCTCTCACTGTCTCAATCGGCAAAGCCTTTCATCAAGAATAAGGACATTATAGGAGAAAAAAAGAAAAAAAAATAAAATGAAACATGTGTTTTAAGAGATTTGAATAAGATATTTTGGTAAGTCAATTTCATGTCACCATCTTGAAAATTTACAGCAGTCAGCAATGTAAACATGTACTTGACAAACGCCAGCAGCTTGCAGACTGCAAAGTTCATCGACTCATTCAGCGAGGCAGATGTTTCATTTAATACTCTTCATACTATAGATTAGGATTATTTTTTTCTTTTCCTCTTTTTTTTTTTTTTTTTTGAAAAGAGAGGGAAAATTCCCTGACATGCTACTAATATCATCTCACACTGTGGGCCAGATGGCAAAAAATGCAAAGGCTGCAGCTCAGTTTATGAACTATATTGTGGGGGAAAGGAATTTTGTTTCAGAATGAGCTTCAGCTTGATCATTTGTTGCTCTAATCTAAACATGAGTCAATGAGTAAAGTAGTACTAGGCGAACTTCAAAAAGTTTTTTAGAGTAAGTGCTTAAAAATGCAGTGCATCTGGATGAAACGCCTGATAGTATTCCAACCTTCCACATCTGGGAGAAACCGAGGGTAAAACTCACGTGGTTGCTTTAGTGCAAGACCTTTCCAAAGATATTTAGCCAAAACAAAAAACAAACAACAACAGCAACAATTTCTTTTCTTTTTTTTCTTTTTTTCACGATTTATTTATTTATGAGAGAGAGAGAGAGAATGCAGTAGGGAGGGGCAGAGGGAGAAGGAGAGAGAAACTGAAGCAGACTCCCCACTTTGAGTAGTGGAGCCCTGTGCAGGGTTCGACCCCATCACCATGAGATCATGACCTGAGCTGAAACCAAGAGTTGGGTGCTTAGGTGATTGCACCACCCACATGCCTGCGTATTATATTTCTATCACTTTTTTGATGAAGTTTTCTGGAAGGTTTTTCCCTTCTGCTTTAACACTGTTTGCATCATTTACACTTAGGATTATGACTAGTTTTAGAGCAATATCCATTTATCTGCATCTTTGTGGCTAAAAACAATTATTAATTTTAGAGAATAAAAAATAGCTGTTAAGCTCCTAGTCATTAGGCACTGGTATTTGAGGGGACACCTCCACTCTTCATCTGTGTATGAGGCAATAGAAGCCTAGAAGGGATAAAAGTCTTGGCAGTATGTGCTGTTTCTACCAAATTAGAAAATAATTGAAACAAATCTTTATCCTCTATGATCCGTTACGGCCCTGAAATTCGAAAGCTTTCCAACGGATCTTTAAATGGACCCATGACCACAATAATCTTGAGAATAAGCAGGAGTCTACCTGCATTGTTGCTCAGAGTATTAATTACACACATCTTACAGCTTTCCATGGGAGTTTCCATCACCTGCGGAATGGGAAACAAAAGGACATGTCAAAGAGAACTCGGTCACTTTGCTAGCTGAGAGTTTGAATTAAATGGGAAGAAGGGGTTTTTCCATCCTTTAAACTCAACAGGACAAATGTTTCTGCTGGGAACAAGCTTATCTACCAGGCTATGGCTTTGAAGACCTTCATGCCCATATGTGTCAGAGGCATATCCATCCAGAAGCAGCAGGATCACCTTCCTGATAGGGCAAGCTGACTTTGGGCCTTGATAACCATATGCTCTCAACTGCTTTTGTTTTGTCTTATTGCTCTCATCTCTTTCATGGTCTGGGCAACTTCTACTAACCTGATGCCAGCCTTCCCCAGTTTTCCCCCTGCCAAGAAAATGCTATCTTCTGCTACTCAATATCCCCACTTGCTTCTTCTTTAAGGAGAGTTTTGGACTTGCTGGACTGATCCTTGGGCATTTAGTAATGCTGTATCATGAGACTGGGGAGAAAGAAACAGAACAGGGAGGAAAAGGTGGATAAGTGATATAAATTACTGGTTGAGTTTAAGCAGATGTGAGTAAAGACTGGCATCATCTTTAAGGAAGTTTCTTCTGGTTCCTGCATGTATAGGGGGACAAAGACTCTCATACCTAATGAAGACCCCGCTTGTTCTTCTCTTGGACTTTATTATCACCATTATGCATTAGAGAGAGATAACGTATGACTGCCTTAAAAACAATAAAAGCCTGGTAAAAATTCCAAGTGTTATTGTCAGCGTCCATGTTAATTTTCAAGTGAAGCATATATTCTTCACTATAATTTTTCACCATGAATACATCTCCCTTCACTGATAAGCATACTTGCAAGCAATATAGCAATGTTATTAGTGATTAATAGAGGAAGTCCCCTTCAAACCAGCTAGAAGTTTTTAAAAAATGTGTATATTTCCCGATATTCCACATATTCCATATGGCTACACAAGATCAAAAGCATGAGGATCATTTAGAAGAGTAGTTTTCTAAGGCTGGTTCATGATAAAACTTTTATTGACTCATAGTAAAATGTAAAAAATAAGGACAGGATAGCATATTTATCAAAAGACAAGGTGTATTTAGTTTGAAAGACTATACTCCTATGGTTTTTATATTATAGTATTTTTTCCTATGAAATGACAGTGTTAGTAGGTGGTAATATTATTAGAGCAAAATATATGTTAATCACCTCTTTTAAGTGGTTCACATTCTTTGAAGCTTTTTCTGATGTATGAACCCCAGAAAGGAGGTTAGAAATGACTGATTCCTGGCTTTGTGGCTAGAGCTTCCTAAATGCACCCTATTGACACAAAGGAGCCTAATTTGTATAAGTGTAACTTCTAGTCATTAGCAAAGCTCTAGTTCAACAAATTAAACTGGCAGAGATACACAAAGATAAGGAAAGTATTTTTAGTAGAAGAATGCATTTGCTAAGAGAAGCAACTACTGATGAGTGTAGGGGAATGCTAAAGAGTTTTTATGTAGTCCATTAGCTAAACTGTAACGCCACTGAAGGCATCTGATTTTATTTTGAATAGCTAGAATGTAGCCCAGTTCTCGGAGAATTGCAGTTGTTATGTCAACATTTGTTTAATGAAAGAAAGCATGTGAAAATACTTAACCTAGTGAATATACTGGCAGAGAATGTATAGAAAAAGATGTGAGTTGTACATTTCAGTAGTAAGGTACTTTCTAGTATCAAAAATATTTAATACATAAAGGAAAAAGCAGGCAGTAATTTTACAAATATCCATATACTTACGACAAAGAATTGCAAATATTAGTATTCTGTCTTATTTCCTTGAGAACTGTTTTCCTAAAGGAATAAACACTAAAATGGTGGTGAAATTCCTTTATCCTCACCAAGCATATTATTTTGTTCTTCTTGAGAACTAACCATTATTCTGAAATTAGAATGTATCATTCCAGGTATGCATCATTCTGAACTATTTTAAAGAATATGTATCCACAAAAAATGTAAAGTACTAGTTTGCATGGTTTAAAAAGTTAACTAAATACTATTTTTATGTTATCTTTCTGCAATGTGTTTTATACATGCTACTTTAAGATCTATTAATGTTAGCATGTGTAAATCTAGTTAATTTATTTTATCCTCTATAGGATGTTCAATAGTATGCATATCTTCAGCTGTATTGTTCATTGAAAATTACTCTCCAAAATGTTTCTCAAATTTACATTCCAAGCAAAGATATATTTGAGTTTATATTTCCCCACATCTTCATCTTCATTTATTATTGTTAGGCTAAAAATTTTGCAAATCTAAAGAGTAGGAGATGTTTTTTCTTTGTTGCTTGAGTTGTTTCAAAAGGTGGGTAGATTTCAACAGCATAATTCAGTGCTATTCTTCCTCATTTTTCTCAACTGCATAACAGAAAAAAAGACGCCCAAAACTTTTGTGAATCAAAACAGTGTCATCTCTAAATTATTTTGTTTGCTTGATTTTAACAACTTTCAGATACTAAATAGTATCTTGAGGATTGTTTTATACTGTCTTGATACTGTTCTTTATGAAACTGTTAGAAACAGAATGGGAGACTTTTATCATGGGGAAACCATAGACCACAGACTTAAAAAAATTGACTGTTAGCTGTATGACTATAGCTCCCACCATCTCTCTATATTACTTAAGAGATAATGGACCAGGTTACTCAAAGCAATAATGTGCTGTTTTCAGAATTTAATAGAGTAATTTTAATGATGATTACTAAATTTCTATATTTGTAGAAGAAAACAATTCATAAATATCAAATTATGCTACTATTAACATATACTTCAGTTTTCTACCAAAGTAAAAATCCAGTAATTATCACTTGAACCATTCTCTGAAATTAAGTACTATAGATAAATAAGGAATAAGAATGCCATTTATTTCTTAACATTCTAAAGGCAAATATACTACTCATTATCCTTTTCAATAACCTGACACAATGACAATGGAATAGAAGGTTGTCACAGCATAATAGTACCTGGCTGAGAAATTAATACTGAGGCAAAGCTGAAGCATTTATCAAAAATAAGTGTCGAAGTCAAGGGGAAACGGTTATTTTTTCAAAGTGAGAGACATTGATCCTGTGATAATGTTCTATGAAAATGACTTTATTTCTGTTACACCAATTGACTGATTTCAACATAATTATTTCTAAAAATGGAATTTGATGGGCTACGGTCCAATTCCTTTCTTAGGGATTTATTTACCAACCTGTGCTTCCCTTTAGCACTTTGACACACTCCTTCAAAGACTTGAATGAAGAGCAGAGAACCTCTATGCATCTGTTACTGTTTCTATGCCCACCAGTCCCTCCCCCCTCCCATCTGAACCTCACTCTCTTTCTAAGCATGTTACCGAGCTTCACTGAGGAGGGCCACAGTAGAGGTGCTTTCCATTAAGGACACCAGCCTGAGTGTTTCCTTCACTCTTAAATACCTAGCTCAGTTCCATTGAATCAGGCACTGGAAAACATCAAGAGTTCTGGGGTGCCTGGGTGGCTCAGTCAATTAAGCATCTGCCTTAGGCTCAGGCCACATTGTTGGCAGGATCCTTATTCAGTGGGGAGAACTTGCTTATCTCTCCCCTTCAGCCCCTCCTCCACACATGGGCACTTTCTCTCTCTCAAATAAATAAAATCTTTTTTTTTAAGCTTTTATTTATTTATTTATTGGTCAGAGAGAAAGAGCACAAGCAGGCAGAGTGGCAGGCAGAGGAAGAGAGAGAAGCAGGCTCTCTGCTGAGCAAGGAGCCTTGATGTGGGACTTGATCCCCGGAGCCTGGGATCATTATCTGAGCTGAAAGCAGCAGCTTAACTGACTGCCACCTAGGTATCCCTCAAATAAATACAATCATAAAGAAAAAAAAAAAAAAAAAAAGAATTCCATGACACCATTCACGGTTGTCTCTCTGAAGTCTAGACAAAACACAATGCTCTTCAACCTTATTTTTACTCCTACTGTAGTGTACAGCTGAAAATTTAACATTTAAACATAAAAAGTTGGGACAGTCTCACATTGGCCTGCTCAGTTCTCCATAATTTGTCTTTGTTACAAATTAGTAGCAGTTTCCACACTTGGAAACTGGAATATTATAGATGTCTGCAAGTGTTATTTTATACAGAGCTGCCAGGTTAATAGAGTTTAAAAATTAAAAAATAATGTAGAAAGTATAAAGCATGGTAATTTAGAAAATCATACTGAAGGTAGGATAGCTATTGAGTCATCTTTGCACTCCTAAAGACCTAGGGACTTGTGTAAGAGTATATTTTCAAAAAAGAAATGACTAAAAAAAATTATGTTGACAAAAATATGAAATTTCTACTATTTTATATGAGGTCTGAGCAAGCTACTTGGGATTCTGATCACTTCAGACTCTTGTTCTAACAGCAACATGACACTAAGTAAGAAGAATGAAATGTTTCTTCACTTTGGGAATTTCACCTAGGAGTATCAGTATAAGACAGAAATATGTAAATAAGTGATGTGTATTTGAATAATCCTTGGAAGTGCTCTCACGAAAGTCTCAGTTTGAAATTTGATATAGTCTTTGTAGAGAAGAGAAATTCTAGCTCTATAAGGAACTTCATTTTTATGTTGTAAAAGGCAATTTTCAGAACATATGAGATAGTTCATCATTATATTTTGGCTCATTCTCCCCACATTTTCACTTTTTAAAAGAATACTTACTGACCTTACCAATAAGGTAATATATAGAGTTTATTTTTAAATGATATGACACAATATTATCTCAATAAATTTTGACCTAAGTTTTATGTTTTATGCATTACATAC
Organism: Meles meles; assembly: GCF_922984935.1. NCBI lineage: Eukaryota > Metazoa > Chordata > Mammalia > Carnivora > Mustelidae > Meles > Meles meles. Next base: position 43,632,249 of record NC_060066.1, on the reverse strand, counting down.
ATACATACATACAAACACACACACACACACATGCACGTGCATGCAAATAACACATTGAAGTATTTCTAGAATTCAGGTTCTAATCCTTGGTTGCTTTCACATGAGTGACATTTTAGCAGTAACTATACAAATGGGAGAGACATTCACTTGTTCCCATGAAAATATAATAAAAGTACATAAAGTATAATTTATACTGAGACATTTATTGTATAATAGCCTACCAGTCATTCTATAATATGTACCCAGTGGGTGCTCAATAAATATTAATTAATGATAATGATCATTTGAAAAAGCCATTGAACTTGCTCCAAGAAATGAAACTATAATGAATATCTGGCATGTGAATTGTGTTTCACCTGAGGGAGAAACCGGTAAACAGAGGCAATATACATTGCTTACAGGTGATCACCAGTTTTCTGTGGCTCATAAGGTGGTTTTCTTCCTTTGTACCATGGTGTTTTATATCTTGAGCCTCACACACCGCCCACCTCCTGCGTAAAATTTACACAAGCATTGAAAGATTGTGGAATACCCAAGGAAATCATTTTTCAGTCGATTGAGTTCTTAATGGAAAAAGCTCTCTGAATGCTATCTTACAAATTAGAAGATCCCCTGCTTTCTAAATAGTTCAATTGAAACCAGCTTTGTATTTATCCTTCGGGGTCATTCAGGCTGAAATGTTGTTAAGTCTTAAGTCCAAAAGTCAGACTTTTAAAGGTAAAATGTCAAGTCCTTTTAGGCTTCAACTGACCTTTTAAACCAGATTAGGGATTTGAAGCATTACACATGGATTTCTACATTTTATATCCCCATATTTAACAAATGATCAAATATAACTCCCAAGAATACTATTTTTACAAGCTTGACATTTCGGGTCTGAGAGGTGGCTGTCTGACTCTTTTTACATAAATTTACTGGTGGGGGATTCAGTGAATACTTTGTTTTTTCCCACTTCCATTTGTTTGAAGAAACTTTTCTTATGCTAAGGTGGACAATAACTAATGCCTTAAAATAATCACTAAAAGAAGAAAAATGACCAAGTCTTTGTATCTAACTCAAGACCTAATACAGTGATAGTAGACACTCAATTCATTCTTTCTACTAGTGATGATGGTGATAATACAATATATGCTCCAGATTATAAGTTTTTTGAGGCCTTCCTCTCCTGTGTGTTCTTCACAGAGTTTTGTCCATAAATAGTTTATAGTACTGAATTCTGTTGTTCATTTACCCTGGAACTATTTGCCGTTGTTATTCTTCAATATTCATTCTCAACCTTGACCGAGCATTAGATTCATCTGGAAAATGTTTAAAAATATACCAAAAGAAAACCAGATTCCCAGTCTAAACTAAATGACTATCTCTGATCAGCTAAATCAGAATCTCTGGGGCTCAGATACAGGCATCAGTGGTTTTTAAAGCTTCCGGTTAATTCTCACATGTGGTCAAGGTAGTTCACTACCTCATAAAACTCCAAGACCTATGTAGTAAGAGATGTTTATACATATTATTAGAAATAATTTAACTGTGACAACAAGAGTGGGAAAATTTGAGTACCCTGTCCTTGGCTTCTACAATTACACAGGGAGAAGGCCCAGTATCGATTTATTCAAAAAGTCCTTATTGAGATCCTTCCATATGCAAGAGAGCAAGAAAACAATATGCGCCTTACTTTGAAGCATAAAATTTAGCAGGAAACGTGGGACATACACATATACATATCTATAGCATAAGGGCACCTTGCACAGTTCAGACACTCAAAGCTGTGCATGGCTAAGGTTAGTGAGATTCATGATTTTAGCTAAGTAAAATAAGGAAAAACAAGCTAACACTATTTCCTTAACTCCTGCATGACTCCATGCAAGTCTTTGCTCACTCCAGCATCTTTTCACACCAAATCCACACAGTGATCAGAATGATGGATTAATAATCTTTTTTCAAGACTCTGGTTCCTTTTTGAGATAGGCTTTTATTTTCAGCAACATCTCTACAATGCAAATGTGCTTCTGAATCTCCATGAAGATCTCCTTCCCATGAAATGATGGTTGCTGTAATGAGGAAGACTTCTGTATAAAGCAGCGTTGCAAGAAGTGTTTAAGAATCAGAAATGGGTAGCAGCAAGAGTGAGAAGACTTACTTACTCACGAATAACATCATTCATTTTAAAGGGGTATCTCATATATAAAAGGACCAATGGAGGCTTACAGATCCTGAGTGTTTGTGAATCATTTTCCATGGTTATACCAAGACTTCCATTTGGGGGACTACTAAGATACCAAAAGAAATCAGTTGTTGGAAACCCAAATCATTTGACCTTCATTTAGTGAGACTATGCAAGCTTTAGCTTAGTGACTTCCTATATGGTTTGGTCTCTAGGCCCTAAATTCCTCTGGATTTTTGTATGAAATACCAAGGCACACCTTAGAAATCATTTTAAAATGGATCACTCATAGTCCGTTAAATGGAGAGCATTCTGATACTAGTGTTTAAAAGTGAATACCTTTGACCTATATCTTGAATAAGAAAAATGAATTCCAGCAATATGGAGTAAAGTTCCTTTAAGGTTGAAGGCATAGCATGAGCAAAAATGTTTAGAAGTAAAGTAGAGGACAAATCCAAGGAATGAAGAATCATCCATTTGTAACAATGTGGCTGACCGTAAGAACATTAACAAATTGGAAGCTAGGAAAAAAAAGTTTTGTTTTGTTTTGTGGGACGATGTTAAACAAATGAATTACTCTCTATACATATTATATATCCTCAGAAAGACTGAAAAGGCTATCTAGTCTAACACCATGATTTTAAAGATAAAAATAAAGCCAAAAAGTAATTATAATAAAAGATCAAAATTTTTTTTGAGAACATTAGTTGATGTCAGAACCAGAGGCAAAACATGGATGTCCTTGGTTTTTCCAATGCAATGCGCAATCTCAGAAACCCAGGGTTGACTATCAAAGCCACTTATTTCTACGTCTGGCCAAAGACGCACACTAAACATAAATGCACAGCTGTCAGAAAATAATTTTTAAACAACCATTTAAAATGAGCAATACAACTGGAAAGTATCACAAAATGTTAATTTCTAGCACAAACAAAATGGCAGTGGCAATTTAACTCAGATAATTTAGAGAAGTGATTCCGGGTCAATTATTACCACACATTTTAGAAGCAATTCTCTTAGAGCATTACTGGTCTCTCTATGGGGAATGAACCCATTCCCATTTTTCCTAGCTGATGTTCTGTATTAACAATAATTTGCTCATTTGAATGGCACTGAGGGATTATTAACACACTCAAAAGAAAAAAACGTATATTTTTGCCAGTTATACTTCCTTTCTTTTCAATTTACCTACTACTAGTTTTTTTTGTTTTTGTTTTTGTTATTATTATTGTTTTTTCCAGATTCTTTCTTAAATCTCAAAAAAGTGGACATTTCACCAAAAAAAATCAAGTTCTAAAACAGTATAGGTTCTAGGATGTACACAAATAGAAGTTATGGATTGTTATTAATGATATGCTTTTAATAGGTGTTCAAATCCAAATGACAGTTAGGGCAACATTCATTTTCCTACACTGGAACATAAAAATGGACATGATAAGTTTGACCCAAATAAAACTTTCTGGAAGTTAGAGATAAACCAAATGCCTGAGGGAGTTTGAAAGTTTCTCCATTAATCAATTGCACACTTATCCTTTTGAGGATGACTTTTTTTGCAGTCTAGTCTTGTAGAAGATAAAAGCTTGATCTCTTGAGGTTTCTCTCAAAATGGAATTATGTTTCATGTATTTCAAAATATTCAATAATAATATTTCAATATTGTCATGAACTCTTACCACCTTCATTTTCTTTGACCAGTACTAAAAGACTTTATGGATGAGAAAAGAAAGATGTTGAGATGGCTATCAAGAATGAATAGACAATATTATTTTCAAATAACCCATGCAAAAGATAAAGGATTTCAGGATCCTATGAAAATAACATTGGTCTCTGTGTGGAAGAATTAGCTAATAATTATCAGTGCAACCTTTCCTGCTCTGAATTAAGATAAATGGTGTACAACTAATGGCATGGAAGTATATTCACTCTTCCTATCTCTCTACTTGCATTTAAGATAGTAGCACCAGGTAAATAGCCATGCCTTTTTTTGGTAGAAGAACAGAAAATGGGAAGAATAGCCAAGAGGTATAATCTATGGTCTTTTGGTAAAAAGTATGTCCTTTCTCATTAAATACAGCCTTACTTTTTATTTTAAATCTCAGCTAAGCAGTACAATACAGGAGCGGTGCACTGTGGTAAGGCCTGCGGACATAAAGATGTGTAGTTACAGGCCTTGTTCTTAAGTAACTTAAAATTTATCAGGGGCTATTGGCAATTTGAATTAAATGCGTTATTAGAACAGTAGCTAAGAATTTGGAGTTGGAAAGGAATGGTTTTCAATGTGGCTCTTCTATTTACTATACCAATGGCCAGTGGCAACTGACTTAACATCCCTAAATCTGTGCCCTCAGTTGTCATCAGAGCTAATGTGCATGGAGCCCTTTACCACGTACCAGGCACACTTCTAAGGATCTCCTGTGTATTTAATTGTTTAATCTTCACAATAACTTTTTATCACCAGGAGTTTGTGAATGAGAATCAAAGGCATCTAAAGCTAACATAACTCACCTGGCTATGAAAGCTAGTAAGTGGTAGAATTACCATTACTTAGGGCAGTAGTACCTGATGCCTAGGTGAGGCTAAAAGAAGGCAAGAACCCCATAGTGCTTAGCACAGAGCTTGGCACAAAGCCAACACTGTAAGTTGGCTTATATTTACCAATGTTGTCCCTGTTTTTGCTGTTGTTGATGTTACCATGATTATTATTATTAAATATTCCACTCTTCTTGTATGCAGAAGAAAAATATGAGGGATAGCTTATATACAAATAATCCAATTGACTTCACTAAGCACACACTGAACTTTTCTTTATGAAAGCATGTCATTAATTTCTAATAATTATAGCAAATACAAACTAATGCTTCAAAGGTTGATTTTATTTTTTTTACATTTTCTTTTCTATCAACCCCACTGCATCTCTGTGTTTGGAGGCATTTTATTCTAATAGCACTTCATTAAAAAACGATAACAAAAAAGAACAGTGGAGAAGCTCAGAGTAGGCTATGAGTGAATTGGAAAATGATCAAGATGCAGCAAAAAGTGAATACATACTCAGCAAACCCAGAAATGAGAGGTTTCTGATATTTTCCAGCCTTCAGACAGAGTGAACATAAATAGAAAGTATATGCTGTGTAAAAATATTACCAAGGTACCCAGTCAATTCAGTGAAGGAGGAGGAATAATTTCTTCCCCAAATACAACATTAGTCATTTTGTGTCATTTAGATTGAAAAAAAATTACTTTTTTTTTTCATCTTATATTTTAATGTCTTAGTTTGGTAAACCCTAACTAGAATTAACAGAAATTAGAATTAACAGAAATAAGGCAAGATGTCTATTTTAATTTCTAACTGTAACTGAAGTGCAGTCAAGATGCTCAACCTTTCTGAAAAGCAGTTTTTCAATCTACAAAATACAGCAACTCCCTTCCTCAAAGAAAGAAGTAGTAAGAATTTTAATTAAGTAATATTAGATAAAATACCATGAGATCCATGGATGAAAGATGTTTCAGGGAGCTGATAATTATTTTTTTATTATTATGTCCATCCTGGAAGACCTAAGAGAGTCAATTTCTTCCTGTTAATAATTCCCATTCTTCCCAAATAATTGTTGGTTCAAACCTGCTGGCACGGCAGGGACATGCTGCAGACAGCTGGGAACACTGTTTGACTCTTACGCCTTTTCTTTCTTTAGTCTTTATGTTTCAGTCTACACATTCCCTGCTGCTTCGGGTCTGTGGTGTAGCAATAAGAATGAAAGATTTTCATTTTCTTTCTCTGTCTTTTTAACTAACGTCCTATTTCACTTATTATCACAAGTAGTTTTTTTAGAACACAGAAATCACAATTAAATAACATATTTATGAAATTTTCAGGAACAGATATGATGATGTTGGCATGAGTTCCCAAGTTCCAGTGACTTAAATGTGTTGTGCACTGATCAGATGGGAGCAAAGGAAAGGCTGTGTGACCAGGCATGTTGGTTTGGGTGGGTCCTGGTGGGGAAAGGCTGAGAGGACAATGTCTTCTGTGCTGGCTTGGGAGCCACATTCGCAGTTTGGCTCTCTTCTTGACAGTGAAATTTCCCAGGAAATGTAGATATCACTTCATTGAATGGATTTTTAAAGTAATATTCCTTTTTGAAATACTCATACATTTAAGAAAATTGCAGGCCAAAAGGGATAACCAAAAATAGAAGTTTCAGGCAATGCAATGCATTAGACTGATACGAATTTAATATTTCAAAAAAGGATCCATCATTTTTTCACAATACACTTTAAAAACAAATTCCAGTTATCTATATTAAATTTCATATTTAGTGTTTCATATGCTCAAAAAAATCTCCCCCCCTTCGTGACTATCCCCCCATCCCATTCTCATCCCCCACTCCACCCTACCCCACTTTTGTTAAGAACATACCTATGACCCAAAATCTGTCTCCATTTCAGCTATGGAAAAGAGAATACAGACTTTTGCTCCAAACCCAGTGTACCACTATTAAAAATGCCCTGCAGGTCTACAGTTAAATTCTGGTACCATCAAAGCCATTTACAACTTCCAAGCCCCAGTACAACCAGGCATATGTTAAAATAAACTAAAGATTTTTGTTGTGAAGAAATTACCACGTAAAGAACACAGTAGTTCTAATAGACCAAGAAAAGAACTTCAGTAACTTAGGAAATTGGAATCTCTGCTAGCAAGTTTATTGAGTATTTACACAAATGAATTATGCATTCAGAGAGTTGCAGATACTGGAAATGTCATCACAGAGATTTAAGACTGTGACTTGATGAGCCAAGTCTTTGCCCTACCCAATTTTCTATCATAGTGTTGTCTTCCTGAAAGTTCACAAGAACTGAATGCATATGCTTGACCAAGAACGCAAGATATCCCTCATAATGGGCCATATGCAACACCATCATGGCTGCATGCCATGGTTCTATCTTTATACCCTTCAACATTTGTTGTTTGATCTTATGTGAAACCTGAACATTTTCTTCTGCTTTATTTTTCATGTGGCTATCCTCTTCCTCACTTGGATTTCTCTGTACTACTTTAAAGCACAGAAGGGGAGGATGCTGATCAAAAGATGGCAATAATCTTTCAGATAGCAAGGAACTAAGGCAAGACTGCAGGGACTGCAATTAGGACATTGTTAGAGAAGAAGCATCTTTGGCCCAGGTTGCTGTGACTTCCCTTGCTTGGAAGGATGTCTCCTTATCTATGACAACAATAATAATACATTTTCTAACCCAAGGTATTATTGTCAGTTTATACCGACTTTACTTTCCATAGAGTAAAATCAATTCTTGAGGGACTATTCTATTAGGGTAATTCTGTTAGGGTAATCTAGTGGACATATTTGAGGAGGTTTCTAATTATACCTGATTTCATCTCTTGCCAGAAACCGTCGGAAGAAATCATGTTCGTAATGATGATTCATGGTTTATAATATGACCTATGAGATGATTTTCTGTATATATGTATGATTGTATATGTGTATGATTTTATAAATATATAATTCAAAAAATGTTAAACCAAAACAATGAGATCCATGAGACTAACTTGGGTGCATCTTCTGCACATTGAAAGAAACACATAACACTTCCAAGTGTTATGCAAATAAAAACAAAGCATGTAAGTAACCCTTAAGGTTGGAGGCTATAACTATTACCTGCTTCAGAAATCTGAAATTTTCATTTTGAAGTCTGACTTGACGATATGTGCATTCCCCATATGTCTTGGCTCATCCTCCTCAAAGAGAGAAGCACAGCCTCTTGTTTCACTAGTTACACTGCTTTCTTCTGTGTCAAATCTCCCTCTGCCTCACTCTTGAAAGAACACTTGTCCTTATATTTAGGACCTACCCTGATTGTTTAGAACAATGTTTTCCTCTCAAAATCTTGAATTCAATCACATTTGTAATTGTTGGGTCCATGGTCAAAGGAGCGAGACTGATACAAAGCAAAGGTCAAGCAAAGCTTTATTTCGCGCCAAGCATCAAGAATCAAACTGACTGGCCAGGGACATCTCTTGCAAAGAGGTAACCTCTCTCTTCTTTACAGACTAGCTTTTAAGGGCAAAGGCCATGTGGTTGGGCCTGGCCACGCGCAGGTGACCAATGAGATTGTAACACAGAGAAAGCTGCACAGTCCTACTAGGTCACACATAAGTGACCAACTGGAATTACAATTTACCCTAGTATTTATTTGAACTAGCCTATCACCTTGGTCAGAACCGGCGCCCAAAGGGCACCTAAAGGGCAGGTCCCATACTCCTTGGTAGCTAGGTGACAGTACGCGTCCCCACCAATTGGATACCTCCCCCTGGCCTGACCCACCCTTGTATTTGGGCTTTGTTACCTGGGACTGGTTTCTGGGACTTGTTTTTAAGTAAGTTCCCTGAAGGGGGTGAAGGGGCAGGGTCAGGATGGAGCTGCTCTGGCTAAATAGGCCCTTACAGTAATGTCCTATATAAAGTAATATTTATAGGTTCTGGGGATGAGGACTCGATTATCCTTAGGGTCCATTATTCAGCCTACCATGGGTGGTGCCCGCAGCAGCCAACAGAAAAAGTTGTAGCTGGATTATTTACATAAAAGGATGTATAATTACAAGAAGACGAAAGGAGAAAGAAGAGAAAAATACCAAAATGTATAGGAAAAATAGGGTCTTATGTTAAAAATAATAAAATTCCAATTAATTACCCGAAGAGTATTACAGGAAATAATCATATAAAAATGTACCACAGAAAGGAAGAGAAGGATTAAACTGCCTGAAGGAGGAGCACATAAAATTCATAAGCCCCAAATTGCAACAAGTCCTGATGCAAAATATTTTGAAGAGAAAAAATAATTGGATCGAAAGTAACTTTTACAATCTTTGATCTGGAAGTAATAAATGTCCTTGATAAAGGAAGTAGTGATGTAGGAAAGATGTTAGGCTTCGAAGCCCACTGCCAAGAAAGAATTCTTGAGACGCCTTTGGTGCAAAAAAGTGATTTTATTAAAGCATGGAGACAGGACCCATATGCAGAAAGAGTTGCTGCCGAAGAGGTTGTGAGGGGTGGCTGATTATATACCAGAGGGTTGGGGGAGGTGAGGAAAAGGGAGGTTTCAAAAGAACTTTCATATGCTAAAGAGGACCTCAGGAGACACCAGAGGCCTTGCCTTTGTCAAGCCAAAGTTGGTTTTTTTTTTTTAGCCCCTCTAGCAAGGCATTAACATTAATATAGTTGGGAGCTTCCAGGAAGAATGTCACTCCTATCCCACCAAGGAGTGGGGGTTGGAGGAAGGTTGCAGGGTGTCAGCTTCTGCTTTGTCCTCAGCTAGTCTTCTGCTCCCTCATCAGCAAAGAATACCTTGATTTTCTATACAGCTAGAAAAAAAAAATGCCCAGAACCATCCTATATAAATTAGAGTCAGTGGCTTGGAGAGTACTGATGATAGCAGTTTGTGATTAAGTTTTAATCAGAAATCCTAGCCTCTAAATTTCAAAATAGCCCCCCATTTTGGCAAGAAAAGGAAAGTTTTCAAATCTGAGAGTATAGGCTCAACAGTTTTAGTAACTAACATCATTAACAATGTTTAGTTTAGTTACACTTTCCAATTTTGCATTTATTTTTCCAGATGGTTGTAGAATATTTATGTCACAAAAGTTTTCCTCTTAATAATTATATGGGCTTATTATTTTGTTATAATTTTCTATTAAAAAAAAGAAAGGAATTTAAATGGAAGGGATTCCAAATGAATGCAAACTTCAAGACCAGCTTGGGGGGAAAAAAGCTTCTTTGCTCTGAATCTTAAGAAGAATGTTGTCAATGAGCTTCTATGTATAAATAAGGTTTGATATCACCTAAGTAATAAAATTCAATTTAATTTTGTGCTTTAGTACAGCAATGGAGGATTGGAAAACTTCCCAGACTTCCAGGCTGGATATGAATTCTCACCTCCTTCAAACTTCTGTGTGTAGCTAGTGCCTTTCCCAATTATAGCTGTGTTCTGACAGCAACTAACCATTGCCCTGAGTGATGGGCAAAGAAAGCCAAGAGCCTGGAGGCTAGAAGAGATAAAAGAATGTGATCTCCACTCACACTCTTAGTCAGAGTGGATTTCTTCTAGGTTCATTCTAATGCTTTTTTATATCAGGGGCCAATGGGTATGTGTAATTTGCACAGATGAGTAATCAGAACATAGTAGATACATTTTAGGGATATGGCAACTATAAGGTGATGGCAAATTTAGTGATCCCATTGATTTTGCTGTTTTATCAAAATAGCAACAAATAACCTAAGAGTAATAAGTAACCTACCTCATTAATAGAGTGGCAAGTTTCTTCCTAATAAAAGCACATTAGTGATTACAAAGAAAAGGCCTCCATCCATTTTATTTTCTTGATAGTTTGCTTTAATAATATTTCAAGGCAGTAAATCTTTCTAAACATTTTTTTTCTATAAGAACCTGAGGATTTTTTGAGTTGAATGTTAACGTTTGCCCTTCAGGAAATGTTATTTACAAGTGAGAAATTTGGGAAAACCGAATTACTGTGTATATCCAAACCGAACAATTCGCAAAAGAAGTTTTAAAACAAAACGTACACTCAACTCTACTTCATCCTAAGTCATTGCCTTTAAACATTAATGAACAACACCTAATTATCTGATCTATGAACTAATTGAGCCATTAATAGATTTTGGAAATATAATTGCATTTGTCTGCTTTCTGATATGCAAATCTGACCTTTGTAATCATTTCTATATCAAATTCTTTAGTATTAGTTATTAGTTTTTTTAATCACTCAAATATTTAAAGAAACTACAGAAAACCAATCTAAATGAACCATTTTTCCATTTTCAATCCTTTGTAAATTTATTTCTGAGATAATTATATCCTCTTTGAAGCTTTTTTATCATAATTCTACACTTGCTGACCTATGATTTTAAAATCCAACAAGAGGGGACTCTTACAAACCAGGTTTTCCCAAAATGTGCTTGATAAAACATTTGTTCCACAAGATTGTATTAGGTGTTCTGAATTCAAATATACCTCAGAAATTTTGGATTAAGTAATGTTGCCAAGTTTCCTTCATTCCAATCCTCTTTAAATTTTCATTATTATAAATGTTCATGTAAATGACCACAAAGTGAGTACTTAATATGATATTTCCCAAGGAGGTTGGTCATGAACTTTTCTTCCCATTGCACATTTTAAGGGATTGGACTTTTTAAGGTGCCCATTAGTTGCAGGGATTTTTAAGTAGCATCCTAGATAACTGGAACTAATAGTAGCAGACCCCCTTCTGTGGTCAATAGAAACAGTGGTCAACCACAGGTAACTTAACAACAAAGCATATGGAAAAACCAAGGTTTTTTTGTCGTTGTTGTTTTTCTTTAATCTTTGTACAGGAGCTTCACAAAAGAGGATATCCAAACAGTAAGTAAACATGGAAAAGTACAGAAAAAAAATGTCCATCAGTTGAGAATTGAAAGGAGTGCCTGGGTAGCTCAGTTGTTCAGACTTTGACTCTTGGTTTTTAGCTCAGCTTGTGATCTCCTAAGTGGTGAGGTCCAGCCATGCCCTCAGGCTCTATGCTCAGCACGGAATCTGCTTGAGGAGTCCCTCTCTCTGCCCCACCCCCCACTCATGTTTGAGCTCTCTTTCTAAAATAATTTTTTCTTTGTAAAAAAAAAAGTAGAATTGAGAAATAAATTGTGGTACTTTCAAATAATGAACTACTATAAAGCAATAAAAATGAATCAACTTTAGCTTCATAAAACACTATGGATACATCTCAAAAACTTAATATTGAGGGCACCTGGGTAGCTCGGATGGTTAAGCATCTGCCTTCCACTCAGGTCATGGTCCCAGGGTCCTGGGATCAAGTCCTGCATCAGGCTCCCTGCTCAGTAAAAAGCCTGCTTCTCTCCTTGCCTCTCTCTCACTCTCTTTCATGAATAAATAAAATCTTTTAAAAAAATTAATATTGAGTGAAAAAAGTCAGACACAAGATATTATATATTTATGATTCCATATATGCAAAATTCAAAAATCAGGAAAACTAATATTTTTCGCTGAAGGAATGGGAAGGATATCTGCTTAGGTGTTAAACTCATAAAGAAAAGCAAAAAATAGTTACTCCAGCAGTCAGGACAGTGGTCCCCTGCATCAGGGAGGAAACGAGATGATGGTGATTAAAAAGAGCCATCTGAGGGGCACCTGGGTGGCTCAGTGGGTTAGGCCTCTGCCTTCAGCTCAGGTCCTGGGATCAAGGCCCGCATCAGGCTCTCTGCTCAGCAGGGAGCCTGCTTCTTCCTCTCTCTCTCTCTGCCTGCCTCTCTGCCTACTTGTGAACTCTCTCTCTCTCTGTGTCAAATAAATAAATAAAATCTTAAAAAAAAAAGAGCCACCTGAGGTGTGGGGTGGATGTTTGGGGTGCTGGAAATGTTCTATTTATTTTCCTAAATTAATCCTTTACTGGGTGTTTGCATTGATGTAAATCTTAAAACTGAACATTTTCCAAGTGAGAAGGAAGGAGTTATTTGGGGTTGTTGCAGGTCATGAGGCTCAAAACTTAAATCCAAACAGTTTTACCTTCTTATAAAATCACTTGTAGAGGGGCACCAGGGTGGCTCAGCCAGTTAAGCATTTGCTCTTGGCTCAGGTCATGATTTCAGGGTCCTGGGATCAAGCCTTGCACAGGACTCCCTGCTCAGCAGGGAGTCTTTTTCTCCCTCTCCCTCTGCCCTTCCCCTGAGCTCGCCTCTCTCTCTCCCTCCCAATAATCTCTTTCAAATAAATAGATAAAATCTTTAAAACACACTCACACACTTGTGGAAAATCTGTGGCCTCTATCCACGACAGTCTTATAACAACAAGGTAGAATCAAAGCACATTCACACATCAGACTGTTAAATTTCAATTCCCTTCATAAGATTAATATATGTGATAACACTTAGACTAAAAAATCACAAATAGAAGTCGTTTTTCCCATCAATATCTTTTTCTCTCCGTAGTTACTACCTTCTTCTCACTGATAACAAGTAGCTTCTACAACAAGAATATCAAGGCATCTCCAAGGGACCCCACAGGAAGGTTGATCACAATCATGGAAGGTTAACATCTGCTCTTGTGCTCAGATACTCCCTACAAAATAACATAAATTACATTAAGGGGAAAAAAGTCATTGAGAAGCTATCAATAACTGTATAACATAGTAAAAATTAACAGGCAAGGCTAGAATCACACTCTGGGGTTTGTTGATTCAATAATATCTAAGAACAATGTTTCTCTATTCCCAAAGGCCACACTGATCAATCTCATGAGATTTACAACTAAAATCACATTTCTTAATTCATCCTTCTTAGATATTTAGGTCATTCTCCCCTGTCTTGGCTGTAAGAAATCAGAGGTCCTGGAGTAATTTTCGCAGAATCAAATGGCATGTCATTTATGGGGTGGAAGCCAGGATTAATGACCTTTAATTTGAACTCAGATAATTTTAACTCCCCATGAAGGTAAAGAGAATGGAAAGTCTGGACGGGGACAATCAGTCTCCTAAACCCATTTTGGTGATTCCATGCTGAATGCTGTTGCTGTTAATGATGATGGTGATAAGGTATTTTTAAGGAAAAACAACTTAAAACTATTTATTGGGTGCTTATGGAATGCTAGGCACTCTACTGATCTCTCTACCTAAATTATGCAGTTGTGTCTTTATAAGAACCCTGGGTTTTATGTCCCCATTTTACAGGATAAATGTTTAATTAACCTAAGCAATTAATGTGAGAAACTTCTAAGATGCTAGAATAAAGAAAGAAACATTCACAGGTGAGCTCTCATATAACTCTTTACCTAAATTTGAGATAGCGTTGGAATTGCTGGCACTTTTGGCAACAAACCCATAGGGGTTGCTTCTCAAACTTTGGTCCTGAGACCACTCGCATTATAATATCTGGGGGAATTAGGAACGTGCAAGTTCTAAATAAAGGCTCTGTCCCAGATTTGCGAGAGCAGAAACTCTAGGAGTAATGCTTAAGAATCTGCATTTTTCACTGAGTTTCCTGGGTGATTCATATGCAAGTCAAAATTTGAGAATTATTGGTCTGCACAAAAGTGGCAATGAAGTTGTTACACAGTAAAATCCTGAACAGCTGCTGTAAAGAAGGGAAGTTTAGTATTAATTTACAGAAAGAAAGCATTATAACAATTCTCACTGGAACTGTAGAAGACAGTTGTTGTTTTTAATACCAGATTCAACCTAAAAGACTTTTTTCTCACCCAAAGCTTATTTCCATTGATGGATGCATCAGGGTTCGGGAGAAAATCAAAGAAATACAGAGACAGAGCTAACTCACCACTCAGAAAGACTGGAACTAGGTTTTTGTACAGTATATTGAAATATAACTTTCTTAGGAATAGTTCATGGAGGAAGATACTTCCTATAGAAATCAGGTCTTTGAGCAAATCCTGGATGCTCTTAGTTTAATGTTAAAGATGCATGAAAACGATAACTCTTTCATCACCTGTGTGGGACACAGACAATTATAGTGTCATGTCATTATATAGTTCGTCCCCTTGAGCAGACCTGGGTAAAATTTCCACCTGTTCGTAAGGATGAAACTTACCCATTAATGCCAGAGCCACGTTATATTTTTGTATTCGCCATGTATATGTAGTTATGCTGAGGTTAAATGTCTACTAAATTGTATAGAGTTCTTATTCTCGGGTGGGTTATGGGAACCCACAATCACCTTCCTGAAGTCTATAGTTAGAGACCTCTTTTAATGTTCTTGGTGAGGACACGTGGGCTGGCCAGATCCCAAATGACAGCTGTATTCTGAGACCTGAGGCTCAAGCACACAGGGTAAGTCACCAGCATCCTGAAAGAATGTTATATCTCCCTATATTATCCTCTTTTGTGCCAATAGGTCTCATCAGGCTGCAATTTAATATAAGAGTAAGGTGAAATTTAGTGAAGGATTTTGTGGCTTGATTAGTTCCTATTATTTCTTGAGATCTGAACTGTATTTGTTGTACATTGGATTCCCCACCCACCAAATGAAGTAAGACAGCTGTGTTACAAACCACAAAAACCTTGTACTTTTCTGAAACTACAAAGAAATGATGGCTGCACAACCTTGTGAATGTAATTAATGCCACTGAATCATACATTCCAAGATGGATAAATTGGTAAATTTTAGGTCATGTATATTTTACCACAATAAGGAAATAATTTTTAAATAAACATTATGCTACATTCAGATGCATAAAAATCAAATTGAAAAGCACTTCTGATAGCGGCTGATGGCTCCCAGCTTGACCTCCGCATGCTGGAAAGGTTACTTAGCTAGATATTATTCATCATTGTTTTCTCAATTTTCATCAGATCATATTTGTATCATAACAAATAAATGTCTGCATATATTTCTTCCCCTTCATAAAGCAAATATTCATCAAACTCTTACTGTAGATAAGACACTATACTAGGCACTACCCTAAAGGCAAAGATGAGTCAAACAACACCCCTGCCCTCCTAAGATTCATCATCTAGCAATAGCCAAGTGAGAATATATTTGCATGCCTTCTGTATGCTGTGTATTGCCCAGGTGGAAGGAAAACATACAAGATTGTAAGACATAGTCTCTGTTTTTTTTTGGTTTATTATCTATTGTAGGGAGACAAGTATGAAACAAACTTCTTTTTATGTAACACACATTCTAACAGAACAAGAACAAAGGCTTTGTTTAAAGATTTTATTTATTTATTTGACAGATAGAGATCACAAGTAGGTAGAGAGGCAGGCAGAGAGAGAGGAGGAAGCAGGCTCCCTGCTGAGCAGAGAGCCTGACATGGCTCCATCCCAGGGCCCTGAGATCATGATCTGAACTGAAGACAGAGGCTTAACCCACTGAGCCATCCAGGCCCCCCAAAAACAAAGACTGTAAAGATCAAAGACAGTAAGGGAAAAAGTCATAAATGAGACTGATCTTGAGACATTATGACCTACACTGGGAAGTGCATTTAGCCTAGGAACACATTTATGGCTTTAGGTGAATCTGGACTTTAGCAGTTCCAGGCACCGCTCTAGTCACACAGGGCAGAGTTATACAGATCCTGGGAAAATGCAAGCATAACACTCAGATATGTTCTCTAAATCACAGTTCTAACTAATCCAGTCAGCACAGCCATGGTTTTCTGACTTCCATGTGTATAGGAGCAAAACTCCAGAGATGAGGTTGGCCCAGGACACTTGAACGCCCAAGCATGAATAAGTCTAGCTCTGTGACTTTGGCTGAATCATTTCACTTCGCAAGCCCTAAAATGATGGTATCACATGCTGCAAAGATAATGTCTATCTCTGTTGTGATTTCTTTTCTTTTTCCATGTGACCCAATACTTTAGATATGAAAACTTAGAGAAGTGGTTGATAAAGCTAAATGTTTCTTTAAGATTAATAATAATAAGAAAAAAAATCAGCCTTGCTGCCTCTGGAAACTCGAGTGCCAAGGGATAAGTGGTATCTAATAATTAATAAAAAGTGGTTGTGAAGCATTTTGTGAATGTAAAATGCCAGATAATTTATAAATATTTAAATAGTTATTAAATTTAATATGAATATTACATAGACACCATTTTGATTTCCTATGCCACTTTATTGCTTCAGAAGTGCTTCACTGATATTAATTATGTTACTGTTGATATTATTGCCATTAATTGTATGGTTTCTTGAGGGGTAGATCCCAGGTAAAGAGGAGAGGACAAATTGGAGCAAATAGATTAGTTGTAAGATTTTATTACTAGAAGGCAATATACTTCTGGTTACAATGTATTTGAGATTTAAGTCAATTAAGTGCCTGGTTTGTAGGGTTCTGTTTTTATTTCGCTCTTGTTTTGACTTTGGTTCCTCTGGTCTTACTTCATTACAAACTCCTCCAAGTGCCACATTATTTTCTTCATCTCTGCATTCCTCTGAAGTTTCTTGGTCCAATCTACTTGGCTGCTTTAAAAACAAACCAACAAACAAACAAAAAATTTACTAAATCTTCAAGAGGAAGAAAACTAACACAGTCGATGCTCACAGGTCACAGTGACCCCACATCATAGCTCAAGCCATGCTCACATCCTTGCAAGGAGGCATAACCATTCCACTGGGGAGATGAAGAAACAGAGAGCAAAGTGGCTAAAGAAAGCATAAACTTCACCAAGTAATGAGGGAGAGGCCCAACTCTATTCTGTGCCCTTTCTCATTAATTAACATCATCTCTGTAGACAAACACAGCAATTAATAATAAAAAAAAAAAGTGGAGTTGTTTGGGACCAGAATTTGTAATTAATTATTGCATTTTAAAAAAAATCATTCTTCATTGTGAGAAAAGACTTTGGCAACCTGACTAAAGATAAGGGAAGAAAGAATAAAAGGAGAAAGCAATGAAGGAAAAGAGGAGAAACCCCAAACAGACCCAAAAAAGCAAGAAAACATGTAAAGCATGTAAGGCTCTGAACACTTCTTCGTAGAAAGGAAGACAGACCAGAACTCACAGACCACCTCAAGGTAGTAAGTCCTGTAGGATGGGGAGGGAGGATCAGGAATAGAATTTACCTAATACCCTTGCGGGCTTAGTTGTGGAGGTGTGGTGGAGTCTATAAGCAAAACCACAAAGCAAGCACGGGAGAAAGTAATTGGCTTTGCTGATAAGAGACAGAGAAGAGAGCAGGCTGCAGGTGGGCTCAGTGATAAGCAGAATGTATGATGCTGGGAAGACTTGATTGGAATAGTTTAATAAAAGCATGTGACTGTTGCCAATTAGCAGCTAGAAGTAAAATATGATTCCGCTGCTAATTTTGTATCCAAGTAGAATTATACTGTGATTAGGCTAATAGAATGGCATTGGAAATCTGTAGGCATTGCTTTGGAGACTCACTATCTTGCAAGCAGCTGAACAGAAGCGGTAAAGCATCACTATCTCCTCCTTACCTGGCCCAGGAGAGAGGTTCATGCAGAAACAAGCATGGGAGGAAGCAGCCAAAGAGGGGGGATAGAGATTCCCAAGGTCTACAGGAAAAGGGTGTGAACTTCAGGACCCAGCCCCCAAAGGGTCCTGAGTCTGTTGCGAATTGTGTACCTTTGGATGTGCAATACCCAGAGGGACTTTTAAGGGAATCTATGAATAATTCTTCTACAACCTGTCAAGTGTATTGCTCTGCAGGAATCCTGAGCCTCTTAGAGAGGGCCTCTAGGAGGAACAGCTTAGAAGTGCCCTCTGCAAG
The DNA here is from genome assembly GCF_922984935.1 of Meles meles. Classification (NCBI taxonomy): domain Eukaryota; kingdom Metazoa; phylum Chordata; class Mammalia; order Carnivora; family Mustelidae; genus Meles; species Meles meles. The sequence continues at coordinate 43,613,829 of NC_060066.1, read as the reverse complement.
ATGAAACCCTAGTGTTTTAAACCAGGAAAGTCCTGCCAGGGATTTCTCTCACCAGGGTCAGCCTCCACTCCAACTCCTATAAGAAAAGAGGAGAGGATTCAACAATGTAGAGATAAACTAGTCTCTGAGCGTACATATAAGTAAATGGTCCAGACTGACTAAAGAAACAGGGTGTTCTCTTCTATTCTTTACACCATTATAGTTCTCTTTTCCCCTGACTCCTGCCACTTCTCTCCTCTGCACTGTCCACACTGGGACTTGGATTAAAGGCTGATTTACATCTGTTGTGTGTCCTAATTTCCCAAGAGTGTACGGATGAATTTACAACAAAGGAGCTCTCCTTTTATTTCCATGAACTGTGATGTGCAGTGTCACTCAGCAGCTAGTGACATGTGGGCTAGCAATAATAAGGTCTTGCCTTTTGAAATAATGTGAACGATCCATATTTAACTGTTTTTCCTATTCAAATTAATTCAGATATTGAAATTATATTGCCAGACATCTACATTCTTAAAGCACCAGGCAACTTAAGGTGGCAACCTGGTAGAAATCACCACTGCATTCTCTTTGAAACAGAAGCTGCTTAGCAGGTACTAAAGATTAACATTATATAAACCCAACCCAACCTGTAACAAGGAAGTCAGCCTCCTGAGACTGGTATGACAGCTGGTTTCCCAAACTCATTCTCTCAACCATGCTAACACCATCCTAATTTCCCCCCAATCCAAGTACATAAATTAGCCAGGCTGTTCTTTCCCTGAGGTAGTAGTAGTACTTACTTGATTTGCAAATACCAAAGTGAAGACCTTCTCACCCATTAAACAAATAAAGTTACATTTCTTCTACTTCTACATCTCAAGAAAACTGTCTCTCTACATAATTTTTCTAAAATCAGAGGGTCTGATGTTGATTGGCTCAAATTTCTTTAGCTCAAGTTCATTTATTAGCAATAGACCTGCACAACATACAAAGACCATACTCAAAGCCTTGAAGTGTTTTGACAAGGACTAAGTCTGAGTTATTATAATAGTCTGACATAGATTCTTACTTTATAGATTCTATGGTATAACTGAGAAGAAACTGACTTTGATAATTAAAGAGGTCAAGATGTTAGGCAAGAGTTTATTGAATGAATGAGTGAATGAATGACAGTAATGTATGTAACATAACAAATGCTAAAATAATACAAATTGAAAAGAATACTGTTCTACCTAATTTTCTCTTTCCGTGCTATGGAAGCAGTAGTTGTAACATTTACCAGTTTGGGGGTATATAAAATATTATCGCAGACATTTTCTAATGTATATGGCAAGCAGAATAATGGTCCCCAAAGGTGTCCATGTCCTAATCCCTGGAACCTACAAATACGTTTCCTTACATGGTAATAAGGATCTTGCAAATGTGATTAAGTTAAAGATTATGAGATGAGATTATCCTAGATTACCCAACTAATCCCAAATGTCCTTATACTCAAAAGAGAGAAGCTGGAGAGCCAGAGTCAGAGAGAAATTTAAAGATGCTATACCTACAGCTTTGAGGATGGAAGGGGCCACAAGTCAAGGAGTGAGTGCAGGCAGCCCCTAGAAACCGGAATTGGCAAAGAAATTAATTCTTTCCTAGTGCCTTTACAAGGAACACAGCCCTGTCGACACCTTGATTTTAACTCAGTGAGATCCATTTCAGATTTCTGACCTCTAGAACTATAAATAATGTATGTGTATTGTTTCAAGTTACTAAGTTTGTGGTAATTTATCATGGCAGCAGTAGGAAACAAATACAATGCTCATATAATAATCTAAATAATATATCCCAGGGATAATGCAATTGGACAGTATTTAGCCTAGGGTCAGGGCAGTTAAATACAATGAGAGAATGGGGAGAAAATAATATTCATAGTGCCTAACTCTGTGGCACATGATATTTTACTGACATTCATCTACTTGATTCTAAATATCATTCCTATTATATAACCTACATTGGGTTCAGTGACTTGCCCAAGATTATATAGGTAATAGATGGCAGAGCTCTAGAAGTAACATCTTAACCTGTCATATATTAACCTCTAATACATGACATCTGATCCATTTTGCTAACTTTTTTTTAAAAATCAGGAATGATCAATCAACCACAACCTATTTGTATGGCATACAGATTAGTTGCTCTTATTAAAGTTCCCCACATTCTGTCACAATCATCTTTCTGAAACTCTCTCACTCCTGACAGTCACTCTTGTTCTTAATCATTATGCCAGAAATGATATATCTACAACCATGCAGAAAAATAGGGGACACAATCAGGATTCTGTCTTACCCATATCCTATAGAATGTTTGCTACAAGCTGTTACATCAACAATGATGTAACAAAGTTCTAATTCAAGTCAAGTAGTGGTCTGGATGCCCAGTTATTGAAGCAAAAGTTAGTGTGGACAAAATTAGGTTGCAGACACAAATCTGAGTTAGAACATCACGAACATTAAAAAGAAACAAAAAACAATAGGTTAGAGGAATTAGAATGAGTTTTCAATTAATTCTTCACTTGATTTTAAGATCCCTCATGGTAAGAATTATACCTAAATTCAATTCTAAGTACCCAGAATCTAACTAATTCAGTTCACTGAACTTAGTAGAAGTTGATTAAATGTTCATTCACTGACGATAAGCCACAAAAATATCTCACGGACATCATTTCATTGCTCAAGAGCCTCTTTTGAAGGCTCTGAGATTTCTTCCATTAGTCTTTAAGATACAGCTCTATGACTCTCAGCTGACACTCTGAGTGTTGGCAAACCTACTATGGCAAATCTTCTTTCTTACCAATAAGAGAATGTTAGCATGTCCCAATAGCTGTTGTTTCATCAGAATCCTTTAGGACACAGCAGCTTATTCACTTTGTTTTTAAAAGAGCAATAAACATGGGGCACCTGGGCAGCTCAGTCGTCAAGTGTCTGCTTTTGGCTCTGGTCATGATCCCAGGGTCCTGGGATAGAGCCCTCACTGGGTTCTCTTCTCGGTGGGAAGCCTGCTTCTCCCTCTCCCACTTCCCCTGCTTGTGTTCCCTCTCTCGCTGTGTCTCTCTCTATCAAACAAATAAATAAAGTCTTTTTTTAAATAAATAAAAGAGCAATAAACAAACTAGGAAGAAATGCAATTCATGATAGATGTAGCCATCAGCATTCAGCATTCTGAATGCATGTAACTTTCAGAAAAACAAAGAAAATCTCAGGATACTAAATGAGAAATGACCACAAGAATGGTCCTATAAAATATAAGCTTTCTTACAAATACTTACAAATGAACAAAAATTACTTTGTTATGCCCGAATTTTCACGTCCGAGAAACCACCAAGGAGCCAAGCTCCAATGCAATCACACGAGGGTTTGACAAGCTTAAGCTTGGGCCCAAGTATACCCAACACAGCGGAGTAGGGACTTGAACCCCCAGCTTAGTTATGGCAGGGGTATTTATAGATTCCTGTTACTAAAGCAGGGTGGGGATTCCTGGAACCAAAGCAGGGTGGGGCTTACTAAAGCAGGGTGGAGGTCTCTGGAACTAAAGCAGTGGGGCTTCCTGGAATGAAAACAGGGTAGGGGTTACTAAAGCAGGGTGGGGGAAAGTTCAGCCTTTGGGCACGGGGATCTGAGATGGCTGCCGGAGCTAAGATGGCTGTACTTATGCTAAGGCTAAACCTGAGGTGGGATGGCCTTGATTTTTCTCGGCCTCCACAACTTATAGGGAATTAACACAGATATCTAATATAAAACTTACTTTTGGCAAAATATCTATAACACTGAAGCCCTTAAAATGTATAGAAAGTGCAAGAGAATGAGTAGGCAATCATGCTAAATCCTGCACTTAGCTGAATTTTGTGTCAATCACGGCAAATTTTCTAAAAGTAAGTTTTTTAACTATTCCTGATTTGAGATCAACAAAAACAACATACATGACTGGCTAAAAAGGGAAAAGCTCCCTAAGTAAAACAGAGCTGCAAATCTCTGCAAAAAGTCTTCCTCCTGTCCATACCTTACTTGAAGAAATCCTTCCCAACTGGCTGCTTGTAGGTTAAGATCAAGCAAACCAGTGGGCATTAAAGACTCTGAAAATGGAGAGTTTGATGTCTCAAAGGAATCCATTGATTGCATAAAAGGATGACAAACCAGATTCAAAAGATGGAATGGCTGAGAGTAGGGTAAGGATGGTGAAAGCCCACTAAATTCTTCCTGCTCCATGATCCTCTCCTCCTCCTAGATTTTCTTGCCCAATTTAAGTCTTACTGGTTTTTTTTTTCTTTTGTTCTACCTTTCCAACCTACTCCCTTCTTTTCACTTTTTCTCTTTCTCTCTTTTATTGCCATGTACAACTTTTTTTTTCTATTTCTCCTTTCTTCCTATTGAACTGGCCATAATAAGAAGCTGAAGTATATTTTTGTTACTTTATATTGATGGAATAAAGTTTTAAGTACTTTGCTTTTCATTCTGTTAGTGGTCAAATTAGACATTGTAATACTGTGATTTATAAATAGCATAGATTTGGTCAATCAGATTAAAAATATGTATTTGGTCTTTGTCCACAATCCCTGCCTCACAGCTCTCCAAACCCTTGGAATTTTCTGAGTGTTGAGAGTGATAAAGGGGTCCTTTGTTGTGTTAATGAGGTGACTTTTGGAAATACCTGAGGGTGGGACCTGTTGCATATGGACCCAACCTTGCAAGGAACTTTTAGCTCTACCCTCCTGACTTCTAAGGAGGAGGGCGGGAGCTGGAGACCAAATCACCAATGGCCAATGATTTAGTCAACCTTGTCTCTGCGATGAAGCCTCCATTAAAACCTGAAAAGGTTGGGTTCAGAGAGCTCCTGGGTTGGTGACCCAGTAGGGATTTGAAGAGTGATGTGCCAGGAGAGGGCATGGAAGCTCCACATCCTTTCCCCATACCTTACCCTATGCATCCCTTCCATCCCTCTGTTCCTGAGTTATGTCCTTTTATAATAAACCAGTAATCTCTAGGTAAAATTTTCCCCTGAGTTCTGTGAGCTGCTCTAGCAAAATAATGGAACCCAAAGAGGGGGTCATGGGAACCTCTGATTTATAGACATTGTTTATAAGGACAGGTAATAATCTGGGCTTGCACTTGGGACCTGTCTGAGATGGGCGGGAGTAGACACTATCAAAATTGTTTGTTATTAGTGTGGGGTGACCATACTTTTGTTAGTGGAATTGGATCCAGGAACCTTTTTTACACATTTTATGTATATCTTTCCTTTCTAATAGAGTTAGTTCATTTTAAGTTCTTCAAAACCGATCATTTTTTATAGGCTGTTCTTCAAAAACAGGGTTGCCACTGTTTAGTCAACAGACCCTCTGATGTATCTGCTTTTCTTCACTTCCTTCTTTGACACAGAGGCAATCCAAGTGGACCTATATTTCAGAGGAAAAAGCAGAGCATAGTAAGAATACTGTTTCTCCAAAAGGAGCAGTCATTCTGCTAAAATGCACAAAGAGCAGTTGTGAAATTTTGCTTGAGGAATGTAGATTTAATTTCTCAGTGTTGCACTGAGGGGAGTATAAAAGTGAGAGGTATTTTACTGGTGTGTTTTTCCTTTAAAATAACTTTCATTGTCTAATGGTAATGTGAAAACATAATACACATTTTCAACTCCATTTAGATTTTTGTTACTGACCAAAATAGGAAACTCACTGATGCCCGAAAATATCTCCTTCTGATTCAGGTAGTATCATCTCGGATAAATCAGTATGAATTTCAAACTCTTGAATGCATTAAAGACAAAGGCCCCTCTATTCCAATGGGAATGTAGAAAATATGAATAAATCATAATGTTCTGATGTTAAGGTATTACTAGAGGTCAAGTGGACTTCAAGCTATGCAGCAATTTCTTATCTGGGTCTTTTAATAGAATTTCATTTCTCCTAAGAAGGATAAAAAATTTTGCCTCTTGTATTATTTTCAGATGAGAGATACTCATTTGAATTAATATCAAGATGCATCCCACGCAGAATTTTAAAAAATCATCAATCTGCCATCTTATCCACATTATTTTGTACCTTCAGGCTCTTGATGTAGTTTTTATGAACAGGATTCAAATAAATTGGCTCTTTTTCCTTGGTGGTTTCTTTAATTACTTTGTTATTATCCAAGGAACTGGTTTAATTTAAATGAACACTGTGTTCCTGCTACTACTATCCAGAGAAAACACAGATTCAGAACATGCTGTTTTGTAGTTAAAGTGTATTTCTCTGCACGGGGTTGCCAGAACTGGGCAGTTCAAGGCATCTTCCTATTTTAAATAAAGAGCAAATCCAACCCATCTTGTGAAATCAATGACTTCCCTCAAACTCTTATTCATTGCACTAGATGGCAAAGAAAAATAGTAAATATATAAAGTAATGACTTGCTTTAGGTAAATCTGGTAGTATTTTATTCAAGGTAAGCAACCCAGCAAGTCTATATAGTTCTTTTCTCTCCAAACATTTTTATAGGTGTTTTAAAACCAATTATTGGTCAAAGTTGTCATAAGCGATCTACCCCCCCACCCCCCATGCCCGACAACCTCCCAGATTTCTACGTTCCACGGAGTCTTATCAAACACTTATTGGGAACTGATATGTTTGCAAAAGTACAGGATTCTTCTCTTTGTAGCTTTGTAACTTTTATCCAGTGGAAGCCACAGCACAAATTTCAAAGGACTATGTATATTCCTTATATATATATATATATATATATATAATATATATATGTTTATATGTATGTGTATGTATATCTATACATATACACACATACAAATATTGGGATATTATAAAGTATTTTACAGACACCATGAAATATAAAATAGTATTTCATGTCCTGAAATAGATACAGTTTTCAACCCCAGCTCCATCTCTTTAACTAAAGCCATAAAAGTGAGAAAAGCAAGTTTAATCTTTGGAAACACTATTTTGGGCTATCAACTGAACCCCTACAGAAATCATTGCAAATCCTGTTGCAAGTAGATTGGAGAGTAGAATGCATTCTACCAGGGAGGAGGAGTAAATGGAGCAACTGGGGGAGTTCTTTGCCTGTAAGCAAACAGCAGCCTCATACTTTGTTTCATTTTACACCTCTCACCTGAGAATTTACATTTGGATCATAGCATAGCATCCGTCTTCTTCCTTTTTTTTTTTTTTTTAATGTGCAGACACGTAAACTAAAACAGGATCCTTTGTCAGAGGTGACAGCAAGCCCTGTGGCACTGGGAGAGTTGGCCCCTGCCTTGAAAATGGTAAATGTTGTCACTATTTGTATGTTTAAATGGCAAGCTAGAACTGTAGTTGAGAACTCCCTTTTGAAATCAAATACACCTAATTTGCATTTTCATTTCCCTTGTAACTGTGTGATCTTAGCTCCTTTAAGCCTAGATTTCTAATTGTCAAAATGGCAATATAGGGGCACCTGGATGGCTCAATTGATTAAACATCTGACTTCAGCTCAGGTCATGATCTCAGGGTTCTGGGATGGAGCCCCACATCCATCAGGCTCCCCTCTAAGCAGGGAGTCAGTCTGCTTGCCCTTCTCCATCTGCCTCTATCCCTTCCCCTGCTTGTGCTCTCTGTCTCTCTCTCAAAGAAAGAAAATCTTTAAAAATAAATAAATAAAATGGGGATATAAACAATACCTATCTCTTTTGGTGGTTTTGTGGGACTTCAGTTTGAAAAACCCCATGAAAAGCTTAGCATGGCTCCTAGCACATAAATGCTCATCATCATCATCATCATCATCATCATCTCTAAAGCAGGCTCAGAAAATTTCCATGATCCCCTGAAGCAGACTGTCTGCTGTTACCCCAAGCATTCATTCCCGCATGTTTCTAACATGGAGCTCTTGGCCTACCTGCATTGGAGTCTCTTAGGATACTTGTAAAAAGTGCAGATATCCTGGATTACAACCCCTGACACCAGAACCTCTGGGTGTCAGGCTAGGGGTCTCTACTTTTTTTTTTTTTTTTAAAGATTTTATTTATTTATTTGACAGAGAGAGATCACAAGTAGGCAGAGAGGCAGGCAGAGAGAGAGAGAGAGGGAAGCAGGCTCCCCACTGAGCAGAAAGCCCGACGCTGGACTCTATCCCAGGACCGTGAGATCATGACCTGAGCCAAAGGCAGCAGCCTAACCCACTGAGTCACCCAAGCACCCGTATTCTTTCTTTCTGCTGGTAAATCCTGCGAATCTTTCAAATCTAGCTCAGCACCATTTCTTCAGGGAAAACTGCCCCAAAACCGACTGACCACATTCCTTTCTCCATTTTTGTTTTCCTACACCAAATAGCATCTGCAAAACTCTTCTGGCTATTAATCATGTGGTACCTGCTTTTTTTTTTTAAGCTTACTTTGCTACTTGCTCACTCATATCTCATGCATATCTTTGTCTCTCTACCTCTCTCATGGGGCTATAAATCTCTAAAAGACAAATAAATTGCTCTATGTTAGACTTCTTGGACTTCTCATTTGTCCTTGAGTACTGAATGAACACAGTACTGAACACAGGGCTCTGGAGTTCATTTTCTGGAAATATCTGTTGACTGGGGAAGTGTGGATCATCATATATATAGTTCAAGTTTTCTTTGCAATATATGAGAAATGGAGGTCTTGATGTTTCCCCTGATTAATCTTAGCAACACTAGGTAAGACAACCAGGTATTGTATGCCTCCTGATATGAGGAAATGGGAAATCTGCAGACATCATCTACAAAACATTCTTGCTTAAAAAATTGAACCTGAGTCTAAAATGTCTCTGGATCTAACTACCAGTCTACAGAAAATATGAGGGATGGAGTAATAAGGTCAACACCACCATCCAAAGTCATCAGTCAAATTCAGAGTAGGAAGTGCTGCTGGACAAATGACAAATCAATGGCTTAGAAAAAGAGTGAGGGAGGGGCACTGTTAACAAAAGGGGCTTAGGAGATATTATTTGCATTGAATGTGGACAGGGCATTTCGGTGAAATGAGTAATTGCTTTTAAACTTTTAGGTGTGAAATGGCATGGTGACTAGGTTTTATATGCTTTTATCAGTTCGATATGCATACTGAAATATTTAAAGCTAAGTGAACTGGTATGCTTTGGATTTCCAAGAAAAAATATGTGCGAGGTAGATGAAACCTGGTTGTCCAAGTATTGATGACTGTAGAAGCTAGATGGTGGGTCCATGGGGGTTCATTATATTAATCCTTCTATATTGTATATATTGGATAATGAAAACTTAAAAGATAGGCAGAAAAAAAGTTCAGACTAATCTTTTCAGATGGAAAGAGAATCGGAAGGCTTGTTTTAAGTATAAGATGTCTTGATTTCAAAGGAGAAAGAATTTTTTTTAAGGGTACAAATTGGAATACTTTAAATTTGTTATTTATGTATATATTTATAGGCTAACTTGTTCCACAAAAGATTTGAGAAAGAAGTTCTTGAAGCAGATTTAATTGCTACAAAAATGGTTTATGCATTCGCTCCTTTAGGTCATTTGGAGGGAGCTGCAGCACTAGGGTCTCTGGGGGCATGTACAAAGAGAAGAAGGCAATCTAAGGGACCCCCTCACTTGGGTGATTCTCCCATGTCAATCAGACAAAAGCCTGATAGAACAGATAGGCCTTAAGCTATGCCCTGAAGGTCAGCTGACTGTGCCAAAGCAGAGGGCAAAACAAACAGAGCCATAGCCCTCCCTGAAAGATCTTTTCTTTCTGGCAGAAGCAAGTTAAATGAAGTATATGCTTTAAAGCCCTGGTTGACTGATTAAAAATTTATTCCATTACTATTTCCAAAGAGGATTTGAAGTGGTGCCACAGAAATATATTCTCAGGGCCTCCTGTCGCAACTCTGGGGGTGAGGGCGGAGGTAGGTGGGTAGGGGGTAAGAAACATGACTATAGGAATCCCTACACTACGTAGGCACAACTGGAAAGCCAAGATCTTTCTAAGCACTCTGGAGCACACCAGGAAATGCTTCCAGTATTGAGAGTTAAGACAAGGTTGAGATGTTTCCAAAAGGAACAGAGTCTAAACGTCACTAATTTCACATAATCTGGGGAGACAGTTCTGAATGGCTACTGTATTAGAATGAACCATTTGAAATTGCCACTATGTCACTGTGTTGACTGAGGAGAATGGCAGTTTCATGTGGTTCAACTTAATAAGTCAATGGAAAGAATAACTCAGATGAATGGCAGTAAAAGAAGGATATCAAGAAATGGAAATAAGGAAAGACACAAAGAAGGACTAATAAGAAATAATGATTTACAATGAGAGATAAAGAGGACCAAATCAAGGTTTTTCTTTGTTATGAGCCTGGGTACCTAGGAATATTACAAAATGATTAATAGAAATCAAGGAGAAGGGGAGCCTGGGTGGCTCAGTAGGTTAAGCATCTGCCTTCGGCTCAGGTCATGATCCCAGGGTCCTGGGATAGAACTCCACATCCTCCGTGTTCAGCAGGGAGTCTGCTTCTCCCTCTCCCTCTGCCCCTAGGCACCCCCCACCCCCATCCTTCACTCATGCTCTCTCTCCCCCAATCTCTCTCAAATAAATAAATAAAATCTTAAAAAAAAAAAAAGATATCATAGAGTAAGCCAGGACTGGTATAAGGAGGATGATAAGTTAATCATAGGTATGCTGATTTTAAAATGATAGCAAAATATTCAGGTGGAGATGTCCATTTAAGCAGTTAGAGAGATAGAAGGTAGTAATTTCAGAGCAAGATTAGAGACAGAAATAAAACCAACAGATAAAAGCGTAGATAGTTAAATATGAGTGCACGGATATGTTTACCAAGGGAAAGAATCTGAGCAAAGAACAGAGGCCAAGGACTGACACCGGGTGGGCTAGAAGAGGAACTCAAAAAATGAGATGAAGAAAGAGTATTCGAAGACACAAGAGAAGCCATGTGTCACGGTAGCCATTGAAACAATAGTTCATAACACAATTTCTGAAGAGAATCCAGGTGATTTGAACAATGCAATTCAAGATCAAGGGTGCCCCCATTGACTCTTACCTTCTTACCTTCATAATTTGTGTTTGTTTATTTGCTCATGTGTGGAAAAGGTACATCCAGAGTATTTCAGCCATGGCACTGGGGTTTTCTAGAATCATTCTTAAAAAGTATTCTCTCTCTCTCCCCACCTTTTCTCTCTCTCTCGCTCTAATTTTTACATTCTATTTGCACATTAAATATTAAGAGGTTTTTTTTTTTAATTTCTTTTTCTTATTAGTGTTTTAAATTCTACAGCAAGTAACATGGTAGCAAACTGAGTTGCCAGGAGAAGGTAATTGCAGCTGCTGCCCACCTCTACCCTCACAAGCCTGGCTTGCAGCCTGTCTCAGCTGTATGCCAAGTGGAACCAGCACAGGCTCTGTGACATCCCAAGCAGACGCTTTGGTCATGTGTGTTTGCTTAGTTAGGTCTCAGCAAAACTCCCGTGATCACCCTCACTTTCACGGAGAGTTCCTGTAAGTTAGAAAGAACAGGGCTGCTGAATAAGTGCACTTTTTCCAGCCCTAAGGAACTACTTGAAGTCCTGGAAAAGATGTACATTTTGAAGATTCCCAAAGGTTTCATCATGATTTGGAGGAATGCCATTGCTTAGGTTGTTACTAGTAATCTGAAGTTTCCCCTAGTTCGATACTCACTGCCAGGACTTAAGTGGAGAAGAGAGAACCAAGGGGGAAGACTTTGCTTTCATTCAACTTGATCTCCAATCACCAAAAGACCCAGCACTCCTTACTGAGCAACTCAAGCTGGCTTTTCATTCCATCTGACCTCTCAGCTAGAAGGGCTTCCAGCTGAACACCTGAACCCAGCCCCAGCAGTTCTGGGCCGGGGCTGGCCCTGGCACATGTCTCACTTGCAAGTGTCCTGACTTCTGCTCTCCTCTATTTCAATATAATCATCCAAACTAGAGAGAGTGGCTGGAATAAGAGGGAGCTAAGAGGCCTACAGGATCTGTGGTCTTCAGAATGCCTGGAGATTGTGTTTGCCTCATTAGTTCTGCCTCACTCTCAGTGTGGATAACCTACGGAGCATCATGATTGGTTTGACAAAGTTAATGGATGATCTGCCGTGAAAGCTTGATCGCGGAGGAGCCAGCCGCAGCTCCAGCTGGAGGCTGAGTCCCAGCTATGGTCTTTCTGCACTTCATCTCACACTTCTTGTGCCTGCACGGTAATCCATCTTGCAGAAGCCCTCAGCTTCTTTGCTCCACAAAATATAATCAGTCCTCATCTTTTTTTTTCCTTTATGCTAAGCCCCCATGGTCTACAGCTGGCTAAATTTGGAACAAACACCATATCTGAGAGTGTTCCAAGACCCTAAAAGAAACCTTCAGACCCCTCTTGCCAGATAGACAACAGAGAGTTAAACATCACTTAACTTCAGGCCATGCCTCTGAAATTTGTTCATTATAGTCTTTCATACAGTGAGAGTGAGTGCCTCCCACATCAACAGCACGCAGGATCTTGTGAGTACGGGTGGCTTAGAAAGTTCATTTCTGTGGATCTGGGACCTCATTGGATTCTTGCTGTCCTGGGTCCTGTGAACTAGCTTGCAGTTGTGAGTTTGGCTGATGAACATGTCACAAAAATGCCACCCAGGTGCTGGGGCAACTCTGATAGTAGTAAGGCCCTTTCTACAAAATTAATGGGGAGTGGAGGAGAAGGAGCAATTTACGTCTATAAGCAGCACTATTTTACACATTTTCTACTTATTCAGTTAGCCAACACCTATTGAATACCAGCCCTGTGCCAGGTACTAGTCTAATTTCTAGGAATACAATAGGAAACTAGATAGAGCACTTTTCCTAAAGGAGCTTTTATAGTCTAATGGAGAAAGCAGGCCTGTGTCTTACATTTTCTGCCATCCCCTATCCATTATTCCAGACATACCACTTATGGGAAGTAGAAGTAGGATAAGGAGTGGCTCTGGTTTCTCAACACACAAAGGAAAAAGATTCTCTGCCTAGTTTTACTCTAGCAGACTGTCTGGAACATTACTCCCTGGGATAATTCATCCTGCAATGATTGTGGCCAGTCTATGACTTGCATTTCCATCCTAATTCTATAGCTTTGATGCAACTTAATAGTAAATCCAAGCCCCATATACTAACTATAAGAAGAGACTCTCATCATATCATCAGTCATAAGAAAAACAGACCTGAAATAGTCAATGATCTTTAGGTGTCTGAAAACTCAACACAAATTGGCAAGAACAAAAATAGTTAATGATCTGGGGGGAAAAAAAAAGAAAATGAACCAGAGGTAATGTAGTTCTGTCATGGTTGGGATATTGGCACCCAAATGATGTCAACAGGCCTCAGAATCTCTATATTCCTTGTCCTATATTCCTTTGTTTGCTCTGTTCTTGGACAATCTCCCTAAACCACTTGAGGTAAGATGGCTGCCAACATCTCCCATCCTACATCCTCCCAGTGCCAAGTCCAGAGAAAAAGAGTTCCCCTTCACCTACCTTCAGCAATACTTTGAAAAAAAGATCAAACCTTGAACAAAAGTTCTGACTCTTCTCTTATTGGCCGAAATTGGGTCACATTCCCAAACCCAACCCATCATTTTGACCAGGATATTGGGTACATTCATTGGATTGGGTCACCTGCTCATTGTGAAAGCAAAGATGGTCTCAACATCACCCAAACCCACACAGAATGAACAGCTGGAATGAGACAATCTCCCAGAAGAAGATGAAGCTACCATTTTTAGAAGAAGGGAAAATGTTCTCCGACTGACAAACAAACAAACAAAAAAACCCAGAAACACCACAGATGTCAACTCCAAGAACTTTGATTAGATATATACTGAAGTGGGTTGTCTGTGTTCATTTTATTTCCAAAAAGCAGAAAAACATATGAGGCATCTGTGTAATTGGGCAAAACTCATCAAAAGAGGAACTAGGAATAGTTAATATTCCAAAATTCACACTAGGATTTTAGAAACACAGAACTTAAAGTCAAAAGAGAAGATGTAAATTGAGGACACAGTGTGTCAGTTCAGGCACCTGAAGCAGGTCACTAAGGCTGACCCAAAGCAGGGATCTAGTTAGCTGAATGAGTGTTGGTGAGGCTGGTTCTGAAATACAGCGTAAATACCAAAATGGGATCATTGCACTGATACTGACATAGACAAGAGTAGGATGAAGGGCTGAGAATCAAGGGGTGACGCTGAACCTCCTGAACTTGCATGCAACGGGATTCATGATCAGCTCTGGAGTCATCAGAAGGGCTCAAATGACATGTAGCTGATAGTTGCATTTCACAGCTTGACTTGATGCACACCTAATGAATTTAAAAATATAGTTCAAAAAAAATTATTTCTTACATAACTCTGAATCTAGTTTTTCTTGACCTTGCTGTTCCAGTTTGGAATCAGATGTAGTACATAGACTTCTAAGTCTCAGTCTGAATGTCTGAATTTTTTTTGTTTTTAATGGTGAAATGATTACTCTTTCTTTTCTTTCTTTTTTTTTTTAAAGATTTTATTTATTTATTTGACAGAGAAAGAAAGAGATCACAAGTAAGCAGAGAGGCAGGCAGAGAGAGAGGGGGACACAGGCTCCCTGCTGAGCAGAGAGCCTGATGTGAGGCTCAATCCCAGGACCCTGAGATCATGACCTGAGCTGAAGGCAGAGGCTTAACCCACTGAGCCACCAAGGTGCCTTGCTCTTTCTTTTCAATGAGAATACAGTTAGAAGCAAATATCTGTACCAGAAGGTCAAGGGTGACCAATTGGCATGTCAGAGAAGTGCAGAGGCCTAGTTCCAGGCAGATACTATATAAGCTTCAATAAGTGAACACTCCCTGTGTGGCCTCTGAAATGTTCTTGAGGGAGTTAGCACTTTAATCTGTCAATAATTCCTAGACATTGCCCTCCTGGCAGTGGAAGTAACCATCTGTCCCAGAATCCTCAGCAGCCAAGACCTTCTCCTATTAGCAATGCCTCTCACTTTTTGGAATCTCAGACGACTCAAAACAGCATCTAGCCTTTAACTACCAATCCTACTCCCAGGCTCTAAGCCACATCTAAGAAGTTCTAAATCTATTCCTTCCTCAAAGTTCTGGTAGCGGGCGGACTATGCCCCCAATATAGCACAAGGACCCAAGTGCCAATCAAGACATTACATTAAAACTTGGGAATTCCATACCATTCAAGGCAAATCTTCAGGGCTAAATTCAAGAAGAGTAACTTTGGGTTAAACTTGGGTATTTTATAGAACCATAAAATTATTCCAAAAATATAACCCCAATAGAAAAATGATGATAGGATTACTGATAATATAATTTTCAGGATTTCTCTTTCTCAATCTTTTTTTTTTTTTAAGATTTTATTTATTTATTTGTCAGAGAGATAGAGAGAGTACAAGTAGGCAGAGAGGCAGGCAGAGGCAGAGGGAGAAGCAGGCTCCCTGTGGAGCAAGAAGCCTGGTGTGGGGCTCAATCCCAGGATGCCGGGATCATGACCCAAGCTGAAGGCAGCCGCTCAACCGACTGAGCCACCCAGGCGCCCCGCTCTTTCTCAATCTTAATCCCCACCCTCAACACACACACACGTATTATTTCCTCATCTCCACCAAAACAGCCTCTGCCCTACACAACATCAGGGAGCAGAAACACCACTTCCACAACCATTTTGACTGTCTTCTCTTGAATACAGCCTCTGATGAGGGACACCACCCAGTCAGCCCAGGAACAGTCTCCCAACTCTCAAACCTCATCAAAATATGAAGTTGGTAGAAAATGTGAACCTCCATAAGCAAATCAGATACTGAACTCATCCTGCTGGTTTCTGAAGCTTTAGCTACATCTCCACTCTGTATTTATCTTTAAGTTCCATTTGCCATGAATCACCTTGAAGAACTGTTTTTTCCCCACACATATATAATCTAATATGAAAACAGAAGTGCACTTTGGATCTATATGCCTGTAAAAAACTTTTTTTTTCATTTATATTTTAGGGAAAAGTATCACTCTCCCCAGCAACCAAGTTCCTTCCTAATTTATGCAGTCACTTGAGGAAGAACAAAGGTGAGGTTCTCAGCAGTGTCAGAACTGACAGCCACACGAATGGTTTATTATTCAACTTAGGAAATAGTCACCTGTGTTTGCAGAATGGGAGAATTTGTTTTTTAATTTGATTGATTCAGCAGCTTCTAGATAATGAAAATTTCAAAATCAGCTTGCTAATTTAAAAGGATAAATGCCAGCGTCCTGTAATTTGTCAAATGAGATCATACCTTTCTTTCTTTTTCTTTATAAAGAGATTATACAACTGATATTCTCTAAAACACTTTCTTTGTCTCACTTTTGATTGGAAAAGCAAGAATATGGTTTTGCCCTCAGTGAAACTAATGCATCCTCTGGTCTACAATGGTTTGCTAGAATAGAATGAGCAAGTGTAAGAATGGACAGGCAACTTGCCATTGTGGCCTAATTCTATTTATGTGCTTATTTATATTTTATCACATATTTTAGTACTTATATGCCAGTCAGTTAAAGTAAGATCCTCCATTTTCTTGATCAGTAGACACCAAAATTTAAATAGGTGGGTTTCCAAAGTGGAGCAAGTGGTCTAGATTAAGCCCATGCAAGTTCAACACAGTTTCTGACAAAGAAACTGTACTTAATCCTGTTATCTCTTAGAGTATTTAACTTTCAACTGAGGTATAAACCCTCAATGAACAAAGGTTTTGATTTCTGATAGGTAAAGACTACAGGCATCAGCTACTAATGTTCCTAAGTCATATTTGACATGCTACAAAAAGCAGATACAGTTCTCCTATAACCATATTCTGTCTTCCAAGATCACTAGATCGTGAGCTTGGCAAACAAGAGTCATACAGGAACCAAAAAGAAATCTAGAGTAAGAGAATAAAAGTCATAGGATCAGCTTTATTGGATTTGATCTGGGCAGAGATATTTTCTTATATAGACCTAAAGAAAATGCCTCATTGAAGGCCCCCAATCGTGGGCACGAACATGTAGATAAAGATCTGAGGTTGCATTTCCTCTCTTTCTGGATCATGCGGTCCCGCAGCTTGCCTTTGGCTAGACCTAGCTTATCAGAAAAGAAACTTCACATCTGCTTGCTCAACCTGTTCCAGCATTAAGGAAATAATAATGATGTGTTTCTTTAGATCTAAGTGGAATCTGTTTAGGCTGTCTAGGGGCAAAGTTGGAGAGTGTGAGCATGCTGGGGTGAGTGGGGAGGAAGTGGGAAGTAGGTAGTTCAAATGAAATTTAAAAGATTGAAAGCTCAGGGGGTTTACATTTCAGACCTATGTTATACCAGATTAGTGATATGCACCTCTAGTGGGACTCAAGAGAGACACATAAGCCTAAAATAAGATGTGGGTCACTTAAGAAAGGTGGAAAGGCCACCATTTAATCACCAAGACTCCATAAATGAAACCATTCGACCTCCTGTGATGTTCCTACTATACTCTAGAATCATTTCCTGGCAAAAAGGGCTGATAAAGGACATGCTTTGAAAATCATACTGTTGTTGTAGAGAGGAAACTGTGGACAAGCAGTATTCGAGCCGTGGGGAGGAGGGGACAGAGGAAAGAACATCTGGGGGCCATCCACAATGCTGCGGCAAATTCATTCTTCACCGAGCCTGCTGTTGTATCATTTTACCCTTCCAGAAAATGGAGATGAAGTGCTCACTTATTATATCTTACCAAGGAAAGCTTCATACATTAATGTAAAATATTTTGAAGATGTCACATAAAATCTATTATAGAAATACAAGATGTTACCAGTGATTTTTCTCTGGCAGGACGTATCAGAGGGGAATAGCCTCCAACAGGAATGGAATTGTAGTTTCTAGCCCCCCTTGCTGGACAGTCGATGTAAAAACATCAGTTCCTCAGCCTTCCAGCTGCACAGCAGATGTTCCTGGGAGAGAAGGTTGAGGCAGAGCAACTGGTCTGGCTCAGTGCTAGAATTCTCGTTCCCAGCCTCATTTCAAGAGCTCTCACTGGGTCCCCATTTCAGCTGGGGGTCCTTAGATGGGAGGGCTGCCCTGCCTCCCTCCCAAGTGGAGAAAAGAGAAATAATTAAGTTCCTTGAAAAACAATAATATATTTCAACTTTTTTTTTTTTAAGTGTGCCATGGCATTTTTCCCCCCATGGCATTTTTACAACTTGTCTGTGAAATTTTATAACCACATTCAGAAAAACAACTTCTACTAGGGTGGCAGCTTTAACACAGCAGAGAGAAAGGGATGGAAGGTAATCACATCTAACCAAAAACAACAGGGAGCAACCAGTCAACAGAATGCAATTACTGGGATGGAAATGTGTGGCTAGGACATCAGGGTTTAATAACCCACGTGATCTTAGGAGATGTAACATCCGATCTTTGATAATGACACACTCAGAAAGAGACACCAATGTGGGATGCTTTTAACAGGGGCTGTCCCCTCTTCTCTGCCTCCTTCTTACATGTCTAAAAGAGGTTAGTGAACCGAACCTTTGAAGGACATTTGGAAGGCAGCAGACGCAGCTTGAATGTTGGGTTGTTGTTTTTTAATGGACTTGTCAGCAGCCATTCTCATTTGCAATAGAATTCCTTTTCTCCCTTACCCTTTCTCAGGTTTGTGTTTTCCCAGTGCTGTGCCAATGCTGAATAATTTACAAGGGTAGAAAAAGAAAACTGTCACTATCACAGTCCCAGGGCTCTCCACTCACTCATCTGTCACATGGTCAAATGTCACTGGTGCCATTATTTGTGAGGGGTGAGATTAACGCCACGGAGCTACTTGCCTCCTTTCTTTATCTATTGTTAATGGTACTGAACTCCAGTGTATTTTCTTTTAAGAGCTGGTTGCCATTTCTGCAACAAATGTCCCACCTAAGGAAATCCAAATAACTGACCTCCTCATTCCATCTCTTCCTTTCATCTGTCTTCATCTGTTTCTTCTTATCTGGCATTTCCACCCACAGCATAAAAATACAAATCTAGTTAGAACTGTATTCAGAAGAAATGCCAGTGTTCAAAGTGATCCCAGTTGTGTTGGTTCTGTTCCTTATTAGGAAAAAGAGAAAGAGAGAAAAAAAAAGGCCATCCCAGTTGCAATAATAAGGAGTCACAGTGAATCACAGAAGGAGCCGACAAAAGATCCCCTGCACACAGATGGCACTTTGCAGAAGGGAAATCAGGGCCACGGCTCTCAGAGGAATTACCAAAGTGCAGAAATGCAAGGATCAACATTTTTTTTTTCCTTACCAAGAGGGTAAAATACTGGTATCAATTATATAAAGCAAAAGGGGGAAAAGATTGTAAAATAATAGCAAACATCTAATTTTAATACAGTAGAAAAAAGTAAATGCCATATAAATTGATGCTGATGTTAACTCATGAAAATGTATTGGCTGTGTGTTAAGCATGGACAGGAGAGTGCCCATCCCCCATTGAAGACCAACCTCTACAAAGAATGATGTAAAAATTTGAAAAGCTCCTATTTGTCAGTGTTTCAAACGTGAATATACAGAAACAATGGCAGCCAATATCAACTGAGTATTTAATAAATGCATTAAATTTATCAGTATGCTTCATCCTTATAAAGATCACTACTATTCTTATCCTCATCTTACAGAAAAGAAAACTCAGGCACAGAAAGTTTATGTAAATGGTCCAAGTAAGTGGTGGCAGATTTCTGAGACTAGCCCATAGAGTAAGACAGTGAGGTTCTACTTGAAAATGGGTATCTATTCCAAACTGGAGAATTGGGGAAGACTGAAAATTTTCATTTACTCTTGTGAGCTGAGGTCAGGTTAACAACCTTACAAAGACTATATACCATTTGTTTCCACCTCTCGTCGTTTGAGTGCCAATTGACTGAATTCAGTGCTTAAGAATTAACTTGCTCCTGGCCTGTTGAGTGAGCTAATTTGAAGTGACTGTAATTCATTTGCTTCCTGCTCCTGTTCCTGACATATGATTGGATCGCGGCTCTGATTAATTAACAGGTAGGCTACAGGCACAGGTTATCCTGCCAGGTATTGTCTTCCCATCCTTCAGTGTTTCTTTGTGCTTCCTTTTGGTTTGCTTTGGGGGGAGCCCTGATATCTTATCTCCTGTGGAACTTTAGAAGGGTAGGTAAAGACCCAGAGCAGCTCTGATCTCATTAGCTGCAGTAGAAGGGCAGAGAGGAATTGAGGAGATCTGCTATCTTATTCACTGCTAGCAGATAAGTGCTCTCAAAGAGTTACAAGGGCAAAATCCCCAAGGAACCTACAGTAAAGAAACTTGGGTCATCTTGTGAAGAGATTCAAGCTGAAACTCAAGAGCTGTTTTTGTGAAGACACGAAATGATCCGGAGAATCAACCTTGACCTGGAACACACAGGTCCGTTTTTTCAAATACCAAGTAAAACCCTGGACTTCTGGGGTAAAGCTCTGGAGCCTTCTACCTTCGTTTTAAGGGAGTAGAGATTGACATTGATGCAATTATTTGGGATGTTATTAGGCCTATGAACAAGTAGATGCTACATGTCGAAAGAGAGACCACAGTCAATGGATTCAACACATAGACAGACCACCTCTGGAATCAGTCATTTGCTCTAACTGCCCTCTGCTTATGCTGATGGTGATGCAAAGTCACCAAATCCGATAGGAAGTTAACATTGTATAGCACAAGGATGGATGGATACAGGCCTGTGTAAGTTCAACAAATGCTGCAAATTGGTGGTTTGTTCACATTGAACCAATCATTTCTAATTCCAGATACTTAACAGCATTAAAAAAAAGAAGAAGAAGAAGAACAACAACAACAACAACAACAACCTTGGAAAAAGTAGTGGTGCCAAGTCATTATAGGAAACCACTGGTGGTTGCCCTTCAAGATGTGAATAAATGTAAGAGCTCCCAGGCGGAAAAAGAGCCCATTCTTGCAAAGCTAACAACTGCTGAAAATGAAGTTTGCAGGTTCTGTCATGTACTCCCAACCCTTTGAACAAAAAAGAGCAGCAACATGGGGCTTCTCAGACAGGCTCACCAAAGAACCATCCTTTGCAATGTCATCCATCAAAGTACTACTGTTGTTAAAACCAGAAAACTCAACTTGAGAATGCTGTAAGGGCTCTCTGGAGTGGAAATCCTGAGAACACAGAATGGACATGAGGTCTTGCTTTAACTTCCAAAATTTTCTTTCTTCCTGGTTTCTGATTAAGTTTCCCTAGCATTCTTCGTGGGATGAAACTTCCTGGGTCCTAGACCCATAAACATAAACTGAAACAGACTCTTAACAATAGAGAACAAACTGATGGTTACCAGAGGGGTGGTGGGTGGGGGAGATGGGTGAAGTAGGTGATGGGAATTAAGGAGGACACCTGTGATGAGCACCAGGTGATGTACGGAAGTGTTGAATCACTATATTGTCACTTGAAACTAATATCACACTGTATATTAACTAACTGGAATTTAAATTAAAAAAAAAAGAAAGAAAAGAAAACCAGTTGTTTGAGGGCAAATTTTAAAGAATCCATGTTGACATTCATTTTAGATGATTCATTATCTAGTAGAATCTTAACTCCTCTGAGCCCTATATAGTATATAACAATAATCTTTTACCCCACTGAGAAAAAAATCCATGAAAATTATCATTTGAAAGCCAAACACACTGATTCATTCAGTTAGTTACATTCAGTTACTGTTGCAGATATTACATGCAAAGCACTGTGCAATGCACTGCTGATTAAAGGAATAAGACCCATTCCGAACCTCAGGAAGTTTGTAGTCCACTAAATATGCTAAATATGATAAATAAAATATGTTATATGAAATGATGGAAAGAGACCCAGTGTTTTATGGGAAATACCCATTTTTTTTTGTTGGGAGGGACACTCTGGACCAAGTTACTTGCCTTTACACCATATAACTGAGGGTGTCATTTTTAAAATGAACCTAACCATTTCTATAAAACATCTTCAGGGGTGCCTGCGTGGCTCAGTGGGTTAAGCCTCTGCTTTCGGCTCAGGTCATGATCTCGGGGTCCTTGGATCAAAACCGGTATCAGGCTCTCTGGTCAGCGGGAAGCCTGCTTCCCCCTCTCTCTCTTCCTGCCTCTCTGCCTACTTGTGACCTCTCTCTGTCAAATAAATAAATAAAATCTTAAAAAAAAAATCTTCTTCAGAGAGGAAGTATTTTAAAGTATCTTAGCATATTCACGTTGGCAACGAATTGGCTTTTTAACGGTTAAATTTGTAACTCATTGAAGCAAACTTGAAAAGAATGCTAATTTAATAAATTACCGTAATTTATTACACAAAATGAGATAATTCACACTTTTTCATTAATTCATACATATCGTCCTACAAATTCGTGAGGTTGTAATACATACTTGATTTCTTAATTCAGGCATCGGTGAAGCTAGGCTCAGCCTACTCAGGTGTGCAAACATTTTTAATCAAAGATCCTCTTAATCAAAATAGGCTTTAGGAGGCAGTTGGGACCACTGTAAAACATTTGGGGAACAACTGAATTGTATGCTTTCTAGGGCCCTTAAAAAATGTAGTGCCCTTTATCTGTATGTATAAACACATACACACAATATATATGTATATCATGCTGACCCTACAAATCATAAAGCTCGGTTTTATATATATGCTATGTCAACATAAGTCTCAGATCCTTCAACACAGTCTTGACTCCATATATTTTTTTTCCCCCTTGTCAGACTCAGAACCAAATGTGTCCATATTTGGAGGCTCATATGTTATACATGAGTTTCTTTTTCAAAATATTGTTGGTTTTCAATTATTGTTACTAAAACAATAGGCATTCGAAGAGAGCAAGCTTCAGTTGTATGAGCAATATTTGCACAATAGATTTATGTGCACCAAGACGGAAATCAGATATAGCATTGGTAACATGTGTTCCTAGGAATTCATTAACACATGGATTTCTGAAATATTAAAGCCACAACCTGCTTGAAAGTTTTTACAGTAGTCAAAGATCAGTATGGATATTTGTAAACATTCCAGAAGATGCCTGGACAAAGTAATAGGAGTAAACATTATTATTTTCTTTTACTAAAAGATTTCTTTGTCTGATTACTAACATGCATACCGAAAGCTTCTGAAAGGAAAAGTGTTTCCAAACAGATGGAATTCATTTAAATAAGAAAGGTAAGAGGAGTGCAGACAGAGGAGCAATGGCTCCTGATATTACCATATGAAAGTACTGCCTAGATCATATGACTAACAGCCAAGTAAGTCTGCTGTGATGACCCATATTATAATAATCTTCTGCTGAACATTTCACAACAGCCATGTATAGGGTTTTTAAACCGTTTTGATTTTTACTAAGTACTGTTATTACTATTACTGGTGTTATTACAGTTATCACCTTAGTTCACATAATGCTTCTTTTAGCAAACTTTAAATCGCCATGCAGATATTAATCTCCACAACAACTCCACAAAGCAGATACACCACAGGCTTATGAAATGAGCTCCATGTGTTCAAGGTTGCAACACACCCCTTTTCTTTAACCAGAACTACTACCACTCCGTTGCAAAGCTAGACATCTCCATTTGTGTTTATCTGTATAAATGCACTAGGATTCTTTGTTGTAACAAAACAGTAGCTAACCATATTTAACTTCAAAGGGCCATTTATAATTGAGACAGAAGTTATAGTTAAGACACAGAGGCATCCAATCAGACTGGACCGAGGGATCGAAAATCCACCTGGAATCCAGGTAGCTTCTCTTTACAAATCTGCTTCACCGTTTCTCTCTCTTGATTGCCTTCCTTGTCTTTGCAGTAACATGTGGATCTACAATGGCACAGCATAGCTTCTGAGTTTAAGCCTTTGTCATTCAAAAGATAAACAGAGACTGAACTAGAGTAATTTGGTCCCAATTCTAAAATTCCTGAAAGACAAATCTGACTTGAGCAAGCTTGGGTCGGATTGCACTCCTAGTCTATCAAACTCTGGCTAAAGGGCAGGATCCAGAAGAACAAATATGACCCTTGAGATGTCTCGTTATGTCAATAAGAAGCAGCTAAGGGTTGGAGGAATTCAGTATAAGACAGGCAGATCTTTCCAAAGGGACTATGATAAATAATGAATTATTAATAGTACTTTATATTTTACAAAAATGTTTTCACATATATTTTTAGATTTAACCTCATTTGATCTTCGCAATGCTCTCCAGTAGATATCATTATTCCTGTACTTCCATGAAGAGATAGGATTTGGAAAGTCTATGGAGCTTGCCTCAAACCACACAGCTAGAATGTGAAAGAGCTAGAACTAAAACTCGGATTTTCTGACTCCAGATTCAGTACTCTACAACAGTAGGTTCCAAATTTGTTGGCCTGTGGATAAACCTGAAGACACATGTTTCTGTTCTTTATTTTTTTTTTTCCTAAAATAGGACCTCCAGTCCCTTCTCTAAGAAGTTTCCCTCCCCACACCCTTACAAAACATACCTGTCTTGAAAGACAGGTTCACATGTACTCACAAAGCAGTTTACCAACCAGACTGGCCTTGACTTACCTGCTCTATCAACTTCCCTGCTGTTCCTCCCAAGCCCCCACTCCTATCAGCTTCTACCGCCCTCCAAGGAGCCTGAAGACTCTCCCTGCTGACTCTATTGGCAAGGCCCAGCCTCAGAAGGCTGCTGTTCTTTCCAAAAGCATTCTCTCTGATGTCCCCAAAGCTGTGCCCCTCACTGAAATTGTAGAGCCATGCTGATGTCCCTCACCCATGCTGAGGTGACACAACGGCCCTCCCTGTCTCTCATGACACCAGGTCACCTAGGTCATGAAACAGCTCAGATGGAGCCAAGACCCATAAAATGTGTCAAAAACAAATTTCCTCTCCTAATCCTGACCTCGCTCTTAATAGCAGCCCTAATAACATAGAAGGGGACATACAGGCAGGCAGCATGTTCTGGACATGCCTTGCATTTCCCTGTCTCTCCCACATACTGCTTGTCTATCATTTATTCACCCACCCTTCCATCTATCCATTCATCCAACAGGTGTTTGTTTATTATGTACCACATGTAAGAAGGTATGCTGGTGTTTGGAGGCACAGAGGTCAACAGGAGAGTCAAAGTTTGTCCTCTCGCTGGGCTTACTTCCGGTTAAGGAATGGGAAAGGAAACAAATGAACATATAGAATACTTCCCGAAAGAGAGGGGAAAAAAATACATCAGAGTGTTGGGGCAAATAGTCACTCATTAGGTGGAGGACAAATTTAGATGGCGTGATTTTCTTGAAGAATGGGCATAAATTTGATTTATATAAAATAGACCCATCCCTGCAAAGTAATACAGGCAGAAATATTTTGGCAAAGGGAAGAGTGTGAACAAAGGTTTTGAACAGGAAATAGCTTAGTGTCTTTGAGGAACAGGAAGACTAGAGTCTCTGGAGAATGGTGGGAGGTGAGGTCAGAGGCAGGGGATGAATCATGGAGACTTTGTAGTCTCTAAGAAGAGAGCGGAATTTTATTCAGCGGGAAGCCACCAAATGTTTTCTGAGTGGAGAGCAGAACAGTGTCAAATGGTCACTCTGACTATAGTAGGGAAAATAAAACATAAGCATCAAATAGGAAAAAGAAAAAAAACTTCAATTACTTACTCCTTCCTTCCTCACACCATAAATAAACAAATAAATAAGCAAATAAATATTCATGTATATCAAGTTTTGCAAATATTTGCTGGTGACAAAGGGAGAGATTTATTGCCTAAAATGAAGCACTGGTCAGGACAGAATTCTTCTACATGTAAACATTCCTTCAACACAATTTTTTGAGCTTACAGTACTGGCCAGGTGGAATGTTGGGCACTGGAGAAGTAATACAACAGAGTGCAGACCCTGTCCTCCAGGACCCTTCAATCCCAGGGGACATTGAGACAAAAAAAGAAACAACCCTCATTTAGCGTTATATTAGATATCTCTTGCTGTGTTACAATTGACGCGCAATATCCCGGTTCCAGTCAGCCAACATTCATGGTCTCACAATTTCAATGGGTCAGGAATTTGGCAGCAGCTGAGGTGGGTGGTTCTGGCTTGGGCTCTCTCATTAGATTGCAGGCAAAATGTTGGCTGGGGCTTCAGTTATGCGAGAGCTTCTTTGGAGTTTAAGAATTTGCTTCCACGATGGCACCCTTGCACAGCTCTTGGCTGGAGGCCTCAGTTCCTTGTCATGAGGCCTCTTCATAGAGGCCAAAGAGGTGCTGGAGTGACTTCATAACATGGCAGCCAGTGTCCCCTGAGAGAGAATCCAAGAGAGACCAAGGAGGAAAACACAATGTCTTTTTATGACCTAGTCTGGGTAATGACACACAATAATCTCTACTAAGTTCTATCCTGTAGAAGCCAGTCACTAAACACAGCCCACACTCAAGGGGAAGGCAATTAGGCTTCACATTGAAAAAGAAGAAGCATCAAAGAATGATGGACATCTTTTCAAACCACCATCCCCCTGTGATGAAGTTAAGCTATGGCAGGAGCACATGGCATCCTTAAACCAGGCTTGGAGAATCCTAAGTGTGGAAGCAGAAAAGCTGAGACAGGGTGTGGTGGTGGACAGGAGTTCAAATAGCACCCCAGGCAGAAGGAAGAACTAGAGAACTAACCCTTCAAATAAGAAAGTGCAGGGTGTTGGGAAAACCCAAGTGCAGCCTCCCACTAAATCTATGAAGTTAACAATTGTCGGGGAGCCCTTCACTTCCTATACCACCAAGGAAGGGAAAATGCTGTCACTTATGTCGATGAACCACTGATGGTAAGGGTATAAAGTTATGAAATGAAATAAAAGTGCATTTCAGAACCAGTGAGACTGTGATAATGCTAAGGCCTGGAAGGAGGTAGGAGAATATAAAGTTTGAAGCTGGAAAGTTGACGGGGGCCAGAAGATGATGGGTCCAGGAAACCTTTAAGTTCAGCCTTTAAGCTATCATCAATGGGAAGTCTTAGAGGTTTCAGACTGAATAATGAATAGTTAGATCATCAGATCTGTAGTTTAGAAAGATCATTGTGATTGCAGTGCACAGAGTGAACTGGAGGAAGGCCAGGAGACCAGGTAGGCGTTGTTTGTAGCAAAAATGCAGAGCAGATGAGACGGAGACTTGAGCAGCAGTTGGTGGCAGTGGATGGATTGCACGGATAAAAGGATCCACCAGAGTTTGTGATTAATTGGAAGTGGGGGTGGGAGAAAGGAGAGTAGGCTCTATACTATTAAAACATTGCACCACCATAAATTTTACCCAGTGACAACATGTAGAGTTTTAATACCTTTCTGATTGTTATTAATTACCATTATTGACATCATTATTCTTATCACTTCATATTTTATTATCTCGATGGGACTGGCGGAATTCATGTTATTTAGAGAGACAGTATGATACAGTGAAAGCGCAGGGACTGGGGAGAAAAAAACAGATTGTTATGTAATGCTGGCTTCATCCTGTTGCAGCAAGTGAATTTGGGCAAGATATCTAATCTCTCCAAGATGGTTTCTTCACACTGTATGCGAGGACACAATGTCTCTCCTGCTGCTGGTGGTTGTGTGAAACAGAGAACGTTTACATTAAGTGTCTGACCTAGTGCTTCATTGTCTTCCATGTGGGTGCTCCATTAATGGTCGCTAGTATTAGAACATTCATACAGCATTTAATTTGACAAGCCAAATGACCATTTAGTTGGTTATTTTTCACAGCAATTTTATGAAATAATGGAGAAGATAATGAAAAGGGATGAAGTCATTAAAGAAGGCGGAGGAGGATAGAGGGATTCACATTGTTACTTCTACCTTTATCCGCCAAGGACATTACCCAGAAATGACCACCTATGTGACATTTCAAGTCTATACAGGATATCCTGCCCACAGGTAAGGGATGACTCTGCAAGTTCTTCACAATTAAACAGGATGTTGATGGATATTTCATGAATTTTTAAATGTGAGTTTCATTGTCAAGGAAGTTAAAGAAATGCTGGGCTTTGTTAAACCAGTTTCTTTTCTGCAGAATTCACCAAAGCTTTAAATATTCTCAAGTCTGCTGTAAATCTCCAAGAAGGGAGATACGATGCAGCATCTTCCAAACTTATTTGATGATGGAACTCTTTTGAGACTAGTTTTCCACAGAATACAAGTTTGGGGAATTTTGCAGCAGACTGTATTTTCTTGAATATCTGCATCTTGAATGTATTCTGTCTTTACCCTACTTTAGAAATAGCCACCATATCTGAAAGACATGGTAAAAAAAAAAAAAAAAATTTGTTATGACTCAGGAAAAAAAAAGAATCTTTAAAACAGCCTAATATCAGGACCTTCTTATTCTTTGACATTGGTTGTCAGGAAAAATTAAAAAGAAGAAACAACAAATGTCATGGGAAATACAGAAAAATTAAGCACTCCTATTTTATTTTTATGTGCATATAGAATGAGATAAGTGAGTCCTTTGGATAACAAGATTATACACCCACGTAAGGTATAAAGAAGCTTTCCCTATATATATTTCAAGCTCGTGGAGGCTATGAAGATACCAAAACAATGAATAATTATCTTTAAAAATATGCATTTATCCATGTTCCTTATCTGTTGATTTGGGAGATATCAGATAGATATATAAGTTTCTATATACTTAGGTATCACTGTTAATTACAGCAGTATTGATATAACACTGGAATATCACAGAAACAATGGTACCCAGGAAAAAATAAAAGAACCAAAGTACATCAGTGGTTGGCCATTAAATTTCATTTTCTAGTAGTACTGGTGTTAACATCAAATCTAATACCTGTGGTTGAGAAAGACTTGAAGAGTCTGGTCTAGTTAGTACACTGACTCACTTCTCATCCCATAATACTTTGAAGATAGTTTAACTTCCTTCCTCCATCAACATCAATAACAAGACCGAATGGCCTGATGCTCAGCATTTTAGTGTATGGTTTTCTAGGTTGGTCTGTACCTTTAGTAGACTATCAGGCATCATATTTTTTATTTGGATATCTCAGCATATAGTCAGGATATTTTCCACTGACTCCTAAACATGCTTTACAGAATTGATCTTCTGAGATAGCATGCTTTCTGCAAAACAGAGTTCTAATGAAAACCTCATTGCTCCAAAATCATGTTGTTGAGATTACAAGTTATCTACATATTTCTAGAAAGATAATGTCTCTGTGGAGCCCTCTCATCTTTGTTTTTTTAATGCACGAAGCAAGTCTTTGTGTTGATTTTCAAAAGTATATGTCTTGTACATTAGATTCTGTCCAACAGGCTCTCCCTGTGCAGTGATCCCTTGTATCATTGCTACAAATTGTCAGTGCCCCAGCGAAATGAAGATATTGATTTCGCCATAACTCCTTTCACCACCTCCATAGGAGGCTCTTTCTTCAGATACAGAAAATGCATTAAAACCCCATGCTGTCACGAGGTAGATTAATGCCCTGTATCACAGCTCTCCTTGGAAACTGCATCAAACACTAAGCATTAGAACTGGATTAGGAGCCACTGAGACCTTTGAACATCCCAAGATTGCCCTTCTCTTCTGTCCCATGTGAACAATGGCTCTATTTGCAAATTGAGTCATGAAAATGAAAATGCCTGGGGACAGGAATGCACAGATGCCCTGGGGTAGGTCTGTACACACAAAGCAGAGTGGACCATCATGTGGATTGTAAACCAGGCAGCATAATCAAACTGGGTAAGGAAAGGCAGAAAACTGAGGAACGTCATGCACCTGAAAATGCTTTTGAAATACAACATAAAAAAGAGACCTAGGTGTCACGGCTGGCGCGACAAATCGACCAGGAAACGTGAGGGTAAGAGGATGGTGAAAAGAAGTTAAAGAGACAAAGTGATGGGGACAGGAGGGACACTGAGGAGGATGTCCAACAGTGCTGAGTTTATTCAGGGCAGCGAGGCATTATATAGCCAACAGAAATAATT
This sequence comes from Meles meles, assembly GCF_922984935.1. Taxonomy (NCBI): domain Eukaryota; kingdom Metazoa; phylum Chordata; class Mammalia; order Carnivora; family Mustelidae; genus Meles; species Meles meles. Next base: position 43,583,879 of record NC_060066.1, on the reverse strand, counting down.
ACAAAGAAGTGTCCATCATTAGCTAATTACGAAATAATTTGTTACATATGCACGAAACCCTCCAGACTTCCCCATTAACTACTTCTCAAGGTCTAAATGCAGATCCTCCAAGGCCAGTGGTCTTTGTCTTCAGATAATAATTACAAAGAAGTAACAACAAACCTGAGAGTGTTCTTTGAGCTGTGCTGGAAGAGCAAGGACCAGTTAAGAATTTAGGACCCCACCCAAATTGTTCTCATCTCACTAGTTAATATGTTGGAAGTCACGTAGGCGAGCGCCCAACACATAGCACAGACCCTTTCTCAATGCAACTCAACTTTTCCATCCTAATAAGCCTTTTGTTAGGCTATTCGGACTTTAAAGGAGACACAAGTCAGGGCCTGGTTTGGTCCTCGTCTCAAGCCTTATCGTGGCCTCCCACACCTAGGGAAATAAATTATTTATCTGAGTGACCCATCAGAGGTCCCATTCTCCTAAAACTTCATCCAATACTTGCTTCCTGATCTCAGTCTTCTGGAATAATAGCATTTGCTGCTTCCGATTCAACCCCTCACTACTTCCTTATTATCCCTTGGAACTGATCCTCACCCAAGGCTCCCTGTTACACCTCTTAGTTGAGTTAATTACCTACTTTTGTATTTTCATTTCTAATTTAACATGACCCTAATTTCAGTTTCTTCCCAGAACCCTTAAAGCAGACTTGGCATTGCTCCCACTACATAAACCATTTTTCTCTTCTCATAAAAAAGAACTTCTCCTTTTGGAGAGAAGGACGGTACTATTAGGGGGAATGTGATTCTGGTCCCTATGAGCACCTGAAACAGTAGATGAAAAACTGTTGTTTCCATTTTCTGTTAATGACCTTCATGAAGGCCCAAGGGGTTCAGCAGTGCACAGACAGGAATCAAAGAAAGTTTGTAAGGTCACTACATGTAGCCTTGCAGGCTGTTTAATGTACAACAGGCGCCAGGTATTTGTGCTGCAGTTTGATTGGTGTCCATTGTAGCTAATCAGTTCATTACTGAAACCATCCTAGATAGCAGTTCTTCTCACACCCAGACACATGATAAGACCCCTGAGAGGCTGGGTATTGCAGGAGATTACTCCAAGTATACTTCAGGTGACCAACATTCTTCAGGCATTCCAGTAGGCATTTGTTAACTGATAATAAGAAGTCACTGACCTTCCATAGTATTCACTCATCATTCCAATGTGAAACACGTATTACTGACCTGTAAGTTCTTTCCTTCTCATCTAAGACATTGGACAAAATTAAATCAACTCTGACATCTATTTCAGGAGCATGTGGAGGTCCCAATCTGGGACATGTTGGCATCCAGCATTATGCTGGACAGCTTCTCAGATTGAACTAGAGGACCAGCCCCTAAGACCAGCACTTCCATTGCATCCTATAGAAACGAGATTTCAAACCTTAACGTTTATCTCCAAAGGTAAATAATTCAGATGGTGGGGAAAATAGATATACTCTATTATGTCCAAGAATGAGCAATATGAAGAAGATCCTGTCACCAAATGGGCATATCTGGGAAGGACAATAGCAGCCAGTGTAAACCAGGTAGAACATATCTTTTTCTTCTAGAATGTTTTTGGTCACATACCTAGAGATTGGTTCTCAAAATTGTGATTGAAGATTGTAGGTTCTATGACTTGATGTCCCTATGCTGGTGTTTTAAAATAATTTCATGAGTCAAGTTCTGGTGAACTTGATTCTTTAGGGCTATCTACCACTCACAAGAAAACAATCATTTTTTAGTTTATTCTCCATTGATCATTCCACGAAAATGCAACTCTTGGTACAGAAGAGGCCCTTTCTAGTGCCATCTGGATGGGAATACACTTCTCTTTATATTTCTCTGTTGGTAGATGCTGGCTGCGCAGATATTTCTATTATCAGTGAGGGCAGTGAGGGCATTCTCAAAACCAGTCAAGATCACCAAGACTGAAAAGAACCCAAATCCTCTCCCAAGATAACAGGAGAGATTATTTGCAGTGCCTTTGTGAGAAATAAGAACTCCTATAAAAAGCCCAAATCTATTTATTCTTTTACCTTGCCCCACCGTTGTCCCTAAAAGAATGTCTGAATTGATTTTATCACAGCTTGCCACTATCTCGGGGTTGTGGTCATCTTGGCTCATGGGCCTGCTCACAGCAGCCAATATGATCAAAAAATATTTAAGAAATTTTCAGATGCATTGGAATTCTCCAAACTGGATCATCTTGGACTAGAAACCCTATTTCTAAAGGACTTCCTCTGACCAGCAATTAAAATACCTGTAACCTCTGCACACACACAGTCCCAATCTGAGTGCCAGCAGAAAAAATGGATGGATCTCCAATATGTCCACCGAGCTACACCTCCTATCACAAGGACAGTTGTCATACCTGTTTTTGCTCCACCCTTTCTTCCCCCTGACTTGACCTTAGCAATAAAATCCTCATATCAAATTCATCTCTTACTGTGTCCATTAATCCCTATGATGCTAACTGTGAACCGCCAGCAGTTCTGAACAGCAGAATGTAAGTTCAGGCGGAGAAGTGGTCAGAGATGAACTTGGAGGTGAGAAGAATCACATGGTGACAGGCTTGCTGTGCCATTCAGATGGGTGTAGACTTTATCCCAAAGGCAAAGGGGAACCTTTGGTATCTTTCCAAGAAAGATACACACCTACTCACAGTTTCTCCAGTGAGGAACACACCCCCTCTGGTTCCCTCAGTGAGATCTGGATTCAAGAGCTCCTAATAATCAAATTATGAATTACAAATAGCTCAATGGTAAGTTATTTTAAGTCTTTAAGTGTGACAGGAACAGGGATTTTTTCTCATTTATAGATATATTTGGTTTAGAATGGAACTTTATTTTTGGCAACTGCAACACTTCATGACAACTTTCAAAGTATACCTAAAATGTGAGTAAGTAGAATTGAAGCTTGATTAAAATGAGGGCTGGAATACAAAAGTTAAATAAAGAGCATAAATGGTGAAAAAAACAAATTGGATTTCTAAACTTACTTCCACTTTGATCATCAAAGGTGTTATATATTACATTTTGATAGCTCAGAGAGTGACTGAAGTGGTAAATTTATAGAGTATCATTTCATTTAAATGAACAGCAGGATGTATTTGCAGAAACAGATTAATGTTTCCTGGAAATTTATTAACACCTGCTTGTTTCTCTATGCTCTCATAGCTAGTGGATTTTCTATCTATCATATGTAAATCCCATTCTTATTTTTTTAAAATAAAAGGCAATGAAAGTGAAAGATCTGTTTTGCACATTATAGCTAGTGACGGATGCCGTCAGATGTGTTCAATGCCCCACCGATAGGAAGGGTGTTGAGATGCTTTGGAAAGCCTGAGGGGAGAACCCAAGAGAGCACCCAAAAAAGGATCGGCTGTTCCTCCCTCTTGCTATTGAGGTGATACGTTGTCTGTGAGAGGAAAAGAATTCTCCCTTTGGGTTTGGAACTTCTGCAGCTGGCCAGGGAGGATTTTAAAATCAATGCGATGAGTGTGGGAAGGAGTTTTCTGTCCCAAACACTTAAATGACCCCAGAATCCCCCTGGGACTACAGAAGAGCCTCTGCTGGACCCAGATACCCATCCCGCCCCTACCTTGGACTTTCAAGTTCTTGCCACCAGATATGCATTTGGGACACAGCCCTGCTCTGACTCACAGACTGATGGATGATCTTTGACCACCCTCACAATCTTTAGTTTGGTGTTTCACGGCAAAATATTTAGGAGTTCTTTATTCTCAAATCAGGGTCAGAACGTGGTTCGTGGGTTATTTTTTTTCCTGATCCTTTCTCACATCTTTAATATCAAATATTAAATCTTTAATATCAATATCAAAATGATATAATATTAATATCAAATTAATATCTTTAATATCAAACATCAATCTCTAAGATGTGGGTCTTGGGAAAATGCTTGTTTAATTTAAGGTGCAATTTATACACATTTATGGGGTGGAAGTGTTTGACCTAAACCTTGACACATCATACTCTGGTATGACGGCACATGGTATGATGGCCACATAAAGGCAAGCAAAAAAGGTGGAACTCTTTAGAGTTTCCACAATCTTCTTTCATTTTGGGTTTGGATATAGAAAGAAAAATTTATATTTAGAACAGCTAATACTTTGAATTGGATCAAAATGTATGTAGAGCCTGAAAGCCCCAGCTGGTTGTTCAGATCAGGCATCAGAGCTTGGAGCCAAAAGGAATCCTACCAGGACCAGTGCCAGGTAAATAGACAGGAGCCAGGTAGCAAAGGCGGGTCAAACAGGAATACAGCATCAGAATTAAAGGATAACCCTGATGCCCTGCCCTGTGTAATCCAGATCTTTGTGACTCCAAAGCCAACCCCATGCCTTTTCCTTAACCATCTTGAAGCTACATATCCACAAGGAATTAAATTCAGATCTCTTTCCTCCTGTTACTTTTGCTTCCTGTTCTGGTCACCAAAAAATATAATTCTAGGCCCCTAGTTGGGTCAGTCAGCAGAGCATGTGACTTTTGATCTCAGGAGTCATGAGTTCAAGCCCTATATTGGACATAGAACTTACTTGAAAAAAATACAATTCCAGTTGCCACATTGTTACACTGGATGAATAAACTGTGGGTCCAAATGAATGAGAAATGCCTCAGCTAATAACATAAGCTGGTGGTTTGCAGTTTTGACTTTTCTCAGCATTGCTGGAAGCACTGGAAACTCAGTGAATCTGAAAGAGCCCTGCCCACACCCCCTCCCCCCACCACCATGAAAGCACTCTTCTGTGAGTGATCACACAGCAGTGGGTAGGACCCTCCTGAAGACCTTCCTTGAAATATGACAGCTGCCGTCATGGCCTGTAATTGCCCCGTATCAAATCCACACCTTCACCATCCTTCCTTCAGCCGAATTCAGATCCAGACTCTTCTCTGAATGAAGTTTTGTCAGGCAGTTGATTCGAAAGCTTGTGTTCATTTTAAGGTCAAATGAAATGGTTTTAAAGAAATCCCAGAATTTAAGGTAAAGCTTGCTTTTCATATATGACCATCAGCCACAAACAGTTATAAATACCCGTGATGAGCAGGCATGGCGCCAGATTTTAGAGAGACTGTGATATAGGAGACATGGTTTGAACCCACAAAGTAATCTAATGAGGGAGGAGAAATCTTCACAAACAAATAAATCACAAGAAATAACAATAACAACATAAATGCTAACTGTAATGCCTGCGTCATGGCCGGCCAGATTCCTCTTCAGATATGATGGACACCTTTCTCCAGGAATGCCACCTTTGTTAAATAAAGCGCACTCCCCTAAGGGCATGCTTGCTTCTGGGGGCAGTCGGCGTCCAGTGACTGATGGATTTATACAGGGTATCAAGTCTGGCCCCTGGGCCCAACTGAAGACTCATCTAAAGGGCCCCAGAACTCTCCACTTCCCCCACCGTTGACTGACTCCTCCCTGGGCCAATTCTGCTTCTTCTTATTCCTTTCAAGGGTGTTGATTGGTCCCAAAAACATTCTTAATGAACTTCCTAAATGATAATCTCCAACTCAGAGTGTGCAACAGAAATTGATATCGAAAAGATACACATTTATCTGTTGAGATGCCTGAAAAGTCTTTTCCCTAATAAACACTCAATGTCAACTATTACAACTTTATGCTGTATCATTTCTCCTGTGAGATGCTATTTCCTCATTTAATAGACAACAATTCTAAGACAGGTAACACCTCCAAAGTGTCAGTCAGGAAGATACCTAGTTTGGTTTGATGCAGAAATTAATAAAATTAATTAATTAAGTTCCATTTCATTAATTGACATTATATTAACATTAATTGACATTATATTAACATTAATTGACATTATATGTAGATTGCATGTATAATACAATGATAATACAATGTACACAAATATATTAGTCAATCTATCAGTAATTTCTTGATTTCCCACCACAAATATGTTTAATATTTGACCAAGGAGCATAAGCAACAGAGAAGAAATGAACTTTTTTCCAAGAAACTTACATTTTAGAGCCATGATACATGTAACTAATGAATTACTAAATACAATAAAGAGAACATATAAGTAAAGAATTCAGGTCTTCCTGGAAGAGATTGGATAAGAGTAAATTTTGGAAAGATAGGTACAATTCAGACAGGAAGAAAAAAAAAGAAATTAGCTAGAGTTTTTGGATGAGCTAGAAATACAGTATTTATGGGTAAAAGGAGAAGCCTATCCCAGTTTTGGACTCATTCTTGAAAATAAAATTGTGGTTTTGTTTTAGAGTAGTGAGGGCCCTCACTCTCTGAAAGTATGTTTATAAAGATATGTTCTGAGATCTGATGCACGATTCTCTACTGTCCTCATTTCTTTTCTTTGCTGCTTGAACACAGTGAATACTCATGTGGATCTGGTTGCAGCTTTTGACGTCCCTTATCCCATGATGGTGTTCTGAAGATTAGCTCTACTTCTAGATTATTAAAATGGGTTCCTTTTTTTAAATTTTTGGTTTTGTTGTTGTTCTTCACTTCCAGTTATTGTCTCTGCTTGATTTCTAGCTATTTCAAGAAGAAGATGCTGAATTCTCTAGCCATACACATAATGGAAATTCTACAAAAGACATATCAAAGGAAAAATTTTCAGGATTTATGAATGAAAGAGGAGAAAGAAACATAAAGGTGAGAAAGAAAGGAGCCACACAGAGTTAGTATTAACTAAGAGCAGAAACTATTCCGTTCACATTTTATTAACTAATTCATTTTTTTATTTTCTTTGAAACAATAAATGGGCAATTTCTCTCACTTATTCTTTTTGTATGTAAATCCATGTTAATGGGATTAATATTTTGCCTAAAAAGAAGTTGAAGACATAAATAATTATAAAAACTATACATAAATAGGAGTGTTTGTCCTCACTGTATCCCACTATTTTTCAGATTTTAATTTATAAAAATGTCCTTATCATATAAAATGGAAACATTGTCTTTAAAAAAATATTTACTATCTATAGCTTCCCAAAAATGTGTAAGCTTCCCAGAATGATCAACTGGATGACCTTAACTTCTCATTCCTTCTGTATTTTATACTATCCCATTAATTATTTTTTTAAGTCCCATTAATTCTTTGAAATGCTTCCTGATGAATAAATGGGTGTCCTCAGCCTATGGCAAAAAGTATTCACTGTGTTCAATGCACATACTTGATGTTGGGCATAGGTAGAGGTTACTCTTGTATATTTGTGTAACCTCCTGAACAATTTCAAAGCCCATTTTTCTTCAGAGCCTTTGCTGAAGTCTCCCTTCACTGCCAAGTCAAAGAATCATCCTTGCAAATATTAAATGCATGGTAAATATTTCAGTAATCTATTGAATAATCTGAATACAAGTAGGCATCCTTATTCTTTGGTTTGGCCATAGTAATGACAATATTTTCTTTACGGCTGGTTTTTTGGCTATTCTGTCTCATTATAATAATATAATTCATTTTTTTAATCAAAGCATCAATATAACTCATAATAGCACTTTTTCTTCAAAACCGCTTCTAAGTTCATGCATGAAGTCTTAAGGAGCCACTTAAAACCTAAAGATTATGTCATGATAATCACCAAGGAGACCACTGCCTGGGTGTCATTTGAGGAAGGAAACAGAAAGAATTATTTGGTTTGGAATATCATGATATAATAAAAAAATAATATTAATATGTGATTGTTCACATTATCTTTTTCCTCCCTTAAGCTCTAAGAAGAACTCCATCTTTGCCAGATTGATTTCTAAGGCTTTACTGTGTAGAATTGGGGTAATGTATGAGAGGGAGAATAAAGAAGCCTGATCTGATTGATTCATACTGGACAGAGAGTTATTTATAGATAAGACCTTCAGATGGGGGAGTGGAGGGAATGGTAACAAGACGAGCAATATCCAGCATATGCTGTGCTTGAGGGAGAGTGTAGGGGAGTTTCAAGAATGAGACGGAGTTATCTGGCTTGCTGCCATGATATGACTTCAAAAGATTCAGAAGACAATGTTGAAGAAGGGATTTTTTTTTTTTTTTTTTTTGCTGTTTGTTATTAAGGAAATTTCCTTTGATTTTTTTTATACCGACAGTTATCTTACTATTAAAATTCTTGGAGATATCAAAAATTATTTTTGAAAGTGACAATAGATGTGCCAGTTTCATAGGAGTTCCATTTAGGTTGTTGTGTTAGGGCTAATGGAGATATATCAAAGTGGAAATGTCTTAAAGACATTGAGAGATATATGACTTGAGTTTAGATCAAGGAAGGCTTGGAGAGATTTATGAATCATTAGTATGGCGGCTATGGCAGCTGACACCAGGGGAAGGAAAGAGTTCTTTGAGGAATGTAGCATAGGAGTGAAAAGCACAGGGGCCACAGCCTAAAGAAACATACTTATCTAAACCAAGACTTGGGAGAGCGTACAGATATTGACATTAGACTCTCAGGAATGAAAGGGTACGTAAGATGTACTGTAACTGGCTAGATAGAAATTTAAACAAAATGGGATTAATAAGAGTGACTGAGAAATATAATCTTACCAGAATCATCTGATTTTTTTGGAGTTTGAGGCCAAAGAAAGAGAGATTGTGATCAGGAAAGCAGAAAGAAACATAGGTAAGAACTATTGTCTCCAAAGCAGTGAGTGGTGCTGACAGAAAAGGGCCATCAGCTGTTTATTTTAATGGCGCAGCTCCTGAAGAACTTGTGTCAGGCTTTGTGTGGAAGATGCTTAAGTGGCAAGTGGTCAGGTTGAGGTTAGGGGAAAAGGAAGCAATGTCAGGATTGGTGACATTAGAAGGACATCAGAAGGAAAGGATCAAGGGCCTCTGAAAACTCCTTCTCCATAAAAACAATGGGAACATGAATAAAAATTGTCAAAAGCAATTTTTTAACAACTCTGGAAATTAATCTAAAACTTGCAAAAATTCAAGGAATGTTTACTCAAGGATCTGGGGGATCACAAGGATCTTCTGTCCTGATCAACTTAGGAATTCTCTGAGTTTCACTCTGGAAGAACCACCATTATTCAGGGTACAGAATAAATTAAACATTTATAAGTTAAAAGAAATCAACTTTATTACAAATAATTTCATTTTAATGTTTCCTCCTAACTCAATTGTATTCTGAAGTTTCAGATGCATAAACAGAACAATCTTTGAAGACCTATTTAAACCTGACTATCATTATGACTATTACAGTTCCAGAATGGCATTAGATATTAATATAATATGATTCTTTTTTATAAAGAGCTTTATATCTTTATCAATTGCCATTACATACAGGACCTCATAATTTGTGTGAAAGTTCTGTGAATAAGGCAACATGATTCCCATTTTACAGATAAGCAGATAAGTTTCAAAGGGATATTACCATTTGCCTAAGGTCAGCAAGAAAGTGAATGGGAGAGGGTCATTCACACTTTCTTCTCCTTCTACTCTTCTTTGTCCTCCTTCTTTAAATTATTCTTAAAGTTTAAGAAGCATACAGCCATAACCATCACTGAAGTCAAGAAATAAAACAATACCAGAGCCCTGGAGGCCCATTTAGTGTCATCTGAAAATTGTTATCCCTTCACTCCCTCCCAAAAGTAACAACTATCTTTAAAGATACAGCACTGCCTCCTTTACTTTCCAATTTACCACTCAAGCATTCATCTCTAAAGACTATGACTGTTTGTATTGTATATAAGTAGAATCTGTCTATGTGTGTGTGTGTATGCATGTGTATAAACAAATGTATAAACCTGCCTGCATGTGTGTATATACACATACACACACATACAGTTAGAGCCTGACATTTTTCACTCAAACTATGTTTTAATCCATCTTTAGGTGTAGGTACACTCTGTACATTTTCCTTGTTGCACACTATACGGTGGTAAGTATAGTATATGAAGGTATCACAATTTACATATCCATTCCATTATTGATGGATTATTGATGATAGTTGAATTGTTTGCAGCTTTCAGCTATTTCCAATAATTTCCAATAATGCTGCTGTGAACATACCTGAATGTGTGTCACATTTCTATGATTTGGTAGAAAATGCCAACCCCTTTGTATATCTCTTTTTTGAATTGCCTATTCCAGCTGCTTGCCCATTTTTCCTTTGGTTGTCTTTTTCTTACTGATTTATAAGAGAGTTTTTTTGTTTTTTTTGTTTTGTTTTGTTTTTAATGTTCTTGTTATTGGTTCTTGGTTATGTATGAGAAATACTTTATTCCATGATTCCCTTTTTACTCTTCTAGTGGTGATAAACAGAAATTATTAGTTGTATTAATCTTTTCCTTTATGTTGAGTGTGTTCTATGTGCTATTTAAGAAGTATTGTCGTATCCTAAGACCATTAAGAAATTTTCTAAATTATCTCCTAGAAGTTTTATTTTTAGTCTTTCACATTCAGATCTAAAATCCACCTAGGATTTCTGTTTTGTTGCCTATTGAGTGAGGTCTGCATTCCAATAAATATCCAAGTGTCTTAGGATATATTTAGAAGACTGCAGTGCTACCTTTTTAAAGAAACTCAGATGTCTTAGTTCAGAGATTAAATCAGACTTTTAAAATATTTTTGCCCAGTTTTTCAAGCAGTCCTTATTGGAAAAGTTGCTCTGAATTACCCAACCATCTATTACCAGAATCAGAATTCTGCCATCATTGGACTTTTTAATATATTTACATATGCCTTGTTTTAGACATAACACCTGCCATTGTCGACCTTTCATATGAAGAGAGAGATATGGCACATGCCCATTATGCAGTTACAGAACAATTAGTGATTAAATACAAACATGAGTGGTATAGACATTAAATGCTTTGGAAATCAAGGAAAAGTAAAGTACTCTGTGATAGATTTAAATAACAGAGAGGAGGTATAGGACTTAGAAAAATACACAGAAGGGTAGGAGGCCATCTAAGTGAAGATGGCTAGTTAAATGTGAATCTAAAGTTAAGTTCAAAAAGAGAAATGAGCCTGGCTGGCTACTTAACTAGGAAAGATCTTAACAATCTAGGAGGATAATCCAGAGATTTTGTCCTGTTCAGGGGAGCAGATAAATATTATTTGGAGTCAAAAGCCCATATTAATGAAGATCTTAAAAGTTAAATTAAAGTTTGGGGTTCTATTTTGAGAATAATGGCAGGCTGTGGGAAGTTTTGAATCATTGATTGATAAAGTAATTACAAGGTCTTCCTGAAAGGGATGGATGAATTTGAGATGAAAGAAATTAGAAAAGAAAAAAATGAGGGGTGCCTGGGTGGCTCAGTGGGTTAAGCCTCTGCCTTTGGCTCAGGTCATGATCTCAGGGTCCTGGGATCAAGCTTCTCATCAGGCTCTCTGCTCAGCGGGGAGCCTGCTTCCCCCTCTATCTCTGCCTGCCTCTCTGCTTACTTGTGATCTCTCTTTCTCTGTTAAATAAATAAATAAAATATTTTTAAAAAGAAGAAGAAAAATGAGCAGGAATGACTTTCCTTGTCATGTGTTAGAGCCCTAGGCCTAGAAGAAAACCATGCTTAATGTGATAGTAAGAAGCAATGTCAGATAAAGACACATGTCCACAGAAAAATCTGTAGATGAATCTTCATAGAGGCACCATACATAATGGCCCAAAAGTAGAAACAAACCAAATTTTTATCACCTGATAAATGGTTAAACAGAATATGGTATATCCATATAATGGAATGTTATACCTTATCCTCTCTCCTTCTTTTCCTCTCCAGGGAAGGATAAGAAGAATCCCCAAAGTGTGATATTCCCCAACAATTTGAGAAAACATTTTGACCTAGAACTAATTTTACAAATAAAGAAATGTGTGATTCGCTGTGCCCAAATCATCATAAAGGAATTCATCTCATTTACATTTCATGAGAAAGGAATAAGAATATACAAATTAAAAATAGAGGACTACAATTGAAGACTTCAAAATGCTTACAAAATTCAAATGGGCTTAAATAACAAAGGAAATTATAGATTCAGATAAGGTTTGGAGCTTCAGACCCAGCCTTATCAAGGAGCTCAAATGATGTCAAGATTCAGTCTCTTCCTGTGTCTCTTGACTTTGTGACTCTGTGCCCCTTGTTCTCTATGTTAACTTCATTCTTAGTCAGGCTCTCTGTACATATCATTCTACAACAGTTCTAGGTTTGCTTCTTGAATAATCTCAATGGAAGAAAAGATCTCTTTCCACGCCCGTAGTTCCGGTAAAAGGGCCAAGAAGTATTCTTATTGACCTGGCATAACGATAGACCTAATTCCCAAATCAATCACTATGGCCATATTTTGATTGGCAGAGTGTAGTCACATGTCTGCCCCTGAAACTGAGTGGTGGGATCAGCCATACTTGACCAAATGCACTGAGAGTAGAAGAGTGTTAGAGTCGCCAGATTTAGCAAATGAACATACAAGATGCCCAATTAAATTTGAATTTCAGATAAACAATGAATATTGGGTTAATGTGTCTTTTGCAATATTTGGGATATGTTTACATTGACATGTTATTTGTTGTTTCTTTGAAATGTGTTGTTTCTCAGATTTAATTGAGAGTCCTGTATTTTAACTGGCAATCCTAAACAGGGCGCTTCTATCAAGGAAAACGGGAATGCTATTCCAGAAGGGAGAATAGGAGCTCAGCAGGAAAAATTTGAAGAGTAGACTAGAGAAGAAACCAGTATATCTTTGTCCTTCTGAGAGTACCATCCAAGGTATTAAGAAACATTTTCAGTATAGTCAAGGGATAAACTAACATCATTCTGACAATATGCCAAATTCGCAATCCTAATATTTAAAGCATTTGGGGAGAACATGACTTATTCCAAAATTTGCCAAAGAGATTCACTCACCACAAAGTCACTTTCTTCTTCTGTGAATTTTAAAATAAAGGGTTTTATTTTCATAAACCTGAATGGTCTGGGAGCTTTCAGCGAAAAAAAAAAAAAAAAAAGCATATCAATCACAAATTGCCCATTTAACTAAAGAAATAATTCACTGATGTACAAAGAATCAAGTGTCACCATCCAAAGCTTCCTGAAGCACAAGCGAGAGGACAATTTGATCATTATGCTCTCTTGACTCCAGATCTCACCCCTGATCTACAAAACTTAAAACTTCATTTAGGCCATCTGCATAATCCAGTGTACAAAATTAAATTGCAAGTCCACATCAAGAGTGGAAAAATACAGATTTCCGAGTTTTATGACTATAGTACACTTACATAAGGTGTTCCATAACAAAGGCTTTTTGCAGAGGGACAAAATATGCCAAGTGAAATAAACTAAAATAAGTGCCCATATGTCTGCATATATAAAAATTCATATAGAGAAATATTTATTCTTTCTTATTTCCTATAGGAATATAAATACGATTTTACAGGGAGGTAATTTTACAGATGACAAATCTTCCATTTAGCTGATTCGAAAAGAAAAAAGGATTTAACCAAGCATCAGACCCTCAGCTGAGCCACCCCTGAACCTTCCCCCAGCATCTGTCTGCGCCTATTCAAAGTGTGCCTTCCAGGAATCAATAGGAATGGCTAAGAGGAGTGAGGCAGATGAACCCCTCCCATACCAAGGCACCTATTTCCCATCCCTAAAAGAGCAATGAGGCTATTTGTGGTTGCCAGTTGCCTGTATATCATCCTCTCCCTCTTCTCCTCTGTCTCTTCCTTCTCCCACCTGTGTTTGTGAACCAACCTTAAAATCTTTTTGCAAAAGCAAATCATAGCAGCTGGGGCTTGTTTGTTTCACACACCTTCTGGCTAGTGCCACTCCACAAATGTCCAATTCGCACTTCCATCTTGCCAATGTTCAGGGAATTTTCTGCTTCTTGTTGCTTTATTTGTGGACATTTCTTTGCTATGTGTGGGTGTATGTGTTGGGGGGGTGGGCTTGATGGGGAACAATGTGCTCGTTGGTTTCTGGGTTTAGCTATTATCATTTGTGATAGGCCAACAACTTTCAGGGATTCAGTGGAACGACACAGGCCTTTCTAACAAGAGAATAGACTCGTCCGTATTGGAAACAGTTGTTTGTTCCAAGGGAAACAACTAACATCTTATTTGCATCCATGCATAGCAACAATGCAATTAGGACAAACTTCTTAGAGAATTAGATTGAGATGGTAATTAAAGAATTGTGCAGTGCATTTTAATGTGATCATAGAGAAGTAAATTATTTGGTATTGCTATATTCTCCCACTTTAGAATAAAATGCCCTGGGACCTTTAAATGAAATTCCCTCAGATTTCACTGGTACTGGGGAACTGATGAAAGCAGAAACTACTTGCTTAAGATTTCAGTAGCCCTGAAGCTCACTGTATTAAATTTCCCACAATTGAGATTCTTCTTCTGGTGCTAGAATGCAAGATACACGGTGAGGTTTTTCCTGCTGCACTGGAATTTTAGCTTAGGCCCCCAAAGCTGAAGAAATCAGGCAGAAGTGCTTCTATATTCTAAATAGAAGTAGCAGGCATCCACACTGAATATTAAAAACTTATCAGAACTCAGGACCCACCCATCACCCACCTCCATTTCCAAAGAGAAGGAAAAAGAGCCCTTGAGTTGGAGCATTATGGACCTAAAAGCTTTGGCATTTCCCTTTCATCCAAGCCCAAAGAGAAAGGGTTAGGAGAACTGCCTTAGGAAGATCTGCATAAGACAACACAGAATACGGGGTGCCTGAGTGGCTCAGTGGGTTAAAGCCTCTGCCTTCGGCTCAGATCATGATCTCAGGGTCCTGGGATCGAGCCCTACATCAGGCTCTCTGCTCAGCAGTGAGCCTGCTTCCCCCTCCCTCTCTCTCTCTCTGCCTGCCTCTCTGTCCACTTGTAATCTCTGTCTGTCAAAGAAATAAATAAAATCTAAAAAAAAAAAAAAAGACAACACAGGATACTGTGCCTGGCTGGGCCCTGTAGTTGCCACCAGGAGCCAGGAAATAAATACTGTGAGTGACTAGTGTCCCTGGAGGGCAGAGACTGGTGCTTGTGTTCCACCTGGTGAGTTCACACACAAGGCCCGAGATTGCCAGAAGCTACACATGAGGAAGCAAGGGCTGCGGTAGGGAGAATCCCGCACTTCTGCCAGTTGGCTTGGCGCAGTGTGTCTGCCACGTGGGCTCAAGCCCTCATGATTGGACCCTGCCCAAAAGAGAGGCCAGGAGAGATTAGCAGTTGCCAGCAGTAAGAGGTTGAGACGTGGAGGATTCCCAAGGTTAGCCGGAGAGTGCACCATTCACATCAGGGAACTCTATGACGAGGTCCCTGTGTGTTTTAAGGGTATCGGGATTTTGTTCAAACAGGTATGATAAGACACGCAGTCCCAGAAACATTACAAAGAAAGAAATGTATTAGACTCACAGATCCCTGGAAACAGGGAAGCGTGTCATACATGGGGACACACCAGGGTCAGTCAGAAGGCAGAGTGAGTGAGGGGGAAAACGTGAGCAAGGACCTTTGTAATGGTTACCATGGGAAAGACATCGTAAAGGAGGCAAAGCAGGATTAGGATGGACTAGTTTGAATAAGTTCAGCACTCTGGGGGGCATAAAAGTTGTCCTTAGCTGACTGGTACCGGGTTTTGGAGCAATTAGGGCAGGACTGTAAAAGCAGAAGTGGGTGGGATTATGGGCTCTGGATTGGTTCGTCTGGTGTGCTTCTGGGCAAGTTGTTTACTCAAGGAATTAGCTGACCCCTCCAAGGTCAGCAAAATCCCAAGTGTCAGAGCATCAAGATACAGAAAGTAAAAGACATGAGCACCACCGTAGGCGCCCATGCCTGAGCTCCAAGAAAAAGCTAGTATTTCGATACCAGCATATTGGGAAGCTCTTTGGTGAGCCAGTGTTAGCCTGAAAACACTACAGAAGCTCCAGGGACATAAACCTTTGCCCCTCTCTCCAGATGGAAGAAAAACAACCGGAATGAGAGAAACATGGCCAACCACTCTCAAGGGATGTAGGCTTCTTGTGCTCGAGAAACTGCATTTGGAACGGTAATTCTCAAAATTACTGGGGTTGTTTATTTTAAAACTTTTTTTTTTTTTTAAGATTTTATTTATTTATTTGACAGACAGAGATCACAAGTAGGCAGAGAGGCAGGCAGAGAGAGAGAGGGAGTGGGGTAGAAGCAGGCTCCACCCACCCCCACCCCCCCGCCCCACCCAGCAGAGAGCTCGATGCGGGACTCGGTCCCAGGACTCTAAGGTCATGACCTGAGCCAAAGGGAGCGGCTTAACCCACTGAGCCACCCAGGCGCCCCTGGGGTTGTTTATTTTAAATGAAATGTGTTCTCACAACTTTCCAGTCTTTACATATTTATTTATTTGTCGTTATTCCAATTACCCAATTTCTTTCTTTCTTTCTTTCTTTCTTTTCTTTTCCTTTTTTTTTCCCTCTTTTCAGTTTAGTTCTCTTTATCTGGTATGTAACATATCTCGCAAAAAAAATTTTTTTTCCCTTTAAGGCAAAATAAAATAAAATAAAAACAGACAGGGAAGCAAATCGTAAGATACTCTTCAATATAAGGAACAAAGTGAGACTTGCTGGAGGGGGGTAGGTGGGGAAATGGGGTAATTGGGTGATGGGCATTAAGGAGGGCACTTGCTATAATGAGCACTGGGTGTTAAATGCAACTGATGAATCACTAAATTCTACTCTGAAACTAATAATACACTGTATGTTAACTAAATTGAAGTTAAGGGGCACCTGGGTGGCTCAGTTGTTAAGTGTCTGCCTTTGGCTCAGGTCATGATCCCAGGGTCATGAGCCCAACATCAGGCTCTCTGTTCAGCAGGAAGCCTGCTTCTCCCTTTCCCACTCCCCCTGCTTATGCTCCCTCTCTCGCTGTTTCTCTCTGTTAAATAGGCCTTATGTATCTGAACATCTTTCTGTAGTCTTCACACACAAAATTTTTCCTGGGTTTTAAATTTGAATCAAAAATCTTAATATTTTGGGGGGTTTTTGTTTTGTTTTTTTTGTTTTTGTTTTTTTGGTGGTATTTGGTTCTGGAGAAATGAAACGCTGGAGATTGTTCCTATTATTTATTAATTCTTACATGATCTGCTTAGAAAAGCAAAAATCAAGTTAGAAGCTTGATTCATGTAGAGCTTTTTATATATATACCTTTTTTTAAAAAAAATAATGTTTGTTTTTTCTTTTTTTAAAAATTTTTTGTTTGTTTGTTTATTTATAGCATAACAGTGTTCATTGTTTTGGCATCACACCCAGTGCTCCATGCAGTACGTGCCCTCCCTATTACCCACCACCTGGTATACCTTTTAATTAAAAAGAAGTTCCTTCCTCATCTATGTCTTTTTTTTAAATATTTTATTTATTTGACAAAGAGAAATCACAAGTAGGCAGAGAGGCAGGCAGAGAGAGAGGAGGAAGCAGGCTCCCTGTGGAGCAGAGAGCCTGATGCGGGGCTCAATCCCAGGACCCTGAGATCATGACCTGAGCCAAAGGCAGAGGCTTTAACCCACTGAGCCACCCAGGCGCCCCCCTCATCTATGTCTTAAAGTGAATCAACCTTTATTGATTTGGCCTGATACATGATGGCACGTTTAGACCAGCTGCCTCAGATAGCTTTTTTCAGGTAAATATCTTGTATTTAAATTTTGTTTTCTTACTTTTATTTCCTATTCTCTGGTTTTTGGTAGGAAAACTTCTGGTATTATTAAATTGACTCTCTTCCTGTTTTCTATATTCACCACTGTAATTTTTTAGTCTTTATGGGTTAGGAATATGTTCAGGTGTGAATCACAGAAAACTTAGCAAACTGGATGGAACAAGCAGAGTGGTTTGTTTTACATAACAAAAGGGCCGGAGTGAGGCGGGACCTGGCTAGTGCAATGGTTAAATAAAATAGCTCAGTGCGTTAGGCTCATTCTATCTCTTTGTTCCTCCAGCCTTAGCATGTGGGCTTGTTGCCTCTTAGTTTCAATGTGGTTGCTGCAACTACAGTCATTCTGAAGAGGAAGCAGGGAGGCGAGAACAAAAAGGCAAAGGAGGCTTTCTCCCCGTGACTTTCTGTCTTTTTATTTGGAATGGATATAGTCCAGGACTCTCTCTTTGCCTATTGGCCAGGTGTGGTCACATGCCATGGCCAGCTGGTAGGTGCTGGGAAAGGGGGGGTATGGATGGGGTTTGGCCAACCCCCAGGAGTGCGGGCCCTGAGTGTCTTCATGCTCTCTCTCTTCGTCCTGGCAGAGGCTTTCACATTGGTCCTTTATGTAGTTAAGTCAGTTTTCCAGAACTAATTCCATTATTTTGTGTCCCCAGTGCAGATTTTAGTTCTGTGATTTTTCTTTTTGGTTTCCGTGATTTTTTAATTTTGATTTTATTACTGTAATTTTTTTGGCATGATAAGCCTCTGCTTTTTTAATTTCATTCTGTATGTGAACCTAACTTTTACAACCTTATTCTGCTCTCTCCTTATGATGTTTTGTTGTTATTTTTCTATACAGGCCATGATTTTGCCTCTCTTATTGAAAATAAGAAGTCCATTTTTTTTTTAATTTCCTGTACTAAGCCTTTTGCAGTTGTGTGATTTTCTAAGTCTCTCATAAAATACTCTATTTTTCTTATATCAAGGAATTTTCCCCTCAAACACCCCATGTTATTGACTTGTATTTTTTTTAATTTACTGTTGATCGAGGATGAATCTACATATATAAAACTCACATATTTCTCTTATTTGCCTTTCTCCTTGCACCAAAGTTCCACTTCAATGTTTGTAGATTCCTAGTCCCAATCTCAGATTCCATGTTATGGTGGAATTGATGAATTAGTGATCTATTTCCCCATCCCCCCATCCAGTTTCCACCTCCATTAGCATTAATCTGTTGGTCTAAAGTAGGAATATCTACACATCTGCTCCTCAGTTTTCAAATAGGAGAATTTATGTTCAGTATGATTGCACAATGCCTGCCACATGGTCAGATCCCAAAATATACAATGTCACCACCACCATCATCATTACTAGAGGAAAGAATCATGTTAATCATCATCTCATATACAAATGTCAAATCCCACACTGAGATAAACCACTCCATGAGAGCATAGAACAACAGAGAACAAAGGAACTAGACAGAGGAAGAAAGTGATTATGGCTCTGGTTGTTATCACAGAAGGGCCACCTGAGGAAGCAATGCTTCAGCTGAGCTGAGCGAGATGATGTATCAATCAGGAATACTTGGTTTGTCATCAGTTTCTAGCAAAGAGCCTTCAATAAAAAGGCAGTGATGGATTCAAGAAATTGAGAAGTCCAGGCCAGATCAGGCTTCAGGCAGGTAATCCATCTCTCCATTACCTGACTCTGCTGTTCCCTGGGTTGATTAATTCTCCAAAATCTCCAGAATTCTCAGAAAGATAAAAAGCAGCTCCATAGGAAATTTCCACCCAGTATGCTACCCTAATGCTTCACAGAGAGGAAACAGCCCCAGTAGAACACAGAGAACAGTGTCCAGTCTTCGTTTTCCTCCCTGCTCTGTGTGTGTCTGTCTGCCTTCAGTACCTCCCACATAGTATCTCCTAAGAGTTGTGATCTTTGAATGTTTGTAGAAAAGGAAGTACCAAATCTGGCCATTTCTGAACACCCCTGAGCAAGTACAGTGTTTTGCAATTTGTGTATATCCTATGTATCCAAGGCAGGGTCAGACAGTGAGGAGATGCCCTTCCTTTCATGGTATGTGTTCAGCTGCATGGTTTTATTTTTAGAGAGTAAAATGTCCATGGTACATGGATGCTGTTCATCAAATCAGCTCAAAATAGCTTTTTATAAAAAGTGAAAGGAAACTAATTAATTCTGTAACTAAAGAAAAGTCCTCTCAGATTGTAATAAATTGCTGGCTTCAGTTTCTTGGTGTTACGAGGTTTCCATCTTTTTTGTGTCATCATGAATTTTTAAATTGAGAGCCATGGGAAATGTTTTTTGGGGATGAATAAAATAGCCTGATACTATTTTATCCCTGATGATTGTACAAATGTATTGGTCAACTCTTGGTGACCAACTGGAGTGCGTTTGTTGTTGGAGTAGAGTGCTGGTTGCTTCAGGAATAGATAGCATAATGCTGTCCCCACTACTACGTGGCATGAGTTCATAGAAGGAGAGTTAATCCTTAGATCAACAGAGTAGATTTAGGCTTTCAATGCCCCTCTCACCCTAAAATTCTGTATCTCCATTACTCTATATTTAAGAGAATTAGTAAAAACAACAGCCAGTGAATTCTGCCTGTGGATAAACCGCTTGACCTGCCTTGTACATGACATGTTCTCTCTAGTTCACCACCACTTACTTGGTGAGAAGAGAGAAAGAAAGGATAATTCACAAAACAAAATAATATGTTAAAGTAGGTAAACAAGGAGGCCATTACACTGAAGTGGTTCTAATGTCTTGGCAGCCTATATAAGCAGACCAAAACCCAAGCCAGAGTTAATTTCTGTAAATGCACTGATAGCCAAAAAAGAACTATATTTAAGATCAACCAAATTCATATGGCCAATGAGGCTTTCCCAAATAAGGCAGCAACCACTTAAGCTATAGCCAATCAGATAACTTTCCTCCCTTTGCTTCCTCCTCTCCTGCATACAGCCTTTTCCCTAGCTTCTGGGCGCCGAATCCTTTTCAGTGCTTTTGGTTTGGCACTGCCCAATTCCAATCCACCTTTGCTCAAATAAACTCTTGAAAAACTTTCAGTGTGCTTCAGTTTACCTCTTGGCTGTTACAAGTGAAATTATTGTGCAAAGAATACAAAGCAGACTCTCTAAACTTTCCGCAGGTCACAGCAATTACCAGTTTTTTTGTGAAGGATTCCACCCAAGCAGGTCCATTTAAAACAGACAACTCATCAGAAGGTAGATGGTGTGGAGTCTTTCAAGTCCAAGCAACTTCTTAACAGGAGGCATCAAAGGCCCAATGTCTATGATGCGCTTTGTGGCATAGGGAATCTAGCCATTTGACAGTAACAGAGGGGCTCAGGGTATAGAGCAATGGTGAATGAGGTTGGAGACACTGGATTCAAAGGTCAGATCTGCATAAGGAGGAATATGGAATTACATTGCAAACTGTAAATCTCCCTATATAATATGATATTATTGTACACAACGGTTCCACCTGATTAATGAAAGAAACTGGGCTCGCTTGCTTATTTATTTATTTATTTATTTATTTCTGTGTTTGTTTGTTTGTTTATTATTTGTTTTTATGTTATATTAGAACCTGGGCTCTTTTAATTCAGGGTAGAGGAAAGAAACAGCGATAGCCTACAGTCTTTGTTTTTGTTTATAAATTATATGAAAGTACATTTGTAATGCAAACTAAGGAGGCACAATAACGTTTACTATGAATACCTACCATGTGTCAAGCACTGGCCAAAAGAATATACATAAGAGCTCATTTGGCAGTCACCAAAAAAATGTCCGGCAGAATCATTTTACCTATTTTATAAGGGAGAGACTTAAAAGCACTGACTACATCATTAATTTGCCATCAATAACATAGTAAACAGCAAGAATGACGGGAAGAGGTATTGTCTGCCTGACAAGCAGAAAAATGAAATATGAGCGTTAGAAGAAAACAAAGAGGAAACTGAGAACCAGCGTGGCTTCGAGTATTATTCTGATAGATTTAATTTAGAAACTCAGCAATCTAGAACCCAGAGGATTTATTTCTAGTTTTTAAGTTACTGATATTTTTTGGTGTTGACTCTACATCTTTCAACCCTGGAGATGGACAAGTAAAAGTATGTCCCCAGGCACCGTGGTCGCTGTCGCGGAGAGCCAGTGGTGCCGCTCTAGTGCGCAGCTGCGGAGTCAGGGCTGTTCCCTTAAGTAACCCTATCAGACCTCATTTTGTTTATCAATAGCAATACCCAGGCTTCTTAAATATCAAATATCCACTGTATCCAAGAAGCAAATATCTAATCCAAAACTTAGTGCAGATCATTACTGAATCCTATATCCCTGGGAAGCAATTATTTTTTTAAACAGCCATATTTACTTTGATTGCATGGATGTTTGTTTAGGTTCTCTCTTGGCCATGTTGGACTTCAAAAGAGGGATGGGAGGATCAAAAGAGAAATGTAGAACCGGTTTCCTGACAGCGTAAGAAAGATTTTAACAATTCAGGATATAAAGTGAAACCAGAATCGTTTTAGGATCTTAGTCTTACCTGGAAGATATGCAAAGATGCCACCGCTGTTTGATTGATTGATTGATTGATTGATTTATGCCACCGCTGTTTTTAATAATTGAAGAGAGACCCTGGTGTTTTGTTTCGTTCTGTTCTTCCATTTTCCTTTTTCCTCCACCGTGGGAGAATGCTATTATGAGTCGCAAAAGGTACCAATACTTGAAGTGTACTTAAATACTGCTGGTCCTTGTACGAGTCCCAAAACGTCACTCTGTCCCAGCTTTGTTTTTGTTTGTTTGTTATTGGTGGTGGTGGTGGTGTTTCCTGTCTGTCCAATCAGTTCCACAGTGCTCTGTGATCTGCAGTCCTGGCGCATAATTTCTTGCGCTATTCCAATCAGTAGGGTGTGATGAAGAACGGTGGAGGAAAACTATACAGATCAGATCGCACAGCTCATCTTTATGACAGAGCTCTGAAATGGGTTTTTAATTTCTGGAGCCGGCCATAAACTCTGGGCTTTATCCCTGTATCATTTATTGAACTACCCTTTCTCTACATTTCTCGTTTCCTCTCCTTCCTTCCCGTGCATTACGCACTGTTCCTCACCATTTACTTTCCCTTTCAGTGTATCTTGTATTATTCTGTCCTTCTCCTTTTTGCCTTTCCCCCTTCCTTCTATTTTTCCACCATCCATCCTTCCCTATAATGAGCAAACCCATACACATAATTTAGCTATATTTAAAATGCTGACTGGGGTGCCTGGTGGCTCACTCATTAAGCATCCCAGTCTTTTTTTTTTTTTTTTTTTTTAAGATTTTATTTATTTATTTGACAGAGAGAAAGATCACAAGTAGGCAGAGAGGCAGGCAGAGAGAATAGAGGAAGCAGGCTCCCTGATGTGGGGCTCAATCCCAAGACCCTGGGATCATGACCTGAGCCAAAAGCAGAGGCTTAACCCACTGAGCCACCCAGGTGCCCTAAGCATCCTACTCTTGCTTTCTGCTCAGGTTGTTATCTCAGGTGGTTTCACGCAGAGACTGAGACTCAGGCATCTGTGTCCAGGGCAGAGTCAGCTTGTCCCTTTCCTTCTGCTCCTCCTCCCATTCTCTCTCTCCTAAATAAAAGTATTTAAAAAACAAAATAAAATACTGACTTTATTTATGAAGTAGGCATTCTTGTGAGAGAAAGAACATAATGACCTTTTCCCCTTGAACTATTTTTCCCCAAAGATACAGGGCGGTAAGCAGGTGGGGAGGGAAGAGAGAGAGAAAGAAAATATTAGAACTCAGCAAAGTATCAGGCACATCTTATACCAATTTTTTAAAGTATATGCTATTTAAAATAAAATAAAGTAAAATCAGAAAAATAATAAATAATAAAAATAAGCTAGATTTTTGGCAGATTTAGGGAGTGTTCAGCATCCCAGCCACTGTTTTGTGACTGATGATGGCCTAAGCTATGTATTTTCACCAATTTTCTCTCCTTTTAGATTTTCCACATTTTCTCTTGATTCTTTGTGCTTGGATATTAAGAATACTTCAGTTTACACCATGATTCAAATTATGCTATAAGCCATTATGTATTGAAACCATTGGGAACATAAATTAACAGTCATTATTTAACATATGTATTGAGGTTTTAACAATACTTTACACATTAAGGTTAATTTTGCAAAATAGGGTAAATTTTTAATTTATGTTTTAATACAAAAGCAATTATATTACAACTAATTAGATTATAAATGTATTTTTGTGTACTATTAAATAATTATCAAAATTTGTGTTTTGCTTTTTAATGGACACATTTTCTACATTTAAAACCTCTACATAACAGACGTGTCATTTCACATTAAGTAAAAACCAGTTTCTAATATTTTACAATAGTACTTCTTTCAGTATATACATGAACATACATATGCCACATGGAT
Source organism: Meles meles (assembly GCF_922984935.1). Taxonomy (NCBI): domain Eukaryota; kingdom Metazoa; phylum Chordata; class Mammalia; order Carnivora; family Mustelidae; genus Meles; species Meles meles. The sequence goes on along the minus strand of NC_060066.1, from coordinate 43,559,813 downwards.
ATAAGACTGGTACAGATTATAATTTTTATTCCTAACAAACCACTAAAATGGTATATCTTCTACATTTTGACAACCGCCTTAATCCTGACTAACGCAAGACACAATTTGAGAGAGGTACAATGAAAAGAATGACTACTTTTTTGCTTCCAGGATTTCCTGTCAACTCATGAAGTAAATCAAATTGTCAGTTAACTCGGATGTATAAAATTTGGTAAAAGTCAGTCCCACTTTTGGCAGTAAACTCCCAGGGGTGACATAAGCTTTGGAAAGTTTCGTTCATTTTTGATGTGGCCTCTTCATAAGATGTAGAATATGTAGACTGCGTGGTCAGGGTTTTTAGGGTCCCAGGCTTGTTTCTGACTCCTTCAACCTCTTCAGTGGTGCGCTTCCTTCCTACTCTTCTCATTCCAAGTGAAGTCCTATGGAAATGCCAGGGTCTGCCCTCCAGCAGGAGGAAGGTTCCTTCCTGCCTGTGTATGAGCTGTTTAGGCACCCAGCCTCATCAATCTCTTTCTTACCCCAGACTCTGCTCCTCACTCCCTTCCCCACCCGTTTCTTTCTTCTTGTCTCTTCCCTGGTGCTAACAAAAATGTTACCTAATGCCTCTTCTTTAACTTTAGGTGGCTCCAAACCTGCTCCAGATTCGCCCATCCCCTGCAGAATTGTCTATTATTATTGTAGTAGTTAACACAAATGGGGAGCTTATGCTGTGCCAGTTACTGAGCGCAGTGCTTCCTAAATCTATGAGGTGGGTGTGCGCGTTACTCCTCTTCTGTAAAGATAACACTAAACCTTAGGCATGTGGTTAGTAAGCGCTGGAACAAGGCTTCAAGAAGCAAAATTTTCTCTGCCCTGCTAAATTATTTTCGTAACTATTCACAGCACTCAACTAAATACATTTTCTTATTAAAAATTTTAATTTTGTTTTACAAATTTTTGTTTACAAAAATTTTATAAAAATTTTGTTTTAATTTTGTTTAATAATTCATCAACAATATTGTTGATGAGAACAATAATTAGAGTACAGAAACGGTCATGAAAGGTCTTTGAATACCATAAAATATTCCACCAGTGCGGGGTTAAGAAAAAAATAATTAATAGTTTTCGAGCCCTTCCATATCACCTCATTTGACTTACTGTTAGAAAATTATGTTGATTGTTCTAGCAATCTGATTAATTGTAAGCATTCTATACAAACCATACGCGGGCTCTCAATTTCAAGGAGTTAGAAAAAACAAAACCTCTAATAGCATTTGCTCTTTCTTGGGTGGGTAAGGAAGATCTGACAGGAACTTAGGGTCATGAGCTTGGAATCTATTTAACTGTATTCTTGTACAATAAGCATGCATTAATCAGGCAGCACCCATAATCAACGTGAAAGAATAAAAACAAGCTTTTACTATTAAAGCATTACTATTGATTTTTATAAACACCAAAATAATATCTCTTCTAGGCCCATTACACAGGTAATAATAACCATTCATTTAATTAATACTGACTCACAGTGAAAAATTCAATCTGAGTACTTCTAACACCCACATTAATATCAAGAAGGTTCATTAGAATTAATACCACAATAAATATAAAATGAATTAGTAATGATTACACCATCATTTTAAAGCATTCCTATTCGTACTCCTGTATTTACTTTAATCACCATCACTCTAAATAGCAATTAACAAAAGCTGGGCTGGGCATATTTATGTAGGAATAACAAGGCATATAAATGCGACCCATTGCAATCCACGCACATTTTATCTACACTCATGCATCAACACGCCCAATAGTATAGGAGGTGGTAAAATGACATATTCTTTATAGCATTGATGAGGAAAATAAAACCATTCTGCAGTCTGCAGTCTGGCTTCCTTCCTGGTTTTAAATTGTTCGTTCCTTCTCAATAGCTACATTCTGATTCCAGGTCCTAGCAGAGTGCCCAGCACATAGTAGGAAGACCATTAACTCTTATGAATAATTTCTTGCCTCCATGATACATACTTGTCTGGAAGGACTACAGGTTACAGATTTTGAATCGTAATAGTGATTACAGAGAATCTGTCATTAATTGGCTATGTATGCAAACAATATGGGACATAAGTTATTCGGTAGGGGAGAAGGGGGAGAGGAGAAAACCTCCTCCATTTCTGCTAGCTGCCCATACTTAACTAAGGCTAAGGAATATAATAAATTACTTCTCTTTTGCAGAATGAGTCATTTGGGAGTAAAATAAAGGAAAGAAATTGTAACTCCTCTTTTCCATTCTTTTTTTTTTTTAATGTTCTCTCTTTTCCCATTCTTTTGTGGCTGAATCATGACCTTTTTGGACATTAGGAAACTGCCTCCATAGGAGCAACTCAGATAAAAGAAGACAAAGAGGAAAAGAAACTACACCAACAAAACTCTCCTGTTTTCCTTTAATCCTGTTGCCAATGACAGGCATTTCTACATTGGCTCTTGCAGGATCTGAAGTCCTGATCATATTTGAATTGGGGGAAGCTGAATAGAATAGTTAAGTTGCTATTAATTTAAAACATTATTTGTATTTACTCTTAAGTGCTAGGAAGGCAGAAACATGTCATAAATTATTGACAATGTGATAAAGGGAAAATTTCTCCAAAAGAATGTCACAAAGTCCTTAGCATGTTAGAGGGGGAAATTTGGGTGTGTTTTTGATGGGTGGAAGAGGATGCTTCTGTCTGAAAATCTGGTTCTATTTGGAATTCACATGCTGCTTGATGAGTAGACTACCAAAGCTCTGCTCTGTACTTAGCCCCTAAGTCATCTGTTTTTGCTTTTGTTGCTTTAATTTTCTATTCTTTTCACTCGTATGACTATTTGTCCCGCAGAGAGGCTAGGGATTTGCTGACTGTGAAGAGAGTAAGAGTAAGTAAGAGACTGTAAGTGTTTCAAGATACTATGAGCCTTGAAAACCAGAGAAGCAATGAGCAAGTTAGCATTTATTTGAAAGGTAAACATTAAATCCAGGTAGAGAAACAAAACACAATTTATTATCCTATTGATCACCAAGAGACTAATGCCTTTCCCTTTCCTAAAGACATTTATCCAATAAGCTTTTACACACCACAGCAACAATCTGTAACCCACTTACAGAAGTGTTACTAATTCAGCATTAATTACCAACACTATGTGACTTGGAGATGGCTTCCTGGTAAAATGGTTTGTATAGTTCACAGCCTGGCATAAAACCACGTTCTGGTCTTTTCCCCCTCCAGCTTAAGCCATTCTCCAGCTTTTGAAAGAGAAAGGAGGTAGAATATTCTGAGCGCTGAAGAAGTAAATTCAGAGTGTCCTGTCCTTTCTGTTCTCAGTGCACAGTATACACCTCCAGGTAAACACTAATCTGACCCGAGAAGAATCCACTGTTTTTCAGCAATGACTTTGTACCAGGAACTTTATATTCTTTATAATAACTTTATAATAACTTTACAGTAACATGTTAGTATACCCATTTGCAGGTCCGATTCTATAAAAATAACTCAATAAGCAGATCATACTCAATAAACAAATTATCATCAGTTGTGAATAAAGAACAACTTGTAAATGGGTACCCCCACCACACACACACACACACACACACACACACACACGCAAAAGCTCTTTCTATTTAATCATGAGGCTTTATAACTGAAGAAAGTTCACAAGCTAAAGACTAAAGAGTAAATAACACAGGGGATAAATGACACAAGCCACCACCAATCTCACAGAGCCATCCATGTCTGCAGGCACCTGTGGGAGGGTATTTGTAACCACATTGAATCCCAGCCCCCCACACATATACATGAAGTGGGTGGGCTCTTGTCAAACGTACTTTATTAAACACCATTCTAATTACAGAACGCTGGGTACTATAGAACTTTTGAGGTTTTAGCTCTCTTAGGTGAGAACACAAGACTTTCTTTCTCATTTTGGATCAAGCTATTGCCTCTGTTCAATTTGTGTGATGGCTTTTGAGAGCACTCTAGGAGAATATAGAAGTATCTGGGCACTCTGCCACCATCTACTTTGGTCTGTAGCAGGGTGGAAGGAGGGTGAGAACAAGGAAAGTGGATAGATAAGTATCTAAGTAGTTGATGCTCCAGTCTAGGGAGAAAGGGAATGTAAAAAGAAATCAAGGAAGGTGGAAGGTCCATCATCATCATCATCATCATCGTCACTACACTTAACTTTTATCAGTTTACTGTGTACTAGGCATAGAGCTAAGTGCTTTATGTACACTAATTCTCACAAAAATTCTCTCATTAAGAAACTATTAATCCTCAAATGATCAGTGAGAAAGCCGAGGGTTATAAAAAGGTTAGTTCTAGCTCCAATAAGCTGGCAAGTGGCAAGTCTGGATTTAGACTCAGGACGTCCAACCCCAGTGTTGAGCATACAGTCTTCATGTGTCAGGAAACAGAAGGAGAGAGAGAGAACCTACAATTCATAAAAAGATGAGACATGGGCCTGTGCTCCTGATGCTGCTGGCAGGATGCGGAGGCAGGAGCCAGCATTCAGGACGAAGCAGGCTCCCCTCAGGAGGGGAACCCAATGGGAAGCGGCTCCTCAGGGGCTATTTGCAGCCAGCCAAGGCTGACTCCCTCTCTCCCTTGAGCTGGCAATGCAATGTTAGTGCGGAAATGATGGGCTATGCAATAAAAGATTTTGGAGCAAAAAACAATTCTAGCAAACTTTTTTTTTTTTCTAGCAAGCTTTTAATTCAAGTATAACATACATACAGAAAAGCAGACAAATCAGCAGGTGTTTAGTTCAATGAATTTTCACAAAGTGAATACACACCAGTGTAACCACACCCTTGTAACCACTACCTACGTAACACATGTATAAACTTGTAACCAAGAAACAAACGTATTACCAGCCCCCAGTAGTCCCTCTCATCTCCAGTCACTAATTCTCTTAAAGTGTAACCACTAATCTGACTTTCAAACTATAGATTGGTTTTGCCTATTTTTGAACGTCATAAAAATGGAATCCCATTTTAGTTTTATATATAGAGTAACCAACTTCTTTTTTTCAATACTGTGTTTGTAAGATTTATTTATGCTACAGTAACTAACAATAGTTTATTCTATTTGATGTATAGGATCCATTGTGTAAGTAGATCATAATTGCTTTACTCGATACACTGTTGATGAATATTTGTGTTGCTTACAATGTTTGTTGCAAACTAGGGAGAAGACTTAGAGCTGTTCAAGCTGGGTGGATGACTCCTGCCCATCTGGACATTGTTGCTCCTTGTTCTTGGGGCAATCGACTGCCTAATTTTGTGCCAATAAAGCAACAAAAAACAAATGGAAATAAGAATTACCAGTGAACAAATTCCATATAAATGTGAGAAACAATATGAGTGTAAGAATTAGTAATTATTAGACTAATCTTTGGCGAAGAATTTCAACAGACTTTTCCATCCATGTACAACAGGACACAAGCAAAAAAATGAAAAAATAGAAGTAGAAAAATGTACTCTGACCTCCTAAAAATGAAAGTATGCCAACTGATATTACTGAGACATTTTAAGTTGCTTTTTTATTATTCTAGATTAAAAACTTGATTGTACTTTTTAAAAAATGTATGTTTACTATTAAAAATTCAAATCTAAGTACTTAGTACTCTAAGCCACAAACTTATTAACAACAAATTGAAAAGAATTACACAAAAAAATACACTACCCAGAAATAATGGTTGTTAACACTAGATGATCATAGGGACCAAAGGAATTAATAGGGAATAAGAAAAAAATATTTGTGTAAGATGAGATGAAATTATACATGATACCTTTAAATTAAAAACTATGAAAATTAATTTTACATGATTTAATAGAATAAAATGAAACTAATGTGACTATGCTTAAATTTAAATAAAAATTTTAATCACAAGGAAAACTACTTTTCAAAAGTCCTTATATGCTTTCAAAAAAAAAGATAATGACACTGAAAAGAAATAACATAAAATAAAATACAAAAAAAGATAATGAAAATCATCAAGCTGTTGGGATCATTCTTTTTACTTGCACAGTACATTTTGCTACTTTTATGACATATGTGAAACTAACACTCAGACTTTTCCCCACTTCCCCACTTCCTGATTTGGGATAGTTGGATTAGTATTTTTATACTAATAAGTTTATATTTTAATAACTTTAATAATTTATATTATATTGTTATAAATAATTATTCAGGAATTATTTTAATAACTTATACTTTAGTCTCTAATAATTATAAATAGCTATAGTTCTTTTACCAGTTTTAACATTTATGAGTTTTCTTTTCTTTTATGTGATTTAAATGTGTGTGGGTTTCCCCCTTTTTTTTTTTTTTCCAAGAGTTTCTCTTTTTCTGAGGCCAGGTATACTGCAGACTTTCTGTCTATTGCCTTAATACTTAAATTACATCTTGGCTAATATTTTTTGGTCACACTTTATTTTTCCTCAAACTGTTTGAACATTGCTCCCTCACATTTTAACAGTGACTATTTGTGTAGAAATCTAAAATCAGGGTGATCTCCCCCACTTCATTTAGTTGAGGAATTTTTATAGGTGCTTGCAATATCACTTCCCTATTTTTGCCATTCATTTTAAATAACCAGGATATAGTTCTACGTGATTTTTCCCAGAGTTTTCCAGAGTGAGAGGAATTCTCACTGTATAATTCAATATACCTCTTCATTGCAGGGGAATTATCTTTCATTTTAATTTTGTGTGCTTTTTATGCTCTATTGGGTTATTTATTCTGAAGATATCAATGATATATTATGTTGAATTCTCTTTTCTCATCATATCTTTCAAATCTACTGTCATTGCTTTATTCCCTTTGCCTATTTACTTTGTATTCACTGTGATGATCCTAAGAGTTTGTTAGCAAATTGAATTTTTGTAATGAATCAATTTATCTTGCCCTTTCTTTCTCTGTTTTCCTCCTCTTCCTTCTTTCACGTCTTTTCTTTTCTTTTTTAATTTTATCTATTTATTTGACAGAGGGAGAGACAGCAAGAGAGGGAACACAAGCAGGGGGAGTGAGAGAGGGAGAAGCAGGCTTCCTACCCAGCAGGGAGCCCAATGTGGGGCTTGATCCCAGGATCCTGGGACCACAATCTGAGCTGAAGGCAGATGCCTAACTACTGAGCCAGGCATCCCATGTCTTTGCTTTTCTCTTTAGTTTTGTATACTGGCTTTCAATTTGTTTTCTAGCCTCTTCAATCTCTTTCTCATCTCATTTGACTGTTTTACTGATTTTGTCTTTGAATTCTCATTGTGTTTCATAGGCTAAAGCATATTATGTTCCTTTTGTACTTATTCATAACCATATTCTAATATTGCAGGGTTTTAAGGATATTTATTATGTTCCTTACATACTTACTGTGAGAAATCATTCTATTAAAGATTCTCTGTAGGGCTCCGATTGGGATCTCAAAAGTCTAAAACATACAAATTATATTTTCTCAATAAAATCTTTCTTGTTTCTAGACATTTTTGATAGCTGCTATTTGCTATAACAAAGTGTGATAGAATCTTCGTGATTTATTCCCTATCTGTCTTTACCTACCTCATTATTTTTTCCTCTAAGTTCCAAGGGAAGACAAGACTTGTTCTTAATGCAATAGGAGATGGTAGTAAGTGTGCCTGTTTGTGTGTGTTTGTGTGTGTGTGTGTGTGTGTGTGTGTGTGTGCCTATGCACACTGTAAGATGAAGGAAAGCAATAATAAAAAGTTCATCAGGACTCCTCTCTCTCTCTGATCAAATGACTTATGCTAAGACTGACTCCATGTAGTTTGAGTGTAACCAATTCCAAGAGGGAATAATTTAGGAATTGTAATCATTAAACTGTTAAAAGCAGATTCTGTGTCAACTGAAGATTTTCTTGAAATTTTCTCTTGTATAATTTGGCACCAAAAACAATATTGGTTGGCTACTATTTGGTGTTATTTCATGTTACACTTATCCATTCTTCCTCACACAGAAAAAAAAATTTTTTTTAAACTAAGAGATTCTTGAAATCTTGAGAAGGAATGGAAGCAGCATTCTAAATTTGACTGTGAAATTACTAATGTACAGTAACCTTTCCTGGAGAGTGAAACTAATTCTTTATCACAGCCCTCAATAGGTTTTATTTTAAGGCGCTTAGGATGGCCCTTAAGTCCCATGTCAAATCCCATAATATTCCTTTAGCATATTAAGAGATGATACTTAAAATTCTGAAGTTTCTATAACTGAAGTTAGAAGTTAGAATTCTCCCTACTATGTGTGTGTGTGTGTGTGTGTGTATGATATATGAGATATCATATATATTTGATACTTGTCAGAAAATAAAGGTGGGGCAGCATTTAGAGAATTCGGCATTTGACCTGGAGGAATTGTCTGAGCCTACAAGACCATCTGGCGGCTCATGAGACCACTGCCAGTTATTTTACAAACTGGTGGAGGCCTGGTCTTGCTTCCTGGAAAATGCTTTTCCCAATGGCAACTCTGCCCGTGTAGGACATACCCAATCAATGAATTTCAGCTGTCATCATGATTGACACGGATCACTGAACAATTGACTAGACTGTGATGATCAGTATTGATTGTGAATGTGTCTGAAATTAAAATATTGGATATGGTATAGACTTTTCATTTTATGAATGCAGAATACAGTCATTGAACCGTGAGTTCTTAATTCCCATGTTGGTCACTTCATCTTATACAGACCAAAGCATTCATTTTCCTCCATTTTTCTTCTAAAAGGGACAGAAGTTTAAATGGTTTCATAAGAAATGTAGATAAACACTTAAGATTTCTCCAACATTTTTTAAAAGAAAAATACAGTCTAAAAAATTACAGACAAATAGTGGTCATTCCTACCAATGTACTGTGTGTGTGTGTGTGTGTGTGTGTGTGTGTATTAGATCCCCTGTGTAAATTCTGTGAGTGTAAGGGCAGTGTTAATTAATTTACTCATCTCATAATTAAGCAGGCATTATGATGTGTCAGGCACTTCCTACATATAAAGATTCAGGCACTTTTCTAGATGTAGAGATAAAATAGTGCTGCCTTCTGTGGCTCCCATAGTTGGTGGGGCAGGTGGGAAAGAATTGATGAAATAACCACACCAGTAAATGTAAACTTTAGAGGAGTGTCAGTGAGGTATCTGGTACAATGAGTGTGGAATGGGGGAACTAGCTAAATGAGGCAGGCAGGGTAAAGTTTGCTGAGGGAATGATCGTTAGCTGACACATGATATTAGAGTAGGGTTTCACTTGAGAAAAGTAATTAGCTATGCAAAGAGAAGGGCGAGGCTGAAGATACAAGAATGATCCAGGCAGAGGGAAAAGTGCTTCTTCAGCTAAAGATGACACAGAATCTGAAATTTGGAGAAGGTGAGCGTGGCTAAGCGTAAAAAGCAAGGACAAATAAGATGAGACATGAAGCTGGAGGGAAAGGTGAGGACAAACAAATGCAGAGGCTAAGAGTAGAAGGAAATATGCCCCAGTAGGTCTAAAACAGTCTCAGCTGATGCCTGCTGTCCATGTAATTAATGATAACATTTCACTCCTCCATGCATTTCAGCGTGCTGAGGAAATCATGTAATCACCCTACTCAAAGGTCTTATTAAGGATTTTGGTCTTTATCCTAATGCCTAACAATAGGAAATATTTAATGTGTTTAAGCAAGCAAGAGACACGATCACATTTTAGGCTTGAAAAGATCATTGCATAAGGTGTATGAGAGGTTGAGGGGTATAAGAGCTGATGCAGGGAATCCAAGTAAGACACTGTTTCAGGAGCTGGGGAAGGGACAGCAGTAATATGAAGAAGGTAACGCAAGAGGAGATAGAATGAATGGATCTGATGGCTTCTTTGCTTTCATTGTACCAGATTTGGTCCCAAATGGAATTCCTGTACAGACACTGGCATTGATGTATTGGTGCTTCATAGATCTTGGGATGCATTATGCAATTCACTAACAAATGCAGAACAGTCCAGTGCATGGGAGTTGGTGACACTCATGGGATTGTTTCACTAGCGGCAAGCAATACACACATAAGGAAAATAATTCAGCGGGCACCCAAATTCTTTCTCTCATTATAGACAAATACTATGAAGAATGCTGAGAGTATTAAGTCCGGAGCTGCTGGATTTGCTCCCAAAAACATTTTCTAATTCCTTGGCTTCAAGGTATAATAGAAGAAACTTTGATAAACACAACGCAGTTAAGAAAGACCACACTGGGGCGCCTGGGTGGCACAGTGGGTTAAAGCCTCTGCCTTTGGCTTAGGTCATGATCCCAGGGTCCTGGGATCAAGCCCGCATCAGGCTTTCTGCTCAGTGGGAAGCCTGCTTCCTCCTCTCTCTCTGCCTGCTTCTCTGCCTACTTGTGATCTCTGTCTGTCAGATGAATAAATAAAATCTTAAAAAAAAAAAGAAAGAAAGACCACACTATGCCTAACAGCATCTGAATATTTCTCATTGCAGCAGAAGATAGAGAAGAAGGGTTTTCTAGAGGAAATCCTGGGTGCCCTTAGAAGCCACAACAATTCACTGGGAAAGTAAGTGACAATAAAAAAATAAAAAAATTTAAGTCCTGCATCCAGTCTGTCACTCAACTATCAACCATTAAATAGTTACTTTGCCAGGAAGTATTCTAGATGTGGAATTATAGCTGTAGATATGAAAAATGTGGTCCCTGTCCTCCTGGCATTTACCCTCAAATAAGACATATGCAAAACCAACGGAAGACAGAAAATGAACAAATATACATACATACACATATTTTCAAAACTATTCCTGAGAGTTATGACTAATGTTAATAAAATAAGATAGGGCAATCTGATATGAAGAAAGATAATATGGGAAACGAAAGTTCTTACTAGAGGTGATATTTGACGTAAACCCTGGATGAAAAAGGAAGACAGTCATTTGGAGTTAGGAAGAGGGGTCCAGAGCAAGTGCAAAGTGCCTGTTGGAAGCATCAGACAAAAGGAAAGCTAAGATGTCTGAGGGGTAGTGAGAGATGGAGAAGTGCTATGCAATGAGATTGAAAGGGTAGGAAACAGGAACCAGGTTTTGTAAGGCTTTTTAGGCTGCAGGAATTGGGGATTTGCTCCAAATGTAATGGAAGCCATTGGAGAGTTTCAGGCAGAAGAACTCCATTATGTAAATAAATAAAAAAAAAAAAATTCTCTGGCTTCTGTTTTAAAAGGCCATGTCAAGTCAATAATCATGAGTCCAGTTTGTGGTTTGTTATGGTAGACCATTTGAGAAGTGATTATGTCCGGATTTAGGATGATGGCAGTGGGTAGATTTGTGACATGTGTTGAGTTAAAAATAAAAGGCTTTCCTGAGAGACTCAATGTATGGGTTAAGAGAAAGGATAAGTCAATTCTTCCTTTTAAGAAAGGGATGGATGATGGTACAATTTGTTAATATAGGGGAAAATGGGAGAAAAAAACATTTGGGATGACAGGAATCAAGGGTTACATTTCTGGCATGTTAATTAGAGATAACATCTAAGTTGGTAGTTGGATATGAGTCTGTAAGGTTATCAGATGCTATAGATTCTTGTTGAATACGGTAATTTGGTGGTCATTAGCATATATACATATGCTATATAATGTTATATAAGGTCATGGGATTAAAGGAAATCACAGAAAAAGACTATTCAATTGGAGTTCAGCTGGAGGCAACTAAGACCAGATTGTTTTATGGGATAAGGAATGGCCCACAGTAAGTGAGGGCGAAAAAAAGAAAAGAACCGGGGCGCCTGGGTGGCTCAGTGGGTTAAAGCCTCTGCCTTCGGCTCAGGTCATGGTCCCGGGGTCCTGGGATCGAGCCCCACATTGGGCTCTCTGCTTGGCAGGGAGCCTGCTTCCTCCTCTCTCTCTCTGTGCCTGCCTCTCTCCCTACTTGTGATCTATCTGTCAAATAAATAAATAAAATCTTTAAAAAAAAAAAAAAAGAACCAAGGTGAAGGAAGGAAAGAGTAGTTTAAAGAAGGCTGTTGAGGGAGAATTACAAAAGGTTGGGGCAGCTGCCTTGTGGGATTTTTGGGAAGAAAAAGAAAGAATGACTATTTTCTGTCTAACCTCCTCCAAAGTACTTTCAAGAGACTCTCTGAGAATATATTCATGATTTTCAAAGATTTCATGAGGATTCATATTTATTTTCCTTCTGAATGTATGACAAAGTGGAGACCAGTCTCAAAGTAACTAAGTTATGTCTTAGTCACTCATCTATTATTTCATTTAATCCATGGAACAGTCTCATGTAGGAGATTCTATTTTATTGCCTTTTCACATTTCAATATAAAATTAAATTGTTCGTTGGATTTAAATTTCCAGTACCCAAGATATTATTATTATTATTATTATTTTTACCTCAAAACTATCCAGGAACTAAAAATAAAAACAACAGGTTTAGTTTCCTTTTTTAATTTGTTTTAAAGATTTTATTTATTTATTTGACAGAGACACGGAGAGAGAGGGAACATGAGCAGGGGGAGTGGGAGAGGGAGAAGCAGGCTTCCTGCTCTGCCGAGAGCCCATGCCTAGCTTGATCTCAGGACCCTGGGATCATGACCTGAGCCGAAGGCAGAAGCTTAATGACTGAGCCACCCAGGCACCCCCTCAGGTTTAGTTTGAAAAGATTATTTGTCCCATTTTTATTTATCCAGAGGAAACAAAAAGAGAAATGGAGGCAAAAGATGCCTGACTTTTTCTGTTGATCCTTGGCTTGAAGGACAGAGACCCTTATAGACTATACATCCAATGAAAACAATCTGAACAGCTATCCAGGATTCCTAGGCAGATCTGTAAAGTCAGAATGCTTCCCATGACATTTCCAGGAGCAGAGCCTCTTAGAAGCTGGTATCTTTCTAGGTGACCGTGCAAGATTTCCATTTGCTACAATGAGTATACTATTTCTCAGACTTTTCTATCAGTGGGATCTTGAGCTGAATGGCCTGCTTGTCCATCATCTATTAGCAGAGCCTCCAAATCCCTCACTTACTGCTTAAGATTTTCTACCTTGAGAATTGGTTCTTACTTAGTATTTCAAATTTCTTTCTCTTCTAAGGACCATCTTGGTCCACAGTGTATACTCATCATGTTAGCTAATGACCTTTTCTGCCATTAACTTAGATAATTTATAAGATAAGCTTAATATATATTCTGATTATTACAAATGACATTTTACTTAATAATTTTCATTATAATCCAGATTCATAAATATTTTATAGCACACTTGCACCAGAAATGGAATCATGGAAACTGTTTAAGTAGATATGTTTCACCTTCAGAAAATTGAGGCTTTACTAACAAATTTCTCTCTGCCATCCAAATGTCATATAAATTGTCCAAAGTCACAGTAAAGAAATTGCAGTCAGGATTAAAATTCAGACATTTCTGATTACAGAATCCTTGCTTTCAAACTTCCTATCATAATAAATACTCAGTACATATCAGTCCCTTTCTAGTATTCACTAAGTAAGTGTGAATAAAATCAACATTCAGAAAGTCTGGATTATTATTATATATGCATAATATACATATTGATCTTTGAGGAAAAATGAAAGTTTATGAGCATTATTGGTTTCATCACCTATACTATGGAAATAAATACACTCTACTACCCAGAATATGCTTATACTATGGAAATAAATATACTCTATTACTCAGAATATGCCATCAGTAAATAAAAAACAACTATATAATATTACAGAAGTTTTTGTTCTGCTAAATCATACTACATTATTTTAAACACGTTACTTTTGTGCAAAGCTTGTTGCCAAGAGAAGCAAAAATAATAATTAGGACTTATTCACCTCATCCAGCACTCCCACACTTATACCCTTTTTGTCAAATACCATTGCTGAAAGTGACTTGCCCACAGTCACATAGTTAATGACAAAATTAGAACTAAAGCTTAAATGTCCTGACTTTGTGTACTCTATTACGTGACACATTTCACTCATTGTTACTCCATGCCTCCCTTCTCATTTTGATATCTGAGATACTGCAAACAGAAGTTAAGGACATGGGTTATTTATCATTCATATGCTATCTCTGTATAGCTTCATTGCGCCCCCACTCCGGCACAAGGTATAAGCCATTTTCTATGTTTTAGAATTTTTTCTTCAAGAATATATGCAAATTAGGTGCCAGAATTTCTATCTTTGAGGCTATTAGGTTAACTGGTTTCACAAATGTGCTAACCAAGAAGAAAAAATGGACAAAAGATTTCCATTGGCAATGCAGAATGTTCTCAGTATTATTGTTTAATCAGCCAACAACTTAAATCTGACATTGTATAAAGCATTACAATTCTGGCATACACTTGGGTGGGTCAGGGGGAATCACTTCAAAAATTGTCCTGACTTAAGCTGGTATGTTTTCTGCAGCCCACAGGACAATGCTCACTGGAAAGTTTTCTTTTGCCTTTTCATATTGAATAATACATTGATATATGTTTCCATATATTGTTGTAATGACTGTGACAGATTTCTGAACAATTTTCATTACCTATTACTTCCAACCTCAAGTGATCTGAGGAAATCATTTTGTCATAGGCTAAGACATTTCTTCAATGTGAAAGTAAAAAGGAATTACTCTGACACAGTAGAATGCAATAAAGCAATTTGTGATCAGTTTGAATAAGATGAGTGAGAAAGAAAACAAAGTCTTTGGCACTGGGAGTGTCTGCCTCTTGCTTTGATATCTTTTCTAATGCTGCAGAAGCAAGTTGGGTCATTTCTCCTCCTCCCAGGCTGTTCACTTACCATCTGTCAATGTTGAAAAAATACAAAGAACACTGTATAATTATTTTCCTTCTGAAAAACATGAATGCAAACTTTCTTAGAGCTAAAACTTTCTTAGAGCACCATAATCAGCTCCAAACTCTGCTTTTAAAATATCTAATACTCTCTGGATAGCTTAGTACTAATTTATCCCAATAGCACTTTATCAAGAACAAAGCAGCATATATCCATATAGTGAAATATCATGCAAGGGTTGAAAAATGAGAGATGTCCAATATATTTTGTTAAATGAGAAAAATGAGTCATGGAAGAAAATGTTATACCATTCAGTAAATACTTACAATACCATTTCTGCAAACAGGTATACACACACACACACACACACACAATAAATCATTTGGGGAATAAGAATGGATTTGTTTCACAACAGTGGAGGCAAAGAAACATCCTATATTTTTATTTCTCTGTCTCTCCTGGCTGGTAGAAAGTTTAATCTCAAAAATATTTTGTTTCTCTTTTTTCCTAAGATTATATAAGAGTTTTGGAGCTTAAAAGTCATGAAGCTTCCATCATGACCACCAATGAGATGAAACTTGCCCAAACTTGGATGGTATTTTGGAGAGTGGGTAGCTTTGTAGCTCATAGGATTCACTCCTTTCATGTCTACTTGGCCATGTGTTAGGCTCTCAACACCTGAGCCTTACAGCTGTTTTCTATTCTTTCTACAAGTCTATCCTATATGGTTTCTGCCATCTCTGAAGAACTGTGTGGAATTGGTCACAGGACTGTACCAACTACTTAATCTAACACCTTTCCCTTCTTCAGTTTCATGGGACCCAACCCTTCTCTTTAGGGCCTTACCATTCGTTTCTTACTCAGTCCCACTGAGCCTTTCCTCCCCCTGCACCCCCATAAGAGAACTTTATTATCTCCTATTATCTCCAGATAAGAATGTCCCTCTTAGACATAAGGCAACACATACACACATGATTTATCACTGAAGAAATATGTGTAATAGCAAAATATTGCAAATACCCTAAATGCCTAAGGGGAGGCAGATTAAATAAACTGTGGGTAAACATAATGGAATAAGCTGTACAAAATTATAACTTGATCCTGTGATCTCAAGGATACACTATCAAGTGAAGGAAGAAAGATGCATATGAGTATACATAGAAACATGAAGAAATAGGAATATATATTGAGAATGGGTAGATGTAACTAATTCTTACAAAAAAACTAAAACTAATGTCTACAAAAATCATAATTATTACTCTAATAGTAGTTAAGAAGGTGGTAGATGGTATGAAACAGGAATGAGATGTCTCTAATTATATTTTAAAATAAACTTTTTACATTTGAGCCATATATTTTTTAACTAAAATGATTAAATCAAAAAGGATGTAAAAATCTAATCCTAAAATTAGATACAAACAAAAACAAACCAAAATTTTAATCAAATTTGGTAGCACAACCATCCAGGAAAAAATAAATTATTTGTAAATATAGCACCTTTACTGTAAAATTTTAGTAGATACAGTCCAAAAAATAAAGAATGACAAAAAAGAAAAAACTACAAAGAAATTTAAACCTTATATAGTGGGTTTGCTGCTGGTAGTATTGTTTAAGTAATAACCTTCATTTTTTTCAATACTATAGAACATATGAGTAAATAGGATGATAGAGTTTGTAATCAGTGTTCTCACTGTAGGAGAGAAATGATATAAACATGGAGTGGAGAGAAGATGAAGAACTCTGTGGTGATAAATTTAAATTGAGGGCACATATATGAACTCATGATGTTTTTAAAGATATATATGCCAACTGTCCATCTAAATAGCCTAGAAGAAATGACATCCCAGTAGCAATAAGGACACCTGGTACCAAAATCTTGGTTTCTAAGTACTTTCTCTCTAAAGGAAAACAAAACTCCTTGGAGACATGGTTGATTTCAAGTACAGGCAGAGAAAATACAAGGTAAGCCTGGAAAATTCTGCCCTGAAGTACTCAAAGGATGAGGGAAGTATGTCTAAAAGACAAAAGTCAGCTTGCTGCGCTGACTGGTCAAACTACTTACCACTGAGCACCAAAAGTGAATAATGGTGTGATAGATTATAACGCAGAGAGTAAAACAAAACAAAACAAAACAAAACAAAAATCCATAAGACCATAATAATATTTAAAGAAAAGAGGTGAGAGAGGAGGTAATTAAGAACAACAACTAATAGACATGGAAGGAATTTTTAAAAAATCAGAAAATAATCCTTTCACTCATGCACCAAGATTGGGACACTATTGAGTGACAAGATATTCACATATTTTGAAAGTATTATACCACAGAGTACTTCTTGGTTGCAAAGAGAAAGTTGGGAGCTATGCCTTAACCTAATAATCTACGTTAACCTCACCAAATAATGAGACAGACAGGCAGACATCATGCCTCTGATGTGATGGAGTGCAAAGTCCAAGAAAGCACCTATGTAGTATTCTTGCCAAAGTATTTAATTTGAGTCTAGCAATGAGGAAACTATTTGGCTAATCCAGATTTGAAGACATTCTACACATCAGTTAATCTCTATTCTTCAAAAATAGTGTGTCATAAAAAACAAAAGGCAAAGGGGACTTATTATATTAAAAAAGACTAAAGACACATGACAAGCAAATGCCAAATGTGATCCTTAATTGGATTCTGATTTCAGGCTGGGAAGTGGAGGAGGGTCAGCTGAAAGATGTCTGGGGATGGTTTTATACTAAATGATATTATTCTATCACTGTTAATTTGGAAGTGTGGCTGTGGTTTTGTGTTTATGTCAAAGAATGTCCTTGTTCTAAGAGGATTTGTGTTGAGGTATAAAGAAGTCAAGAGCCACAGTATCTGCCTGTCTGCAAATTCCTTTCAAATATTTCAGCAAAGTAATTTTGTTTCAAAGAGATAAAGCAAAGGTGGCAAAACGTTAACAGTCGGTGAATTCAGGTGACTGTTATATGGGTATGCATTGTACTTTCTTGTGGGTTTGAAATTTTTGAAAATAAAAGCTTCCAAAAACAGCGTTAAAGAGAAGGTAAACGTACAATAAAAACTAAAGATAAAAATTTAAATTTGAAAACAAACCTCAGAAGACCCCTTTGTGTTGGAGGTGGAGGCAACAGGGGGTTAGAGGAGTTTGGTGGAGAAAATTGCCTCTCCGACTATTATTATTCTCCTACAGCTGAATGTTATATATAGCTCATTTCTCTGTGAGGTTATTCTGCTGATTAATAAATATAGGAAAAAGAAAAAAAACTCCTCAAACATATAAACCAAATCATAACTAAATAATGGATGAGAGAGAGTTTGCATATGAGGTGGGGTGAATAAAAGATTCTTCCATGAGCTAAATCACAGGTTGGCAACTGCAGTTACACCAGATCTGGCCTGTGCTCTAAGTCATACATTTGTATATTTGAAGTTTTTTTAAATCAAATATATTTTAGTTTTTCAGTCAGAAGAATAAAAGTGAGAATGAACTAACTAGTATAGTATACTCAATGATTAGCCTTTCCAGACTTTGCTTCCAAAGCAAGGCTAGCTAGGTTGACTTCCAAAAAAGAAGGAAGGCATAAATAAAATAACCACATAAATAAAGAAAAACTAGAGTATCCATTTAAAATGGTACATTAGGGTAGATGGGCAAACTGTGTGATAAGACTTATTTGACATTACTCAGTACTTATAAAAAAATATGAGCTTACTTTTCCAGGAATCATAAAACACATTTGCTGAATCATTCACTAATTCCACTGGCGCCTCTGGAGAAATGTGTCAAATATTTTGGAGTTTTCTAAATTCAGGTTCAGAAAGGTTAAGTAGCTTGCCAAACAGCCCAGCCCAGCACAGCTCAGCAAATTACTGGAAAGAAAAAAAGAGGGAACTCTGTACTTGAATCTTTGTTGAACCTGCCCAGAAGGGAGTCAAGAATTTTCTCTGGGACCTTTCCATGAACTAGAACTTTTTTGTATTTTAGAAGGAAAGGGAAAACACTAGCTACCACCTGGAAAATGTGTGTTACTGACAGGGTTTACAGGATTAGCTCTGTCTACTTTAAGAAGGTAACTCAACCGTACTGGTAACCTTGGATTTAAAAAGGTTTTAGGACTTAAATCAAGGAAGTCAAAGTTATTCTGTTCTTAAAATTTAGCGTGTCATCATTTTGATAGAAAGCAGCCAACAGATTCTCTCCTTTTACTAATGGCAATTTATGTCTTAAAGAAACAAAGACCAAAGTGAGCAGAATTGAGTCTGTTTCCCTGCTTCTCTTGGATGAACTGAAATGGAAGTATTGGCAATGCCCACTGCCTTACTGCCTTCCTCCAAACACACAGCTCCCATCCCTGGCAGGGAAAGAGGAAAAGCCAAGCACTGTGCTTTTTTTTTTTTTTTTTTTTTTTAAGTCTAGCCTCAGCCTGATTTTATAAAGAGTTCTGGAACGTGAATTGTACCCCACAGCTTGTCCTGCCCAGACACAGAGCAGCTGACCTGTTGTACACCCACATCCGCTGGTCACTAGCTATGGGCTACCTCTGGTAGGGTAGAATACTCTTCTAGAAATTCCAAGCAGGGCGGCTCCTACAGGGTAAGTTGGCTCCCATCAGCCAATGGCAATCCTCTAAGAGGCAACTGTAAGCCATTATTAGCAGCTGAAGCAGAGTTGCTCTGTCCTAGTGAAGAACGTCTGTCCAGGGCACCAATAGCATCTATACCAATATCCAAATACCCAATAAACATAAGAGTATGTCCATGCTCATTAGTTTCAAAGATGAAAATTAAGGCCCAGTAAGAGCACATGTTCCATAGTCACTTGAAACCCATGCATATTCTGCAGTCATTGGGTGTAGGGTTCTGTCATCAATTAGGAGGTCCAATTGACAGTTGTTCGCATCTACCTTTTCTGCTTTGCTGTTTACTTATTCTATCCATTACTGAGAGGGAATCGTATGACTGGGTGCTTTTTCTATTTGGCTTTTTATTTCCGTCATTTGGGCTTCACGTACCTTGAAGTTCTGAGATACATACACATTTAGGGACTATATGTTCTCGGTGAGTAGAACTTTTTATCATTGTGACATGTTTTTCTCTAACCCTAACAATACTTCTTGTTTTAAAGTTCACTTTGTGTGATGTTACTTGATTAATCATTTATGTTTCCCTGCTTTTTATGGAACGAGAGAAGGCCAAAAAGAAAAGAAATCCTTCAGCTTTTTCTCCATGTTGTTGGCTACCTGGAGAAGTAGATAGGCACACCACACTGACTGTGCAAATCACTGCTTTCGATGCTTCGCCTGAAGAAACTCACAGAGGCATTAAATAATAACCTCTGAGTCCACTTTCTAGAAACCTGGATGCATGTGCTCCCTTAGAATTTGAAACTATTCTAAGTTCCTCTTACGCTTACAGTATCCCAGATTTTACTTATTCTTCATGGTTTAGACTAGATCCTGAAACAGCATCTGAAATACATAGTCTCAAAACTCATAATCCAACATAAGACAATAGCAGGCTTAGCATTTTTTTTTTTTTTTTTTTTTTTAGAAAAACTGTGCTTTGGAGGGAAGAAAGTGAGGGTGGGAAGGCAGTGTCTCAGCCATGTCCTACACAATATAAACAAATGTATGTCTCCATGAGTTATTTCCACTTTGTTTGATTGATATAGTGTCTTTTAATTTAATTTTATTTTTTCAGTGTTCCGAGATTCATTGTTATGTACCACACCCAGTGCTCCATGCAATATGTATCCTCCTTAATATAATTTTATAAAAAGCTTGATAATATTCAAACTTGTAATACTGCCCGGCATGCAGCAAGACACTTGCCCTCCTTTTAAGTACTTTGGAATTGTTATAAAACTGTATAAATAATAGAGAGATTTCTAAAAGCAAATTTATGTGGTACAATAATTCTGGGGTGTGTTGTTTTTTAAAAAATAATGTTGCTTTGACAGCATCTTAATGCTGTTTTTGCTCTGACAACTTTATTTACAATAGATTTGACTTTGTACACTTATATATTTGTCAAAATGAAACCCTAAATCAGAACCTGGGTTTATCCAGGTTCCTTCAAAACTACACTAGACACATTCCTCATTAGGCATCTGTTTATTCCAAAACACACACATACACGGGGGATAGAATTAGATAACACTTTTTGGCTTACTAAATGGGTTAGACTTAGTAAATATGGTACTCGCGTTTCAACTGATTCTGCCATCTGTCAGCAAACTTATTGTTTTTAGCAGGGGTTTTTCTTGTGATAATTTACAAGTTGTTTTTCTTCCCTTGTTCTTTTCATGAAGATACATGTCCTTAAAATTTAAGGGGAAATAACACATAAAGTAAATGTATCCACAAAGCAGAAACAGCAGAAACCAAATGGCTGCTAGAGAGTTAAAAGGTGTATGAAATGGAACAGCAGAATTTTTTTTTTTTTTTAATGGGGATGGAAGGCAAGTGAGACTCAGTATTCTGCAGGTGATGTCTCAGTCCCCACTCCAGCTGGGATGCATCTGTACAAGAGAAACAGCACTCAGTGGAAGGAATTTGTTTCTCAGGAAAAGACGCAGAACAGGGAATCCCAGGGCATGGGAGTTTCCAATAAAGCCATCTCGTTCTGAATTCTGCCCTCTGCCAGGATCAAGGCAGCCTACGTTTTGCATAGTGCTCACTCTATAGCTTATATGAGGAGGCTTTATAGTACTTCGTTTCTGCCACTGCCTAACTGCATGCCCTTGAGAGGTCACGTAGCTTCTCGAAGCCTCAGTTGTCCTGAGGAACAAGTAAATACCATTGTGGGTCTAGTATGGTACCTGGTAGTTATTCCGTGTTCACTACTTCTTGGTCAGAGCTAGGTTTTAGATATCTTCTTTTGAAGATGTGAGCTCCTCAAGGGATGGGCCATGTCTCCTTCATGTTCGGTTGTTTGGTGCCCAGAACATAATGGCAGCTGGTAACTCTTGGTTGAATGCATTGGCGGATGAATGGGAGATCGCATCCATAATAAATCTATCACATTATTTGTATTTGATTCTCAAGGCATCCTTCTGAATTATTATTTCCTACATATTACAGACAAGAAAATTGAGGCCCCCAAAAGGTCTGTGACTTGGCCAAGAATACAGACTTAGTCAGCGAGCTGAGACTCCAAGCCAAGTCTGATCATTAGTCTTGTTATGAAGGAGAAGTTCCTGACACGGTATCAAGGTTGAATGAATATTTAATCCATTTTTCTGGTTTGTACACATAATTTTAACCATTTGCTTATGCATTAATGCCTTTACAATTCACAAAGTAATTAAGGTTTCATCTCTATGGCTTGAGAAATGTAAGGTTTTATTTCAGATGGCAGAGAGAAAAATGGGAATATTGTTGAAAGTATGTATTTTCTCTTTTTCATGACTCTAAACTTAAAATGCAGTCAGACTGCATTGCCTAAAATCCCCTCAACTAAAATTCCCCTCCCTGTTCTGTCTTTTAGGAAATCTACAAGGAGAGCTTGACTGCTGCAAGAATTGTACATTATTTCTATTTCCTACAACAATTTTAAACGTTAGGTATTATTACTCACAGCTCAAGAGTGAGTAAACAGAAATTCAAAGAGTTCAAGTCACTAACTCCAAATTTGCCTAGGGAGTGCTAAACAGAACTTGATCTGAATTTTAAGGATGGTTTACTCTGGGCCAGTGTTTTCAAACTGTAATGCGCAAATCTCTGTTAAAAATGCAAATTTGATTGTGTAGATCTGAGATGGAACAAAAGATCCTGCATTTCTAACAAGCTTCTAGTTGATGTCAGGGCTGCTGACCACACTTAGAGGAGCAAAGCTCTTTACTACACCACGTCCCAAATTCAGACACCCCAGCATTCACCTTTCTTCCTTAATAATCTCATGGCCGGTATTCTGCTTATAAGACTAAAACATTTTGCTTTCTTACCATATCGGCCCTTCATATATTACCTAATTAACATTTCTGCTTTCTCTTAAGTGCTACTGCCACATGGCACAGAAATTTTAGGGTAGCTGTTCTTGAAAACCTCCTTGTCCTCCATCTCATCAGCTTCCTTAAATCTGAAGATTGTGTTAAGAATCAGCAATTATGCTCATTACTGAGTGAAAGGAGGGAGGGTGGAAATGAGAGAAGTGATAGTTAAAATAGCAGAGGAAGAAGGAAAAATATTAAGCACTGAAATGGAAAGCCTATAGCCTAAGAAGGAAAATAAAAATAATAGAGGCAGATCTTAGAGAGTGACTCCAGGGAAATTTCTGGGGAAATTCTATGCAGGAGCAAAGAAGCATGACAAGGAAAAAAGAGGAATGAAAAAGCTATAAAGGATATTTGACATCACAGTTTTAACTAAACAGCGATGTGCAAGTGCAAATCAATGGAGGCTAAATATTTAAGCATAATGACTGCCTAAAAGTGATTAGAGCAAATGGAAGAAGAAGCCATATATTTTATTGAAGCCGTTGAAAGAAATGAGACAGGAGATAGCAAGAAATCACAGGTGGGGGCAAGGTATCACGGAATGAAATCAGACGGGATAAAGAAAGAAGACTCATGAATCAAATTTCAGCATAGACCATGAACTGAAGATCAGATCAAACAAATAGGCAAGGAACTTATAATTAATTGAAATGGTTATGGGCAAAGTCAGGAGTGGGATGGAGCAGGAATGGAGAGAAAGGAGACCAGCAACAGTAGCAAAATTCTAAGCGGAGAATAGTGGCTAAATCAAATCTAGATAATAAGGAGTCCCGTGTCTTTTCATTCTACTGATATGTACGTGAGGCCGAGTGGCCAAGAAAATCTTTAATACTTAATTTTATTTAGAAGAGAAGTGCAAATATAATCATGGGTGAGATTAAAACGATGAAGGAAGTAAAGCAATCAAGGAGCAAGCAAGATGCCTAAGGTCTAGAGGAAATACCAGCACAAGCCTGTCTTCGTCTCATCCTCCCCGCTCCCCTTCCCTCCCCAGCTGCCCCTTCCCTATGGCTTTGTTTCCATGGAAATCCATGAAGGAAAGTAATGTTTTGATTGCAGGTGAGAAGTGCTTGGGGGTCATTTGTTCACTGATATCCGAAACCAGGAAAAGAGATGCAGTTTAGTACATGAGGAGAGGGCAAGGCGGAGATTTACACAAACAGGGACAAAGGCAAATTCTACCAACCAAATTAATTTCATTCTTTATGAGAAAGTGTGCAAAATTTGAGCTATAGGTCTTAGGCTTGATCCAGATTGTTCATATGTTTTTCAAATGCAGTTTAATATTCAAGAGTAATAGACTCAATTTTTGATCCATTTTATTCTTTTTTAAAAAAATTGAAGTAGAGTTGACACACAATGTTACATTGGTTTTAGGTGCACAACACAGTGATTTGACAAGTTTATACATCATAAGTATATTTACAAGTTCACAAGTATAGCTACCATCTGCCCATGCAATGCTATTACAATACCATTGATTATACTCCCTCTGCTGTACTTCTCATCCCCATGTCTTCATTTCATAACTGAAAGTGGGCATCACCCACTCCCCTTCACCCACTTGCCCATGCTCTCCACCTGGCCCCAGCAACCATTCGTTTGTTCTCTGTATTTATGGGTCTGTTTCCTCTTTGTTCTTTCATTTGTTTGGGGGTTTTTTAGGTTTATGTACAAGTGAAATCATAGGTTACTTGTCTTTGTTGGACTTATTTCACTTATCATAATACCTTCCAGGTCCATGCATGTTGTCACAAATGGCAAGATCTCATTTTTTATGGCTGAATAATATTCCATAGCATATATAGTATAGCTTTATCCATTCCTCTACTGATAGATGCTTCTGTTGTTTCCCTATCTTGGCTATTATAAATAATGCTGCAATAAACATAGAGAAGCACATATCTTCTCAAATTACTGTTTTCATTTCCTTTGGGTAAATACCCTGTAGTGGAATTACTGGATCATATGGTATTTTTATTTTCAATTTTTTGAGGAAACTCCATACTGTTTTCCACAGTGGTTATACCAATATGCATTCCCACCAAAAGTGCACGAGGGTTTCTTTTTCTCCACATCCTCATCGACAGTTTTTATTTCTTGTCTTTTTGGTTCTAGTCATTTTGACAGGTGTGGGGTGATATATTGTTGTGGTTTTGATTTGTATTTCCCTGATGATCAGTGATGTTGAGCATCTTTCTCTGTGTCTGTTGTCTATCTATAAGTCTTCTTCAGGAAAATGTCTACTTAGATCTGCAGCCCATTTTTAATTGAATTAAATTTTTTGGTGTTAAATTGTGTAAGTTCTTTATATATTTTGGATATTAACCCTTTACTGGTCATTAAATTTTTTGGTGTTAAATTGTGTAAGTTCTTTATATATTTTGGATATTAACCCTTTACTGGTTATATCATTTACAAATTATCTCTTTCTCACTAAGGTAACTTTTTGCTTTACTAATGGTTTCCTTTGCTGTGAATTTTTTTTTTTGTATAGTCACATAAACTAATATTTTATTGAGCACTTGCTATGTACTACTCAACACTGATTAAATTTTTCACACAACATTTCATTTGGTATAGATGAGGAACTGGGAGTTTAAGAATGAGAAATGCAGTTAGATTGAGTCCAGAGTACAAGTGTTTTATCTCTTAAGGAAGAATGTATAATACCCTTGTTCTTATAATAGAGGTACTGGCCATGAAGAGCCTTGGGTATTCAGGGCAAATCATAACCAACAGGTTCCTGGGGCAGGATTTACCTTTGGAACTCCATACAGTCTTCCTTCCTCCCTCAGTGGCATTCTTTCCAGTCCTTTCAGATACCCCGTCCCTAAACTTTTCTTCCTCTATCTAAACAGAGACAGTTGTGATATTATCATGAACGGTCAGAGAAACTATTGTCTATTGACACACAATTTCACAGTGAAAATTCAGATATCCTGATTCCAAGGTAACTTTTTCCTTTCTATCATACCACCCACAGTTGATTACTATATGACAGACTCACTGAAACCCAACCCAATTATGCAATTCTACAGATATTTTCTAAGTGCCTACTGTGTACTAGTCCATCTGCTAGTTGCTGGGGAATGAATAAATATAAGTAAGTCCTTAAGGAATGCAGCCTCCCCAACCAGAGAAAAATGCAGACAATAATTACAATATTGAATGATAAGTTTAATGATGAGGTAGCCCAAGGGAAGCATAAATTTTTGAATCCTTGAAAAAGTAAATACTTCAAATTAGGAAATCAAGAAGGGCTTCAAGAGAGTAGGTAGAGAATGGAACATTTGAGGTAACATTTTAAGCAGAATATGTAAGAATGAGCAAGATATGGAAAGTTATAGGTATGTGTAGGAAGGGGGAGTCGTTCAACTTCTCCGCAGGACAGGGTGTATGCAGAAGGATAATAGCAATGCTCTAGGAAAGAATTGAGAGCTGCTTATGGCCTCCACACCAAGCTGAGGGATTTGTGTTCCATTCTATATGCTTGTGTTTTCTGAAGTGTGAGGCCAGGATGATTAGTGGTTAAAATATTATTTTAAAAGTACACAGACGTGATCTTGTGTAACATTTAGCCATATGGAGAGAACACTATTCCCATCTTTGGGATCACATTAAGGAGAAAGTTTCCATTAGGCACTAAGAGTTGAAACACCTCTTTGAGAATCATTAGCCTCCTTCTGTAATTAAAAGGGTGAGGATTTCAGGATCAAAGTTTTTTAGCAGAAATGTATCTAGAATTTAAGAATCTGCTTTGTTCAAATCTTATTTATCTTAATATCCATCTTCTGTTTATGGCAACTGATAGTAGTTTTTCTGCTATAGTATTAGCATTAGTTTTTTCCTAATGATTAAATAGATCTAGTTCAGTTTTTTAAAAGTGAACATTAAAGTTATTGATTAAATTACAGTGAGGCAGACTGCAGAAAAAAAAAAAAAAAGACAGAAAAAGTCCATGGACCAATTGTGCCACATCAAGGAAGCCTACATCAGAGTCCGTTTCAGGGACGGAATGAACAATTATGTCAAGTGTGATACAAGGTCAAAAACCACTTGGTTTTTCAAAGGGCACTGTTGACTTCTGAGAGCCTTTCACAGTAAATGTGGATGGAAACAAGACTAAGCAAGGATTAATTGGCAGCGAAGAGGTGGACATGATCTAGCTAGCCATGAACCACATTTGGGAGGAAAATATGGCATTATAGAATGGGAAGCCCTTCTCATATTATTTCTGGCGTGGCGGTAAATCTATGAAGCCATTTACTTACCTGACATTCAATTTTATGTTGGTGGTATTTTTAAAAAATGTAATCTACTTCTTCTCCTGAGTGGAGCTCTTAAATATAAAGAAAACATTTGTATTTACTTGAACACAAATTTTACAAATCCTAGGTCTAAATATGCCATCAATATGCTCACAGTAAAAAAAAAAAAAAAAAAAAAATCATGAAGTAAGGACTATTATTACTCTCATTTTGAAAGTTAGAAAAAAAATGAGAATTAAGAAAGTTAACCTACCTAAGTGCCACTGACAGAGTGGAGCCTATATTTCATCCCCAAGCAATATGCAGGAGCCCACACTCCTGACGCCAATGTTGTCGTCCCTGTAAAACCTAAAAAGTAAGTAATAATAAGCACAAAATATGGTTTGTCCAAGAAAGAATCAGTTCCAGAAATATGTTATAATTTCAAAAATGTTCTCTCATTACATAATGGGTCTTATAATGGAAAATAGTTTTCCTTGGTTAGGTACGCTATACTTACCAAATACTAGAGCATCTCTTTATCAAATATGGTTTTTTCTTAAACTTTCTCCCAGGCCCAGCTCGAGGACCACATCCTTCATGAAGCTGTTCCTAACTCTTTTCCTCTTCTAAATGTCTACAGTATTCAGGGGCCTTGCCCCACCATAGCCCACTTGATACCTATACTGTATTTTTGTGTATGCCATGCCTCCTGGAAACTTAATAAATTATTTCATGGAATACATCAAAGAGCCAACACCAAATTAGAACGTCCACACCCAAAGTAAAAACTCAAAGATCCTTTATCCAAGACTTCATTTGATTCTCGTCTTGATACTCGTGCTTTTAGCTCTCTCAGTGTTTCCACGTCCAAAGCCAGGCTGCACTGAATTCTTTAAAGCTGAAGCAAGCTTATTCAGTCAGCTATAAATATACATGTTTACTTGAACACAGACCAGGAGGAGACTATGAGAAAAGTAAAGGGAATAAAGCTTTTGCAATTCTTTTTCCTCTGCAAGGCTCATTTCTCAGAATCAACTATTTAAATAGTATTTTAAATGGCATTTAAGGTAGCCAGGTTTAACAGTTCTAAAGATAGAAAAATACTAAACTAGTCCTAATTTTTAAAAAAAAAGAGAGAGAGAGACAGAGATCAGCATGGAATGCTCATTAAAACCCAAAGTCACCGGCATGAATTTTCTATTATCTATAGTTCTTTCTTTTAAGGTTTATTGTGCCAATTATGACATAATCATGTATCGATATACTTGTATGTCTGTCACTCCTGCAAGACTGTCAGCCCCTCACAAAGAAGGTCTTTTCATGTCAAAAGGTTAGTCTTGAATGGCTGTGACCAACACTAACATCTGCTCCCCATGAGACCCTTTTGGGACAGTAACAATGGCTAACATTCACTTGGTGATTACCACAAGTTGATCTCTCTTCTAAGCCCTTTATAAGCACAAATTCACTTGCCCTTTCAAAATGAATTTCAAAAGTGCTCCAATTAAACATTCCCATATTACAGATGATGCAATTGAGGCACAGAGGGGTAAAGAAAACTGTCCAGGCAGAACCAGCATTTGAAAATGGGCTGTCCTGCCCCAGTCTGAAAACTCTTCATCACTACACAGCAATGCCTTAGTCACAATAGCTCCAGTGATCAGAGAAAGTGGGCAGAAATTTAGAAGACTGAGCAAAACCTTTGTACTTTTAATCAGGGCCTCAGATGATTCTGATGCAAATGGTCTGAGAACCATATTGAAAAATACAGTTTCAGGTAATAGTCAAAGAAGTATTTTTAAGTACCAGTTTTTGTTTATTGTTTATATTTCACCAAATATTCCCAAATATGTTATCTCATTTCATCCTCATAACAGCCCTGCAATGTAGCTACGACTGTTTCCCATGTTTGTGAATGAGAAAAGCAAGTCTCAGAAAGCTTACCCATGATCACACTGCTGTCAAACATAGATTTTCCAGCTGTAAACTCTGTGTTCTTCCCATGACACTGACCCCCTAACTGGCCTTCCTGCTTCTGTTTCTGCCTCTCTCGAGCTCGTAATCCACACAATAAACAAAGGACCTTTTTAAAGCATAAATTTCATAATGTCATTTCCAGTGGATGCTCATTACATTTGGGGAGAATCTAACTCCCTTACATGGACTGCAAGGCCCCTATGATGTGGGCCCACCTGCCACCCTGACCTAATCTCCTGCCCTCTGGCCTCCCACCTATACTCCAGCAACTATGCTCTTTCCTTCTAACCTTCTCATGTCAAATTGTTTTCTCTAACTGGGTTTTTGCCCCTTTCCTGTTCCTTATGTATTTCATGCAGGATCTGAAATTAACCAGTTGATTGGTTGATTGATCATGGAGATGGTGAGAAAGTGCCCTGTCTGCCTTGTTTCATACCTAACATTTATGAAGTGCCAGGGGCAGGTCCAAATACCTCACATGTAGATCTGTATAATTTTCACTACTGAGAGCCTATATTGCCAGGTAAGTGAAAGCTGAATTTGCCCAGAACCTGTGCCTTTTACCAGTTACCCGGACTCTCTCTGAAGACCAGCACCCCACTTTTTGAAACAAGCCCTCATCTCTGTACCATCATGCTGAGACTCAGCCCCTTGACCAAACCACCCATGCCCGGGGTTGAAATATTCTAAACAGAGAATGCTTTGATGAAAACATGCACTTTACCCCTCCCCCCTTTTCCAATCCCATCTCCAAAGAAACAAATTTAAATTGAGGCAACAAAATTAATTAGAAACTACAGAATGAGAATCCATCATGCCCTTAAGATCAAAGTAATGTCAGAGAATGTAAAACTTAGAATTACTCTTTATTTGGTAGTAATGGTGGGATAGGGAGGAAAGGGACCTTCAGAGTTGACTCCATATGATCTCAGAGGAAATGCTTCATAATGAGCATCCCAAACAACAGAAGTAGAAGCCTATTAATCAAGATGAAGCAGCAAGTGGCCAAACAACCATTATTTCCCTTCCAGACATCTCACTGGTTTGGAGGTCAAATATCTATTCTTCATCTAGCATAAAAAGCTGCCATTTGGGGGAGGTTGGGTATTTTATTATTATTTTGCTTTGTTTTGCTTTAAGACATCTGCCATTTCCGCGAACAAAGATTTTTGTTCTGTGGTTCCTAATAAGCTTTGCAAGGTGGTTTTCCTGGCATATGAAGAAGTCATTTGAATAATAAAGGCTCATATTTATAATTACATTGAGTTAAATAGATTTGCTTAGCTTAGGGTTTGGGGTTATTCATAAACAGATGTGAGAGTCCAGAAAGCCTCTGTAATTTCAACAATCTCACTGCTCTGGGGGTGCTGAAGGGCTTAGAAGCCTGAATGTGAGTTAAAGAAGCTTTCCCCAACTCCCTGAATAATCACCACTGTACCTCGACATGAGTCTACTTCTCTCAACCCAATACTATTCATGCTTACTAGCCAGTTGCCAGTATGAAGGCAATGAATGAGCCTCACTCTAAGCTGGGAACATTCACTTCCTCAGCATTCAGGGAGAAGCCTTTATGAAATGCTTTGCTCTGTTCTCAGAATATAATCTACAAACCTATTTGAAGCTGCTGGTTTCAAAAGAGTGGTGAAAAGAGGTCCCCCATCCAAGTAGCACCTTATGGTCTAGACCACCCCTGACAACCATCTCTTTTCTTGAAACTTACCAGCAGCCAGTGAACCATCCTTCGGATACTCAGGAGGTGATGGAGTTAATTTGGGGCCATATTTAGAAATCTATAATGTGCTTCCCTACTTGAAATCACACTTTTGAAGAAAAAAAAATATGTGTTTGGGGCTATGGAATTCTTGGCCACTGATTTTTAATCCTTGCTGAAGTGGATCCTCTTTTACAAATGAATTCCTACATGAAACCACAATATATAAAACAGGAAAAAGTCCAGCTGCTCCAGCTAAAATATCATTTATATAGAGGCTCCCAAACTGTCCTAGGTCTATCCCTAGATGCCTCATCCGAAACCTAGAATCCGCTGGACACAGTCTGAAGACGTTGCTCTGAGGATTTGGCCAAACCTCTTGAGCATCAATCAGGACTTCCTTCATGTGATAGCTAACATGTTAGACCTCTGTGGGACATTAAATAAGCTCTAAACTGTGATCTCTAAAACTCTGATAATTTCCCAAGCCAACTCCAAATGAATCTGGGTAGTGGATTTAATGATGTTTCCCAAAAATTCATGTACATCCAAAACCTCAGAATATGACATTACTTGGAGGAAGTGTCCCTGGCAGAAATAATTGACATGGTTCAAGATGAGATCATACTGGATTACATTGGGCCCTAAACCCAGTGAGAATATCTTTTTAAGGCATGGAAAACAGAGAAGAACAGGACATAAAGAAGAAAGGACTGTAAAGACAGAGGCAGAGTTGTCTGTAAGCCAAGGATTGTCATCAACCACCAGCAGCTATGAGCAAGCCACGAGACAGTTTGGTCCTCACATCTTCCAAAAGGAACCAACCTGCCAACACCTTGATTTTGGCCTCCAGAACTATGAGACAATAAATTACTTTGTCTTCAACTAGGAAGTCTGTGATAATTTGGTACAGCAGCCCTAGGAAAGTAAAGTGCTCTTTCACATAACAGGCAAATATTTGCAGAAGGAATATTTGTTGAGTGAATATAATAAATCAGTTCAATTTGATACAGCAGCGGACTAAGGAAAATGTTTAGCAATAAGTGTTTGAGGAGGAGAGAGAAGCTTATGACGGTGGTCAGAAGAAACCCATTTTTCCTTCGACTCTTTTCCAAGATAAGACTCAGGCAGGGCCCCCGAAGGACCAAAGGAGGATGTGGTTCATGGACAAAGAAGTATCCAGGGAAGATGAAACAAAAACCATCACTCTTGGCTACCTGAGGAATAACAGTAGCTCACCAACCCTTTCTCAAAGGTGTCCTGGCACAAGGAGATGCCATTCTTTCTGTCTTGGGCTATTAAGAAGGTCCAACTAGCATACATGAAACAGGTGGGTATTGGTAAAGTATTTTATATAATTTAGGTAAAGATTATTTTAAGAATATTATTTCTCAACAGATATCAACGCTAGCTACAAAGTTCTCATGGTTTCTCATATTGTGTACTATATTGCCACCTTGGCTTTTATTTTTTTAAGCCATGATCATCCAGTTTTTTGGGGCTCTGCCTTGTGGGCACCCTGGTCACCTGTTTCGTGCCTCCACACTCTTTGCTTGACCATGGTGTGATTCCAATGAAGTATCCCTAATGACTAAGTTTCTACTTATTTAATGTCCCTGAAGAGTTCTTGAAATGTAATGAAGTAACTGCCTTCCCTGTAATTTATGCATACATTTATATACTGAACTGTAGCTTAATCAAACTCCTTTGCCTTGTGTAGTATAATAGCAATATCTAATGAAAACATATGAAGTATGTGTTTCATAATTACCCCAGACAGCTCATTTCGGTTTGCTTCCTACTTAATCCCGAAATTCCTATCTTCCTGCACTGTAAACACTTTCCTTCCCTTCTCATCAATCTCAGTTATGTAAATGAAGCAGGGGCGGTGGCACAATTACTTTTTTTCTGGATGTTATCAAAGACCCTATTCTTAGAGAAACAGCTGACAAGGGCACCCGGCTAAAAACGGTCCTTTTGTTTGCAGGGAAGGCTGAAGCAGACCTCAAGTAGGGAGAACTTTGCACAAGCGCTGGGGTGGCGCGGCGGGGGCCAGTGAATGCCCACGTGCACACGAGCCGGAAATCCCCCTCCTTGGGCGGCATGCCCAGCGGCGGCCCTGCACCTCTCTCAGTACACTCTCCTTTCTACCGGGCACGCGTGGAGAAAAGCCACCGCAATAAAATGACTTTCATGGACTGAAAGTAAACCTCTGGTTGAGTTCGGAGTGTCTACACAGGGAATGCCCTCTGACTGCGGAAATAACCACACCGGCCATCGCAGAACCTTGAACTTCCTGCTCAGTATTCATGGCTGGTTTCTGGTCCAGGGGAAGGAAGGGGCCACACAGCAGGTCTGCGGGGGAAAAAAGAGACACACCCCTCTTTAGATTTTCAGTACTCGTTTAAGTGTCTCTTCCCTTATTTCTTTTTATTCGAGGGATTCCTTTTCTGTCTATTCCTTCTAAGGAGGAAAAATAATATTTCCCATTCTTCACTTTCAGTGCCCTAGGGGTTGTGGATGGAACACACACATCACAGGACGGGGGAAGAACATGCTAAGGGCTGAAGCCAGATTTGCTCGGTACCACTAACTGTGAGCTCAACCAATAAGCAATCTGTGAAGCTTCAGTTTTCTCACCTGCAAGATGGAGATGGTGCCATCCACCATTTCAAGTCACTGTGAGAATAATACGTGTGGCATAGCGCTAGGCACACCAAAAAAAATTTTTTTCCCTTTTTCTTTCTAAGCCATTTTCTTTCTACCAGGTGAGACATTCATTTGTTTGACAAACATTTATGTAACACTTATTTTCTAACAGGCACTGCGCTGAAATCTGAGATAGAATATAGTCATGGGCCACATGAATCTGATTGTCTAGCAGGGAGGGCGGACAGATTAATGATGTCTTATACAAATTATATTTGCAAACTCTATGTGCTCAAAAGGAAAAGCACAGAATGTGCTGGGATCATTGATGAGATAAAGACAGGACAGGGTAGTTGGGGAAGCACTCCTCACATAGTGTGGTGGGCGTATATAAAGGTCTACAGGCTGACAGAAACAGAAGAATTTGAGGAACTGAAAGCATTTCCTAAACTATCCAGGACAGGAAGTGGTCAGGCTTATCATTAAAATCACCAGGGAAGAATTTTGCGCACTTTCCCTTGACAACCTAATCTAGTGTGTGTGTGGGGGGGGGGATGTAGTGGGGAGTGGGACAATATCAAATTACAGGAAACTTGAAACTTGTAACTGTTCTGAGAGTATTATCCCCAGGTAATATGTAGCAGTATGATTTGAATTATTAATTTGTGTTTTGTTCTCCTTGCATTTCCTCCTTTCCTGTTGAATGAAGTAGCTAGGTTCTTATACTCTATTACTGCATTGAAGGTCTTTATTTCAAAGTGTAATATAAAATTTACTGGGATATGAATTCTGGAAGACTGAACAATTTGAAGAAACTATGGTTGTGGGAAGGAGATAGAGGTGAAGGTAGAAGAAAGGAAGAGAAGGAGAAGAACATGAGAATGACAAATCTTCTAGTATCTAAGAGGACATTATCATCACAGAAGAAAGAGGATTTAGTTTGCTTCAAAGAAAATAGAGGAATGTGGTTGTTCTCCTATCTTCAGATTTGTAGAGTAAGATTCACACACTCTTCTCATTACCACAATGAGGAAATCATTGTTTAAGTTTAAGATCTTTTGACATCTCCAATATCTAGAACTTTCTCTCTGATTTCAAAAGGGGACCTCTGTTGTGTTAAAGTCAGCTCCATTGTAGGTCTATATTAGTATACCTCGAGAGCTATAACGTGGGCAATAGGCCCTGCCAGTCTTGCTATCCTCAGTCCCTCCTGGGCACCTCATACCCACAGACGAATCTTCATTATGGGGATGGCAAGACTAGTCATTACATAATTTGTGGTTAAGTGAGTAAGATGTAATTCTCATGTACCTGAATGTCTATTCTTTTTGAGATATAAAACCTGTCTATTAATCCACTATTCCGTGTTTTCTTAGGAGATGGTCAGTCAAATGCAACCAGGAGAGGCTAAGGAAAACGGTATTTGTAGTCACAGGTCTGGAAAGGGATGCCTCCATGCCCAGCAGGCTCAAAGGGGAAGCATCAGGTTTTGGTCAGGTGACAGAAGCAAGGGGAAAGCTGAAGCTAGAGACTTTATTAGGGTTTTTGAGGGAAAGACCAGTAGGGCAGAGAAACAGATGAAGACTGTCTAGTTTGAATATTTCAAGAAGCTGTAAACTATAGGAGTGGTCCCTAGGTGCCAGTACCTGGCACTGGAATGATTAAGGCAGAGGACTATTCCCTCCTATGGTGTGTGGGCCAGACAGATGAGGTGTGACTGTAAATTGTTAGTCAGCTAATGGAGGGCATGCTTTGGTTTTTCTAAGAATTGGCTGTTCAGGGAGGACCAGTCTCTCCCTAGTCAGAAAGGTTTTTTAAGATCTCAAAAAACACCATAATACACAGAATACTGTGTGTGTGTGTGTGTGTGTGTGTGTATGACATTCACCGTGCATATGTAAAACTCACCTTCTGCAAAAATTCATCTTACGTATGTAAAACTCATTTTACTAGATTTTTTAAGTATTATTGAATTAATGCTTACTGCATCACTACTCATCACTTCATGAGTGACATTTTGAGAATTGCCCGAGTTGTGTAATTGTCAACTCTGAGAGGGGTATATTCTGTTTTGAATCTCCCAGAGTCCATTCACCCTTTTGCTTGGCTTTTTCAACATTCAGGCATGAGTATCTCAACCTTCTAGCACGTGCACTGATCCCGCCTCCACCTCCGTGTGCAGGTCCTGATTGGCTCAGCCAATCAGCACTCAGGTTTCATCCTCTATGCCATGGTGATTTGTTCAGAGAACGTGAGCATTTGGACCAATCAGACACTTGGATACATTTGCTAAGGGCTTATGTTAACAGGTTTACTTGATCCCTCAGGAGAATTTCTGGTAGATGCTGTATTTTCCTGCTGGACGTGAATAAGGAACAAATAGTTCCCACTAGGTGCGGGCGGCCGGTTTATGATTACAGAAGACAGGAGAGAAGGGGGGAAAATGTGTTATTTGGGGGTCATTGTTGATTCATGAGATTAATCTTCCCCTATTTCAGGACTTCTTCGTTATATAAGACATCCGCTCCCCCACCCTTGCCCTGCCTTTTTAAAAGTCAGCTGGACTCAGATTTTCCATTACTTGCAATTAAAAGCTATCTGGCACAAGGTCTTCGTTTTCTTTCCAAATTCCCTTTGATTCTGGTGTTAAAGGAGAGAAGGCTTACTCAATTTTTTCTCTTTTGTGTTACAGTAAACAAAACAGGTGAATTAGGTGAATTGCAGCTTTACTAGGCATTGCATTTTGAATAACATAATAGCAGCCTTTAAGAGGAAAAATTAGCGGCAATGTATAATTATTATATGTGAAGCAAAAATATCCAATTATATAAATTTATAGACACACACACATATTCTAACTTTGCTTCCCTCCGTTTGTCTTTATGCAAAGGCTCCCCTGGATTTCTGGGAGCACATTGCCAATGTCTGCCTCCTAGACAGAG
This sequence comes from Meles meles, assembly GCF_922984935.1. Classification (NCBI taxonomy): domain Eukaryota; kingdom Metazoa; phylum Chordata; class Mammalia; order Carnivora; family Mustelidae; genus Meles; species Meles meles. Next base: position 43,523,522 of record NC_060066.1, on the reverse strand, counting down.
CATAGCATTCTGATCCCTGCTAGAGCTGAAAACCTGGAGCCCTATCAGGTCATCTCAGCACTTGGGCCATGCGTTTTTAAAATTTTTTAATTCCCTCCTCATAATGGAGAAAAGCAGAAGACAAGGTTCAGAGAATGGGGAGTGGGGGAGCACAATAACTGAGGAAAAGAAGAAAATAAAAGGTCAGAGAAAATTATTTTTTTAACTAACGTTCTTCACTATCTCTTTTGTCCTTTCACATCCTTAGTTTGTGTTTTTTTTTTTAATAAACTACGGAAAGAAAATGAAAATTAGTTTCATTAGATACACCACTTTTGTCGGACTCAGTCTTGAGTTGATCAAATGAGGCAGCTGAACAGAGAATGAATCTTCCCTGTGATTAGCTCGCACTCTTGAAGTAGCCAGGCACCTGTGAGGATAGGGGGTGGAGAGAAGATAATAATTGGGCTCTCATCTTTTATAATTATGTGTGTTTCAAGTGGATGTGAACGGTGGGGTTTGAGAAGGCTACATAAAAGGAAAATTCTGTCATGAGCACTTCAGTCATTAGCTCTGGTATTCAAAAGGAGAGAGGGATAAAATTTTGAACAATAGAAGACTTTGAGAAACAGAGACCCCAAAATAATAATGTTTACTGAAAATTAGGACAATTGTTTGTTTATTTCACATCTTACAGCATCTTTATCATACCAAATAATTACTATAGTTGTTGACAAGACACACTGCAAACTGTTTTCTGTCCTTTGTATTCAAAAGCCTCTGAAGGTTCAGAAAAAATTAACAATTTTTTTCTTTTTATATTTAATTTTTCAAGTAAATATGAACAGTGAATGAGAAGATTGCAATGTGCTATTTGTGTATGTGTGGGTCATGAGGGAATGTTCACAAAATATCAGGTGTTCTAGGAATTTTATTCTTTTTTAATATAGAACTTTCCCTAAGAGTCTGTTCCCATGTTTAGTCTTACCTGTTAGATTTGGGTTCCTAAGCAGAATATAAATGAATTTGCTCATTTTCTCCTTGATATATTGTTTGTAATAAGAATATACATCTAGCAAATGCATACTGAGAGATGTGGCTTCATTAGGGCTTTGGGGACCAGAGAGCTTTTCTACCCCTTATTAAATGAACAATTACTGTCTTCCCAACAGAGCAAGTAACTAGTAATAATTTCTATTTATTATAAAATATGTTGTTATTATAAAATAACAGCATATTGTCTAACATTTTATGAAATGGTTACCAATTAACAGGTGAAGAGGTATGTAACTCATGTATCAAATCAAATCAACTCAAATATCTTAGAGGAAGAAGCCACATAAAATATATCTAGCACTGAGCTTGTAATATGAAAAATTCCCAATAAATGGTTGGTAAATACATAAATCAGTGAACTCAAGAATCAGTGAATTACTCTTGAATTGAAAGATACATTGATAAAGATCTTAAAAACAAACAAACAAGTAATTATAGTTCCAACAGCCTGTGTATCTCCATGAAGGTGGATGATTTGGTTCATCAGTGCATTTGCATCACCAAGGACAGAGTCTGCCCTGTGTCACTAATACCTAATATGTCATCAAGTATTTATTGAATAAATATATGAATATACTTTTTCAACATGTCATTCTCACTAAATTTTAACCATGGCCAATGACTGTTTAATCTTTCTCTACCCATGGCTTTCCACCAGGCTTGGGTAGGATGGTTATATCATCTCACCATGAATACCTGTGTCTAGACAAGAGCCCTTTTGAAGTGTAAATACTGCTAGAACTAGAGCTACATTTGGCACAAAACAGAAAATGAAAAACATTTGGTCTTTTTTCTCTTACAGATTGCTACTTCCTAGAGAAAAAGCACTCACTGCCTGCTCACAGCCAGCCAGTTGGAGGAAAGGCCCTAATTATCTTTCCAAGTTTTTGCACTCAAACTCTATTTCCTCTTTTGGCTTAAGATAAAACAGAATGTGAAAGGAATTAAAAAAAAAAAAGTCAACAGGGCAATAATACTCTGCTGTGTGAAATACAATCAGAAAATTTCTTTCTTTCTACCAAATACTGATATAAACTCTATCTTGTTTGATCAGAAGTTTGAGATTTCATACACTGCTTAGTTTTACAATTAAAACCCTATTAGCTCACCACATTTCCTTATTATAGCTAAGAATCTTTCAAAGAGAACCTATCACCTTTAGTTGCAAAGTTATCTCTATTACCAGAACATAATTTTGAGCAAAATTTTGAGTTTTGAGTAAAACATTTACTCTGTATTTCTTCATGTTCTATATCAGGGACTACATCTCGGTTTTGAAATCAGAACTCTTTGGTCTTTTTTCTCTCTTTATAGCCTGCCTTGTTTCTCCCTCTACCATCCACTTCCCCCGACACACCATTCCTTGAGCTTACCATTTGTTCACCTAGTTCTCTTCCTCTATGCATTAATGTACACAAATCCCTACTTCCCTCCCCAAACTGACCTCACCATTTTTACATCATTCACCAGAGAGAAGTTTGAGAAGGATGGTATGCAGCTTTCTATTTTTCCATTTCTCCTGAGCAGTAGTCTCACTAAAGAAACCTCTAACAGTAAGATAGAGCTATGTTTTAGAGAAGAATGGTGTAAACTTTAATACTTCAATTTAAAGAAAATTCAAAAAACATTTCCATCTTCTCCATTGAATTAAACACATGAAGTAACTCAAAACCAAAGTTCACAGCTAACAGCATATTTTCTAACATTTTATGAAAATGGTTACCAATTAACAGGTGAAGAGGTATGTAACTCATGTATCGAATCAACTTAGAGGAAGAAGCCACATAAAATATAACTAGCACTGAGCTTGTAATATGAAAAATTCCCAATAAATGGTTGGTAAATACATAAATCAGTGAACTCAAGAATCAGTGAATCACTCTGGTTGAAGTATGAAAGATGAATTTGGAGACCAAGTCAGCTGGAACTGGTAAGAGCAAATATCTTTTTTAAGGATATTGAGAAAGTAAGTGAGGAGGATCTAAAAAGGTAGCAGAGTTGGAGAACAGGGACTACACATATTTTAAAGACAACGAGGAGATAAAATCTCTAGGATTTGCTGCCTGAGTTTGGAGCTACCATCCAGAAGATGAAGAAGATAAGTAATCCTGATATGAAATGTTGTTTGGGGTCCATGATGAAAAAAATCAAGAAAGAGTTCTTGAGACATCTTTAGTGCAAAAAATGTGGTTTATTAAAGCATGGGGACAGGACCTGTGGGCAGAAAGAACTGCATCAGGGTCATAAGTGACCGATTATATACCTTGAAGTTGTAAGTCTCTAAGGAATTTGGAATGGAGTTTCTGGGACCTTGAGAGGTCATTTACTACTGTCTAGTAAACCTTAGTCGTGAGACCCTTTAGATGTATATCAGTGGGCCATATGTTTGGAGGATGATTGCTCACGTTATCTTGGGGGTGAGGAGGGTAGAGATAAAGGAATTTTCCAAAGGGATTTTTATACATTAAAGAAGACCTACAGGATCTTGGAGGTTGGGCTAATATCCAGATGAAGTTACCTTTCGCCTTTAGCAAAGTATTAACATTGAGGCAGTTGAGTTCCAGGAAGAAGGTCACCCTGCCTGTCTCAAGTACTTGTCAATGGGCTGTAAGTTGTAAGGAAGTTTAATTTTCTATATTTCTTTTGCCTTTGTTCTCCACATCAATCCTGGGTGCTAGCTGAAACTGAACATTTCAAAAAATTCCATGAATGTCCAGCAAACTTGGATGTTTATGAGTTTATAAGACAGAGACTACAAGTACTGATCATTACAAAATGATGTCTCCCCCAGCTGATCTCCCCCATGTTGACTTTCTATGTCTTTCTACTTCTTGATCCTATTAAATTAAACAAAGCAACCAGGAGGCATAAGGAAACCAGAACCTAAGTCTATAATGAAACCTTAGGGATAAGGGGTCACAGCCAACTAGACTATCCTAAATAATGCATCTCATTTAGCCATAACCAATGAAATCATTTCCTTGCTTTTCTTCCTCCTCTTGTCTTTGAAAGTGACTCCCTGAGTTCTCAGGGGAATGTTCCTAACCACTTCGGGTTTGGCACCTCCCTATTCCTGTGGACTTTGGCTCAAATATACACTTAAAAATTTTAATAATCCTCAGTTTATCTTTTAACACTCTTGTTTGATCACCTGCTCTTTACAGAAAAGATTTCTTTTGTTCGTTATATTAAAAGTGCTCTTTGCTTTAGTTCTTTTACCGTTTCGGACTCTACACTGCTCATCTCTTGCACTGGCCCCAGTATCTTCACCTGACATCTTTATCACAACCCACCTCCTCCCCCTGCTTCGGGGATGGCTTGCACACACACCAGGGAGATCAAGAAAGAGCTCTGGAGACTGTTTCTCCTTCATTTGCAGAGGTTTTCCTGGAATCAGTTTATTCTCCTTGTGTATTTTCAATGAAAGGTAAACCCTTTCCAAGCCTGCTTTTCTGTTCCTTCCTTTTGTTTTTCTTCTTCACTATCACTGACCTAGTTTCGGCACATCAGATGTGTTCACGTGGAACTCAGGTTAAATGGAAGAACGTTCACTCCCTGCTCCTGTTGTACCTCGGGTCACAATCTGGAGAATTCCTCTGCAGAGAGAAAGGTTGGAAAACATATTTCTAATTCTTAGGAGGAGGTAATTAAATAATTTCCTTTTATGATACTGTCTTTGTTCTCTTCTTGAAAGGAAAGAGCAGCCCCTTTATCACTTTAAACAGGGCAAACTAGTATTTCTAACCCTCCTCCCCAAGTTAATTAACATGTAAATACTTGTCAGTAAAAGGTAACACTTCAGTAATTAGCATATAAATGGGCCAGGGACAATATTCTGCCATAAAGGAGACAGCTTGGAAGATTTTGCCAAATGTATTTGGAAAGAAAAAATAAAATAAAATAAAATAAAGCCTTCATCATTTCCATGCAAACAGTTATGAAATAGAATGTCAGCGGGAGCCTGAGGTAAAGGGAGAACTACCCAGCTTGGCTAGAACGAGGTGACGTGTGCATACACAACTCGGTTTTATGTACATGTTTACTCAAGAAGCCATGATGGAAAGTGACTAATTGTTTATGTCCAGGAAACACATCATGTTTGTTTGATTTTAATGAATATCATCAGGAAAGGAAACAGAAAGCCATAGGTGGGAAAAGAATTTAAGGGCTAATTTTTCCATATTGGGTGTAATGATGAGTACACTCACAAAATTGCACATACAGGGATTGTTTCCACTCAGCCCTGAATTTGTGTTTCAAATGAGGTAATTGTGCATCTAATGATCCGTTTGCACAAGCAATTACCTGATTGGCATATGCCAGGTGAGCTTTTGAGAAATAATAGGACAAACACACTTTGGCTTGACACCCATAGCACCCAAGTTTGAAAAAATAAAATAAAGTTATATTACATTTGTGACATTCTTATTAGAATTGTGTCTCCGTGTGTGGATGGGATGTTCAAGCTAATAAAAGGTAAATGATTAGTCCAAGAGGAAAATCAACTCTCTGATCTCACTGGCAAAGATACCAGTTACTTTATATTATCAAAGCTCCAGCGTGTTCTAGTTTATGGGCGGGGGTGGGGAACCTAGGATTTGTTATTAGAAGACCTGGATTTCAATATCTATGTCAATTCCAAATATCCAAATTTAGGCAATTTTGTGTTACAAAACACAGTATCACAGTTCCTCAAAATGGAGATAATATTCTTGTTCATGTGGAAACTGAATTCGATCATTATTATTCATTGTGTCTAGTACTACTAGTACTAATATGAAGTAAATCATGCTATTATGATATTAATAGTAAATCATGATATTAAAGAAATCATTTGGGTGCTGGTGCCTGCTCAAGGTGACCCCTAATAGGATTATCTCACCTGTTAATGTTGATTTATTCAGTATGGTGTCCCCACCTCCATTTGGTGGGGCTGACAACATGGGTCCCACCTCTCGCACCACCAGGAAACAGGTGACCCATCTCAGTTGAAGTTATTCTGGACAGAATCACCCTTTTGAAGCCCATTTCCCTGACATTTTCCAAATCTAATAAATTCCCTTCCAGGCTAGTCCAAGTTCCAATGGTTGGGTCAAAAATAGATTAGTCTTCCAAATTTGAGGAGGGGTACATTTTCAAGGCACTTGACCTAGGTAGTGTGATTACCGTTGGACAGAGAAAAGGATCAGCCCATGAGCCTCCACCTACTCAGAAACTGGCCTTTTTTCTCTGTGTTCTAGAAAGTCACAGTCCAGTAGTACTTTGTGTGATGATAGAAGCGTTCCATAATTCTCACTGTCCAACGTGGTAGCCACTAGCTACATGTAACTATTAAATATTTCAGTATAGCTACTGAGAACTCAGAAAGTAAATTTTTTTAATATTATTTTTAATTTAATTGAAGTTTCAAGAGACACATGAAACTGATGGTGTATTAGAGACTGCTTTATTAGGCAGGGGGAAAACCAAACATTTTATCAATAATAACTGGATACTGTGGACTATGAACGTCATCTACTGTCCACAGTTGTTTGCTCCTACCCTTTACAAAGATTCAGTGCCAATCCTCCCTTTCCATGGCAGTCTTTGACACTTTTTAAGTCATTTCTTCTCTCTTCCTTGTCACCCGAATAAGCTAAGAAACAGCACAGTTCCTTTTTATTTTAGTTAATTTTTTTTAAGATTTTATTTATTTATATGACAGACAGAGCACAAGTAGGCAGAGGCAGGAAGAGAGAGAGAGGGGAAAGCAGGCTCCCTGCTGAGCAGAGAGCCCAATGCGGGGCTCGATCCCAGGACTCTGAGATCATGACCTGAGCCAAAGGCAGAGGCTTAACCCACTGAGCCACCCAGGCTCACCACACACAGTTTCTTAACTACACTGAAGACTGTAGTTAAGGTAGTCTTTATTAGAATCCAATCTAAAAGCAAGATGACAAGGAAATGGAGCTTTTTTGAAGTCTTTAATATCTATCTTCTGAATGTTGATGGGCATTAGTTATGAGAGGATCCTCTAATTGAGATGGACTATTAAGGAATCAGAGTGTGACCTAAGCAAATATCTAAGATCTTATAACCTAAAAATTATTCCTAACTTGACTGGGCTTTGAAGACATAAACATAGTTTATTACTAAAAACATAGTAATAACAGGAACTACAACAGTTAATTGTTCATTGTGTCTCAGGTACTCACCTAAGAATTCTGGATACTTTATGTAATTTATTGTTCATGACAGCCTAATGAGATGGTTGTTCTTATTTTCCCCATCTTACCAACTGCAGAACTGAGACTACAAAAGGCCACGTAATTTTCCAAGTTCATAGTAAGAGCATAAGGCAAGAGCAGAAGTTCAAAGCCAGATGCGTGAGACTCCAGAGCCAGCCTTCGTAACCACTCCATGCTGTGGTTTTATACCATTTCAAGGTAAGACTGTTCTAGGAAAATGATGGAATTTCTTAGGTTTCACAGAAGAGCAAAAGTTTTCATGCTCAACAACCAGTCTGCCAATGGATTAGTATCAGTGGGTCTGTGAATAGGTGAAATGCTTCCTCGGCAATTTAAGGGAAGAGAGGAGTACCAGGACTAACCTTTCTCTAAGGCAAACAGTGGTATCACTTCTTCCTAAAGGGCTGGAATGGAATGAGCCACTTGTGTCTAGTTTTGTGGCAAAGTTAATTCTCTGCAGCCAACAGCTTGGGCAGAGCTCATCGACAAGAGCACAGTCATGCCTTCACCAGTTTAGGGTGAGGTTCCCCATCCCATCATGCTTCCTGTCAGCCTCCTGATTTTTTCCCTTTTAGGAGACTTGCAATGCTTCTTACAGCAGTCTGGGCTTTTGCAAATGATTTATAGTACCATTTGAGATTGCCACTCTTGCTGAAGTGTAAATAAAGTGGCAAGGCTGTCTCAGAATTGAAAAATGGTGATCTAGCCCAAAATAAAAATATTCGTAATTCTGGTTTCCAGAAGGGATGTGAAATGGAGGTCATGGGTGGGAGGGGGGGAGTAGAAGGTGGCACTTTCCGTGGATGATACAAAAAGTTTCAGCGTGTGTATGTGCACACACATGTGTGCTCATTTGCACGCCTGCACGCACCTACACTTAAGTCCTATCAGTGTTCACTGTGCTACCCTGTCCCTCCCCATCTTCCTATAAAACTTGTGACCAAGTGATCCTTGGATATAGTCTCCCCTAAATCTGGTCATACTCTTGATATTAAAACATTAAGAATTTTTGCTGCCATTTACAAAAATGCTAATGAACCCTTCTGTAGACTTGGAGAGAAAAAGTTAAATGTAAAATACAGCAGAAATACAGATATTGGTGACAACTAAAAATACGAACTTTCCTGGATGATAATTCTACATACCAGGACACGATCGGGTCCAATTACATTGAGCTCTATTCAGTAATCACTGTGTAATGGGATAGACTCACAGAGTAATGGGATTTGTTTAAGGCAAGGATAGAGGAGCTTAATCCACATTAGATATCTTAAATGCATTAAGAGTAAAAAAGACTGATTGATACCAAACCTTTCGGAGGAAATGAAGAAAATGACAGTATTTTTTAAGGGTTAGGTGTATGGTGTCTCTGAAGGGTCTTGGGGGACATTTATAAACTTTGTCGCCTAGGAATTTTCATCAGTAATGTCTCTGAAAATAGAATTTAAAAGAGAAAGGGCTCAATATCAAGACATCTAGCCTTAAACTTCTTTTTTTTTTTTTTCCTACACGATTACTGACCTCGGCTAATCAAAGATTGGTTTGGAAAAGCCAGGGCACAGTCTCAGAAGGTCACAATTCCCCGCCCCCGAACACATTGTTTGGCTTCTCAGATAGAGAACTTTTAAAAGGAACTGCAAATGCCTTGTCACGCTTGAACTAGATATTAGTTGGCTAAGCTGAGAATCAAATATGGGAAATTAGTTGCCATTAAAAGATCGCTTCAGGCAGTTCATTTCTCATCAGCCAAGCTGTGCAGGCCTCCTGCTGTGGACAGTGAACATTAGCTTACTAAATACTTCAGCTCATCAGACACTGCATGACTCATGGATGGGCCTGAATTTGGGCAATGGGGGAGGGGAAAAGAAAAGAACAGATATGAAAACAAAACTGCTGGCATCTATTTGGATAGCTGTGAATGCTCTTTGCGGTTAGGGAAAAAAAAACAACAAAAATTATTACTCATTGACATGTACAGATATTCACAAACTATGGTTAAGAGAGAAATAAACTGGTTATGAAACCAGTTTTATGTGATTTTATTTTTGGTTTAAAGTGCATGCGTGTGTGTGTTTAACCTGGAAGAATAAATAGCAAAGTCTTCCTAGAAATGGATTTTTGCAATTTCTTTTATTCATCTGTATTTTTAATAATTTTACACTTCAATTATTATAATTTTATAATAAACATCTATTACTTATGAAATAAATAATAGACATTAAGCAAAAGATTACACCTGTTTCCTTTTCTCCCTCATTTTGAAACGTTTTATTTCCTTTGTAGGAACGTTCATTCTGAAGGCCTTCCAAATACATGCAGGGAAAATTCCAGAGTGAGTATAAATGAACTGTGAATAGAAATTGACAAGCATTTGAGGCCTCTCCTGTTCTAGCACCTCTAGAATTGTACTACACAGAACAGCCCAGACATTGAGCATCCAGAGTCACCTGACATGCTCACTAGCCTTTCTCCATCCCAAAAGTTTGCAAAGAGTCTCCTAGTTCTCCTCCTATGAAGCAAAGCGTATGCTCCAAAACAGTGCAACTTACATACCCAGAAGTTGCTTTATGTGTGGAGAAAAAAGAATGGGCTTTGGAGTCAGAAGCTTGGATTTGAATCATGGTTCCACAGGATAATGGCTGTGTGACCTTGAACAAGCCACTTACTTATCTCTGAGTTTCAGATTCTCTGCCTATAAAAAGAAATAGTAAAACCTATGTTACACAACTGTCTTGACGATTAAGTTAAATAATGTATGTAGAGCTCCAAAGAGAGGTCATCTCTGAGTTCTGGTTACCCTTCCTTTCCTGCTTTTTCATGCAAGGAAGCTGCAGTGAAGACCAGGGATAAGAAAAGGGGTCACAGCGCTAGAGTTTACAACAATGGAGGGTACAGAGAATGTACTCAACGGCCAGACCTAGCAAAGTACAGGTATCTGTGGATGTCTCTTTAAGAGGGCAGGTTGTGACTGGTGGATTGCCTATGCATTGCAGAATCCAGTCTGCAGGAAGCTAAAACCCCTGGGCATGTGAAGGAGACTTCCTAGAAATACAGACCTCCCCTGATAGGAGAGAGAGGACCCAGCTCTGCTCCCTGACCCATTAGCCGTATGAGCACCATAACTATCTCCAGGATCCCAAGTTCATTCTCTCCACACTACAATGGGGATGTCACGTACTTCATCTTAAAGAGTTTCAAAAATTCTTTATACAGTGGAAAATACAACCTACTTATTTTTCAGTAAGATGCTAGTTTACAAGTAAGCAACAGAAACCCAAGTCAGAAACATGTAAACAGAGAGAGGAATTTCTCATAGAATCAAGTGCAAGAACAAAGCTGGGGTCCAGAAACTCCTAATAGGGTGGCCCACTCATCTCAGTTTGTCTGGATCGTTCCTGATTTTACCTCTGGAAGTCTAGTCAGCCTTGGGAAGCCCCGCAGCACAGATGCACTGGGACAGCTGGTCACCCCCCTCTTTGCTGGCCCCTTCTGAGTGTCTCCTTCATCTTGCTCCCTGGGCTGACTGGCTTTCTCCCTTTGCTCTGTCTGTGTGGTTAGAACCACAGTCGGTGCCAGGTCTCAATCTCTAATTTTGTTAGCGCATGTGCCATTTCATTTCGTATTGCTCATGACGTTAACTCGAGTTTACAATAACCCCATTTTAAAAAGTCTCATACTCTACTCTCAGAAAATAATCAGAAGTATGTGCCCAGCACCTGTAATTTTATAACAAAAGGCTGCTTCAGGAGCCATCTATGCTGATGAGTTCAGTGCATTCCTGAGATTACTTATCTTCAGATGAAACCACTTAAGCACACTCCATGATCTTTGAGAAATCATGCAGGGAAGGCAGGGAAGATCCTTGCTTTGAAGGAACTTTGATTATAATCTGCCCAATGGTAAAGTCTGTGAAATTAGCAGCCATGGCTATTTGGCTCGCCATGTTACCCCCACAGTGCTAAGACCCAGTTGGCCAAGTGGCTGAACGAATGAGATAAATGACAATGAAAACATGAGAAAGCTCGATGTTGAGAGGTGTGCTATGGCTCCGTGGGGTAGAAACTCAGAGAAGGAAGTACACTGAAATGTGCTGGGCTTGCAGAAGATTTGGAATAGCTGATAATAGAGATATAATAAGAGATTCTTCACTGTCTTCCTCTTTCAGTTCCAGACCCAGGGGTAGATCACAAAACCTGGGACTAGAAAACACAAAGCCAGCTTATGTGGATGAGGGGAATGGCTTTCCCCTACTGGTAGGTCACATAGCATTTTCCCCTCTTTGGAACTCACAGTCTCCAAGGACGTAGATGCTGAACCATGAACGGGAGAGAGTGGCCACTTCCCTTTTTGATCATTCCTAAATTCCTTCCATTTGAATGGACCCCTTGGAAAAGCATGCAGATTTTCTGAATGTTTCCCTGTCACATCATTAAGCATAATGGAAAAGCATGAGTAGCCTGGACCTCCTTTTGTTTCATTTTTTTCACCCTTCTTTCCATTTCTGCACTGCTTTATCCAGTGTAGCTGTCCAGCTCTAGCCCATTCGTGTACATAGATTTCTATTGATGCTTCCTACTCTAGCAGTCAGCAATGGGACTTCATGGATACGTCATTGAAATGCACTCAGACACCATCTGTATTGGAATAAGAATAAATTGCAGGCCAAGGGCTCAAGCCAGCCTTCCAGATTTCTGTGTGGAGGAGGCAAAGTCATGTTTTCCAGAGCCTTTCTCCAGCATTGCAGTGATTCTAAATCAGCCAAATTGGAATAGCATCTCCATGATGCTGCTTCACCCCTTGTGTTTTCATTGTGGCGGCAGCCGAATCCCAACACCGAGCTACTTAACACTTGCCCGTTTGCTCTGACTGTTCTTTTAGGATGGGTGACCAGCTCTGGTCTTGAGAGGTTCACTTGGTCCAATCTTGGTTTCATCTGGTCTTTGATCATTTTGATCAGTGTTGTTTACCGAGTAGGCTGCTGCTAACCTCGGTCACTTCCCCCCCACCCCAACCCCGCCCCTCTCATTGATTGCCTACCAGGAGAAGTGGAACCAGTTCAGTTTCCTGGTTCTGAGAAACAGAATTCAGCAAGACGGGGGTCAAATTATCCCGAACTCCGGATCACCTCGATAAACGCTTGTCATATGTGTCCAGGAAAGAGACGCTTTCCTGTTTGTCTTGCTCTGTTTTCTGGAGCTTAAGAAGACAATTGCTTCCTTGCAAACATGGACAGATTAAATACACCACATTCTGTCCTTTTGCCATCTGCTTCTTGCTTATTTTATTTTAAGCTGCATGACTAAACTTTATTATCTGACGGGTGAAGGTGGGCTCTGCTGTTGCTGTGCTCAACTCCTTGAGGCTGGGAATGAATGCAAAGTCGTCGCGGGGCTGATCTGCAAGGGGCGAGTCGGAAATCAATTGGCCACTGTGCAATTATCACTCTCTGTGTCAAATACCAAGACATTAGCATTCGAAGATTCCTCCTGGCAAGATTCACAGCAGGAGGGAGGGAGTGATGGAAGGCAAGCAACGGCAAGAAAAACCTTGTTTTGTTTTATTCCTCTAAATATACGTGTTTGCATAATATCCCTTTCTCTTTGTGGCTGCCTGAAGGGGCTGTGAGGAAGACTCTCTTCCCAAGCTCTGTGCCTTTAAACTTTTCCTGAACCGTGCATGGTTTCTAGTCCTCTCCACTGTCTCTCTTTCTCGCCTAATTTTCCCTAAGATTTTAAAGTATCCTATCGTAATAAGCAAGCGTGTACTATGTAGGAACTTCCGACTAGTCCTTGTCACTCCTGTTCATCCCACTTTCACCCCTGGGGCTCCAGAGCTGCCCCTGGAATGCAGCGAGAAAGGCACTCCTCTCAGAAGTGAAGGTGAAGGAGACACTGAAAAACTCTGTGAGCAAGAGAAATAGTATTTCAATACCAGATTTTTAAAATTATTATTTTTAAAAAAGATTTTATTTATTTATTTGACAAGATCACAAGAAGGCAGAGAGGCAAGCAGAGAGAGAGAGGGAAGCAGGCTTCCTGCTGAACAGAGAGCCCAATGCGGGGCTGGATCCCAGGACCCCAGGATCATGACCTGAGCTGAAGGCAGACTCTTTAACCCACTGAGCCACCCAGGCCCCCCTAAAATTATTTTTATTAATATATAATTCAATACCAGATATTTTTAAAGTTTGTTTTTGATTATTTTGTTTGACATTGAGATCAGTTATAAGAAAGAATAGAAAGAAATATCCCCACCACTGCCCTTGACCTAGCTTCCTCCGGTGGTTATCGTCTTGCAGAACTATAGTACAAGATCCCAGCCCAGACATTGCCATCGATCCAGTCAAAATACAGAACATTTCCATCAGGACGACGGTCCCTCGTGTTGGCCCTTTGTAATCACCCTCACTTCTTTCCCACTCTCCGCCCCATCTTAGTCCTTGGCAATCACTCATCTCTTCTCCACTGCAATCACTTTGTCATTTTGAAAATGTTTTATTGATAGAATCACACCTTTATGTAACTGTAGAGACTGCTTTTGGACAACAGGCTTGAGCAATGGAAACCTGACCAAGGCAGAAGGGCCCACAGTGCCCCAACCCCCTGGCTGAAGGTAGACACGCCTAGCAGGCGACACACCTCAAAAGATCCCTAAGACCTAACTGATCAATGGGCCACTTAAAATCAGGCACAGTTACCAAGAAGGGGAAAATTCCACAGATCCCCAGACCCCCTCACGTTCCTCTTTTAAGAGCAGCCCCCACCCACCGCTTCACCGCAGACAGCCTCTCCTCTGCCATCCTGCCCACAGCTCCCTTGTGGTGGATTCAGTAAATTTCTAGCTCCTTTGTTCTGCCTCGTGTGAATCCTTTCACCACGGGCTTCCATCCAATAGACGCCCCGCATTTGGGAGCCCCCATCCAATCGGAAGAGACACCACAATAACTTCTTGTTTTGTTCTGTTTCTTTCACTGAGATGTATCCTGGCTGAGGTATACCTCAAGTTTTTTCCTCACTGTTGAGGAGTATTCTGTGGGATGGATGTGCCAGTTTGTCCGCTCACGCACTGAAGGACACCTGGCTGGTTTCCCGTTGGGACTATTACAAACTAAGCTCCTCTAAAACATGTACGTACAGGTTTTTGTGTGATAGTTTTCATGTTGGAGGGATAAATGCCCAGGGATGCGATGACTAGGTCATACGCTGGTTGCATGTTTAGGTCTTTGAGAAACAGCCAAACTGTTTTCCGGAGTGGCTGTGCCATTACAGATTCCCATCAGCAATGTATGAGGGATCAGGTTGCTCCATCTTCCCCAACATTTGGCTTTGTCACTGTTTTTTAGCCTTTCTGATAGGCATGCAGTAATATCTCTTTGGGGTTTTAATTTGCATTTCCCTAATGGTTAATGGTATTTAACATCCTTTCATTGCTTATTTGCCATCCGTATATTCCCTTTGTATATCCTCTTCAGAAAACTGTCTTGTCATGTCTTTTGCCCATTTCCTAATCGGGTTTGGTTCTTTTTTTTAACTGTTGAGTTTGAGAGTTCTTCATATATTCCAGGTACTAGTACTCTGTTGAGTATCTGTTTTGCACCAATTTCCCCCCAGTCTGCAACTTATCTTTTTATTCTGTCCACAGGGTCTTAAAAAAGCAAAAGTTGTAAATTGTGATTAAAGTCCAATTTATCTTTTTTTTTTTTTCATTTTGGATTGTGCTTTTGGTGTCAAGTCTAAGAACTCTGTCTAACCCCAGATTCCAGAGATTTCTCCCAAAAAGTTTTGTAGTTTTGTATTTTGTATTTAATTCCATTTTGAATTAATTTTTGTCATAGATAAAAGACTTAAGTTGAGGTTCATTTGCTTTTGTCTGTGATGTTTAATTGCTCTAACATTATTTATTAAAAAGGCTGTCCTTTGGGGCGCCTGGGTGGCTCAGTGGGTTAGGCCTCTGCCTTCGGCTCAGGTCATGATCTCAGGGTCCTGGGATCAAGCCCCGCATCGGGCTCTCTGTTCGGCAGGGAGCCTACTTCCTCCTCCTCCTCTCTCTCTCTCTCTGCTTGCCTCTCTGCCTACTTGTGATCTGTCTGTCAAATAAATAAATAAAATATTTAAAAAAAAAAGGCTGTCCTTCTTCCCTTGAATTACTCTTGCACCTTTGTCAAAAATCAATTGAAAATATTTATGTGCATCTATTTCTGTGTTCCCTATTCTGTTTCATTGACCTATTGTCTACTCTTCCATCAATGCTACACATTCAAAATTAATTTAAAACAATCTGTGACAGACAAAATATCCAAATTGCAAATGACATAGGATCAGCAACACTGCTGCGGTGAGCCATACTGGAGCCTGAGGCAAAAGGAAAAATCAGTAATAGTGATCCTCTGGTGACTTCCAATCATCAGTATGAACAACTACCTGCTTGGACATTTGCTAATCAGTCAACATACCACAAACATTTGGCCATTGACAAATATTTGCCAACCAAGGATGGAAATTAATTTATTATTTGAGACATTCCCAAAACACATACAAAGAAGAATAGTGATAAAGAAAGGTAGAAATATAGATCATGTTTCCTAGCATCCAAATAATTTTTAATTTAATATCTTTTAAATTTTCATCTAGATGTTTAGTACCATATAGATGTAATCAACAAGTACATTTAAGATACAAAAAGTTGGGCGCCTGGGTGGCTCAGTGGTTTAAGCCGCTGCCTTCGGCTCAGGTCATGATCTCAGTGTCCTGGGATCGAGTCCCGCATTGGGCTCTCTGCTCGGCAGGGAGCCTGCTTCCCTCTCACTCTCTCTGCCTGCCTCTCTGCCTACTTGTGATCTCTCTCTGTCAAATAAATAAATAAAATCTTTAAAAAAAAAAAGATACAAAAAGTTTCATGGGACAAGAATACTTACAACCACTACAGATGTTCTATGTAAGTTTATTATGCATATTGTTTAAGAAATGGGCAAAATAAGCACAGATCTTTCCCATGAGGTAATTAAATGACAAATAATAGTGAATCTCTTTAATGATGAAGTATGGTGAGATGAATTAAATATCAACCAACTATTTTTGCACCCCTATAAGTAGGGGTGAAATTAAAAATATTTATCGCCTATGGCATGAATATCAGCCAATGATAATGGATGCTGGCCTTAAATGACAGGCCTATTCTGGGATATATCAGCACGTGCAATCCAGATATAATGCTAGGGAGAGCCTTTTGTTGTCATATTATCCACATAAAAACTTCAGAGTTACTTGGTGAAATTTCTGTCTCGATCTTCATCCGTGTCATCTTACAATCTGTTAGCAAATATTTGTTGATTACCTTGCTCAAGATGCTCACATATATGTATGTAATTTATTGATAAGCTAAATCTTTTACCTATACTGACAGGCATTCTTGAATGACAGACAAATATGAGGAAACCATTTGGTTTTTTGCTCCAAAATTAGTATATTTTATTATAAGTGACAATTATTTTTATATTAATTGGGGTACTTGAGGTGTTAATTCCTTATGCTCATATGCTTGTCCCCTTCATAATGCACGTAAGGAAACCCTTCACCAATGACAAAGCTTTATATGACTTATAGACATTTTTTGTTCCTAATAAGAAAAAAAACCTTCTGTACAAAAATGACTGAGGAAAGTGGCTCATCAACTCTGTCTTTGAGTAGAGACTCAATTCTAAAAGATAAGTTATCAATTGATTGGTAGCTGGTTTTACTTTATCGTTCATTGATGTCCAAATCCTCTTTAGTCCCCAGCCAGAGTAGCTTCAGTAGCTGAACATTTTATATTCTACAGTACTGTTAAGGCTGCACAATTTATTTTATTTAAAAAAAAATGTCCCAGAAGCACCTGGGTGGCTCAGTCAGTTAAGCTTCTGCCTTTGGCTCAGGTCATGATCTCAGGGTCCTGGGATGGAGCCCAGGATTGGGGTGGGGGGTCCCCTGCTCAGCAGGGAGCCTGCTTCTTCCTCTGCCATTCCCCCTACTTGTGCACGTGGTCTCTCAAACGAAGTAAAATCCTTTTTTAAAAAATATTCCAGGACTCCTATGTAGATAAATTACAAAATTTCCTCACAACCTTCCTTCTCTGAGTCTCCACCACCTCCAACATTGCACCTCCTTTTATTGTTCTACTGTTATGATTCCTGGTGCCCATCTGCTTCACAAAACCATAGGAGAAGGTCAACAGGTGTCAGTGTAAAAAAAAACAAAACAAAACAAAAAACCAAGAAAACAGAAAAACAGAAAGCTTACTATTTCTTAATGTTTATTAAAGTGACAACCCAATAATACATTTTTGGGGGCAGGGCTGGGGGAGAATTTTATGAGTCAGCCCAGGAAACTTACCAAAAGATTCAATTACATTAGAAATATTAACTTAGTTGAGTGAACATCTGTCAACCTTACTCAGTTCAGTACAATGTTAATTTTATATCAATTCCAATTTTATGAATTCATCATTGGTATAAGACTATAGTCTTGCCAATAGTCTTATAAGTGTACCACATTACCAGGATATTCTCCTT
This sequence comes from Meles meles, assembly GCF_922984935.1. Lineage (NCBI taxonomy): Eukaryota > Metazoa > Chordata > Mammalia > Carnivora > Mustelidae > Meles > Meles meles. Next base: position 43,505,714 of record NC_060066.1, on the reverse strand, counting down.
TCAATCCTGTGCAATTATGATAAGTCTAGATAATAAAGAATGAACTGCTTTAGTAATTTATGAGAAGGGGTTGTTTTAGGAAGTACAAAATATTCCTGTAAAATGAGTGACAGTAACCATTTGCATAAATGAGCTAAAAGGTAAAACGTGTAGGAAAGAGTCAAAAAGGAAGTCACAGAACTGACATCCAAAGCAAAGGGTAGAGAAGAGACAGCTAAGCAAGCAAATGCATGTAGTATATTTTCAAAAGAATCTTAAGAATGATGCACAATTAACATATGGTCAAACAATTTCTTGGGAGGAGATGGAAAGAAATTTATTGATGATTCTAGGGAGAACACTTGTGTTTGTTGCTGAGAAGACCTGAGGCATTGCAGGTAATACCGGAGGAGATAGAGGCAGCTGGTAGAGCTCTAACAAGTAATCAGTTACCTGCATTTGGAGGTGTCCATTAAGAGGAAAGTTCCCAGGGGAAAATGGTAGGAGAGAAACCACTCGATCCTCCTATGCTTCCAGGGATGCGGCCAATGTCCCTTCCTCCTCTGAGCTCCTGTAGTTTATCCATCTGTGACCCTCATTTGGCACTTAGGACCTGCTGGCTTGTATTGTTCCTTATTTCTTTAAGAGCTGGTCTATTTCGAAAACAGCCTGTGATCTCTTTTGTAATCACTTCATATTGTCTACCACAAGGCCTCACACATCGTGTTGGTGCTAGTAATAGCTGTCAAGGTAGTGATGGTGAAAGTCCTAATAGAAATACCTGGTCCGGACTGTGCCCCGTACTTTATATGTTTTATTTCATTTAATCCTCCTCTCGAGGTGGCTAATATCATCATCTGTCATTATCTCCAGTCTGAAAGTGAGGATGCTGAGACTCGGAGTTCAATAGCTGGCTTCCACTCACACAGCTTGTAGGTGGCCGACGGGGGACTCAAATCCAAGTTTCTGATCTCAGTGGCCAAGCGTTAGTGAGCAGGATTTGGCAGACACGGTCTTTCTTTTTCTCTCCCTGGTATCTAAAGTTCTAAACAATGAGAATTTTATCAAGGTAGCAGGGCAACAAGTTGTTTTATGTTTATCATTGGAAACTTAAACTCCCATTTTAGGTTCTTTGTTGTTGTTGTTTTATAGATTTTATTTATTCATTTGAGAGAGAGGGCGAGCATGAGCAGAGGGAGAAGGAGAAGCAGACTCCCCACTGAGCAGGGAGCCTGATATGGAACTCAATCCCAGAACCCCAAGATCACAATCTGAGTTGAAGTCAGACACTTAACCCACTGAGCCACCCAGATGCCCCTCCTTTTGTTTTTATGATCTGTCACCAGAAGAAAAATGGCTTGTGTCTGAGAGAAGCCCGAGGTCACAGGAGCTTGGATAGGGGTAAAGGTCTGACAAGCACTAGCTCTCTGACCAGCTCTCTCAGATAAGCAGCACAGACAACATTGTCAAATCAGACACTCACAGAAATAGAATACAGCCAGAGGCCAGGCAGAATTGCCAGATAATATACAGAACACCTAATGACATTTGAATTTCAGATATGCAAACAAAAATTTGGTATAAGTATGTCCCAAATATTGCATGGAACATACTTATCCTAAAACATATGCATTTTTCAATATAAAATCTAAATTAAACTGAGCATTCTGTATTTTTTGTATTTACTAAATCTGACAACCCTAAGGCTGCAACACATTTCTTCCATTTTTTGAGGTACTGAGGAAGGACAGATCTGAACCGTGAACCAGGAAGGGAGGAAGGAAAGGAATGTTTCTGTTATTCTTTTGAAAATCAGAACTGCTGCTCAAGTAAACATAACTTAAAAGTCAGAAATTTATCTTTATTTATTATTATTATCATCATCATCATTATTATTTTGAGAGAGAGTGAGGATCGGAAGGAACAGAAGGAGAGAGAGAATCCCAAGCAGGCTCCATATCCAGTGTGGAGCCCAATGAGGGGATCAGTCTCAACCCCCAGAGATCATGATCTGAGCCAAAATCAAGAGTCAGCAGCTGCACTCAGTCAGCTGAGCTACTTGGGCACCTCTAGAAATTTTATTTTAAGTCTGACTCACAGTCATTTAAAATATGGAAAGTAACTTAACTAAAAAATAATTTATGTTCTTTATATTTTTCTCTCCTATACACACAGAACAAGAATTTAGAAAAGAATGCTTTAAACCCTCTTCCTATGCAATAACTTATTTTATTGACTTCATGGATTCTGCAAAGCAAACAAGGAATTGGGTTCTAGTTACGATGCATATGATGTGTCCACTCAAAATCTTGATAACAACAACAACAACATCCTGATAACTATTTATCATCCTGTGGTATTCCCATCTGTCTGGTCTTCTGCGGGAAGCCATGGGGTCTTTGAACTGGAAAGGAACTTTAGAGAACAAAGCCAACTTCCCTGCCCCTAGGAATAGCTGCTCTTTGCCATGGGGGGATTCATCCGTACATCTGTGGTTCAAGCAAAACCGTCTGCATCTGAATTACTCAGCTGATTATATTTCTGGTGTTCCATCTGAGCAAACTTCCTTTAAACATGAATCTTAGAAATGAAGTGCTAGTCCCTGACCCTGTCCCGGCTAACTGCCGTCGTCACCCCAGCACCCTGGAAGGATTTGGGGAGCTTAGACATGTTGAACAGAGTTGAGAAAAGAATCAGCTGCTCATTTCCGGGGGCTCTAGTACTGGCAGATTGAGGGCTGGGATTAATTATTTTTTCTCTGGCCTCTCCCTGCTGCTCCCCATTTTCCCCAGTGGTCCTCCTTCATTCTCAGCATTCAGAGTGCTCAATGGGCACATTGTAAACCTGTTCTGGGAATCACAGTGACAAGTCCCTCTTGGAATGGAAGGAGCTTCTGGGCCAAGAGTTCCTCAGAAACATTTAAGAGGGACCAGGGAACAGACCTGGCAACCCATATTTCTTTAATTTGCCAGAAAGTGTCTTCTTTTCTTTCTACTTTTTTTTTTTAATTTAAAAGCATGTTATTTACTTAATTCCTGAATGTGACCAGTTATTTGGTATGAACATTACAAAGCGCATGATTTCATTCTGAAGTTTAATACTTTGTCTCCTAAATAACTCATGGTGGCTTTTTTCCCAGTCATAATGTCTATCCTTTGAACCGTATCCATCATCCCCGTAAATTTATCTCATTGAAAATGAAGCAACTTTCATTTCATGAAACCATGTTCTAGAAGGAACACCCTGTAAGACAAATCTCTTTAGGACTGGATGACTCCACTATAGTTGTGGTATCACCAGGAGATGGAAAATCCAATGTCATTCCTGTTGGTTAATTATTTTAGAAGAAAGTAAAAAGTAAGAAAAAAATGGCCTTACAAAATCGGCAAAACAAACAAAACCTTAAAATTCTGAAAATAAATATCCACTTCAGTAGAAAAATAATGCTGGACTGAATTTTATAAAAGGCTTTCCAACTGTTTGTGACAAATGATGATGATTCTAAAAATGTGTGTGTGCAAATACAAACATTTTGCCTCTAGGGTTTCTTTTGTCCTCACCCACTTTTACTGTTTCAAAATGAAACAGTTTTTTTTGCTGTTGTCTAGGTTATAAAGTTGAGAAAATCATATACTTTGAAACAATCCAAGTTTTTACTTAGGAAATAGAGTAGTGTATGGGATTACTTTGTCAATATTTCCATTTTCTGATTGCCGGCAATCCATTTAAATGTTTCCTTGGAGTTCGTGTGGCACTGAAAACGTAGAGACAAATCAAAGAGGTGTAGTAATTCATGCCAAGGCCCATGTGGCTGACAGTAGCTTCTGCCCTAAAGTGGTTAAAATATTCAAGATTCCAGAAATTTCACAGGACTATCTGAGCAAAATACCAGGAATGTCATGGATTCTGAGCATGAAATTTGTCTTCGACATACATGTGGTTTTTATCATACACTGAATAAATCTGGTGTTATTTTCTCCTACAAATTAGCTGTGGCTTACATTTCACTTCAGATTCCTCTGAGAGGAGGAAAAACCGTGTGGAACATTGCAGGACTCCAATATTCCCTCGGGAGAGGACTTCCTCCCGAGGGCCCGGTAGCTGATGACTCAGCTTGTGAATGACTTTGGACTCTCGCCTTACTGCTCTAGCACCTGCTCTGAAATTAGAAATTTCTCATTAACACTTCTACTAGATGGAATAAGGGGAGGGACCAAAACTGAAAAAAAAAAATGAATTCTTCTATGTTTCTTTCAAAAAGAAAAGAATTGGGCACAGTAGAACCTACTCTAAAATGACATTATTAAACCAGGTGGGTTTTCTTTCAGATATTTTTATTAAAAAAAAAACAAAACCACATACAACTGAACAACCATTTTGAAAGCACTATGCTAGGTGCAGCGGAGAATACCACAGAAGGAATACAAACTGGAAACTCGAACCGAGGACTGCGTTATCGTTTGGGTTTTACCGGCCTATCCTTACAGAGAATCAGGAGTCACCTCCTTCCGCCTGGTGTAATGAAGTCCTCGATGCGCTCTGGGATCTACCAATGTGTGTATATTATGTGTCTATTTGAAGGTGCGTCTGTTTATATCTACATGTTGTGTCTTCATTCCAGCTGGGCCTGAAATCAGGTGTTCTGGTTTTATGCCTCCAGATGAGATTACCTGAAGGAAGGAGCCCATAGCAGGTGCTATTTCTACTGCCTACCACAAGTCCTCTTTGCAGTGAAGTAGGTAGGAAGTGATGAGTTGTGTCTTCCACATCCTCATACCCAGTGTCTATGGCTAGTGCTGTCACAACAAATTATGTGGATAAGAATACAGGTTGCTGAATTATTTATGTATCATTTCTATTAACTTAGTGAGATATATTGGTAAATTACAAATAGTTTCCAAAAGCCTAAAATCATTTAGGCTAGTTGGTACATTATACAACCTAACTGTGTAATTGATTTTTTTAAATGAATTGGTCCCTAAGTGACTTTTGAGTATTCTATAATAATTCGTTTCTAATAAATGATATAAATAAATGAGCGATTAATGCATCGATATAGAAAGCAGTTGATAGGTCTTTAGTGCAACTGAAAGACCCAGTATATGGGAGCACCAAATCCAGCAGACCGCTAAGCATAATTTAAGTCAGGAGGTCATCTGAAAATTTTCGACTGTAATGAAAAGTGCACATCTTTTACTCTTTGATCATGAATGCAGGTGATTGTTTAGTTTAATAAATAAGATACATCATTTACTTGAAATGTTAGGTTAACTTAACTGTGAGTTGTGAGGATTGAGATAGTCCAAATATTTAGGTTCCTAGTCATGATTTCAGCGAAGAACGAAGGAGTAGCAGTTTCCTTTACAACAGAAGAGCATTCTGTCAGCAGAAGATATTTACAAAAGCACATTAAATAATGGGTGTGTTGGGGTTGTTTTTCAAGTTGATTGGGAAGGACACTCTCTCTTTTAAGAGGAGATATATGACTTCATCTAGGAGACCTCATGGTCACTGGCCAAATATTAATGCTCAGCACTTAGCATCCCTGGCTCAGACCCAGCCTTAGCATCTCAGGATCTGTTAAGTTGTTCCTTCTTCTGAAAGGCAATTGGCACTTGAGAGCAATTCTGACATCCTTTGTGCAAATGGAATCTGCCAGCCAGAAAGCACAGAAACACGTGAAACTGTTGCATAGCTATTAGAGGTAACTTTTCTGTTTATTCGCTGATATCAAAATGGCGTGCAGCTTACAGGGACCTGGTGTCACAGAGCTGGTTGGCTTTGTGACACCAGTTCCTTCTTGTTTGGATCCTGGAACTGGCTTCCTTTGGGGTCATTAATATTGAATATAGCTTATTGGTACGTCCAGTCAGGGAAATTCATTTTTCTCCTATCCAAGTGGCAAGCGTGGGACCCAAGTTCTCTCTTTAAAATACAAATCATGAGCTGAATGACAGAATGAATATATTTGGGCATGACTCATTCCTGCCACAGTGCCTTGAAAAGACTGTCACGTGATTTGTTCCACTAGTGAGGATCCTGATTCTCCCGAAGCTGCCTGGCTCCCACCCTCTCCCCACCTTAAATTCAGCCTCATCTTCGGTCCTGAATTTTCCCATAATCTTGCAAGAAATTGCCTTTTCTGTTTTAGTTAGCCAAATTCTGCTTCCTGCTGCTGGCATCCAAAAACTCCAACTGATAAAAATTTCTTACTTTTTGGTTAGTTTGGGTTTGAAGAATATAGAGGGGAAAAAACTAATGTTTAGTAGCTGCCCTGTGGTACCTGTGGTACCATAATTGATCATTAACCTAGGAAATAAAAGAGAGTTACATCCAGATTTATACAATTAAAGGCATCATCATCCTTTTCAAATACTGCACCCTACATCTTAATCTAATCTATGGAGTGTTGGTCCAGGTCTATTTTCAACAACAGTTGTTTATTTTGTGGTATTGGTTGTTCTAAGCTTCTCAAGAGTTCCTGTGCTTTATAGAAGTAAGTTTTCAGTTTCATTTCCCACTAAATCTTCCCTCTCACAGCTGCCATATTTAATCTTTCTATAACACTGTTTTCAGGAGGTAGAGGAACCAGGCTGAGAGGACTCCTTTCTCAGGGATCAACAATAAAACCTCCCTTTTTGTTTCATCTTTATGTTCTCCTCCCCACCCCACCCCCCACCACCGATCTGGGATAACTGGATGCCAGTCTTGGAAGCTGGGGAAAAGGGTGCATGGTAAATCTTGTTTTCCCGCATCCTACATTCACCCACAATTATGTTTAAGTACACAGATCCTTCCTATTTGCTTAAGACATAAGATTCCGAACCTCAAAAGCCAAGGGGTCTTGGTGAACTCTAAACATACACATTAATGAACATTCTAGACACCTACTTGGCTATACTACAATGACTCTCCATTGTTTAACAAGTCAAAATTCATCATGTGGAAATCCGCATTTTGGTTCAGTCTTACTATCCTTATTTCTAATCAAATACAAGGAATTAAAAGTTTATTGGGGTGTTGGTGGGAGGCAAGGGTGTCTCTATCAGGCTCTCTCTGTTCAACCTAAACCTGGTGTCCTTAAGACTATAAAGTCTCCATCATGGAAAGAGTACAGAATTTTATGAGTACTCCTCCTAGTCATGTTCCCCATGAAAAAGTCTTTATTAACCTATGTTTGAATCATTGTGAATAGGGAAGACTGATGTCCCATGAGATAAATTTCATAAGTTTTTAAGGGGAACAGAAACCAATAAAAGTATGATCAATCCTGTCAATACGGCCAAAGCGCTGGACAAGGACCTCTGTGGCACAGGTTTTTACATTTCTTCACAGCAAATTTCTTTTCCTAACTCTGTTTGGCTTATTCTTATTACTTGGTGTTTGAACACTGATCATTTGGGAGCAAAGAGAGATGAGCCAGAGTGTCCAGGGGAAATCATGCTGGGATTACAACTTTGACCAAAACTGATGAGTTTGCACACATATAATGGGAACACAAGCTGTTATTCCCTTGATAACTCCTCAGACTGGCTAGTATATATATATATATATAAAACTTTCCTACATGCTAGGCTCTTGACTGAGATGGTACGGGAACTGTTAAGTTACTCCCTGTCTCTGAGATGCTATTTTTCAATAGTATTGACTCATAGAAAAGAGGAATATGAAAGTCAGAGAATGGAGAAGACCTGAGTTTTCATCTCAGCTTCAACACTTACTCTCTAACGGATTTAGAGTCAGAAGCTCTCCATCTACTCGCAAATGATTGGTTTGAGGATCAGATACCATAGTGAATTTGAAACAGCTTTATAAACCATAATGAACTGAACTAATGTGAAGAATAACTTTTGTGGGCGCCTGGGTGGCTCAGTGGGTTAAGCCGCTGCCTTCAGCTCAGGTCATGATCTCAGGGTCCTGGGATCGAGTCCCACATCGGGCTCTCTGCTCGGCAGAGAGCCTGCTTCCCTTCCTCTCTCTCTGCCTGCCTCTCTTGTGATTTCTCTCTGTCAAATAAATGAATTAAAAAAAAAAAGAATAACTTTTGTATTTTCTAAATAAATTTAAAACGTGAAGTTAGAGAAATTTCAGGAAGAAATAGTTTCTTATAATGCCTAATAGTTGCAATCAAAACGATGATAGTCGAGATCAGTAAAATACAGAAACTGTGCCTATAAAATTCTTCACTGGTGGAAGCAATACAATTTAAAATTTAAATTGAATTTCTACTAATTAATACAATGTTAAGGGATGGAGATGTTCCATTAACAAGTTTGTGAATATAGGACATTACCCTCAGCTAACAGTTATGAGGAAAACCTGGCTTCCAAGGAAAGCAGACTATTTCCATCTCATTCTCATTTTGACTTTCATTCTACTTTTCACGGTTTATGAGAACAAATAATTCAAATAAAATATTTTTTGCAGTTTTACAATACCCCATAGTCATAAAATTCTTAAAAAATAAATCAAAATGACATTAATAAACCTAATAAAATTTTGTAAAATAAGTTAATACAAGTTAACGTTTGGGGCAAAAAGTTCGGAGAGAGAGAACTGGACTTGAGATCAAGCAACTCCACACACATGAACAAAGCATGGGGGTTACTAGTTTTCTAGTAGCATACTACAGTTTCTCTAGCATAAACTACTTTAGGAGACTCTCACATTCTGATTGATCATAACTGGAAAAGAAGATAATGAAGACTGACTATTGCAGACTGAGAATTGTGGGAAAATTGTGTGTGTGACATGCTCCTTACATTTAGCACACCTTCTTCTAGATAAGGAAAAAAAAAACATTTCATTTCCTTTTGGACAAATAAACAAGTTACCTTAAATCTAAAAACAAGTTCTTCGAATTATCTCAGAAAAATTGAGTTTTGCATATCTACTAAAAGAAAACAGCTCTTGTTTTTAAGAGGACAAAAACAACTAAAAAAGTCATTTCAGTTTAGTGGGCTTTGAATTATTTTCTCATCTAGAAATGTCTCATTAGCTAAGTTAATAAGGAGTGGCAATAGAATTTTGTCTTATTCAGATAACGTAAAAGCCATTGATGGCTATTGTTAAATGAAGTGACTCTTAAACAAATAAAAATTTAATAATAAATTCTCGGAACTCTGTGGAGTCATGGAATCCATGCGCATTAGATGGAGGCCATCCCAAGGTGGATGACATCTGTGTCACACACTCTACTTACCCACAGCTACACCAAGAAAACAAACTCAAAAACTACATACAGTAAATACTAAACAAATAATCTCTACATTCTCTACTGAGTATTTGGGCTTCCTGTACTTATAACGTGAAAAGTGTAAAGCGTCCCATGTAGAAATACTTCTGGCATACATATTCTCAGGAAAGCTAACTAATCTTCCCCATTGAAAGTTACCTTTTATTTTTCTAATCATATTTAAGCTCCTAGATGGAGAAGACCAGTCATGGCCATCTTTGGAAGGGAATAGAGAGCATGGACTTTGGAGCCCTAGAAACATGGGTTCAACTTCAGATACTATTGGTTGCAGCTATTTGGCTTTGAGCAAGTCTCAATTTCTGCGACCCTTAGGCTTTTCATTTATAGATGAACAAATCTTTCCTCGTACTCCTAGGTACTCAACTAATGCTCTCCTATTATTTTCTTCATAGTCAGGACCTACACAGTGTTTTATACAAGTTAGAACTCGGTTCACATTTATTAAATTTCTTCTTCTTCTTTTTTCTCTTCTTCTTCTCCTTCTTCTTCTTCTTCTTCTTGAGAGCGCAAGCGAGGGAGCAAGGTGGGGAACCGCAGAGAGAGGGAGAGAGGGAAAATCCTTAAGCAGGCTCCACACCCAACAGAGCTCCCCCTCCCCCGCCATGGGGCTTGATCTCATAATCCTGAGATCATAACCTGAGCCAAAATCAAAAGTCAGAGGCTTAACCAACTGAGACACCCAGGTGCCCCTGAATTTATTCTTAAACAGTTGCCACAAATTCAAATCCTTTCTTGTTTCTGTTTTTGTTTGGTTTACTTGTTTCCTGCGAGACCATGAATCATCCCTTTTTGTTCGCTTTCTACACTGAGCTGATTCCTCCACTTCCACACCCTATTCTACTCCCCCTTCTCTAAAGAAAAGCTTTAATTCCAAATTCTCCAAGGTAGTGCTTGCCCAGCCTTTGTGCAGAAATGTCCAATGACGGTATGGGGGTGAAAGGAGCTCAAGAGTCATTCACAGTTCGGCAAGCGATCTATGAGGTTACCTGGAACAAAGCACTCAACCCAGTAGGAGTGATGATATTCACGTGGCCAAACAGGTAAGTTCTGTTCCCACCCTGCCCTATCCTGCAGGAGACACACTGACTGACCAACCAGCAATGGGTGGAGAATGGGCGCGGAGTGGAGGGAGACTATTGATCAGTGTTCTGGAAGATCAAGATTCCGTGCTGTCCCTACATAAGACATCCTTAGCATTTCCTGGGCTCTGGATGGTCTTTCACTTCCAATTCTCATCTCATTTATTCTTAAATGTGTCTCTTTTTTATTTATTGATCTTATTTATTTATCTCTATTTCTTATTTATTTTATTTATTTATTTATTTGCTTTAGAGTAGCTAATGTGAGTCTCAGATCCAGCCGACCCAAAGAATCAAATTAATTCATTTTTTGGTATGATTTTCACCCCAAGTACATCCTCGTCCTTGGCTTCATTGCCGAGGCTGCAATAGAAAGACACATGGAAGGGACATGCTGCAAACCTGACATTACCATAACCAAGCTACCCCTGCCCACTGTCGAATGGAAATATTCTGCATGTGTGCTCCCCTACCCACACCCTCCTACCCCCTCACCCCCACTCCCCCTGCCACCGCCCTAGGACACTCTGTGCCACATTCTAGCTCCCAGCATGGACAGTCTTAAGTAAGTAAAAGCATCACTCTGACCTTAACATTATTCTAAGAATCATGCTGTCACAGGAAAGAAACCAATACAGCAGGCAAAACCTTGCATGGTGCACACTCTGTGCAAATAGTTACTTGTGTGCATAATGTTCTCAGCTCCCACCAGGAAGTGTCTATGCTCCATGAAACTTCTGAATCCTGCAGAAGTTGGGGGAGCTCACTCTGCGGGATTTACACTGCTTTCAGCTCCCAGGATGTCCTTGTTTCACTTGGCTAATTTTTTGAGCTCTACTGAATCCCCCTATGGGGCAGAAAGCAGAATCTTGTGTCTGGCAAGGAAAGGAAGGATAAACACACATACGCGCACACACACACACACACACGAATGCACACACACATCCCAAGTTCTTATCGACTAAATGCTACCTACACTATTAAGGGAAGAGAGTGAGTGTTGAAATGTATTACTTATATGCCAGGCAGCAATCATTTTGCTTTATAGCATTGATCAGAGTTTTACTAGACTACACTTAGGGTAATTATCATCCGTGTTTACTTACAGGAAGTGTAGGTAGAATGGAGTGCGGCTTATCAACACTCTAAGCCAACTACTGGTAGTAGAAAGCACAGAAGTGGCCATGGATCCTAAAATGATCCCCAGCCACTGGACCAGGCAGAGGCCTCCTTAATCACCAGGAATAAATGATCGAGTGAGGTGGGACACATGGAGCCCCAGACCTGCTGGGAGTGTATTTATGCTATTGATAGGGAAAAGCCCATTCAAACAGCATCACATAAAGGGAGCTCCTGTATTGGCCCTGTGCTACTGCAGTTCACTTACGGGTCCTCATGGAACAGCTCGAGGCCAACGGAGGAAACTCACCAGTTCCAGCCTTTCCCCATTTCCAGACATGGGGAGTACTGCCTCCCTGTTTGCCAAACTATTGTCCATGCAAATCTGCTTGTTTATATCACCCAAACAACAGCACTAACTGAGTCTGAGTGGTTGTTTCCAGTTCTCTCTTCCCTTGGGGAATTCAAGGGAAGCCACACTACAGGGAACAGCAGAGTGAACAATACAGCTGTGGCTGTGGTCCCACAGGTGGAAATGATGGACTGACAAGCAGACCCCGAAAATCCCAGTCCCACCAGGCTACAAATGACTGATGGCTCTTCAGTCTTAGAATTCAATGTCATTTTCCAGATAGAATTCTAAATTCCCAGAGTGAATAAATCTACCCTATGACCCAACATCTCCACAGTTAGGAATCTATTCAAAAGAAATGGAAAAACTGGGGGGCCTGGGTGCCTCAGTGGGTTAAGCCTCTGCCTTTGGCTCAGGTCATGATCTCGGGTTCTGCGATCGAGTCCCACATTGGGCTCTCTGCTCAGCAAGGAACCTGCTTCTCTCTCTCTCTCTCTCTCTCTCTCACTGCGCCTACTTGTGATCTCTCTCTGTCAAATAAATAAACAAAAAATCTTAAAAAAAAAAAAAAAGAAATGGAAAAACTAGGTTCAAATGTCCCTCAATCAGTGACCAAAGAAACACAATGTGATACCTATGCCATGGAATAATATTCAGCCATGAATAGGAATGCAGTGCTGATAGATGTTACAGCATAGGTAAACATCACAAATTCCGTGCTACGTAAAAGAAGCCGTACGAGAAAGACTGTGCATTGTACGATTCCATTTACATGAAAGGTCCAGAAAAAGCCAATTTGTAGAGACAGAGACCAGAGGAGTGATTGCCTAAAGCTGGGGGTGGGAACAGGGAATGACCACAAATGGGTGCATAGAATCTCTTGAAGCCGATAGAAATGCTCTAAAATTGAATGGTGGCAACAGTTGCACAGCCCTGTTAATTTACTAAGGATCGCTGAAGTGTACCGTTGACATGGGTGAATTATACAGCATTTAAATTATATCTCAATGAAGCTGTTAAAGAAAGAAATCCGAGGTTCATCATTCAGCCTAAGTAAGACTGACTGGGGGGGAAGGAGAAAAGACCGTGGGCTGAGGGTACTTGTGTTCATAGGAATCAAATAGCCCCTTATACCCTTTACGCATTTTTATCAGTCATCCCCAAATGAGTGGACAGCTTGCGTTCATTTGCCTAAATTATCTTCTCTTAGGTCTCTTTCTTTGTGTACCGAATGTGAGAGAACTTCAGGTAGAAAGAATCAGGAAGGAGAAATGATTGGTTTGATGTTCCCATTTTTTAAAAATTATGGCAGTGAAAAACTAGACAAAATATGAACATGGTATGATAAAATAGCTCTTTTTTATCATTTTATATTTTCTGTATAAAAGGTATTTGTGCAGCCATTTCCATAAACCAGGCTGGTGTCCCAGCAAAGCATAATATATGACTAGCAGATCACCACATGTCTGACTGTTAATAGCATGGGGGACATTTCATTCAGTGGGTACCAGGAAGTCCACTGGGAAGAAAATTCTTCCTCTTGCCTCCAGGGGCATCTGACCTACAGCAGTCATGGTGTGTAGCTTGACTAGCACATGTTTACAGACTGGTGAACATCAGAAACATTCGTTTTATTAGGTAGTTACATAATAGCCTTTTATTTTTGATTATTTATGCATTAGCGGCAAGCAATGGAGATGTGCTATGTAGGAAAGTTATTATTTGCTAATTTGCTGCTTTTAAAATACACGGGCACACTATCTATTATGTATCATGCATTACAATTACAACAACAGTTTAATTAATCACCAGCACCCTGTTTTGTACCAATCTACAGCAGAATTCTGGGTAATGGTGTTGTTTACCATTTAGCAAGTAGCAACATTTCACTCTGTTTCACTACATTAAACTGCTCAAATAAAGCAAACGGATATTGAAAAGAGTTGGCCATCTGCCTTTATTTTCTTTTACTTTTGTTTAAAAAAAAAAAACACAACTCTCAAAAGAGAAAGAACACAGCCATGAAACTGATAGCGACAAAAAGCACTCTTTTTTTTTTTCTTTATCAGGTCAGAATCTCATCTAAATGCAGTTCTGATGAATAGTTTAAAAAATAAAAAAGAAGCCCGCTTTGTGGATTTGGAGTGGGTCTCAAGACCAGCCGTGAAGCCTAATGATTATTTAACGGTTCTGCACTTGAGGCTGGCTTCTGCGAGTCTCCTTTCCCCCCTTAAGAGTTTGATGAATAGGTCTTGTGACAGCCATTTAGGAATAAACAAGAATTCATCAGTCTGCATAAGAAGAAGCCAGTTTATAGATTAAGTTTCCTGAGGTAATTCATGAGGTCAGTCCCATTTAGATGGAGACTATTAGGGCCTGGCTCTCGAGAGTGGCCATACAGGGGAGTCACTCCAAATGCACCCCGTTCACACAAAGCCCCCTTTCAGGGAGAAGCCTGCCATTTTTATGACCCTGCTGCTGGGACGCACATCAGCTTGTCACTGTGCAGATCTGCTAGGGCAAGACCTCATCACTCTATTAAAGAGCTCTGTGACCCTATTGATTTGAAGTATTTAAAGCAGGGGTGAAGTTCAAAGCAATTTCTTTTCTATACTATTACTCAGTCTCTCTGTGTCTTGGCTCTAAAACATCTGCTGTCAGTTCCTTTCTGTTGTCTGATTCTGGAATCTGTCACTGGAGAACAGAGTAGTTTTATTTAAAATAAATTGGATTCCTTTTCAGTTTTCGGCATTTCGCATTGTGATCAATGGTTTATGCTCCTTCATCTGCCGGGAGACTTAACTGCAAGTGTATCCTTTTATGTCTCTTTAGGGCAAGACTGAAGCAGCATTAGCCTCTGAGGTTTTATAATAGAATCAAGTCTTAGAAGTAGGTAGCAGCTACCAGCTCCTCTAATTGGCCAATCAACAAAAATAACAACCTTTCATTAAAAAAAAAAAACATTCAAGAAGGAACAGAAAAAAAAAAATGCCTCTCCAACTGTGGCTCTAGGACCCAAATGCTAACTGTATCTTTCTTTTTTTTTACTTTTATTTGCTTGGAGAAATGAAAACAGAGTAAACAACCTAGTTATTTTTAAATGTCAGCAGGTAAGGCAAAACTGGAAGTCAGTTTTGAAAGGTGTTTTGCAAAACAATGCAGGCTGCCATACTTGTTCCATGGAACCGGCAGGAACCAGGGAACACTTTGAGTAGTTAATAATACATTGGGAATTGTGCATGCATTACCCAAGTGATAGTGGAAAGCCGGTAGCCTTGACCTGCCTTGGCAGGGAGACGGCTCTAGCTTTTTAGATGAGTCTGTCCTCAGCAACAGGGTTACCAGAAAATCTGTTTGGAATGCCCAACCTGAGTTAAACATTATATTAAAAAAAAAAAAAAAAACTCAAGAAAATTGTTTTTTTAAAGAATTGTCTTCAAAGCACCGCCAGAAGAAACAATACAAAGTTCAGGATTGGTGTTTGGTTTAACATTGCTACCAATCAACCCAAAAAAGTCTCTTATCCTCCTGAAACTTCTTATAGACCAGGGGCATCCCATGACAACTGAAACACAAACCATTTCCCGTCTCCTCACAGTCTCTTTTAAATGTATCTCCTTTTATTCCACACCCCTCAATGTGGGCAGTGTTTCTCTGGCAGGGAACATTCTCATGGAGTCAGCTATCTGTCACTTCTCTTTGGATGATTCCTGATTCTGCCAGTCCCTCTTGACAGCATTCAATGTCAGAGCTGTGGTCGGGTGTCCAAGTCTCCTCTCCCCTCCAACACAAGTTGTTTAAATGTGAAACCATAATCCGCATCCATCCTACAATCTTCTTTTCAAGCTCAGGGTTCTTTCCTTTCAGTGGTGCTTAATGTCTTCCCAGTCACATGGCTCTTCCCTCATATCCTATCTGTTGCCCAGTCCTACAGAAGCTACCACTGGAATGTGTCCGGCCCCACACCTCCAGATCCCTACATAGATCTTCAGTACCTTGCCTCAGCTGGTACTGAGTCATCTGGCATTAGCCTATTTTCACTCCAGATTAATTCTCTGAAACCAAGGTTTAACGAAGCCACCGAACTATATAAAAAACTCCAACTGTGCCACAGAATCCAGAAGACAAAACCTAGTTCCTTCAGCCTGGCATTCCGTGACATTCTCACTCCAGCCCTTCAGCCTGCTCTCCCTGCTCACACTAGGCTCCTGTCGAACAGTCATCGGGGCCACCCCAGCCTTCATGTCTCTCCTCTTCCCCTCACTCTCCTTAAGGCAGCCCATCACTCAAAGGCTTCAGAGACGGCCTGCTTGCTAAAGTCTTCCAGATATAGCGCCATCTCTCATGAGCTCCAGACCTGTGGACCCAACTGTCCTAGGCAACCAGAACTCAACAAAGCGCATCATCTGCTCACTCAGACTGTTGCCTCTCAACAAATAGCAACACCACTCACCAGGTTGCTGGTATCAGAAGTTTCTCTCTCCCTCACCCCTAATAGCAAATCAATGATCGACTCCTTATTTTTTCTACTCTCTTCACACCTCTCATTTCCAAGGCCTCCAATCTGGCTAGGCATCCTCTCTAGCTCAATTTAGAATCCTGATCCAGGACTCAGTTTAAGAGTCATCTCTTGCTTCTTCAGAGCAAATTGAGACCCTGTCACACATACCTATATTATTTCACAGATCAGGGCTTTACATTTATTTGTAGGACCCTCTTCAGAGAGAGGCACTAAAAAAAAAAACATTTATTGAATGAATACTTGAGTAAATGAACAATCAGTCATAGCAGGAGGAAACAACTAAGTTTTCCCTTTCCCAGTATAAGATGATGCAGAAACATTTATTGAATGAATACTTGAGTAAATGAACAATCAGTCATAGCAGGAGGAAACAACTAAGTTTTCCCTTTCCCAGTATAAGATGATGCAGAATTGGGGCGCCTGGGTGGCTCACTTGGTTAAAGTCTCTGCCTTCGGCTCGGGTCATGATCCCAGGGTCCTGGAATTGAACCCCACATCGGGCTCTCTGTTCTGTGGGGAGCCTGCTTCCTCCTCTCTCTCTCTCTGCCTGCTTCTCTGCCTACTTGTGATCTCTGTCTTTCAAATAAATACATAAAATCTTTAAAAGAAAAAAAAGATGATGCAGAATTAATGCTCAGTTAACTAATACAAGCTTAAAAATGAAGACTGATATTTACCACAAGACTTACCCATCTTTTTTTTTTTTCTTTTAAAGATTTATTTTTTTAACAGATAGAGATTACAAGTAGGCAGAGAGGCAGGCAGAGAGAGACAGAGAGGAGGAAGCAGGCTCCCAGCCAAGCAGAGAGCCCGATGCGGGGCTTGATCCCAGGACCCTGGGATCATGACCTGAGCCGAATGCAGAGGCTTTAACCCACTGAGCCACCCAGGAGCCCCAAGACTTACCCATCTTGAGTCTTAATTTTCTATGAAAGCTAATGTGTTTAAGCCTATAGGAAAACAGCCTATTTTTAATCTAATTTTTCTTCTTTGAAAACATTCTTATGTCATGCCATAGGTTATAGTGACTCAAATATGAAATTACATAATTTATTCAGTGTTGGTTTTTTTTTTTTTTTAACTGTACCTCAGATGGTGCAGTATGTTGAATTCTCGTTACTCAGAACATAGTGCAGGCTTTTTCTCTTTTGTAATCCTGAATGTGTATCTTTCTAGCTCTTCATTTTTTATATTTTTCTAGCACAAAAATTGTGCTACCATAGCTCTGAGGTCAACAATAAGTACACTGGTTCAGTTCTCCCTGAAAATTTTCAATAAAGACAGCACAAAAGATTGGAAGGAGATAATAGTTTCTGTTCAGAGCCTCTGAGGAAATAAGTAATAAATGATACTTGACACTGTTTCTTAGACCTTTAATTTGGAAGAGGAAAAGAGGAGAAGAAACTTGTGGATGTCAGTAGAAACAGAATACTGTACCAGGTTGGTATCATCTTGACCATAGGATACTGAATATGTTGGAGTATTAGGGCAGCTGTTCACAAAGTACATTTCAGAAAGAAACCCAAATTTGATGGATCAACTATACCCCATTCAAAGAAAAGTAAGACAAAAAAAGAAAACCCTTCTTTCCACAAAGGATTAATGATTTCATATTCAAGTACTCTTGCTAAGAAAACCTAAATGCTAAGTCTAACCAACTTGTAACCCAGTCTCTTTGCTAAGCTACTATGGAAGACTTTCTAAACTAGGGAAAATAATCTTGTTTATTTTTCCAAAAAATGATTTGGATCTTTGAGTAGACACAGAGGAAACTTTGAGTGAAAATATAGATATATCTTACCGATGTATTTTCTGTGTTTGTATATATTAGAGAACTTCAATGCAAAGTCAAAGATTAGAGACTTTCTTTTCTAAAAAAAAAAAAAAAAAGATAAAAGATACAATGAACTAAGTGAAAGAAAGTTATATTTTTTGGTAAATCTCCTTTATCAGATTCCAAATTCTGCCATTGGATATGCTGCTTTTTCATTAAGGTCTTATATTTTTTCTGTAGAAAATCATATGCAGAATACTCATTTTATGCAAATATATGTGACTTTAATTCTAAAAACTGAGGGCCTCTCTATGACCAAAAAGACAATTCATAATATATTTAATAAAATCTTAAATAATAGAAAGAACTCGGATTACAGAAGTTAATATTTTTTATTCAAACTTTTAACACTTCTCTACCTTTGTGTCATTGATGTGATTGTATTTCAGATGATGTAGAAAGCACTTGGGAAAATAATAAATAAAATTCAGCCTTTATGTTCAAGGAGCTTAAAATCTAGTAGACAGACAGAAAGATCATTCATAAATTTAATTCACAACTTTGATCATTTCCCCCCGTTATTGGTGTAAGCTAAGAAGCAACATACAAACACACACATTTGTTGAAAAGTAGGGATTCTATAAAAACAATTGATTGCATTTTATTAGTAGTTGCTTTGGACTCATTTATGAGACCTGCTCCTAAGGGCTCAGCAAAATAAGGGTTTATGTTAACAAAGAAGACTGGTGAATGTCATCGACGTTCCAGCATTCTTTCATGTTCCTGCTATGTCAGCTTTACCATGTGACTTTCATCTTTGAGTTCATCTCATGATTATAAAGGTGCCATTCCACCTTCAAGTTCATATATGTGCTCCAGACAAGAAAAAGAAAGCACCAAGAAGGCAGGAGGAAGAGACTGTCTCAAAGAGAACAAAACCCTCATAGAAATCCCCAGAAAAAAAATCTGCTTAGCTTCACTGGCCAGAGCTGTAGTGTATGAACATTCCTAATGGCAAGAGCATCTTGGCGATATAGCTTCTTAGCTAGGGGTACTGCTGCCTAAATGAAATTGGGCTTCTATTTATAGGAAAGAAGGATTTGGGGATGTTGGTCAGATGGCTGGAAGTGCCAGCCACTGAAACCACTCTGTGAATTGCTTAACTTCTCAACTTCTACCTTTTCCCATATACTTATAATCCCAATGTCTTAGGTCCAGCCAAGAGGGGTGCTGGCCCTGCAACTTTAAAAGCCCACTCCGGCTGTCCAGGGCCATCCCTCTCTAAGGGAAAAGGCTGTGCTGGACCAAGGGGAGATGTGTACATGAAGGTCATAGTCCTACCCTTGCCAGATGATGTCCTTGATTCTCAAGCCAAGGAATTATCTGCCCAAATGACTAAGGAGTCCTTGGGTCACTGCTTCTGAAGTCTCAATTCATCACTGGTGTGAGTGCCCTTATGCCAGAGGGGTGACCAAGGGACAGGCATTTGCATAGGGTGTGGCCAGAGCTTAAACACATAAGCAGGGTGTTTCCAAATGTGTATCCAACAATCAGTAGGGCAGTACAGAGCCAAGATAGCAGGGGGGGAAAGCAGAGGACAAGCTGTGGGATGGGAATACATTGACTCCCTACCTTGGGATATAAACACTGAGGAGTTTGAAGATTCTAAATTCAGATATGGTTCTCCAGTCATTATGTAAGTATACCTATCAAGGTAGGACAGGACATAGTTTATTGAACTGTTTAGTAACTGATTTAAAACTTTCATTTGGACCTGTGCTATGTGGGCCTCCGTTTGTACTCCTACCCTCAGCTACACAAATGTTAGGGGTGAGACAGGGCCAAAAATTCATGGACTCTGAGAAAATGAGGCTTTATCTCTTGCATTGATTTAGTGTACTTCCACACTTTGAGAGGGTTGACACTGATAGAGCTGACTGTAAGTTAGACATTCCCCTAAATATTTAGTTAAATTGTAAAATTAATAGCCCCACCGAACCTGACTGGTATTTTACTAAGTCCTGCTAAATGTACTTATGGCCTGGATATTATCCTTTCTCAATTTCTAATGTCTCATGGAGAAGGATCATGGCTCCCTAAGTTAGGGTATGTGGAGGAGTTCAATGTGATTCATTTAATTAAAATACCAACTAATATCCAAAAGAGATTGGATAATAATCACACTTACAATCATCACCATTATCATAGCAGATTCCACCTTGAACTCCTATCATTCGCTTAACAAATATTCATGGTCCCCCACCTATGCCCCAGGAACTATTCTAGGTCCTTAACATTTAGTTGTGAAAATGACACATAAGGTGCGAACAGGAACAGCTGATGTCTTATTCATATCAAGGTACCTCCCAGTTAACAGTAGTCATTTCTGAAATTCAGACCTTGTGCGTGATTTTTGGCTAAGGAAACGATTTCCCATCATTTTAAGTAGGAAAAAATTATAATGCATTTTATTTTGGTCTCAAACCCCAAGCCGGATCCCCATGTTCACTAAAAAATAGTAAAGCACTTATAAAGAAGTAAAAACTACCCTTGTTAGAAGGAAAAATACTAAAAACAATGCTTCATTATCACACAGTTAATAGGTCCTCTAACAAACAGTTTCCTTGTAACAGCAACAGCCCTTCTTGGAAGCATTAGCAACTAGAGAAACACCTAGCACACATATGCCTCATCAACATGGTGCACAACAGAAAAGTCGACCAGTGATGGTGCTTCCAGCTAATACCAAACCCTTTTTCTCACTACAGACATGGAGACTGAAAAAAACACAGTGAGGGACTGTGATCCCTGAGAGGGGGGAACAGACAGGTGAACCTGCAGCCCCTGCCCGCTCTGCGTGGAAGCATTTTCTGAGTTGTGGTGCAGAAAAGGGGAGCCCACATCCAGGACAGAAGTCCCGCGGAGGCATGGGAGCAGGGATACAAGCATGAGGAGGCTGAGATGGCTCAAGTTTGGTAGACAGAGAAGCAAGAAGAGGGGTCTTCACAAAGGAAAGTTTCCAGAGGTCTGACAGGAATCCCTTTGAGTCTTAACATCCATCTGCACAATCTCAAGGTGAGATCCCAAGAGGCCAGGCGGTGAACAGGAATGGGGAAAAAGCAAGCACTGGGGAAACCACAAAGGGAGTCATGGCCAGAGCTCCCCCAAGAATGGGAAGTGTTAGGGTTCTGGACAGCTAGAATGGAAAGGTCACATGGAATATGGAGCGTGTCCAGTAGTATTGCTATATACTATCAGTGGGCAGTAAAAAATAATTATTATAGCTTATATCAAGTGTTGACAGCAGGTTTATCTCTTCCATCAGGAATGGAAACTCTTCCAGAAATGTATCAGATTTCTCTTAGCATTTCAGAACTGAGTCTCAAATACACTCTCAGCCCAAGAGCTGGACCTACCTTCTCTGAGATCAAAGAATCTCTTCCAAATAAATAATTTATTTTTTCGTGTATATGTAATATATTCACATTACAAACAATTTTTAAAATAGTGAGAAAACGGAATCCCAGATAACAAAATTTGGGTCATATTAAAAAAAAAAAGATGGGGGACTAGAGTTTTAGCAAACTGTTTTAGCAAACTGTTTTAGCAAAGAGTTTTAGCAAACAGCTGGAGAAGTTTCTGCCTGAATATCACTCTATGGGATGTCCTGAATTACACATATCAAAGGCTCTGAGATGTGCTGCGGGATAGAAATATGCTTCACATGGACTCTGCAAAACAACCTGAGGGTTTTGAAGGGGCGGGGTTGGGAGGTTGGGGGAACCAGGTGGGTAATAGGGAGGGCACGTATTGCATGGAGCACTGGGTGTTGTGCAAAAACAATGAATAGTGTTACGCTAAAAAAAAAAGAAAAGAAAAGAAATATGCTTCACTTTTTTTTTTTAAAAATTCGCTGCTTCTGACGGTTTTGGCACACAACTTTCTTTTTACATAACAGTATGCTCTGACCAGTGCTATGCAGTAGAACTTTCTGTGATGCTAGAAACATTTTCTCTATCTCTGTCCAGTATAGTCACCACTCACCACACGGAGAACCCTTGACATGTAACTAACTGAGTAAATGAATTTTTACTGTACTTAATTTTAAGAAATTTAAATTTAAATATTCACATATGGCTAGTAGCTGCCACATTGGACAACGCAGCTCTAGTACAATGTCTATTGCAAAGATTAGACATTTTCGTAAACCATTGTGTAACAATCATGTTGTTTTGCTTCAGCAGATGAAGAAAATCAAGTTTAAAGTGGTTAAAGAACAACCAAGTGAGCACAGAGTCAAGATTTAAAGCCAAATAAACCCAAACAGTTAGTTCTAATCTCCGTGTCCCTTCCAGGGCTCTCTTTGACCTCCAAGATCCTAGAGAAATGAATATTTGATGATATTATCTGTATTTTTTCTTTTTGATAATATGTTTGCTACTTCTCTTTGTACAAATTTGAATTTAATTGCTTTTGTTTTGCTTCTTAAGGAAATCTTGCAATTCTTATAATTACATTCTTATAATTATAATTCTTATAATTCCATATAGATCATATATATATATATATATAGAGAGAGAGAGAGAGAGATCATCCTTTTCAACTGTAACTTTTATGCAAGTATTAAGTAGATGTTTCCATTTTATTGATGGAAAACAGAAACATAAAGAAAAAAGCCTTTGCAGTAAATTCTGTATCCACTTTCTGTCAGAGACATTGTAAACCTATACAATCAAGACAAGAAATGGGAATAATTTTGGCCATTTATATTATCTGAGTATCTTAAAGGATAAGAGTAAGTATTCGCCTACATGCCCACAAATAATATTTTTAATTTTTAGCAACATTGATTCCTGTACAAAATACCAAACCACTTTATAGACGTCTAGGTTTAGTTTGTAGTATGGTTTAGTAGTATATACTTAAACATCATATAAAAACTGACGGTAATGTTCATAGGTTCAAGTTTAAGAATTATATTTCCCAGGTTGCACTATTGTGTACCAAACATGATCTCTAGTGACAGCTTATTTACTGACTGTGCAAAGGTTCCAGTTCACCCAGACAAGACTCCATTATATCTAACCAATGATGATGGTTATACATGGCTTACAGTTAATAAATAAACTTAATATGCCAAATAGGAAGAGACAAATTAAGTTGTGCTTGATGTAACCTCAACTTTCTAGGATTGCTTTTTAGATTATTATTGGTAAAAAGGTTTTGTTACATTTTTAAGTATTTTTTATACTTTTGTTATGCAATAGGCAAATATGTCAGGCTAGGATGGTTATCCATAGTTTTTAATGAACACTAATGCAAACATTTAAAAATATTTTACTTAAAGTGTTTTAACTTGTACCCATCCTATACTCTAATTCTAACTATGTGACAGTTATAAGTGGAGGAAAAAACAAATGGAAAATGTCAAATTGCTACAAATGGCTATGTCCAAGGCATAAGATTATATATTTTTTGCCAGTTCTCCAAGTTGTTTATAATGTAATCTTACAACCTCTAGGAAGGAAAAAATAAATTGTCACATCAACACTACAATTGAATCTTCAAAAAATAACTCAGAAGAGATATATTCTTTATATAAATATATAAATTGGTTGACCAAGCTTTGATTTGAAGTATTTATAAGAGTTAAATTAGAATAGGTTTTACTTTTCAGAAAGGATTTGCATGGCAAAGTGAAGTGAAAACCGTGAGCTAATTATGTGGTAAATTCAATTAGTGTAGTCACCTAATCTAAATTATTCAGGCTCATTGTAGCTCTAAAAAAGCAAGGCCACCCTGCCCCGGACCCAGCCATGTGCAAATAGATGGTTAGTAAATCCTGCCAATGGTAATAAACAAAATTGATGATTTTCTTCCTATCTTAGCTGCTTTTTTTAATGTGTGGGAATATGAAGCATCAGGTAATTTCCTCAAGGTTTCTTCTCAAGAAAAACAGACTGAGAAAGCATTCCTATATCTATTGATTTTTATACTTGTAACCCACCCACAACTGAATATTCTCAAAATCATATGCCATGTTTGGCTGAGACCATAGGTCAAGGGAAATTGGATAAAAAGGAGACTTTACCTCCTGTTTGAAGTTGGAACTATTGAGGCAGGAAAATGCATAGGCCAGGACCTATTTACACTTTGCTTCCAGAACAGGTGCCTTCTGTAAACTTGAAATCAATTCTGTACTGTACTCCTAGAACAACCCAGGATTGAAAAGAAAAGGGGCCCTACTATCTAGGACCTCAGCACAAATATCTAAGCTGCTAATCTTATCTTCCTCCTTTCCCCGGTAGAGAACAATGTCAGTGTCATTTGGGAAATAGAAACTCTATCTCCCGGGGCGCCTGGGTGGCTCAGTGGGTTAAAGCCTCTGCCTTCGGCTCAGGTCATGGTCTCAGGGTCCTGGGATCGAGCCCCACATCGGGCTCCCTGCTCAGCGGGAAGCCTGCTTCCCCTCTCTCTCTCTCTGACTGCCTCTCTGCCTGCTTGTGATCTCTGTCTGTCAAATGGATAGATAAAATCTTTAAAAAAAAAAAAAGAATAAAAAAAAAAAAGAAACTCTATCTCCCTTGTGATTAGATCGGAAGCCCTAGATAACCCAGGATAACCTCCCTGTCTCAAGATCATCAATCACATCTTCCAAGTGCGTTTTGGTATAAAAAGTAGTATTTAAAGGTTCCAGGGATCAAAACTTGGATATCTTTGGGGACCATTATGGAGTTTACCACACGCATGTTAACGGTTCTATTGGCGCTGGTAATGAGAACAGCAAGGATGTTATTGTGGGCGTTGACAAGTTCCATGGTGTTTGTACAAATGGTGCTGTGGAGGTGATGTCGATGTTGGCAAAGGCAATAGTAGGGTTCCGTAAGCAGAATGACAAGACTGGGGACATTAGGGAAGCAGGTGCCGCTCATCGCATGCACAGCACGTCACAGTGCAGAGAGCATGATGCCAAAGAAGAGACCAGATCCATGTCCTCACTGGACTAACTGTGACGTGGCCTTCAACATGGCCTTCAACATGGCAGCTAGCAGAGCAGTCTAGAGGAGTAGCTGAGATAGTGAGAGGGAAAGTCCCATCCTTAGGGGTGAAGATCTTTCTCCCAAGAGAATTTGTCAGCATGATTGCCTCTGCTTCAGGGTCTGGAGGCCCTGGTGCATTCTTCTGAACGTAAGTTCTTCCCCTCTGCCTGTAAGACAGTGGTAGACATCCAGTAGCCAGGCCCGTGATCTGGCAACTAACTTCCACAGTTCCCTGGTGAGATCACAGTTCACACACAGGCTGCCAGTAGGAGAGAGACCAGCCCTGGCTCCTACAGACAATTGTTTTGAAACCCACTGCATCTTGGTGTGTTGGCCTCGTACGAATGCCCCCTAGCTCTACTTCCCAATGGACTAACATTTCACTGAGAAAAGTTTCATCAGTTATCTCCAAACATCTTGCAGGTAGAGGCTCTCAGCCCTCCCTTGTTTCAGCAGGCTCAGCAGCCTGTCCTGAGAAGTCTGAGTTTATGAGACATCTATTATAACTGACATATTGTTGCAGTGGGGGTGAATAGATGCATTAGACAGATGATCTTAATTGGCTTTCTTCCAAAAGAATTTTTTTAAGAGACAGCTGAAATTCATTCACATTTACAATTAGTAAAACTTTCTTTCATTATTGAAATGCTTGCTGAAACAGCAGCCACATCAGGGTGACAAATCCCGTTATCATGCTTTCCAAGATTGTCTCCCCCAAAGACGCCTATTGAGAGCATTGTCTGGGTTTGTGTATGAGGCTGACAATCAAGCTCCAGGCAGGGGTGGGGGGTGTGCTGTGCAGCCTGCTCCAAAGTGCTTTTGTGTGTGTTTGTGGTTGTTCAGTACAGAGATCTGAGGTTCTGGAAAAATCTGAGGACGCACTATGCGTGCTAACAAGATCAGTCATCGAGCATTAGTGGGATTCTCATGCTTCGTGCCTTTAGTTTTCCATTTTCTTGTATTTGTCTCTGTGAGCAATGGCAGGTGCTGTTTGCTTGTCAGGCTCTTACTGGGGAAAATGAGAGTGGAGAGAGATCATTTTTTTTAAGTGAGCAGTTAACAGCTGAACTCACATGGCTGACAATAGAATCCTGATGAAGGGCACACAGAAAAGAGTGTAAAGATTATCCCTTAAGAGTCTCATGGAATGAATTTCCACTTGCTCTGGGCCTAGCATTCCTTTTTGGCTGCAGGAAGGAGACTGGACAGGCCATGCTGGTCTGGCTCGGAAAGACCAGAGTGTTGGTCAGACTTACAAGTATTTCTTTCTGTGGGACAAAGAAGAAAGAGGTAAGATCTTCAAAAGTTGAGTGGAAGGAGAGAGGGGAAAGAAAAGTGGAGAGGGGAGAGGAGTCAATGGAGCAGGGCTGATCATCGCTGTTTCAGTTCTCATGGGACTTGAGGCCCATGTTCCCTCACCAGATGAACAGCCTAGGGATGCTGTTTAAATCCTTCTGTTTATATATCGAATGGTCCAACATGCACCACGTTGTTTTCTCCCATATTCATCCTGAATGCTGACAGTTCCTTCCTCTTTTGCCAACTCACCTAGAAGCATGTTGACTAACGTGATCTGGGCCCATGGAGAGCTGTTCTATGTTCTCTGGAGAGCTCCCCTTAATTCTAGAACCATGATTCCAGCCCAGTGATGCCTGATGTCCTGACAGTTAGCCTTGCCCTGAATGGAAAAGGGCCCTGTGCCCGGTGTCATGGTTTTGCTGGGGCATATCAGGGCAGATACACAAGATAAGGTTGAGAGGTGAAGCAATATATAATGTTGCTTGAAAGAGACGAATGGAATTGTGAAATTCGGAGATCCCCTGCCCACAGCTTCCTGTCCAGTGCATCCAATGAGGTCTGAACTCACATGGCATGGTCACTGATACCTTTTCAAGGTTTTCATGCTTCCCCTTGGTGCATGCTGTACTTGATTATAATCAAGAAATTAAGAATGTTCCTAAATCCTAAGCACCATGAGGGAACAAACAAGTTCTATCACGATCACCTCTTTAGCTCCAAGTCAGCATGTTCCTAACACACGTATTAACTTGAGAAAAATCCCAGCAACCACATGGAGTAATGACAAAGAGACTGGCCTCCAGCCTCTTCCGGGCCCTTATTATTACCTGACATTCCTTTATTTGTTCTTGGACCCTGGTCCAACTTATCAATACCCGTTTTAATTGTTAATATTATCAACTTGTCAGCTTGGCTAGTCAATGGTCAAACGCCAGAATAGGTATTGTGGTAAAGGTAATTTTTAGATGTAATTAACTGTTTAATCAGTAGGCTTTGAGTAAAGCAGATTATCCTCCATAATGTGGGTGGGCCTCATCTGAGGTCTCCCAAAGAAGAAGAAATACTGCCTCTAGACTGCCTTCAGACTTAAGACTGCAACATCCACTCTCCCATCCATCTCCAGCCTGCCAATCTGCCCTGGGGATTTGGACATGTCATTCCTCACAGTTGCCTGAGCTAACTTCTTAAAGTAAAACTCTCTCTCTCGCTCTCCCTCTCTCTCTCCCTCTCTCTCTCTCTCTCTATATATATATATATATCCTATTGGTTCTGTTTCTCTAGAGAATACTGACTAATATATCACTCGGCAACTATTAAAAATATCCGTTATTCTCCTCAACTGCTTTCTCAGTCACCAACTCTCTCACTTTCTGGTATCTCATTTGGTGCTCCCAGAAGGTTTTGGCAATCTAGCCTGACCTGATTCAACTATCCTACATCCTGTTTCTGATTACCTCATACCCAGGTAAGATCTTTCTTTGACATTTAAAGAAAAATATCTTAACCACTATTCTATATCTGTGATGAAGTCCAAAATGGTTTACCAAGGTGACGATGGCTTGTGTATCCCTTGAAACTGTTTACACAGGAACATTCTTTCTACTGCAAAAACCTTATTCTCACACCCGTGGTTACCATTCTTCACTCATGAATTTAGGGATCAGAACAACAGGAGCTATTCTTAAAATTGAATGTTAGGCATTATACACCTAAACACTCACTGGGCATTCCTTCTGACCTGGAATTCTCTACTGACCACAAGCTCCTCAACCACCCAGTTTGATGCCATTTTCTCAGGGTTTTCTCCCAAATACCTTCTCAGATCCTGAGCATCAGCCCTCCTTGGTATATTTTTCTAACTCTCCTCTCCAGAAATGCCTCTTCCAGAAACTCTGCATTCCTCCTTCTCTCTATATATGATGCAGAATACTTCCACTCTAACTTGGTTTAATCATGGAATAGCAGTTCTCAAAGTGTGGTCTGGGGACATGTAGGGTCACCATGACCTTTTTAAGGGGTCATCTGTAAGGGAAAAACTATTTTCATAATGTAATCAAGAAATTATTTGCCATTCTCACTGTTATCTTTTCGATAGCATATATTGAGTTTTCTAGAAGCTGCATGACAGGAGATATTGCAATAGACTAATGCAGAGTTAGGTATAGGAATCCAGCTGTCTTCCATTGGGGAGACTCTAGAGAGATTTGCAAAAAGATGAAACACTTCTCAGTAATGTTTCTTGAAAATATTATTTTTCATAAAAATATGTCATTCTGTTAACATTTGGTTTATTGTTATTTTTAAATAAATTTTAAAAACACATATTTCTTAAATTTCTGTTTCAACTTCAATTTGCTAAACACATATACTTATAACTTATATAAACAGAAACTCTTTGGAGTCTTCAGCAATTTTAAATTTTTTTTTTTTAATTTATTTGACAGTGAGAGAGAGAGAGATCACAGGTAGGCAGAGAGGCAGGCAGAGAGACAGAGAGAGAGAGAAGCAGGCTCCCTGCTGAGCAGAGAGCCCGATGTGGGACTCGATCCCAGGACCCTGAGATCATGACCTGAGCCGAAGACAGTGGCTTAACCCACTGAGCCACCCAGGCACCCTTCTTCAGCAAATTTTTAAGTATATAAAGGGATCCAGGACCACAAAGTTTGAGAACCACCCAAGCCATGCTGTGGTAGACTTCTATCTTTTTCATACCAAGAGGCCATCAAGGCATTTTCTTTTTGAGGATTTAATTCTTCTGATGTGAATTATGAAAATTTCTAGCATTAATAGAAAATTTATTTATTTCTCTTTTTTTTGTTCAGCTGAAGGCCAAATAAGCTATATCTCTACCTATCTTTTATTCCTTCCCTCCAGCCTCACACTAGTAGGGAACTTCACTTCTGTCAACTCTTGTAGCTACTATTTACTTTCATGATTATCCTCAAATACTCTATTTTCTCTTCTTAAACTCTTCCTCATTTGAACCCATTCCCTTCAGTCTATAAATGGGCATGAGTTTATCTTATTTAAAAACATATGTGCATATTTATATATTTGTATTTGATTTATGCATATATCATTCGGTTTCTATAAAATGCACACAACTTAATTACAAATATAAGTATACATCAGACATCTATGTATATCTTGATTTCAGTACCAACTATCTCTTTACTTCTCTCTCTCTTTTTTTTTTAAGATTTTATTTATTTACTTGACAGAGAGAGATCACAAGTAGGCAGAGAGGCAGGCAGAGAGAGAGTAAGGGAAGCAGGCTCCCTGCTGAGCAGAGAGCCTGATGTGAGGCTCAATCCCAGGACCCTGGGATCATGACCTGAGCTGAAAGCGGAGGCTTAACCCACTGAGCCACCCAGGCGACTCTCTACTTCTCTTTTTAGCCAAGCTCTTGTGAAAAGAATCAAAGCTTTTTCTGTGTCTCTATTTCCTCACTCTTTGGTTCCTTTGAACTAACATCTGACTGGACACTTCCATAGCAACGATTTCGGTAATGGTCACTCATGACTTTTAAAATACAAAATCTAACAGACACCATGTAGCCCTCATCAAAAATGAATTTCTTGCAGTACTTTACACCGCTAATCACTTTCTCTACCTTTGTCTTATATGGCCTGTTGTCCCTGGGCTCACTTCCTCTCTGAACATTCTTTCCCACTCTCCATTTTAGTTTCCTCTTCATACCAAAAGTCCTAAAATGTTATTTGCCAGATACGTGTCAAGATTTTCCAGAGTTCTGTCCATATACCAGTTAGGTGTGAAAAACAAACAAGAGCAGCTGAAGGAGCCTGCCAAATTTCTGACTTGGTCAGTGGCTGGAACCACCACTTGAACCAGAGAACATGGTTCAAGAAAAGTATGTGTGGGAGGGGAAGCAGGCAGAGGAAACAGAGAAGGATGATCCTGGTAGGAAAAAGATTGGAATGTGCAGACGCACATCATCTCTAAGCTTTCTTTCTCTTCTAAAAGCCAAGGCTGTGAAACCATTCTTGAACATGCTGATCGTGGACCAATACAGTGGAGCATATGATTATGGGAGCAGATGAGGCTAGCTGCATGGCCATTTTCCAGAAATGCTTTAGGAAAAATAAATGCCTTAAACTAAGTGCACTAAGTGGCCTCAAAGCCCCTTCAATACTTAGATTTTATGGTTCTCTGAGTATTATTATAACATTAACCACAGGACCAAAGCCAAACAAATTAAGGCAACCCTACTGAAAATCAGGGGAGGAATCACAAAAATAGTGCATCTCCTCCTTGTTCTGAGGAACTAGGAACTGGTTGTGCAAATCATATAACACTTTGGAAGGGTATCCCATCCACAACCCAAAGAATTTCTTCTTGACTGACATTTTAGGAAGCAGAGAACGGTCTTCTAAATTTTTCTTCTTCCCACCTGATGATGAGTATATCCATTTATTCATCTCAGTGCCATCTATTGTTTCCACCTGAGTAGGATATGCTTCAAGGTTAAACCTGACATTAACACTCGACCAGTGACTAGTGATGGCTGACATGAGATTGATGGGTGGAATATCCCTGGTGTTGTCGAGCAGATTTCTCATAATCTGCTATTAATATTGTCACCCTTCTCAAGGACCCTGGGCATACAAAGAGCAGTGTTCTCTGATGCATCACTCTAACTGCCCTTTGAAGGAGGGATCTTGAACTTTGAGGGCAGCATTCATTGTTGCTTCCTTCTAAGAATAAGCGCAGGGTCTCCCAGACCCTTCAGCTCGGGAACACCTAGGTCATAAGCCAGATTGTCCTAGAGTATTTCTGATTTTCATATATGACAGATTTAAATTTCAGGTTTAAAATAAATGAGCAAATACAGGGAGAAGAGTGAGAATGTGGAAGACTAACCCTAATGAAAGGGAAAAATATGAGGAGGAGGAGGACACAAAGTGGGAAGAGGAAGAAGAAATAGAAGAAACATTTATTAAATGCCTAGGACCAAGATAACCCTTTCATTATTGCATAGAACCCTGTGAGGTGCATATTTATTTTCTCAAGGTTAAGGAGCCTACTGGTCTGACCAGGTGTACACAGATACTGTTGTCTGACAGCACACTGTATTCAGGTTGAGAAAATCAACAGGGCAAGAAAGTGGGGGCTGAGGAGTTCACGGAAATTCAGAAAAAATACTGAAGGGCCTTGCATTCCTGGTTCTTGAACCTCGTACAACTGCTCATGTCCATTTCTAAACTCCCACAGCCCCCAAATATTGGGAAACTATCACCCAAATCTCCTGCTCTCTGAGTCAGATTCTAGCAAGTAGAAGAGTATTTGCATGCGTCAAGACAAATTAGTTAAGCATATCCCAAAATTATAACTCCTCCAGAAGGTTCTTACTGGTTAGGGGGAAAAAAAATAGATGCTTTTATCAAGATCCACTTTAGAAATAACAAGACAGGGCGCCTGGGTGGCTCAGTGGGTTAAGCCGCTGCCTTCAGCTCAGGTCATGATCTCAGGGTCCTGGGATCGAGTCCCACATCGGGATCTCTGCTCAGCAGCGAGCTTGCTTCCCTCTCTCTCTCTCTGCCTGCCTCTCTGTCTACTTGTGATCTCTCTCTGTCAAATGAATAAATAAAATCTTAAAAAAAAAGAAATAACAAGACATAAAATGCAAGAAAATGCTACAAATAACTCAAATTTTTAAAGATATTTCTTTTCCCTGTGATTTTTATAGATCCACAGTGTTGTCTCTGTTCAGATAGAATGAATGGATCTCACAATATTGGCGCTTCCACCTGAAGAATATAAGTTAGAATCAGGAGTTGGGTATCTTCTGTCCCCATTATCACTTTGACCGCGATTATGACTATGGCTGCTACGATCCTGAAACTTTACAACATGTCGCATGTGACAGTTCACGAAGCGCCATGTCATGTACCATCTCATTTAATTCTGACAACTACCCTCTATTGTTATTGTCCCTTTACAGATGAAGCTCTGGAAATGGATGTGACCCAAGTCACATCTACAATAAGCTGGGATTCCAACCTAGGTCTTCTGCTTCTACTGTATTATATTTGTGACCATGTTTGGGACAGTTCATAGCATATGTATTCCCTGATGATGAAACTATTTACATAAGTATCGTCACCTGATGTCACTGAGGTAAAACTTAATCTCGTCCTCATGGTGACTGCAAAAAGTTTAAGTGGAAACTAGATTTTCTTTCCTTGTTCATGACTTGACTTTTTGGAATTTGCCAGAAATTCTTGGCCATAAAGGAAAATACATTTTTTTATATGTAAAGGAAAATACTAATTGTTCTGCAATTAGTTTGCAGAATTTGCCTGCAGAATGTCTGGGTTAGGTGAAGAATGTCAGAAGGCAGAGCACCTGTAATCTGTTATCGTGCGTCTTTATGCATCTGTAAGTCTGAGAGGCAGCTTGATCGCCAAAAGTCAAATCCAGAAAGTTCATCTTGAATCGCACTCTGGCCTCTGACCCGTCTCTCCACGTGACCGTGTATGTGTATGCAAATGAGAAGTATGCAGATGCACATATATTTATATCTATACACATACCATTTGTATATACATAGTAATATGTAAATATAGATGCCACTTCCTAAATACCAAAACAGGCAGTCTGCATGAGTTCTGTTACTATGTAGAGTGTGAGAAGCATAACAGATCGCCCTGCGAAATGTCATACATGCCGTACACAAGACAAAATTAACACCACTCCCTCACTGGGTCTATTAAAAAGTGGGAGAATGAAATGAATGAAAACTATCCACTGCAAATCAAACGTCATATTGGTTTACTTGTTTCCGAAAGTTTTCATTGTTCCGATGGAGCATGCAAACCATTTTAACCACTCCTGTCACTACTTGTGGCTGGTGTTTAGGTGTCTGTGCTTACAAAAAACCTGCTTTCTCAGCTGAGCCTTCCCTCTCTTTGCGTTTGACCTTCCCTGGCTTTCAAGCTACGGGCTCATCACCAGCCTCCCGTCGGGAGAATGATGGGGGTCAACCCTGTGTGATAGCCCCTCTCGAGTCCCTCGGATCCAAGTTAACCTCATTGTGCTTCCTCTTTGGGTGTACCTTCTAAATACCCCACCTAGGACTGGAGAGTTTGGAGAATACGGGAACCTTCTGCTTGCACGGAGGGCTTTAAACAGTGCCCAAGTTTACATGTCCCAGAAGCATGCCAGTTGGGGACTGACAGATAGAGGAGTATGAAAGCTCTTGCCAGAGCTGGGACAAACTCCAAAGTGGCATTTAGACTTCACAGCTCCCCTGAGGGGTCAGGCCCTGCACTGGACTTTGGCTGGACTTATACTTTCATTCAGCTTCCTGTCCTTCCTGGTCCCGCTTCCTCCCTCTTCTTTCCAGGCTCTGGTGGGAGCACATTCTTAAGTTACTGGCACAGGGTCTGCTGCTGGGGAACCCAACCACCTCTGTAATGCTGGAATGTGCTTGGCTTCCCACTGCCAGTCTGCCCACCCGTCTGTCTGCCTCTCTGCCTTCCTCCTCCCTCCTTCTTTCCTTTCTTCCTCCCTTTCCTTTTTCTCCTTCTCCTCACTCCCCCTCCTTCCTCTTCCCCCCTCCCTCTCTCCTTTGTAGTTTCTCATCCTAATTCCTTTGACCAATAAACTTCTGACATAGAAATTGATAAATTTATGAGAGCTAGGATCTATGGAGTACTCACTTATCAGGTATTGTTCTAAGTGCTTTGCATGTATTAACTCATTCGATCCTCCCAACAACCTTAGATATAGGTACTGTTATCATCTTCATTTTAGAAGGAAAGGAAATTGAGGCAGAGAAGTTAAGTAACTTGTTTAAAGTCATGCAGCTAGGATTTGAAGGCAGGAATTTTGGTGTCAGAGTCTGCTTATCATCTTTGAGAAACAGACTTTACTTTCAGAGTCTCAGATCTGAGTCTTTCACAAATGATAAGAGTTTAGAAAAGCTTCCGTTCTGCTTAAAAAAACTTACTTAAGAAAGTAAGAAAGCTTACTTTCTCTCCCTCTTACACTCTCTCTGTAAAATGGGGTTTCCTTGCTGCATGTTTTCACAAACTAACCAAGCAGTTTTGTAAATAAATTCTACATGTATTAATTTACTAAACTCTTACTTGAAGAAAATTTAAACGTAGCCATAACTCTTGTCAGATATTAAGCTATCCCTTTACTAAAGCAAATCTGATGATTTGGCAAACATCCATTATTATTGCTTTTTAAATTGTTGCCAAAATATTACACAGGATTTAATTTCCAAGTTGTTCAGAGAGAGCCTAAGTGTTGAAATAATGAGTACATTGCCCCAGTTGCTGCTTTTTGCCTTATGTTTGCCCTTCTGGTTTTGGTAATGGAGCAAAAAGTGGGATAATTTTATAATCAAATTTTTTCGTTCCAAACTTTGTTACGAACTTACAAACAGTAATTGTAGTGTTTACTGCTTCGCTGTATCTTGGGGAAGTCAATCTCAGTGTGCCACCTTCCTTGTAGTAAACATCGAAGGGCAGATAAAGGAAGCCTTTCTGGAAAGTATTTCATCATCGAAGTATTTTCCCTTTTTGGCAACATTATGTGACACTTAGTGTGTTCCAGGCATTGTTCTAAGTGTTTTATGTTGGTTAAGTCAATCAGCCCTTATAAATCCTATGAGTAAGTTATTATTATCTTTATTTTATAAATATGAAAACTGACACGGGACAAGATTAAGTACCTTTCCTAAAATAGCAGAATGAGTGATTACTGACAATCAAAAGAGGATAGGGCCCCGAGATGTGACTGCAGGGCACATGGTCCCGCCATCCCACGGTCCTGCCTCTTAGCCAATCGGTTGGAAATGGAGGACAGCTTGACATCATTTATAAAGATGAATTCTGTAGAACTATTTTTGCTTATGAATGTGAAGGAAATACCACACAAGGTCACTATGGGGAAGGATTTTAGTTATATACCTCTTGGGAAGGATGATGTTACTAGAGTTCTGTAGAAATGAGGGCCAGAGCAAACAATTCCTTTCAGATCTCATGAGTCTATATTAATAAAACCCAAAGTCGAGGTACTTGATACAGTTAATATGACATAAATATTGGGGTGGGTGTGGATTGGGGATAACTGTCCAGGGACGTAAAATTCCAATGGAAATATATTTTGGTGGAAGTCCGTCATTAGACAGGGACCATGGTGTCCAACGAGTCATACGTGATCCAACACATAGGGGGAAGTCTGGGCTGGTGCATGACTCTGGGCAAGTTTCATAACTTTTTTACCTTAGACTCTTTCTCTACACATAGAGCAATTTAGACAAAAAGTTACCTGATCTAATTCAGGTCTGCAAACCTTTGGTGATTAAAGACTGTGAGGTTGTTTTGGTTCTGGTTTTGAGCAGAAAGAAGCACCAGGACTCCCAGTTTCATTAACTAATGATATTGGCTCATGCTTTGGACAGACAGCCTTGTGAATTTTTTTTTAATATTTTTTATTAATTTGACAGAGAGAAATCACAAGTAGGCAGAGAGACAGGCAGAGAGAGAGGAGGAAACAGGCTCCCCACGGAGCAGAGAGCCCGATGTGGGGCTTGATCCCAGGACCCTGGGATCATGACCTGAGCCGAAGTCAGAGGCTTTAACCCACTGAGCCACCCAGGCGCCCCAGCCTTGTGAATTCTGATGTTGCCTCCCCAATATCTACGCAGGCAGTCCTTGTGATCCATCAATCTATAAATCAGGAGACAGGTTCTACTGGTACATTAAATCACAGGGTGCCTTGGAGCAAAATACCTACTGTTTGTCAGCCCCTGCCACCTGCCACCGGTGTCTGTGGGCTTATAACTTCCAAATGAGCTGCGGTGGGGGACAGGAGCGCCAGAGGAAAGAAAGGAAGCGATGGTAACGGGACTGCCACGGGACAAGGAAACGTGGTTGCACTTGGCTAATGACTTGGAAGAGTCACGAGTTTTTTCTCTGCTTTGGAAGTTGGCCGTCTATTGGTTATCTACCTGTGAGCTTTAATTCATGCAGTGATGGGAAAACAAAATGGTCTTTCATTCTGTGTGATGTTAACCCATTTTGGGGGGGGAGGATGGGACAGAGAATCACACTAAACACTGCAAAAAGGTTTCTATCCTACAAAAGAGAAAGTTGGCTGTAGGTGTATAAAGAGGCACTCTTCTTGCTTACACCTGCCACGAGTTACCAGTGCAACTGCTCTGTTCCAGACATTCTTCAACATGCAGGGGCTCCAACAGGAAAAAAAAAAAAAAGCCAATGCCTCCGTCCTCATGGAATTTACATTCCAGTGAGAGAAACAGACAAGAAAACGAGTGAAAAAGATGACCTGAGCTAGGGACAGTGCTACAAGCATGTAAAGCGCAGAGAAGGATAGGAGAGGGAGTACTGCGACTTCCCTAGGGTGGACTGGGAAGTCTCTTAGGAGGTGGTGCAGGAGCAAAGATGCGAGTGCTGCCAGCTGTGCAAAGGCCCGGGGGCAGAGTCCTCCAGGAAGAGGGACCAGCAGAGGGAAAATGAGGGCGCCTCATCCCCTCAACAGTAAGTGTAACGTCAATGGAAGGGTCCTAAGCACTGATGAAAGTGGTAGGAAACAAGCGCAGAGAAATAGGCAGGGACAAATGTGCAGAGACCCTCGTGTGCCTAAAGAAGGATTTCGAGTTTTATTCAAAACGAACTGAGATGCAGGGAGTTTTGAGCAGGAAAATGACATGATCTGAGATGCATTTTAAGAGTCAGTTGGCTGTATGTCAAACAGACTATGTGAGCAAGAGTGGAAGCCAGGAAACCAGCCATAGGGATCCTGCCATGGTTGGGTCAGAGATGCTGGTGGTTCCCACCTGAACTGTAGTAGAGTGAGAATATATTTTTCCAAATATGGTTTTCTTTGAGGCAGGAGCAATCAATTTACTGCTGGATTGGATGGGAGAGGTAGCAAGAATGAGTCCTGGATTTGGGCTTGAGAGAATGGTTTGATGATAGTGAGACTAATTTAGTTTAAAAAAAAAAAAAAACTGGGGAAAAATCAAGATGAAAGGATCAGGAGTCCCATAATGGACTTATTTAGTTTGAGATACTCAGACCTAAAAGTGAGGATATTAAGCGGGCAATCGAATACGTGAGTCTGGTGCCCCAAGAAAAGGTCAGGGTAGAAGCAGAAACTGAGATTGCTTTGTGTTATATGATGTTTAAAACCAGGGGATTCAATGAAATACACTCTCTACAAAGAGAAAATTGACAGAACAATGGATAGGACTGTGAATCAAGCCCTGGAGGCGCCCACCGTGTCATGTCTAGAGGAAGGAGAAGAATGAGAAGACAGGTGATGTCTCAGGGTTCCAGAGAAAAATATATTCCAAAAAAGAATGGGGAGTCCCTGCAGTCAAGAACAAGCTGCTGATTTGCCAACTAACACCCAGGAGGGAACGGATTGCTGGATTTGATGAGATGAAAGCCCTAAGTGAAGCTGCGGGAACAAAATCTGATTGGGCTAGCGAGTACAGGAGGGAAGACAGAACACAGACAAGTCTTCTCAGATGTTTGCTTTAAAGGGGCACCAAAAAAAATCAGGGCGTTCATCCAAGGTAAACATGGACTCTAGCACAGTTACTTTTTAGTTATTTATACATTGATCTGAGGAAGGCACAAGGATACTTCTGTCGTTCTGTTTCAAGAAGTGGAAATGCAGTTTATGTGGATACAGACGCAGGAAATAGCGACTGCGAATGCACCAGTCCTGGTTTTCAACAATATTTTCATTTGTTAGTGGTACAAAATTGCCACTACTCAGACTTTTCTTCTCTAGTCTTCCAAATCCTCACCATGTTTTAGGTTTTAGACCTTTTTGGGGGGAGGAGGAGGGGGGCTATGCTGATAAATTTAGTCTTTTTCTTAAAAACTTTTATCACTAAGACACTTAAAATTCCTCATTTCTGCATAAGTCTAAATTCTAAGTCCATACAACCACAGACAAGAAACCACATTTATTCCAATACACTCCTCAAATGCCTGCAGATAGAATGGTTTTCCCTCCCAACTTTGTTTTGTTGGTGTTCTGGCTTCTCTTAGGGTCAAAGGTGTCTTGCTCAACTATCCAAGAGGAGGGATGTACAAAGCCAATGCCATTTGTCGGGCAAAAAAGCAACTTCCAGATTTGTCGGAGATGAACAAAATAAGAGCTCTGTGAATGTTTCCTGCATAATTCCATTGATTTCACTTCTCTCCTTCACTTCTCTCCTTGGACTGACAGCCCAAAATTTCCCCTTCTAAGCATTCCATACTTACTACCATGAGGGCCACAGCAACGTATAAGCAGAGGATAAAGGATTTTGTAATCTGGTTTCTCGATTGCTGTGATAGCTACTGACTTTTCTTTTTCTTTCAAAAACAATTTCATAGTCGACAGCTATTAGAAAAATACATTGCCCACCCTCCTCTGAGTCCTTAAAGAGGCAGATTCACCTCGAAGTTGGGGCCAACCATCAAGGAGCCAGCCAAGTATCCTCAGTTTTATTTAGAACCTCTAGCTTAACTCCCAGATTGTTTCCAGAAGCCGCCTGGCTCCCAACCCTTTGGCTTCGTTTCCCTATTTTGGGGATGTACTCAAGCTGAACTTAGTGTTTTTGTGCCTCATTTCGAGCCTTATCAGTACTTGGCTTATGCATACCTTCTGGACTTTTCCTGTTTCTGAGCATTTTCCTAAAGACTGCTCTCAACCTAAATTAGAGAACAAGACTATATAGTTCGGATACCCTTCAGAATTTGCTAATTTTCTTCAAGAATGAGGAAATCTGGGCTTTATCTATAAGTGCTATTACAATACATGAATTCAGAGAAAGGGAATTTTTTGAAGGTTGGAAAGGACAATGAAGCTGGCAGATTTTTTTTTAAAGGTTTTTAATTTATTTTGGAGAAAGAAAGAGAGCAAGCAGGGGGGTGGGTATGAGGGTGGGGGGAGAGAGAAAATCCTCAAGCAGAACCCACTGAGCCTGGAGCCCAATCCCAGGACCCTAAGATCGTGTCCTGAGCCGAAATCAAGAGTCGGCAGCCCAACCAAGCCACCCCAGGTGCTAAACTGGCAGAGTTTTTTATCAACTGACCTATCTATGACAACAGATTATCAGACAAAGGTTGGAAATTGGTATTTAGCTTATGAAACAGTAGTTAACTTAAGATCACACTAAGTTCTTCCTGTTCTTTAGTCAAATGTTCACAACAATTCTGCAACATAGGTGTTCTCATTATTTCCATTTTACAAGACAACTGAGGCTCAGAAACCGAAGTGCCTTGCCCAGAGTCACATAGCTGGAAAGTGCCAGAACAAGACTCAAAGTATTCTGAAGCAAGGTCTTCTGTCCACTGCATCCTACTGCCACAAAAGGCTTCCACCATCCCAGCCCTGACACATTTTAAACTGAGGGTCCCACGGATCTCCTCACTAACCGCAGCCCCACATGCTGACATCAGCAATGCAAGAGGACCAAATGTAAAATCTCCATGACAAAAGACTGAGCTGGAGTTCCTATAAGGTTGTGATTCATTTAGTATTTAAAAATATTTTAAAAATTTTTAAAGATTATTTATTTATTTATTTGAGAGAGAAAGAGAGTGAGAGAGAGCATGGGAGGGGAGAAGGTCAGAGGGAAAAGCAGACTCCCCATGGAGCTGGGAGCCTGATGCGGGACTTGATCCCAGGACTCTGGGATCATGACCTGAGGCGAAGGCAGTTGGTTAACCAACTAAACCACCTAGGTGCCCCCAATATTTTAAAATATTTAAAAGTAGTTTTT
The DNA here is from genome assembly GCF_922984935.1 of Meles meles. Taxonomy (NCBI): domain Eukaryota; kingdom Metazoa; phylum Chordata; class Mammalia; order Carnivora; family Mustelidae; genus Meles; species Meles meles. The sequence continues at coordinate 43,465,511 of NC_060066.1, read as the reverse complement.
GATAAATTTCTTTTTGTAACCTGGTACCTACCAGAGAATCACATCACCGTTAGAAGACTTGTAGCTTTGATTGACAAAGGTAAACTGTGTAGATTTCAGGCTGTTGTCTCTATCCTACACTTAATTTAAATTGCAACCAACAACAGATCTATCAATTGCCTTGATTATTAGATCCATTTCCTTCTCTTTCCAATGTAGTCTTTGGCCAGGGCACGGAATCATTTAGCAGACATTAGAAAGTGTTGGGCAATGAATGGTTTTGAGGAATTAGGGGGCCAATGAATCTCCTTTCCCCAAGGCCATGGTTTTGATTTGACACTGGAATTGTAGCTTTTATAAGGGCACCCCAATTAAGTCTTCTTCTTTCCCTTCAAGAACCATTACCTCTTCACCAAAAACATTTGTCCAAGACTTTTCTTCAGGTTCTATTTAGCATATTCAATTAAGACTTTTTCATAGGTTTTTACTCACTTTCAAAATATAGCTTGTTACAAACACTTGAAAGATGCAGGAAATTGGAAGAAAAAATATCATTCCAATTCCCATGATTCATTTGACATGTTACTGGACTTCATTTCCATATATCAGGGAATCGCTACCAAAACTTGTACAAGATAGGATTTTATAAATTGTAAAGAAAATAATGATGTAGGATAATTTTGTATGACTTTTTTTCACTCAACATCATCATCATCATGATTATCTTTCCATTGCCCTATGTTATTTAAATATTCTTTACAATCATGATTTTTAATAGCTATGTTTTTCTTCTTTTAATAATGCTTTCTGATCTAGTATTCCTGGTTATGGTGCACACATTGATTTTTATTTATAGTTTATATATCTGGCATCATTGCGGGACTCTTATCAGTTTTTTTGTTTTGTTTTGTTTGGTTTGGTTTTTTTAAAAGATTTTATTTATTCATTTGACAGAGCTCTCAAGTAGGCAGAGAGGCAGGCAGAGAGAGAGGAAGGGAAGCAGGCTCCCTGCTGAGCAGAGAGCCCCATGCGGGGCTTGATAACAGGACCCTGAGATCATGACCTGAGCGGAAGGCAGAGGCTTAACCCACTGAGCCATCCAGGCGCCCCGACTCTTACCAGTTTTAATAGTTTGTAGATCCTCTTAGTTTTTCTGTGTAGGCCATCATATCATGTGTGAACGATTTTTATTTCTTATATTCCAGTTCCTATATATTTCATTCCTTTTACTTATTTTATCATGTTGGAAAAAAATTCTAGTACGGTGTTGATGCATACACTAATGATACTAACAGGTGTCATATTTCATTTTCAACATGAATGTAGTTGTTTTTCCATCTTTAGTCACTTCATGTTGTAGATTATATATGTGTGTGTGTGTATATATATAGGTACACACACACACACACACACACACACACCTTGATTTGATTCCCTTAAATTATGATTTTGGCATTAAAAGTCAAGTTCTGACAATGTATGCTTCAGTTTTCTCAGCTGGGAATTAGAGTCAAAAATAGCACCCACTATCCACTTCCTAAGGTTTTTGCTAGTATCAATGGGACAATACACATAAAGTGTTGATATCATATTAAATATTCTATTTGAATACAGGTTATTGCCTTTATCATGGTAGATGAGGTTAGTTTATAAATTTCCTTCCTTGTATCGTCTGGATTTGGTATCAAGGTTATGCAAAAATCACAAAAAGAGTTCCCAGCATTTTTTGTTTACAGAAACAATTTGTACAAGATATAAGCTATTTATTCTTTTGAGGAAAACTCACCTGTAAAAATCATCTGCCTCTGGTATTTCTTTCATGGTAGGTGTTTGATTACTGGTATAAACTCCCTAGTGTATTCACATTTTCCAGTATTTCCTGAGTTCACTTTGGTAATTGTTACAATTTTTATGAAATTGTTTTATTGATTTCAAATTTCTTGGCATAAATCGTGAATACTATTCTTTTGCGTTTTTCATTTCTATTTCATGTATTTTTCACTTTTAAATTTCTAACATTGCTGTTTTCTACTTTACTGCTATTTTCTACATCCTTGATTGATTTTACCGGAAGTTTCTTACTGTTATTAGTCTTTTCAAAGAAATCAGCTTTTGCCTTTGTCAATCTTTTCTATTGTTTTAAATTTTTTTATTTCTTTAATTTATGCTCATTTATACTTCCTTCTTTCTATTTTCTTTGGAGTGACTGTGACACCCTTTTCCTAATTTCTTGAGTTGAAAGCATAGCTTGTAATTGTCAATTTTTCTATTTTCTTCAGCAGACATTTAAAACTACAAATAATCCTCAACCACTAATTTAGCTTCATCCTACAAATATCAATGTTAGTAGTTTTATTATTTTCCTTCTAAATACTTTATTTCCATAATGTTTTCTTCTTTAATCCATGAATTATTTAGAAGTGTGTTTTTTAGTGTCCAAATGTACAGCCTTCTTTTGGATGTATTTTTATTTATTATTTTTAATTTCTAATAAAATTTCATTCTAGTGAAAAAAAAAACATGATCTTAATTATTCTGATTCTTGGGTATTTGTTAAAATTTACATTTTGGACTACTATATGGTAATTTTTTGGAAATATCCCACATACGCTTGAATACCCACTAAATGTGAATTTCTGACTTTGTACTTGTTTATTACATAAAGCTTATAATTGTGTTATTCTAATAACCTATCTTAATCAAATGCAATGTGACTACTGCTTCTACTAAATCTATGTTTCTGGTATTGTACTGTACTCAACTTTCTTTTACCTCATATTTACCTAGTATACTTTTTTTCATGGCTTTACCTTCAACCTCTTCTTTAATCATTATTCTTTGATCTTGTCTTCTTAAGACAAAATAACATCTGGAGGGCCATTTTGCCTCCGGATGATGCCTTGCTCTGTTTCATCTGTTGAACTTACTTCCACATATTTTTTTAAGATTTTATTTATTTGACAGAGAGAGAGAGACAACAAGAGAGGGAACACAAGCAGGAGGAAGGGGAGAGGGAGAAACAGGCCTCCCTCTGAGCAGGGAGCCCGACATGGGGCTGGATCCCAGGACCCTGAGATCATGACCTGAGTTGAAGGCAGATGCTTAACATCTGAGCCACCCAGGCACCCCCTTACTTCCACATTCATTAATTGACTCACACACCACCCTACCAATAATACAAAGTTAAATAAGACATGATTTCTTTTCCCAAAATACCTCCAAAACTATTGTGCCAACCATTATTAGCAGATAATTGCTGTATAAAGGGCAAATCCTAAGGTAATGGTATGCAGTTGATAAGCTTTCTTGCTGAGCTCACACTCTAACTGTGACTCTGCAAGACCTGGGGAAGAATCCCAGTGCTTTCTGCAAGAAGGACATCCAGGTTCTATGCACATTGACGATCACAGGGAAGGCAGTTAGCTACAGAGTCCAATCTCCACTGTGCAGCCACTCTCTGCATTCTCAACAGAGTCATTTAGATTAACTTAGACGTCCTTTAAAAAATACCAGTTTATGTAAGAAATAAAAATGCTCTTCAAGTCACTCTTTTTTTTTTTAAGATTTTATTTATTTTTTGTCAAAGAGAGAGCACAAGTAGGCAGAGCGGCAGGCAGAGGCAGAGAGAGAAGCAGGCTCCTCACAAGGAGCTCAATGCAGGACTCAATCCAGGAACCCTGGGATCATGACCTGAGCCAAAGGCAGCCGCTTAACTGACTGAGCCACCCAGGCACCCTTCAAGTCACTCTTTAAAAAGCAGTGTATGTGCTTTAACTGAGTTTTTCTGAAACATGATTAAACAAAAATGTGCAGTAGGGCATGGTATATAACGAGGTCATTAGGTCTGCCTTAGGGAACTTATGAGGCATCCAGCCTTGGAGAAGTATGTTAGTGGACCAACAACACATGCTTTGTCTTCTCCAGTGGCCATTAGAAAATGGTTGTTTCAGTGAAAAAGAAAAAAATATATTTTAAATTCTTATCATTTCTGTGATTAGTGATCATTTGGGGGACATTCTGGCGTACTGATTCTTTCAAATAAGAGAATTAACATTTGGAGACTTTAGGAACCACGAAGTCATGCCACAGACATTCATCAAGGCCCTACTTTGTGTAAGCATAGTTCCATCTTAGGTGTGTGGACTGCAGGGTATTGGATGGAGGTCAAGCCAGAAGGTTCCACGTAGCCTTCAAGTACCAAAGGGTAAGGTTAATTAAGGAGAGGAAGACAAGACATAGAGCCAAGATAATAATCACCAGGGGGCGGGGAATCTGTGTCCCCCAGAAAGGTACGTTCAAGTCCTAATCCCCACTATTTGTAAATGGGACCTTTTTCGAAAATAAGGTTTTTGCAGACATAGTCAAGATGAAATCATGTTAGATTAGAGCCTGCCTTAAGACAATGACCAGGGTCATTTAAAAAAATATCAATGAGGGGGCACATGGGTGGTTCAGTTGGTCAAGCAGCCTATTGTCGATTTCAGCTCAGGTCAAGATCTCAGGGTCCTGGGTTAGAGCCCAACCTCAAGCCCCATGTGGGGCCTAGTGTAGGGCTCCATGCTCAACAAGGGGTCCCTCTCCCTTTGTTCCTCTGCCTGCTCAAGGTCTCTCTCTCTCTCTTTCAAAAATAAATAAATCTTGGAAAAATAATTTAAAAAAGAATATCAATGAATGGTATCCTTATAAGAAGAGAAAAATTTGGACACAGAGACACAGACATACAGGCAAGAACACCATATGAATACAGAGGCAGACACTGGAGTGATGTATCTATAAGCTGAGGAACAGCAAGGTCGGCCAGCAGCCATCAGAAGCTAGGAGAGGGGCATGGAGGAGCCAGTTCTGCCAACACCTTGATTTCAGACTTTCGGCCAGAACTCTAAGGAAATTAATTTCTGATGTTTTAAGCCAGCTTGTCTGTGAGGATTTGTTACAGCAGCCTGAGGAAACTAATAAAAGGAGGATCGATTTAGGAAGGAGGTGAACTCAGAGGGATTCTCTGAAGACTTTGAGGTTCTTTGGTACCTTTTTAGACAGTGTTTTTGGCTAGTGTCTACATACAAAGGCACTGGGCTCTGAAATAGAGATTCTCCGTTTTTGGTGAACACAGACAGTTCGGTGGGACAGGAGACATCAGAGCCCATTTAGTAGGACAGACACCCTCCTTTCCCACCTGTTTCCTAACTTTCAATGTATAGGAACCCAGGGACGGATTTAAGAAGATGATGAGAAACATTCAGAAACTAATTATAAACTTACTACAGTTTTCTATTCTAAAACAATGACACAAAGTTAAAAATAATCTAGTACTTCTGTTACATTTGATAGTGCATTTTATTTAAATAGAGCAAATGGAGAGACAGCACATAACTAGTGAAGACAACACAGTTTGACAAATGATGCCTGTATGTGTCTCTTTTATCTCTAGACGTATAGATGATTCATTATTGAACTCACTGCAGGCATGCCTTAAAACCTAGTTATTGGAAAATTATAGACCAAAATAATGTTGATGCAAATGTGCAGAGCTACACACTTAGGGTTAGCCAAACAACCCACATCATACCAAAATTAGTAACGATGAAGCCAAACTAGCAGTAATTTTTTAATTCTAAAGCAAGATCAGCAACAACTGAAAATCACAACAAGCTGTGGATGTTCTAATAACAATGTATCCTTCCCCCAAGATGGTGGGAAATAAAACTTGAGGCCTATGCCCATGTGAAGGAGGAGCCACCATCTCTTTGAATAGGTCAGTCCGTCCTCATTATCAACCACCTGCTAGGTGCGCCAAGCATCCCTCTGGCTGCCCTGGGATACAGCAGGGAACAAAACAAAGTCCTTCCTCCCCCAGAGCTGCCATATTGCCAAGGGAGCGCAGCCTGTAGTCTACTTTGGAATCCTCAGTAAACTCTGGTGAGTCTTAATTTTGTTCTTAGTATAAAAACTTGATAAGTTGCTATCAAGTAGACTTGGCCACATATGAAAGAGGAACTCTAAAGAACCGTGTTTCATTATACTCAAAAAATGTCTTACATTTCGGATGAGTCTGTGGTCCATTAGGAGGGTAATTGCTCTCTCCAGCAGGGCCGCATATTATACTTGAGAAACACTTCTCTAAAACGTATCACTTAGATCATCGCAGATAACTGCCAGAATAATTTGACCTTTGACTTCCTGAAACAACTTGGAGCGTTTTATCCCTCTCTGTTGGCATGCATGGAGCACATCAGCCTGACTCTGATCTATTCAGTCTCAGAGGATAAGAGATGCCAGAAGTGTGCACTGTTCTGCTTTCCCGTGCCTGGGAAAAGATTGGATTGTCTTCTTCAATTGGGGCACATTGGGCAATACTGGCCCCTGGCAGCTCTCTCCAGCAAAGAGGCTAGGCCCGGCCCGAGCAGAGATGGAAGTTTGTCTAGTGTTGAAGTCTCAACTACATAGGCTTAAGGGGTTTCTGGTGTACCTGGTCTCTTATCTTTTATTTATCTGGAGTTCTTCTGTACTGGACCTGTTGTTAAAATCCCATTTCGGGGTGCCTAGGGGACTCAGTCTGCTAAGCATCTGCCTTCAGGACAGGTCATGATCTTGGAGTCCTGGGATGGAGGCCCACATCAGGCTCCCTGCTTGGCAGGAAGCCTGCTTCTCCCTCTCCCTCTGCCTGCTACTCCCCCTGCTTGTGCCCCACCCCCTGTCAAATAAATAAATAAAATCTTTAAAAGAAATAAAATCCCATTTCAGATGTATCTTGCTCACCTACTCAGCTTTCTCAGATGCCAGAGTTTAATTTTTGAACAAGTAAAAGTGCATGACTCTGATACAAATAAAAAGTTAGCATACGTAACTTTTTACATACCTTACTAATGAGGGAAACATCAGGGAGAGGTAAGCCTGGCTCAAAGGCAAATTTGAGGACCAGAGATTCTTCTCATCACTCAGCTAAGGCATGTTAGGGTGGGTTTGCTCAGTTCAAGACAAACCTAGGGGCGCTTCAGTGGGTTAAAGCCTCTTCCTTCTGCTTAGGTCATGATCCCAGGGTCCTGGGATTGAGCCCACATCGGGCTCTCTGATCAGAGGGGAGCCTGCTTCCTCCTCTCTCTCTCTCTCTGCCTGCCTCTCTGACTACTTGTCTGTCAAATAAATAAATAAAATATTAAAAAAAAAAATAAAGACAAACCTGGCCAACCTCCTTCAGGACAATGTAGTCCTAAGTTTGTTTGTTTGTTTGTTTGTTTGTTTTAAAGATTTTATTTATTGACTTGAGAGAGGAGAGAGAGAGTGAGAGAGCATGAGAGGTGAGAGGGTCAGAGGGAGAAGCAGACTCCCCGCCGAGCAGGGAGCCCAATGCGGGACTCGATCCCAGGACTCCAGGATCATGACCTGAGCCAAAAGCAGTCGCTTAACCAACTGAGCCACCCAGGTACCCCTGTAGTCCTAAGTTTTAGGGTTATCTACTCTGTGGACAGGATCATCTCTGTCTCTCTTGAATGAGAATCTCGAAGTTGACTAATGTTTTTATAGAGCTGGGGCTCTAACCAAGAGTAAAGAGAAGATAAAGCAAAGATTTCTCCCCGAAGAGGACCTGGTACACAGTACTCCAATGCAACATTGCAACGACCTGCATTTGCCTCATTTCCAAAACTTAAATAATCTAGTCCAACACAGGGTTTTGCTTTCTGAAAGACCAGAATGACCAAAAAAGAAAAAAAAGAAAAAATGTATTGTTGTGTCTAATGCTCGATTATTGGTTATTTTGAGTACTCATTTAACACCCACTATAATAACTTTAAAACCTAGGCTAATCCGTACAGTCTTCTCAGACTTAGAAAATGTAATGATGGGACCTATGTCTTTCTCTCTCTTCTGTGTGTGTGCATGTGTGTTGTGTGTGTGTGTGTGTGTGCGCGCACGCACTTACCTCTCCATAGAAAGAACAATATATGAGATGATGAGATGGATTTTTCTTGTGCTAGCATTATTGGTTCCACCTCCCTTGTCTTCCAGCCCAAATTGCATCCTCCAGGCAGAATAATCTCCTGGATAAGAACGTGAGCTTTGGAGTCAGACAGCTTTGAGTAATAATCCTGGCTCTTTTATTAACACTGTCCTCTAGCAAGTTAGTTAACCTTCCTGAATCCCAGTTTCTGCATCTCCAAATGAGAAAACAAAACCCACATTGTAGGGCTGATGGGAAGATTATACCAGAAGAACTTAGGACAATTCTGGCACATAGGAAAAGAATATAATACACATCAGCTGTTGTTCCTTTTTCTTAACTTTACAAACCTCCTCACCACAAAGAAAATAATATACCAGGGTCTTTGAGATTTTTTTTAAATGTGCATTGTATTTTATACGGATGTTCAAGGTAATTACAATAACATTGCTACTCTTGGTCTAATTTTAACAATTTTTAAATAAGTTCTAGGTTTGTTCTGTTGTGTTTTATTTATTTTGCTCTGGATTTTCTTGGATTCTGCAGCCTCTCCGTGGATCTGGGTATGTAAAATAGGGATGCTTTGCTGACATTAAGTCTCTCTTCCAATGTGCCAGAAGTTCCCAGTTATATGTGTTTATAACACTCATCTCTGATGTCACTGGGTCCCTGGCCATCTTCCTCTCAGAGGCAGGAATAGGGTGAAGGCATGGTACTCTAGCACCTGCTGATGAACAAGTAAGGATGGTCTTCATGTTTTATTCCCCTCCATCAAGTTCTCCTCTGTATGGATCTTGAGAAGTCTCCCAAATTCAACTCGTGAGGCATCTGCTCAAATCGAAGATTTATTTAATCACTTTAGGTTAAAAAAAAAAAAGTACCAATTATACCACGTACAAGAGACACTCACTCAACTTCAACTTGCTCATAATAGAGTTTATTTCCTTGGAAAGGTGGGTGCCAAAATCCAGCTTTAATTGCCTAACTTCTAATTCAGTTTTCCAAAATAGGTATTAATGTCGGTCTGTGACCTGCTTGGTGAATGAGGACACCAAAAGCTGACACGCTAGTGAGATACAAAGTCAACAAAATCAGTTACAGATGCATGGAGGAACGGCTGTACTCCACCAATTGTTTCATTAGCAAGATTGAGGAACTGCAGGAAAGGTGGGGAATCGCTCCTTGTAGCCTGAGATGAGATTTACGCCGCACACCTGTCACCTGGTTGGGGCCCTGCCTTCTGAGAAACTCCCGGAGAAAGGAAAAGACAGAGTGAGAAATTTTATTAACCATGTCATAGGTTCAGGGGGTGTTGTGTTACTTGGTTCCTCTACGAATTTTTTGTTATTGTTTAAATGCGATCAGAAGCTACATAAGACACGCTACGTGTGTGAGGTGTTGCCATCATGCCCACGGACTGATATTTCGGCCGGTGACTGCAAAGTGTCCCCGTGCCTTCTCACCAAAGCAGCCGGCAGCCTCCCTCCGAAGCAGCGACGCCTGTGACATCCGTGTCAGCGCGCATTGTCCGTAAACAAGGAAGGCCTGCCTCTGAGTGGGGTTGAGGGAATTGATGCCTCACTTGAGTGCTTTGAGAGGCCAAGATCAAAAGCACTTTTAAGCATATCATATAATTATCATCATTAAGAGGCACGAGGCGAGGAGTCCTCAACTCCCAAATTTTCAAAGCAACAGAAGCAGCACAGCTTTAATGGGACTTTGAAGTCAGATAAATCTCCAGGTATTTTCATTATAGAAACTCACAACTAATTAAGAAAACCCTATTTGGGCCAGTGTTTAATTATGTTTGCTTGTCCGCCTGTGTCATGTTCTGTGTTCTGAAAGGAGAGGGGTGTCAGTTGCATTGTACGAAAGGACCGTGCTGGGACCAGCCAACAGCTTGCATTTTGAACAAAGCATGGCCTAGAAGGGTTTTGATCTCTTTTGTCTAAATAAATAAGTTCTTAATAAGCTTTGATGATTTTCTTAAGCCTCTGTACAGTCCAAAGGTTAGCCAGAAGTTTCTCCATAAAAGTCACACCTGTTTTATAGGTAATCTAGCATCTAGGTAGGAAGATGCTGGAAAATTCGTTCTGATAATAAAATAAAAACAAATGGCACCAACTAGACCTCTAAGAGAGGCTGTTTTGATGGAAGGTAAGCCCGTGCAGCTAACTGGTAGCCTCGGTCAGATCTTACCTAAAGATGGTTTTGCTTCAGCCCTAGAAGTTGGCTCAGGTTACAATCCTGTTCTTTCTTCCCCGTGGCCTTCTGGCTTCAGGGGTGGCTGCTCCGTTTCTTCAGTATCCACATTCACTACCCACCCGCTGAATGGCACACATTCCATGCCAAGCCCTGTGCCGGGCGCGGGGAATACTGGAGCACCGGATCCCTTCCCCAGAGGGCGGTACCATCTGGCCGGGGAGAAAGACCACGGAAGAAAGAGCTGAGTGAGGATCCTGTAGAAGGGAAGGGGTTGGTCCTCAGCAGAGGGGAGACAGAGGGGTACTGCCTGGGCATCAGGGAGAAGATCACAGAGGGGCTGGTTTCTGCATTCCATCCTTGTTCTACAGTGTGACAGTCATCTAACAGGCAGAATACCTAACTTTTGCAAAATTACTCTTTTCTTACGAAATGTTTTTAAATAAAGTATGTTAATAGTACTGCCTATGACTTCCAAGGCCATTTTACTTGATTTTTGTCTCATTTCATGTTTATTTTTCATTTCCCTATAGGCTTTGGAATCAGATTGGCTTGGATCTGAGTCCCTCTTCTTCCGTTTGTTAGCCGTGTTGTCTTGGATAAATGAGCCAACTCCTGTGGGCCTCAGTGTCCTCGTCTGTCTAATGGGTGTTATAGACTGCTCTCTCCACCTGCTTGCTGTGATCTAATCAGGTAATGTCCGGGATGTGCTAGAACTGGACACATGTCTTGGCACCAAAGGCAGTAGCTGCTGGTATTTTTATTAATAGTACTCTTTAAAAGAAAGTTGAGTCACAAATCTCATGCCTAACTACACCCCGTTTACAGCTAGATCTTGTGAAAATCATGTACCCTACCCAGGTTCTGGATACTTAGAAATGGATGTGTTTCATTTCCAATACAGTTGCTAAGTGATTCAGCTGATTTTAAAAGCTGCCTTCTAAAGCCTATACAAAGTGTGCCCTGGTGATACGCCCCGTTGTCCTTCTTTATTTTTAGCTACACCAACCAACCCAGTCATAATAAATTTAGATCATAACATGATGCCAGGAAAGAATCACCCAGAGGAATAGTCCAAGGCCACTAAACAGTTCTAACACTTGAGTAACTGAAAGAAAAATTAAAATAGGGATAAACACACCTTTGAATGCTCTGACACATCTATGTTATAATGCAAAATGGTATATTGGAGCTGGGCTCAGCAGACTCTTTCATGTGGATTTGAGTAAAATGAGTAAATGAGCGATGTGGAGAAAGTTTGAAGAAAGAGGAAGACCCTCATCCATTTCAGGTTTTCAGGGGATGTTGGGCAGGCATGTTTTTGTAAAGAAACATCTGTCAGGATTTGCGAACCCACCAGAGTGCCCAGATTCACTTGTTTAATGTAGGAAGAGGCTGTCGAGTCAAAAGCCCCAGGCAAATTGAGCAAGCTGGCGGCCCCTGAGGAAAGCAGGAATTTAGCTGAATGCCTGATGCCATTTTAATGCCAACTCACAGAACTTTTTGATACTAATGAGGCCCCACTATTTCAGAGCAGTTACATTAATTGACATTAATCAAAAAATCTATTGAAAGGTTCACCCGTTCTTTCAGGGTAGCAGTGAGACATGCCCTGTGTTCTGGAAGCCCCCTTGCCAATGAGCAAATGTGCTGCCTTTGGAGTCCTGAACCCTGTCGGAGGCTCCCAGCTCCCACTCACCCGTGCATCTCAGCCCCCTCGCTAAACTTTTGGTGGTGCCTGCAATGTCAGTATTCCTAATCTCTGTATCGGCAATGGAAGAATGTACCCCCAGACGCTGCTTTTTTATGCCGTGATCGCCTTGGGAATCTTCAGGGCAGAGATGTCCAGATGTTGACAGCTCTTTCAACCATTCCGACTGAGCTTCCTGATTAAGTCAGGCATAAGAGAAGAGTTCTGAACCATAGACAAAGCTTCTCAGGGCTGGCTGTCCTGCCAGTCTCCATGCTCACTTCGACAGTTACAGGCAACCAAATGGCAAAATAGGACAATTTCACAGTTCATTATCTGAGAACTAGTGGAACCTCAAGAATTTAGTTGAGGGCAAGCATACAGACCTTGGATATATATCTAAATTTAACAGAATTATTGACATTGAGAGTTGTGGAGCTTTGGTCAGAATTACCTAAAAGGAAATAAGAACCAGCCTCTACTATCCAACAGGGCTGGCGACCATAATTAGGATAGCATTACTGTTTGATTAGGAGTTTTGTGAGGCTTATGTGAAGGTAGCAGAATGATTTCTGAAGGGCCCCTGCCAGCTCCATGATTTTATGAGTCTACAATCAGGCAGGAAAATATACATCAGTAGGCTCCCTGGAAGATTTCTGATCATTCCAATTTGGCTAGAACGATGTAGAGAGTGACTTTTCCCACCAGTTTGCTCCCCACAGTCTGGGCTAAGGCAAGCACGGGCCATAGCAACTGCGCAAGTGAAAGCTGGCTCAGGAGAAGGAATCGCCATGTTCTATCGGAACCTCAAAGAAAGATGCTATTCAGTGCAGACTCTGGGAAGTGCGAGGGTTCCTGTTTCACCGGAGCTGGGTTTGCTCACATCCAGCCATGACCAGAGAAGGGAGAGTCTTCAGCCAAGTCTGTAACCTGCTTGGGCCCTGTGGGATTTGAGTTTAGCTCTTTTAAAACAATATTTTGATGAGTTGTGTGTAAATGAATCAGAAACATATGGATTCAATTTCCCTTGAAGTGTACGTGGGTTTAAAAATTAAGGGGGAAAAATGTGTGGTGCTTGGGTATGTATCAAAAGAAAAATGTTTAAAAAATAATACAAGATGCTTTGCGGAACAGAAAGCATGCCTTCCTTCTTGAAGCCAGGGTAATCGCAGCAGAGCTAGAGGCCAGTCTTATGACTCTGAAGTTAAGAAATATGCATGGGGGCTGGCCTTCCAAGGTCTGCTGCTCTGTTGGCAGCTGCCTGCGGTGTCCTGGGACCTTGTGAACAACACCCAGCAAATGAAAAGCAGACACTATCCAACAGGGAGGCCAAATCATATCTGGGCTGAAAATTAGATCACCAGGCAAACTGAACAGATTTTTCAAACAAAGTACTTGCACTCTCTTTTTAAGTTAATTTAACTCTAAATGGAGGGCAGTCCGCAAGCTGAGATGGAAACTGAATCTCAGAAGTATAAACCCCGTATTTTATCTTCCTACCCTTAAGATCCTCTGGGCCAGAGGCCATGAATATCAGTGAAATAGACTATTTGGGAACTGAAACTTGTCCAGGAGAGAGCCCGGCTACTGAATCCCTTTTGGCTTTTGGAGCTCCTTTATTGATTTGCCACATCTCCACTCCTATGACACCCTGCAGCAAGAGGCAGCTCCATTGGAAAACAGTGAGTCCAGACTAGGATTGCCAGGGACCAGCCATACTCTAAAGCCGTTTAGGGGCTAATAGAAAGTCCCTAACTTTCTATTGTTCTGTTCTGTTGTTGCTAAGCGAAAACATGAAAACAATCTACTATCTACTATCATAATAATTGTGTAAAGGACAGGACAATTCAACATGAAACCTACATAGAGATAAAAATTAAAGTCCTAACTAGGATAGTTAGCCCACGACTATGGACATTTTAGAAATATAAGTCATCTCAGTATTAATTTTTAATGCAGTTAAACCAGACTGTGATATTTTATCTGACAGTTTTAATTGTTTTGAATTGCTAATAGTCATTTATTAATTGGCGAAGTCTAGCTTGTACAGATTAGTGACAGTATAAATCAGATAGCAGAGAGATAATAATGCCATCACTGTTTCACTCAACTGGGAACATTTGAGAAAACTGAGAAGTAGCAGAGCACCAGTGTTCTTGGCCTTGGATGCTCCTCCTGTCTTCTGGGCAAGGGCCAGAGAAGAGCAGTGGGAGACCAGATGTCTGGCCCTGGAAGGGGCTGAGAGAAAGGCTAATGACTGATTCAGCAGGACTTCTTCCATCCGTGACTCTGCAGGTCCTAATGTCCCTAGAGTACAGGCACCATAGTGGCTTGAGAGCAAGACCTAGCCTTGTAAAAGCTTTATCAGTTACAAGCCCAGGCTTGCCAACTGCACTGGATTCAGCCCAGTTCTTTCTATGAGATTAGATTCATCTTACTGTTCTCCAACCAAATGCATACCTACTCTAGACTTCTTCCCTCTGCGGACATGGACTTCTCCTCTGAAAAAATCTGAGTTATCCATAATCACAGTGAGCATTTTTTTGCTTTTATTTATTTATTTTTAAAGATTGATTTATTTATTTGAGAGAGAGTTAGCCCAAGCAGGAAGAGCAGAGGGAGAGAGGGAGAGAGAGAGAGAGAGAGGATCTCAAGCAAATTCTCCCTGAGCACAAAGCCGGAGGCAGGGCTCTGTCCCAGAATCCTGAGATCATAACCTCAGCTGAAACCAAGAGTCGGATGCTTAACCAACTGTGCCCCTCTTTGCTTTTGAATTTAAGAAGAGTATCTTTTTGTTTAAATTATGGTTCCCTAAAAGACAAAATGTGGTTGCTCAAACAACTCTATGGACCTGACGTTTCTCTAAATTTATTCCCCAAGTCATCCTCTTCTTTCTACCACTCACAGAGCTTTTGGGAGGAGGAGAGATAGAAGTCACCAGCTCTCTTCCCATCACCTCAGACTTCCTCTTCTCTTCCTTAGCAGGTGGCATCATAAGCAGATTCCCTCCCTACCCCTCCACTAGCAATTATTAGGCTAAGGAAAATTCAATTTATTTCTTTGTGTTTAAAAAGTAGGAAATTCCTAATACCAGCATCAACTATGCTATGGTTTTCAGAATTGTTCATTCGCCGAGCATTTACTAAGGGTCTGCTAGGTACCAGCACAGCCCTCAGAACCAGAAATATAAACACACAGGAGAAATTCTGCTATCTTCCATCAGCTTTCGGCTTCTAATAGAAGAACAGAGATGCATAAGCAAATGAGTGCAAGCGAGAGGGCTAGTTACTAAGATTGAAGGATACCTAGTACAGCAAGTGCAGCAAAGGAGAGGGCTGGCCAGTTCCACACTGGAAGAGGTGGATGAGCGAAGCCTTACGCAAGAAGGCAGTGGTTTCGATTACCTCCTGTTCACCGTGTTGGTGAGCAAGAGATTCTAGCCTTGGGTTAATGGGATGTCCGAACATGACACCAGCCCTGGATGGACAATAATTTATGAGTCACATAGACTCATGTCCAGTGGGAAAAAGATGCCTCATCATACGCGAGATCATACCAGTCT
Source organism: Meles meles (assembly GCF_922984935.1). Taxonomy (NCBI): domain Eukaryota; kingdom Metazoa; phylum Chordata; class Mammalia; order Carnivora; family Mustelidae; genus Meles; species Meles meles. The sequence continues at coordinate 43,450,142 of NC_060066.1, read as the reverse complement.
TGCACTCTGGAGCAGGTTGAACGAGATTGTGGGAGGCCAGCTTTGTAAGGTGTAAGCACCCCTGGTTCCCACAGGAGGCTGCGATTGGCTTGTTTGAATAATTGTGTGGCTGGCAGGGAAGTGAAACCCACTACTCAAGGATAGGCGGGAGCTGCACTTGGACCCCCTGACAAGGAAGGTTGTTTGGCTCTCGTACCTTCTCTGCAGGAGCAGAGTGAGGAGGGGAACTTGGGGTGAGGCCATTGGAGGCCAGGCTAACCTCACTAGACCCTAAGACAGCTCGTTGTACTGGGCCTTAATTTTAGGCATGATACCACAGTGATACTTGAGGCAAGTCTTGAAAAATCAGTGAGTGGACTTTCACTCGGTGGTGGGCCTGGGGCATGTTGGCTTTCCAGACAGAACACGTGAGAGCAAAGACCTAAAGGCATAAAGCAGCCTGGAAAATAAGTTGAATATTTTGGGGGGAAAAAAATGAACAATTTCTTTCTACAGAATTGTCAAAAAGAAACCACAATCTGTCTTTAAAGTTTAAAATATTTAAACATTAGAACTAATGAAAGAAGAGAAGACATGTTAATTGAGAGCAGCGTGATCCAATGGAAATATCACGTGAGCCAGAAATGTGAGCCCCCTAGGTAATTTTAAGTCTTCTAGTAGCCACATTCTTTTTAAAAGTCAAAAGAAATAGGTGAGATTAATTTTACTGACATCGTTTATTTAACCCAATATATCCAAAATATTATCATTTCAACATGTAACAACATAAGAAATATTAGTAAGATGTTTACATTCTGTTTTTCATACTAAGTCTCTGAAACCCAACCCGTATTTTTACAGTTACGGTGTACCTCAATTTGGACCAGCCACACATTTCAAGAGCTCGATACCCACATGTAGCTGAAGGCTGCCCTATTGGACAGGGCAGATTTAGAACATTTTGAATTAGCTTGAGTTTGGAACAAAATATGATGCAGTTTTCTCATCTGTAAATCAGCTGTTAAATTAGCAAGCTCACACGACTGAATGTAAATTTTTAGATGAGGGGTGGAAAATGCCTGGTGTGTGCATGGTTACTGCCACAAACGCCTTACTATAGTGGTTACAGATATTACTTCTAGATCCCAACACACTTTCCCACTAAGCCTACAGGCAGCCACTCTCAGACAATGGAGTTGGCATAGAAAACGGGTCTACATGCTGTCCGAGGCTCCTCTTTAAGACTATAGCAGAGAAGCAAATCTTAAGTCTCCATTCCAGTCTAAGCTTTAAACTCTAGACTTTAGGATACTAGAGATAAAACGCTGTAAGAACCACTGACAGTAGGTTAAAAAAGAAACAAAAAAATCTCTTCAATTAATATCATTTATGAGATTCTGTAGGTGATGATCGAAACTTGGACTCTTCACAAATGACCAGACATTTTATGCCTGAAGTTAAATTGCACCATGTAAAAGACTGTATATGGATGTGTTTTGGACTTCCATAGAGAACACTCTGAAGGGTTCCCACCCATACTTACACTGAGCTCTTCAGAAAGCAAACGTGACCATAATAAATACACGGTGTAGCAGATCCTTTAGAGACCACAATCCAGTGATTCACACACGCATACTGCTGCTCCACTTAAAAAATATATATTTAGTAGGCCTATGTTACACAGAAAATAGCAGCCTACCTAATTCTACCTCATATTGCCAAGTTTACATTTTCTGGTAAAGAGATCTGTTTTATCTTGATGATTTATTGTTAAATATCTCCATGGGTTTTTTTGTTTGCTTTCTTTTCTTTTCTTTTCTTTTCTTTTTAATTCTTCCAGTATTAATATTTCCTCTTCTGGCTGAACCTAGATTTTTCTGTCATCTTAAGAATGCGATTGCTTGAGGGGCGCCTGGGTGGCTCAGTGGTTTAAGCCTCTGCCTTCGGCTCAGGTCATGATCTCGGCGTCCTGGGATCAAGTCCTGCATCGGGCTCTCTGCTCGGCAGGGAGCCTGCTTCCCTCTCACTCTCTCTGCCTGCCTCTCTGCCTACTTGTGATCTCTGTCTGTCAAATAAATAAATAAAAATCTTTAAAAAAAAAAAAAAGAATACGATTGCTTGAGAATTCACATTTCAAGCCTTGGGTTTACATCGGGCTCTCTGCTCGGCAGGGAGCCTGCTTCCCTCTCACTCTCTCTGCCTGCCTCTCTGCCTACTTGTGATCTCTGTCTGTCAAATAAATAAATAAAAATCTTTAAAAAAAAAAAAAAAGAATACGATTGCTTGAGAATTCACATTTCAAGCCTTGGGTTTACTGTGTGACACAGGAAGTCATTTTGGGTTTTGTTGTAGAGAGATAGGAAGAAGCCTGGGAAAGGAGATGCAGAAATTCAGAGACCTCGTTTTCACATTGTCCTTAGTGTTTCAAAATGGGGGAAAAAAAAAAAAAGACATGTTCTTACACATGTGGATTGTGCTTTAACTAGGAAAATATGTGCCCCAAATGTATAGAATTCAAAGCTCTGGGAAGCAGAAGGAGGCCACTGTGTAATCTAGCAAAGTCAGGATGCGCACTGATCAATAGAGGCACAGTTTACAGGATTGTTAACATATTTGTGAGGCAATTTTAGAAAGCTCTCCTAGAGGTCAACTAATAAAATACTCCATAGAACACCTTATGGACCGAAGGAACATCATTCTTCATTAGTATGCATTTGAGCTGCTTTCTTTCTGATCCTATAAAAGGTCCCCTGCTTGACTAATTTTTTTCTTCCATGAAACGTGCCCATTTCAGTGTGAAAATTTCCTCAACCCATCGTGTAAAATGTTATCTTTGACACACATTAGGCAAATAGAAAAAAAAAATTAAGAAGTAATGAGGAGGGGGCCAAACTGCTTTGAGAAGTTCCCACATATGTGCTAATTAGTGATTCCATCTGAAAATATTCCCAGAAAGCTGGATGAGTAAAGCAGACGGGGATAAATAATGCAAAGACCCCGTGGCATTGTCGCAAACACCATAATCAGGGCTGTTTGTGAGTTCAGAGAGAGACTCCAAGTGCTATGCCTGAGCATAAAACATCAATGAAGTAAATCCTTGCTAACAACCTTGGGGTTGTCACACGCACATGTGCACGCACACTTACACACACACACAAACGCACACACACACACACTTTTTTCTTTCAACGTCTTGGTACAACTCTTCCAGGGCTGATATCCCACTCACCAGCCCCCCCTTTCAGATCTGTTTTTACATAAAGAGAAACTGAATTTCTTGCACCTAGTTCATAGTGCTGTTGAAATGCGCAGTCTTCCTTCAAACCCTGGTCCAGTTCCATAAGCACATGGAGATGATTAGCTGTGAAATAAGGCATTAGTCCACAGCATCAAACACCAAATGAAATACTCTCCGATTACAGGGACTGCAACCTCTGGAAGTCCCTTTTGTGAAATGACAAGCCTGCTGGTTTCGTCTTCGGATACAATGCCCAACTGTGTTTTTTAAGTACAATTGAGTTTCATCAACCAGACCAAAAATACTGTGGGTTGAAATGCATTCTGTAAAGTCAGTGGAAAAATAACACTAGTAGCTCCATAAATGAGGGGTAAATAGCACTATTATGGTAATTTCTGGTTTTAATGCTTTCAGCTAACACAGGAAGACTATGATTTGGAAGTTGCAGTGGAGATATTAGGAGAAACACCTAGATACTTCACAAGAAGTGCTGCAGAAATGACAGCATCCATTGTGCAATTTCAGGCCACCCCCAATCCCGCCCCCCCAAAAGAGGGGGGAGCGTTTAATAAATAGCCTTATGAGTGTGTATGTGAACGTGTGCCTGTGTATGTCAAAAGAGGCATTTCTAAGGTTCCCTCATTCAAGACCTTCAGATTGCCCAAGACGAAGTCAGAACCGTTTCTCTTCCCAGGGTTGCCCTTCTCCGTCTACAGACTGGAGCACCCTGTGATCCTAATTGCCCAGGGCAGAGGGGAAGCTCAGTCCTCCCCAGTGTGCTCAGTGGTGAGCACTGACCCACTGACCCACTGAGTCCCAGGAGAGCAACAGTTTCGTACTCTGCAAGACCAGAGTGACCTCCCACTCTCTATCAGTGACCCATTTACCGGACAGAGTTTACTGCTTTCTCAAACTTATTGGGCATGAAAACCAAGTCTGCTCTATAGGAGTAAACACAGGGTCTGGAAACAGTTTGAAGCCTGCCTGCTAATGAAAGGCCCTCAGTCTCTCCTCTCTTTAAAATCAAGGCTTCCTACAAAAAGAATAAACTGCCCTCCGTGCCAGGGAGTCAAGTAACCAGGTATTTACATTTAGACAAGATAGAGTCTCATCTGGCAGCCTGGAAGAACGCACAGCTGTCAAGAATCAAATAAAGGCTTTCAGAAATCTTTCTCAAGAGCCAGGGATGCCATTTGAAGAGCAAAGTAGTGAGCAATTTCCCACTAACATCACAGGAATTTTTAAAATTCTGTTTGAAAGACACAACCTGCCCATATCCATCAAAAAAATCTGTGGTTCAAGCCTTAAAAAATAGATTATTAAAAATTTTAACATACTAGATTTCTCATTCCTGCATTGCAAGTGTTTTTCTTTAAATGGAATAAAAGATCGAGTGTGCTGATTTTTCACTATAAAAGGAATTTTTAACATTTAGGGAAAGAGTTTTTTTTCTTTGTCTATATATCCTAATATATGTTCTTTTTACAAGTGTGATGAGAATGTCAGAAGTAGTTGCTATCCTATGTTTAAATTTTGTTACAGTAGAAATGTATCCCTATCATACATGAGGGTTTACTCATTTTTATTAACTTTAATACATAAGGGGGCTCATTAGCTTTATATCCCAGAATTGAGGTGTTCCTGAAAATGTCTGGAAAATTATGGGGACAGGGTGTATGGAATCAAGAGCTTCTTTGAATGGCACTGGGAGTTGGAAAAGTATAAGTAACAATTCTGAGCTCAGCAAGACAATCGTCCTTCAGATCATCCTCTGCGCCAGCCTTCTTGGCCCCCTGCCTGGGTCCTGAGAAAAGAAATCTTCAATAAAACAAAGTAAAATTAATAAATAAGTAGATAATAAATGCATACATAAATGCATATATAGACGCAATGTTCAATCATTCAACAAGTATTTATTGAGTTCCTGGCACTGAGAACACAGCAATTACATTAACGAAGGACACAAATTCCTGCCCACCCTAAGCTTGTAATCTGGTGGGAGTGGGGAGTAGTGGGGAGAAAATATATGTAAGTAACATGCATAATATATTTATAATGTAATTAATTCTAAAGGAAAAAAGTAAATCAGGGAAGTGACTATGAGACTGAGGAGGTATGTTGAAATTTTAGATAAAGTGGCCAGAGACAGTCTACCTGAAAAGATGACCCTTAAAGTAAAATACTATAAGAAATGAGAGACACCTAGGGAAGAGCTTTCCAGGTAAAAGGAACAGCAAGTGCAAAGGCCCTGAGACAGGACCTTGTCTGGTATGTGCAGGGAGCTGTAGAGGGAAAAGATGGGAGTATAGCAGAGGGTGGAGCCATTCAGATAGGACCCAATAGGTCAATGTGACCTATTTTACCTGATGGAAAAACACAGAAGAGTTGAATAGAAGAGTGACATGAGCTCAGTTATGACAGGATCTCAGAAATGACAGGACGGGGACAGAGCAGAGAAGCTTACAAATGGAAGAAGAGACTTTTAAGCTGAGATTTTCAGGAAGAATAAGAATTAGCTAGAGTCAAGTGACTTTGGGGGAGATGGGACAGAAAATATTTTTAGAGTCAAAGAACAATATGCAAGAAGGTTCAGTGGGATTGGTGCTTGTGTTATCTGAATCATTGACAAATGATGGTAGCAATGACCATATCTTCTACGCATTCAAAATCAGACACCCGGCTTTTTTTCCTTGGGGGAGTATCATGACATTAGTCCTTGGGCATTGGCTTTTGTGAGGACAGCACTAACAGTCGTGCTCAGATATGTGTCCTTATCATACCTGTGGCCTATCAGCAGTGATGGAAGACATAGTTACAAGGAATCAAAGTAGAAGAGAGAAAGAATGTTGGCATCACATGGTAGGCAGCAGAGACCCTCCTGAATAACTTATAATTACCAAGACATGTTCCTGACCAGGGCCTCTGCACTTGCTGTTTTTTCTGCCTGGCAAGACTTTCCCTCTGATATCTCTCATTTCCTTCAGTGTTTTACTCAAGTGTCATTTTCCACAGTAGGATGACTTGCAATCACTGAAAATTAGGCAACTAAGACTAAAGTTTTCCAAGAAAACAAGGCTAAAGATGAAAGATAAATGGATAGTACTTGCGTATTTTTTCCAAGAAATTTTGAACCTATTACTTCCTTTTGTCTACATACATGCACTGTAAGGGAGATCAAGTAAAGAGAGTAGGTCACAGAGAGTTCATGAATTATATAACACCACAAAGAATTAATGGCCAATGAAAGAATGCTAACCCAGGACTCTTGGGAAACAGTTCTAGTTCTTTTTAAACCAAGCCTTAACGTAAATAAAGACAAGCAGTGAACAGAACTTGTTTGGAGAAAGGATAGTTTGCATTTCCCAGAACAGTGACACAAAAGATCCATGGATCGCCATATACTTTGGTGATAAGCTCACTTTCATGAAATGCAGAATAAAGTTTAACATATTTTCTAAGATGCTGTACCACTTGCTTGTAGGAAATTGAATTAATATGAATTTTCAGTTGGTAGGAGGAATTTATGATTTCAAAGTCTTAAAATCAGAATCTTAGGCATGAAAATCTTCAAATTCTGATTACCAGATAGGTGTTCTTTGGCCCACAAGTTGGGCTACAATTAAACAAAACCCCTAAGCAAACTGCTTTAGTAATGAGGAAATGACTGATTCACATAATTAGATGTGAACAGGTTGATCAGTTTGCTGCCCTGACCTAGTCCAATGCCTCCACTACTATTCCCTGTGACTTTTCATGTTGGAGCTCACCCATCAGACAAAGAGTGAGGAATGCTGGGTACAACATAAATGTCCAAAAGGAGAGGATTGATTAAAGTATGCTGGAATATCATATATGCATTAAAATACGTTAGAGTACCCTAAAGACTTGAAAATATGATCATAATAAAGCATTAAATCAAAAAAGCTTACTTCAAAGAAATACATTCAACATGAGTCCATTTTCGTTGAGAGAAATCTGCTGCATATTTAGAGAAAGAGCTAGACAGATATATCCTGAAATATTAGCAGTTATAAATTATATCTGAATAATGGGTAAAAGAAACATTTTTTCATATTGGTATTTTCTAAATTTTCTACAGTAAGCGCATATTGTGAGAAAAATAGAAGTTGTTATTTGAATGTCATGTAATGATATTTGGGAGTTGATACTTAAATTTGCATATACATTTCCTTTTTCCATTTGTAGTCTGGTACTTCTTAACATTGATGCTCTAGCTGTCAGAAGACAACATGATGTGGCTCAAGTCAACTTCCCAGCCATGTTGGAAACTGTCTTGCTGGGTTGCCAGTGAAATTATATCACAGCCACCTAAGCAGAATCTATGAAAATCAGACTCTCAGAGATCTTCAAGTCAGAGTTATTCTGAAATAAACTAAGTTATATTTATAATCTAGTCAGTTCATCTCCATAGGAGAGAAGGTAGTCTTTCATAACTACTCATGAATTTACATTTAATGACAATAACCATCATTTATTAAAACTCACAATGCAACTGGCAATGGTAAGAACCTTAATAAATATCCTTTGATTAGATTAGTAACCCCATTTTACTGATGAAGAATCAAGGGCTTAGAAGGTTATGTAATATGACACAATTCATGCAAATGGTAGAACCAATATTTGAGTGCAGGCCTACTTCCTGCCAAGTCTCTGGGCTCTCCCTAGGACTTCCCATTGTTTCCAGTCAAGCTATTTGGAGCACCTTCACTGACAATCCTTACTTATTTTAGGAGACATTGTTTTTCATCACACAAAAGATTCCCAACACTTATGGATCTCTTTTGAAAAAAAAGATGTAGATAATTTTATTCCTAAAATTATTGTGCATGCTTGGATACAAATCTTGTGCATAAAAATTGCTCCCCAAAACGTGTTCAACAGACAGATGTCCTCCCCAATGAATTAGTACTCATGAATGCATTTGGAATATAGGATCTTGCACTTCAGCAGTTTGCCCTCAACAATATATGAAATAATTCATATATATCAACAATATATGAAATAAGCCATTGTAGAGAATTAGTTTCTAGAGCTAAACCACAGCCATAGGTGTAGGCCTTCCGATGAATTCTACCCCACAGATACTAACAATTAGGGAAGAGTTCGTGAGTATACTAGAGTTGAAATTCAAAGCCAAAGAACGAGCTGTGGGCTTAAAATATAAAGGAATAATGAAAATAAGAGAAATACATTAAATTGGCCTCTGATTTCTCTCTTCTTTTCTGTGTGATATCAATAAATTTCTGGCAGTTTACTCTTCCAATACAGGTGACCCTGTGGTAGTGTTATACTTTATAACATTTACAAAAGACAAAGAGAAAAAACAGTTCAAATTCTCTTCAGGCACATTCATTATTTTTAACGATCCTTTACTAGAGATGGCTTCTAACAAAGTGAAATATCTTATGTATTAATTTTTCTCTGGGAAGAAAGCCAATGTACACAAATATATAAAAATTCATATAATGAAAAATGTAATCATTGAGTAGTTCCTTACATAGAAATATAACCTCCCAAATATTCCTCTACTATGTAATATCACATCACTGGAATCTAATTGCAATATTGTCATTATAATACTTAGCAGATCATTTTCCCAAGTGCTATCCCATCCATTTTTTTTTCTTTGTATAACAATGATCAGCTCATTTAATGATGGAATTAATACATATTTTTAGTACCTCACCTCCATGATTTCACTCTTGGATCTGACCTTTTAAAAAATGTATTTCCAAGGAGGAAAAAAAGCAAGGGATTTCCTCTCCTCTCCTAAGCTCACACATGCTGTGGTAATGCTTTCATCTAGTATAAATCAAGTTAAACCTGTATGATAGCTTACAAATAATTCTCTTGTCACAGTGAGCTCTTTGGTGGCTGATTCATCTTGCTATAAGATACAGAAAAACTCTGTTCTTCAACCCACAAAATGGCAGCCAGCAGAATCACACCCACATGCAGAGCAAAAACTTTCTGTCTGCATGGATGGGTAGGAAGATTCAGCATCTCCTACAAAGACCTGCCAAGAACAAACTTTCACTTGTGGCTTCAGAGGATGATAGCAGCCAAGTCATCCCTCCTGGCAGAGGGGAGGCCCCAAACATTATACAAACATGACAGAATGCTATGCATTTGGGATCCCCACAAGAAGGCAAAAACTTAGGTACCCAAGCTCAGTAAAACAGACAAAGATGTCAACAATGAGTCCACACTTTCTTCTTCCTAATAGAATTTGGGGTTTTAGAAGGAATCTCTGCAACAAGTTCATATAATCTTTCACCCAAGGAAACATTGCTTTGCAGATACCCGCCCTCTCCCTGACCCCAGACCATTTATAAAGACCCTCTTATCCCCCACACAAAGACACCTCTGATGGCAAGATTCTTCCTTCCCTCTGGAGTTACTCTAGCCCCCTGCGTGACCTGATGTCTGCCCACCTCTGGTAACCACAGTCCCGCTAATGGCCAATCATCTTTCAGGACTCAGTTACACATTATCTCCTTTCTGAGTCATTCCCAGCTCCATTCCCTGTTCAGAAAATTCAGTCGCCACATTTTCTTATGCCTTTTCTCTGTCCAGTATATTCTCTATACAGTACATGACAGCACCTATAATAATAATGCATTTATTTACATATGTGACCGTCTCTATTAAGCTGGAATCTCTTTGAGAATGACAATCAGGTTAATATCATTGCCGATCTCTATTACACAACATAGTGATTCTGGCACTTGTATACAATATTTTCCCAATAGATATGTGACAAATAAATGAATAAGTGAATGATTGATAAGTGATTATTTTAACACTGAAGGAAAGTCTTGCCTCACCAAGGTTCAGTAGTCCAGTGGTTTCCAGTAAATATAACCTCTTCCTCTACTCCCTCTCTACCCTGAGGATACTCTTGGCAACTCAGTGAGTGATGCCAATTCAAAGAGGGCAAGGAACAAAGGAGAGAGGCCCCTAGAACTCCACTGCACAATCTCTCAGACGGCCATCTTCCAGTACACAGGACATCGTGCACTCGGAGCCCTGCTCCCTGGGGTCCCGAACCTGTCCTACTGCTCAGGGTGCTGATCATCAGCTCCATTCTCCAGCACCCTAGGGCGCCTCCACATTTCCTTAGCACTGAGTCCAACCCAGTACCTCCTACCCCAGTCTGCCAGCGGTGGTCTCTTTTCTGATGTTGTCTCACATCCTACCGGGCCCCTTGGGAGTCCCAAGATTCGGAGATCCTCATTCCAGCGTGGATTCGGGACCATGAGCACTAAAGGCATTTATAAAGTTCTTTCTTTTTTTCAGGAACATTTGAAACATGATTTAGCTGTTCTAGCACCTGTAACTATTCTTCCTTGTACACTAACATTCAATGAATAAAACAAAATCTATGTCTTTAAAAATCATCTACACCCAATATTTCTAACAGAACAAAGCTAATTCATATATATGCAAAGGACTCAAAGTGGTTGAAACAAGACGTCGTCTATGGTCTTGCCCTCCCCCATCAAATGATACCCAAAGGAGAAGCTCCCCAATCCTGATGTTTTTACAGAATGACAGCCATCGCACAGGTAATTACTCATCCATCTTAATGCTTCCTTTTAAGTTTGCCCTTAAGAAGCCTGTGATCTCCCAAGTCAAGGGCCTCAGTAAAATCAATAAAACCTCGTCCTATCAGGCCACCAGCCAGATCATTTTCCACCTTTTAACAAGGCAGTGGTTATTAAATGCCTTGTTTGAAAACCCAAGTGGGGTCATCAGACTTTCATGATGAGAATAATCCATCAATTGTACATGTGCTATCTTTTCAGTGTCTTTGATATGAGTGATAAAGTAGGTAATGGCCTAAGGTTTTTCAATATCTGAACATGTTCTCCTTTTTACATTGGGGTTGCAGCAGAGCAAAGGGAATTTCACGACTGGAGGAAGCTTATTAAGGGGGAAAGAAATTTCACTGAGTTATTTCAGTCATTGCAGAAGGCATGCCGCTGGCTCCAACTTTGAGAGCCTAGCTCCAAGCTGTCAGTGGCTTCTTCAGACCTTGAATTTGTAGGAGCAATGAGAAATCTGGGATCATAGAAATTAAGAAGTGTCCATTGATGTTGGACTCCTCTTAAATACCAGGTGATCTCAAAACAATACCAGAAAAGAAAATACATTTTTGTGTGTGTGTGTGGTTGTGGATGAAAATAGATCTGTCCTTGAATACCTTTCTGGCATCGGAATTGCTAAAGACTTGCATTCTGACATCGTCAGACATCTGGATGAACGCTAAAAACAATCTATAACCTGACAAAAGGAAGATCCTTCTCTCTTTGTTTTGCATCTGGTTGATTGGATTGGGGAAGCATTTGGGGGTTATGTATTTTCCACTTAAGATATAAACCTTTTTATTGTTTCACATTAATGCTGAAATTAAAAGGAGACAATTGCAAAAGCCTCCCTGTATTGTTCTAAATTTACAGAATTAATCAAGAAATTGAATTCAAATTTCAATCTATGACAATTTCTAGTAAGGGACGGTTCTCTGGAGTCCTACAGACTACAAATGACTATTAACCCAGCACTCCTGTACTTCATCAAGGCAAAGATAATTGACATTGTGATGGGAATCCGGAAAACCAGCATGGTTCGGAAGCATCTCTGAAATTATTAAAGGAAGATTAAATACATAGTTTTAGTGTTAAATATATCTTTGTATGCTGAATATTTGAAATTACATAAACCTCATATGGTTTATTTGGTTATCTCAGTTTACCAGAATATTTAATTGCCCCAAACACTTGATTACTGAATCTAAGAGCATAACAGACAGTAAGTTGTTTTTGTCTCTCTGTTCCTTCGGAAAGAAGCTCTGGCACCCGGGCCAAAAGGAACAAGGCCACAGAATCGATGAAGACACAAATGCACTTCACATCTCTCACTTATTCTTGTTCTCTGTAGCTTTCATCGGAATTTATGTAGAGAGAAAATGAATTGGGAAAGAAATAAAATGAATCAGCTCAGTGTAATAATGGGAGGAAACGATGGTCGGGAGAGAAATATGAATAATCATAAGCCTTTTATTTATGGATTTACATTTACTTTACAAAACGCCCATGCTATCCCATTCGTCCCTGAAGCCACCCCCTGGGGCAAGTAACACTGTGGTAAGGAGCAATGGCTCCTTGCAGGTAGATGGATCTTGCCTGAAATCCCGGCTCTGCTACAAGGTTGCTGTGTGCCCTGACAGGTTATTTAAGGGTCCATGCCTCAGTTTCTTCACCTATAAAATAGGGTTAAAATAGGGTTAATAATACCTCATCAGGTTGATGCAAGAATAAAGAAGTTAATCAGGAAAATTGCGAAGATTCCAGTGCTTTGCAATTACGGGCATTTTGTTATCTAATCTGCAACACCCTAAGAGCTACAACTGTTCTTCGTATTTTACCCGAGAGGGAACTGAGGCTTACCGGAATTTAATGACTTGCCCGAGGTCACCTCCTCAAGTAAGCCAGTGTTTGGAACGTGCCCTTTGAGCCATTGGCACAGTACTTGGGATATATGTACTCTCCCCAGTCCATCACCCCGCCTTTCTTCAGATCCTCTGCACATGCCCTCCCTTCTCCCTTTGCACCTGCTGGTCCCTCTGCCTGTGATGCCCTTCCCTCGCCTCTCTGCCTTCCTCATCTCTACAGATTCTCCACATCTCAATTCAAGAAGCACTGCCTCAGGACAGTCTCTCCCATGCTCCTTTGTAGATCAAATCTGCCATGACCAGCTCCCCTGGCACAAGTCCCTCTACAGTAGAATGCTGTCCTACTTGAAGTTTTAGAATACTTCGTATGACTACAAATGTGATGAAGAACTGTCTTCTCCATGGCACTGTAGGCTCCTGAGACAGGCCCTAGTGTCAGTGTCTGCTCATCCTGATGCCCCCAGCAGCTAGCACTCTCCCTGCCACGCAGGAGGTATGCAAGAATTTTTTTTTTTTTTAATGGTGAATGAGTGACTACACCAAGTGTGTAATGCATTTTGGCTCTTCTATCCGTTGGTGTCCAAATCAAGAAACTGAGGCTTGTCAGTTTCTGTAAGCTGCCCAAGGTCAGGCAGGTGATGCATTCTAAAGCAGACGCAAACTAAAGCCTTCAGGCTTTCTGCCAGGCTCTCACCATCACACTCAATGTTGTAAACTGAGTGTTAAATTTAGATGTGATGGAAGAATGCCCCCCCAAGGATGTCCATGTTGTAATCTACAGAACCTGTGAGTTTGTTACCGTCCATGGCAAAACAGACTTTGTAGATGTGAGTAGTGATCTTGAGATGGGAAGATTATCCTGGATTTTCTGGAGAGGAGCAACCACAAGGATTCTTATAAGAGGGAGGCAGGAGTTTGAGAGTCAGAGAAGGAGCTGTGAGGACAGAAGCAGGCGTCAGGGTAATGCCATTGCTGGAAAGAGGCCCTAAGCCAAAGAATGCAACCAGCCTCCAGAAGACAGGAAAGGAGGGGCATCCGGAATGGCTCAGGCACGGGGTCTCCTTGAGATTCTCTCCTTTTCCCTCTGCCCCACCCCAACTGCGCTCCTGTGCTCTCTCTTAAAAAAAAAAAAAAAAAAAAAAAAAAGGAAGAAGACTGGAAAAGAAATGGATGGCTTCTCCCTAGGGTCTCCAGAAGGAACTAGCCCTGCCAACACCTTCCTTGTTTTTAGCCACCTCAGACCTATTTTCAGACTTCTGACTCTCAGAACTTTATGATAATAAATTTATGTCAAGCGTTTGGAGCCAGTAATTTGCTCACAGCAGCAACGGGAACCTAAGGCAGATGTTAATGACCTCAGGTCCATTGACAGGTTGTCTGCATGGTGTGTAACTATGGAGCACCACTGACATTACACGACAAGATCAAGCTCAGTGGATAGATACAAACAACACATAATAATAAAAGACCATTTGTTGAATTTGATCTCTGCAGTTAGTTACTCAAACCAAATATTCCAAACAAAAAATCTATTTAGTCCTGGGTGCCTGGGTGGCTCAGTCGGTTAAGCAACTATCTGCCTTTGGCTCAGGTCATGATCCCAGGGTTCTGGGATCGAGTTCCCCATCAGGCTTCCTGCTGAGCAGGGAGACTGCTTCTCTCTCTCCCTCTGCTCCTCCCCCACCCCCCAACTTGTGTGCTCTTTCTCTTTCTCAAATAAATCAACAAAATCTTTTTAAAAATATCTATTTAGTCTCTACCTCTGAATGATCTAAATTTAAAGAAGGCAAATTCCATGGAAAATTAACCTCATCTTCTTTTGGTTTTGAAATAACATGATATATTGGGGAAAGTTCATAACTGAACGTCAAGGATGTTGATTTGAGGAGGGCCATTTGCCACTTTTCAGCCATGTGACATTAGGCCATGTACTTGCCCTGTCTTTTCTGATCCTAATATAAGAGGAATTGAGAAGCAGATCCTGAGCTACCTCCCAAATCTACCATTCTATCACCCCCATCATTCTATTTTTTAGCCTTTTCAATTAAAAATGCTTGTAAATTCTAACTTGACCCTCTCACCATGACCCTCTCTTAGGTTCTTCTTGCATAACACCCCACACAGAAGTCTACAATGCATTCTAAAGGCAGCATCCCCCTTGTAGTTCATGACGATTACAAAAGAACAGGGAGTTCAAGCTGCCATAGGTCATTTGTGTATGCATCCAGAATTGTCACTATACTGAGTGTTAAAATATGTCTACACTCTGAGTCTGCCCCCTCAAGCATAGTAAGATTCTGCATGGGTCAAGAACCTCCTCCTTAACAAATTCTCTGCCCTAACTAATAGGGATATTAAAAATAATACAATAAAACAACTTGAAGCATGATTTTTTTCCACTTTTTTAAATTTATTTTCAGCGTAACAGTATTCATTGTTTTTGCATCACACCCAGTGCTCCATGCAATACGGGCCCTCCCTATTACTCACCACCTGGTTCCCCAACCTCCCACCCGCCGCCCCTTCAAAACTCTCAGGTTGTTTTTCAGAGTCCATAGTCTCTCATGTTCATCTCCCCTTCCAGTTTCCCTCAACTCCCTTCTCCTCTCCATCTCCCCATGTCCTCCATGAAGCATGGTTTTTAAAAGCTCACAATTTTACCAATGAAGTATACACATCCTTTCTCTAAGATTACTTTTAGTATCCATCTTCTTAAAGACTCAGACAAAAGAATAAAAGGCATAAGAGAAAGTAATCCTTGCCTTTTCTCTACTGGAGACCTGTAAAAATAAAAGATTCAGAACAATCAAAATCAGAGATGCTACTGGCGTCACCACACGCCCACTGACAGACAGATAATTTTGCTAATATACTCAGTGGAACTTGAAAAATTGAAAAATCTATTCCCAGTATATTGTAATGGCTCAAGCAATGAAAAATTTATATTAGTATTGATAATGACATCCTTGGAACAAGAAAGGAGCCGGGACTGGAAGAGAACTGTATTTTTAAACATCACATCAGGCACTGCTTCTGGAAAAACACAGTTCCTGTCCTAACTAGAGCTTCAGTGGCTTATCTTCATTAAGTAACATATAGGATGAAAAATGTGAGTAAATTAGAGATGACAAAATAAAATGTCTTTCTTCCCAAAGAAACATTTTTTCTATATACTGTATTTCTATATACCAATAATCAGCATTATTAATGCATGAAGATATTTATAGCTCTTTATACATTACAGAATTGACTCATGGTTGGCTCTGAAATGGAGTATCTAAGAGACCTGGTTCATGGATTTCCCTAGGACTAGAAGCTACAGTAGAAGCTCTCTCAGGGACATCATCTTGGAGAAGACTCTTGTTAGTTGGGAAGCACCCATTTGCCAAACCTATTCTCAGGTCTCTCTCAGGATCAGATGGAGCGGCCTCAGTTACGAGGTTCCCTTTCACAATCACTAGATTATAAGCTTATAGGGAAGGTAAACTGGCAGATTTTGAAAAGGAAAAGGCAGGCAGAAAAAAGTCAGTCATTGGTGAAGGCCCAAGTTAGGTAATTCTTCTAGCAACAGCTCAAAAAATTGGGTTTCTTCACTTTCCTAGGTCCAAATATTTATTGAGTTCATTAGCTATGCTAATATTTATTGAATGTCTATAATGAATCGATAAAGGCTAAGAATAATAGACTAGAGTCAGGTTTGGAAAGGGCTTATGAAAGAAGAGAATAAGAAGTAGTCTGCAATCGAAGCCAGCCTTCAAGATGACCCCCAACAACTCATGCCTCCTGGTATTCACACCCATATATAGTCCTTCATGCACTGAATTGGAATTTCCCGTGCGACCAACAGAATGTGGTGGGACTAATAGTATGTTATTTCCGAGGCTACATCATGAAAGGCATTTTTGCTTTAGCCTTGACTTTTTGAATCCATATCATAAGGGAAGCCAGCCACCATGCTGTATGGACACTCAACAGCTCTGGGAAGAAATCCACATGAAGGGCAATGAAAGACCACCCCTGCTAGCAGCCAGCATCAATCTGCCAGGTGTGTGAATGAGCCACCTCGGAGGTGAATTTTCTAGCCCCAGTCCAGACTTCAGGCAACTACACCTCAGCCAACATCCGACCGCA
The DNA here is from genome assembly GCF_922984935.1 of Meles meles. NCBI lineage: Eukaryota > Metazoa > Chordata > Mammalia > Carnivora > Mustelidae > Meles > Meles meles. The sequence continues at coordinate 43,433,319 of NC_060066.1, read as the reverse complement.
ACTTCGTAAAAGACCTTGATTGAGAACTGCCTTGTCAAGATCCTCCTGAATTACTGACCCACCAGAAACCATGAAAGAAAATAACTCATGATTGTATTTGGGTATGTCCAAGTTTTGGAGTGGGTTTGTAAAACAGCAACAGATAACTAATACTTTCAACTTGATAGCATGAGTTTAAATATGACCTAAAATGCATCTAGGATAATAGTGAGGAACACTGTTATTAGAGTTAGGTCTGAGTTTCATCCTTAGCTGGATGAATCTGTAAATTATTTCATCTTCCAAGATTTTGGTTTTCTCATCTGAAGACTATGGATAATAATAATACCTACCTCTGCCTAGCAAAGGGAATAAGTAACAAAACTAAAAGGCAACCTATGGAATGGGAGAAGATATTTGCAAATGACATATCAGATAAAGGGCTAGTATCCAAAGTATATAAAGAACTTCTACAACTCAACAAACAAAAACCAAATAATCCAATTAAAAATGGGCAGAAGACATGAACAGACACTTCGCCAAAGAAGACATCCAGATGACTGACAGACATGGGAGAAGTTGCTCAACATCACTCAACATTAGGGAAATGTAAATCAAAACCACAGTGAGATATCACTTCACACCTGTCAGAATAGCTAAAATAAAAAACACAAGAAACAACAAGTGTTGGTGAGGGTGCTCTCTGTTTGTGGGGATGCAAACTGGTATAGCCACTCTGGAAAACAGTGTGGAGGTTCCTCAAAAAATTAAAAATGGAAGTAACTTACAATCCAGTAACCACATTACTGGATATTTACCCCCAAAATACAAGAACACTAATACAAAGATGTTTACTGCAGCATTGTTCACAATAGCCAAATTATGGAAGGAACCCAAGTGTCCATCAATAGATGAATGGATAAAGAAGTGGTTTATATATACAATGGAATATTATTCAGCCATAAAAAAGAATGAAATCTTGTCATTTGCAATGACATGGCTGGACCTAGAGAATATAACATTAAGTGAAATAAGTTAGTCAAAGAAAGACAAATACCATATAATTTCGCACATTTGGAATTTAAGAAACAAAACAAGCAAAGGAAAGAGAGAGAGAGAGAGAGAAACCAAGAGACAGACTCTTACCAATAGAAAACAAACTAATGTTTACCAAAGGTGAGGTAGGTGGGGTGGGGGGATGGATGAAAGAGATAATGGGGATTAAGAGTACACTTACCTTGATAAGCACTGAGCAATGTATAGAATTGTTGAATCACTGTATAGTACACCTGAAACTAATATAACACTGTATGTTAACAATGCTAGAATTAAAATTAAAAACTGTTAATAAAAAATAGTAGAAACAAAACCTACCTATTAGTGCATCTGAAGTTATGCATCATTGGACTACATGACCTCTAGGATCTAGTCAAACTCTGAAATTCTGAAAGAAAGGATACACACACACACACACAAACACACACACACACACACACACACACACACACACACACCCCAAAGGACAGGAGATAACTGCTTTATTAAGCGTTTACTCTCTTTCGGTTATTAGGCCAGATAACTACATTATACATTTTAGGCTGCCTTTGAGTAAAATCCTACCTGGTATCCATCAGGATCATATCACTTAAAGGCTCCCTATTTTTAAGAATTGGTCCAAGATGAAAGCTGTATGATAAAAAGCTACTGAATTGTAATCAAGTTCTAGTGTAGCAAATTAATCTTCGCGCAAAAGCTGGAAAGTATTTCATCAGCCAGAAACCAAGGAGGAAGCTTTATTACAACCTAGTGGTGAGCTGACCCTTTTATACGCCAGGGACCCGGAAAAGTAATCAATCCATGGGTGTTTACTACCAGAAAAACTGAGGCTTACGGGGAGAAGTTTAGCCCGAGGGAGCCAATCCTACAAGTCTGTCAACTTCCTGCTAGAGCTCCTTCTAGCAACGGAGGTTACATCTGACTTCTAAAAACAAAACAACACAAAAAAACTTTCTTAAACCAGCCTTTTGTTATTAAGACATGAAAATTCCTGCACTTAGAAGCATTTTTTTTTCCTTAGGTGCTCTGCTTTGAAATGATAGTGCATTTTGTGTTTCTCTTGTTCTCTTCTCCCTGTCTGCTCTGCCCACAGTTTCTGGTAATCATTGAGAACCTTGGACATTATCATTCCACAGACTCTCTCTCCATTTTTTGCCAATTCCAATTTGTTCTGAGTCCTGCAATAAATGAAATAAATAATAAATGAAAAGGCCAGAGGCAATGGCACCATCACCCTGCTCACCCAGGGGAGAACCCAGAGGTTGTAGGGAGCTCTCTGCAGAGAAGATGGAAAACAATGTCTCAGGGGCCCAATTATTTACTGTAGCTGCTGAAATGAGATGATTTATGTCAGTGACAAGGCTGTCCTGGAAATAGTAACCAACTGGTATAAATTTAGATCTATTATGAAAAAACTGATCCTTGGACCAAAAAAGCCCAACTTAAAAAGAAATTAAATGACTATGGAATGTACCCACACATGCTGCTCTTTATGGAGAGAGGCAGGTATTTGTTATATATTTAACTGGTGGAGGTTCAAGAAGCTAAGAATATAAACCATATGTATCTCAAATTTGTAAGGTGACACAAAATAATTTGAGTTAAGTCATAGGTAGAAGAGGATGGACTTTTAATTAAGGACCAGCTTTAATTTTCTGGCACGTTATGTGACTACCAAAGTATTTAATTGGCCATGACATTGGCAGAGAAACAAGCAAGGGTTAAACTCACTAGATTAAGATCAGGATTTGGTTACTTCAAAACAACACCCTACAAGGTCACATACTGAAATGAAAAATTCAAAATGTCAAATAGCAATGCTAGTTCCATTGGATGAGCATCAAAAGGAAATTCATTAAAGCCCTGGGAGAGTCCAAAATACAAAATTCCCAGGCCTTAGAGAGTCATTGGGAAAGAGGAGCCAGCGGTTGGTTCTAACTTAGAGGATCAGGTTGCTGCATGGTCAAGATAGCTGATAGTGAAGTTTTTTTAAAGGGATACAGGATCAGGGAAAGAAAAGGGACTACATGCATCATGCAAATGTATGTATTTTAATTTATGAATATATATGTTCCACTATGTATCATATACGTTATAAAACCCATGCCAAAGTAAAAACTTATAAAGCAACAATAAATAAATACAATCATATGTTCTTTTTTATTCTTCCAATTGTCAGCACTGGTTACAGCAATGTCACCAAGCTTTAGAGATGAAGATGAAGTTCTGGAAATAGGACGAGATGTGGGTGGGGGGCATGAAGTAGGACACATCAGGGACGGCAAACCCTTCAGCTTTGCCTGCTCAGGGCCTAACACTCAAGGAAATCATGAGTGGACATTGAAGATTGTCTGTGTAATTCCCACCACCCCTCCAATAATACTTTATTCCTTTCCTTGTGATTGTCAAGGACAGTCCCCACAAGGACGTATGGTCTTTTTTTTTTTTTAAAGATTTTATTTATTTATTTGACACATAGAGATCACAAGCAGGCAGAGAGGCAGGCAGAGAGAGAGAGGAGGAAACAGGTTTCCCGCTGAGCAGAGAGCCTGACGTGGGGCTTGATCCCAGGACCCTGGGATCATGACCGGAGCCGAAGGCAGAGGCTTTAACCCACTGAGCCACCCAGGTGCCCCAAGGAGGTATGGTCTTGATTTACCCTCACTCCCCCACTCCTTGGACTCCACTCTCCTGCTATCCACATAGCAGCCAGGAGGCCAAACACTAATGTGAACAAAGAAATGAAAGCCAATTAACCCTTCCTTTTTGGCTATAATGTTACTAACACCAGGATCCTCTCACAGACTGTCTCCCATCTGTGGAGGGTGGCTCTCAGACTTAAATAATTATTCTGTGTAGAATAATTATTTAAACTGTGGCTGTCTGAGATCACCCTGTAAATTCTGCTTTGGTTGGTCTGTTGTGGGTCAGGATTCTTCATTTTTCAGTTCCCAGATAATGCCGAGGCAGGTGATGGATGGCGGCCATGAGGAAGAGGCTAGACTTCATGATTCTCAGTCCGTGGGCATCACTAGCTCAACCTCTATCCCCCCAAATGCATTCTTTGGAAGACAGCAGATCAGAAGATGCTAACCTTTAGAACAGGCAGAGACCCTCCAGGGAAAGGCCAGATGGGGTGGAATTGAGGAGATCTCCCCTGTCCGTCATTGCATGAAGATCCACAGATGCCCTCTGTTAGCACAGGAGCGGTCTCCACTGGGACCAATCCATGACCATCCAACTCCACCTCCAAAGCTTGAAAACAGGCATTTCTGCAGGAAACTGGCACCCAGGAAGCACACAGGGTGAGGAGGCCAGGGACAGGCTTGGGATACCATAACGAAGTAGGAATAAAGATTAAGGGATATGTGGAACCGAAAGAACATTCAGGATTTTGCACCTGCAGTGAGATATGACAAGGGTGCTAAGGAGATTCACAGTCTATATGGGGCAGAGAAGGGAGGGCATGAAATGCTAATATGGAGTTGGATATAATTCAATAAGCAATGGGAGCCCCTCAGGGTGTTTTCCATAGGTAAATAGGTACAATGAGATGAGCTTGGGGAAATGAATCTCAGAGATTGGCATCCCTCAATGCAAGGGATGTATTGGAGGCATGGGAATTTGAATGCAAGAAAACCAGACAGACTTGCAGGTTCAATGGTTCACTATTTTTGACATCATATGAAGGAACTGAGGAATTAATTAGGCCTTTGCCACGGAGAAACATAGTGATAAGGATAAAAAAGGGCATTCTCATATATCTGTGGTTCCTACATAGAGCTATATGGATGGCTACCTATTCACAGATAAATGCACATACATGGTTCATCAGGATCTTAAAATCAATCAGCATGTTTGATACAAAAATACCCCCTCCCCTAACTCCTAGCTCTTATACTACCACACCCATGATGACCAAGGAGAAAAAGCAAATTTAGAGACCTTAATAATTGAATTAAATCTTGCACATGTAGTTCTTTTTGGTGTTGCTTTGGCTTTAAAAAACAGAGGTATGAACATATCTTTTTTTCCAGAAAGAAGAGAAAAACGTGGAGAATAAATGCAACATACTGTGTCTTGCCTCCACGACAACACTCATCGCGCTATTTTAAATGTTTTCTTCCCCTTCCCAGACTATATGATTCTTGAAGACAGGGGCCAGTCTGTTCACTGTGTTCATCCCGATAACTAGAGCAATGCCTAGTTGAAATGCAGGAGATGCTTATGAAATATTCTTGATTGAATAAATTGTTCATTCAGGTACATTAGAATGTCACAGAAATAATTTCAGAATTCACTCATGGAAACAGCTATTTAAAAACCTTACTGTTTTGCCAAATGAATCGAAGCCTCTGAGGACTAAAAAGTGACCTAGCTCATTCTTTACAGGCTGGGTGGCCCTCTTCCAAGTATGTTCACAGCCATGACAGCAGAACCTGCTGCCCTTATATTCCGTGTGGGCCCTGGGCCTGGCACAGTGGCCAGATTCGAGGTGTCCCATACGTGTGCTACATGAATCACAGACAACGTAACGTAGCTCCTCTGAGAAGTGAGATCTGCTTATTTTCATGACCTATTTTATGCATACTTGATAGTTTGGTGTTACAGTACCAATCTTCTTCAGTGCCTGAAAACCTTAATTCATAGATTCTGTAAACATGTGTTGAATGAACCACGGTGTGTTACGTGATTCTGAGGATGGATGGAGGGAAACAAAAGAAGGTAACTGGAAAGGAAAAGTGCTGACATCATCTCGTGGAGTGTGTGGGAGGACAGAATGGCCACTATGTAACGAACAATCGCAAATCTCAGCAGTCTTGCACAATGTACCATACTACTTTGCTCAGACAGAAGCCAGTGCGGACGTTCCTGGTTCGCTTTCTGAGTGAGCCCTTCTCTAAGCGTGCCCCAGGGACCTGGGCTCCTTCCGGTTCCTGATGCCATTGTTTTTCACATGCGGTCTCCATGGAAGGGAAAGTAAGAGAGAGAGTCAGAGATCAAGCGTGGAAGATTTTTTAGACCAGTTCTGAAGTGACAGAGATCAGCGAGGGTGATGAGAAAACAGAGTTTCATAGTGGACCCAGGAAGAAAACGAAGTGGATTTGGAGCACACATAGCATTACTTCTGTCATAAGGGTTGGCAAAGTTTCTGTTTATCTCCTTAGTCAGTGGTTTTCCCTCTAATTGTGCCTAAATTAGTCAAACACAAACTAAAAGGCAATGTGGTAGAGTAGGAAGATAAAATTATTTTGATATCACATTCCTTATATTTCATTACATACAATTATTTATTAGCACTATTTTTTTATCAAATCCCTGTGCAGTTTCACGAATCTTCTTTCTTCTGTGTTTTAGCATTAATTCGTTCTGATAGCCATCCAGAATCAGGCCGGCACTTTTTAAATGGTTATTTTACAAGAGTGATCCACTTTTCCCATTCTAGTAGAGATGACCTTTATAAATTCTAATACCTAATCATTTTAGTTAATTCAAAACAGGTGGAAAATACCTTATAGGAAGTCATTTGTTATGCACAAGATCAAGCTGAAATGTCATCACCTCTCCGTAGCTCTCTCTCCTTGAGACTTCCTTTCCCAGATATAATTAATTGCCCCTCCTCTGTGTTTTCACAGCCTTTTATATATACTCAGTTTTGGAATGAATCGTGTCATAGTATAATTATTTGCCTACATATTTGTCTTCCCCATGCCCATTGACTTAAACTCCTTGGGGCTCAGGGAGATTTTATATTCGGGGCCTGAAAGAATTGTTGGCACACAACAGGCACAGAATAATTGCTCCTGGGCAAATGGGGGGTTCCTCCTTCACTGTGAACAACCACGTTTGTAGTATGCGTTCCCCCACCACCACCTTCAGAGCACTTAGAAAACCACATTGCTGTTAATTTCACATGTTTCTAAGACTCTCTGAGTACTAAGCTGTGTAAATTAGGGCAGAAATAATATCTTATGTGCCATTTGCCTACTATATATCTGCCTGTACATTAGCATCCCAACTTGTTTCCAAAATGATTGTATATGCTTTGTACCATATGCACTAGAAGAGGATTAAAAATACCTCCCTGAGGAAATACGGGCAAATGATAAATAAGTGTAAGAAAAATGATGTGAACAGTCCAAGAGGGAGACAAGTACATAAAATGTCTGGCCAGATATCCACGCTGTATTGGTGGGATGTGACCCTTAAACTTGGCTCTGCACTTTCTAGCATCCAAATGAAAAGGGCCACCATCTCACTTACAAAATGTAGTGTCTAAAATGTGTAAGCCAACTGCTTTCTTGAGGCAATGGTGGTTCGCTCTGCTCTGTTGTCTTAATTTTTTTTTTTTATTTCTGTCTTTCAGCTTTCCAGTGTTTTTGTGTTTCGGGAGTTTGTTTTTTGGGGGGTTTGTTCTGTTTTATTGTTTTTGTCAAACCGGGGTTTATAACCGTGGGCTGCGTGTTTGCTGGAAGTTTTCCACATATACCCAGAACACCCAGGAACTGTTGTCAAAGGGTGAGATGTGAGGCCTTTTTCTAAGCTCTAGGAGGAAGTTCCAAGGGATTCACAGAGAACAAAGGCTATCCACTCAAATCATAGAGCCCTTCAATGAGCCTCTTTCCTCCTTGTCCTCTGATGTCACCAGTCCAGAAGTGAGAGCACAGGGGCCCTAGCATTCCCTCAAGGTAAGCCAAAGGAAGGTTGAAATTAGCTCTTCTACCTGGTCTAGAATGCCTGCCTACTAATGGCATTTAGCTATCAACCACCCACTACACCATAAGCCAATGCTTCTCACATGCTGGGATCCGGCTAGCTGCATACAAATTACCAGTGGGAACTTTTTTATTCCGGGAAATTCTAATTCACTAGGTCCTAATTGGAGCTCAGAAATCTGTATTATTAAAAATCTCCCATGCGATGCTGATCAAGTCTAAGTTTGTAAAAACCACCAATTTTTTCCTCAATTTAAGAATCCGAGTGAAATCCCCACCAGATTCATTCCTTAGGTTTCCATTTCCCTAGTCATAGTCTTGGTAGTTTAGTACATTTGTTCCCAGAGGTACAGATACAAGATGTATCTTTCCCAAACCTCACTTAGGGACGTAGGGCCCCTCCATCCCATAGCTGCACCCTTGCATTTATGACGTTAACAATAATTAACTCAGGGGCTCTAGTTTATCCAAAGGAGCATCATGTGTCATATTACAGGAAATGTAAAATTTCAGGCAGAGAATATCCAATGTGCTAGCGAATCAATCCAGGAATCAAACAAATGGCTTCCATGATACAACACCAGCAATAACAACTGACATCTAACAAGTACTTACTGTGGTCAGCATGGTTCAGCTGCTGTACCACGAGCTTACAGGACCTCCCACTTAATACCCAGGACAGCCCTATGACGTAGATATCATCATTCTCATTTTACAGATAATAAGATGGAGGTATAAAGGAGTTAGGTAACTTGCCTGAAGTTATACAGGTAGAAAAACACCAAGCCAGAGTTTGGATCCAGGCAGTCTGACTTCAGAGCCCATGCTCTTAACCTCCTCACTATCTTGCCAGACTCTGGAAAAGACAGTTTGAACTCAACAGCTATTAGAACAGAAACCCCGAACCTACTTTGGCTGAGCTGATGTTACCTTTTGCAGACTGGGAGGAAAATCTTTGAAACCTTTAATAGAAGCAAATGAATCTACTAGAATTTAATAAACATGTAATATTGAAAGACTACGTGGAAAAATGCTACACATCAGGATATCTACTTCATTTATCCCCACAGGTCATGTTCCAGGAAAGGAATTTAAGTCCTGATAGTGTTGTGAACATTACAGGCTTCTAATTCACTCTTAGTAATAGATGAAGGCATGAAAGAATGAATGAATAATCAGTGTTGATTAGTTTGATTAGAATGACTTAGTCAAGGGACGCCTGGGTGGCTCAGTCGTTAGGCGTCTGCCTTCAGCTCAGGTCATGATCCCAGGGTCCTGGGATCAAGCCCCTGGAATCAAGTCCCTGCTCTGCGGGAAGCCTGCTTCTACCCTCCCCGTCCCCCTGCTTGTGTTCCCTCTCTCACTGTCTCTCCCTCTCTGTCAAATAAAGAAATAAAAATCTTTAAAGAAGAAGAAGAACAGTCAAATTGATGAGGGATAAACCAAAGAGAAGAAGGCTAGAGGAAAAGATGTATATTGTATTGTGACTAAATTGCATTACATTTTCAAACTAATAATCCAAAAATAAGGATATCTATTTCACCACTCCAGACTTTCTCTCTGAAGGGACTGAGTTCACATGATTACTGTGTTTCCTGGTAGGTCTTTTAAGATCAGTTTCATGTCCACTCAAATCTTGTGTCAAAGCAATTTCCAAGGAAGTCTATAATTTTTCTCCCTATTTTACATCCATCATCAAGACAATTTGAAAGGCCAGTTGCAAAATTATAGACCCTTAAAACAACTTGAGGGGTGTTCCTATGCACGCATGTTGTCCAAGAATTGCTTTCATATAGTATCAGAGAATTGAAGTTGCAAGACAAATAATGATTCCTCAAAGGGAATCACATTAGTAGGTTTATTTATTCTGGGGTCTCTGGGTTTCAAACACAAAAAGGACCCAACCTGCTTCCCACAAAGCACTCCCTGAGGTGTACGAAGTTTATGCAGCTGATGCATTTATCTCTCAGGAACTGTCACCTGGACATCTGTGAAGTTCTATATGCTGATAGCTGTAGCATGAGGGATGATGACTTAGATCCCAGAGACATTCCATGGGACTCCAAGGGGATGCGTGTGAATGAAAGAACATAAAGGAGACAGCACCTGGAGAAAATGTCAGGGGAGTTTGCATCCCCATTTCTTTCTCTAGTCATACCCATTCTCACACACTCACAAGTACACACACATACATAACTGGCATGAGTATGGGTAAGTCCCCATCGTCAGAAGAAGACCCAGGGCCATGTGAAGAATTTGGGCCTGGTGGAAGCATGGGAACCTGGGATACCCCTATCCTAGAATCCAGAAAGCATGTTTGTCTCCTGCAGTAAGCATCCTCAGAAGTGGGTCTGGCTTATTCATTTGTATCCCCATCTTGCATAGGCCTGGGTGCATGGTCCATTTCAATACCAGTTCATTGAAAGAGCGAATAAACAAACCAAGGGATAAATGAACTCTAAATTCGAACAGCCCACTGTGGATTAGAGACCCTGCAGAATCACCATCCCAGTGTCCTGATGGCTCCTGCTGCCTGGACAGGAACCAGATAAAAATATGACTTTCCATTATGAGGGTGCTTTAAAAGTTACTAAGGACGTTCATGACTGTTAAATTCATTTTATCCCCACAATGACTTCTTGTTATGGGGACGGCGGACACCTTGACCCTAACTTTACATATTAGGAATCTAGGCATAGAGGTATACCTCTAGGCATAGAGGTAAAGTAACTTGTCTCAATCTATACATCAGTAGAGTCTATCGATAGAAACAGAACTGAATCCAAGGTCTAGTTGTGATTCCCCATGTACTCTTCCACGGACAGATATTTGCACACACATACACACACACACGCACAAAATACATATTAACCGTTGATGCTCATCATTTGTGGTAGTTACATTTTACAAAGTCTCCGCAAACACTGTATTAGTGAATACAGAACAATTGCTCTAGGAGGTATATCTGTGCATATACATCTATATCACGTAGATCATAATCTTAAATCCTAAAAATGGCTCTAAGCAGTGGATTCTATTTTCTTTATTTTACAAAAGAAGAAAAAGAAGCTCAGACGTGTTGAATGATTTCCCTACAGGCACTCCACTAACAGATGCTGGATTTGGGATTCCGGTCCAAGATCCCAGAGCCAGAGCTTCTCCTACTACACTGCACTGCCCCCTCCTGCCACCATTCTCTGCTCCATTCTCTGTAGGAGAGAAAGACAGGCACAGAAGGATGCCTTGTTGGACCTCAGTGGGGAATTTGTGCTTGGAGGGGACTCAGACCTTTCTCAGTCTGTTTATGTCTGTGAATGATGGGGAAGGCATGAGAATATTGATTTGGAATTACAAATAAATGTTAGTAAGTAGGCAAATTCACAAATATCAAATCTGTGAATGATGAGGATCACCTGATCATATCATAGCATGTCGTAGGAATGACCTTTCTTTTAGGTCTGATCTCTTGAGAAGAGAAAAAAGACCAGCTTGGTGAGAAAAGGCTGATCCACTGGTAGATGAGAGACACCTCCACGAAGCTCTACTTCCGCATTCAGTCTCCAGTCTATCGATAGAAACCGTCAGGCAGACATAGTTAAATTCTGGTCTCCATATTTCATTACCCAAATAATACTTGTGGGCACGGAAACGATGTAAAAAGAGAGACGAGGATATATTTTACACAAGGACTTCAATCCCTCTCAGACTACCGTGTCCTTCAGCATAGGGAAAGGGAGGCTATGGCCCACAGCACACACGGGGGCAACACAGTGAGGAAGTCAAAGCAAGGCAAAGAAAGCAGAAGTAGCAAACTCTGACTAGGATCTCCCGAGAAGATAGCTTTGCTGTGTGGCCAGCAATAGGGACATGGAGGACTCTGAATAGGCTTTAGGCCTGGCTGACATCTAAAGGGCTGCAACTGCAACATGGCCAGGCTAGAAAATAAGACAATGGCGGCAAGTCAGGGAGCAAATGGTGGCAGGAGGAAAGCTGCCCACCTCCACATCCATCTCTGTACCGTCAGCTGAGGGGAGTCATGAGGGCAGCATCTCTGAGCCATTTGCTACAATTTCCAAGAGGCCTTATGTTCAACAATTTGCATATACATTTAATTATCATAAGAGCACAACCAGGAACCCTACTGTGCTCTTTCCACAAGGGAGGAAAGGTAAGTCTTGAAGAAGTGAAGTGATTTGCTCAGGGCCATTCAACCAATCAGCAGCAAGGCAAGATTCAAACACAGTGCCATCTGAAGTCAATGGCCATGTTTCTCCCACTTTGTAGATACTCCGCTGCCTTCAGTGGGTACCAGAGGAAAAGATAAATATGAATCTAAAAATAACTGGCAGGGGTTTGCTGACACTAGAATTCTTTCCCCTATTCAATAATGTATTCATATTAAAAAGCCTACTCTGAGAGAAAGGAAAATGCAATTCATCAAATTAATGGCTTGTGTTCTTATATTAAGAAATTGACCTTCTGAACCGAGGGTGTCCACCTGCATGGCGATAATATTTATGTTCTGATATTTATATATCTGCCACTCTTGTTATCACAAAATAAGTAATCTGTGTCAAGAGACACAATTCCAAAGTTACCCAACTACCCGTATTGTAAAAAATGTAAAAATCTTTGGAAACATGTAAATTCCATCCTGTCACGTATATGAATCAATTTAAAAATTAAATATGAAGTAGTGTTCAGCTAACGAGTTTGGCATTTTGCTGAATGCAAGACATCTGGAAAAAAGCAATAGCTTGATAGGTTCCATGATTCCAAAACATGCCTGAATTCACTCATCCTTACCCAGGTCCATTTGGAACCCAGCCATGAACACATAAGGAAACATGCATTTACCCTGTGCTTCCAGGGAACAAAAGCATTACTTCAACAGTCTCCCACCCTTCCACCTCCTCAGTCTCTGCAGTCTCTGAAAGAGGAAAATAGATACCATTCCTCCAGCTCCCGAATTTTATGTATTGTTTTCGTTTAATGATGTACAATTGATTCAGTGCTTTTGAACTTCCTCTAAACATCTAAAGCACTTAGGATCATTAAGATGCTTTCAGAATGCAGAGAATGTATCCCTCAAGTACTCTTGGCCACTTGTTGTAGATTGAACATTGCCTCTGTCTCACCCAGCCTGGGTGTCAGCTCATGGCTCATTACTGTAAATTACTCACATTAGAAATGGTGAATCACAAAGATGAATTGTGGAAAACTTACACAAGAAGACTTACCAGGTCCCATATTTGTGAGATGTGCTAATGTTAGGTGTTAATGCAAGGGAAGTAAGATACAAGGGTTTTAAAAGATCTCCTCCATCTTCTGAATCAAGAAGCCTACTGCTATGCAGGAAGGTAGGATGGAATTTTTAAAAGTGGGGACCTCCCCCTGATATCCTTAATTGAAACTTCTCACTCCTAAGATATGCTTCAGGGTTTTTTTTTAAGATTTTTTATTTATTTATTTGACAGATAGAGATCACAGTAGGCAGAGAGGCAGGCAGAGAAAGAGGAGGAAGCAGGCTCCCTGCTGAGCAGAGAGCCCAATGCGGGGCTCGATCCCAGGATCCTGGGATCATGACCTGAGCCAAAGGCAGAGGCTTTAACCCACTGAGCCACCCAGGTGCCCTGATATGCTTCAGTTTTGATGATACATAGAGCACAGTGGGAAGGACAGCAGAGGGCCCAGGCTAGCTGGTTAAATGTAGAAACAACACTTGACTGTGTTGTACTGAGTCTATAACTTTGGGTCCTCATTTGAGGGGTTCCCGATCTGCTGTAGTAAATGACACAGGGACAGGGACTCAGGGCAGTAGAAGAAGACAGATGACCTAATGGAGGTAGAGCAAGTGAAGTTAAAAATACTGAGTACGGCTCCCATAAGTCACACAAGGAAATTAAGCATAATATGTTTATCTATCACATGTTTGATGCTTCTCTGGTAGATCTTTCTTCACTTAATTCTACGGTAGGACTATTCTAACTTCCACTCACAAATTTTGTATTTGTTAAACCTTTCAAAGTTGCCTTCCTTAAGGTTCATATTAACCTGATTTTCTTTGTAAGAAAAAATATTAAAGAGGAATAGGTAGTCTCAGAACTAGTCTTTAAGGAAGCCATTGGCTATCAGAATTTTTGGATCCTGATCCGTAAATAAGAAATATGTTTTATGTTGTGATATAGTACAAACATATAAATATATATACAAAAGTATACACATTACATATACTCAATGCAATAATACTGTAGTAAGTGATGACTGTAGAAATGAAGAAAGAGTGCAACCAAAAAAATAATGTATTATGCATATAAATATTTACCTAAAATATTTAATACCATGTTAGAATGCTCACAACAAAACAATAAAATGAAAAATAGAAAATGTAGAAAAACAATTGTGTATATATAGTATGACCCCAATTTTTAATTCAATGCTATCTTGATAAATTCAAACCACTGATGCATTTTTTTCTTAAGAATTTAGAAGAAAAGAAGACCTTCTTAATGCAAACAGGTCCAAATCTTATTTACCCTACAGAAAACCAATAGAAGGGTGGCTTACCAAGAAAAAAGATGAGAAACTATATAAAATTATTAAAAAGGAAGCCACACTTCCCTGATAAATTCAGACTGTGTATGTAATCAATTCATATTATTCAAAATATGCTTCTTAATTAATTAGAATTAACAGCAGTAACAACTACTAAATACATGCACGTGGGAATATTCTTATTGCCAACCAAAAAGAAAAATAAAGCTAGAGTGATTTATAATTTATGCAATTCAACTAATGAGAAATATTGAGTTATTTTATTACCCACTCATTCATTCATTCATTTATCTGCATGTAATACTTTTGAACCACTATGGTAACATTGGCTCTTTAATAGGGCATGGAAATCCAAAAGCTAAATAAGTTAGATATCCTGTCCACAAGCAGCTCAAAACCTAGTGGATGATCCAGGCAAGTAGGTACTCAGATGAAATGTCATGAGCACGACACCAGACTAGAACATAAAGTGCTACGGGGACAGTGACCCTATGGGTCCTGGGCAAATAGGAGAAGGTTCAGAGAGTGGCTGACCTTGCACTGAGTCCTAAAAAGTGTGAGGACTTTGCCAAATATGGAAAGGAGGGGAAGGCACTCCCAAAAGAGAGACTAACAGGTTCAAAAGGCCAGAGATGGAAACCCACCTATTCTGCCTGGAAACCCATCTATTTCAATAGGACTAAAGTGGGAAGATAAGAAGTAAGGTGGAGAAAAACAGTGTTTTTAATCATGCAATTCTGAAGAGTTGGGGTTTCTTCTGAAGACCTCGGAGAGCCCATGAAACGTTCAGGGCCAAGAAATAACAGATCCCATTTGTATTTCAGAAAGATTATTCTGGAATGGGTTTGGAGGCATGCATGGTTAGCGACAAGGAGACTTATTAAGGAGTTGGACTTCGACCTGCAGACACTGTCCCTGTTTCACTGGCTCTGCCAAGGGAATCCACAAACACAGACCCTGCCCTCAGTGAATCCAACGTCCAGCCGATGGAGAAATCCATCCAACGCAGCCGATGGAGAAATGCTCTTTCTTGAGATAAATATGTTTTGTTTGCCAGCACTTTGACACAAAGAGAAGTGCTGGCTTCATAGAAATAATTAATCCTCTTTTTCTGCCACTGGGATAAACAGAGAAGGAAAAAGAAATAGATGTTACAAAAAAAAAAAAAAAATCCAAGGCAGATCAAAGGGGATGTGGTAGAGGATTCAACAACCACTACCCTTAAGCAAAGAACAGTAATGAAGAAATGAGTTCTGGCAGCCCAGCCAATGGGATATTAAAGAAATTAATCCAGAAGGGATGTAATGACCTGAAAAACATGATGAACAAAGACCAGAAGCATCAAGAGAGAGAAAGGGGAGCAGACAGGTAAGAGCCATTTGCCTCTCTGGCCTGCCTATTTGAAGGATATCAGATTTAAGCCTCAATAAAGGAAGAAGATATGAAAAGGAAGCCCAAGAATTGATTCGGCAAAGTCATTTAAATTTCTTATTCTTCTTATTAATTTTTTTTTGTTAACGTGAAGAATGGTATTTTAATTTACTGTCAGAACAGAGGAACTGCCCATTGATAACAGCAGACTTGTTCCAGAGCGATGAAGTTTCAGTGGACTCAGGATGCATTTTCAAATACTTTGTTTTCTCAGCCAAAGATTAGAGATCCTTTTGAGACTCAGACCTTTAATATAATGTACGTTGATGGTTTTTATTTTTTTCTTTCCAGAATGGACTTCAGTGCAACAGGGAATTAAACTGAAATCATTAAATTCTTTCTACTTAGCACTTTAGAGAACATTTATATCCATCCTGCCTAAGGTTAGTGAATACTATAATAATAAATTGTTAATACTGAGGTCTTTGGTATTTATCTGATTTTTAAATGATTTTTCCACCTCATTAGGTAGGGTCTTACTTTCTTTTTGTTCTGTGAATTTGAAACATAGAGGATAATCTTGATGATCTGAAAATGTTTCCTGACCAAAGGCTCTCAAATAAACTTGGAAACAGCATGGATGTTCACAAGGACATGTCTGAATTTTTGAGTTCTGAGTAATATCTTCCGAGGTTAAAGAACTCGAGTTCTCATTTATTAACTGATCTTTACTTTTGACACACAATTTGGTATCTGTTTCTTGGACTTAAAGAGATGATGCTCACTGTGGGAAAGGTAAACTAGCTATTCAGTCTCAAATTTTTCAAAAACCATCAGGAATCAGGAAAATACATTATCAAAAGTTCTGATTCTTGAAGAAGCTGCAGAATAAAAATCAAAATAAGAAACCTCAGCTCAAATTGACTTCATAGTTGCACTGTGCTCCAGAGTATGAGCAAAGGTATATAATATTGTGGCCATTTACCTTTCTTTTTAGTTAAAATATCTTCTCATACCAATAGCCCCAATGTTGGTTAAGTCTATCATCCGATTTCTAGAATGTTAACCTCTATCATCCCTACTCAAGCCTCTCCACTCTATTACTGTCCACACTGAAGAAAGAAAGAATTTCTATCCACTCCCTGCAAATCAAGGTAGGGGACATTTGCCAAGAAACCTGCCCTTTACCAGAAGTGGACCGAGAGGCAACAGCGGCAGACAACCCCTCAGGGGCCTTGTCTTGTGGTCTGGCTGCAGTGAGAATTTTCTCGGCTTCCTAGGGGAAAGGGGCACTGACCCAGCTTTCAGCCTGAGCCTGCTGCTGGAGAACTAATTACTAGTGTGAAAAAAAAGACTTGATTCAGGTCAGTGTTTCCTCAAACATTGTTTACATTTGATTTTAAATCCATACAATGGCAGAATTGACATTTGCAGCTTGCTCCCACATTCATTTGAGAGGTTTTATGTTATTTTATTTTCAGGTTAGAAATGTTTGAGGAGGCATTTATCATTAAAGCCATGGCCTTTGCTCCTAAAGCTTTGCCTCCCAAGTACAATAACAAAAACTGCTAATTAAAAGAGGGAAAACAACCAGGAGTCGATCACAAAGGGGCATCCCTTCCTCATCAGCATAGAACAATACAACAGCTCCTTCCAGTGCCCCACACAAGACTTAATACTGGGAACCAGCTCTACCCACCAGGGTATCCGCTTAATTCTGCTGTCTAAGAGCATGAAGGGAGAAAAAGTCATTCTTCTCTTATAGAATCATAATCCAGGAGAGGCTAGAATGTGTGCAATAACAAACAACCCCCAAATGTCTATGATTGAATCCAGTTGAAGTTCATTGCTCACCATCAAAAAAATCTATTGTGGGTCCAGGCAACTCTCCAGAGCAACTTGCCGCCATATAGTGACTCAGTAATCCAGGCTAAGAGAGGAGTCGTCATCTTGTTGATGTACCATCTGGAATGTTGTCCTTGCTCTATCCGGCATGGGAAGAAAGTGTTATTTCCCACCAGTAATTCAATGCTTCAACCAGGAAGTAATGAATGGTCCAGCTTATTGGTCAAACTAGTTGCAAGATCTTATCTAACTGTAAAAGGGCAGGAAGTTCTCATTCTCCCAGAAATTAAATGAAGAGAATCAGATAAGTGTGAGCACTAAGTCTAATCATAACAGTTTATGTATACATGGTCCTTCTCAGTTTATATAACACTCACATACAGTGTGCAATATTGTTTTGTTTTGTTTTGTTTTTGGGGTTTTTTGTTTGTTTGTTTTTAAAGAGAGAACCTTTCTTTCTTCCAATAAATTTTTAAATTCCTCAAAAATACCCCCCTTTTTTTTCTCACTTCTTTGTCTTTTGCATTGACAGGTGAACTTTTGTTCCTACCAAATGTTAGATAAGTCAATTGAGATAAGAAAGTTGATTTATTCAAGTGAGAATATTTTAATATGTTTAACAGTGCTCTCAGAAATACATTTTGGTACAGCTTACTGCCATAAACTATCACCCAAAAGACAATCTCATTAGCTCTATGTTAGAGACAAATAAAATATTTCCAAAGTTCTCTGAATTAGGAAAAGTTTGAATCAGAATCTTCCATTTTGCATACAGGGAAACGTAACCATAAAGAGGTTAAGTAATTTGCCCAAGGTCACACAGATAATCAGTGACAAGGCCAGGATTCAATCTAGGTATCATGGATATCCATCCCACCTATTATCATGATGTTACATAACCTTATTTAAAAAAATCCAACATTGCTTTCTGTTAGAGAGAAAGTTAAAGAACATGAATTTGGACAGGCAGGGAGAGAACATATTTTGGAGGGCCTTTTGTGCTATGCTAAGAAGGTTGGGTTAATCCTCTTAGCCAGGAGCCAGCAAATTTCTTCTGTAAATGTTCAGACAGGAAATATCCTAGGTTTTGCAGACCCTATACTCTCTTTCACCGATACTCAAGTCTTCTTCATTGTTTATGGCTACTTTCACGCAATGGAAGAGTTGAGTCTGTACACGAGTTTTGTTAGTGCAGAAACAGAAAAATAAGCCAGATTTGGCCCATGGGCCATAGTTTTCCCTGTTCTAAGCCAAGAAGGACCTTGAAGAATTCTGAACATTGACATGTTTTTGAGGAGGATGGAGGTTGTTTGTGGTAGAGGGGTGGTGAAAGGCAAGATCAGAAATCGGAAGCAGCATGAAGAGTTCGTATAAGAACTGATGGGTGTCTGGAGCCAGCAGAGACTCTAGGAAGTAGAAGAGAGCACGGACCCATGGGCTGGTACAACTGGTAAGACTTATTCAGTTAGTTGTGTGGGGTGAAGGCAGGGAATAAATCCAGGAGTCCCATGTATGTGTAGTGGTACTGGGAACCTTTAGAAAAATACAGGAGAGTGAGGTGAAGGGAATTGAAGGGAGACTTTGGGATGGAGAAAATGTGAGGTGTCTGGATTGGCTTGGTGTACATGCCCATCACACATCAGAACATACATGTCTAGGACACAGGAGAGAAGTCTGAGTGGGAGACGTGGGCTCACAGTCAGCAGCAGAAAGATGGATTTTCAGCTCTGGGAGTAAATGAGAGAGCCCAGGAAGGAATAAAGAAGAGAAATGGGTTAGTGAGATATTTACGATACCAATATTTAAATAAATATCAATATTTAAGAGATGTTATGAAAGAAGAGACACCTGAAAAGAAGACCAAGGAGGAGCACAAGTAGTTCAATGAAGAAATCAAATGAAGAAAGAAAATTTAAGAAGGATGGCATCGTCAGCTGTGGTAAACATTACAGCGAAATCAGATATGAGGCTTGGAAAGTATCCATGACATTGGCCATAAGATAATGACCAGTGATGTTAGAAAGAAGAGTTACATCAGCCTGGAGAAGAAGAACACCAGCTTATCATGAGTTGAAGATAGAGAGGAAGCAAGGTTCTCGGGTAAGAAGGATTTGTTCATCGTGTGATGCCAAGGACTCCCATGGACAGAGAAAGGGTCACTTTGAAGCTACAGGCAAGGGAGAGAGAGAGAGAGAACTCCGGAAAACAAGGGGCACAGGGTGGAATCCAGAACACAGGGAAATGGGCTCACTTTAGATAAAGGAGTCAGAGGTGCAGGACAAATGCTCAGATGGACATAGAGACTGATGTTCTGAAGTTGAGAAGCAGAATGGGGGGGAAGGTCATAGCTTAAGAGCCACTATTTTGTCTGTAACTGAGAAGCAGTATCTTAGATGCCTGTATATATGGAGACCCAAGAAAAGTGGGGGACAGGATTCATTCATGGAGGCTACCAATAATCAGTACCTAGAAGTTAGAAAGCCCAAACATTTTTGACAGGTATTTGTGGGTGCTGAAAAGACAGTTCCCACCACCTTCAGGAAACGTGGGCTAAGGCTCTTCGTGGACAAGTACCAGGCACTCTCAGTCAGCTGTGTGGCCAGCAGCTCCTTCATGACCATGATTCAACTTAGGCCCAACCATAGTGCCTGTGATTCCACCATTAGAACGTGTCTCTAGAGAAGGCAACATTTTCAGTTGAGAATTCACAATTTAAAAGGATTTGTTGGCATGGGCAAGAGGACCTGTCTGAGCACGGGAAGAGGATGGGGGTGGCTAGGAAGCCACAGGGAGGTGAACTGCATTAAAATTCAAATTCCCAGACTTCACAGGGAAATGAGTGCTGGCTTTGAGAATGGGGCTGTGGTCTCCTGGCTATTTGCAACAAACCCCACAAAGCATTCATCTTTTGCTGCACTATAATACCCAGGAGAGTCAAGTTTCTGAGAGGGAGAAATAAATACTAATATTTAGTTATGGAAAAGATATTTTTAACAATTTCCTGCAAAATAAGACAAATGTGGGAGGAAAGATTCATCTCTATGGAAATAGCAGTTTTGAGAGAAACAGTACTATTATTTTGGGAGATTAGGAAGACAAGGCAATCTTGAGAGAAGAGCAATCTCTGTGGGAACTCACCACAGTGCTGGGGTATCTGCGGGGTAGCACACTGGAGGGCAGAGTCCTGTGCTCCCTCCTCATAGGCAGTGCAGGTGGGAAGCAATGATGGGGCAGTTTTAGGAAATGAAGAAGCCAGTAGAGCCTGGGGCCTTTCACACTGGAGCCCTACAGAGTAGACACGATAGACGAACATTAGTCACAACAGCCAGGGGAAGGTCTCAGTGCAGCAGTGGCTCAAAGGAACTTTCCTTCCTGCCTGCCTTCTTTCCTTCCTCTCTTCTTCTTTCTGTCTCTCCCTCCTTCTTTCCCTTCTTTACTTCTTCCTTCTCTCCCCCCTCCCTTCCCTCCCTTCTTCCTTCCTTCCCTCAATCCCTCCTTCCTTCCCTCCCTTCTTTTCTCAGTCGTTCTGTCCTTCCTCCCTTCAGGCACCCTGTGTGATGTTCTGCTGACCCCCTCCCCCAACCCAGTTCCAGCATCAGCTCCTTGCAAAGCTTCCTCAATCCTCCTCCCAACTCAACAAAATGCATTGAGCCCACCTCTGTTAGATGACAACAGCTCCAACTTAGCAACTCATGTTGAATCATCCTCCTTCCTCACTGACTCTGGACATGCAAAGGCTAGCCTATGCCCTCCTCCTTCAGCCTTTCTCCCTGGTTCCCCATCAAAGTGCTGCACACCTAGTAGGAACATACTAAATGTTTGTTGAATTGAAATACATATGGAAATTTGGCAAATCAAGAATGTTTTTGAAACTTCAATTTCTTGGCTAATTAGACATAAAATTAGGAAAGTGGCTGAATGACAAATATTAAATTCTGAATCCTCTTCAAAATGTATAATAATGTGTGGAGCAGCAGGAATCTTTATTCTCTCCCTCTGAAAATATAATTATAGAGCTAGAAATGACTAGAAGAATCATTCGCTCCATTCTCCTCTGCCTCCAGGTAGGTTATATTAAATTATCTCAGACAGATGAAAATCTATCCTTTTTTCATTTCAAAAAATGAGATTTTAATTCCACTATTCTAGTATAAAAAAAAAGGCCTCAGCTAAGCATCTCATCCTGATTTCTTCTCTAAAGCCCACATGGCACATTTTAAGTTGGATGAAGCCAGCTGGATAAGATTCCTTTTGTTATAATTTTACAATTGCGTATATAGATTTATATTTATGTAGAATCTATATTTATATATAGATTTGTAATTTTACAAATTATATACCTAGATATTATACAGATACAGACTGTGTGTGTGTGTGTGTGTGTAGAGAAAGAGAGAGAAACAGAGGGAGAGAGAGGCAGAGAACTGGCTCCATTTAACTCCAAATTTCTGAAATGATGAAATGGGGAATTTTTTTCGACTTGAAGCCACAAACTCCAGGAAGTTTTGGTCTTGACCAAACCAGGTTTTTGATGTGAAACATGATCGTAAAAGGACACATGAAGACTGGTCTTTCCATCATTACACATATAGTGGTCCCTTCCCCATCTCTCTTCCCTGTGCCTGAAATTCTAAGAGGTGGGGCTACATCTATTTAGTCTCTTTCTGTTGCCATGAGGATTTTAGCCCTGAATTTGTGGACATCAATAGTCATTTCTACTAAGAACTACGAAAAGAAGCACCAGGCACTAGAAGGGTAGAGGATGGTGGAGGAGGGACTGAGATTGTGAGGGTGAAGCCTCTACAGATTCAAGGCACTGAGGAGAAGCCGAAGGAGACAGCCCTGTGTCAGGGGATGAATGAGGGGGCTGGGGCTCTAGCTGAGGAGTGAGAAGGGGCTCTCTAAGGACCGCCCACCAAGCCTCTCCAGTGAGGGGCAGTACAGGCTCCCTCTCACTTCCATGGCTTTATTTCTGGGACTATAGTCAGATTTCAGAACGGATTCCCACACCTAGCAGGGAAAACAAAAATCAGAGAGGCATTGGATATCTGGAATGAGAACCAAAAAAGGAAAATAAGCTATTTATTAGGTTAAAATGCAACATGATAGAGTTAGAAGAGCTTCAGGGAACCTGGGTGGCTCAGTAACCCACGGAGTGAGACTCTTGGTTTGGGCTCAGGTCATGATCTCAGGATCAAGACCTCAAGCCCTGCATCAGGCTCCATGTGGAGCCTGCTTCAGATTTTCTCTCTCTCTCTTTTCCTCTGCCCCTCCTACCCTCCCCCCAAAACGTAGAGCTTCCAGGGTCAACTGGGTTCACAGCCAGTTCTGACATTTATATGTGAATTGGACAGTATTTTTTTTCTCTTTAAAGCTTGTTTTCCTGGGAAGCCTGGAAAAGTTGGTTAAGCATCAGACTCTTCATTTCGATCAGGTCGTGATCTCAAGGTCATGAGATCAAGCCCTGCATGGGGCTCCAAGCTCAGCATGGAGTCTGCTTGAGTTTCTCCCCTGTCCCCGCTCTCTCTCTCTCTTTTTTTTTTTAATATTTTATTTATTTGACAGAGAGAAATCATAACTAGGCAGAGAGGCAGGCAGAGCGAGGAGGAAGCAGGCTCCCCGCGGAGCAGAGAGCCCGACGCGGGGCTCGATCCTAGGACCCTGGGATCATGACCTGAGCCAAAGGCAGAGGCTTTAACCCACTGAGCCACCCAGGCACCCCCCCACCCCCCCCACCCCCGCTCTCTCTCTTAAACATATAAATAAATCTTTGGGAAGCAATGTCCACAATACCCAAACTATGGAAAGAGCCCAGATGTCCATTGACAGATGAATGGATAAAGAAGATGTGATACACACACACACACACACACACACACACACACACAATGGAATACTATTCGGCCATCAAAAAAAATGAAATCTTGCCAATTGTAACAATGTGGATGGAACCAGAGGGTATTACGTTAAGCAAAACAAGTCAATCACAGAAAGACAATTATCATATGATCTCACTGGTATGTGGAATTTAAAAAATAAGGCACAGGATCATAGGAGAAGAGAGGAAAAAATGAAACAAGACTAAACCAGAGAGAGAGAGACAAACCATAAGAGACTCTTAATCATAGGAAACAAACTGAGGGTTGCTGGAGAGGTGGGCGGGGGGAGGCAGTGGAAGGTTGGGGTAACTGGGTAATGGACATTGGGGAGGGTATGTGCTGTTATGAGCACTGGGAATTATAAAAGACTGATGAATCATAGATGTATACCCCTGAAACAAATAATATATGTTAATTAATTGAATTTAAATTTTTTAAAAAAGCTTGACTTCATAGTGAGAATAATGGTATCTTTCTTATGGGATCTTATGAAGATTGAATAAAGTAGTAAGTATCTGCAATATAGTATGTGCTCAGTTAATGGCAATTATTAATATGTTACATGTAACAGAAAAAAATTTGTAAGTATCTTATTAATATTAATTAATTATTTTAATTATATTATATATTATATTACTTATATGATATGTTATATATTATATAAAATTATATATATAATCTTATATAACATAATATTTAACTTAATATATAATTATAATATATAAGTATATTATATATAAATATATTATATGTTATAAAAAATTAATGTATTACAAAAGTAATTATATAATATATATTATAATTAATAAATGGGGAAAAGAAAGAGATAATAATTAATTACAGAGCATTAATTATTACTGATTTAAGCTATGTAAACTAGCATTGATAATATGGGTTTTGTTATTATATTTCAGTGAATATAAAAAATAGATATGAGATTCCTCCAAACCTTACTTGCAGCCTTTATTCCTCTATAAGGTCTTCTTTTCCTCAGATGGGAATTCTACCATGAAGGTGTAGTGAGCACAGGGGCCCCCACCCAGATCCACCTTGCAAAGACCCGCACTCATTCTGCAGCTGCTAGGCTTGCTGGTAGTCAAAGGACCCTGGCTGAGTCCCTCCCCAAGCGACAGCTGCCTTAGTCACAGGGAGCTTCCTTACCCAAGACCATGTCTCTCCCCCAACCCAGGGCCAGCCTTTAAGGCTCTGTAAACCTTTGAGGAAGGTTTACAGAGACCCGACTGTTCTAGGTGAAGGGCTTCACACAGGGTCTGTGGACACCTTTCTTATGGCTGGCCCATCCTTAACTTCTACCTTGGCCTCATCCCTCTTCCTTGACTCCCCCAGAGGATCTGGCCCAGGGAGCACAACACCCCAGGCTCTACCGCTGGGTTTGTTTCCCAGGACCCAACCTGAGACAGAGGGTTCAGAAAAATACATTTTGCCACTAGAGACAGACCATGAGGACTCCAGAGAAGAAAGAGAGAAGAATGTGGGGATCAGGAGGTGC
Source organism: Meles meles (assembly GCF_922984935.1). Classification (NCBI taxonomy): domain Eukaryota; kingdom Metazoa; phylum Chordata; class Mammalia; order Carnivora; family Mustelidae; genus Meles; species Meles meles. Next base: position 43,408,408 of record NC_060066.1, on the reverse strand, counting down.
CCAACAGGCTGCACGGTCACTGACTGTAACTAACATCTGAAGGAATTGAGGGGGGCCGAGGGAGCACAGCGGAGGGGCAGCGCACGGAGGATGGAATGCGGGGTGGTGTGGCCTGAGTGTGGGAGGTCCCAACGTCAGGAAAGGCCCCCAGACATTTACAAGTCTACCAGGGAAACACATACCTCAAGAGAAAGGCTGCAGATCACCACCTGGCATACTGGGGTGGCGACAGGCCAACCCCAAGCGGGTTACCGCTACTCCAACACCTTGTTCCACGAAAGTGTTCTTCTTTGTATGTCCTCAGCACGACAGTAGAAATCAAAGAGAAGATGGAGTGTATCTGATTCGAGTCCTCTTTACAGGTTTTTTCCCCTGGGTCCAAGCCATCCCATAAAGACACTTAGTCTCCCTTCTGCTTTCTCTTCTCCAGACAAGAAATAGAAGCTGTTTGTTTTGACCTCTACAGCTTGTCAAACCACTCTTTTTATTCCCAACTTTTACATTATAGAGAAGGGTTATAAGGAGTTTATAAACTCTGCCAACTCTGGCTTACAGCTAAAAGGGCATAAATGGGCTGTGCCACCAATTCTGTGCGATTTAAAAGGGCATATTTTATACGTTACTGTAAAAATACTCACCAGGTGTGCTGTAAACATGAGTGTTTAAAAGTTTCCTGGCTGGGCCTTCATCATTTGGGCTTTATTGAGCATTTTATTATTTCTAGCTAATAGGAGAGTTGTGTTTCTGGTTGCACTTGGAATGGTGAGTGTGAGAAAACCAGGTGACTCTCCCCAGAAGCTGGGAATCCAGGCTGGCTTGGCAGTTCCAAGGGTCCTCCTGCAGAGGATTTGAATGAAGGCTTTTGTTCTGCCCTCATAGGGGGTGGGACATGTTTTTCTCCTTCTCCTCACCCTAGCATAAGGGCTTTTAAGTTATTAAGAAATCATCACTGTGTGCATTATTCAAGAGCCATGACAGATCATTCTCCCACCGGGGGTAGGAAAGAGAGAAAAGGAGTCTGCCTGGAACCACATGGTGTGCATCGAAGAAGTGGGAGATCAGAGCCACCACACCGGCCACCACCCCACCCTCCCCCCACTGTCAGTGGCAGGGCAGCGGGGGCTCAGTCCTGAAGGCTGGAGATGGGTTCTATGGGCTGGTGCCGGCATCTTGGGCACTTCAGGCTTGGCCCTGTCTGTCCCTGCTCCTTGCACCGGCCACAGTCAGGAAAAAGACCAGACATTGCAGGTCACTCAGGAGCAAGTCCCCACCAGCTCAAATGTGGGGAAATGTGTATGGCTAGGGTTGCTCTAACAAATACCACAAACTGGGTGCTTTAGTACAACAACAGAAATTTATTCTCTCATTGCTCTGGAGGCCAGAAGTCTGGAATGTAGAAGTTTGCCAGGACATGCTCTCACCAGAGGCTCTAGGGAAGGCTCTGTTTCAGGCCTCTCTCCCTGTAGACTGCTTGTAGCTTTGGCTTACGGACGGCTGTCTTCTTCCTGCTCCTCTTCACATTGTCTTGCCTCTGTCTGTGTCCAAATTCCCCCATTTAATAAGAGCACCCAGCCATATAAGACGAGAACCCACACTAATAACCTCGCTTTAACTTGATTCTCTCTTAAAAAGAGCCTGTTTCCAAATAAGGTTGTACATATTGAGCTACTGGGATTTAGGACTTCAACAGATCCTTTGGGGGTGGGGCACAATACAACCCCTAAGAGCATGCAGATGTTCTGGTCCTGGTAAGTGGGTGGCTGGCTTTCAGTGGAGAAAATCCTATCAATATTGAGTTAAGTCCACAAGAGTCCAGGCAACTTGGCACGGCAGAGTGAAGAGCCCAGGGGTACAGTCCTTAGAACCAAACAAAACTGCCTGGAAATCACAACTTTTACCAGTTCTGGATGAAGCCCCTCTCTCAGCCTCTGCTTTCTCATCTGCAAACGAGGGTAAATTATGGTTGACATTCTCAGAGGACTTCTGTGAAGGTGAAGTGGGAAAATATTAGGAAAGCATTGAGTTCAAGGTCTGGGCCCATGCTCAAACTTCGGTAAGCATACTAGCTATTTTCAACCGTCATGGTTTCTTCCTCCTTGAGGAAAGATGGTCTAGGAGCACAGCCTGTGGAAACTCCTTAAAGCACTGTCTAAAATACAAAAAAGTTTTCAAGGCATCCCTCCCAGCTCCCTACAGAGGCACCACAAACAATGACAAGCAAGTTGGGTAGATTTGGATCTTACCTTTCAAACAATCTAGAAATCTACTGTTTCCAAGTTCTTCCAAGTTTGTATTTTTCCAAAGAGAGAGGATTTTTTCTCTTCCTTAAAAAAAAAAAAAAAAAAAAAAAAAAAAAAAAGTCATTGTCTGAGTCAATAGATTCCGTGGGTCATGGAAGCAAATTACAAAGCTAATACAATGGATTTGAGAAATTGCTAATGTAATCAGATTTTGAACAAGCTTTGGAAATGGTCCCTATTTCGCCGCACCAAGGGTATTTTTCTAAACCGTTCATTGCTTTCAACAGCCCCATTATAAAACCAACAAAAAGTGAGAAAAGCAAATTCAGCAGCAACCTATCTTGTCAGGACAAAGAAACCTTCCTCACCGGAAAGCTGTTTTCAGAAAAAAATTCAACACTGAGTAATCCTATTTGAATTTTGCCACTCAAAGAAGTCTCAGAAAGAGGGACTTGTGGAAGAAATTTGGGAGCAAGTGGGAGAGTTGGAGATGGAAGGAGGTTGAGAGTGAGGGTGGGGGAGGGGTGTCCCTCAGAAAGCCTTCACTGTTTTCTACCTAGAGAAAGAAAAAAGATTTCTACACCTTTCATTGTAGGAAATAAAAACAATGTGATCCCAACACCTCTGACTTTTAATATAATATTTAAAACTCATAATAAAATGTCTCTGAAGACTTTACCTGCTCAACCAATAAGAGACACTCAAGTCTACAAGTCCCTGAGGCCTTGCCTAGCACACAGTAAATACTGAATGCGTGTAAATTTTTTATCATTTCACAGGTGAGGTGATCCCCATGTCCTAGTTGCCCTGGAAAGTCCCAGTTTATACTTGTGGCCTCAACAGAAATATTTATAATGTTTTCTTTCATTCAAAAATGACCCAGTTTGGACAAAAATTTATATGGTCCACCCTACTGATAAGCAACCTTGGGAAAGTCTGCAAATATCCTACCACATAGGTTTCTTTTTGTTTTGGGAAAGAACATCTGAAATTGCATTTAGGATTTTATTGGAGGAAGAACTTATTTCTTTTGATATTAGACATAAGCATTTTCACTCCTGTAATGTTAAACATATGGGTTTAGGGTTTTGTGGTTTTTTTTTTTTTTAATACATAAACTTTTTCTGAGCCTTCTATCAATCTACCAATAGTTACTGAATGTCGACTAGGTACAAAACAGCTTTATATTCAGTACCAGTCAATATTTAGAAACATACTTGAAAGCTCTCACTCAGCTAAAAAAATATTCTTCCTAGGTTAACTAAATTACTTTTATAATTCTTTTTAATTTGGAAATATATAAAGACTTTAAATTGGTATGAAAATGAGGCAGTAATTCAGGTTGGGAAAAGAAAAAAGAAAAAAAAAAAAAACACCAGGCTGGGCATGTGGTGACTCCAGTTCTCTGCCCGGCTGCCAATTAGCCGTGGAATGCGAGAAAGCGGTCTTCCCCTCACTGAGTCCCAGTTTCCTCATCCATAAAATGAGAGAGTCAGATGAGATAATCTCTGAGGCTCCTTTCAGCTCTAAAATTCTATGATCTGATGAACCATCTCTTTTCAATTGATTAAAATGAGTGTTAAGAGATTTCCTAAAGTAAACAAGCCAGGCATGATTCCAATTCGTTTTGTTTTCCCATTTTTCTTTTTATTCAGTTTTCCATCTCAGCATTTGGGGAGATATAAAGTAAGTTTTCCTGAATTGTCATTTAGAGATGACACCTGAAAGCGTCCCCATTTAAAATGCCTGACACGTTGCCATTTTTAATACTCTATCGAGGCATTTAGACAGCAAATTCGAAAGGAAATAGTCTGTACAAAGTTGACTTAGTTTTAACCAGGTGGAGATTCAACCACCTTTTAGTCTATTTTACAGCTTGTAACTTGGAAGGACAAAAAGCAAAAGGGGAATGATTACAAAAAAAAAAAAAAAAATCCTGGTATTCCTACCACCAACTAAGGGATAGGTCAGCCCAAACCAGCTTCATGTTACCAGTGAGCTAACCCCTCTGTGGACATTCACAGTCTCTCAACATCAAATGACCTCATTTTTTGGCTCAGTGGTTTAAAAGAAGCATTCTATTTCCCATGGTTGTACTTCAATATGCTCTAATCCATAGGGATTACTATGGTAGAATGTTTCAACCCAGTGTAGCTTTTGGGCACAAGTAATTCTCATCAGAGCAAAACTCACAGTCAATTTATGGTCAACGAAGATATTAAAATCTTAAAGTTATATGGTAGATACCAAAACTCAAACTATCTCAGTGACTTGGTTAAAAAAAAAAAATTACATTTTCTGACATTTTTAACACTGAAAAAAACCCAAAAAACAAAAAGCCCTGCAACTCAAACCTTGATGGAATCAAAAAGGAATTTGCATTTTTTATTTTCTGTACAGCTGGTGGCCAATGTGTTTATCTTGGTAGGGAGAGGGGGCAGGTGGGGGATAAAAATAGTAGTTAAGATAAAAGAATGATCTCAGTATGGATTTTTTAACTAAATGAGAAAAAGTGGATGGCAGAATTGAAAAATCTATATACTCTTCAGGAAGCAGGTATGAGAATAGAAGGAGCGACAGCATGCCTTCAGTGGAAGGGCAAAGTGAAAGGATCATCAAAGCCCAACGCTCATTGGAAGTGGCCCCTCAGCTTTCCTTATAATCTCAGGTTAAGAATTTAAGGCTCTTTTGAGAGTACTGTTATGTGCCTATTGTGTGTCAGGCAGAACTAGCTACACAATTTCAGGGACCCAGAGCAAAATGAAAATGTGAGGCCTCTGGTTCACTAATTATGGAGAATTTTAAAATGGCGACAACCGGGCATTAAGTCAAGGATAAGACCCTGTGCAACTGCACGGGTCACATGTTCATAAAGCTGGCCCTGGTGCCAAATTATCCACCCCCACGTTAGCTCCCATCCTCTCACTGAATTGCATAACAACCCTGGAGGTGTGTGCCTTTATCCAGGCTTTACAGGCGAGCCCAGTGAAAGTGAGAGAGGTGTTTTACTCAATCAGCTTGTCAGAGCTCAGATCCCCTTCCAGGAGACCTGGTGCTTTCCACCATCCCATCCACACTTAGTGCTCCATAATATGCAAAGGTCAGTAAAACACTCAATATGATTCCTGAACTTCTAGTCTGGACATCAATCAGGCAAGTCTCCTTAGCATGCCATACCTGTTCTATCTGTGCTTTGTTCACAGAGTTTGCCAGATAAGTATCAGCTAAAGGAGTGAGTAGATAAACATGGCATTCATTACAATAATAATATACTTTGGTAGATCATTTTACATTTTTTTTAAAGATTTTATTTATTTATTTGACAGAGAGAGAGATCACAAGTAGGTAGAGACGCAGGCAGAGAGAGAGGAGGAAGCAGGCTCCCCACGGAGCAGAGAGCCCGATGTGGGGCTCAATCCCAGGACCTTGAGATCATGACCTGAGCCAAAGGCAGCGGCTTAATCCACTGAGCCACCCAGGCGCCCCTCATTTTACATTTTTAAAATCATTGTCACATACTCAATTTTTTTCCAAAATGTTTTATTGCTGGGTATTTTAAGTCATTCTTGTAACTTAAAAATCGCTGACAATCTGAGCCTGATAATAGAACAAGAGAAATACCTACACATATTCATTCAAAACTCTTTGCTAAGCACTGAGCTAACCACTAAAAATAAATATACATTTACGTACACATAAATGCAGTTCTTTCCCTTCAAGTCTGCCTTACTGTCTAGTGAGATCTCCAGGATACCCTTTGATGGTGAGTAAAAGATATTGGGATGCAACACTGTGGGACAAAACCTCAGAAGTAGGAACAACATTTGCACAGGTCCATGATTATTAAATGGCAAGAATGGCAAGGCACAGAGAAAGAATGCCCCTGTGGAAAGTGGTAGGAGAGGAGAAAGAAGAAGATGGGGACAGACCATTACAGGATCTTGAGTACTAAGCCCAGGATGCTGGTTTTCTCCTAAGAGCTCTGAGGAATCATTCTAGGAGCTAAAGGGCATTCCCATGACAAAAGATAGTGCTCTCAGTCGGGAATCATTGAAAAATGCAAATCCTAGGCTTAACTGAAAACTAGTCCAGTCCCAATCTTCCCAGCCCCAGTCACCCTCAGTTCTCCATCACAGTTATCCCACAACGTCCAAAGGTTCCTGAGAATGAGAAGGACCAGTCTTCATAGAATTCTTATGAAAATTGATTTCATACCTGAATGCCCACCCATAACCCTCGGTAGTTTCTGTGGCCATTCTGAAGAATTAATGAACCTCTGAGTCACCTTCTATGAACTTAGTCCAACTCCTTCCAATTTAATCTATAAGCTATTTCTCAACTCTAACCCCTCACCATCTTGCTATCACCACCCTAATTCAGGACTTTTTTCCAGACCACTGTACCAGCCTCCTGTTTGACCTCCAGCTTTAGTTTTGCTATGCTCAAATTCATCTTGTGCCTAGCTGCCTAAATGACATACAGAAGGCACAAATCTGACCAGTTTCACTCTCTGCTTAAGAGCCTCCCCATCCTCTACTTGAAGTTTAAGCCCACTGCCATTGCAAGGAAGACCACTCATGCCTACCTCCTGGCCTGATCAACTACCCCCAAACGCCCCGACTTCATTCCAGCGTGACATGGAACTGATTCCAACTCATCCTTAAAGAGCTGATTCAGTTGCCCTCTCTTCCAGAAAACCACCCTTTTTTACTCCTTCACCCCCAATGAGTAGAGTCCTTCCTCTCTGCTCCCATAAACACTCTTCACTCTCTGTGTATCTTTTAAAATTATATCACTATCATTTATGTACCTATCTCCCCCTTGGGCTGTGAATTCTTTAAAGACTCTAACATATCTTTTTTTTTTTTTTAAAGATTTTTTATTTACTTATTTGACAGAGAGAGATCACAAGTAGGCAGAGAGGCAGGCAGAGAGAGAGGGAAGCAGGCTTGCTGCTGAGCAGAGAGCCCGATGCGGGACTCGATCCCAGGACCCTGAGATCATGACCTGAGCCGAAGGCAGCGGCTTTAACCACTGAGCCACCCAGGCGCCCCTCTAACATATCTTATTTATCCCAAGAGTTAACAGAGCACCTATATCCACTGGTGTATGTATGTACATATATCATGACTTTCCAAGTTAGGGGTCCCAAGGAGAAAAGGAAGAACCTAGGTAGGATAGGTAGAAATAAATGTTAAATGGCCATAAAGGGTCATAGGAAAAATAACTTTCTTCCCCCTACCTCCCCACCCCACCCCGTGCGAAGATCTAGGACACTTCTTAATTAATAAATATATCCCAATGACATTCATGGGAAAGGAAAAGAAGGTGATCCTTATATTGGATCCCCACAGAACAGAGCTTAAAAATAATCATCACCCCCTCATGAATATCTAAGAACATTAGGAGCTCTTTGGTCCCCCTGGACAAGATAAGCCACGTGAGGCAACTCTATTAAGACAAAATTGACAAGGTATCGGCAGCCCTAATGCTCTTTCCTTTTTGTCCCTAACTACGTTGTTAAAAGGCAACCATCCATTCTGAGATGCTAAAGAAGTCTCACTTGAGATGGCAAGACAGCCAGCAAGGCAAACCTTCAATTTTTCTTTTTTTTTTTAAATCTTTCTCCAGTACAGCTCAGGACTAATTTGAGGACGAGAAACGATTCCAGTGCCTTGTAAATTGCGATCCACATTGCAACTCCTAGCAGCCACAGTTCAGCACAGTTAGAAGTCAATTAAGGGAGGCCCAGGATTAAGACATCATGGAGACTGAATTATCTCACGCCAGCAGGAAGGAGTCGTTTCTTCAGTTCAGGTTCATGGTCTTTGGAGCAGAAGTGGTTTTGAAGAGGAAAGAAAACACAGGCAACTGTGGTCTGTTACTTTCTGCAAGACAAGGAAACAGAGAAGATTTCAACCTAAATAAATAGCTAGCTTTTCAATATTCTTTAACTAATGAATTATTTTCTTTAAACACTTTGAGTATGAATTTCAAGCCTTTAGTTTCGGTGGAACAGCTAAAAATACCAAAACATGGGATAAACCACAACATCCCGCAGTTCCCTCCATGTTTTATTTTCTGTCCCTGTTTATGGGATAAAATAGGTGAAATAAAAGTAAAAGTTTAATTACAAGGAATAATGTGTCAGCGGTGAAGTTCACAGCCAGTTTCTATACTTGGAGTCATGTAGCATGTTTCCATATGATTGTAGGTTTTTGATTGTGCAATAAAATAATTCCAACAATAAAAACCATTAGTATGCAGGTGTTCTACAATTTTCTTAGGGAGTTTTGCAGGAGCTGGTGTGCATTTGATAAATGCACTCCCAAACCCCAAACTCCTATGCAGAGACATGTGGCTTCACACGGAAAAGACTTTTGCACACCTGCAGTAATCAAGCAAAAACATAATGGGAAGCCAGGGGATTGGGGGACACATACCCTTCTGTCTTCAGACGAATACTGAAGTATTAATGAGGCCTCATACACAGAAAGGCAGTGTTGTCACTTGCTGACTTTGCCCACCCACATTTCTGGTAACTATTACGTTAGAGATTCATGGGTGACCTTTAAATGAGCATAAAGGGAACAAATCCTATTGTTGTTGCAAAATTAAAAGTCACAACAAAGGGGTGCCTGGGCTGCTCAGTGGGTTAGGTCTCTGCCTTCAGCTCAGGTCATGATCTCAGGGTCCTGGGAGCGAGCCCCGCATCGGGCACTCTGCTCAGCAGGGAGCCTGTTTCCCTTCCCCTCTCTCTCTGCCTGCATCTCTGCCTACTTGTGATCTCTCTGTCAAATAAATAAATAAAATCTTTTTAAAAATAAATAAATAAAATAAAAGTCACAACGTGGCTTTTAAAGTAACACTGCTGTTCTTAGGGTGAAGAGATATTCAGTTAGTTGGCCAACAGACACTTACTGAGCAAATTTCTCATGAGGAGCTCTCACACGAGTCTTATTAAGAAATGAAGATGGTGTGAACTCACATCCAAGCCTTACAGTGGATTCTCCAAGCCAGCGGACTCCTTTTACAGGATCCTTCTATGCATCGCCCACATTGAAAGCAGAACGAAGCAGAGCTGTCTGGTGGGCACAGGGCAGGAGCCCCCTGCAGAGCTCTCCAGACACCTGCTGTTTTCTAAGGCGAGCACAGCCTGGGAACCCCTCTCTAAACTCCAGCAAGAGAGGGACACCTGGGTGCCTCATTTGGTTAAGCAGCTGCCTTGGGCTCAGGTCATGATCCCAGGGTCCTGGGATATGGTCCCAAATAGGGCTTCTTGCTCAGCGGGGAGCCTGCTTCTCCCTCTGCCTACCACTCTTCCTGCTGTTCTCACTATCATGCTCTCTCTTTCTCTAACAAATAAATAAATAAAAGATCTTTAAAAAACAAACAAACACAAAAAACCTCCAGCAAGAGAAAATGCATTGTGTACGTTACATGATAATTCCACTGAGGAAATTTTTACATCTCTAGTTTTTAATGGTAGCAGTATATCTTACTTCTTTCTCTTTCTGCCATTAGCCAACCACCTCCAAGACCGGACAGCAGCTGATGTGAAGTCAGTGTCTGTGAGGTCCTCCTCCACCTCTCGGCTCATTCCTACAGCATCTCTGGATGGTCACTCCATGAGGAGCTAAAATTAGATCATAGCAGCTTATCTATGGCAACTCTGAGTGGAAAGATCCAAAAGTGAACCTAGGCCATCATGCACTGAATTGCTAACAGCCCAAGCCAGGAATACTTAATAGCAATGCCAGTTCAAAGGGAAGAGTGAGTAGGTTGTAAATGGGAAAGAAAGCCAGAGGTCAGGATCCAGGGGGAACCAGGAGCAGAGCAGAATCAGATCAGGAAAGAAGCAAGATGATTCCAGGCAATTGTTCTCTCACTGGCTTGCTTTCAACTCATCTGCTTTGGTTATTAGGCCCCGTAATGTCCATGGACATTAGCTCAAAGATTCAGTTTGGGGCCAACACTCCCCACTTCCAAAAAATTTAGTTATTTTCTTTATCTATTTATATAGTCACCTCTTTAAGCATTGGACACTTCTTTACTACCCATTGAGAGTCTAACAAAAATAGATGAAAAATTCTGGTTCCCCCTGATCCTGAAGACCAGTGGTTAAAGGCCAAACCCCGTCCCCTTGTCAGGGGAAAAAAAGGAGGCAGAGGGGAGCAGTGAACCCTATGACATGCATAAGCTAGCCTAAACTTTTTCTTCTGATATTCTTTTACTTTTAAATTCTGTCTTTCCAAACAGAGCAATAATAGCTTCAAACACATAAAAAGCATTCACATAGTATCAGTCTGTACCCAGCCCTGTGCTAAGGGTTTTAGACATCAAAAAAATCATGAAATGCAGTTACTGCCCTCAAGGTTTCTACAGTCTCGGCAGAAAGACAGAAAACTTCTATAGGAAGCCACAAAACTGGATTTTGTCCAGTAATGGACCACCTCAAAACCCTATGGCTCGAAATAATCATTTATTTTCTCTCAGTTCTGAGGGTTGAAGATTTGGGCTGGGCTCAGCTGAGACACTTCGTCTTTGCCCTAGGTAGTGTCTGATGAGCCCACTCCTCTGTCTGGGGCCTCAGCTGGGACACCTGACAAGTTTGGGGTGGCCAGGCCTCTCTCTCCACAGGAAAGAGAGGGCAGGCTTTTTCAGAATAGACTTACTCCAAGAAAGCAAGTATGGCGGGAGCAAGGTCTCTGAAGGCTTAGATTCGGGTGTTTTGGCTGAATGAAGTCATGAGCCAACCACAATTCAAGACGTAGAGAAACCCAGTCCATCTTTTCATGGAATGAGCAGCAAAGAATTTGTGGCCATATTTCATCTACCACAATCACCCACTAGCTATAGTTACTTGTACGTCTCCTACATGTCAAATGAATTCACTCACTTCCAAGATTGCTGACAAATATCATGTAATTTTATCACAAACTCAGAGTCCAACATCTTAAGAACTGTATCCAGATGTGGATGGTCTCGATGTGGATGAGGTCTCTTAGGTACAGCTTCATGCATATGGCTCCTCTTAATCCAGAGATCTGTGAATTACACAGACATACATATTTGCTCCCTCTCCCTATATACCCAACATACAACATTGAGACAGCAATCACATAATCATGATAAATATTTCCATTCGAAAACAGGAATCATTGGTCAGTAGCAATTCAGGAATCCCATCATGTACCTATTACCATAAGGAATAGCCGTTATTTACAGATAAATAGCTTTTCTCATACGGCTTTCTGCTCAAAGACATACTTTTAAAGATTTTATTTACTTATTTGAGAAACAGAGAGCATGAGTGGGTGGGGAGGGGCAGAGGGAGAGGGAAAACCAAACTTCCCTCTGAGCAGGGAGCCCGATGTGGGGCTTGATCCCAGAACCCTGAGATCATGACCTGAGCCAAAGGCGGACGCTTTACCCACTGAGCCATCCAGGGGTCCTGAGAAACTATTGTATTTTTGGATTTAGAAAGTCTAGATACCCTCTACATTTCCTCTACTTTCTGCTTGCAAACAGATGGTTTTGGTTTTCTTTACTTCATCCCTTTCTTCTCATATATATTCAACGCCGCCTGAAATTTTTCTTAATCAGATCCACAAGCTTATTAGTTACATTTCCTAACTTCTGAGTTACCACACGCAGCACTTTTGCCAATGATCTTGAAACAAAACCAGTGCTGTGTGTTTAGGTTTTTGAGGATGGTGGCACCACACTTCTCAGCACCAGTTTCTGTTTAAGTTAAGCCTTTGTCATACAACAAACTACCTTAAAAAGTAGTGACAGACACATTTATGGGCTCACAGACCTGTAGGCCAACAATTCATGTTGGACCCGATGGCATGATGATCTGGATACGTAACCCATCAACACGGCGATCAACATGGAGCACCAGATACGGCACCGTTTCCTGGCCCAACCACCAGCCACCTCAGAGCAGGTTGATAGATGACCCTGGCCCACTTGCATGTGCTCTTCCATGCCTTTCCATCAGGGGCAGCGCTTTGTTCTCATGGAGCTGACACTCTGAATATGGATGGGCCTTCACTTCCCAGAATATAAATGACAAAACTACCATCCATGAACTTGCAGAATGCCTTATTTGCTATCATACTACTCTGCCCAATATCACCCTTGACAAGAGAATGAAGTTTTCAACAAATGAAGTGGGTCATGGGCTTATGCTTATGGAATTCACTGGATTTATCACGGTCCTCATCTCTCTGAGGCTTGACAGAATGGTAGGAAGAACTTTGAAGATACAGGGTTTCAATGGAGTACCCCCCCTTGTGTGGCCCCCTCCAGGATGCTGTACAGGGGCTACCAAGAGTCCCTTCATTAGAGCAAATGACAGGTAAGTGACTCCTGTATCATACTGTTTCTTCCACAGACAGGATTCAGGAGCCCAAGAATCAAAGGATGGAAATAAAAGTGACTCCTCTCATATTATCCCTATCCTCTCCTAGTAAAATTTTTACTTCCCATCCTCACAATTTTGGGCTCTGTTGGGTTAGAATTCTCTGTTGTTAAGGAGGAATGCACACACACACATACATACGCACACACACGCACGCATTTCATTAAACTGGAAGCTGAGATGACCACCTGGCCACTTGGGCTCTTCACATCAGGAAACCAATCATCAAAGAAGGAGGTCCCTTTATTGGTTGGGGAGACTGAGTCTATCAAAAGGAAATTGGTTTGCTACTTGAAAGTTTTTCTTCCTCCCACCAACCAATTCTGACACCACTGGGTGTCCTACAATCCAACTCAATTACTACACTACCTATCTGAGTTAGTGTCAGACTTCACATGTCTAAGGACTCATCCCATAAGACTGCTCCCATTTGAGATGCCAATTGGAAGTATTGGGTCCTTAGGTTACCCATGATTCTGTCCAACTCAGTCACAAAGTTGGGGGTTCCTTCCCATTAGCACCCTCCTCAGTTTCAATAATTTACCAGGATGACTGATAGAACTTAGGAAAATTCGATACTTACTATTACAGTTTGTTATAATAGATATGAATAAACAGCTAGATGAAAAGGCACATAAGGCAGTGTTCAGAGGGATCCTGAATGCAGGAGCCTCTGTCCCCATGGAGCTGGGACGCACTACCCTACCTGTGCGTGTACATGTACAAACTCAGAAACTCCCCAAATCCCAGCATTAAAGGGTTTTTACCAGAGGCGTCATTACATATGCATAACTGATTAAATTGTTGTCCATTGGTGATTATTAACCCAATCTCCATCCCCTTCACCCCTCTCTAGTCACATGACTGTTTCCTCTGATGACCAGCCCCTATCCTGAAGCTATCTGGGGCTACCACGAGTCTCTTCATTAGATCAAATGACAGACTATCACCCTTATCCTTCAGGAAATCCCAAGGGTTTTAGGAGCTCTCTGCCAAGAACCAGAGACAAAGATCAAGTGTTTTTCTTATTCTACTACTCTACTACACAATGGGATCAGAGGCCTCTTAATACTCCCAAGGCTCTACGACAAAGGAAACAGAAAACTGCAATGGTAGTTTATAGGTGGGACAGCTAATAGCACAGACCCCTGAGGAGTGATAGGCTAGATCCCTCAGCCACCATCAGACAAGAACCATGATGAGTTGAAGGACTTGCTTGGGACAAAGGGAATATGGCACGGTCACAGAAAGGAAGAAGTTTTATGTGCAGCAACGATGTGTGGCCAGTTGCAGAAAAGAGGACTGTAGTGCTTACTAATATTTCTTCCTTAATTTTGTATGAATATATATATATATTCATAATAGTTTATATTACATGTTATATATTATAATATATATATGTTCATAATAGTTTATATTACATGTATTACATATAATGTACATAATCATATATTACATATAATGCCAAGTTACCAAGGTATTGCCTGTGCTGGATTGTTCTATCATTAGCTTGTTTAAGCTGAGAATGACTTTTCCTGGAATCCCTCCCCTCTCTCTGATTCCAGGCTAGAGTTGACCAAATAGGAACTGGAAGAGAAGCAACTTGGGATAAGGATGTCGGTCTACACAGATCTGTCCCTTCCTCCCTCTCTTGGGAGTGAAGCATCCCACCCAGAGCACACATTCTGCCTCTCCCACGGGGTGCATCTCTGCAGTGGGCCACCTCAGACTGTGGTGGGGTGGGTATGTCCTTCTAATTCTCGATTATGAGATCCACTGGCCACATTCTCCAGCCTTCTCAGAGTAAAGATGGCATCTGGGTTCTCTGTCCTGTTTCGGTCTACCTCTCAACTGGTTCAGAACTCCGGTGGGGAAGAGACTTGTTCATTAGCAGGCTCCCCTGAACCCCAGAATTCCTCAAGGAGACCTGAGAAAGCTTCCCACAAAATCTGGAAGGATGTCATGGGACTAGAACAAAAGAGAACCAACAAAGCAGGCTCAGGAAATCGTGGGAGCAGAGAAAGAACGTAGTGGGCAGGAAAAGGAAGATTCGTGTGAGGAATAAAACTAGATTTTCTAAGCAAATGAAAAATAACAAGGGATGCAGTCTGACAAGACACAGGACAGTGAGGGCAGCTGATGAAGGCCTTGAAGACTAAATTTAAGTTTTTCATAACAGTTACTTTAATTTTGTGCCAATTATTCTGCATCTCCTAATATTAAATTTTCTGATCAGCTTCAGTCCCAGTTGAATGAAATATGCAACCGGCTCTTTTATACATCTCTTCTACAGCTAATACAGGCTTCTTAATATCCAAATTGGAGAAATGACTTGCCAATAGTGAACAGTGTCCCAAGATCTCCAACTGGCCATCTTTCTCAGCACCCTTACTGCATCTGATCTGATTTGGAAATATATTTTGCAGCCTGGCAACATTACTAATCCTTACAGGAGTCGAACCCCTTTTCTATGCAGTAGATACTATTTCAGGGTCCTTTACTAGAAAGACAAGGAGAAAGAGGGTGGGATGATAGAAACATTGTACCCCAGTTCATCTATCTGTCAGGAATTTAACCGAAGAATTGTTTCTCACTATCTGAGCTCATCCATGTGTTATGAATCACACTGTTGGAGAATGTACACATATTTCCCTTTGGTCCTTTTCTCTCCTCCCCCACTCCCTCCCTACATTTCAAATTCATTTTTGTTTCTGTTCCAGGACTAATGAGACTGTGATCAATGCATCTCTAGCTGACCTTGCCTTCAAGTCTTCAATCATAGCTTCTCTGTCTAATCCACTACCCTCTCCTCTTTGTCAACTGATGGATTTATGTAGTTAAGAAATAAAAAATACAATCATGCCTCAACTCCACAAACAGGGCTCTGGTTTGATTTTCTTCATTTTAAGAAATCCAACGAACTGCAGACGCTAAAACTAAGTCTTTACAGTGTCTGTCTCTGGGCTGATAATATTTTCTGCTTTTGTGAGGATGTCTTAAGGTACGCCTCTTTCTCCTCGAGTCAATTCATGAATGGTGTGCTCTGCAAGGGCACCTTCCTGAGCTAAGCTTCTGAGATTCTATCCAGAGAGTTCTATATCTGTAAGCAGTTTTTTGCATGAGTTCGGTGCTCACCGTCCTCCCCTTAATAAAGGGAGCTCCGAGGGAGGTCAGCACCCACCAAGGGGTGCTGGGAAGAGCCTGGCAGCACAGATACACACAGACGAGCCTGGTGACCCAGGGCAGGGGTGCCATGTCTGCAAACTTCAGAAGATGCCTGCGGGCCGCCCCCACAATGCCCATGTCACCTTCAACCCCAACACGCCTTTGTGTTTGCATAGTATTTGATAATTGGGACAAAATGCTTTTTACATCTACCACCTCACTTGTTTCTTCCAGCATTCCTAAAGGTAACCAGGTAACCCTTTCCCTTGACTCTTTTTGGAGTCACCTTAATTAGCATGATGACTCAGCGACGCCCATTTCAGGCCCCCTCAGACTCCCTCCTGTGCCAAGTCTCAACCTCCTCACTTCTGCTCTAACCCCTGCCTCTCTCACAGCACACGTCTCCACTCGGAGCCCTCAAAATGCCACCTCTGCACCTACGGCCTTCATCTATGGCCACGTCTGCCACTGTGCGCCATCCCATCCAGGCCGTGCAGCTCCTGTTACATGGTAGCACACTCTGGACCATGGGCCACGGAAGCATCACAGGTTCTGAATACCTGGTAGGGAAACATGGGGATTCCAAACCCTTCCGAGACCTGCCATGGAAATCAGCCCCGTGCCTCAGACTGATCCCTCCACTTGGACAACTGGAAAATGGAGGCTCGTGGCATATGAAAGGGAAGGAGGGAGAAATGGTATGGAATTGTCTCTCCTTCCACCCCACCTCATCTTTGGCTGCTTTTTTAAAAACAAAACCACTGTGGGCTTGGTTTTGTTTTTGTCTTTTCTCTCCTTCTAGGATAGAGAGACTCATTTTAACTCCACTTTACCTAATTAAGTGGACACCTTGTCATTTCTCCCACCCTTTATGTCCCTGCCTAAGGCCTTCCTTCTTTACAGTAACTGATACCCAGGGACCTACTGTAGCCATCACCAAGATGATCCCAGATCCTTGGGGCTGTCAGTCTTCCCAAGCGACCTTGCTCCAGGTCTCCTTCCCAAGGCTGACTCTGCAACTCACAGAGAGAAAATGGAAGCTCCATCTTACTAAGCCAACTTAAATGAAATATTCTCCAAAGCAACAGATCTCAATGAAATCAATTGTCTTTCTTTTGTCATCTGTATGCTCACTGCTTTGATCAACAATCATTTGCATTTGGAAAGGGGAAATTCAAGGAAAGCGTAACTGAAGTCTGATACCACTTGGGAAATATGGTCATAGATATGAGAATGTAAAGATGGTTCAGGGGACCCTAAAAAAATCATTTGTGCGGCTAGCCCACTGTATATTTTATCTGCAGACTCCCGGACAAGCTTCATGAGAGAAAACACGCTAGGGTCACAAGTCATGGATATTTTCTGCAATAATGAAATGCATCTTCCATCTGAGGGTACTTTTTAGGAACAAAGCATTTGGAGAAATAGCTGTCTTGTAGCTGCTTTAATACTCAACGAGGAAGAGAGTTGAAATTTAATGACAAAATGCTGCATAAAGAACAATGGGGAGAATGAGGTTCCGTGCTCTTCAAATAATCCGTCTTGCATTGTTTTAATGCAACTACAATTAGCCAGAGAAGAAAGTTTGGGACTAAGCTGTCCCATTTTCAAAAATCACCAATCGCACATATTACATGAAAATAGTGCTTGGTATCATTCTAACCACTTTCGGGTATCCTTTAGTTTTCTTTCCCTTGAGGTGATGGGAAAGGGTGTTATTTTTGCAAGTGAGGAAGCTGGGGGAGGGAAATCTCCTGCCAGGGTTCACACAGCCGCTAGTGACAGCATTTGATGGGAACCCAAGTTTGCTGAACACCTGTCCGGAACACCCAAGGTCACATCAGTCCCGTTATGTTAGTTCCATACTAGTCATGAGTTTCTAGGCATTCCCGGAACCCATGAAAATCATATTTTCAATTGAGATCATGCCGATCAATTGTGCTCCTCTTTAGAGCCAGAGAATGCCATATTTAATTTTAAAAAATGGAGGTCTACATGTAAACGCAGACAACGCCTTGCATAAAAGCCTCCTGCCTTGGATTTCTTGTAACACCTCTCTTTCCAAGACCTAAGAAAACTTTGCAGCCACTTGCTAATCCTCCCAACAGGCCTGTGAAAGGCCCAGTGGGCAGTTTTAATTATACCTGGTTTACAAATAGAAAAACTGAGAAGCAGATGGTGAAAAATGAAGCTGAGTAAGGGGTTTTCCCAGAACCACCCGGCCTGTCGGGCCCGGACCAGCACCTTCTCCACTCGACCACAGTTTCTCAGTAAGATGCTTCAAGGGGCCGATGATGGCTGAAGGCTCTGGTGAGTCTCAGCCAAAAAACCCAAATACTTGGAGACGTTGTAAAATAAAGGGGTCAGCACATGGGGTCGTTGTGAGGGGTAAAGGACGCATAGGGAAAGTGTTTGGCATCCAGTAGCTGGCAGGTTTGGGTCTGGGTGCAAGAAATGGTAACAGGGAAATTGGTCTCTGCCTGAAAAGAAATGAGGCTGCTAATGTAGATACTTAATAAATATTTATGAAAGAAAGGAAGGCAAATAGAAAGAAGCGAGAGGGGGAGAAAACTTAGTAAGTGGGAAATCGGGCTTCCTACTCTTTCCCTAGGATTTGTTAAAGCTGGTAAAATGGTTCTATGTTGCGTGGGCTGCAACATGAGGGTTTGGTGGTCGAAATAGCATTTGAACATGTGTACTTTGGCCGTGGCATTTCTTAACTCTGTCCTTAATATAAGTCAAGGTCCACCTCACTGTGCAGGCTTCTTTGGCTGAATTACCCATAGCTACTTGAACCTGACCAATGAACTTCTATCTATAATGATTTGTTTCAACTTTAGTAGACATGATCAAGCACTTTTAAAAGTAACTAATTAGGTTTGACTCTTTGGCAATAGTTCCTGACTTGCCTATCATAAAAACAATACTTTTCTACTTTTTACTTCTTTGCCTGATTATCACCCCAGACTAAACCCCTTTCTCTCCAACATAGCAACTGCGGCCACACACACACAGTGATGCAGATAGGCCTACAATTAGGATTTTGAAAACTTCGCTTAGCAAACGGAAAGAACGATATTTAAAAATTCATGGAATTCACTGACTATTTGGCTTTCTTTATGACAAAATTCCATCTTCCACCCCTCATTTCTAACACAGAGCCCCTGACCACTGAGGAAGCCTCGAAATGGTTGTCTGTCTTCACTCAGCTCAACAGGATACTATTAACAATGTCGATATTAAAAAGCGATGAGCAAACATGCTTTACTGCTTAAAAGAAGGGATTGCTAAATATGGGAAAATTGAACTGCTTTTAACCTTGCCTAGGTAAGTGTATGCAACTCTTCCTTCAATGTTTAATCCCATTATTTAATGTGTGAAAATAAATAAATAAGAATGGGCTGACAGACGTGGCAATATAATATCCTTTAATCTGCAGTTCACAGTGCATTTAAAAATAATAATTTTGAAAGGAGCATTTGAAAACATTTGATCTTAAAAAAACGCGTATTTTGCTTATTCTAGTGTTTGTTGATTTGAAGGCTTTGAGGTCAGCCCAGTAAATATTCAGTGTGCTTGGCACAAACTGTGCAGGAATCTAATAGAAAGCAATATTGTTGAAAATGGATATCAATTGAAAACAGAGAACAGTGTCAACTATTCCCCACTGGGAACAGACAACAATAAAACCAGTCAAGCATTACACAGCCGAGCCTGCCAAATGTCATTAGAGTGGAGAAAAAAGGGAAAGAACATGGTAGGGAAAGAAGCACTTTGCTTTATTTTTTTTCCCCTCCAATTTAAAAAGACAAAAAAAAAAAAATCTGGGGAGGGGTAGAGGGAGAACATTGGAAGAATAAGGACAATAAAATTGTCTTAGAATTGTTCAAGGCAGCGTCAGCATTACCTTAGGCCTGGCATATCCCTTCCCCTCACCCCCAAATGATTACATTATAAAGATTTTCAAATATTTTCTCTGTCTCTTCAGCTGATCATTTTCTCCCAATGACTGTCTAATCAGGTGCCTTTGCAATCAAGTTTCCAATTGGTAAGCCAGCATTTCTCATGTCATTCACAAAAATCATGTTTCTATCATCATTTAATGAATTGATCTGAGTTCATATTGAAGAGAAAAGGTTTTGTAAATGTAAACTTTTCCACTGTGACCACCAAGCTTCAGTGGAGAGCCTTTCAGAAAGGATGGGCTGCAAAGAATATCTCTGGGTGAAAAGAAATGTTTACAGTAGCTCTAAAAGCTGTTACATGCTGGTAATGGAGATAAATAATCACTGGGCAACGGGCAAGGGGGACAGGTACATCACCACCACCAGCCCCACGTTAAGGCAGAACTGGGAGCCAGTGACTTAGCTCCATAGCGTTTGCTCTCTCTGTGGCATTTTCATTGATGATTTGTAAATTTTCAAACAAAGAAAAATTGTCTCCAACAGACAATGGTCAAGCCTCTGAACAGCCGGCCAAGAGCTCCCCCTAGTGAGGTTGCACACGTATCAGAATGAGCTTCCCACTTGTGTGCGTACACACACACGCACACACACACACAAACACACGCACGTGCATACAGACTTAGACCTGACTCTTTAATACAAAATGCTGTCCAGCTCCACATTCTTTTAAAGCAACATGAAAAAATATCCCCCAAACTCTCCTGGATTGTTCCTTCTATTCATTGTGAAGCCCCACACTCGGCAGGAGAAGAGCCTAGTGAGGACTCCCTTAAGAAGGCAAAACTGTCATTCTGATCATATTATTTTGAAATAGTAATAATCACATATTGGCTCCAAATCTGCATCCTCAAGTAGACGCTACCAATGTAGAAAGTCCTTGGGGGCAGCATATTACCATGTAATTAGCATAACAACTTTGTTATGTAAACAAAATAAAAGACAGGCTTGAACGCAAGAAACAGATCTTACACTGTACTGGTATCCCCAGCTTCTAGAGAAAAATCTATGGTCCTTGCTCGTCTTCTACTTTGTGTCCGTGTTACTGGGATAAACACCAACTGACAAGTGCAACCGGCTTCCTGTGTTAAGTGTACTGCCTTCACACACATGTGTACACACGCCCAGATATTTTATTGCAGAACAATAGACAGAACACTCATCCTACTCATATTTAACAGAACTAATTTGCTATAACACCAGCACTGCATCTCCCAGGCCAACCCTAATTCCTTCAAGTACATTTTGGCTTCCTCCAAAAAGATATTTTATTGGTTTTACAAGCCTCGATAGGGCTCTGAAGGGAGAGTAGACATTCTTTGGGGGGAAAGAAGGTAGCAAATGTAGAAATCAGACATGGAGATGAAAGGGGTTTAATGTCTTCCTAAAAATTCTTTAAGAGCCATCTCAATGTTTTTAGTAAAATACAAATGACTGCCAGTTTATAATTAACAGCTGCTTGTGTTAAGTATCCAGGGCTCCCTAGCTCCTGCTAATATTTTTTTCTTCTTCTTAAACTATAGATTCACAGGACAAGTGATCAGAGATCTACGATGCTAAAGGTGACTCTGCTTCCCTGGGAGTCTAGCTCTGGAATGTAATTTGTGGGATGTTACGTATTGATGCTCAAGCCCTGAAATGCTCAGCCATGGGGGGGGGGGGGTGTTACTTTCATCATCTAGCTTCTTGGCATAAAAATATATGCATATGTAAAACTAAATTTAAATAAACCCGTGGCTCACAGATACTACTACTTACCTCCCAGGAGGATGGTGACAATGCCGAAGAGCTTGCCAAGCTTTGGTGGAACACTCTACCATAGAAATGAAAACAGTAGAATTTTTGTTTTTGTTACAGTATTTTCTAGGGACTATTTTAACAAGCTTACTTCGTATACTCAGATCTTTGTTCTTTCCACAACTCTTATACCACCTCCAAACAAAAAGAGACGAGGCAACAGATTGGGGTGGGGTGATGCGGAATATCGCAAAGCTAAGTCACTCAATGGGTCAAGCGTGTCTGTCACCGATTTCACCACCACTCGCTCAAATGATTAGGGCCAAAACTTCACTCCTGTAAAACCCGAATCAGTGACGAACAGTTCACTGTTGGGCTGTGGGTATAGAACTCAGCCTGCAAAACTGATTTTCTTCCCTTATAAAAGGGAGAATTATAATGTTCAACACCTCCCTGAATCAAAAGGAAACCACTATACAGAGAACTGAAATTAGACCTATTACGTTAATTAAAATTCTGCCGGCATCTCTGAAAGTGTAATTTGGCCCAATGTGTTTTAAAAAAACCAAAACATCATGAAAATTAGCTAATGAATATTGTGCAGTCACTTCCCTAACATAAAATAACTCAACCATTTAAATTGCACAAATTCCAAAATGGTCTAATTTACAATACGTCGTTGTTTGCTTGTTTGTTTTAGAAGTGCTTAACCTAATAACATGGTGAGATTGTATTTTTTTTTAATTCCAATCTTTTATGAAATAACAAGAGACTTGTGGTTGAATTTTCCTATGAGTTTAGTTCCTACAACCCTAAATATTTAACTCTGACAATATTTACTCCTGCTTAAATTTATTATTCAGAATTTGGTCCTTTCGGTTTTCACTAGGTTGAAAGTCATGAGTCTCAGGCTTTTGAGCCAATGCTGACAAGTACCCATCATTTGACCTTGACCAAGCCACTGTGACCTTGGACTCTTGGCTTCTTCAGCTGTAGATTATGGGTAACAATATCTACCCCGCTGGCCTCGTGGGGTCGTTGTGAGAATTAAACAAGATGACACAGGTGGTAAGTGTTTCAAACATAAGAAAGTGCTAGACAAATCTATGCACTGTTACTTTGACAAGTCATATCTTAATCAGTCAATGAATATGTAATCATCTTTTAAAACTTTTCCAATTGATTTCTCTAAATGGTTCTTTTCTTTCTTTCCTTTTTTTTTTATAGGAAACCATATATGTTGAGTTATTTATCTACAGAGTACAGAGATTTATCTTTTAAAAAACAATTCTGATACCATTGGAAACTTAGTTTGGTGTGGACCTCTGTTCCAGTTAGTCTTTCCTCCTCAGAATCGCCCCCCAAATTGTATGAAGCACAGACCACATATAAAACCATTGTGTTCCGGGGTGCCTGGGTGGCTCAGTGGATTAAGCCGCTGCCTTTGGCTCAGGTCATGATCTCAGGGTCCTGGGATCGAGCCCCGCATCGGGCTCTCTGCTCCGCGGGGAGCCTGCTTCCTCCTCTCTCTCTGCCTGCCTCTCTGCCTACTTGTGATCTCTGTCTGTCAAATAAATTAATAAAAAATCTTAAAAAAAAAAATTAAAAAAAAAAAAAAAACCATTATGTTCCTTTGGTTTGGGTTCTCCTAGGCTAAGAAGTGTTGTCCAAGGGTTTTTCACAAAAGAATTTGTAGAGAGGGTTCTATTGTCACCCGATAAAAGCTCTGCCTCCCCTTGACTCCATCATAACCCAAATGGAAGAATTAGCCCCCAGACGCATCCCTGTGTTAAAAGTGCTACCAGGAGGAATATTATTCAGCATTAAACAAAAATGAATTACCGACACACACGACTACACGGATGAATCTCAAATACTAAATAAAAAAGCTAAACTCAAAATGCTATATGTTGTATGATTCCATTTACAAGACATTCCAGAAAAGGCCAAACTTTGGAACAGGAGACAGATGATGGGTTGCTGGGGGCTGAGGGCAGGAGGGAGGGGACCGGATAGGAGGACAGGAGGAAACTTCCGCAAGTGAGGAACTGCTGTGTTTTGGTTATGGCCGTGGTTACATGACTGCGTGTCTGTCAAAGCTCATACTCAAAAGGAGGAATTTTACTATATGCAAATTATAGTTCAATGAATCTGGCATTAAAAAAAAATCATAGAAAAGTCGACATGAGTTTGTTACTCTGCTTGGATTGTGATTCTTCCTGTAAAAGCAAATTGTATTTCCATGGCAATTCAAACTGTTTTCTCATAAGATGAAGTCATATTAAGCTAATCAAGGCACTTAGCTGAATATGGTTAAACTTTGAAATAAAATTTTCACTACATATCTATCACAACAGTGATTAATTACCAGAGTCTAAATGGTGTATTTGTCTTACAGGGATCACCATTTTATTTGTATTATTTTCCAGTTGGGAGGAAAGGATTTCAAGTCTGAAGCTAGTTATATAGATTTTATCTTCCCTCCATCCTCATCTAACCCTTAGAGACTGTTTATAACCATTTATAGGTGTTACTCATAGGAATGGGAGTATGTTCCCTCCTATGGGGTCTTGAGTGAAAAAAATTAGCTGGTTACAAGAGGACCTCACTTAAATTGAATTCTGGGCAAAATAAGTACCCGGATATAGCAGATGAAAGCCTGTAAAAGATTTTAAAGTGGAACAGGCAAACCCAGCTAAGAGAGTCTCTTTTTAAAAAGGTCGGGAGGCCATTCGGGAGGAGGAATTTATGCATGTCCTCATCAGAGAGCGCGTGAACTTTTTAAAGACCTTTCAGCCAGCTTCAAGCCCTTAGCCTGGACCTACTCCTCACCACGACACCTGACTCCCTGGCACTCGGCACTTAAAAAAGAGCCAATTCCATCTAACAAATTTAAATCCTTCATTTGCCTATTAACTCAACCAATCCCTGTGAACCTAGTTTCCATCCCTGTTTTGCATAGAGGACCTGAATGAGAACTACCTTCAAAGTCGTTGCCTATACACCTCAGCCCCCTCTCTGTCTTCCTCCGAACACAATTCATGTTTCTACCTGAATCTGTAGCTCCTGATTTGCAATTCTAATTGCCCAAATAAATGTCTCTTCACTTAACATTTTCCGTGAATTCTCTTGGTTGACAGTCCCCCAAAAGAGAGAATAAAGCAAATGCCTCAAAAACAGCCCCTAGAATTCAGTGAAGAAAAGCTACCCATGTACTATACAGATGTGCTGTCAAATAGTACTAGAAATCTTTATAAAGATCAGGGTATAGCTTCCAGCTGCAATGATTTTATTTTTCCTATCAATCAAATTAGAGGATGTATAAAACAGGCAGAGGGGTCAGTAGGCAGCTCGTTTCTGGGACATGGTCACTGCAGGGTGCTGGGGGGGCGGGGGACAGGGGGCATCTCTGGAGCGGGGAGGAGTTGTGAGAAAGAATCCCACCTCTCCGGATCCCCATTCCACTCCTTCTGTTGTAAAACGCCATATAAACCATGCCTGAACAATCTATGGGTGGAAACACCATTATCTGCAGGTGTCTCAAAACCATTTCGGCTCATTCACTCTTCCTTTCTCCTCACTGACATTAGTTTAATCTGTGAAGATCAGATCACAATTATGCCAGACTTCTTACCTCATTAGTTTTCTATTGTCTGTTCTGAAGCATCGCGTACATTTCTACCTCCAGGGGAGATTGGTTCTTGTCTCAACACCCTCTGTCCCTGCCCTCCTCTTCATTCTTAGGAGTAAGATACACTTTTAATCCAGTAATTTAACTACTTCTGGAGCTAATCGTGGAAGATTTCACCTGCATTTATTTTTAACTGATAACTTTAGGATATAAACATGTTTCTGGGTTCTTTTCCCAATCGTGCATGAGCTACATACAGGAAACACCCACACCTCCAGGATTTGCTCTCTAGACAAACAGCAATTCTCTGGAGATTGCAAGTTATATTAAATACACATAATTCCATTTCTCCATTGTGTGAAATCAGAGCAACTTTTTGTTTTGTTTTGTTTTGTTTTGGTAAATCTGTGTCTCCTGTGTGTCTTTATTACTATGATTGGAAAAGCATTACCTAGACTTATTTTAACTATATTTAGATTGGGGTTAAGGAACCCACTTTGTACAGCCAGATCCAGGGAATCAAAACCCAGGGGCATCAGTGAGAATATGAAGCTGTTTTCTGCAAACCCTTAAATTTAAGCATTTAAGATCACAGTGATTTTTACTTCTCAGGAGTTATTCTATACACATAAATAGGTAAGATGTCGAAATTTCTTGTCAACTAATTATACAAGAAGACAGTGTGCCGCTTTCATATTTTGGCTACCACTCTGTTTACAAATGATTTTGATACATATATGAGGCTCTCAAATCTAATTTTTTGGTTTGGGTTAGGGGACAGGGGGTAGAGCCCTCAGAAATTGGGGTCAATAAAGGAAATTGCTAAGAGTTATTTGAGCAGCTCCCTAGTTCAGCGTTAGCCATGCTATTAACTTTTCAAGAAATCTAAGTTACATTTACAGAATGTCATGAACTGCTACATTCATTGTTTATTTCCTTATTGAATATCAGCAGAAATCATCTGCCATACCCAGAAGCGTCAGATCTCCTGACTAAACAACTTCTCTTCCTTTGGGGAAAAAATAGTAATAATAACCTTTGATTGTATAAGAACATCATAATCCACATTGTCATGCCTGATTCAGCCCATGCCAAGAATACAGGACGATTTACATACGCTCTAATCAAATATTTGGGGGCTGGGGAATCTCACTACGTATCTCTAGATCAAGATTATGTGACATGTGTTGGATTCGAGCCAGGTTTGAGGCTCTTCATTTTTAAAACAATAACCACCTGCTAAAAGAAGAAAGAAAGCCATTTCCTTCTTGACATTCGTTAGCTCAGGATCAGCAAAATCTTCCCGCTGCTCGGATTGAAATGTAATAGCTGCAAGGTTGAAAACTGAAATCTTGTACTAAGCACTTCGTTGCTGCTGGCTTGTAATTTTTTTCTCTTCAAAAATTACATACACAAAGCAGTTTTAGACTCTGTAATCAGATATTTTGCCTCGTACTACTGTGTGATTTGGGATGTTTTCTCTCTTCCTCTCTCCTTCTCTCTCTCTCTCTCTTTATTTAGAGAGAAAGAACGAGATCTGCACAATCCATGCTTTCAGGGACTAGGCATATACTATACAGAACACTGGCCTCTGACTGCTGCTGTGTGACATTTGAGGATTGTGACCAACTAAATGAGGAAGATGATCTCAGACTAGTTAACTTCCATGGGGCCTCGAACTCGCCACTCGGGTTGACTCAACTCATTTCCACTTGCTTGTGGTCCAGCTCTGCAGCGGTCAATAGGTGCATGTATCTCGGGGCAGGGTGGGGTCTGTGCAGGGGGAGGCAAGGACAGAGAGACCAAAGGGAAAAAGGACTTGATCTTAGCCTCCAAGGACTGCCGTGTAGTGGGTCCAGACTCTGCGGGGGCAGGAAATGCAGTGATTCCCCAAGTGCCCGCTGGTTTTTCTCCATGCTGAGCTGACAACGACATTATCATTTATACTCTCACCAGTCCAAGTACCTACCGTGAGGAAGCACTTGAAAAATACCAGATTTGTAAAATTCATGAACAAGCAACAAAAGAACCTTGAAAAGTGGCATGTTTTATTTGCAAAATGTACAGTTAAAATGGCATGGTATTTGTATTGTTTATGCACCATCGTTTTGGAACTGACATCTTCCCTCTGAATGGGTTATCGTTTATAAATGCACACACGGTTAATATCTGTATTTTTAAGTTTTATTTTATTTTTTCAGTGTTCCAAAATTCATTGTTTATGCACCACACCCAGTGCTCCATGCAATATCTGTATTTTTAAAAAACATAATAGAGTACATTGCTCTAGTGTAACGTGGCATAAATTTTCACTTATCAAAACACAAATTTATAAATCCTTTTTTTTCCCCCAATATCTTTAAAATAGAACAAGGGCATTGAAGCATCTATCTCTGTGTGTCCTATCATGTGTGCGCATGTGCATGAGTGTGTGTGTGTGTGTGTGCGTGATGCAGGTGTGTGATTCGTTTCTTTCTTAGAGGTCTGCGGACCTCAGACTTGTCCAAAAAATATCATCCACTTCTTACTTCTCAACTTTCCACATCACATCTCATCCACTCACCCAGGATGAAAACTTTGAAATTTTGTCTTCTTCCATCTATTTACATAATATCAGAGAATAAAGGACGTAAGCAAGCAAGTTAGATCAGGAGATACTTATGATTTAACTACTTATCTTACAATCTTACTGTGTAGAAAGCAGCCACATAGGAAAGCAAAGTTAAGCTAATATATGACTCTAAGTCCATATTTTAATAACCTTCTTGAAAATTCGAAAAACTTTTTGGCAGTCTTTTTGGCATATCTGATTAGAATGATTTCCCACCTTTACCTGGAGATAGAGATGAAGAAGCACTTACACGAGGGTCCAGACAAATATCTGCCATTCTGCTTCCCTTGTCCGGGGGCGCTTACGTTACCAGCGTTCACCTTAACCCACACATTCTCTGTGAAGGTCATCTGAAACCATTTGTTCGCTATACCAGGATGGGTTTAGCTAAAATTACGTAATATTCTCCATAACTACATTTAACTTCAAATGTGTGTAGAGGTAATCGAAAAGCAGCTGAATACATTAAAAGCCAAAGGATGTGGGAAGGCACCACCAACAAGCCCTTTGCTTCATCATAGCCCCTTCCTGCCCTCGAGCCTTCAGCCCTTGTGTGCAAAATGGGACCATCTGATACACGGATCCAGGCAAGGTGCTGGTGCCAATCTGCATATTAAACATTAGTGGGGTGCTGGGGTGGCTCAGTCGGTAAAGCGTCTGTCTTTGGCTCAGGTTATAAGCCCAGGGGGCTGGGATCAAGCCCCATGCTGGACTCCATGCTCAGCAAGGTGTCTGCTTCTCCCTCTCCCTCCACAACTCTCCCCTGCAGGGGGGGGGGGGGGGGAGTTGTGGTTTCTCTCCCTCTCTATCAAATGAATAAATAGATATCTTTTTTTATTAAAAAATAAACATTATTGAAGTAGAACTTCTTTCTCTTTAGGTTAAAAAAACAAACTCTACAGATAGAAGTTCCAATTTCCTGTAGCATCCCACACGGATCACCTTGAACCTCTCCTGGTATATCAAACCTCCCGTTTTTTATATGCCATCTGAGGAATCACTACCGTATCTGTCAGGATTCTCCACAGAAACAGAACCAATAGGATCTTTCTTTCAATGCCCATCCCCTCTCTCCAGAAATATAATCTAAAATATTAGACCTTCTGTCTCTCCAAAGAGAGAGAGAGAGAAAGGCGCAAAGATTGATTTTTAAGGAATTGGCTTATTGATTGTTGTGGCTGGCAAGGACAAAATCTGTAGGGCAAGTCAGCTGCCTGGTGATTCAGGTAAGAGTTGCTATTGCAGTCTCGAGCTGAAAGCTAGAAACTCAGGCAGAACATCTATGTTTCAAGTTGAAGGTATAATTTCTTCCTTGGAAACCTCAGTCTTTTCTCTTAAGGCCTTCAACTGATTGGATGAGGCCCACCACATCATGGAGAACAATCTGTTTTACTTAAAGTCAACAAATTGTAAACGTTAACCACATCTTAAAGATATCTTTACAGCAACATCTGGACTGGTGTTTGATCAAACAACTGGTCACCACAGTCCAGCGAACATACACATAAAATTAACCATCGCAATCTATTACCACCCACTGTGCTCTGGCGATGAACAGATGTGGAAGAGGAAACTCACCACAGACAGACAAAACGACAGACTGATTTCCTCTTCTTCCATCATCTCCCAGCCCCAAAGGCCTCAGTGCAGAGAAGAAGGAAAGAAGAACAAAGAGAAAACAACCCTCTGCTCTGTTCTAGGTTCACGCTGGGAATTCTTCCCTGTCCTGAGAGAGGAGAGCTTTGAATCAAATCAGAATGAAACTGAGAAATCAGCATGACTGATTCTTAATTACTAAACTGAAACCGTTCATCACCAAAGGGGTCTAGAAATTTGTGGAATCGGATCAAGATGTCATTGAGACAAATGTGAAGCAGGGAAAGTGAGTCCCACCCAACACAATGGTAACCACATTAGAAATACAAAACCAGGGGCGCCTGGGTGGCTCAGTGGGTTAAGCCTCTGCCTTCGGCTCAAGTCATGATCCCAGGGTCCTGGGATCGAGTCCTGCATCAGGCTTTCTGCTCGGCGGGGGGCCTGCTTCCTCCTCTCTCTGTCTCTCTGCCTACTTGTGATCTCTCTCTGTCAAATAAATAAATAAAATCCTTAAAAAAAAAAAAAAGAAAGAAATACAAAGCCGTAGGGAATGTTATGTGGAGACTTCACTGACATTCAGCTCTATACACACACAAGGAGCAGAATGTGGAGACACCAGGAAGAAAACTGGATTGGGACGACAGATAACAGGGGCAGGGACGTGGTGTCACTGTGGTATAACACAGACCCTCCAGGTGGATCAAGTGGACATGCTTGCCAGGAGCTGAGCTGATGCAGGCAGGTGGTGCATCAATGATCAGAAGACAGACCTCGAAGCTGGGCACGTATCGGCCTAGAACTGGCCTCTGCCACTGTGAGCATGTTGTTTCTTCTCTTTGGGCCTCAGTTTCTCCCCCCATAAAATGGGAGTGAGAGCCGTGCTTGCATTACAGGGCTGCTATGAGGGGTAAATAATTGTGCAGAGTGAGTGTTCCAGTAAGTGGTAGCTCAGTCATCACCATCATCCTCTTCATCAGCAGATGCTAGAAGTTTCTTAGACTGCTAAAAGCAAAGCATCTGATAAACTCCTGATTTACTCTGCTCAAAGTTTTATGTCCTGAAAGAAGATATTGGCTGCCATTCACAGAACCTCTGTCTTGTAATAGGTACTCTGCTGAAAGCATTTCTCATACAATTGCCACAGTAACCTCATAAGGTAGGTGCTGTCTGCATTTCACAGATCAGAAACATTATTGAGGCTCAGAGAGGTTAACTAACTTGCCCAAGGTCACACAGCTCATTAGAAGCATAGCCCTGCTATTCCTACCCGACCACACTGTGTCCCACTGAGTATGGACCTCGTTCTGGAGAACTTGCCAGCTTGCCAGTAGTGGAAGTATTGAACACTAAAAGTAATCAGCTGGGCTGACCGTAAGTTTGAATTCTAATAAAAAGAATGAAAGGCATACCCATAATTTAACATTGATTTTAGGTGAGCAGACTTCCACATATCTTTGATTTTAAGTGAGCAGATTTCAAAATGTCTGGGGGTTAGAGGATGAAGGATGGATATGTTCCTATGGACATTACACTCTACAGATGGGAGTCTATAATCAAGCAAATTTCTGACAGCCAAATGGAATACGGTCAACGGGGAAAACAGGAGAGGAAGGCAATCCGAAGAACTAGGTGTGGCTACAAAGGGATTTCCAAAGGATCTTGGTCCAAATGTGTAAGTTGTCGAACTTTGAAGGAGCAACACAAACCAGGATGAGTGTTCACTTGGCCAAGTGCAGAACAAGCAAGGACAACAGAAATGTTAAACTTTTGTGGAGCAAGAAATACAAAAGAAGGGATTGACCCATTGCTTGGAGGAAATGGCAGAGAAAAGGCAGAATTACTCATCTACATTTTGTTCATTTTGTTCATTTTTTTCCCTCCCATCTTCCAACCTCAAGTGTCAAAGTGCTTACAGCAAATAAAGATAATCCACACCTGCCCTCACCTGAAGTCTCCAATCCCAGTTAAACGTCCTCCCCAATAACCTGTCGATTGAACTGCAGAATCACTGTTAATAAGCCAAGAGAAATCAAAATTAGAAAGAGAAAAAAGAACATGTCAAATACTTGTTTTCCCAAAATTCCAAATAAGTGTGTCAAGGAATGTCTGGGTTTGTCAGAAGGACTAAATGCTGCAGTTTGATCCACAATAAGGAAGAAGGGCAGGGACAACAGAAACCATTGAAGAAAAAAAAGCTAAGTTAATACAACAATATTTATCCTTTTAAGGAAAAATAGAATAGGTTGCTTTGGGAGCCTTAGCATCAAAAATGAGTAGATCTTGGCATCTATCTCCAGCAAGATTACATGCACCCTGTTTTCAGCTTCTTAGAAATGGAGCATTAATGCTGAACCAAAGCCAGCATCCCTATAATGTTCTCTCTCCCTTCTGCACCTGTGTCTGCCCTTTAGAACAGAGTGCCGACTGCATCAGAGTGCCGACTGCATGTCCGTGCACTGAATTCAGCATGCAGGCCTGTTCTGCTATGTCTGGGGTCATTTGTTTGTTTGCTTGATTGTTTTTAATGCTTTTAAATGGGTCATATACTCCTTATAATCTCTTACTGTCTTCCACCCATCATCCAATCATGAACACTACGTGCCTATGAATGTGGGCATCATTTGAAATTGCAACCTTTCTCTGGGCAGCCATTACCTGAAACATTTTGGCAGAGAGAGAAGAGCACTGTGGAGAGCCCTGCCCCAACAGCTCAAAGCTTGGTCCAGAAAGACACACATAACCTCTGCTTACAACTCACTGGCCACCGCTGGTCACAGAGACCTCCCAACCTCAGGAGGCCAAGAAATACCGTTCTATCACATGCCCAGAAGCAGAGATCTGGACACAGTTAGTAAAGAGAATTCATTTTCAGATCACTAAGAAGACCCTTTTAGGGACCTTTGCAGTACACTTTTAGGCAGACAGCTAAGTTGGAATTTTAATCTGTCTGCCACTGTGCCGTTCTTTGGTAGACATCATGGATGATGATGGCCTTTGTCACTATTTTCCTTTTGGGAAGGATCAAAAAAGCTAACAATTATGGAGGGTTCAAAATATGCCAGTCACTGCGCCAAGCCTTTCATAATCACAAACTCAGTTTATCTCCACAACAACCTTAAGTTGCAGTTCGTCTCATTGTTGCTATTTACAATGATTCCCACCACAGCTAGACTATAAGACCTTAATATTGAGAGTTGAAAGGCTGGGGTTTGGGGATAGAAGCCCAATTGCAAGGAGATGGGGCTTGTAGACGCCATGAGAAAATAGGCAATGCAGTTGGGCTTCCAAGAGAGAAAAGCCAAGAGAAAGAATAGCATTCAAGGGAGAAGAGAAATCTGCTGATTTGGGGGTGATAAAGACTTGAGGAGAGGGAGCCACTGGAGTGGGAAAGGTTGAAAATGCAGAGATGACAGGGGATGGGAAGAGGGCATATCAGCTTTGGTCATCTCATGTATGTGTGGGCCAAATGGTAAAAAATTCTTAGCAGGTAAGAAATGCTTCCTCATGCTTTTACCCACCTTTTTTTTTTTTTTAATTGATTGTAGCCACGTTAACTCAAAAGGCCGAAGGCACATTTTCCTTGAAAAGAAAAGATGGGAAAAGAAATGGGAAAACCCTGGAGCAAAACAGCAGGAATCAGAGGAAATTCTGCTCCGTATTTTAATGAACACAAGGGCAAGGAGTGAGGGAATGGGTAGCTTCATGAAAAGAATTAGATTTTTGAATTGCTCTAAGGGATGGAAACTTCAAGCCAGTCAGAAATGAGTGAAAGATTTGCTGGGCATCAAGTCCCAGGTTGGGCAACTACTGGAAGAATTGTGTCATTGTCTCCATGAACCTCAATGCAGTCAAGAAGAGAGGTGACTAGTTCCGGGCACACAGTAGGTGTTCAATAAATGCATATCACATGAACCAATAAATGAATGATTCTTAAGACTCAAGACCTGAATACCTGCTCTGTTACTCCATGGATTTTGTCTTCAGACTAACTGATTGTCTTCAGCTGCTCTTCAGTGAAGTCTGCCAACTCCTTACCCTCTCTCCATATTACTACAGCTCCCAAATATGGATTTAGCCAGTCCTTTTATTTTATGTTATTATTTTATTATTTTTCTTTTATATTTATTATTATTACTATTATTATTTATTTTATTATTTTACTTCTTTGGGTGGTACTAACTTAGGACCAAGAGGGGCCATAACAATGAACCAACTTAACTGAAGACTTGATTGAGGGTAACACACAGAAGCTGCGATTGGGAAAAGAGAGTTAAACCGACTATCAGATCATCACTGGTGTGGCTTCGGCGTGCAAATTTTCCCCACCTTGAAGGCATTCCCTTTCATCCACACATATGATTCTCAAATTTGGCTTAGAAATTTTCCCAGGAGCTTGGTAAGAATACAGTTTCCTCGGCCCACCCTATAGACTCCCACTCAGTAAGGGGTGGGGAGAGAGTTTTGGGAATCAGCATCTTAAACAAGCATCCCTGGGGAGTGGCGTTCATGCAACTGACAGTTTAAGGCAAATGGGTCCCCATTACTTAGATCCTACCCTCTCACCTCTGTCGTTCCCTATCCAGCCCTTCCCCACAATTCCAGTCTACACTGACCTCACCCTGAGCTAGCTTTCCCTGGGGCTCACCGTTTTTTTATGAGAATTTCTTAAACTTCAATGCATGCAGATCACATTTCTAGCAATCTTCCAGGTAAGGCCGATGCCGCTGGTCCCTGTTTCACGTGGCCAGAACTAGGGTCACTATATCATATGCATTGACACCGCATTACAAGGATGAGCTCCTGGTTGCTTCACAGGAGTGAGTCTTGCCTCCCAACTTTACTGGAATTCCCCAACGGAGACCAAGTTCTGAATGCCTTGGGGGATCCTCACATCACTGAGGACTGAATGTACAGCTGGTATTTTATAAACATGAGCTGAATTGAATAATTCAAAGTAAAACAGCGATAAACTCCCAGATTCCAGGTTGGGAATAAAGAACAAATGGAGAATCCTAGCCTCGATTTTCTCTATTATTGCTCCTAACCAGTACTTTCACACAACCACACAGAACAGCCGGAAAAAAAGGCATGCTCAATGGAACATTCAAGACCAGTAATCTTAAACATCTACATGAGAAAGGCCATAGGAAAAAAGTACAGTTTTAATCACTTGGGAAAAAAAGATGTGTTTTTTCTGAAAGTTTCCGGAGCATCTTCTCAAAGAATTTATTAGCTGTATTAATTATAGTCTCCAAGTCACGGGCCTGTTACACTGTAGAGAGATTGCTGCATTTGGTGACATGTGAATCAGCTGTCAGTCTGAGAGTTAGCTGGATTTTTTTTTTCCTTTTAGAATCAGGGAATTACAGTGGGTTAAAGCCTCTGCCTTCGGCTCAGGTCATGATCCCGGGGTCCTGGGATGGAGCCCTGCATCAGGCTCTCTGCTCAGCAGGGAGCCTGCTTCCCTTCCTCTCTATCTCTCTGCCTGCCTCTCTGCCTACTTGTGATCTCTGTCTGTCAAATAAATGAATAAAATCTTTAAAAAAAAAAAAAGGTGGGATTGGGAGAGGGGGAGCGGGCTATGGACATTGGGGAGGGGAGGCGAACCATAAGAGACTATGGACTCTGAAAAACAACCTGAGGGTTTTGAAGGGTCAGGGGTGGGAGGTTGGGGCAACCTGAGGGTTTTGAAGGGTCAAGGGTGGGAGGTTGGGCGAACAGGTGGTGGGTAATGGGGAGGGCACGTTTTGCATGGAGCACTGGGTGTTGTGCAAAAAGAATGAATACTGTTACGCTGAAAAAATAAATAAAATGGAAAAAAAAAAAACAAAAAAAAAAAAAAGAAAGAATCAGGGAATTATATAGACGTAAATGGGAATCCCTGATTTTCATGTGTGTCTGTGTACTGATTAAATGATACACTTGGCCGGAATCTGCTTTATGCTGGTGAGTTTTAAATATTTTTGTTCAGACATAAGTATAGAATTGGATAGTACAGTTAATGCTAGGTCAATTGGGTAGGGCCTGCTAAAACCAAAGCAACGAAGACCCACAAGCACTTTATAAACAAGAAAGAATGGGAGACAGCTTCTTGACCAGAAAGAAAATGTTTTCAGAAGAAGAGACACATTTTCACTACCCAGGAGTGCTCTGGCATCCAATCAAAACACAAGAAGATGATTTATTATTCCAAGTTACATCCTAAACTCAGAGCATCAGCCAAGGCCATACTTCACACCAAACTATTTCCTTCCTTGGGTCTCCTTCTAATAAGATATCTCAGAAATCAGAGGAGAAAACTGGAATATAATAACATGCTCCACCCTTTGAAGACCATTTATGTCAAAATTCTAAGTATAGGAAGAAAAGCTGCCAAAGGAAAAAAAATCATTGCTACCTTCTGTATGAATTAAAATAGTTCAAATCTCTAGGAAACTATATTAGGCATTACATGCTCTAATATAACAAAATATACTGAGGCAAGATATTTTAAATCATTGTCACTAGTGAATGGATGATTTAATTTTAGCAACTGTTTATGGGGCATTGTGAGGAAATTAATCCATTATTTTGTCATAAAACACTTCGTTTCATAATATCAATTTTGCTATTAGGATTTAAAGCAAGAGTTTTCCTAAGGATATACATTTTTACATGACATTAAGGTCATTTGTATATATTATAATATAACCATAACTGTGATAATTATTCTTTTGTGCAAAAATTTCAAGTAATCCTTCCAGCAGAACATTAAAAGATTATAATGTATGTGTGTGATTATGTGTCTGCACGAGTGAGAGAAGCTAATTCACTAATGATGCTAAGCCCATTAGTTTAGTTTGAGAATCTTGGGGGTTAGCGATCTGTTATGAAAGGGCCATGTCTAGCACGGTGAGTGGGGGGTGCGGTACTATGGGACAAAGCAGAATTCGAGTGAGTTAGAATCCTTCTCCTGATTTTTATGTTAGAACTCTGAATGGATGACACCAAGATCAATATGCATGTATTACTCCCGGACAACGACTTAGTTTGGAAGACCCAGTTCTGAGTATGCCATTGGTAGTTTCCAGTTCCCTGGCTGCATTTCCACCAGTGTTGAATGCAGAAAGATAGCACGATAGGGGAATGGCCGAATGGTCAACACCCAAGTCTCCTGCAACAAACCCATGCTCACGCCCTGCCCATCAAACAGGAAGCTGATGGTAATGTCTTCTCACCAATATTGTTAGCAAATTCTAAGGCAATCGTAGTAGCAAGGTGCATGGTCTGCACAGGCCAAGTCACAATCTAAAGTTAATGTTCTTTTCCATTTAATCCAGAAAGGCTGATATTTTAATGTAACCAACATATTATTTAAATGGATAAATGGCAGCTATAGGGAGACATCTGGGATGGAGCATGGTTAGAAAAAAAGTACTTTCGTGGAAGATCTATTTATATGCCTCTGATCAGTTGAATAAATTTAGTCACAAACATTGCAAAACAGAAGCCAATCTTGTGTATGGCACATTGGATGAGTATGGTTTGCCCTGAACTGAATGTTTTTAGGGCATTAGAAGGGCTCCCATCCATCCTAATCAACTTCGTGTAGACATGATTCAACATCCAATGTTGGCTCCGATCAGCACAAGTGTCAGTCACAGAGCAGACTGTGGCCCACAGCCTCTGTCCTCATTTCCTCAGGGCCGAATGTACGTGGTTCTCACAGGACAATTCCCTCCCGCCTGCACCACAAGCACGCCTGCCTCTGACAGACTTGCCCGGCTGTGGCACTGACCATATGGTGGGGTTCAACTTCACCTCTCTCTTAACAATGCCATCTCCCTGTCTCTCCAGCTCATACTGTCTTCATGGAGGGCATGTATTTCTAGACTCTCCCTCCAACTACCCATTCTCACAAATGTACCCCTGATTCCTGTCACAGAAGATGTTCCTTTGTATTCACACCCTCCCTGGGATGTATTACTGACCATGGCTGATGTAGTTTATTTCTGAAGGGGATTAATTCCAAACTCATATCAATATGGTTGCCTTTGATGTCCTAGATTAAATTCTATTAATTCCTTATATCATAATATGTATTTGCTTTGCGCTACTAACTATATAAAGCTATGGATCTTAATTCTGGAAAATGTTAGAATAAAGTGTGTCTTTTCTCAATATCTTATTTTAAAGGAATTTTAAATATCATTTTTAAACTTTTCCCTTTGATATATACCACAATAAAAATATAAACATTCATTACAATATCTGAAGAAACACAAGATGATGAAAGGCTCCAGGAAGTCCTGAAATAATTTTTAACACTGTTTACCACCAACCCCATCACAAGATCTCCCAAATGTATTTTCCTCAGTAGACCTTTTTTTATATAATACCTATTTTCTTGGACCATTCAGGTTGCTACAACAAAATACCACAGAGTGGGTAACTTATAAATAACAGAAATTAAATTCTCACAGTCTAGATGCTGAGGAGCCCAAGATCGAGGTGCCAGTGCGGTCATGGTCTAGTGAGGGCCCTCTTCCTGGTTCGTAGCTGGCACCTTGTCTATATGTCCTCATATGGTGGAAGGGGGCAGCAAGCTCTCTGGGGCCTCATTTCTAAGGGCACTAATCCCACTGATGAGGGCTCCACCCTCAATATCCAAACACCTCCCAAAGGCCCCACCTCCTAATACAATCACATCGGGCATTAAGACGTCACATACGAACACAGGGGGACATAAACATTCAGACCATAGCACCTATTAAGAAATGCACAGTTTTAGGAGAACCGAGCTGTCAATGAAAAGCTAAAAAAACTATTTTCAAATACCCAGCGAATGGGGAAGAAACTTTTCATTCTCTGCTGGGCTCAACTCACTATTTCCAGGATGATCTGATCCAAGAGCCATAGCCAATAACTCTGTGCATAACTGGGAGGAAATAAGTACCAGCAGGAGAAACCCAGCCCAGTGCCCCTACCTCTGGAGGGGCAAAGTCAGCTTGAACAGTAGCACAGACGGCACGTGTAAGGTGTGTTAATGTGCAGCACCATGAGAATAGAAAGACGGCAAACTCCCCCATCGTGTTCCTTGCATACCCCATTTCCTGCAAGTTCCTGGAAGTACAAATATTTAGTCAGATTACAATTATTCTTTTGGATTCCCTCCAACATATTACTGAAATAATAAGCATATCAGTTGTTTGAGAACAGACTATCCCTTGGGTCTCTGTGCTCCTTCCCAATGTCCATTTTTTCAGGTCTAAAGCATGCCCCACCCACCTCAGAGGCTTCACATATGCTCTTCCTTCAGCTTAAAATAACCTCCTCTTATATTATACAGTATCACACCCAAAGGAGGTACTTGAAAAAATAACAGTTGAACAAATCAATGAAAAGTCTGACTCTTTAGGAAGTGCAGGAGTGCCATTTCTCACACTTGCTGTGACCTCTCAGAGCCTCGAAGAAATCATCAGTCCATCAGAGGAGCCCGTTTTTGGCCCATCCCAGTTAGACCCTCCCAGAGACGTTCTCTAGGCTACCTCTGAGCCAGGAGCATACTTCACTGGGGGGCTTCACAGCCAGCTTAATCGCGTTTGTGTTCGTTACGCAGTAGGTGCTGCTAAGTACACAGGCTGAGAATTCTCAGTGGTCTAAATGCTTTTTAGAAACAGGGGCAGCTGGGTGGCTCAGTGGGTTAAAGCCTCTGCCTTCAGCTCGGGTCATGATCTCAGGGTCCTGGGATGGAGCCCCACATCCAGCTCTCTGCTCAGCAGGGAGCCTGCTTCCTCCTCTCTCTGCCTGCCTCTCTGCCTACTTGTGATCTCTGTCTGTCAAGTAAGTAAAATCTTTTTAAAAAATAAATAAATATAAATAAATAAATAAAATCCAGAAACGTTCCGTAACATCCCCTGCCATTTCCTTTAGGTATGAGTCCTGTAGCTCTGACTCATGGAGCTCACAGTCTTTGTGGGAAAGCAAGAAGCAGCAGACAAGATTATAAGCAGCTCCTTTTCTGGGTGAGGAATTCCGCCAATGACTTGACGATGTTTTCTCACAACACTACGAAATGGGAAGTGTCCCATTTTATGTATAGGAAAAATGAGGCTCATCTAGAGAAAATACCCACAAACGGGAGGAGCTTGTGTGCTTTCTGCTAGCACACAGCAAAGACTGACTATCGGAGAGGAACTACAAGGACAAAATCTTCACTTAGGCTCAGTTCCTTTGGCTATTATTCTGATAGAATAATAAAGCAAAGTCCTTTTGATCAGGTACATTTCAGACTTGATAAATCCCACTTACATGATTCTGAAAGAGAATTTTTCATAGTTTTGCACCTGAAATCAAGATGTGCTTTATAACTGGTTCAGTGTGTTAGTGTTTCTTCTTTCTCTCCAAAAGTTATGAATTTAATGATGTTACAATCCAGGGAGACTTGAATCAAGGAATCGTGGTTTAACAGCTTCTGGGATAGAGCCAGGTAAAGGAGATGCACAAAGTTTTCCCATCAGCTCTTAATCTTTAAAATAAAATTACCACCAATAGAGAACAGACAGCCCCTGACTTATAGTGATTTGACTTAGGAGTTTTTTAACTTCACAATGGTGTGAAAGAAATATGCATTCAGTAGAAACCATACTTCCAGTTTTGAAAGTTGACCTTTCCTGGGCTAGTGCTGTGAGTGGGAAGGTCCTCTCTCAGGATGCTGGGTGGCAGCAGCCACGGCTCCCAGTCAGCCACGGCTCCCAGTCAGCCACATGGCCAGGAGGGCAAACAACTGACACACAATCCTTCTGTATCCATACAACATTCCGTTTTTCACTTTCAGTGCAGTATTCAATAAGTTACAGTAGCTAGTCCATGCTTTAGTATACAATAGGCTGTGTGAGATGACTTTGCCCAGTCCCAGGCTAATGTAAGTCTTCAAGCACATTTAAGGTAGCTCGGGCTAGGCTATGCTATTTGGTAGGTTGGATGTATTAAATGCATTTGACTTAACTGTATTTTCAACTTAAAAATGGGTGTATCAGGATGTTACCCCATCATAAGTTGAGGAAGATCTTGTACAGTGTAATTTTTCAAAAGATTTTATTATTAAAAAAAATATTTTATTTATTTATTTGACAGACAGAGACACTGTGAGAGAGGAAATACAAGCAGGGGGAGTGGGAGAAGGAGAAACAGGCTTCCTGCTGAGCAAGGAGCCTGATACGGGGCTCAATCCCAGGACTCTGGGATCACGACCTGAGCCGAACGCAGACGCTTAACAACTGAGCTACCCAGGTGCCCTAAAAGGGTGTAATTTTTTAAAATCATCTTATTTAATCATCGTAAGGATGATATTATTGAGTGGGTAATTATAGTAGTCCTTATTTTATAAGTGGTACAATTCATACTCAGAAAGGTTCGTTAAGCCCAAATTCGCATAGCTATTAAATGTCAAAACTGAGTTTCAGTATGGGTCTACCCTACTTAAGGTAGGGTAGATTAAGACCCATGATTAAGACCCATGTTCTTAATCACCACGATAACATTGACTCCTGATCTAGCAGCACAGGGCTGGAGGCCTTCCATCTTCAGGATGCAGGGCAGGACACAGGGCAATGATGGTCAAGTTTCTGTCTAACATGCTATCCACTGGCAGGACGGGCCCTGTGGCTGTAAGCGGAAGATCATGGAGAGATAGCACACCCTCCACAGAAGCCCAACAGCCCTCTAAGTAGCCATGTCTGCGCTGCTGCCGGCACCGGCATTATCAGCAAACTTCACAGCGGGCGGGTCAGACTGTCACCCAGCAAACACCAACAGTCACCAGCTAATACAGTAATAGAGTCCCAAGAGGATCCAGACACCCACTGCTTCCAGCTTCCCCAGTAGACACTCATGCAGAAAGCAGCTGGACCATCACTGCAGGAGCCCACAGGGCTCAAGCCTGATCTAACTGACCAGGGAGGCATAGGGACTGATAGTTTTTGCCTTTTAATATACAGTCCTCCGACAGGTATTATATTTATACTAAGTTTACTCTTCACCAATTCCCCATATGAGGAGATTGCCTGAAGTGCCTTAGAGTTACTGCTGATTTCTCCTCCTGGGGAGACAGGAGGGCAGGGAAGTGATGATTGAGAAAGTGGGCTCTCTGGGCGCCCCGGTGGTTCAGTCGGTTAAGCATCTGCCTTCCACTCAGGTCATGATCACCATGCCTGGGATGGAGCCCCATGGCAATCCCTGCTCAGCGGGGTGTCTGCTTCTCCCTTTACCTCTGCTCCTATTTCTACCTCAAATAAATAAATAAAATCTAGAAAAGAAAGGGAAAGGGAAGGGAAGGGAAGGGAAGGGAAGAGGGCTCTGAGTCCAAGAGCTGGTCTGGAATTCCCTGGCTCTGGGACTGGTCCACAGAGCCATGCGGGCAACCACTAATGTTATCAGTCCCTCAGTCTCATCTGTGAAAAGTTGGCTAATACTGAGTTCTACCCAATACTAATATTACCAATTATCACAGTATTATCCTAGAATATTATGAGGAATTGATGAGATAATAGATGTGTTTAGTACAAGGCATAGGGCAATGGTAGGGATTACAAATAAATATTCAAATATTCAAACATTCAGTGTATCATGTTTAGTATTCTCCACTCACATATACAGTTGTCCTTATAAATTCCTAAATTAAAAGAATGCTTTTTCTTTTTTTTAAGATTTTTTTAAAGATTTTATTTACTTATTTGACAAAGAGAGAGAGAGAACAAGCAGGAGAAGCTGTAGAGGCAGAGGGAGAAGCAGGTACCCCACTGAGCAAAGAGCCAGATGTGGGGCAGAAGCTTAAGAGACTGAGCCACCCAGGCACCCCTTAAAGAATCCTTTCAATTGTTTAGGAGAGATACCTGATTGGATAGATCCAAATGGCCTTCACAGTCATTTTTCTGGAACCCACACTGGGTAGAACACATAAGTAACCCTCCTCATAGATCAGATCTTCTTCTAAGCTGCATATGCAGACTCTAACCTTCCAAATGATATGTGTTTGGTATTTCTCTAGCACAGAGGTCACAAATTAAGCCTTACAGCAATGCAAGTAAGTCAAGTACCAGAAAAATAATACATATAAGAAAAAACAAAATAGCATAAGGGAAACAATAAAGTTAATGCCAAGATCAGTAGCAAATGCACTAATCCTGAGAAGTGGGAGGCAGTAGGACAGGATGGAACTGAGACCCCACCTCTGTCTCAGGGGTAGCCATTACTCCATCCAACTAATTATTGTCCGTGGAAAGAAATACTGGTCCGCCCATACCAGAACCTCCTATTTTCAACAGAAAGCAGGTATCTATTTTATATAACTCTCCTGATTTATAAATATCAGCAATGAAATTCAAATTACTAGGCACCTGAGTGGCTCAGTTAGTTTAAGCACCTGCCTTCAGCCCAGGTCACTATCCCAGGGTCCTGGGATCAAGTCCTACATCAGGCTCCTTGCTCAGTGGGGACTGCCTCTCCCCTCTGCTTGTCCTCTCTCTCTGTCAAATAAATAAATAAAATTAAATTAAAAAAAGAAATTCAGGGGTGCCTGGGTGGCTCAGTGGCTAAAGCCTCTGCCTTCGGCTCAGGTCATGATCCCAGGATCCTGGGATCAAGCCCCACATCGGGCTCTCTGCTCAGCAGGGAGCCTGCTTCCCTTCCTCTCTCTGCCTGCCTCTCTGTCTACTTGCGGTCTCTGTCTGTCAAATAAATAAATAAAATCTTTAAAAATAAATAAATAAATAAAATTCAAATTATTTTTAAAGGTCTGAGAGAGAGCTTGCACATGCATACACACAAAATTATGGAGAGGGGCAGAGGGGAGGATCTTCAAGCAGATTCCCTGCTAAGCAGGGAGCACAACAGGGGGCTTGATCTCAAGACCCTGAGATTATGACCTGAGCTGAAACCAAAAGTCAGATGCCTAACCGACTAAGCCACCCAGGACCCCTCAAATCACTTTTAAAACTATCTTCCAGCCAAACAAATAAGACCAAGTAATCTCTGTATTATACCTCTGGTTTGCCTGTCTCACATGTGATCTAAGCAACCTCTGATCCGGCAGCAACTTCTCATTAACTGGCAATGTTGACCTATTGGTTCAAAAAGACAATGCACAATTTACTTCTGTTAGTCCTTCACTTTCTATTAGTTTGCACATTCCTTCTGTAGCTCAGCACAATCTATAAAGGAAAGAGATTTCGAATTCGGGAGTTCCTCATGCTTTCTAGGACGAAACTAAGCTCAGGGACAGCTTGCCCCAAGGAGCCTCCTGATGCCGGATGCCCACCCCACTGCACTGCATGGGAGGACAAGCCAGGCATGTCATCATACCCCTGGAGCAATCACTTTGGGTGTGTTCTAAGAAAAAATGTGCTGAGTTTTCTTTCTTTATCTCAAATTTTCAAGAAATTACGTGGAAGACTTAGTGGGCGCCCCCCTCAGGTGAAAGTGTAGCATCGCCTCAGGCATGAGGGTAGGAAAAAGGATTCGGAGGGGTGGGATAGGTTTTTCTAATGCGATCTTTATGGTATGGTTGCTCCAACTGGTTGAAGGATTAAACATTTCCACTCGAACCAGTACGGGTATCAAATAGATTCTAAATCTAAACCGAAATTACTATTTATTCATGTGTCAAATTAATTACACTATTACTCCCTTCCTTGAACAGTGATTTGTGATCTTCTGAGGCATGGCTTGCTTTCAAGTTTACTGCCAGCATCCACTCTATTCCAGAGCCTATTTTGTTGACATCTGGGACAGTCACTACCAACAGCAGATTATCTGTCTAATTACACCTGTGTTGACTTCTCAGCTCTCTCTGTTTATCCCTTTGCTTGGGTAAATCATTTGAAGTATAAATACTTCATCAGGTCTTGGTCAAAATCAAGAGCAAGAAAAAGCAAATCATTTACCATTTTAGGAGAACCTGGAGGCAGGTTCTGGATTCAGATCTATAGTTAAATCTCTCTCAACAGATGTCCCAGCTTGGGCAATTTACTTAACCCCTCCTGTGCAAGGAAGATAG
The DNA here is from genome assembly GCF_922984935.1 of Meles meles. Taxonomy (NCBI): domain Eukaryota; kingdom Metazoa; phylum Chordata; class Mammalia; order Carnivora; family Mustelidae; genus Meles; species Meles meles. The sequence goes on along the minus strand of NC_060066.1, from coordinate 43,364,003 downwards.
TAATGGTACTTACCTAGTAACCAGGTGCCCCGGCTCCATCTTCCACAGTCCCACACTCACTCATGGCATCAGCTGGGGTTGTGTCATCTCAAAGCTCCTCTGGAAGAAGTGCTTCCAAGTTCATGTTGTTGGTGGGATTCTGTTGCTCACGGGCTTTTGGTCAGAGGGCCTCAGCTCCTTCCTGGCTGTTGGCCAGAGGCCAGCAACCTCCTTGTTGCTCTCAGTTAGGACTTCTTACAGGGATTGCAAGACAAATGTACCATTTCCCAAACTCCGTTCTATAGCAGGCAGAATTAAGGAGAGTTTCCCGTGTGTTAAGAGGATAAAATAATCTAATATTAGAGGGAACATCAGTGGTCACAGAGTAGTATTAAATCATGGAGGTCCATGTCAATTACTAAGGGCTTCCTAGGTGGCCAGTCAGCATGTGAAACATTTTATATATATTATACCATTTAATCCTCACAACAGCCCTGTGAGTTAGGGACTACTGATTCCCATCTCAAGGGAAAAAGTTGCAACTTGGAGAAATTTCCGTTTTAACTATGGGAAGCTGAGGCTTAGCAGATTTGCCCGAGGAACGTTGGCGTTTGGACCCAGGAAGCCGGCCTCCCGAGCCCATGCATCCCCGCTACGACAGGTGCATTCCCTGAAGGACGTGATAAACAAAAATATGTCACCTCAGCTGGGAGAGGGTGCAGAGGGAGCGGTTTAAAACACCAAACCATGCAGTATGCTGAAGAGATCCAGCGCCCAAACAGAGTAGACAGTGAGAGATCAGAGCATGACGGCGCTGACACACGGGCGTGGCCAATGTTAAACAAGTGTGATCCAAGGGAGGGGTCGGGCCACAGACTTGGAGCCGGAGGAACCCAGGACAGCTTGCCAAAGCAGGGGAATTCTGGAGCTGAGGCTGGCAAGCTGGAGGACAGCGAGCAGTCAGATGGGATGGAAGTGACAGGGCACCAGCTAAGGCTGCTTATAAGAATGGAAAGTTCTACCATAGCTGCTCCCATGGCTGCCCCTTTGCTCTCTGCTCCTGGATATCAGGGGGCCAAAGGTTTGGATATCCTTGGGAATGAGCATTTTGGAAGGTGTCCCAGGAGATGCTGCATTTATCTTGCTCTGGGACACATGAGTCCTGTGTCTCCACCCCACCCCCCACCTTCTCTGTCAGAGCATGGGCTCTGCACTCTTTCTTCCACACCCAAACTGAAAACTGATCCCTGCCATGGGGGAAGTGAAATCCCTCAAATACTTGCGAACACTTTAAATATTGGCACACGTCTTACATGAGTGGAGATTTCCTAGCTAAAGGATAAATACAGGATAATTGTTAACAATTATTTTTTTAAAGTCTCCCCTTTCACAGGAAGGAAACTGGGCCAGATCCTGCTAACACAGAAGTGGGCCCAGATTCTGTTCTTCTTCTTAAAAAAAAAAAAAAAAAGAAAAAGAAGACTAAGTATAAAATGGTGCTTCAAACCCCCTGATTTACCTCTTTTAACTTAACACGTGAGTTAAGCAGGAGGCTGCAGGAGACCATGTTATTACTAAATTATGCTTTTATTTTCCTTTGATGTGCCTGATGCGCCTTGCTTGCACATATTGGGGTATTTAGTAAATGAACCCTGGGCCCTAGTTATTTATTTATTTACCAATTTCCCTGGCATTATCAAAAGCAAGAAGCAGCTGTGACTTCCCCAGTTCAAGCATGCAGCTGAATGTTTAAAAGGCCTGCCTTCGCCCCAGCTCCTGCGTAGGGCGGAATTATATTCACTAACGCACCGCAACTGGAGAAAGGGTGTCAGAGCAAAAGCTGGGCTTCCGGCTGTGGGAGGTATGCTCTCGAAAGCCTCTGGGCTTGTTGTAGACTGCTTACTGAGAAGCAAATGGAAAAAGCTGTGGATTGTGGCCATTAGAAGGCTTGGACCCATACCTGTCTCTTGAATAAGTCAGAGGAGAGAACAAAAAAGGCTGGCCCCTCCCCACTCCTGCCCAGAGTCAGCGCCTTCAGAGCCCAGTGAGACCCCCTCAGACGAGCTCCTCTGAACCGGCCAAGGGCTGATGTCCAGGAGGGAGGCACCAATGGGGGCAGGCTGACAGTCAGAATACAAACATACTCTTTCCTGTTGATCGTTAACCTCTTTCCTGAGCATCACAGGCACCTGCATTGCTGGGCCACCTCTTCTCCCAGCACTGCCTGGAGCCTTTCACACTTAACAGGCACCTGGCACCTGGCCCTGGCACCACAACACACCTCTCAGACTGGCGTCGGGGCCATCCGGATTTGTTGGACATTTTTATCATTAACCTCCTTGTTGCTCTCAGTTAGGACTTCTTACAGGGATTGCAAGACAAATGTACCATTTCCCAAACTCCTTTCTATAGCAGGCAGAATTAAGGAAACGTTCCTGTGTGTTTAAGTTTTCCACATCGTTATTAGTTGTCTACGGCTCTGTCATAAAACGCTCCAAGATCTAACGGCTGAAGACAACACACATGATGTTGTAGTTTCTGTGAGTCGGGGCTCTGGGGATGGGCTGGCTGGATGCCCCGGCTCCGTCTTCCACAGTCCCACACTCACTCATGGCATCAGCTGGGGTGGTGTCATCTCAAAGCTCCTCTGGAGAAGAAGTGCTTCCAGGTTCACGTCGTTCGTGGGATTCTGTTGCTCACGGGCTTTTGGTCAGAGGGTCTCAGCTCCTTCCTGGCTGTTGGCCAGAGGCCACCCTCCGTTCTTTGCCACATGGGCCCCTTTATAGGGAGCTCACAACACAGCAGCTGGCTTCATCAGAGGTGGGGGCGGGATCATTTAGTCCACCCCTCCCCACTCCAACAGGAGACACACCATTTATTGTCCATAATAGGGATACCAAATAGTGTCTCCTACAAATTACACCTAACTTGCCAATGACTCAGGTCCCAGATTCAATAGCAAAAATGCTTTTTAATTCCATCAATCTGTCCAGAAAATTGTCACTTTCTTACCGGGCCAGGGACATGAGACTATTGGGGCTTTTTTTTAACTTAGAACAAACAAAGTCTGCCATCAGATCTGGTAAATGGGAAAACAAAGGGGCCACTCTTAGGAACACACTTTTTTTCTGCTAAAAGGAGTTTATCAGGGAAGTTTCTCCTCCCTATTCATTCCACCCCCACTCCTTCTTTCCCCCTCACTAGCAGAACACAAGCACACATTATCCACTTCATGCACTGCCCCATGCCTTCCCAGGGAGCGAGAAATTGGAAATGAAACACACTACATGCAGATTGGTTTTAATCACCTGGAACAGATGGCGCAGAAAGTGGCAGGTAAGTGCAATTTCGAATTTCCTTCGGATGTTTCTTAAAATGCAGAAACAACAAAGAAATTAAGGGGACTGTCAAATGTCAGTGTCAGTTCTGGCTTTGAACAGCCAGGCTTCGCAGTGTCTACACATAACCCTCATACTATCTAAATCTATTTTTCCACTTCTCTGTTAATTAACTAACAGTTGATGGGCTAAACGCAAGAAGATATACATAGACACAAAGCAAACACATTTTACTCCTTGGCTGTGGGAGAAAGGAAGGGAGCCCAGTAAATGCATGTGAGCCCAGCTCACCTGAGCTCTGCACTATAACAGGTAATTGCAATAAATCATCCTTTGCCCCGTGATCCCAGCCTAGTGAAGATTAATGGCAGTAGACACTAAAGCTGCCAACTTGGAAGATTTCCGTGGTGGTGGAGAGGAGGCTATGCGTAAGGAATGTGTGATAAAATGCTACGCTGGGACCATAATAAACGGGCTGGAAGGGAGCCGAGGTCCTCCTCTGTAATGCAGAGACATTAAGACCTGTCTGATTGCGATGACAGACAGGTATTTGACTGAGCACCCTGGCAGCTATAAAAAAAAAATAGCTAAAAGCTAATGTCAAGATGTGATGTAGGCCTGCCACCTGCCATCAGGAGTAATTACGGCTCTGACCACTCGATCGTAGGGAGGGCAGAGGAAACAATATTGTATATGACTGCAACGCATCGGCTATGTTTGATTTGTGGCCCCGATGGCACGACTGGCCCCACTATCACCCTCCTTGACGAAGCATCGAGTCAGACACTGGCAACTGTCCTCACGGAGGGGGACTTGCTTTCATTCATTCCAGTTAGGAGGAAGCCAGCGAAGAGAGGGAAAGATGGTCTGGAGAGAATGACGGGATACTATCTCCTCAAAGAAAAGACCAAGCTGGACAGATAACTAGAGACATGGACATCAGTCCGGGAGCCCTTTCAGAAATGCGGCTTTCAAGAAACCTGCAAGGCACAGGCCAAACGTGTTTCAGAAAGCTCCCTGCTGTGGACACAGAAACAAACCCTGCCACGTGGATATCAGGTGGGCAGCTGCGGGCATGATGTCTGTAAGTATAAGGATGCATGCAAGACTGGGCACGAGGGGACACAAACCACTAGCAGAGCTCCAGGGAAAGCAGGCCACAGAAAGAGGGGCCACCGACTAAGAAGACAGACTTCGGGGTCCCAGATAGCGTCAGTGGATAACGTGGAGCTAGGCTCTTAAGTAAAACAGAAAGACACATGGATCTTTTATGATGATTATGAAAGTGTTGTAATGCCTTTCGGTCTGGCCTGGCTCAGATCTTCTGCAGTCAACTTCTTTTTTTTTTTTTTTTTAGAATTTTTTTTTAAGATTTTATTATTTATTTGACAGAGATCACAAGAAGGCAGAGAAGCAGGCAGAGAGAGAGGCAGAAGCAGGCTCCCGTGAAGCAGAGAGCCCGATGTGGGGCTCAATCCCAGGACACTGAGATCATGACCAGAGCAGAGGCTTTAATCCACTGAGCCACCCAGGCACCCCTTCAGTCAACTTCTTAAAGAATAGGGTTGGGCATACAAACCCCGACCCTGCATGGGGCACCACATCCTTAACTACCCAGGTCTATAGGGTTAGTGTGTCTAGGGGATTTTACTATGAGGATCTGATCCTCCATGAACTGGGTAGGAAGTTCCTTCAAAATCCTCACCATTCACTTCATGGAGGTATATGCCCTCCCGACCCTTGAGCAGAAGGCTTAAGACTGATATGTGGATTCTTAACCAGATTTTGACAACACCATTGTGAATAAGGGTGATGTCCCCACAGAAACATCTGACACTCTGACTCTAGAGATAATATAGATAAGTTACAAGAGACTGGGTGGGGAGAAGAGGGGAACATGAGAGACCAACTTTCCAATGAAAGGAAAGACAATACAATGACCTCATAAGGTCTGTCTCCTCCCATCCCTAATAACTAAATTTGAATAAGATATTAGAGTTTCAGTTACTTTATCTGAAACATTATATTGATAACTCACTAGAGAAAAGGATATATACATATAGATATCTCACCTTCAAGCTATGACTTCTCAACAGTTTTCCAGGTAAGGAAAATATGTCAAAGCAATTGTTTCCAGAAAAATAAATGGTCCAGTTTTCATTAACTTGTGACTTTTTAAAATATCCTCTAGGACTTAAAAGTTTTAATATTGTCTCTTCCCAAAGGTGTTTTGGGGGTTTGAAGATGACATCTGAGCCTAAATTATTTCAGCTGTTAAATATTAAAGAGAAATATACACTTTCTGCTTTTGATATAAAACATTCTTTTCAATAGTTCAAGTAACTAACATGTCTAAATTTGAAACCTGGAAGCCTGCTTGTTTATGGCACTCCATGGGAAAGAAATTCTACTCAATTTGGAATGTATCAGAGTGGACATTTTTATGATTGCAAATACTATAAGGGGAACGACTGAGCATGTGTCAAGTATTTCTCTAAATTTCATATATTTCTACTCACAGATAGATTCAGGGTATGCATGTGGCCTGCAACCAAGCTCTTATTTCTTTAAACAGGAAATTAAAAAAAAAAAACTCTTGATATAAGTCCCCCAAATAAATTCTCAGCTATGTTTTAATTCAACTACTGTTATTTTAAAAAAATTTTTCATTAAAAAATTTTTAATTTTTATATAATTTTTCGTTTACATTCAATTAATTAATATATAATGCATTGCTTTAGGGGTACAGGTCTGTGACTCATCAGTCTTATATAATACCCAGTGCCCATTACAACACAAACCCTCACCAGTGTCCATCACCCCATTATCCCTCCCTCCACCTCCCTCCTTTCCAGCAACCCTCAATTTGTTTCCTATGATTAAGAGTTTATTATGGTTTGTCTCCCTCTCTGGTTTCGTCTTGTTTCAATTTTTCTTCCCTTCCTCTATGAGCCTCTGCCTTGTTTCTTAAATTCCACATATCAGTGAGATTATATGATAATTGTCTTTCTCTGACTTATTTCGCTTAGTGAAACACCCTCTAGTTCCATCCACGTCGTAGCAAATGGCAAGGTTTCATTTTTGATGGCGGTGTAATATTCCTGTGTGTGTGTGTGTGTGTGTGTGTGTGTGTGTGTACCTCACATCTTCTGTATCCATTCATCTGTCGATGGACACCTGGGCTCTTTCCATTGTCTGGTTATTTTGGACAGTGCAGCTATAAACATTGGGATGCAGGTGCCCCTTTGGATCACTACATCTGTATTTTTGGGGTAAATACCTAGTAATGCAATTGTTGGATCATAGGGTAGCTCTATTTTCAACTTTTTGAGGAACCTCCATGCTGCCCCAACTTGCATTCCCACCAACAGTGTAGGAGGGCTCCCCCTTCTCTGCATTCTGGCCAACATCTGTCATTTCCTGACTTGTTAATTTTAGCCATTCTGACTGGTGTGAGGTGGTATCTCATTGTGGTTTTGATTTGTATTTCCCTGATGCCAAGTGACATGGAGCACTTTCTCATGTGTCTGTTGGCCATTTGTTTGTCGTCTTTGCAGAAATGTCTGCACATGTCTTCTGCCCGTTTCTTTTTTTTTTTTTCTTATTATTTATTTGACAGACAGAGATCACAAGTAGGCAGAGTGCAGGCAGAGAGAGAGAGAGGAGGACGCAGGCTCCCAGCTAAGCAGAGAGCCCGATGCGGGGCTCGATCCCAGGACCCCGGGATCACGACCTGAGCTGAAGGCAGAGGCTTTAACCCGCTGAGCCACCCAGGTGCCCCTCTTCTGCCCATTTCTTGATGGGATTGTTTGTTCTTCAGGTGTACTGCTACTAACTTTTAATGGTTATTTATTATCCCCTTCCATGAACTTAATAAGCTTAGAAAGCATATTGATAAGCTTATTATATAACATCATTTCAAGTTTTTTTTTTTACAATCACCCTACAAGATAGATGATATTATTCCTAATTTAAAGATATGAGTGAGGCTCAGAGAAGTTCTATAGCCTGAGGAGGGTCTCACAGGGAAGCCACCTGTGCAGTCACAAAGGGCCCAGCACCGAAAAGGACCCCATGCTTGGTTTAATGATCTGATGCCATTATATTAACATTTCACCAAGTTTTGAAAAGCCACTCGTTTTGCCCTAGGCCCCATAAATGATATACGTGCACTTGACCAATGTCCCATAGGTCTGAGGGGAGTGAAATCAGGATTCAAAATCAAGTCCGCAGGATGCCAGAACACTCCACCATTCTGTTTTTATCTTGCTGGATTATATCTTCTTATCATCATCCTTTTTCAAAGAAGGTCTTAACAGGGATAGTGTGATTTTTTTTAGAAACAAAAACTTCATTCATACGCATAAAACAACTTCAGTATTGAATTAAAGGTGTTATGACAAATTGTGTTTTCCACAGATGCCCATAACAGTATCTCCTACTCCACATGTTCTTCTGCAGCATGAACTTGCTAATTCCCCATCGTGGAGTGGAATCTATTCCCCTTAAACTTAGGTTGTCCTTTCTGACTTGCCTTGGACCAATATAATGCAGCAGAGGTGACATCCTGGGAGTTAATGGATAAGATCAGAAAGAGGCGTGCAGCTACTCTCTCTTGGAAAGCCAGCTCTTACGATGCTTCTTTTGGGAGCCCAACTCCCAATGACTGTGAAATGCTCAAGCCACATGTAGGTACTCCAGGGGACAATTCCAGCTAAACTCCCAGCCAACGGCCATCATCAACTGCCATGTGAGTGAGTCAAGCTGGTCAAGCCTTTAGATGGGAGAAACTCAAGAGCAAACCATCCAGTCGATACTGAGTAGGATGGGGTCCTCTGTTTAGTCACAGCTGATCCACCGAACTGTGGCAAAAATACTAAGTTCTCCCAAGCCACTACATTTAGGAATTGTCGGTACACATGTTAGATAGCCAGAACAAGTATTAAGACATTCAAATGATTTGATTCCTGGTTTCCTGTTTTTAAATTTACTGGATTCTTTTATCCTGGCTCAAGAGTAATCAGTCTGTGTACAACAGGTCAGGTGATTCAACAACAAAAGTGATGTTAACTCCTTCAAGCCAGTAAAGTTCCATTTAGACGTTATTAACCTAATACTACATGAATGTGTTCATCGCCAGCCTGTCATCTGAAGGAGCAAATGTACTTCTAAAGGTTCCTAACATAGTGTTCATACAACACAAGCTGGGAAGAAATGTTCTACCGGTAAAATCAGTTAAGTTCTAGCTCTCCAAAATTAACTTACCAACATCACCCACCTAAGAGCTGACCCTCACAATTTCATTTCTCTAGACTCATACTAAGAATTAAGACGTCTCTTCAAACTCCATTTAGTCTTCAAAGAAGCAACAATGTACGTGTCTACACAACTATATCCATGCATCTGCCCACCTAAAGTGTTGTTTCCACAGAGAAGCTAATAGCAGAAAACTGACCAATGATAAGGCACACAATCAATTAGGTATTAATATTATTTTTCTTCTGCTGTTCTAGAATTGTCACTTAGCAAACAAGTAGCAAATCCGCAAAAGATGCTAAAATAACCACTTCCCATCTTCCCTGACTCCACACATTACCCTTTGCAAAACACACACACACACACACACACACACACACGTTTATACACAAGAGAGTACCGTGTGCAAGGCATCTGAGATAGGGCCAGCCTCGATGAAATATGCAGTGAAAAGTAAAAACCCAAAAATCATTAGTGCTTCAAAATAGGGGGGGGAACCCTTAGAAAATAATCTGATCATTTATCAAAAGGTTTTTCTGATGTTCTAGAACACAAAATAAAGGAAACGGAATCTGTAAAGTCTAGTAAATTTTATCACCTCTCCTATGTCTTATGTCTGCCCATCCTGTTTCTCTGTTATCAGAAGTTACACTCTGGCCTTCTGGCAGAGCATGCTAAGTTTTGGTTATGTCTTGTGAGGTTATATTATGTTCTGTGTTGAAAAATCATTAGCGCTCATCATTCCAGTCTGTATCTTCCTTATGTAGCCACCTTTATAAAATATTCCACTTAGAAGGTCTCTAGCCTCTACCAACCTAAGTTATTTTCATATTTCACACACTCTCATTCCCCCTCTCTCCCACCTTCCCTCCTTTTCTCTCTCACACACAAACACAGACACACACACACGCGTGCACGCACACTTCACAAATAAGCTTTCAATGCATTTTCTGTACATTTCTAGTCTCTTAACTGTCAATGGGAATTTGTGTCTGGAATTAGGACCATTCACCATGAATTCACAAACAGCTTACACGTTCTCTAAGTCAGCAACTATCAGATCTGTTGCAGAAATCCTACCAGACATGATTTCTGGAGGACAGCCAAGAGGGCTGAGAATCTGTTTCGAGTTAGCCAGACTGTTTCCATTGAGCACATCTGACTCTGCTAACATTTAAGATCATGTATCTCCCTAACCCAGAGCCTGTGACTTGCCAGCAGGAATAAATAGTACAGCACAGGCCCTGAGCCTGGGCCCGAGGGTTATGGTTTCTGAATAGAATCAAATCATGGACTTGGACTTTCCTTCCTCCTAAGGGATAAAGATGATTCAGGGAAGCAGCTGAGAAATATGGAAGTCATTAGCAGGCAAAACTGTACACAACAACCAAAGTATTAAGAACTCTCAATAAACAAAATGACCCGCATTTCTGATCCCCCACCACGCTCCCCAAACTCAGTAACATGGCAAAGAAGACTTAGCCACCCCAATCCGCCTCTCTTATTCTGTAGGTCAGAAGGTGAGCACTCAAGATTACACAGCGACTTGCAACCCAGCAAAAACCAAATCTAGACCCTTCTATCTCTTCTCTAGTGATTTTTCTACCACTAAATGCTGGTTCCCTCCCCCCCTTCTTGCTGCTTCTAAAGCACCACTTCCTGGCTTTGTTTCCCTGACATCTTGGATTCCATCCACAACCTAATTCCGGGGAAGAGAATGACCCTGTAGTCTGGGTCTTCCGTAAATTCTCTGTGTTAAAATCAGGGCAGAGGGGGCTATATTCTGTTTTTCCCTCTGTCTTCTGTTCTTCCCTGACCATTTTGCTCATGATGCTGTTTTAACATTAGCAGAGGTTGCTGTATTCCTATCAGCCTTACAATTAATTGATGAGTACAGACAGGAAGATTTATCAGTCTACTGACCCCTAGGGTCCCCCTACTCCTATTCATGGAGTAGGGATGACCCCTCCCCAAAAAGTGACCCTCAAACACACCTAGGGACATTTCACTGGTTGCCACTATGACTGGAGTACACAACCAGCATTCTGTGAATGGAACCAGGGAAGCTAGCCTCCCGGCAATGCCCAAGAGGGTTCCCTTGGTTCCCACCCCAACTGTCAACAGCATCCCCTAAGGAAACAGAGATTGGTGAAGCCAGCTAGCTAAGGAAAAATCCCTTCCTCCCTGTGCTGAATTCCTGGGTCCCACTGGGGTGGCAGGAGGGAGTGGGGAAAGCATCTGAGTCTGTGTAAAGAGCAAAGGTTCCCAACATTGCTGCCCCAATGATAACCTGAACAAATCACATTTCTAAGTCTATGTTTTCATTATAAAATAAGAACAAAACATCTACTTCATAAACTGATCACTAGGATTAAATGACAATGTACATAAAATTGTTAAACACCTATGAGTGCAGAAATGGAGAGGACTTTATTCACCAGATTTCCAAAGACAGAAAAAGAGGGAAGAAGCATGCGTGCTGCTTCATGGGGAAGCATGGGGAAGAGTACCCAGTGGGAGCTCAAATTTGGACTTTCAGAAGATCCAGGGAGTGTGTGCGTAGGATTTGTGTGTCCAGGGCTAGGCAGCAGTGGAAGGGGAAAGCGAGTTTCAGGGCCAACTGCCAGCAGAATACTAGCAAAATACTGTTAACTGTGCAGTGTAACTCGAAAACCTTCAGGAAAAGTACTGGAGAAACATGGCATTGTGAGGTTAGATGTTTTGTGGAAACACCAAGGGGGTAGATTTTGCATCAAAACAGCTCAGAAACAGAACTGGTGTGAAATGAGAAGGAGAAGGGTTGAGGTCAGGAAAGATATTAAACATAATGTGGAGCTGGTGATCCCAACCCAGTTTATCTGAATTTCAAAGGTATAGAGAAATGACAGGTCACAGGGGGATCAAGCAGGTACTGAAAACAATTTTTTAAATTTCAATTAAAGCTCAGCGTTCCCATCCCCCACCCCACTCTGCCACAGAGTCTCTAACTTACAACTGACGAGTATTTATTGAGAACTTGACCATGGACAAAACCCATTAGGGACTAGAAAGAAGTTGGCAATGCATTCATATCCTCAGATATTGTGGGTTTAAAGCAAAGGCTCTGGGGTCAAATATAGGACACCTGCATGCAATCCAGATCTCTCGTTGTCTTGCAGCCATATCTTGGGCCTGCCATTTTCATTCTAGATTCCTGGCATGTTCATCTGTAAAATGTCAGCAAACCGTACTGCCTACCTCAGAGGAACATGGTGAAAAGGACCTAAGACAATCCCCGTAACTGTGCACTATTGTTAATGTAATTCATGGGACATGTGACTCCATTAATGTCCACTAAAGTGGAACTCAAGTTCCATTGAAACTTCTGTGTGTTCGTCCCCTTCCAGCAATTGCAGCTGTACACTGCAGTCCCCTCAGATGGAATTAAGTCAGAAGAGATCTTGAGACACGGAAGCCTCCTTTTGTAAGCCCACTGATTCCTCCAATTTTTACTGCAATCCCAACAGCATTTGGGGAGGGTGACAGACAGGATCCCATTAATTTTTTGCAATCATGTAAATTTACGGAACCATACTCTTCTCAAGCTACTGAAAACAGCCTCTTCCCTGGGAATGGAGACTCACTGCTTCCAAAATCCTGCCAGTGTCTGCCACAACACAAGTTCTGCATTAATGCGTGTAAAAAGAACACTGTAAATGGAGACTCTGGCTATGAAGGTATTGACCCTGATGAACCTGCTTCCCAAAGTTTATATGCTGAAATACTTCCATCCTATTTTGAAGCAAGTATGACAGACAAGTCTGAATAACATAAGCCAACAGTTTATGGGACTCAGTATGTGACGATATGACTTACAAGCCTCCTCCTTCCTCTAACGCATAGACTTGTGCCATTGTGCATGAATCCAGCCATTCGATTATTTAATATGAACACAGACATGTTCTCGATGCATAATGAAGAGAAAACACTGAAGAAAAGCCTCAGCTCTAATCAGATAATGTTCTCTCAACCCATTTATACTTACCAGGAGGCTCTATCAATGGTGCTGTCCTAATGAGAAAATAATCTGGGGGAGGTGACTAGTAGCCGGTAAATAAGGCACTGAAACATCCTGCATGTTTAGCCACGGGGCCTCATCTTTAGACGATGTTCTCCATGAGGGCAGCTGTAGACTGTCTGTGTTATTCCTTCCTGTATGCTCAGTAGCCTGCACAGTGTCTGGAAAGTAGGAGGTATGCAACACATGTTTTTTAAATAGATGCTTCCTGAACTCCAGTCTAATTATTGTGAACCACCCCCAGACAGGCAGCTTAGGCAGGAACCTGGCCTCCCTGCTGGGGTTTTAGGGAAGCTGCTGTCTAACGTCTCTGTTAAGCGGTTTAGTGTTTCAGCCTCTGGAAAAGGAAGAGCACGGACTATTTTTAAATCCCACTGGCAAGAACCCTTGACATCTTTGAAGATGAAAACAAAGATGCCAAGCAGTGAAAAGCAGTCATTATGCCAAGCAGACACTCATTTTTCTGACCAGGGATCTTCATTTAATTTACGTCAGTGAAGACTGAGGAATTTGTGGAAAGGAAATTCACTCGGATGGAGAGGATGCCTAGTGAGGAACCTGGATGTGGAAAGTTGTAAAGAATCATCAACATGGTCTGTGCCCTTCGTTACTGAGAATGTTACCCCATAGAAGTCAGTAATAATAGGACACGGTAATGACAGGTGTCATTTATATCTTTCACGTGTACTGTCTCTCTTAATACTCACTAAGTCACCATGAGCTAGATGCGATTGCCCTACTTGTTTGCAGTAGCAAAAACTCATCATTCAAAGAACATAAATGGCTCCGTGGAGGTTTCACATATGTTCAATGGTGGAGTCAGAATTCAAATCCAGTCTGCCCAATTCCAAAAACTCTTGACAACTAGATGAATTTTGAGTTGAGTAAAAGCTTAAGATTTGTCTCCACCTTCTTTCTGCAAATTTAAATAAAGACTTAGAAGACAAATAAGCGGAAACTGAATATTGCTGTGTCTATCTTTCTTTATTCATTTCTACCAGTGTTGGGCTGTAAGGAGCTGCAATGACAATGACCTCCCAGGGCCGGGCTCACAGTGGGTGTCAGGGTAGATGGACCAGTGTGGTGTAGCCATGATCAAAAAGCAGGTTTTCTTTCCTCTGCCATTGTACTAACAGAGCTGTTAAGGCATTTGCCATTGGAAGACTTAGCCAAGTCGCCACCCTCTCGGAGGCTCTTCTAGGAGAACAAGCATAAGCTTTGGATTCACACAGATGGAAGGACTCCCAGGAACCCACCCAAAACAGAGACAAAAAGCTATAATTCTTTGACCATTCCACCGACTACAGTGGAATCATCCAGTGTTTCTATATTTACTCATGTAGTGCAGAGGTGGTCTAGAACCTTCCTGCCCAATACAATAGCCACTAGCCACATGTGCTTATTTAAGTTTAAAACAAGTAAAATTAAAATTTCAGTTCCTTAATTACACCAGCCACTTTTCAAATGCTCAGTAATGCACGTGGCTAATGGCTACTGTATTGGACAATGCAGATCGTGACCATTTCTGAACTATTCCAATCATCACAGAAAATACTACTGGACAGTACTAGTCTAGATAAAAAGGAGATCAAATGCTTGCTGGTCAAATGATGGTTATTTAAAGAAAAGGGGCCACATGCTCTAATTTTAGTGTTAGTTTTAATGGGAGGTTTTTCCTAATGGTTAGTCCAGGCTCATTCAATTATAAGAGGAAAAATCCAACTCAAAAATAACTTAAACAAAAAATAGAGAATTTATTTGTTCTTATGTCTGAAAAATCTAGGAATAAAGCCCAGCTGGATCCAGGGGTTCAAATCTCTCATTAAAACTGTCTCTCCTCTCTAAGCTTTACTCTTTTCTGTGTTGGCTTTCTTTGTGGGCTGGCTTTACTATAGAGGGGCAAAGGTGACCCCCAGCAGACTCAGGCTCATGTCATTCTTAGTACCCACCATCTCAGATTTATCTTTCCCTATCAGTCTCTCATTGCTGGACACAGATCCATCCCCACGTCCAGTAAGTAGTCTGGAATATGCCATTGGTAAGGAATGGGTGCCAGGTTCAGAGGAAGGAGGTAAAGGAGAAGGTCACAGTCCAACCACACAGACTAAGAACAGAAACTGGGTGGTTCCTCCAAGGATGTCTGAAATAAGCAAGCAAACACACACACACACACACACACACACACACACACACCACAGCATAGCTACTATAGTTACCTACTCATATGGAGTCACAGATAGTAGTAGTACTAGTCCTCGTAGTAGTAATAATGGGTAGCAATATGAAGGTGGAAGTTCCTCCAGAGGACTTTTTGCTGAAATATGGGGATATTTATTAAAGTGCTGCCATTCCTCATAGTTTATTGACTCCTGTCCCAGCATCACAGGAGCAGAGGGGTTATCTTTATATATTTAAAAGATAACAAGGGTCCAAACACACCTGGTACTAGTCCAGATTCTCTGATTTATGAGCTGTACGACCTTGGCCAATCTCTCAATTCTCAGTGCTTTATTTTTCTTATCTTAAAATGGGGCAAATAATGCTGATTGATGAGGTGCTCTTTGAGGCGAAATGGGATCATCCATGAGCAATGCTTAGCACAGTGTGGAATGAACAGTAACCCCGCAGCACCTGCGAGCCCTTGCTGGCATCATGAGTGGTACGACCCTCCAAGACAGCACAGGGTAAGGCTCACAAACAGAGAAAACATGGTGTGTTCTAGGAATTCTGCAAGCGAGGAGTCCCTGTAAACCGGTGGGTCCCGGGAGGACTTCATAGAACCCACAGGATGGAATCAGTGTCCAAGCTGCGGGGGTGGGGGGGGGGGGCAAGCATGCCAAGGGAAGAAGGTGAAGCGCTGCTTCCCCGCAGCCCCCAAGAAACTCACGTCTGTGTCTCTGAAGCCCCGTCTCCCACTAGGGAGCAGGAAGCAGTAGAGGGAGGAGGTGAGAGTTTCTCTTTAACTGTCTGCAGAAAAAGTCGAGAGGAAGCATGACTTTTTTTTTAGCATTAATAAAAAGAGCACCAGAAAATGGGATGGGAGCAGCCAGGCAGGTGTGTCCCCAGTGCCACCACTGCTCTGAGCTCTCCAGTGGGGGCCGGGGGCTGATGGCGGTGAGTGCTTCCCAGGGGGGCGAGCCTGAGCAGACTGTCTGGCGGGCTCCGTGCCTCTTCCCAACGCCTGTCTGTCCAGGGGAGTGGAAGCCTCCGAGCAGCTGCTGCGATGCTTTGTAAACAAGTGGGGGACACACTTCTTTAACCTGGAATCCTGCAGCTGAAAAATATGTTTACCTCTCCGAGGATTTGGTTGGAAATGCTTCAAAGATTTCTGCTTGTCCCAGAAAGCTGGAGCTCAGTATGAAGTGATGGGCTTCATTTCTGAGAACAGGGCTGTACTTGGGTGAGAAGAATCAGTATTTTCCAGGTTGGTAGTAAATAACTTTCTGACTTGGGAGAGAAGAGCACGGGACCAGATTGTCTCAGAGGCGGATGAAACACAGTTAAGCTCGTGTGCAAAGTGGATGTGAAGAAAATGTTCCCATCCGAAGGGGTGGGGGGCAGCAGCCCGCAGGAGGAAGGCACACGAAGGACATTTCCAGGGCATGTTGTGATGACTGGACCGCTTCCAAAGACCACTGCCAAGGCAGGCCTCTGGGCAGCTGCAGCTTTAGAGAAGCTTTATCATTCCCCCTCCCTCCCAACTGTGTGTGTGTATGTACATGTGCATGTGAGTGTGTGTGTGTGTGTGTGTGTGTGCACACGGGCCCATACACACACCAGCCAAAAGCATTAATTAGCATGCGTTTATGTATTCGATCTTAGAAGGCATCAGGGTAGCTGCTGTCTAAAAGCCAGGGAACTAAATTTAAGTCACAACTCTGTCATTTGGCCATCCAGCCTCTGCCAGGTCATCTCGACCCTCTGAACTCTGATTTCTTCATTTGTGAATGAAGACGATACTATGTGAACCAATTAACTCAGGGCTTGGACGAAGAGCCAAATTAAAATGAGATGATGTGTAGGAAAGTCTTCTGAAAACTCGAAAGCCCTGTTTTTCAAGGTACGGGCCGCAGACAGGCAGCGCTGACTTCACCGGGGAGTTTGTTAGAAATGGGCTCAGAACCACTAAATCAGAACCTGCATTTTAACATGAGCCCCCAGGTGATTAATATGCACATTCAGGTTTGAAAAACACTAAAGCACTATAAAAATGGATGCACAGGCCAGTTGCAAAGTTGAATAAAACCCATCCCACTCTTGGCTACCAAAAATCCAGCCACACAACTGACTTCCTGAGTCAGTCCTCTGTCCTCACTGGCTCAGATATCCCCAGAGAGCAGCAACCACTGTCATTTACCAGTTCCTGGAGACATCCAACACAGCGTGATTAAAGTTGTAACACTGTGCAAACAGCATGCTTACACAAGATTAATTTTTTTTTTAAGTACCTTGGCTTGAAAAACCATACAGGACAATCTGGCCTTGAATCACTGACTACATTTACTACCACCCCCAACCCCATTTTGGCCCCTCAATATCCCTCCCACTTACTCCAGTGCGGCCACAGTGGCCTCCCTGCTAGTCCTCAAACATGCCAGGCCCCTCTTAAAGGAGAGCCTTTGCATTGCCATTCCCTCTGCTTAGAGTGCTGTTCCCTTCAATAGCCACAAGAACTCAGTCCTTGCTCAAATATTAACTTCCTGATAAATGCCCTCTCCGACCCTTCTATTTGAAAGTACAACACCTCCTTTTACCCACATATACTTTTCTCCATGCCAGTTATCACTTTCTAGCACACTACATACTTTATTATTTGTTATGCTTTATTTTTATCGCTTCCCACCCCAAAATAAAAATGAAAGCAGAGATTTTTGTCTGTTTTAGTCACTGTTATATCCCGGCTTCTGGAACAGTCCTGGCACACAGCTGCTGGCCATTTATTGAATGGATGAATGAATGTACAGAAGAATGACTTTGAACATGGACTCTGTAATCAGACAGACCTGGGCTTGAACTTCAGCTCTGCCACCATGAGCTGTCTGACTCAAGGCAAATAGTGCATGTTACCAGTACTGTGCCTGGCATATAGGGATTGGCTCTGTATATAGGGATTGGCTCTGTTTATACTGACTATCATTATTAAAACATAATTATTATTATCATAAATGTAAACCTCATATGTATCACTTATTTTAACAAAAAATCAAACTTTTAAAGAATATGTCACATCACCCAAATAGGGCTAAGGACTGGGATTCATAACTCAGCAGTCAATTCTTCCTGCATCAGTGAAAAGAGACAAAAAAAAAAAAAATTAAATTTTGCATGCATAAATATAGTTCACCTAAAGAATAAAGCTCCCTGTCTTCTTTTTAGGGGAAGATCAGGAAATATTGGTTGCTTTTATATTTCCAATTAAAATATAACATCTGTCATTGGACAAGAGAAAACTTGGACTGAATATCAAAGAATGACTTTACAGTGTTATTAGCTTGTGAAACTAACCAGATGAGGAGATGGCTCTCCCCACTGATGCGTCACTTAAACACACAGGAAAAGGAACTAGAAAATTTTTCCTATATGCTTTGACCCTTTGCAAATATTTATAAAGTAAACGGCGTGTTTCTCCTAATAGTTATTCCAGGTATTTTTCTTAGAGGTAAGAATTAAATATGCACAGACTATTTTAATTCCGTTGGCTCATTCTTTTGACCTTGAAGAACATTCATTTCTTTACCTGCAGTCAAATAACTATTTGTTCCACCTCTTGGAACCTCAATTCTGTTTGCTCTCAAATGGGGAATGAATTCCGTAGCACCTGAGCTTCCTTCTGGCTCTAGCAGCCAGGGACTCGGAGACTTAGATCATCTCAATCTCCTTCATCCCCCACTCGGGCTCCATCCACGCCATCACGAAGTCCTACTGGTCCGACTCGAAGAATTTTAAATCTGCCCACCATTACAGTGAGCATCCTGATATTTACTGAGA
This sequence comes from Meles meles, assembly GCF_922984935.1. Lineage (NCBI taxonomy): Eukaryota > Metazoa > Chordata > Mammalia > Carnivora > Mustelidae > Meles > Meles meles. The sequence goes on along the minus strand of NC_060066.1, from coordinate 43,345,385 downwards.
GCTTCCTAGCCGGTCCTCCTCTCTTGTACCTCTCCTAACCTATGCTCCCACAAAGTAGCCAGCATGGTCCTTTCAAAATAAAAACGTGATTCTGCTTAAAGCCTTCAATAGTTTCCCTAACATCTCAAATCCCAAGCATGGACAACAAGACAATGCACCGTCTGGCAGCTCATCCACCCATGCCCCCTTCCCCTGCCTCACTTTGTAACCCCCTCCCCTCTTGCCGCCATCAGCACCACACACACAGTCTGCTCAGGTTCTCAGCTACACGCCCGGCAGTCAAAGGAGCTCCTCATCTGCGTACCACTTAGCCAATCTCTCAGCCTTCAATCCACAACAAATGTCTCTTCCTCAAAGAGGCCTTCTTGGATTTTCATTGGACTTTGTGTCCCTCTTGATTCTTTTACTTCCTAACAGTTATTGTACTCTGCAGGTATGTATCCCTTTACATGTCTCTTTGCTTCATGTCTGTATCTCATTTTAAGCTCTCAGCTCCTCAAGGAGGACGGTTTGATTTGTTCATATATTCAGCACCCAGGAGAGTTCTTGGCATACAGTTGGCAATAAACAAATACTTGTGGAATAAATGAATGGAAGGATGAAGAGTATTTTCAACTCCACTTATGAAGGGAGAGACAAGAATAGGCCTGCTCTTTTCACTACCGTCTTACGAAGTCATTTAAAATCATACACGCAAAGTAATTGGAATTCATAAAGAAATAATTTTTAAAATCAAGGCATTATTCCTAAAGTAATGGTTCATAGATTAACTCATCAGGAAGGTTTTACTAGGGAAAATATTGTAAAGTTCTCCTTGAATTTTTACAGAATAATACATTTGTGGATCACATAATAAACTGAGTAGCAAAACATATGGATTCCTAATTTAAAGACTCAAACACTGTGATCACAGCATTACTGAATCTGTGATTTTAACCAAGTCACCTAGTAAAAAAGCTATGTGCTTTATTATCCATCTTGTATAATTTGGTAAACAGTAATTGAGGGTAGATTAAAAACATGCATATTTCCCGTTTCATTGGCATTAACAGTGCTATCCAAAATGAGTATACAAGAAAGGGAACATGCAATTACAGTAACTTTAAATATCTACTATGAGAAAGGGGTTAACTAGTATTATAATTATTATCAGAAAACTGACCTAAAATTCATAGTTTGTTTTTTTCTTTGTTTTGTTTTGTTTTTACCTTTTTTTGTTCCCCTATGGCTAGGTTCTCCAAATTTCTGGGGCAGTGAGTTAAATAATGAGTAATTACAACATTTTATTTACAGAAGGTTGGGAACGTGATATGACCAGTAGAAGGAAAGAAGACTAAGCCAAGTCTCAGAGACTGACAACAGTGAGGAGGGAGTCATGACCCACTTGCAGTAAGCTTGGCTAGACAAGCAGCAGCAGCCACCGGAAGTGGCATGCCATCAGGAGGAACGGGTGGGCCCATCTCCATGCCCAGGCCACCGAAAAATAGAGATAATGACCCCTGGTCCTCACAACCAATCAGGAATATTGTGAGAATAAATTAGATACAGTTTTCCTTCGGAGGAAAAGCACTATATAATTTATGATATTGTTATTATAATCATTAGTCATCTTTGTCTAGATTTATGGAGTGACTCATCCTAAATTAAGCCTTTGGAACAATGAGAAGAGGGAAATTTATGAGACCTACAATGATTTTCTAGTCTCATAAAAGATTGTAGTACTTGATTCTTGAGATGTTGAAATATCTCTGCCTCTTAACAAGAAGCTACAGGGACCATCCTTTGATTCATTATCTGATAAGTCTTTCAGGTCTCCCTCCTTTTGCTCCTCTGGGACTAATAACTCAGCAAGCATTTTAACAGTCACCTTGACTGTCAATAAATTATTTTAACTTACCTTTACAGTGCCTGCTGTTTCTCTCCTTTTCCTATGAGAATAAAAAAAAATGCTACTTTTTTATTCCCCATAATTCCTCTACATATTTAACATTTTTGGAGCACCTATAACATTGAAGCAATAAGCTAGGTGTAGACACAGAAGGAAATAAGATTCTGTCCATCCCTCAAAGAGCTTGTAATCTAGTTGGGGAATATAATTAAGTGGACCAGATCTGGCGGATATTTTAAAGAAGAGTTATCAGGTCACAGGGATTGAATGGATAGAGAATGCGAAAGAGGGGAGAGTACAGATTTTCCCCCTGGCAGAAAGGATGGAGAACTGGGGAGATTTGAGGAGGGACACATCAGATCCATTTTAAGTATTCTGAGCTGAGGTTGATAAGATGTCCAGCAAGAAGCTTGACCCATGGGTCTGGAGCTTAAGAAAGAGGTCAGACTAGAGACTCAGATTTGGATTTCATCCGAAGAAAAATCCTGGGACTGAATGACATTCTCAGTGAGAGAATATGAAATGAGAAGGGAAGATGAGGGAGTCTGATGGTTAAAGAGAAAAGAGACAAGAGACAAGTAATTTTTGGAAGAGATGCAAGCGATCAGAAGGTCTAATAAAGAGAAAACATAGGACAGGAAAAGATAGAACATGGCAGACAGAGGAGAGAGGAAGAGGAATCTCAATGAAGAAAAGAGCGGAAGAGTCACCCTTGGAAACAAACCCCCTTCTCTCTCTCCAAGTGGCACAATGAAGAGCAGACATGTGCAGATGTACTCTGAGGTGGGACACAGAATACTTAAAACAGAAAGAACTGTTGGCTGAACAATGAAAAGTTCAATTACAAAAGACTGTGGTAGGGTTCCTGGGTGGCTCATCTGGTAGAGCGTCCAAATGTTGATTTCAGCTCAGGTCACTATCTCGGAGTCATGAGATTGAACCCTGTGTCAGGCTCCATGCAGAGTCTGCTTGAGTTTCTCTCTCTCTCTTTCCCTCTCTCCCTCTGCCCCTCCCCCTTCTAAATAAATAAACAAATAAAATCTTTTTAAAAAGAAAGAAAAGAAAAGGTTGGGGTGCTCAGAGAAAATGACAAGGTATAGAGAAAGGAGCACAGACTTTGGCATTGGCCAGCCCTGGATCCACACCCCAGCTCTTACACCGAAGCTCACTGAGATGTTGGACAGTACCTTTCTCGAATAGAGCCTCAGTTCTGTCTCCTGTAGAACTGACAAGTAACAAAGAAACATTCCATGAGGTTGTTTCAAGCATTAAGAAAGAGCACACGTGAGGAGCCCCCAGCTCAGCTCCAGGCTTCGGCAGGGAAGAACAGTCAGCACAAACCAGGCGGAGAAACAGAACCAGGGTTCTCACACTGAAATGTGCAACCGAATCAGAAATTTCAGATGTTTGGCCTCATCTGAAATCAGCAGGTCTGGGACAGGACTTTCAAAATCTGCATTTTCTAAGGAGTCCCCACATAATGCTGACGCCATTGGGCCAGGACCACTGAGTCAGAGAAATCCTCTGAGAGAAAAGATCAAAGGAGTAAGACACTTTGATGGCCCTGGAACACAGGTTCCAGAAGAAGATCACATCTCTCTTTAGAATTATCTTTCCATGAATGCACCTCATCATTTTGTGTCCAGAACCTCGGCCACCCCGTTTTCAGAGCAAGCCCTCTCTTGCAACTCTTCCAACTGTGTGGCCAGATCAGTGGGTGCAGGGGGAAAGGGTAACTCTGAGTTGCCTGAAGAAGGAAATAAAGGAGTCATCCCCTCCCCCAACCCCATTCTCAGTGTTTCCCCCAAGGGCTTTGAGCAAGGGCCCCCAGGAAGGTGTCAGTAGCTGGGGGCCACGCTGAGGCAACACAGCTTTTTTAAAAAAGTTGAAACTGTCAAAATTTATATATTATTTTAATTTTGTTCTGTCTTTTCAATATTGCATGGCCCAAGTGTTTAATGTTTCACGTTTCTCTCTCTCTCTCTCTCTCTCTTTTTTAATCTTAAATTACTTTTTATTTTTCTTATTCTTTTGCCTGGCCCAAAAGTACCTTTATTGCTAAAAATGGTAGTTTATAACCCTTTGCCATGGATCAGATTATCTCTGAGCATTTCTTTTCCCTTTTTTGTTCCTAATTCCTTCCCATTGTATTATTCAGTTATTCCATTCTATTGCATCCATTATTCACTACTTTTTTTTTTTCAAAAATTGATTCTGCAGAAATCGAACACCCTCATTTTTCATTTCTTGGTTGGAGTTACTTTAGAAACTCAACTAGATTATGGCTTCCTAATGCACTAATGCTCTGCTGAGTGCACGTCGCCCGGCATTTTTATAAGTTCTGAATATAAAGTCAAGTCAAACCCTATTCCTTTTCAAGATTCTCCTTTCACATATCATTTAAGGAAACTGCTCAACCATCTAGCTTGCTTCTACTTAGTCTCTGACTCATTTCCTCACTGCTGAATGCCCCATCATCCTTCCTACATTTATATTTTCAGTCCAGGAAAGGAAAGTTAACCTGACATTTAGTTGCAGACTGTCACCAAGCCTGTGTTCTGCAGCTGGGGCCCGAGGATGGCAGGGGCATGAGGATGACACAGGTCCATACGTTAGTTGGGCATCAACCCCTTTCTCTTCTCTGCACCCAGAGCCAACTATACCTCACCTGCGATCTTTTTCATCAACAAATTCTTATAATTATTCTCAGCTTCCTTTAACATATGGTGCTTAGTCTCTTGCTTTGTGCATAGTAAACACTCAGAACCGTGAATGGAGGAATAACTGAATGACAAATGAATGGAGCACAGACCCAACACAGCCCAGGCCAATCTACTTATCTAGAGACTGTCTTACCTCTATGCCCTTTCCCAGGGGGTTTGGTATTCAGAACTCCTCCAGTTCCCTAAACGTGCCATGCTCACTCATGCCTCTGAGCTGCTGCACGGGTCGCTCCCTTCCCACCTGCTTTTTCTGACTAGCACAGCATTCCTTCCTTCTCCAGAAAATCACTCCTGAACCCCTGCTGGGATTGGGGGGACCCTCATATGTGTGCTGAAAACATCTCAGCTTTTTTGGTCTAAAATAGTACGTACATTGTCTGCTTGTTTGCCCCACTCCTTTACCAGACTAAGGGCAATTTATTTATTTATTTATTTATTTATTTATTTATTTTAAAGTGGGGAAGAGAGTGATGATTCTTTTTTAAGATTTTATTTATTTATTTGACAGACAGAGAGCACAAGTAGGCAGAGAGGCAGGCAGAGAGAGAGGAAGAAGCAGGCTCCCTGCTGAGCTGAGAGCCCGATGTGGGGCTCGATCCCAGGACCCTGGGATCATGACCTGAGCTGAAGGCAGAGGCTTTAACTCACTGGGCCACCCAGGCACCCCAGACTAGGCCAATTTAAAAGCAGGGGCTTTGGGGCACCTGGGTGGCACAGTCAGTTAAGTGTCTGACACTTGGTTTTGGCTCAGGGTCATAAGATCGAGCCCCACGTTGGGTTCTACACTCAGCTTGGAGTCTGCTTAAGAATCTCTCTCCCTCTGCCCCTCAACCCCCCACATGAGCTCACTCTCTCTCTCTTTCTCTTTCAGATAAATATGTAAATCTTTTTTAAAAATAAGTAAACAAAAGCAGGGGCTGTGTCTCATGCGTAGTTACAATCCCAGCCCCCACCTTACATTAACAGAAGCCTAGGAATTTAATTTCCCATGCAGAACACCAGGAGCTCTCTATCACACAGCCTGCTCATTCGTGTTTTTAATAGAGAAAAGTATTCTTCACTGGAATAAGACAATCAAGTAGTTACGTTAACTTTGAGCAATTCCAAAAAATACCAAGTAATACCAAGTAATATATGGGTAGTTTAAAAATAAAGTCATAAAACCCAAAAGGGCAGACACAAGGTGCCATTCACAACAGAACTCGTCTCATTTCTTTACCCTCTTTCCTTCCAGCTGCAGTCCAGTCCAGGGCCTCCCTTTTTAAACTTCTTTCCAGCTGTTGAGCAGGTGAACTTACACCTGTCATCACTGCAGTCACGTTCTGAAAAACAGCATCTCAACTCTTACAATGTCAGGACTTAATTTCTCCTTTTTGGTGTGATTTGGCCCTGCCTCCATCTCTCCCTCTCTCTCTCTCCCATTTCAGCTTTGTTCCCGCCATCCGAGTTGTCTCTGGATGAACGTACTCTATAGAGAAACCTACGCAGACACTGGTCCCTTCCCATTCTATTTTGGGCAGACTTCTGTGACTCAACACTGGTTCTTAACTGCAGCCACATCTGATATTAGCTGGGAGAACTTAAAATCTATGGCTGTCCCAGGATCCTTCTTTCTCCATCCCTGTGTAAATCCTACCTTTCCTTCCAGATCTGGCATCCAATCTGTGTCACTTGGCTCACAAATGTCCTCTTAGTTCTCCCAGCACGTATTTTCTGTATCAATAGAAAAAGAGTGCTTGTGTCCTACACTTCCCAGGGATAGTTCCTCGAAGGACACTAGTCTTTCCCCTAGCAGGGCCTGGGGAAAGGCACCGCAGCGACTCAGGAACTACTGGTTACAGTTAATGCACTGTCTCTGGGTTTCCAGCAACACCCTCACTCTCTCCTTGGAATAAATATTTGGTGAGCTTTGAGAACATTCCACAAGACACAGAAGTTAGTCCCGCACATGACGGTGGCTTCCTCCCATGTAGTTTGGACTGTGATTCTGGTCTGACCTAGCTGGAGAGCGAAGTGGCCAGTGTTTTCTCCTCGTGCCCTGGGAGATGGCCCCATTACTCTTCATAGAGGAAGCCTTCACGCACTCCCCGGAGCCCAGTCTATTAGCAGGCAGCGGCCATAGGGCTGAGAAACGCCTCAGAGTCGCCCATTCTCCCCATCCCACCCCACCGCGCGAAGGAAGCAATCCAGCCGGCTACTGAGCGGCTGGGCCGGCTGGAGCCGGAGAGAGGGAAGGAGGCCCCGCGGAGGGCGAGGACCCGCCGCCGCCGCCGCCGCTGCCGCCCCGCGCGCTGCAGCGCCCGCGCCCAGTGCAGGTGCTCGAGGGGGGCGTCTGCGAGGATGATTACCCTCATCATGCAAACTGCCAGACAACTTCAGCATATTCTGTGGCATGTAAACTGCCGAGAAAGAACGCTGTCAGCAGTGTCATTTCTAACGAGGGAGAAACAATATAGGAAAGGGCGGGGGGGGGGGGGGATAAAACCCCACCCACCAGGGCCATACCCTAAATACCCTGCCAGGAGTCGGCACCTTTTCTCCGCCCCCCTCCCCCAACTCCCTATGGCAGGAAGGGGCCCCCAGAGGGGTCCTGCTGTAATCACTGACATTGGAAGCTAAGGGTTCTTAACAGTGGAAACCATGAAATTGTCAAGCCCTGGAAATCTACATAGAGGTCCCACAAGCCCAGCTATTTCCTGACCGCCTTCTTTCCTTTTGTTCACAATTCTCACATACATATTTATCTGGAGAGTGTCTGGTACCATATGCAGTAACTGTTTTTCTTTTTCAGTTTGTTGGTTTTAATTCAGCTATGTTATGGTAAAAAAAAAAAAAAAAGTTATCTTGGTTCAAGAGAATTTCTAGCCTTAGCAAATGTTTTGAGGTTGCAGAAACTTTGTTTCCTTGAATAAAATTGATAAAGTGGTAAGGATATATTATACACACACGCACATTGGGGACACACATATATTGCCACACATATTGGCATGTGGCAAATTGACAACAGCACAATGCATTCCGTGGTGCAGATACTCCTTCTGGAAGCCCATTCATCGTAAAACCCTCACCCAACACCCCTCTCCCTCCCTGTCCGTCTTCATTGAAATCTGGCTTTTCTGTGAGGCTACTACATCCCCTGCTGACTTTTTAAATGAGTGTGTTCATTCTCCTGCATCCCACATGCCTTGGAGTTTGTCAGGATGTGGGTTTCATATCCTCCTTGTTCCCCCAACTGTCTTTCACTCTCTGTCAGCACAAGCGCCCCATGTTAATAGCACTTCTGGAACAAGACACATTTTCTGCTTATGGTCCTGCTTACACTGGGAAATGGGAATGGGAAACCTCCTTCCCTCCATAATTCTCATTCTTTGAGGACTCTCAGTTATTCTGGTTCTTGGATTTATGAACTTTGTTTCTTTTCCCTAAGTATATTATTTTGTTCCTGATCGTATAGTTCCATTATGTTTATTCTGGTAACCAAACCACGCCCCCCTTTAAAGAAATGCCGCATTAATTATCTATGCAAAGGCAGTTGTTGGTTTCTCGTATGCAGCTTTCTGATTACTATTTGAACACAGTCAAAAAGCAATTGGATTTTTTGTGCATGCCTTATTCCCTTGCACGCATGCTTTTGTCAAAATTTTGACGCAGTGAATACAAGCCTCCTCCACGTGGACTCCAGTTGATTAATTAAAGGAGAAATTCATTGCAAAATTGCCAGCAGCTGTTGGCTAGAACAGAGGCTGGGGAGGCATACACCAAAAAGGCTACCAGTGGAACAGGACCATTGCTAGAGGATGTATCTGAATTTTGTGGCAAGTGAGTTCTACTTCTCAATCTGAGCCTTTGTTCACTCCATGGACTATTTAGAATATTTTATTTATTTTGACTTTAAAAACAACTCACACTAAACATTTTTCTTTCTTTCCTTCTTCCCTCCCTCCCTTTGTTCCTCCTTTCCTTCCCCTCTTTCTCCCTTTCTTTCTCTACTTCTCTCTCTCTCTCTCTCTTTTTTTTCTGGACCACAGGTAAAGAAATGCATAGCAAGACACATGGTTCACTACTCTTGTTAGCATGGAAAAGCACACCCAGGAAGGGCAATTCACTTGGTACAAGACTGTGGTCAAGATCTCTGAGGGAGAGAAGGCTAAAAGAGCTTCCCCTTGCAAGCTCTCTGAGTCATACAATCCCATATTCTGAATTCTGCCAACAGGGATGGGTGGCCATGTGGAATTTCAGATCCATCCCAAAGGGTAGATAAAAGAAGTTTCCAACAAATATCAAGAGCAAACGATGTCAAAAGTATGGGTCTGGGCCACAGGTGTAATCAGAGATCATGGGGAGGCAGAAGGGGACAAAGTCAGAAAAGGAGGGGAGATTCACAGGAGAAAGGGGTCAGAGGAAAACTCTCTTAATAAGTCACGGCAATGACAATTCCTAAAGGTACTTCCTGATTCCCTCGCAAAAGCTTAAGTTGAAAGTTTCTCCATCTGCACTGTACCTTGCCAGGAGCTCATTAATCTGGGCTCTGACCTCACCATGATGGAGAACTCAGCGGGGAGAACAGGTTGTCCCCTGAGCCGCTGCACACGGCACTGGGGCCACCTATGAGTCACAGCTTGTGGGAGGTTGGGGAACATCTGGCCAAGCTCACCTCCCGCCACCACCAACTGGTCTGACTCTATGTTACTTGTGTCTGTTTTAAATGTGCCTGTCTCTCCAACACAGCATCTTTGGAACATCAGGATGTTGCATAATGCCTGAGTGGAATCCAAGAACCAAGCCACACATGTAGAACTATGAGAAACCACATGTGGGAGAGAAAAATAACCTCAGCTTGAACATTATTTTTCTCCTCAAAGCGGTAAATGTGTTGGAGGCCACGTTGAATGTTTGATACAGACTCAGAAAGGGTGTGGATGTCCGTGCTTATAAACTTGTGCACTAAAGGGACTTGAAGTATGTTTTCAAAGTAATCTCAATAGTCGCCGTTCATTGAGTGCCTACTAAGTATCAGACACCTATAAACATCATCTCTGATTATGGCCATGAAAGGTTATTATTATGCTCATTTTTCTAATTTGAAAGCTAACTGCTGAAATAAAAAGTGACTCATGAAGATTCCACACTGGTAAAGGGAAAAGGTAGGTGTGGACATAGTTTCTTTTGCCAAAGTCTACAGTCCTCCTCATTATGCTTTTTTCCCTATCCACCTAGAAATGCTTAAAGTGACTAGTGATGATCCCCTACAACTCCATTAAGTAGGCGGTGTCCTTTTCCTCACAGATCTCATTGACCCTCAACCACAGTGGGTAGGAATTCACCAAACCTGCCCCAAATTTTCCTCAGTTTGCTTGTACGGAGTCCACTAAATATTGTAAATAGAGAAGCCAGCTCAGAACAGCACCTTCCAATGGAATCTTTCCTGCCCTCCTTCCTCTTCTTCTTTTTCACTTTGTTCCAACCACAAGGGCTCAGGAATCACAGATGCCAAGATGAGGGAGAAAAAGCTAGAATACAGAGGGGAAAAAAAGAAGCCAGTCAAAACCCTTGCCTGGTGATAAATTCTGGGCCTCTAGTCTCTCAAAGAGACCCAGGCTCCAGCTCCACATTTTGAGTGGAAAGAGGTTAAATCAAGGTCAGAGGTGGGTTTCATTTGATTGTTTTAATACCAGAGTTGATATATTATGAATTTATTTGATATTGTGTTTGAGACTGAATGGGACTACAGGAACTTTTATTACCTACCTAAAAGTGACTCGAAATTACAAATACCAAAGTGAGTAGAATGGAACATGAACTCTCCACAAAATATCTGAGACCCCTTTGGTTAATACCGAACAAGAGTCAATGTGAAAATATTCCCGTCTAAGTAAGAGTGTTTGGGATCTTTATCTCTTGGCCAAAGGTTCCTAAAAAGACCAAGCAACATTATATATATATATATATATATATATATATATATATATATATACATATACATATATATATATATAACTTCCACTCACCCAGATCACAGAAAAAGGCATTTATATATATAATATATAAAATATATATATATTCTATATGAAAGAACCCACAGCTTTCATCAGAGTCACAAAAAGATTAAAATTATTCCCAAAACAAGAACTTCTGGAAGCCCATGACAATCTTAGACTTCAGCTTTAGATCCGGTTTACATCTTCAGATGTAGTGTTGCTCAGTATCCAGCCAGTCCTATCTCAGAGTGGACCCAAGAGGTGGGACACAGACTGAACCATGCTCCAGAAAGTCCTTTGGATGTGATTCCAGAAACATCTATGGCTTAGCTGGGGAAAAGATAAACATTAGCTTTGAAATTTAGGATATAGTTTTCCAGGTTATAGAAACACCTTCTAAGAACTTGGTGGCTCACTGAAGTCACCCTTATTCTGACTATATTTTGACTCTTTTCAGTGAATTTTGATATGCATGTCTTCTGAGCCTTTGTGCATATTTTGGCACAAAATGCAAATAACTCAACTCGTTTGATGTCCTGATTCTCAATTCCTGGCTACTAACCTTCCAAGGCCTTAGCCCCTCTGGAGTGTCCACAGCTGGATTAGGTGATGCCTGTTCTTTCTGTTTTAGCTGCTTCTTGGAGTGCCAGGTTTTAACTGAGCTCTACCAATGCCATCACCCAAATCATGGGTACCTTTCCCCCCCGACAACCTATCCCCATTGTGTCCCTAGCCATTATAGCATCAGCCAGCTGACAGTCACAGAAAGTGAGCCATTAGCATCTCAAGCTAGAATTTAAGAAATGCTTTCACAGAACTGCAGAGGGTATCATTAATTTGATACACAGCAACATAATTGGGAAAACATTAACTCTCTTTTAAGAATCAAGCACAAATAATAAAACTGGTCTATGGAAGAGATCAATTAGTTGCTAGAAATAGTATCTTACAGTCAGTCAGTTCTCAACTATCCATATTCATAAAAAAAAAAGTGGCAGAGATAATCGAACATGGCAGGTAATTTTTCAATAATTAGTATTTGGCTTTAGAACTCTTTATTCATTTATTTGCATCCAAGTTACCTTGCTAATAACGTTTTGCTTATATTAACATTTAAATGAGGACGCAGCTCCCTAGCGAGCAGCAACTGATTGCGCAAGAAAACAACACATATCTCTACACGGTGAGAGTAGGGAGGTCAGATAAGAGATTGAAATTTTATTCTGCATTAGACTTTCCAAACTCAAATAACTGAGAATGAGCTCCGATCCCCTTGAACATGACCCTTTCTGAAAGTGCTCCCTGACCTTCCAGTTAAATACCCCTGTGCGTGCCCTACACGCTGTAGTTCTTCACCACACCTACCACGCCAGTTGTGATTTATGTGTTCAATCTCTGGTTTCCACATGGGCCCATGAACTCCAAGGAGAGAGAACAGAGTTTGTCTTGTTGTACTTTTTATCCCCAGCACCTGGGAAGTTCATTGGTACATAGTAGGTGCCCGAGAAATGTTCATTTATTGAGTGAATAAAATCTGCATCATTCTTTCAAATTATCTAAGAAAAATTAGAAAGATTTATTTAACATTGACACAGAATATGTAATCAGGTCCCCAAGAGAAGGCCTGATCTGGGGATGGGAGCTCCAGGAGCTCAGGGACCCCACTGGTCTTATTCACAGCAGTGCCCCAGCAGGCAGTGCCTGATACATTGCACCTGCATGGCAAGTGTGACCAAGCCAGTGGCCCCACAACCTCCACTCACCCAGATCACAGGTGCTTTTCCCCCACTTGAGAAATTAGCTCAATTGTGTCCTTAGCTGTTGCAGCATTAACCAGTTAACAGTCACAGAAACTGTTTGGGACGATGAATGAGAGTAACGAAGAAAAAGTTGCAAGGCAACTTGCATATTTTTCCCACCAAGTTGCAGAGAGACAAAAGGAAAATGTGACAAAATTTTAAAGAGGATCAGTAAGTCAGAGAGTTAGCATAGCTTCGCCCATCTGGGAACAAACCAAACCTGGTGTTGCTAATGTTTGTTTCTGTGGTAAAAGCATTAGTTCCTGTCTGTCTGTCTCTGTCTCTTTTCCTTCCTCCCTCCCTCCCTCCCTCCCTCCCTTTCACCCCTCCTTTCCTTTCACCTTCCTCTCTTCCTCTCCCCCTCTTCCTCTCCCCTTCTCTGTCTCTGTCTAAAGTCGACCTCATCTCTAGTCATCCACACTTCAGCTATCTTCCTGGGGCATATCAGGACTTTGGAATCTGTGCAGCCAATCTATCAAAATATTCTCTTTTTTCCTAACTGTTTTGTTACTATTCCACCCTAATGTTTCCCTCGTGGTAACCTTCACATCAGAATAAAAGTCATCAGTGGTAGCATAGTTCTGCTCTGGAATCCAGCAGGGAGACCCGAGAACAAGTCAATACACTCCTTACAGAGTAAAATGAATGGGCAGGAATCTTCCATTCATCAAAATGACCTTGGAGACCTCCTAGTGTCCTCACTTTACAAAGGAGATCGAGGCCCAGAGGGCCAAAGTGACCCTAACATTGCAGAACCCACAGGAGAGCCCAAGAGTCATCTGGCTGAAAAGGGAGACATTTTCTATTTGCGGCCACGCTCTAATTCAACGGACAGCTCCTTCCCCTCAGCATGTAGGTAGACAAAAGTCTACCCAATACTGGAAGGCTACAGAAAGGTAAAAGCCTTGGCCTAGCTTCTCCACTAGCAACCATCCTAAGTATCCTTCCATAACCAGACTCCTAGAAAAAGGATGTTGCACTTACTGGTTCTTTTTTTCCCCCCTCGATCTAGGGCCCTCTACAAGGACAGCTATTCCGAATCTCCCCCGCCTCCTGCTCTTGTCCAGCTTCTAAGAGATCTGTTCCACATTCCAGAATTTAAGTTACTCTACCCTCCTCCAGAAGATATGGCTTCACTTTTCCCCCTGGAGGGCTTTCCAAAAGCCTAGGTAACAATCCTAACAACCTCTCAATTAAGTAAGATGATATTTATTACTTTTAACCTAAAGGACCCTCGTTTCCACAGGAATACAATTTCACGTCTGTGTGGACGGGACCCAGCTGACAGGGGACTCAACAGATCAACGGAGTTGACAAAATCACCTTCTCCTTCCTGACATTTGAACAGCGCCCTTCTCCACACATATACAGCCAAGAAAAGTAAGTCAGAGCCTGGGCCCTAGTGCGGAGCTGACCTATGGATCCTGGATTCATCCCCCAAGTAAGCAGTTTCTTTATTCAAGTCAGTTTTCTGACTTTTGTGGAAGAGGCAGGATTATCAATCAAAATGAGTCCTGGCCAATTATTCATGCTGCTGGTCAAATCATGTGACGTCCTGGCTCTAACAACTGCCATGGAGTTAGGATGGAGAAGACAGGTCAGCTACCGACTAGAAAAGTCTAGGCTTTGCTGCTGGTACTGTCACAATCCCCAGCATCTGAGGTGGGCATGGGAAACATAGAAATGTCTCAGCCTGGGCTCCACTGAAAACAGAGCCCGGACAGGGGTGCCTAATTTGAAAGGTGGAGTCGTGAGGCAGGGAGAGTTAATGAAAGGAGAAGTGTGACAAGGAAGGTTACAGAGCCACAGCGTGTCGCTGCACAGGCCGCTGCTGTACCGTGAGCCTCAAAGACACACAGCTGGTCTCTCAGCAGGTGCAGCGTACTCAGCCACCTGGGATGCCTCCAGGCAGGCTGTGCATCGAAGCTGCTCCAGGCAGTCCCTTCAAGGAGGAAGGAGAGGAATGTCTCTGCATGGCAACATCCCAGATTCATCAGACAGGGGCTTCTTCCCCCTAGATTCCAAGTCATGTCACCCAGCTTCCTCAGGAGCTGCCGAAGCAGCCCAGCCCACCCAGGATGGCAGCATCCTGCTGCATCCAAGCCCAGAGTGGAGAGAGGAGCCAGAGACTCCCAGAGTTGAGCTGACCAGCCTCAGGCAGCAAAAACTGCACAGACCTGCGAAGGACCAACCCATCTGTCTTGGCGGCAGCTGAGGGCCTGGCGAGCAGATGAGATTTGAGAATCTGATGAAGTGTTTAAGATTGTAGCCTACCAGGGCACCTGGGTGGCTCAGTGGGTTAAAGCCTCTGCCTTCAGCTCAGGTCATGATCCCAGGGTCCTGGGATTGAGCCCCTCATCGGGCTCTCTGCTCGGTGGGGAGCCTGCTTCCCCCCTCTCTGCCTACTTGTGATCTCTCTTTCTCTGTCAAATAAATAAATAAAATCTTTAAAAAAAAAAAAAAAAGATTGTAGGCTACCACAGGAGATAGGATTATAACCGTATCCAAAGCACAGAAGTAGGTCCTCCTTCGTCAGCTTTTTGCCAAGTGTCTCTTTGTGCTGAGAGCCTGGACTAGGTCCCTAATGGCTAAAGCATGGTAGATTTACCAACCCTGGCATTCCAAAATCTTAAGTCAAATGATATGTTCTGCTAGACGTAATAGTGGTTCCGTGCATGCTAAACCCTAGAAACAGACCTTGTGATGGACGACAAAGGCCACCGATGAATTCCAAAGCACCTAAAGCCAGTGGGTACCCTTTAATGTTTACTTAACTTGCCCTCTTTACACTATTTCACACAGCTAAACTTTGGTTCTGTATGAAACGTTTTCCTTCCTTCAGTGCCAAGTGCAGATTTCTTCTCTTCCTTTTTAGTCTCCTTTGGTGGGTGCTTTTCCTCTGTAAAACTGGTCTTCCTTGGGTGTCCTTTCTCAGCCGAATGCTCTCTTTCATCTACATGTTCTTTCTGTGGAACCTCACCTAAAACTGCTCCTCTGAGCTAAGAATTCGCACAGCTCCAGACTCCGGAGTAAGACACAGTCCCGGCCATCAATGGGGAAGAAGACAAAAGGTATCAATGATGATGACAGTGTGTAGGAAATACTCTACAGAAAGGTGTTTTGAGAGCAGTGCACAGGGAAAACACTGAGCCTGAAGAATTTGCTTAAACCGATTCTGAAAGGATAAGAAAGGAGTTATTCTGAAAGATGAAAGGAGGGAGAAAATGCCATAAAAAAAAATCTTACAGAACACAGGCCTAAGTCAGCATGGAATCGGAGAATAAGCAATGAATCTGAAAGGCGAGCCAAAAAGTCTATAGAGCCACAACTAGAAAGGGAAGCAGGGGAAGGTCATCAAAGGCCTTACATGACAGGCCACAGTGTCTGGACGTCGTTCTGACAGCAGCAAGGCAGGGTCAGCTTTCTGGTTTATAAATACTCCTTTGTGAAGACTGTGGTTTGGAGGCGATGCCAGGGGAGGATGGAGACCAAGTAGGAGGCTGTTGCCACACCCAAGCAAGGCACATGAAACCGTCAAGAGTTTGGCAGTAATGATCTTTGTTTTTCCCAACCAAAAGAACTTGCATGAGGTAAATCCTGAACTAAGTCCAATATTTTTGTCTATAAACTTATGGAATAATGAATTGCTTTTTTGATTCTCCATTGTTGACTTGATTTCTGGGCATTGCAGACAACTGTTCATTCAGGGTTCTCTAGCAACTCTGGGAAATAAAAACTATTTTTCCACTGCCCAAATCATCTATTTCTCTAGCATTTTTTTTGTTCATTTAAAAAAAATAAATGTTTGTCAACCATTTGTCAAACATTTCTCATTGTCAACATGAGAAAAGGTCCCCTTATCAGTTATTCTGAGTCCTAGAGAGAGGACACAGTTCTCCGGGAAGTGATATGCCAGCGGGGCACAGTCAGAAAAAAGATCAGCTGTTAAGTGGGTCAAATGAAAGATGGACCAAGAGAGGAGCTCTGGGGGTACCTGGGTGGCTCAGTGGGTTAAAGCCTCTGCCTTCGGCTCAGGTCATGATCCCAGGGTCCTGGGATCGAGCTCTGCATCGGGCTCTCTGCTCCGCAGGGAGTCTGCTTCCTCCTCTCTCTCTGCCTGCCTCTCTGCCTAGTTGTGATTTCTGTCAAATAAATAAAATATTTTTTAAAAAAAGAGAGAGAGAGGAGCTCTGGCAGCGTGACAGTGTGACGTGCATGACTGCAGAAGAAAGACTAAGTAATTGTGTTTACGAGGTTTGAGTCAGGCTTGAAATGACTAGGATCTCAGGCAGGGATGAGGGGACAGGTGTCCCTGACTAAGTCCCAAGGGCCTGACAGCACTGTGGAATGGCTAAGTTTGGTCAAAGAGGCAGGTGTATAGAGGAACACAGAAGAAAAAGAAAAATGGTGGACAGTTCAGGAAGACCTTAGGACCCAGGCTGAGGCAACAGCAAAGTTGAGCTATTGGAGCAGACATCTTCTGGGGCATCTGTGTGTCTCCAGGATGGCATCCCACAAAGCCATTAGCGGTGTACTGACTCAGCAAATTATCCCCACGACTGTTTGAACTGAAACAAATTGAATCCATTTTCACATTGACAGCACTGCCTTATTATTAACCCAAAGAAGACAAGAGCATCCTCACAGGTAGCTACCGTCAGAGCGATTACCTTGGTGTGGCCTCATACTTTCCCAGATCCCTCATGGCCTCTCAGGGAAACAAGGCAGCTCAAAAGAGCCTGCAGTATTGTCTACATGCAGAATTCTTTTCACTTAGAGGAACTGCCATTACTTTAGACTTTAGAGGCCAGAGCTGCTCTTTTATGAAGCCTGTATGAAGTCAAATTCCCTAATAACACATCAAGATGTAATCTACTTAAATCCATGGGACCGAAAGCTAAAATGTGCTAGTTAAGAGACAAGTTAAGAGGTTAAACTAACATCCTAAATTAAATTCACTAAGGATACCCAGAAATAACTTCAAAAGTCTCATTCCCTTTAAGGGAACCCTGAGGAACCCTGCCTGAAAGGTATGGCTACAGAGAAAAAAAGAGAGAGAGAAAGATAACAGAGAACTAGGGACCAAGCACAAAGTCTCTGACTTCAATAAGGGTCAAAACAATATATTCCAGACTGTTTCAGATAGAAAAAATAATCTGTCCAAAATTAAATAATATCATGTATATTCATAGTTGTGAATCTTTTTTTTTTAAGATTTTATTTATTTATTTGACAGATAGAGATCACAAGTAAGGAGAAAGGGAGACAGAGAGAGAAAGAGGAGGAAGTAGGGTTCCTGCTGAGAGAGAGCCCAATGTGGGGCTCGATCCCAGGACTCTGGGACCATGACCTGAGCCGAAGGCAGAGACCTTAACCCACTGAGCCACCCAGGCGCCCCAGTTGTGAATCTTTACACAGAAACATGGCAAGACAGAATCTTTATACAGAAACTTAATTTGGTGGTATAATCTATCTACTTCATCAATGTTAAGGTGCAAGACACATTAATTCTTCCATTGTTAATATCTATCCTGTGTTTGTGTCTGCTTTTTTGTTTGTTTGTTTTTGTTTTCAAGATTTCTTCATCTGTATACCATATTATGTTCTTATCTGAGAAGAGTCCTTACTAAGTTCAGTTTACTCCTTACTTCCTTCTAATTCTTTCCTCTTCCTGTTTCTTATGTGGCCTCTTATTCCCAAGGCCAAAATGGTGGACAGGAGTCAAATACAAAGGAAGCAGAAAGATACTATGGTAAGCGTGCTGATAGAAACAGTTCTTATCCTTCCTCACCTCAAAACTAAAGATACCCTGGGATGCCTGGGTGGCTCAGTCAGTTAAGCATCTGACTCTTGACCTCAGCTCCAGTCTTGATCTCAGGGTTGTGACCTTAAGCCCTGTGTTAGGCTCCACACCTAAAACAAAACAAAACAAAAACAAAATGAAAAAAAAAAACAGCACTACTTTTACTGTCTGGGATTTGGAATTTAGAGCTAGTTTCCCCACCTTTGTTGTCTCCTCCCAGTGGGTTAGTATCATCTCATGTGAGTGCAGAAGGACAGAGGATGAGTACGGTAGACCATGTCCCATGCAGCACCCTATTTTTATTTTGGTGTGTAGGAACCACAGAAGTTCAAGGTTGCTATAGAAGTTTCCCATCACTGCTGTAACAAATTGCCACAAACTGGGCAGCTTAAAAGATAAAAATCATTTTCTCACAGTTCTGCCAACCAAAAGTTCAAAATCAAAGCCACACTCCCTCGGAAGGCTCTAAGGAAGGCTCTGGGCTTCTGATGGCTGCTGGTATTTCTAGACTTCCTGGGCTCATGGCTGCATCGTTCCAATCTCATCTATGTCTAATCACTGTCCCAGCCTCTGTCTTTTCCTCTATTGTCTCAAGTCTCCCTCTGTCTTTCTCTCATAAGGATATTTGTCATTGGACTTAGGTCCTACCCACATAATCCGAGATGATCTATTCATCTCAAGGTCCATAACTTACCTACACCTGCAATGACCCTTTTTCCAAATAAGGTAATATCCACAGATCTCACAAATTAGGACATCCACATATCTTTTTGGAAGCCCTACTCAAAACATTATAATATCCACATATAGAGGGATAACTTTCTTGCTGGCTACCAGAGGCTTGCCTCAGAGAGTCAAACACTCTCCCAAGCCAACCAGTGCCACAAATATTACCCAGAGACTGAGTCAGAACACTAGACTGGTTAAATGTGCATCCAAGAAAAGCAAATGGCAGCCTGCTCCTATTTGGGAATTTAAACAGAGGCTGAGAATCATCCAAGGAGCGATTCTTTGAGCAGGAGATAGAAACAGCTGGAACACTAGGGTTTAGGTACTTCGTTTACATGGCACTTGTCAACTATTACAATATATACAGCCTATTGTTAGTGTGAAGTCTTTTGGAAAGAAATATGCTCAAAATGGTAACATTTTACCTCAAAAAATGATATGGAACCCTTTGCTTTCAAGTACATTGCATTTCAAAAGAAGGTAGATATTATGCTGTCTTATACCAAATGCCCTCAAGATTTTTTTTTCTGAAACTGTAATATAAAACATCTTTTTTTCTGGCTCTAATCCAATTTCTCTGAGTGATGTGTAAACCTTAAAATTGTTTGTAGCTCTGTGTCAGTATCCATTACTTTTGAAATGACCCCTACATTTCACATTCTGTGTAACATTTTCCTGTCTTTTCTGGGAATTGCAGAAGAGCCTTCATAGACACGCTAATTGCTTGGGACACCCACAGTCCTTTTGAACACTGACGTTTTCTTGGTGAACCAGTAAATACTCTGCTATTTGGAGAGGACATTGTTGCAAAACACTTTCCCTGTATCTTGCTTTCTACTTAAACATCATAATCACACAAGGCTGAGTTACAGCTTCACTGTTGCCCATGCATATTGTACTCTTAGCGTTTCAGGACCTTCAGAAACAACTCTGTCCATCAAAGTACCAGTAGTGATTACTTTTGTGGGTACATTCATCTTACATAAAGTAAGCATTCCATTTTAGACAAAAAAGGTTGCAAAAGACCTGTCAAATCTATATTTTTTAAATGCTTTATATTACGTTCTTCCAAAACACACCCCCCTGCATTGACCTTTAAGCACATTAACCTCTGCAGGGAAATTCCTTAAATCTGTATTATATGCATAAAACCTCTAATTCAGCATTTAGTGAGGAAAATAGATGTAGTTGGTGCTAAAATGTCAGCAAGTCATCCACATCTGACAGTAGGTTTGCTGAATGACAAACAACAGCATTAAGCTTGTCTTAAAAGAAAACATAGCATGGCTAAAAACACTGGTAGGTCCAAGGCAAATGTTCAAAAAATAGGCACACGCTAGCACACCAATATCTGAGTTAGAAAGATTCCGACATATGAATTGTAGGTTGCAATCTGTCACCAGCACCAAGCACCATTTCCTACTCACGTCATTTCCCCCAGCCCTGTTGCAGTTTTTGGGTTCTTCCTCATTCCTGGCCACGAGATCAATACCCTAATTTGCCTAACCTCCTCTCCTCACTCTCCCATGTCTTGCCTGTCACTCCTCACAACTTGGTGGATTTTATACAGGTCCTCTTTCTTTTTTTTTTTTTAACTGAAAAATATTTGACATGTAACATTGTGTAAGCTTAAGGTATTCAACATGTTGCTTTGATACATTTTGATACTGTAACACGATTGTCTTTGGAGCATTGGCTAACACCCCTATCATCACATAATTATCATTTCTCTTTTGTGGTGGGAATAATTAACATCTTGTGTCCTAGCAAGTTGATGTTTAGGATACAATATTATTGTCTATAATCACCATGCTTGCACATTAGATCTCTAGAACTTCTTTATCTACTAGTTCTTTTCTCTGAAGTACGCACAGAGCCTTACCACCCTCAATCCTCTCCTTCTTCCCAGCTCTGCTTCAACTGCTCCACTGTGACTTCAGAAAATTTCCATGCCCTTTTTCCTTTTCCCTTACTTTGTTCCATTTATGAGTCAAATAAAATCACTACGGTCATGACTGAGAAGCATTAAGTGTACAGTTCACAACATCATAAAATCAAGAGAAAGGAAATCCACATGTTTAGAAGTGAACTATGGCATAATAAGGGATCAGCATCTCGACCACTGAGCCCTTCAAAACACCCACAAAGGCTTCTCTCTCTAATTTAGCATTATATGTCTCTCTGGTTTGACTGATCAGCTTCAAGGGCAGACATTCAAAGTAAATTCAAAACAGTTTCTTACCTATTTTTAACTTTTCTGTTTTATTCACTAACATTGTACATATTGTTTTCTATTTTTTAAATGTTAAATACATAGTCATTTGTTTCACTGTGCTAGTAAGACTTGCTAATAAGACTCTGTAAGCTTTCAAATTAGTTCTATCATATTCGGGATCTTTATCCTAGCAATATACTGAGTCAAGATGCAAATGGATGCCCAAAGAGTGACCCAGTGTAGGTCAATGACCACACTACTCAGTGTTTTCCCTGTAAACAGTCTATTCAGTGCTGCATCTAAGACTAAGAGTTGCTCATTTTTGTGTGCACATTTTTTTGCCACTCAAAGCTGAAAGAGTCAATGATTTCCAAGATCCAGAATTCTCTAAGCCCCTTTCAATGTATTTCTTCCCTTCCATGTTTCCACAAGGCAAACCAAATGCTCTGAATCTGCTTCAAAGGAGGATCCCTAGTCAGAAATCTGGGGATGGGGCGCCTGGGTGGCTCAGTGGTTTAAGCCACTGCCTTCGGCTCAGGTCATGATCTCAGGGTCCTGGGATTGAGTCCCACATCGGGCTCTCTGCTCTGCAGGGAGCCTGCTTCCCTCTCTCTCTGCCTGCCTCTCTGCCTACTTACGATCTCTCTCTGTCAAATAAATACATAAAATCTTTAAAAAAAAAAAAGAAATCTGGGGATTTGGAAGAGGGCAATGTTTGGTCCATCTGGTGACTCTAACATTTCCCATTTTACAGCACATGGGTATATTCAACATTTTTTTCATTCACTTAATTTGCTTCTGTGTTTCCTACTAAGGAGTAAGCTCTGTAAGAACAGGGAGCTTGTCTGTCTCTTCTTCCCCAGTGTCCCCAGTACCTGGACTGGCAAAAAGTTGATAGTTAAGAAACAACTGTTGGGTAAGTAAAACATTTAATTAGTTAATTATTTTGATTATTTAGGTTCTGGTTGGCTTTGCCTTAACTTATTTCATCATTTTAAAAAGAAAAAGAAGACCTGAGCATGTATGTATGCTAGATTTAGAATCCTAGAAACTAGAGCTGGAAGAGATCCTAGAAATTATGTCATTTAAAATATTGATTTTATAGCTGAGGGAATAGGGTAATAGGGAAACAGATTAAGTCATATGATGCCCAAGGCTCATCACAGTTGGGTAATGGCCAAGTTGCTATTCCAGCCATTAAACCTTTGGGCCTCTTTGGAGGACCCAGAGCTTATCCTCCCCATAGTAGGAGCTAGTGGGATCTTGTTGGCTCACCAGAATAGATGTAGATCTCTATTTGCAAAATAAAACAAAAAATGAGATCAAGAATTGTGTGACAGAAGCACAATATTTTCCTGCATTATTTTCATTTAGTCAACAAAATTTGTGCCAGGGACAGTGAAGCGCTCATGGGGAAACCAGAACTAAGAGCACAAGCACCACCACATGGACCAGCCTTGACCAGGTCCAGATCTTAGACACAGCTGAGCTTGGGAGGGAACATGGGACAGATTCCAGTGGACAAAGTGTTTTCAGAGTCACTGTTTCACTTCATCATCACAACCACCCCCTAAGGCAGCAGGACAGATGTTGTGACAGTTGTACAAACGAGGAACAGGAAGGTGAAAGTAACTGGCAAACTGCTCAAGGTCACAGAGGTAGTTGGTGACAAGAGACAGAATAAGGTTCTCTTATCCCATGACAGTTCAATATATTGTTTTCACTATTCAATTGTGTGTACTTTCTTGGTCTCAAATTGTCTTTTTTTTTTTTTTCCTGAATTAGTTGGATTTAAGCTACCTCCTACCAGCCTATCCCTCCTGTCCCCAGATCAGGAGCTGAGCTCTTGGCTAAGATGTTTACAATGCTCTTTACTTTTGTCTGAAAAAATAATAGTAATAATTTGCTCTCCTTAATGTTCTACGCATTTCTCTTATTGTGGGTCTTCAAATGGTTAATTGACAAATAGTGTAAACCCTAGAAGAATACACAGCCTTAAGATTCTGTAGTTTCAAGGTATCCGCCGGAGAATATATACTGAACTCTCCCTGCTTCTCTCCTCTCTGCTACCCATAATGATTATACGACACCCCCTTTCCACCTGAAACTGTCATCATCACAAGCACTTGTGGATTAGACTAGAGCAAATATAATAGAGGCCATTGGTGGAGCTGAAGTGGAAGATCATTGGATCATTGGTACATCACAAGAAAAAACATGAATAGGTGTTGTGGTGGGAATAGAGGTAATGTATGATGGCTGGATCACAGAAGGGGGTCCTTGGCAGAAAAGGAATATCCAAATAGAAACCTTAGGAGATACTAAAATAGGAGACAAGTTGCTGAGAGTAGAACAAAGGTAAAATAAATAGTGCAATTATCCCCTCTTTCCTCTGACAATCTCTGCAGCAAAATGCCAACTGGGCACTTCAGCTTTTGAAGAAACCAACTGCAGAATATTGGTGAAAAGATTAATTGTGTCTTCAGTGTGTTTTTTAAGGGACCCAAGGCGCAGACAGCTCTTTTCATGTGGCCATGACCATGGCTGGCTGCAGCAGCTTGGCAGACGCAGTACTAAAGTAGGGTCCCTGTGTGGCAAGGCTCAGTTGTCCCATCCTCCCCTTCCCCTATCATTTGGCCCCCCTAGAAGCCTGGGTGCACCCTACATGTCTAAGCTCCATTCACCCTTCCTCTTGTGCTCACTTGGTCCCCACTGTCTACCCCTTGGATCTATTCATACACACATCCACTGCACCACAGTCTACTCTTATGAGGACAAACTGTTTCCTTGAAAGCCAGCTAACAGGTTTAAGCAGGAAGTTTCCCACAGCATGGTCTAGAAGAGGAGTAAGGCACTGGGTGGGCACATCCCCTTGGCCATCTCCCCACTGTCTTCTGTCCCCAGTAAGAGAAACCGGAAGATGTCCATGAGTACCAAGAACAAAGGCAGAACACTGACTACTTGGGTCTAGGGGTGACATTGAAACTTGGAGCCATTTGGGCAAAAGAAGCCAGTAAATTTTCAGGTTCAGAAATCCAGAAGTCATCTTCACAAAACCAGTCGTTGTGGTTTGCAGGATTTCTTTCTTTTTTTTTTTTTTTTTTTTAAATTTTTTTTTCTTTTTTTTTTACAGATAGAGAGAGAGAGAGAGAGAGAGATTACAAGTAGGCAGAGCAGCAGCCAGAGAGGGGAGGAAGCAGGCTCCCTGCCAAGCAGAGAGCCCGATACGGGGCTCGATCCCAGAGACCCTGAGATCATGACCTGAGCTGAAGGCAGAGGCTTAACCCACTGAGCCACCCAGGCGCCCCTGCAGGATTTCTGACACTGCCCAGCTTCCTACTGATGGGGGAGAGGGGGTTGGAATCACAGAAATTGTGTAGGATACAGTTAACCTGTGAATAAGTACACATCTTTTAGACTTAGACGTGAAATAGGGCATGAAAGTATCCCCCAAATTGAAATGGATGTCTTAGACAATCATAGCCCAAACTAAATAATCCCCCCAGCTTTATTACCTTTTACATGAATTTGAAGAGAGGCTTTCAACTTTGGATTGTAGAACAATTATAAGGACAATGCATGGTTCCCTTGGCTCTTCCCTGGAGGTAAAAGAATAAAAGCATAGCTTTAAAGAGCCTATCCAGCTTGTTTGTAAGTGTGGGGAAATGGAGGTTAATTAATCTAGTTTGGGGAATGTTAGATAATATCTGTGTTCAGTTGCTTATACATTATGCTGTCCAATTAATTCTTCCCAAGGACTTTTGTACAAGATTATTCAGCTCAAAACTTCTGGCTTGAAACTTTTCAAGGTCCTTAGGGTGACCATGAGAAAGAACACATTTAAGAAGCTATCACCTTCTTTCAGTCTTTCATCCTGGTTGGTAGCTGTGTTCTTCTCAAAGGTTAACGAGGTTGCAGGACCTTCAGGGAGTGTGGCCAAGACACCCATTTCAATTGCTCTCACGTGCTTCTCTTGCTTAATTCTCAAAAGCCAAGACTGGAGCCTGTGTTCCAAGATGCCTGCCGTTCAGCCCACCAGGGCTTCCTTCAGAAGCTGGCTGGGCCCAGAAACAGTCAGACGCCCTTGGAATCTTAAAACATTTTTCTGACAGAAGGTTTGGCCATTTCTTCTCCTGGTGCTCATTTTAAAGTTAAGCACACAAACACACATTTTTTGAATCCCAGAGACTTTTAATTGATTCCCTGACTATTTTAAGGTCTACTAATTCCGTTGATGTTGCAAACACTGCAATTCATTCCAGTGGCTGTCCGAATCACATTCATTCACAGGCTTATTTTTCCCTGCCAGCTAATATTTTACCTTACATGAATACATCTTCAACTTTCTAGCAAAACTGTGTACAAAATTAAAAAAAAAGATTGCCCAACCTCCCAATTGTTCCACAGGGGTTGGGTTATCCAACACCCCTCCCTCGGAGAATATAAACTAAAGAATGTGTACGGTCCTCATTTGTGACATGTAATACTGGATTATTTCAAGCACAAGTTTTCTTGCATAGTCTATCCATTGAATTTTCTCTTTTATATTACATAAAGTCAAAAAGGAAGATAACTGTCACTCAGATGTAGACAGAAGAACTTACAGTAGGTTAAAATAACTCATTTAGCAATGTCCTCTATAGGACACGGTCTCTTTTCAGTAATGATGTTTAATTAGGATTTATCCACTCATGGTGTCTTTGTCCATTGTTGTGTACTGGCAATAGCTTGTGAAAGAAAAAAAAAAAAGGCCCATAATCAAATGTACAGCATGTGTCGTTAAAACAGAGAACAGGTAAATGACCCACACAACAAACTAATGGAGTCTCTTGGGATCATTTGCTACTGCTGTGCATACTGGAAGGAGAGGAAGTGGGAACGCCTGTCCACAGAGTTCAAAGCTAGATCTCTCCAGAGGAGCTGGTAAATTTTCTGTCATTAAACAATAAGAGTCGAAGAGATAGAGAATTATGGTTAAGAAACCACCTGGCCTTGACTTCCAGCATTGCTGCATATAAGCTGTGAGCTTGGGTAAGATAATTAACGTGTGTGAAATCTACATTCTTCTTATATTGAAAATAAAATAAAATTTTGCAGGCAAGGGGCTTGATACAATGCCTGGCATATAATTAGCCCTTTAGAAATGCAAGCTAAAAGAAAAAAAAAAAATAGTTGTGTTTTGCATTCAGCTACCATCACTTCTATTAAACTGGGTTTTATGTGATAATCATAGGCCAAATATTTTTCTACAAGGCCCTAGAGATACTACTTGACTCCCATCTCACTACCTCATTATAAAAACATGACTACCCCTCTCTTCATCCCTTCTACCCTCCCACACTCATTTAATTCCAGCCACACCAGCCTCCTGGTTGACCTTAGAACATGGCAGGTACAATCCTGCCCAAGAGCCTTTCCATATACAATTTCCCATGCCTGGAAATACTCTACTGCCAGATTTCTTCACGGCTTATCCTCACAATTCCTATAGGTCTTTGCTCAAACGTCAGTGGTTTAAGGAGGTCTTCCCTAATTATCCCGATTTAAAATTCCACACCTACTTCCCAACATTCGATATTCTCCTTCCCTTTTTCTCTGAAATTTTTATCACCACCTGACATACTACACGTGTTAGTTATTTATGTGTATATTGACTGTCTCCTCAAGAGGAATATAAGTTTTGTAAAGAGAAGGTCTCTTGTTCTGTTTTTGAAAGTAAAAAAAGAAGAAAATAACAAACAGGGAACACAGAAAGGCAAAATAGTGCAGAGAATTGAGATATAAGACAAAAAAAGTAGCATAAAACTTGAGAAAGGAGTAAATGGAGTTAAAGGATTTTAAGACCATTCTGACATCAAGAAAATGGATAGAGGGGCGCCTGGGTGGCTCAGTGGGTTAAAGCCTCTGCCTTCGGCTCAGGTCATGGTCCCAGGGTCCTGGGATCGAGCCCCGCATCAGGCTCTCTGCTCAGCGGGGAGCCTGCTTCCTCCTCTCTCTGCCTGTCTCTCTGCCTACTTGTGATCTCTGTCTAATAAATAAATAAATCTTAAAAAAAAAAAGAAAATGGATAGAAGGAATCAAACAATATTAGTCTCTATAATTTAAAGATACATATTGTATACATCAGGATAGGCACCAAAAGAGTGGTAATTGTACAGCTACTAAACTGATGTGATGGGGAAAGGGGGACAAGATACATTATTAAGAAATAATCTATCAAAACACAAGACAAGAAAAAAAGAAAATAGGAACATAAAGAAGGTTAGGTAAATTGAAAACAGATATAAAATGGGAGGTTTAAACACAAATGTGTCAGTGATTATATTATATGCTCCTATTAAAAGACAAAAATGGTCATATTGAACTTTTAAAATTTACTATATGATGATTATAAATAATACACCTCAAAAAAAGAAATAAAAAGTTGAAAATAAAAGGATAAGCTATCAAGCCATGAAGAAAACCTTAAATGCATGTTACTAAGTGAAAGAGGCCAATTTGAAAAGGTTACATATTGCATGACTCCAACTATATTACATTCCAACAAAGGCACACCTATGGGTATAATAAAAAAGTCAGTGGTTGGGGCGCCTGGGTGACTCAGTGGGTTAATCCTATGCCTTCAGCTCAGGTCATGATCTCAGGGTCCTGGGATCGAGCTCCTCATCGGGCTCTTTGCTTTGCAGGTGCTTGTTTCCCCTCTCTCTCTGCCTGCTTCTCTGCCTACTTGTGATCTCTCTCTCTCTCTCTCTGTCAAATAAATAAATAAAGGCTTTAAAAAAAAATCTAAGATTGTTAGGATGAGGGGGAGGGGAACGGATAGAGCAGAGAGGATCTCTAGGGCAGTGAAAATACTCTCTAGGATATTTTAATGATGGATATATGCCATTACACATTTATCCAATCCCACAGAGAGTATACCAAGAGTGAATCCTAAGGTAAACTGTAGATTTGGGTGATAATGATGTGTCAATGTAGGTTCATACTTGGTAATAAATGTACCATTCTATGAATGATATTGGTGATGGGGAGGCTGTGCATGTGTGGAGACAGGGGGTACATGGGAAATCTCTGACCATCCATTCAATTTTGTTAAAACTGCTACTCTAGAAATAAATTCTTTAAAAACATATACAATGAAATGTACAAATCTTAAAAAAAATAAATGTAAGAATTAGAAAAATCAGAATTAATTCTTAAATTTATCAAATCAGTAAGTAAAAAGAACTCCAGATCCAGGTTTTATTGGTGAAGAAATAACTGCAATTCTACACAAACTTTTCAGAGAAAATAAAAATAGTTCATTTTTATGAGACTAGCATATGACTAGCATTTTTATGACTTGATACCAAAACCTAACTAAAAAAAACCATTATAAGAAAGGAATTGTGGACCAATCTTACTTATTAACATATACTTCCAGTGGTATACACAGATAGCAAGACTCAGTATTACAAAAATATTGGTTTTCCCTCAAATTTTTTATGTATTCAAAGAAGTCATGTTTAAAATCTCAACATTTATTTCTAAGGAAACTGAAAAGCATTTCCTCAAATCGTAAAAAAATGAAGTGGCTGGGAACCTGGGTGGCTCAGTTAAGTGTCTACCTTTAGCTCAGGTCATGATCCCAGGGACCTGGAATCAAGCCCTACATCAGGCTCCCTGCTCTGTTGGCGGAAAAAAAAAGCAAATGTTTAAGGATATGCAAGCTCTCTTGAAGAAGAAGATGAGAGAATTTGTTCCACTAGATAGCAAGACTTATTGTAAAGCTATTATAATTTAGAAATGTGATGTTGATAAAAGTCTAACAAATAGACCAATGGAATAAAATAGAAAGTCTAGAAGTAGATCTACAAGTACATGGACACTTACTTTATGACGACACAACAATGTGATTTAGAGGTAAAAGGATAGTCTTTTCAATAAATAAGTCAGTTGGGTATTCTTATGGGAAAAAAGAACTTCACTCCTACCTCCTGCCATGCACAAAATCAATTTCCAATAAATAAAGACAAACAATGACCCTTTAGTATATGATATAGGAGAATACCTTCATTAAATTGAAGTAAGGAAATATTTTTAAGCAACACATATAAAGGAAAGACAAATCACCAGCAAGGGAAAATCCTTAAATTGGATTACATTAAAACTAGTTATTTTTTTCATCAAAAGATAACATTAAGAAAGTGAAAAGCAAACTATAGATTGGGATAAAATGTTTGCTAAAATATATATAGCAAAAGGCTTGTGTCAAGAATACATAAAATGCTCTAGGAGCTCTTTAAAGCCTGAAAGAAAAATGGGCAAAAGCATTTGACCGACACTTCACAAAGAGAATATCTAAATAAGGAAACATACTTAAGAGTCCTTTAGTAATCAGGAAAATACAAATTAAAACCCCAATGATATATTACTATATAATTACTAGAATGCCTTTTAAAAAGTACCATTACCAATACTTGCAAGATTTGGAGCAATGAGCATTCCTATACATGCGAATATGAGTATGATTTGGGGACGTATGCTGGCATTACATACTAGCATTAAACATACATGAAACCCATGATACCACAACCTCACTCCTAGGGTATGTACCCAATAGTAATGTATGCATAGCCACATTATTCAAAACAGCCAAAGAGCCCAAGTGTCCACCAACAGAAGAATGGATAAATGAACTGTGGTATATTCATTCAATGAAATAACATATACCAATAAAAATGACCACTCTACAGTTACAAAGAAACACTATGGACAGCCTTCACAAACACAACGAGTAAAAAAGCCAGACACAGAAACTGCATACTGTATGTCTTAATCCATTCAGGCTGCTATAAGAGACTATCATAGGCTGGACAGCTTGTACAACAAACATTTATTTCTCACAGTTCTGGAGTCTGGGAAGGTGCTAGAACATTCAGTGCCTGGGGAGGACCCTCTTCCTGGTTCACACAAGTCAACCTTCTTGTCATATTCACAATAGGGGATGGGGTGAAGGAACTTCCCCATCAAAGTCTCTTTTATAAAGGCACTAATCCCATCATGAGGACCCCACCCTCATGACCTCATAATCTTCCATAGGCCCCACCATCTAACACTATCACATTGGAGGTTAGGTGTCAACATATGAATTTGGGGAGAACACAAACATTCAGTCTATAGCACTGAGTGAATCAATTACACAAAGCTCAAAAGGAAGAAAAACCAGTATGAAAAGGAGGTGGAAGAAGGAAACAGATAAGAAATGGAAGCGTCCAGGAAGACGCTCTCTCGCGAGTGTTGGCAACAGTCTCTCTCTTGACCCAAACAGTGATTTACACAGGTGTTCCACTGGTGATGACTCCCTGAGCTGCACATATATGTTTGTACCCCTTTCTTAAGTGTGTTTACTTCACATAAAAAGAAATAGGAATTTTGTGATAATAGCCATAAAATTTTGTTTCTAGGAATTTTATTTTCTAGTTATAATGCATCAGCATATTAAAAATTAGGTCCAAGCACTATTTATGAAAGCAAAAGACTGAAAAACAGCTTACATGTTCATCAGTAGTTGACTGGCTCCATAAATTATAACACATCCAGGAACACTATGGAAACTTTTAAAAAGAATATGTGTACTAATATGGGACAATCTCCAACATATATTTAAGCAAATTGTAAACGGGAAATATAGAACAGGGCAGAGATGCCATCATCTCATTGTGTGTAAAACTAAGTTAGAGTATACATATATGTGTGTTTATATATGCATATAATATTTCTAGAAGAATAGGTAAAATATAAAACCCATTAACACTGGTTGTCTCTGAAATGGGGAATGGTATACCAGTCTGGTCATGGATGGGAAAGAAACTTTCTTTTCAGTGTAACTATTGGCATCATCTGACCTTAATCAGGTAACATATATGTTACCTTTTCAAAAGAATAAATTAAAAGGTCATGCATACTTCCATATATATATATACACATATATATATACATATGTGGGTATGTGTATGTGTATATACACACACACACACACACACACACACACACACACGTATATATGTGCCTTATATATATATATATATATATATATATAAAGTCAAAATAATTGAATGAGCCCAATTCCCATTGCATTTAGACGATTGTTTATATCATAATGCCCTGTCTTTTGGGAACTGACATGGCTTGGAGTAGAGGCAGGGAAACAAGTATCCATGTGGCCAAAAGCCAAGGGGCAAAGCAGAGACTGGTTTAAGAAGCCAAGGCAAGTGCAGAAGGTAGCAGTCTAAACAGGGCCAGCAGCAAAGGAGATAAATCCACGGAAGAAGCCAAGATGCCCAGGCCACTGTCACTGGATAGAAGCAAAGGCACAAGATGCAAGAACTGCAAAAGGAAGACCGCCCAGGAGGGGAAAATCCCTGGCTTGCTTGCAATCCATGGCTTGCTCTCAGGGGCCTGGTATTGCTGGCAAAGTTTAACGGGGCATGGATGAGAAGACACCATGCTCTTTACTTATTCACCCATTAGTTTGTATAGATCCAAAATATGATCAGCCCCAGAATGACATCTTTCCTCCACAATACCTGTTTATAGGGCTGTATACACAGTGGTCTTAAAAAGGAGCTGTTGATTCACCCCATTTCCTAAAAGATAAAAATGTAACACTTTCTTCCAAGTGGCTTAGCAAGTTTTCACTCTGTCAGTCTGGCAGTGACACTAGGCCACTGGCTGATGGGCAAAGGAGGACATAAAGAGATACTAGCCTTTGATCGTCTTTGCTTTGTGTCCCTCATCTGATCGTTCCATATTTCAATTCCATATTTCACACTATTTCTGTTAAAGAGATTCATCCTGTTAACAGCCATCATGTCAACATTTTACCTTTAAAATCTGCTGGAGGCTGTGGCTTTTGAAGAATATATTTCGGGGTACCAGATGTCACACTAAGTGCCCGGTTGCATCCATCTCCAGGACACTATGGACTCCCATGAGGGCAGGAAAGCATGTAAGGGAAGCAAACTGAACAGAGGGATGGTGCCAAGGCCATGCTACAAAGGAGATCCACTTTCCAAGTCATCTTCTAGCCAACAGGGTCCTTTTGCCATTTAACACATCTATAGTTTCTGTATTGTGATGCCAAGTGTAGTCTCGGTGCAGTTTTCGTAAATCACATCCAAAATATGATTTGGAAAAAAAAAATGCACCTTCTTATGAGCCCACTGTGTACTTGAAAGACCCAGTGCACAAATCATTTGCACCTGTACCATTTCCATCCAGTTCTAAGCTAATTTTAAAAAGGGTCTGAAAGCCTGCCAACAGCACATGTGCACAGAAGATAAAATGTAATAGCAATTAATCCAATCATCTCTGATTTAACGTTAATTTAACCCAGTGGATTATGCCTTGTTTTGTGTGCAACTGTGTTGATCCTGCTACATTTCAGAGAGCCCCCAAATCAATCAAGTCACAATCCCTAATTGCAGTCAAAATGGGGAATTCCACTCAGCAGGGCCCTTCTCTGGAGTATCTATTCCTCCCAAGGAAGAAAGGGAAGTCAAAGAAAGAGGCGTCTCTAATAGCAGGCTGCTAACATCACAGCTGATGGTGTCAGGACTAGCTCTGAAGAGTGGCCTCGTGTTTGCTGGCACATTCAATTGCACAGGGGCTTCTTGCCAGAATGAACAGGAAAGGGCCGTCAGAGAAAAGCCAATAGCAATGTATAGTTGCTGTTTAAGCTAGAAACAAACAACAACATAAAAAATTCTGTGGGTACAATGCCTTCCCTTCTCTTCATTTGCAGTTATTGATTGACTGATTGTAGCAGTTAAAGACCTTTATGAGGACAGCTGTAATGGAAAACTAAAACCATGCTACCCGCCTGAGTCTGACTTCACTGGGTTACAGTGTAGACAGATCTACATCCTTGGAACCAAGGCTGATGGGAGAACATTTGTATGATCATGTACAAGGAACGGAGAAATTTTCAGGTTGCTAATTCCTTCTGTTTGGGTTTTATTGAGAATTGAAATAATGAAACGTGTTGCCTGGGCGCAGGGGCGGCCCCAGAAGTTCAATTGTAGTTCAGCTTTAGTTAAGGATTAGTTAATAGATACTTCACATAAAGTGCTACCATGTTCTTTTTCATAATTTTTCTCTCCCCTCCTCCCTTCCTTTGCAGCTGAGAATAATTAACTGTTCTTTTGTGAGTGTCATTTGTTCTCAAGGAATTAAATGCCACCTTATTTCCCAGAACAAGAATTCAACTGTCATAATTATAGCTTCATTTCAGAAGCAAAAAAAAAAAAAAAAAAAAAAAAAAAAAAATCATAATTTATTACAGATTGTTCAGCATGTGAGATAGGTTTAAATGTCATTGGAAGTAAATTGTGGCATGTCATGAAGGGGTTTTAGCCACCACTGTAATTGATTTATAATTTCACATTTAAAATGAACAACATTCACCCATTGTTCTTGTATTATATAACTCTGACAGCAATCCCTTGAGAATGAAGCATTCAACTTGGTCAATACACAATAATAATAATAACAATAACAATGATATGCCAATTTTAAAGATAAGTAGTGAAATTAGCATAAGCACTAAGAACATATGTGTTAAAAATGGAAGCTCAATCTCTATAATACAAGGTAAAAAATCTATTCTAGAAGGAATGCATTTTGATGTTAGCCTTGAACTCCATAAAATTAAATGACTCTCAGGGGTTTTAATGAAACTCATAAAATTAAGAACCATCAGAATTAAGGTTTAAACTGTTCTCTACCCAGAGTTATAAAGAAAGATACGATAATTGGAGAAGGTGGAGATGAATTTTTCCATTTCTAATTTCAAGTAGATTTAGAATCAATTCCACTTTTTGAATGGTAATTTATTAGGTTTGCAGTGTGACCCTAAGCTCCCAGGATTACATAGTGACCATAGGCTACCGGTATGGTGGAAGGATTATATAAGTACTCAACAGACCACTAAGTGCCTGCACATCTATTTTGTACAAGATGAAGTGAGTCCTATGATGGTTCTCATTCTTCAAAATTACATCCATTGGTTTTCTTCACTTGGATTTGGGTAGAGTAAGAAACACAAACTCACACAATTACAGGGACAAACTTACTGTTTGTGCCCACTGCATGGGCCACGTTTTAGGCAAAATCAGAATCTTCCCAACCTAACCCCCATTCTGCAACCTACAGCATTTTGGAATGGCTTACTTTTCCCTTCTGGGAAAGCTAGGACTTTATTGTCTGTCTTTTTAAAAAGTCAATATGATGGTCTAGATAGAGAAAAGCTTTTGAACAGCGAGGCATGGTAGGCTGATTAATGGCGCCCCAAGATGCCTGCGTCCTAATCCCCAGAACCTGTGAATGTTGCATTATATAGCAAAGGGACTTCACAGGTGGGGCTAATTTAAGACTTTTTGAAACAGGGAGATGATCCTGGATTATCTGGGCAGCCCTAAAGGTAAACACAAATGTCTTTGTAATAGGCAGGTAGAGGAAATCTTGGCTACAGTAGAGGGGAAGACGATGTCATCTCAGAAACAGTTAGGAGCCAAGGAATGTCGGCCGCCTCCAGAATTGGAGGAAGCAAGACATTGAGTCTCCCATGGAGCCTCCAGAAAGGACCACTCCCAGCTGACACCTTGATGTTAGCCCCATATGATTCATTTTTGGAAGGCTAAGAGAATATATTTGTGCTGTATTAAGCTACTAAGTTTGTGATAATCTGTTACAGAGGCAACAGGAAGCACACAAGTTTCATTCACTACAAGTCTGTCCCAAGATTAAGTTATCTCTGTACTGAGGACAAATGAAGGGTCTGAACCTCACTCTGGCTTGGCATTGAGGCTGCCAGCTTCCTCAGGACCTGGCCTCCTCTTTTGCTGGCTCTTAGGTAGTCCTTACAACTGCCCTCGTTAGGGGACAGTAATCCAAAAATTCGACGTTACCTATTTTTTTTAATGTCGAGCTTGACTTAAAAGTCATCTTTTGAGGAGTTAAATAAATGTGGTGCTTTAAAATGGACTGTGATATTATTTATGGCTTATAGAAGAGAGATTGCATTTATTTGAAGACATTAATTTATTAACAGGTTTCTGAAATATATAGCTTGTGACTTTTCCAAACAGCATTCTCTTAATCAGGTAAAATGAGTGCTTTATAGTTGCCACTTACCATTCAATAAACATTTGCAGGATGTCAAGGATTTACAGTGTAAATTTTAGACCCAGTTTTTGAAATAGTTATTTATTCATTCTTCTATAATGAGAAGAGAGAAGAGATAAGATACTTTCAATAAACTATTGGAATGATACATAAAACAGTTTTATCTGGGGTCTCTGGACAGTAATTTTTTATTACAAATATGTTAGGAGAATTATTTTGTTCCTCTCTCTTTGATCCTCCACCAGGGGACATCATCCAAATTTTTCTGTAACAGTTCTCATCTCTCCCTGCCCTATCACTGGATTTGGGAAAGCCACACTGGACCTAAGTCATTAAAAAATCTGGAAAACTCAGTATTGTGGGGAAAAAGCAAGACTCAGTCTAGCCTCATTAATTTCACTGAAAGGTGAGCCTCATGGTCATCTTTCTAGCCTCAGTCTATTATTCATTAATTCACTCAACAAACATCTTCATTTTATGCCGTGCAATGTCACTGAGGCAGACAGAAGGGAGAAGCAAAGAAATCTTACCAAGCACTACATAGCTATATCAGGTAATGACTTTCCTTTACTGTGCACTTCCTATATGCCAGGGATGCTGATAAATCACATTACATAACTTATCAAATATGTCCTGCGAGACCGTTGTTATTACCACCTACTTACAGATGAGTTAGTTCAGACTCAGAGGATAAGAAATTCACCCGAATTTTGAGAATTAGTTCAGTGGCAGAACTTTAGTTCAAATTCTAACTATACAAAACCCATGGCCCTAACCTCCTTGATAGAATAAAGCAAATTAGCTGCCAGAGGAAGACTATAAAGGGTGTGGCTTGAGAGTGTGGATGACGTCCCCTCAGTCATAAGGAAGACTATATGAGAGCCCTTGGACTTCACCTAGACTGTGAGGACTGAGAAAGAACTGAATTTATGCTGATAGGCCAGTGGGTCATCCCAGGTGAGGGAATGACCACAGCAAAGACACTAAGGTGGGAATGTACAGAACACATGGCGGGCAAGGCCCAGCGTGGCCAGATGTATGGGTCAGCCCAAGTAGCATCGCTTGGTACCAGAGCATAGTGGGCCTCAGTACAAACTACGGGATTTGCTACGGCAGAGTAAGTGGAGAGCTTGCATCAAGCAACTAGTCAAGATGAGCCAGGGAAACGGGACATAGCTCTGTTGACTAGAGTTCGGCTGCAAGCAACCAATTAACATATTCAAACTAATATCAGACATTAAATATTGAATTGGAAAAATCATAAGGGTTTTTAAATAATTAGTATCACATAAACTGAACTATAATTGATGTCAAAAAAGAGTGATATTCCAAATAAGTCTTCGGTTATTTCTGAAGGATACCACCTCTGCTCTTTATTTCAAAGAAAACAAGCGACGTGCTTTGGCCAGGTGCCAATGTTGTGCATCAGAGAACACTAAAATCCCTGCCCTCCAGGAGCTTATAGGACCATGGGGGAATTGACAGACCATGTTATTGTTCACAGTATTTGCTGCCCCTCCCTTCTGTGGGAATATAGTATGTCTCCACTTAGGACTGCTTTGGCTAAGGGAATACAGGTAGAAGCAATGTTTCTAGGCAGAAGCGTTAAAGCCAAATGTGATCATACTTACACATGGAATCTTAAAAAACAAACAAGCAAAATGAACTGACAGCCATCAACAGATGAATGGATAAAGAAGATGTAGTATATATACACAATAGAATACTATGCAGCCATCAAAAGAAATGAAATCTTGCCATTTGCAACAATGTGAATGGAACTAGAGGGTATCATGCTGAACAAAATAAGTCAATCAGAGAAATACAATTATCATATGATCTCCCTGATGTGTGGAATTTGAGAGGCAGGGCAGGGGATTGTGGGGAATAGAGAAGGGAAAAATGAAACAAGGTGGGATCAGGAGGGAGGCAAACCATAAGAGACTCTTAATCTCACAAAACAAACTGAAGGTTGCTGGGGAGAGGGCGGTGGGGTTATGGACATTGGGGAGAGTATGTGCTATGGTGAGTTCTATGAAGTGTGTAAGCCTGATGATTCACAGACCTGTAGTCCTGGGGCAAATAATACATTATATGTTAATAAAGATAATTAATAAAAAATGAACTGACAGACACAGGAAACAGAATACTGGTGGTTTTGCCAGTGCAAGGATTAGGGGAAAGGCGGTCAAATGGGGGAAGGTGACCCAAAGGCACAGACTTCCTAGTTACAAAATAAGTAAGTGCTGGAGATGTAATATGCAACAGGATGACTACAGATAACAATTCTGTATTGTATAAAGTTCTCACCTCAAGAAAAAAATGTTTGTCTGTGCTGAGAGATACTAATTAGACTTGTAGTGGTCATTTCACAATATATACACATTTCAAATCATTACATTTTACACTGGAAACTAACCTGCTATAGGTTAAGGTAAATCTCGATTTTTTTAAAAAGGTCAGGTGTGCACTTTGCTGTGATTTCCCTTTTTCCTTTGCTATGAGCCCAGCAATATCCCAGAAAGAAAAGGGGGTTGCCCTCCATCCGCCTGGACCCTGCTAAGGAACGGAGCCATAGCCAACTCAGGATGGAAAGGCAACATGAGCAGGGAGGCAACTTTTGCTGCTGCAAGCCAGGAGGATACTGAGGTCATTTGTTACCATGGCGTAACTTAGATAAGCCGACTGATACAGCAAACTAAGATGAGAGCATACATAATCACAATATTAGGTCAGGCCCGTAGGAGAAATATGGGATTGCAAAGGAGGAAAACATCATTTATGCCTAGATCACATCAGCAGCAGCCCAGCCAAAACATTCTCTTTTTTTCCAAGTGGCTTTTTGTTTTGTTTCGCTTGACTTTGCTTTACATTTAGCGCTGAGTGAAACAGAGCTCTGACAACTGATGACTCAGCTGGCCTGAGCACACCAACTATCCTTCCCTCGTTCTCTCCTTTGCACCTGACCCTCAGTCCCCACACACTTTAAAGGTCTGTCGTCAAGGACAAGCAGAGGTGCTTCGAGGCGGTGAGTAAGCCGCTCATTCCCTACGCACACCTTCCTTGAGCATCTGCCCCGTGCAGCCTGCATGAGCACCAGAGACTCAGAGATGGAAGAGGACTCCCCAGTTAGTCCCCATCTGAAGCTTCTCCACACGTAGTAAAACCTCAGCCCAGAGCCGCTCAATCCCAGGTGACTTTGCTGTGATACTCTGGGCTACCTCTCTCTCTCACGTGGCACATGAGAGAGAGAGAGCGCTAAGGGACCCAGGCATGGCAGAATGGAGGAGTGGTGTCAGGAAACACTTCCGGATGAAGTGAAACCTGAAACCTGAACTCGCAGTCGAAGGAAGAAAAGGAGTGAGCCAGACAAAGGGAAGTGGGAACCACCACTCGCAAAACTGCAGAGGGGTGAGGCTCTGGAGAGCAGCCCTGTCTGGACAGAGAGTGAGACAGGAAGGTGGGGCAATAGAGACGGGAAGGCCCTAGAAGCCACACGAAGAAGTCTGGATTTTATCCCACAGCCAGGCAGAACGCTGGGGTGCGGTATGGTCAGATTTGCATTTTGGAAAGATTTCCCTGGCAGCTCCCAGAAGGAAGGATGTGAGAGGGGCTGGCGGCTCTTGCAGCGTGGAAGTTAGTTAGGAAGCCTTTTCTATAACCCAGGTGAGAAAGTGGGAGGGTCTGAACCGAGACAGGACCTGTTTTCTGCTCTGAAATATGAAGGAAACAGAGATGCTCAAAGACATGTAAGGAGGGAATGAGCTCACAGCTGGTCAAGTGCAAGACCAGCAAGGAAGCACCCAGGCTTTTCTGTCCCGCGCGGCCTCCATGAAGAGCTCTGACCATTTTACATTCCTATTCTAGCTTTTGCAATTAAGCTCCAAAGTCAGAACTTGATTAGTTATAAAAGTATTCTCCTACTCTTTTCCTCTTTTGAGGTCCCTTTGTCCATTCATACTTGTAAATACGTTCCTGACAAATGTGTCCCTTCACTCATTCACACCACAAATGTTTACTGACTACCCCCATTAGGTAGAAGGCACTGCTCTAGGTGCGGGGTAGATAAGAAGAACAAAACAAAGTCCTTGCCTCATGGTACTGGCAGCCTACCTGATAAATATATAAACACATACATGATTACAAAACGCAGATCTCTCTGAATGAACAAGAGCAGAATGCCAAATCAAGAACAGCAGCTGTACATGGAAATCACAGAAATGTCCTGGAAGCCTCACCCAAAAAATCAATCCGTTGAGATGTAGACATTAGTATATTTACATTTAATTTATATCAGTATCATTCAAAAAAAAAAAAGGTGTTGGTACATCTGGGCTGGTGCCATTACCTCAAACCACTAGCATTTAAAACACAAGGTCACCTTCTCCAAACAGCAAGCAAGGCCTCTAATTGAAGGGCCAGGAGTGGGAGGTTGGCAATAGGGAACTCTAGCCCTTTCGGTCTCTGGGCTCACTGAGGCCATAAAGCCCCAGGGGATCTCTGCGAAGGGCTCACTGGCGCACTTACTTCAATATATTTTTTTAAGATTCGATTTATTTATTTGTCAGAGAGAGAGTACAAGCAAGGGGAGCAGCAGGCAGAGGGAGAGGGAGAAGCAGGCTCCCCACTGAGCAGGGAACCCGATGTGGGACTCAATCCCAAGACCCTGGGATCATGATGTGAGCCGAAGGCAGCTGCTTAATAGACTGAGCCCCCCAGTCGTCCCACTTACTCTGGTATTATTGAGCCTCTCAAGCAGGTCTCGCAAGAGGCTGTGGTGAGGCTGGGTAAGGGTGATACACTCGGGGCTGAGTTCTGAAGTTAGACTGACTTGCACAATTGTGACTCCTTTTCATGAAACAGAACCAAAATCCTTATTAATGCTTTGTTTTTAAAATATCACCAGTTAGAGAGACACCCAGTGGATTCTGTCTTAGTCCAAAGTTCTCTTTGTTTATAGCTTGAAGATGGAAATTCCAGATCACTCACCCAACAGCCTTAGGGCTGGGCCTCTCTGCAGCAGCCTTTTCAGAGGAGCTCCTGTCCCCTAAAGATAAAGAGTGTCTGCTAGAGAGCTGAGCCCAGGGCCCACCGGAGGTCCCGCTGGACTCATGGCTTTTCTGCAAATTGTGGAGTCTGCTGACAACAGGGCTCTGGCCACCAGCCCACAACCAGCAGGTCAGGGACCACCTTCAGCCATCGGCCAACAAGGTTGGATTTAAACCACTGACCAATAGGTAGAAGCCCCTGTACTTGATCTTGGCTCCTCCACACCACCCTTTCATCTGTCACCATTTCCCTAGGCCCAATAATTTGATAAAAAAGGATTTGATTAAGTGCAAGATTTATGAGGTTCCACACTGAGACAAATGGTAATTCAATAGAAGCCCATTCTAGAAAGAGGGCTAGAATATGAACCAAATTCTCTATTCCTTTATCTATATCGCTACATTCACACACACACACACACACACACACATACACACACACACACCCCGTTTGGCAACTTGTCACTCAGAAAGACTAATGATAATTATTCACTTTGCACATTTGGCAGATATAATGGGACACTACTTTGGCAGTGATCAAAAATCATCTTCCTTTATAGTTCTTAATCAAAAATTTATTTCCCATTGACTAACCCCAGGAAAAGGTTA
Organism: Meles meles; assembly: GCF_922984935.1. Taxonomy (NCBI): domain Eukaryota; kingdom Metazoa; phylum Chordata; class Mammalia; order Carnivora; family Mustelidae; genus Meles; species Meles meles. Next base: position 43,304,427 of record NC_060066.1, on the reverse strand, counting down.
TCATCTACTTCAGTCTGTACTTATTTCACTACTAACAAGAGATCCTTTTCTCTCCCATCCTCGGCAATGCAGAATTACCATCATTCCCAAGACCTCTTTGGGTTCCTTGACCAGAAGAGGCATTTAGCTGTGTCATCCATGATGTATTGCACATTTAATTGCACTATGCAGCTATTCAAAAAGCATTCAGAAGTAATCATTTAGCATTAATATCCCAGGGCAATCCAAGGTCACAGTACATTAAAAACTAATTCACAGTGGTTCAAGAATGCATTTTTCATATATGGAGTAACATAATTCTTTTATGATAAAAATGATAGTGGTGTAACAGAATGATGAGATACAAGATATTCTGAATATCCATCATTGGACCTACTGTACAAATGGCAAAGTCAGACCTTTGTTCTTCTCATAACTCAACATACCACTAACCTGTATTAAACACTATTGACCATGTTAACCTTTTATAAAACCAACCGTGTTTTAAGGAGCAACAGCTCCTTATTTATTATCATAGACAATACAAGCATTTAATACTCATTGTGATAATTTCACTCTGAAACTGTATTATCTTTTCTTCTCTGTAGTCATTCTATATAAAATTATAATAACCCCATGCGTAACTAAAAGCTTTTTAAAATTACGCACACACATTTCTGTGTGTGTGTGTGTGTGTCCTATCAACTGTCTTCCAGGAATGCTGTGGGAGATGAAATCATTATAACTTGCATCAAACATCTATCATGCTAAAATAATAGTCCCGAGGCAACAGGCCCTCCACACAACATAGAATGGGCAGGCTCCACCCTCCAGAATCTACCATCTCTCACACCTCATACCATTAGCAGCGCTGTACCACACTTTGCCGTCATTCGGCAGGCAACACATCAGGAATTATTTCAGCACTTCACAGGCAATATTGTCATTTGTTATTATGCTAATCTCTGCATCCAAAGATACCAGATTACATTACCAGCCCAATATGGTTTTTTCCCATATTTCTTTATATTTCACTTTCCCAAATCCATCTTTCCAATCACTCCATCTAGACTGGAAGACTGGACAGAAGTCCTAAGTTTTGTCCTCTTCAGAGGGTCATTCAAAATGACCAACAAGTATCATCCCAACCTTGCATTTAGGACACTGTTCTAGATCCTAAGTGTGAGCCTAGATTGGGCATACACCTATAATGGAGATAAGATATCAAATCACACAGTGCAAATAAAAGTGTAAGTTTGGCCAGCGATAACAGAAAACTGGAACAGGTACCACATGACTTTGGTCAATGAACAGTGCAGATGTTCAAGTGCTGAGTTCGGAAGCAAGAACACGACTGGCCTCCACCTGTCCTTTCCGTCAGCCTCAGGATGACCGTGTTACAGCCCCTGGAACATATGTTCATGGCTTACCCCCTTGGCTGCCTTTCTCCAGACTCCTGAGAAGTTCTTTTTCTGGAAATGCAAAGGAAAGGAAGAGCCCTAAGAATCTGATGACATAAGAGACATGAATGGGATCTGGGAAACTCTCCCACAGGTGAGCAACAGGAGAGATCATTTAAACTTTTAGAAACCTCTATTTCCAAGCAATTTTTAACACAAAAAGCCAGATTTGGGTAAATTAGGGAAACCAGTTGTTCTTACTGCATGTACTTTAAATAGGAAGGCCCCTACATCTGTGTAACTATCAGCTTTCCTAGCCGCAGTCCCTAAATCCACAGGCCAATGAAACCTGGGGGATTCCTCAACACACATGAACAAGGTGCTTGGTGATGAGAGCTAAGACATTTCTCCCTCCCATTCTTCCTTTTTTTTTGTTTCCTCCCTTTTCTCTTCCTCTTACCTGATTCCTTACAAATGTGCTTTGAGGACTAGAAGGATCATACCAAACTTAGAAAGGGAGACATTAGAAGAAATGGAATAAAATACAGGTGATGAGCCAAAAATTTCACAAAGGAGGCATGGCTACATTAGTTCAATCTCCACTGTTTCCAAGTAGCCCAGCTTCTCCATCACAGATCCTTGGGAAAACCAGTAAGATTGACTAAAACAAATAAACTGAACATTAGCACTGATGGAGGTCTGCATTTAACACTTCTTATTTGAAGACCATCTTAAATGTGCATACCCTGGCTCCTCCCACCCTCTGATCCCACCCTCCTGTCAACCAGCAGTCTCAGACAAACCTTATACAGCATCTTAGCCATATATTGGCCTCCCTCAAGAACAGAGCAAGGGAAGCAGGGCTTCCTAATAAAATAAGTTCTTTATAAAACGAAGTAACTTCAATAATTTCTTCTGGCACATTTATTGTTATCCTCACCCCCCGCCCCAATAGCATTAACATCATCAAAATCTCCATGTGTCTGTATCCCTAGCAAATGATACAGAGAGAAGAGAGAAAGAAGCAGGACAAAAGTTGCCAATCCTGAGTTCTACTGTCTGTCACTATCAAGCCTCCTGATGGCATATACATCACTGAAACACTCTGGGCCTTCTTTTCATCATTTCTGAGATGAAAGTGTTGGGATAAGCTCTCTAGTCTCCCTTCTAGATTTAATTTTCTATAATTTTTTATTCTAATTTAAAACATTATCACTGGACAAAACCTACCCATTTGGACAGAACTGATTGTGGAAAAGTTGATTTAGACATTAGCACTTAAAAGCTAAGAGGACAGTCTTAGCTTAAATATGAGGGTACCTTAAATATGAAGAAACTGGAGTTATAAACAGTTTAATGACTTGCCCAACCAAGGTCAGTAAGTTTATGAGCAGTGGGGTCAGTAATCAAATTCTGATAGGCTTGAACAGAGACTATCAGATTTGGATTTTAACTTTGGTTTAACTAATTGCTGTGTGACCTCAGGCAAGTTGCTCAAGCTCTCTGAGCACTAATTATTACAAGTGGTAATAATATGTTGCCTACATCTCAAGACTGTTATGACTTAACACAGGTGAACAATACCTAGATAGTTCTCGACACATAGTAGGGGTGCAGAAGAGTTAGTTTCTTTTCTTAGCTCCTTCATGCTCTCATGGTGTGCCAAAGGGAAGTATTAGATCTAACGCTGAGTACTTGTTAGCAGCCATCGTTGTAGTGTCTGGTGGACTGGAATTTAATCTCTGTGTCCTACTGCCCTCTTCTGGATCTCGAACATCAGATCGACTTGTGAATTCAGTTTATTGGTTCCTAATTGAGCAAACCCTGGATGTGACTCTCTAATGCCTACTCCAGAGATGCAATGGAAGCAATTACTGGATGCAACAGGTGTACATCAGCAGAAAAGGTAACCTGATGACTCACCACCATAGTTGGTCTGTTGCAGTTCTGACGAAGTGGCTTAAAGCACGCTTTCTCTCAAGTGAGTGCCAGGTACTCTAACTTTTGACAGTTCCAAGTTACTCACAAACACTCACCAAATCTGTGGCAAAACAGATGTAAGTAAGCCACACATCACTTGGAGACTGACTTGGAAGGGAATCCTAACCTAATTAAGGTTTGTCCTAGCTCCTAGACTAACTGTTCTAGGAGCCATTTGGCTTTAGTGCATATTTCTGCAAGCTTTTAAACCTTTAATTATATTTATTCACACAAATATAATCCATCTGTTTCTAATTCACTTACATCTTTTGGAACAAACTTTTTTTATACCAAGTTCATGTCCAAAAAGCCAAAGACATACTTGTAAGGGCTTCAAATGTTTAGAAGTTTTTCTTAGGTAAACATGGTGAAATGTATCAAATGCATTATAAAATATTTGAGGTTCAAGTAGTAGGCATATCAAAGAACAATTTACAGAGATTTGAAATATTGGAGAGTAACACTCATATCAGGCCAACACTAAGATTCAAATTTCTATCTAAAACGAACCAAAAAGAAATAATCTGTTGTGCTACCTGATGGTTTACCAAGGTATAAGCATATGGGTAACCCAAATTTTATTTTTGAGAAAAGCACAGAAACAACTAGGCAGTATCTTAGACTTTTCACACTCAAGATTAATTTTTAAGTTTGCTGTATGCGATATCATTACAACTTCAGAAAAAAATAATAACTCTTGACTTGGAATAGTAGATGGGTCAATGGGTTTGATGGATGGATGAATGGTTCAACAGAAGGGATGCCCTTAGAATTTTAAAAATTCAGTATATTTTTTCCAATTGTTTCCATGATCCACACATTCCAAACACAAATTATTTTTCTCTATTATTTCAAATATTTATTTCATGATCAATACTATCTAAATGGAGATATACATTGCTCTAAAAAGTAAGACAGTACAAAATATTAAGTCAAATTACATTTGAAATATGCTAGAGAGAAATTACAAACATTCTGAAAATAATTTCTCCTACAAAATGAAGAATGGTTTTATGTGCCTAATTACAACCTTATTTATGTTTTATAAATCTCTATTATCACACATTATATGTGTTTAAAGGCTTTGAATTCTGATGTCTCCAACTTTGCTTTTCTTTTTTAAAACTGCTTTGGCTATTCTGGGACCTTCTGTGGTCTCCTACAATTTTGGAATTATTTGTTCTAGCTCTTTGAAAAATGCTGCTGGTGTTTTGACAGGGAAAGCAAAGCAGGAGGCATCAAAATTCTGGACTTCAAGCTGTATTTCAAAGTTGTAAGCAACAAGACAGTACAGTACAGACACAAAATCAGACACACAGGTAAATGGAACAGAATAGAAAACCCAGAAATGGACCCACAACTCCATGGTCAACTAATCTTCGACAAAGCAAGAAAGATTATCCAATGGGGGAAAAAAAAACAACAGTCTCTTCAACAAATGGTATTGGGGAAACTGAGCAGCAACAAGCAGAAGAATGAAACTGGACCACTCTCCGAGCACCTGGGTGGCTCAGTAGGCTAAGCGTCTGCCTTCAGCTCGTGTCAGGCTTGGTCATGATCAGTGTGTCTCCTTGCTCAGTGGAGAGTCTGCTTCTCCTTCTCCCTCTCCCCCTCCCCCTGCTTATGTTCTCTCTCTCTCTCAAATAAATAAAATCTCTAAAGGAAAGAAGAAAAGAAAAGAAACAGGACCACTTTCTTATACCATACACAAAAATAAATTCAAAATGGATGAAAGACCTGAATGTGAGACAGGAAACCATCAAAATTCTAGAAGAGAACACAGGCAGCAACCTCTTTGACCTCGGTCATAAAAACTTCTTCCTAGACATGTCACCAGAGGTAAAGGAAACAAAAGCAAAAATGAACTACTGGGACTTCATCAAGGTAAACTTCTGCACAATGAAGGAACAGCAACAAAACTAAAAGGCAATGTACAGAATGGAAGAAGATATTTGCAAATGACATATCTGATAAAGGGTTAGTATCCAAAATGTATAAAGCCTCAACACCCAAAAGCAAGTAATCCCGTTAAGAAATGGGCAGAAGACATGAACAGACATTCTTCCAAAGAAGACATACAAATGGCTAATAGACACATGAAAAGATGCTCAACATCACACATCATCAGGGAAATACAAATCAGAACTAAAATGAGATACCACCTCACACCTATCAGAATGGCTAAAATTAAGAACACAGGAAACAACAGATATTGATGAGGATGCAGAGAAAGGGGAACCCTCTTACACTGTTGGTGGGAATGCAAACTGGTTCAGCCAGTCTGGAAAACAGTATGGAGGTCCTCAAAAATTTAAAAATAGGGGCACATGGGTGGCACAGTCAGTTGAGTGGCCATCTCTTGGTTTTGGCTCAGGTGATCATCTCAGAGTTGCAAGATCCAAGTTCTGTGTCAGGCTCCACGCTCAGTAGGGACTCTGCTTCAGTCTCTCTCCCCTTCATCGCCTGCCTCTCCCCGCTCTCTCTCAAATACATAAGTCTTTTTAAAAAGTTAAAAACAGAACTACCCTACAACCCAGCAATTGTACTACTGGTATTTATCCAAAGGATATAAAAATACTGATTTGAAGGGACACATATATCCCGATGTTTACAGCAGCATCATCAACAATAGCCAAATTATAGAAAGAGCCCAAATGCCCATCAGCTGATGAATGATAAAGAAGATGTGGTATGTATATGCAATGAGGTATTATTCAGACATCAAAAAAAAAATTAAATCTTGCCATTTGCAATGAAGTGAATGGAACTAGAGTACTATGCTAAGCAAAGCGAGTCAATCGGAGAAAGACAAATACCATATGATTTCACTTCATTGCAGAATTTAAAAAACAAAACAGATGAACATAGGGAAGGGAAGAAAAAAAGGAGGGAGGCAAACTGCAAGAGGCTATTAACTATAGAGAACAAACAGGGTTGCTGGAGGGGAGGTGAGTACGGGATGGGCTAAATGTATGAGGAGGATGAAGGAGGCCCTTGTTGTGATGAGCACTGGATGTTGTAAATAAGCAATGAATCACTAAATTCCACTCCTGAAACCAATATTACACTATATATTAACTAACTATAATTTAAATAAAAGCTTGAAATATAAACAAATATATAAATAAATAAATAAGAGGACTTTGCAGATTAGTCTTATTAGAAAACACTAAGACCTGCCCTTGTTTAGACCTGACATTCATAGATGAGAAATAGTGTTTCCAACACCACCTAGCAAAGAAGGCATGGAGTAGGAGCCAATCTCAGGACAGCAGGACGCTACACCTCCATTATGTACCCTTCTGAAGTACACACACACGTGTGCACACACACCCACACATACAATTCATATAACCATATACCCATCCAGCAAACACTAGTGGCCTATAATCAAGACCCGTATCAAAAATCATCTTCTTAACAAATCCCCCACATGCTCCAACAGAATGAAAGAATGAATGGCCCTTTTCTCTGGTACCCAACCCACTTGTTCATTCTTCTCTCATTGCTTTTTTTTTTTTTAATTGCTTTTTTTTTAAGATTTTATTTTTATTTATTTGACAGACAGAGATCACACGTAGGCAGAGAGCCAGGCGGGGGGGTTGGGGGGACAGGCTCCCTGCGGGGCTCAATCTAAGGACCCTGGAATCATGACCCGAGCCAAAGGCAGAGACTTTAACCCACTGAGCTACCCAGGCGCCCCCTCTTATTGCCTTTATTGCATTATAATTATTGTTTATATGGCTGTCACTTATCCAGACTATGAACTCAGCAAAAGTATAGGCTCTATGTCTTATTCAGATTTTTTTTTAAAGATTTTATTTATTTATTTGACAGAAGAGAGATCACAAGTAGGCAGAGAGGCAGGCAGAGAGAGAGGGGGAAGCAGGCTCCCTGCTGAGCAGAGAGCCCCATGCGGGGCTCGATCCCAGGACCCTGAGATCATGACCTGAGCCGAAGGCAGCGGCTTAATCCACTGAGCCACCCAGGCACCCCTCTTATTCAGATTTTTATCCCAAACACCTAGCCTGATGCCTAGAACACCTCACAGTAGATGCTTCAGGAAGCATGGTTGCAAACAGGATAACTTGTTTGAAATTCTCTGGTTCTTTTGTCTGTGTGTTAGACACTAAACATCGGTGTCAGCTGACTTCTAAAACACTTCTCCACACCCAGACAACAGCCATCTCACAGTTAAGTCAGTAGAAGTGGTGAGCTTTCAGTCACAGAGGGCATTCAGCCATAGACTGGGTGACAACTTGGTCGGACCCGAACCATGAAACAGATAATCGGGCTTGATAACCTTTCAGGCTCCTCTCAGACATGACTTCCTGTGATTCTAATACAGGATGCTTCCTTTCTCATCTGCTCATTTACCTTCTGACTACTTTGTGATAACTGCCAAGGCACTGACATGGAATTCTTGAATTCCTGAGATGTTCTGAAATAACTAGGGAAGATAAAATGTGCTTGTGAGGTAGATCCTGGCCTATAACTCACCCAGGAAACTGGGTTAGACTGTGTCCTCTCTCCCTTGACAGCTCCTAAATTCTAAAGTTACTCATCATTTTTCACTGATTTTAACTTAGACTCTCTTTCATCTTTCCCGGCCAGGGCTCCTTCTCTCAGTTATGTTGGCTTTCTTCCAACACACAGACTCTCCGACAAGCTTCAATCACAGCCGACACAAGCAGTACTGTATTGGAGGCACTGTGCTGGGCACTTCCTATCTGTTATGTCATTCTGCTCCTAACAAGTGAATACACCGTGATTCCCGCATTAAAGGATCAAGGAACTAAAACGAAGAAACACGCCCCATGACTACCACTAAAAAGTGGCGAAGCTGCAATCCAAGGCCCTGGCTTTCCTACTCCAGAGTGCACGTCCTTAACCTCTAAGCCAGTGTTTCTCCAACTCTGTTGCGCACACAGGTCATCTGTGCACCATGATTACAATGATCCTGATTCAGTTGATCTAAACTGAGGCCTAAAGTTCCACATTTCTAATAAATTCCCAGGTGGATCTGCTGGCCCTCTGATGACTCTTTGAGCAGCAAGGGATGATGCCTTTGCCCTTCCTAAATTCTTCCTTGCCTTCAGGCTTTGACCAACTAGCTCTCTTCGGCTCCCCCGCCTCCAGATTTGGCAGACACCAAGAAGCTAACTTGAGGGCACAGTGTGTGGGTTCACCATTTCGGGAACACGCACTCCAGCCATGCAATAGTTACCAACAGGGGTGACGGGCACCAGGACACACCGCACAGAGATCCCCAGCAAGCAGCTTCAGCCCGCTAAAGAACGAAGAGAAAATGTCAGGACTCTTTCTTCTCCGACCTGGATCCACCAGAATTTAACTTTAACATATCAAAAGCAAATAAATAAAGGAGGCATCGATCTATTTTACAATACAGTATCCATAAAGAGCTACTTTTTAATGCAGTTGATGTTAAAATGTAAGTTTTTTTTTTTTTTAAGCTAAACAAGAATACCAACACCGAAGGAAGATCAGGACAAGTAAATTTAATGACTTAATGTTGCACGATATAAAATCATTCCACTTGAATAACTTTTAATTAATTATAGTGCATATATGCCAATTATGCCTGATTTATTAAGAGAAGTTCAGCAGCACTGGCTCCTGGTATATAACACTGGTTGCCATGGCATCCAAGCTTCACAAGGACATCTTAAGGATCATGATGCCAGTGTCAGGTGGTAAGTGTGACCTTCTGGGGGTTTAATGATAGATGACTGCCCCGTTGAAAATACCTCAGGCACAGGTAGAAGCATAAAGGTTGTACAGATATTCAGCTTCTTATTTTATTGCAGTTTGTGCATCAGCAGCCATAAAGAAAATACATCACTTAAATATAAGATGGTGCACGTACGTGAGAGTATACACACAGGCATACGGCCTCACACATGAGCCCTGTGCTTGATCAGCACCTTCTGTCGTCCTCACCAGATCCTGACAGGAATCCATCCATATGCCAGACCTCAGCTTACCCATCAAAACCTACCCAGCCTGTGCCCCACTTCCCCCAGGGATGACTGAACAGCAGGAAGTCTTCAGACAGCATTGCAGCAAACACATGCACTCACCCCCACCAGAGAACGCCGTGGCTCCGTGGCATGGCTTCGTCAAAGATTCATGCCTTCGGCAGGCTCCCGAGATTTCTTGGGAAATCTTAATGGCATGAAAAGTGTCTTTCAAATACCAAGAACCTAGAACCAAGAACCTAGAGATGAGCTATGTTGAGGCATGTGAGCCATTTGAGGGTTTCAAACCCACCACAACCACCTGAGGAGCTGTTCTCTCTGCCTTTCTGTTAAAAAAAAAAAAAAAGGAGGAAACATCTACTTTCTTTTTTTTTTTCTTTTTTAAAAAGACTTTATTTATTTGACAGACAGAGAGTAGGCAGAGAGGCAGGCAGAGAGAGAGCAGGGAACCAGGTTCCCGGCTGAGCACAGATCCCGATGCGGAGCTCGATCCCAGGACCCTGAGATCATGACCTGAGCTGAAAGCAGAGGCTTTAATGCACTGAGCCACCCAGGCACCCCAGGAAACATCTACTTTCTATGCCAAGTCTCAAACACGTCAATGAAGACTGTCACGTGAAGAGAAGACAGCCACCGTACCTATGTGTTCTTTCATTATGGCGGCCCTGCCTCCGTCGTTGCCATTCCCTTGCTCGCTTTCCAAAACGATCAGTGCTCGTAGAAGCTGTTCTGGTTTTAGTCCCTGCCAGGGATGGCTACTGGGGTTACTGGGACTGGGGAGATGGATGCAGGAGAAGGGGTGTAGCTGAAGGAGAGAAAGAAGAAAAAGTAAAGAAGTTAAGTTGTAGCCCTTCGTGAGTTAATGAATAGCTCAACATATTTCCCGTAAGGTCATCCTATCCTTTAAAAAAATCGTTCTCTCGGATATTTTCTTTCTGTTCACATTCCCTTTCCCCATGAGTCCCAGCTGGCTGCCTCTGAGCTTTATAGGAAGCCTCGGCCCCAGGGTTGCCGAGGAGGGCTCTAGTCCACTTCAGCAACGAGGCCTGGGAACTACGAACCCTGGAAGAATGATCCTCTGTCTGCAATTATTGTTATAAATGTTCCTCTGGAACACTAGTGGCCGTATGGTCTTTAGTTTTTATTTGAGAACATTCTTGGCTTGTTTTCTATTAAAGGCAAGGCAGGCAGAGAGCATAGTAAATGAAAAGATATTTCCAGCCGGGTTCTCAGCGAGATTTACTTTTCAGTAAATAAAACACCCCTGGGAATAAACTGCTCATCCTTTGAGATGTATTACCATAGTTCCTATCATATCTGTCAATTCAGGAAAAGAGACAATTTGCTAAGTATCCTGTTTCCCTGGAAATTAATTCTTATGTGAACTGCTTCAACCACTTTGTCCTTTTACCTCCCAGATCAAATATAGATTCTTGGCCTCCTCTTCAGGGCTACCCACCACGGCAGCTCCTTGTTCCGAGACTCTCTCGCCCTCTCGACAGGCTGAGCTGTGGCTAGCCATTCAGCTGCTTGCTGGCTCTCCCGCCTGTGTGTATGACAGCCTCTGACTCGACTGCCTCTCCATTAACTGATTCCTTCCTGACGATGACCCAGACTGATTAAACTAAAATGTCAGTTCTTTCCTGGAATACCTCACCAACTCCTTCCTGTCTGCCTTAAGAGCAGGTAGACTGTTGTTGTCCATTTTCTGTCCTTGGAATAGTCTTTGGTATTAAAAATGAACTACCACTGAGATCTACTTGAACTATCAATTCCTACCTGCTCTAGCCCTGCCCCCCAACACCCCGCCAGCAAGTACCGAAGTCAGCAGATTTAGCCTTTGCTAGTACCCAAGTGATGGGGTTGTCTGAGCAACCTTTTTTCCCTTTCTGGGTTCTTAATCCTTTGAGAACAGACAATGGTGGCCAGAAGAGAATCAAAACCCCTGATTGGATTTATTGTTTCAAGAGCTGGACTGGAGAATATTGCAAGGTTTCTCTCCTCCCTCCCTGAGAAGTGGGTCCTATCCCCCCTAAGTAGCCTGTGGCTAACTGGCGAAGCTGGATCAAAGTGAGAAAAAATACAGTTCGGCCTAATAGAAATCTGTGTGTCTTGGTCTGTTTACCCCTGGAGACTGGGAGCACAGGTTTCCATGACGCCTGGGCTCAGGCAGGTCCAGCAGATCAAAGGGCAAAGAAAAAAAAAAAAAAAAGCAGGGGGCAGGTTCCATCTGTTACATCCATAAGATGATTCCACCCTAGAAGTAACAAACAATTGCCAAGTCTTAGGTGCTTACAAACCCTGAGATTGATAGCTTGCTCGTGTTCCGAGGCCATGTTGGGTCAGCTGCAACTCAGCTCCCCACCATCTCCACTCCAGACTTATTTATCTGAGACACTGTTATTCAGAGGGCAGAGGGAAAGAAGCATAGCAAATCCTACCCTGGTGTTTAAAGCTGCTTTTCAGCAGTGATCCAATTCACCTCTGTGGAGTCAAAAATTTGGTTTTGCCCAAAGATACAGGTATTTGGGGGCAACGACATGGGCAATCAATTAAACATGCTTATATAATGGAGCCCCAATAAAAACTCTGAACTCAAAGCTCAGGTGAACTCCCCTGGCTGTCAGTGCTGCATGCATATTGTCTCACATTAATGCTGGGAGGGTGAAATGTCCTGCATATAATGGACATTTTGCATTTGGAACCCTCCCAGACCTTGCTCTAGCATGTCTTCCTTTGGCTAATTTTTCATCTGTATGTTTTTCCTAAAATAAACTGTAACCATGTGTATGATAGCGTTCAGCGAGTTCTATGAGTTTTTCTAGTAAATATCAAACCCAAGAGTGGTTTGGGGAACCCCTAAACTTGCATTTGGTGTCAGAAGCGAAGGTGGTCTTGTATGGACTTTTCCCTCAACTGTAGTTGGGCCCTACCTCCTTGGAGTTGGTGACAGAAAGTTTGGGCAGCATTGGCAGTCTGGTGGACTGTGCCCTCAAACTTTGCAGCTTAGCTAACTTTGAGAAACTTCCATTCACATTTCCTCAGCCAAAGCAAACCCTAGGCCACACTGTCTGAATTCATTGGGGGAGGAATATATAACTCTCCCATAAGAAGGGTCATCACAGGAACGGGAGCCGTAGAAAAGAACGGAAAATGCTTTGAACAATAAGATCTACCACAACAGGTTGGGTAAAGAAATATAAAGACATGAACTAAAATGACATCGGAGTGACGACAGAAAGACCAGATATGATAGAACAAAATCAAGATGAGATGAGATGTTTGATTCAATATGAGAGTAGTGCAGGTGAAGTGAGAATCGCTTACACTTGTAGGTATTTGCTGATATCATTCACTGAGTGGAACAGCATTGGGGATAAAAAGTTTAATACTGAACATGTTAATTTGAGGATCATCCAAGAAGGGGTGCTTGGTTCAATTATATGTCTAGAACTCAACAGAGAAATGACAGCTAGAGATAGGTTTAAAATTCATCTCCCCATAGGGCATAGCTGAGTGCACGAGATCACTATGAGTATCTAGAATATAAAATGGGGAGGGCTAAGTGGGGGACTCCCAGGGCAATACTTTCCTTGCACTTTTTCACGTCAGTACACATAGATATTTGTGCAGCCCACTGGGGTAAACAGACAAGACAGCTCAAGTCTGGAGGCAACTAGCCTCGGGGTTCCGGCCACAGCAAGGACTAAGGGGATCACTGTTTCATGCTGGTTGGGAAGCTCAGTCCTATGGAATAAATGCATTTAGGCAGCTGAAAAGAACAAAAAAAAAAAAAAAAAAAAAAAAAACAGGAAGTAGCCACAGAAAAGGAAAGAACTGTTAGAAGGAACTTGAGAGAGTTTGCATAGAATGAAAACTGAAAGGTATAAGCCAGTTTGGGCGAAGAGTAAGTCATTGATGAACTACGAGAAAAGGGTTTTGTGGAGAGGTGATAGGGAGTCATGACTTCGCGGGGTGAGGAATGAAAGCGACAGGAAAAGGACAGAGCATGAGTAAAGACATGAGGGAGATCTGGGCTATGGAGGAGAAGAAAGACATTGGCAAGAACTACAGTTTGTCATCAGGTTTATGGGAAGTTGTTTTGAGATGGGCAAGACCAGAGCCTTTCTGAAAGCTGAAGACAAAGAACCAAGGGAAGAGGGGAAGTTGATGAGAAAGAGAGGAAGTGGGTGATCTAGAAATAAGAACAGTCGGAGGATGGGACCCAGAGGCCAGATAGGCAGGAGGAAGGACAAATGTTGCCTTGAGGAATAAAAAAAGGAGGATTCATTAGAGCAGAAACAATGGAATCCTGGGCAGTGGGTGACAGTCCTGTGAGACTCTTTTCTGTCTGCAGGAAAAGTTTCTGTCCCCTATAGAGCATGATAGGTGTGAGGGAAGCAAGCCAAGCTGCACACGGCGCTTCATGTGATGTTCCATTAAACTGAGAGTAGACAAAATCTTGAATAATAGACTATTTGCTCAATGTGTCCTTTTTCACTCCATCCAAGGTCATTCTATGATTCACCTCCTCCATTTTCTTCCTGCCTCACTCTGTTCCAAACACATTGGCTTTCTTGTTAGTCCCTGAATATGATACGCATCCTCCTGACTCAGGGCCTTTGCACAAGCTATTCTCTCCATACAGAGCTTCTGTGTCCAGCCACTGGCATGGCATCCCCCTTCGACTGCTTGATACATTGATTAAAAGCTCACTTATATGTTGGCTAATTGAATTTAAATTAAAAAAAAACACCATATTTTAGAAGATTCCCTATTCAATTATTTTATAATAACACCCTTCCAGGAGTCTCCTTATTCCTATCCTCCTTTCTATTTCTTTGCAGGACTTGTCCTCACTGACATATTTTTCATTTGATTGCTTGCTTAATGTGTGTTCCTTCCTCTAACCCTGGTCCTAGAGCACAGAGATTTAGTCTGTTTTGTGACCTGTTCCACGACCAGTATGGAGGAGAATGCCTATAGCAAATACAGAATGGTCAATATTTGCTGATGGAATGATGGAATTCCAGCTCTCTCTTCTACTCTGTGTCTTCTTTAGAAAATGTCCCCTTTTCCCTCCTTTCCAATGTCCCCCTTTCCAATGTCTCTGCCTCTTAACTTTCCTTTCTTTCTAGCAGATCAGGAAGGGTTCTACCACCAGATCATTGCTTGATTACTCTTCAGTGTGATGAATTTGGGTCATTGGACCTTGACATATACATTTATAATTCCACTTTTATTTATAATTGTGTAAAAATTTTTATTCCAAATTAAAATAAATTCCAGCATCATAAGCAAATTTTTAGAACTTTTCTCAAACAAAGCCATTTTATGTTAGCATGGGATAAGAAAGTCAATGGAGAGGATGCCTGAGTGGCTCAATCATTAAGCAGCTGACTTCGGCTCAGGTCACGATCCCAGGGTCCTGGGATCAAGTCCTGCATCGGGCTCCCTGCTCAGTGGGCAGCCTGCTTCTCAGTCTCCCACTCCCATTGCTTGTGTTCCCTCTTTCACTGTGTCTCTCTCGGTCAAATAAATAAATAAAATCTTTAAAAAAAAAAAAAAAGAAAGAAAGAAAAAGAAAGTCAATAAAGAGAGTCTCTCCCCTAAATAATCCTGGCCTGTTAGGCACCATTTTAGAACCCTTTCTCTTACAGTCCCCATTCCACCCATCGCTGCAGCAACCAACTCTACAAGGGCTCCCAACAATCCCACATAGGGAACAGCCCAATAGAGCCTCGCCTCAGGCCACACTGTGGGCCTCCCACCTTATAACCATGTCTTCTCTCCAGATGGTGGCAGGCCCTACCGGGCATCCAAAACTGTACAGTCCAGAAATTCAGAAGAGTTTATAGCCTCAGGGTAAAATTTTGGAGCCTGTGGATACATCCTTCCCCCATTCTGCCTCTGTTATGGAATTTTTTGTCAGGATGAATCATAACCTACGTCTCACCCACATCTGATTTATGACAGTTAGGGGAGACTTTTGACTTTAGAGCTGATGCTAGGATGAATTAAGACTTTGGGGCTGTTGGCATAGAATACATGTATTTTGCACGAAAAAAGGACATGGATTTTGGAGGGCCAGGACAGAATGCTATGGCCAAATTGTGTGAGTAAGTAGTAATTTTCTACTCTGTTTGCTTGTCTTGAGAATGGAAACCATCTGCAACATCGTCTATATTAACGTGACTTTACTATCCACCTGTCAGCGTTCATTTGACTTTAATATTCCATGAAAATTTTGCCAGGAAGTTTTCCAAGAAAATAAAGTTGCATTGTTTTTGTTTCAGGAACATTCTGAAAATCCATTTCTCCATACAATGAGAAACTCTATGACCCCCCCCCCCCCCCCCCCGTCAGAGTTAAAAGCCCATCCCCCAGACAATAGGCCTCCCAACCTGACTCACTGCATGATGCTTCATCCTTTAAAATCCACTTGCTAATCCTAAACAGTCACATCATGAAATTTGCTCAATCCCAGTCAGGTCCATATACTGAAATACCTTAAACCAGACCCCTAAAGACCTCATAAATATCCCGCTTATGCCCTCTATCTTCTAAAATGCTTGTCTCCCTTACTGTTTGTGTTTTTTTTTTTAAGATTTTATTTATTTATTTGAGAGAGAAAGAGAGATAGTGAGAGAGCACAAGTGGGAGGAGAGGGAGAAGAAGGGCCCCTGCTCAGTCAGAAGCCCCATGTGGGGCTCGATCCCAGGACCCTGAGATCATGATCTGAGCGGAAGGCAGATGCTTACCTGACTGAGCTACACAGGTGCCCCTCCCTTACTGTTTTTTCATCAGTGGTGCCTTTTGGTGTCCTTTCAGGGAATTGGACAGTCAATGTTTTTTTTATTTTTGCTGGAGAATACAGAAGCCAAAGAGGACCATAATAATTTCTGTTTTCTATCATTTTCACATTAAACGCTCTAGCAATGGGCCTATTTGTTCTCTCGCTTGTTCCGAACACAGAAGAGAATCCCTTTTTTGTTGTTGTTTTCTTTACGGGGCTCCTGGGTAGCCCAGTTTGTTTCCTTTAGCACTTTCTTCCCCCAACCTTACTGCATTTAGAGCTTTTTAATCTTTCACACATTGTTTCTTCTTTCCCTCCAAGCTTCCGCGGCCTTACCTTGTAGTGAGGAAACCGCCTGCATCACGGGACAATGGGGAGATGAAGTGAGAGAATGTTTGTGACTACATCGTGCTGTGTATATTTCCAGGACAGAGTCCTCCTTCATTTTCCCATAGCTTTTTTTTTTTTTTTAAAAGATTTTATTTATTTATTTGACGGAGAGAGAGATCACAAGTAGGCAGAGAGGCAGGCAGAGAGAGAGGAGGAAGCAGGCTCCCCGTGGAGCAGAGAGCCCGATGCGGGGCTCGATCCCAGGACCCTGAGATCATGATCTGAGCCGAAGGCAGCGGCTTAATCCACTGAGCCACCCAGGCGCCCCTTCCCATAGCTTTTTGCATTTATCTCTGTTTTGGTACCTACACCTGGCTCTCTCTTTCACTACAAACCTCAAAAAAGTAAGAGCTGCAATCTTTTTATCTACTTCAGTATTCTGCACAGTGTGGGATCCAAAAGTTGGTTCTCTGCTGTGGAGGCCGAGAAAATTAAGGCCATCCCACCTCAGGTTTAGCTTTAGCATAAGTACAGCCATCTTGGCAAAGCAAAAGCTGGCACCTTGCACCCATTCCCCTCGGTAGTATGTGTGCCATTCCTCAGCCACCCCTGGCTGCCCTGGGGGAAAAGCAAATAGTTAACTTGCAAAGATCACAATCCTGCAAGGCAGGAGTCTCCCTTGGTTTACAAATGTCCTAGAGATTTACAACAAAGAAGCTATCTTAACAATAGCACAATTTCCAGAAGCAAATAACTCAGTTCCTCAAGCCCTAAATAAAGTTAAATTTCTCCTAACCTAAATCTCACTAACAAGGACACTTGATAGGAGAAATGTGAAACTTATCTCTAAACCTCCAAGATAGTGTCAGCGATCATTCCCAAGCATATTACCCACTGATATACATCTAAAGGGTCTTGTAGAAGAAGATTTTTATTATTGGTCATGAATAACCTTTTCCCCAGACAATAGCTAGCCCCTCAAGGTCCTAGAGACCTGCTTCCAAAATTCCTTACAGACTTACATCATCCATAACCCCCTTTGTCCTCACCCACCGCTGAGTCCACCCCTACTCTGCCTTTAAAAACTCTGACTGTAATCTGGTTCGGGGTCCAAGTCCCTACTCCGCTGCATCGGGTATACTTGGACCCAAGCTTAAGCTTCTCAAATAAACCCTCGTGTGATTGCATTGGTGCTTGGCGCCTTGGTGGTCTCTCAGACGCAAAAACTCGGGCATAACATCTGCTCCACACAGCAGAAAGGAAAGAGACCGGGCAGAGTAAAGAACAGGCAGCCGGAAGTTCCACAAGACCTGACTAAGGCTGGAAACCTGAAGGCAAGTGGGCAGGTGCCCAACGAAGGTCAGAAGCAAAAGTTCAAGCCTGCACACAGACGCAAGTGGCACCAGTTGACTTCTGGTCCGAACGTCCTTGCCGTAAGGGGTCATCTCCCCACAAACAGCAGATGTGTTCCTGTATTGCCCTACCATGGTCATGCTCCATAGTTCATTTTTACAGCTTCCTTCCCCTCTTGAGTACTATTTCTTTCTATGGTTCCTGGCAACAGAAACCATTATGTAAACTCTTAAGAATTCTCTCCCCAACCTTAGTACCATGTCCAGCTCTATCTAATGTGTTTTTCCTTTACCATTAGGAACTCCAAGATAACCAAGTCATTTTCTCAGAATTTCCCCTAATATGTGATTGGAAAAGAAATCAGACTTATCCAGGGCCACTGGAGAGCAAAAGGACTGTGTCTAACAAGTATTTAATGGACAGGTGTCTACATAATAAGTCTGAGCCTCATCATTCAGCCAGAGGACATTCATTTACTCTGGCTAGTGTTCAAAATTCTCTGGACAGGAAAGCATTCTGCTCTTTCCCTGAGGGTTTTATGGTACCCTCAGATCAGAAGAGCAAATTCGTGTAACCCAAGGATGCGTACATTTTCAGAGAGGGCCAGCTTTCTGTGTGAACTGATGCCCTTCGACTTGTATCGTTGAGCAGCATAAATAGTAAGAAGACTACATAATAGATTAAGGACAGGAGATTTTTTTTTTTCACTACCAGACACAGAAAAAATGTACTACAGAATTTGCCTTAAGATATTTTAGTTGGGAGGCTTTATTTAACTCTATGATTTTGAAATCTGGACCCTAGTAACGACATGAAAACTAATTATTTACCTATATACGCATACATGCATGCACACAAGCGTGCATATCCAAGTCCCTTAAAAAACCCTCTAATGGATTCCGAAACAGTGTCTCTGATCGAGAGTTACAAATTCAAACGCCTCTAGGGATGAGACAGGTACACTGTTAAGCAATATGCAGTAGTAAAGATGACAGCAAAGCAGAGAGTGCATGTTCTGCCTACGAATATTCAGATTTATTTCTTACCAATACTTATTTTGCTAATTAAAGCTCCTTGCTAGCCACATCTGACTATGGCGCCCCAGTCTGTGACCTCCACAACCTGCCTCTGCCACGACACCATACAGAAGCACACTACAGTCCTCTGCTATCTCGGTTGCTCTCAAGGAGCCTTGAAACGCCTTACTTTGGGTCTTACATACAGCAAAACTCACAGTCTGAGTTCTAATCTCGAATACATTCTCCTGTTGTACCACTAAGAGCCACCAACAGCATGTGATCGCTGGCCCCCAAAACACTTTCTGGAGACTCAAGTTAATCAAGTTTCCACTACTAATTACAGCAACAGCTAACTTTTATTAAGTGTTTATTATGTGCTAAACATAAAATCGTTGCTCTCCCCACATTTCATGAACAATGACCAGTCAGTAAAGGTAAGAGCTGTGGCATAACTCACAAATCAACTGACTCATGAAAATCCATACGGTATTGTGCACACACCATCGCTGCTGTCCACAGAGCTGCCCGTTTGGACTTCAGTCATTGTGTGCCTGTGTGTGTGTGAGAGAGAGAGAGAGAAAGAGAGAGAGGGAATGATACAGTCTCCAGGTAAATGTGTGTTTCAACAAACGGCTGATGGGCATGTCATTTTACCCAGTACACATTCAGTTCTCATTATCATCCAAGATCTCTCAAGGTGCTTTGCAAAGTCATTAATGTCCTATCACTTTTATGTTAACATAACATTTAAAATTTCTTTCTCAGCTTAATGAATAAAAGTCATTTTTTTCTTAGTGAATGATTCTGTGTGATAATATGTAGTCTGGGCGAGTTAAAAGTGAGGCAGAAGAGTCTAAGTGTTAGCAATGCCGTGGAAAGTTAGTCCAGGCTCTAATGTTCTTACTAGTGCAGATTAATTATTTGAAACAAATATGCTCTGTAACAGGTGGATATGAGGTTGTGACGTCAGGAAGTTAAAATCAAGGGCTTAGAATTCCTTTTAAAATTCTAGGAAGACATGTCAATAGGAGCATAAAAATTCATCTTCTAGAGCAAGGGTGGACACAGTTTGGCTCTAAGGCCAGACAATCAATATTGTGGGCTTTGCAGGCCAGTCTCCATTGCAAATACTCAGCCCTGCCCCTGCGCTAGGAAAGCAGTCACAGACACCAGCCAGAAACCACATGCAAATGAAGGGGCATGGCTGGTTCCAATAAAACTTTAAGGACACTGAAATTTGAATTTCATAAAACTTTAATGTGTCACAACATGTTATTTTTCTTTTTATAATTTACAATCATTTAAAAATATAAAAATAGGGGTGCCTGGGGGACTCAGTCAGTTAAGTGTCCGCCTTCGGCTCAGGTCATGATCCCAGGGTCCTCAGATAGAGGCCTGGATTGGGCTCCCTGCTCAGTGGGGAGCCTGCTTCTCCCTCTCCTCCCTATTTGTGCTCTCTCTTGCTATCCCCTTCTCTTGCTCTTTCAAATAAATCAATAAAATCTTATAGGTATATATACAGATATATACACACATACGTGTGTGTGTGTGTGTGTGTGTGTGTATCCTTAGCTCGTGGGCTGTCCAAAAACATGCAAGGAGACAAAGTTGACTTAAAGGCCATATTTTCCCATTTTAACAATCCTGAAACCTAAACTTAGAAAGGGTGATTGAATGAGTTTTGCTGTAGAGTAAGAAATGTAGACAAGTCAGTTAGGTTAGTCTGGGCTTCACACCCTCCCAGCATCATCTTAACTTAACTTCCCCAGATGAATGAAAGAGGGGGGCCACCTCCCTCCTTTCTACATGAGACACTTCCCCTTAATCATTTAGAATCTACAAATAACCCTCTCCACCCTGAGTTTATTGCCTACCTCACTCCTCATATAAGAAGGTTAAAATGTGGGGGCACCTGGGTGGCTCAGTGGGTTAAAGCCTCTGCCTTCGGCTCAGGTCATGATCCCAAGGTCCTGGGATCAAGCCCTGCATCAGGCTCTCTGCTTAGCAGGGAGACTGCTTCCTCCTCTCTCTCTGCCTGCTTCTCTGTGATCTCTGTCTCTCAAATAAATAAATAAAATCTTTAAAAAAAAAAAAAAGAAGGTTAAAATGTGACCTATGATTTATCTGTTTTTTTTTTTTTTTTTAAGAGAGGGAAGTAAACCACAAGAGATTTTTAAGATTTTATTTATTTACTTGACAGAGAGAGAGAGAGATCACAAGTGGCAGAGAGCTAGGCAGAGAAAGAGAGGGGAATCCACTGAGCAGAGATGCAGTGCTCAATCCCAGGACCCTGAGATCATGGCCTGAGCCGAAGGCAGAGGCTTAACCCACTGAGCCATCCAGGTGCCCCTGATTTATCCAGTTTAATCGTGATGTTAGATGAGTGTTTTTGAGAAATAATACTATGGGAGAAAGTGCCTCAGATGGTTAAGTAAAAAAAATCAGCAAACCCCACCATACACACAATATGATCCCAATCCTGGGAGGGCAGGGTCACTTTTTTTTGAAGGTGGTTTGGATTTTATCTAGATTGTTCTCAGTCGCTTCAGAAGTTTAATAACTACTTAACAATAAAACACGTTATGTTCTTCATTTTCTTTCTAAATATCCCAACCCTTGAAGCTGATCTCCATCCCTTATGTGGCTTCCACTAACTCTGATTTGTATCTCCTGGCCTTAAATCCCAAACCTTAATACTCATCCTCCATCTAAAAATAGGATCTCTAATAAGAGCCATTATAAATAACATCTTGTGGCTCTAAAAGCTCTAGAAAGCTGTTAGACTGTTCTAGGGAAGTGAGCTCTTGTTAAAGAGAGACTTTTAAAATCACTCTGTCCTTGTCTGTGAATGCTTTATTATTTAGCCAAGTTACCTGATAATTAACACAGATCGACCAATTAGGCTTAACATTAGTGTCACCTGATGCTTGTTCTGAATCCTGCCTTTCCTGTTTAGGGCAAATTAAAGCCTACTAATTAAATAAATTTGAATGCCAATAGATGATGCATGGCAAGAACTGATTCAGAAAATACTATAGTCAGTGGATTTGTTAATGCTTCCTTCCTAAATTGATATGAACTCAAAAGGAAGGGAAGGGCATCAAACTTAGCATCCTGCATGATAAAAAGTTAGAGTAGGTTAGAATTTGCAGAACTAAGGTAAAACTAAGCAACACACTCTACTATTCAAAGGGCTCTAATCCCATGGTAAGTTCTTAGGATATATATATATATATATATATATATATATATATATATATATATACACACACACACACACACACACATATACATATATATAATCTTATAAAATATTTTATATATTATATATTATATTTTTATATATAATAAAAGTTATATATATATAAAATCTATATATATAATCTTAAATATATATTTAAGATTTTATTTCTTTATTTGACAGAGAGATCATAAGCAGGCAGGGAGGCAATCAGAGAGAGGGGGAAGCAGGCTCCCTGCTGAGCAGAGAGCCCGATGTGAGCTCGATCCCAGGACTTGATCTCAGGACCCTGAGATCATGACCTGAGCCAAAGGCAGAAGCTTTAATCCACTGAGCCACCTCAGTTAGTCTGGGCTTCACACCCAGGCGGCCCACATATATATATTTTAAACTGGATGGAGTTCAGATGCATTAGTTCACTGCTTTTCCTATGCATTCATTCCACATGCACAGGGTTCTTGGCTCAGGTGTCAGGTAGGAGGAGGCTCAGAGCATAAACTATGACACTAGCATTATGAGCTAGTTTGAAACTTGTGGCTAAAACATTTGATGTGCTATTTATGGGTGCCTGGGTGGCTCCATTGTTAAGCATCTGCCTTCAGCTCAGGTCATGATCCCAGGATCATGGGATTGAGCCCCACATCAGGCTCCCTGCTCTGTGGGAAGCCTGCTTCTGCCTCTCCCATTCCCCCTGCTTGTGTTCCCATCTCTCACTGTGTCTCTCTCTGTCAAATAAATAAATAAAATCTTTTAAAAAATAAAAATAAATAAAATAAAATTCATTTGATGTGTTTCAGATTAAAAGCTTAGAACTCTATACTGATTTGTTTAACCTAAATTAAATAGACAAAAGGATACTTTAACCCCCAAACCCTTCCAAAACTCTCCCTTGCAGTTTTTTCTTCTGGTGTTAGAAATGCCATACTCCTGACTTTACTACAGCTTCCTAACTCACTGGTCTCTCCTTCTATCCAACCTATGTATTATCAGCACAGCTGGTAATCATGTCACTTTCCTGCATAAAAACCCATTATGATCCTCCCTCTACCTACTCAACAAATTTTTAAAAGATAAATTCAAGATTTTTTACAACTGGCCCTAACTCTTCCAGTTTGCTTTCTACTACTTTTGCATGCATGGTTTAAGCTTCAGTCTCTCCCAAAGTAAGCCCTGAGCTTTCTTTCCATTCAATTTTCTGTTGTGTTAGCCTATACTAATAACAACGAATGGTCATAACAGCCATCATCTACTGAGCCTTTACTATATCCACATAATTTTCTAACTACTTTACATACATTGTCTCATTTTGCCTTCATAATAACCCTCATATGGTAGGTATTATAACCCCATTTTATAGATAAGATTTAGAGAAGTTAAGCAACTTGCCCATGATCATCCACTCAATTCTAAGCGGGGAATTAGACCTCAAATGGAGACCTCAGAATCATATGCCCATTCTCTTAACCATTTCATTTTACCACCTCCTTCATCTTGCTCTATTCCAAATGTCCTCACGATCCATCTCCACGTAAACATGCACACACACACGCATGCACGCATGTGCACCGAAATTCTACCCATTGTTCAAGAACCACCTCAAACGCAAGCTACCTCCTGCACAAAGTCTTCCCTAGACACTCCTCTCTCCCACGGCTCCAGAATATGTCCTTTCTGCCTATGGATCCAATATGCCCCCAAGTTTCAATAGCTTGTGATCTCAAAGTAAGACCATTTATTCATTTTTTTAAAGTAAGCTCTAAGACCAACATGGGCTTAAACTCAAGACCCTAAGATCAAGAGTTACAAACTCTACCAAGTCAGCCATGCACCCCACCCTTTATTCTTTAATATTAAACTTACAGTGACTGAATTTTGTCTCATGAATCCCAGGATGTTTATTTTTCCACCAGTTTCTCTCCATATATGATTTCTGGGAACCCCCATAGAATACATATGTGCTCCAAATCTATCTTGTGACCTGTCCCATCGCCCATGTTCTGAATTACTGCTGCATCAGAACTCCGCTGCAGATCTCTTCAGGGTGTTCTCTCTTTCTGTAGTGATTTGGTCCAAGACTGGACACCGGTCCACTTTGTTGACTATCAACTTCCCCAGAATGACCACCAAAAAAACTGCCGGTTGAGCAAAAACTAAGTTTATCAGACTTACTGCAGTAATGGAGAACAACACCATGACAGCATCTTAATAGTATCTCCCAAGAAAGAGATCAGAAGAGGACATTTCTACGATTCTGGGTTCTGGATTAAGGGAGAGTCTTTCAGGGCAAGAAATTAATGGAGATTAGACAAAGTGTATGACACAGTAATTCAGAATTGATGATACAGAAACACTCATGTCTTGAAGCAAGTGGTGATAAATATCATCTGACACGGGAAATTTTGCCTCAACGAACCACCTCTCACCCTGATAAAACTGTTTACCCAAGCGACCACACTCTGTCCAGATAAACTATTTTGCAAGAATTTCTTGAAGCAAACAGCAAAGTTATTTACTAGCTTATAGTTTTATCTTACTGCAGAAGAATTACCTAGAATAAGTTGATTGTTTGCCACAGTCTCATTTCCAAACTCTTCACCATTTCCTGATTTACCGCTCATCTCAGGCTATGGTGTATAACAGAACGTTTCTGAATTCTTATGGGATAACGGAGGTACAATGCAGAGTCCCCCTTTTGCTTCTAATAGCAATTACTGTTCGTGCTTACAGACCCTAAAGCCGACAGTGAAGTTACTGTTTAGCCCCCAGAATAAAAGATGGAAGACAGCACAAAAGTGGGAAAGGAAGACTGACGGGCAAGGCAGTAAGTAGATCAAGGGAAAACATCGATGCTCATGGCATCAACCATGAGTTGTCATGATACTGGGTTGTCAAACGCTTTGTTATTGTTCTTCCATTTGAAGTTCTTGTATAGCATTTCCCAAGCGAAGTCTCAAGGTTCGCACCATTTATGTGTGAAACCCCACCAGGCTGAAAGGGGATATTGAGGTTATGCGATCTACTCAATCTGGGATGACTTCAGAATTCTAACTGTAGTTACAAGCCAACTCCCACCCCCCTTTCCACTCTCAGCCTCATGCTTGTACCTCAGTGTGGTGCTGTCTGAACTCACCCACTGAAGTGTCCTTAATGACAGAGAGCAAACTCTAACTGGTCATGTTACGATTCAGGGAAAATAACCATGTTTAAACTGGGGTTTCTAAAAACCAACCGGTGACCCCTAGGTTTGAAACACACTGCCTTACACTTATCGAATTTATTTGTTATTACTCTGAAAGGTTAAGATGCTGTTATTATAGCTGCTGACATATTAACTGTCCCCCAAAGCAGAGTTTATGAGAATCTGCTTTACGGAAGGTTCTCCTTCCTGTACGTACCTGAGGTTCAGTATCAGCTTGTTTTTATTTTTAATTTTCATTTCACATGATCTCTCACTGCCACAAACAGAAACACTCATGTGCACACACACCTTGCAGTCTCCAAGGCCTCAGGAGAATCCGGCTGACTGAAAAGTCGTCTACACGAAACCTCCCCATGGAGCCGCACAGACAGGCATCACCTTTTGCCCCGCTCCTCCCGACACGACCCAAGCTCTCCGGGGCACACAGAGGTGAACTAGGTAAGGATGAGGAAGGATTAGATGGAGGGGGAGGGGAAAGGGAATCCCAGACCTATACTCTAGAGGCCTTCTACGCAGACCCTCAAAAGCCCTCCAAAGTGTTAAATCAGACCAAACCTCATGTTTCTAGGTGTAGTGAATGCCGCCGAAGCAAAAGATACATACTTACCACTGTCAAAACTAATCTGTTAATAGGAAAGTTTGTGGCACGGGTTGGGTAGCTCCTATCTGTGAGGAAACTGGTTTCCTATTTAGAGAAAATGGAGCTGTTATTCTTAAGCAGAGAGATGCCTATTGTGTGGGTAATTACAAGGAGGCCCGGCTGACCTGGCAATGAGGTAGTGTAGCTAAATACCTGAAGGCACGGGGAACGCCGAAATGAAAGCAGAGGCCCCATCTGCCAGGCTGTAATGATTGTGCTATTTGGAGGCAGAAAGGTTTGTCTGGAGCAGCTGGTTTCTCTCCAAGTGACCTTTTAGCATTTCTGCTTTTGCCGTCTGACAGATGTGTCAACTCAATAATTTCAAAAGCCCCTGAGTAAATAACCAATTGTGAGCAAGGATGACCCAAAGCGATGACAAAATAGCTGCACGCGGCACATTATGGAGCATAATGCCGAGTGACGGAACCAGGAACATTATCAGAAGGAAAAAACATTTTCGTCTTTCTTTTTGACTAAATGGCTCTCTTACCCACACTTGAGTTGCTTTTGAAGGGGGGAAGAAAAGGGAAATGTGGATTGAGAGGAGGGCTTTGTGGCAGCTTCGCCAGTGGAAGGCTCGGCCGGTCCGGGCGCAGGACCCAGCTGGCGAGCGAACGCTCAGAGTGGACCCCCGCGCTCGACCCCCCACGCGGCCCTGCTGGGGCCCTCAAGGGCAGAGTTAACAGGCGCTGGGAGTCCCAGGGCACTAGGGACAGGCAACAGCGATCAGACCAGATCTGGTGGCTTCAAGACTCCCAAACAGTCTTCACAGGCCATGCTAGTGCTGTTGGGCCGATATTATCTGGGAACTATAAGGGGCAAAGGTTCAGAAGCCAAAGTTGAAAGGGCCCCGAGCGGCAGAAGTTGAGCTTCAGGAAACATGCAAATACAACTGATTCCTATGATTCCTCCAGGGGCACACAGAGCACCCTTGCATGGAAATGGGATTTATTCAACATATTCTTATTTTTTCCCAACCTTTCTAACCCTTTAGCTACTCTGCTGGAATCTCCATGAATCAAGGTGAAAACCTCCACCCAGCCACCTAGCACTGAGGGGAGGGGGGGTCCTGTCAGCCCAAGAAATTCTGCAATCACATTTCCTAAGACATGGATGTTCACATGCTCTTTCAGTTTTGCTTTCCTGAAAGGGTCAGGGATTTTATCCTCCTCTGCCACCACCATCCCCATTTCATTAGTGAGTTACAGAAGCTTAGACTAAACTGAATATTACACTTCAAAGGCACATCTTCCCGGAGACAAACCATTGTCATGAGAGAACTGATGTGGTAAACATGAGCAGTGGCGTGTTGAAGCCAGCTCATACCAGCTTGTGAGAGTCAGTGTCAAGTTTCCAGGAGTTTTGCAAAGTGATTTTTAAACGAACAGTACCCTGATATTGGTCACAGTAGTAGTATTTACACCACGGAAATCGGCAAACACGATAGAGCAGGGCTTTTTCCCCCTAGACGGTGGATAGTTACACACTTACCAGAATGCCACTGACACAAGTGAATGTATTAGAGAAAATAGTTCCATTTGGCCATGAGATCTAGCTTCCTCCTCTCTCCTTTCCCAAGTTTGAATCACAGATTCTAAACTCAGCAGCAAAGCTGAGGTCGATCAATGCCATAATATACTTTCTCATTTGAAAGAGGTTTGAGAAATGTTGAAAAACTGTGTTATGTTCTTTAAAAAAAAAAAAAAAAGCATCGCCTATATTGTAAAGAAGAATGCCTCAAAATAGCACACGAACTCTCCATATTTGGGTCATACTTCCATAACCCTAGTCCAATTACTAGTCTGCTCCATTTTGACTGATCTGGTCCACAGAATGTCCAGAATACTCCATGTTCATTCCCGCCACCCAACCTGTGTTCATTACATAGTCCCGATCAGAATTCCCTGTCTCTGTCCTATCCCCTGTGCCATCGCAGCATCCTTCAAAGTTCAGCTTAGCCCACCTACCCCAACTCTTCTCTCACAGCTCTGGCTCATGATTTGTCTCCTTTCACCTATAACTTCCATGTTTTTGTTTTTTACTTCTACTTCTCACTTTGGCTCTTAATCATACAATATACTACCTTGCATTTTTACTTTGCTCTTTTCCATGAGAAGGCCTTGTCTACTCAAAGGGTTACCACTGGCAAGGACTTTGTATTACATAACCGTGTATCTCTTCTTCAGCCTCTGTCCCAGCACTACCAAAACACATGATTCTCCGCTTTCCGAATATGGACTGTCTGAGGGAGCTTTCCACACATACTGCCCCTGGACTTCATTTCTCAGAGATCCTGCCTGAGTTGCTCTGTTGCGTTATAAAAGTTTCCAAATGGTTACAAATCCATCTACTTTATTGCTATCCAGTCCAGAATTCCTGGCTGATTCTAACATATAACTATGGTTGAGAGCCATGACTTAAAAGATACATGGATGGATGGATATAAAACTCAATCATGCAAAATAATTATCGGCACCTCTTTTTTTTTTAAGATTTTATTTATTTATTTGACAGAGAGAGTTCACAAGCAGGCAGAGAGGGAATCATGGGGTTGGGGGGTAGGGGGAGCAGACTCCCTGCTGAGCAGAGTCCAATGCAGGGCTCGATCCCAGGACCCTGAGATCATGACCTGAGCCAAAGGCAGAGGCTTAACCCACTGAGCCACCCAGGCACCCCAGCACCTCTTTTTTGCCAATGTTGATGCACAGCTAACTGAGATATAACACTATCATCTTTCACACTCTCTACTTGACCAAGAACTTCCTAAGAACAGAGAATAAATCATATTTGTGGCAAGATCTCAGTCTACCGCAATGTCTGCTCCCAGGCAGATCTTGGAAAGAGAGAGAATGAATATACCATTGCTATCTCATGTCTATCCACTTGTCTTCCTCCTGCCCCCAACCACCCAGCTAGTAAAACCTTCCAGATTATAACTGAGATGAGACCAAAATATGAATGTTGTTGTTTTAAAGTTATGGGTTTTTTTTTTTTAAGATTTTATTTATTTATTTGACAGACAGAGATCACAAGTAGGCAGAGAGGCAGGCAGAGAGAGAGAGAGGAGGTAGCAGGCTCCCTGCTGAGCAGAGAGCCCGATGCGGGGCTTGATCCCAGGACTCTGGGATCATGACCCGAGCCAAAGGCAGAGGCTTTAACCCACTGAGCCACCCAGGTGCCCCTAAAGTTATATTTTTAACAATAATAAGACAAAGGACTGATAAGTCAACAACCTGATGAAGATGATGAGAGAAAAAAAAGCAGAAAAGTTCTCTCTTTGGTCTGCTTCCATTTTTCCTCCTCGAAGACGAATAATATTTAGGTTGCAATGGATGGAACACAGATCTTAGTAGGGGAGATAGTAAGAGAGTGTCTAGCAGTTTTAAAATGTGTTTGAGTCCAGATGCATTACATCTAAGACAATTAAAACAATTTGCAGCTGTTATCGCAGCTGCTAGTGTCCTGGGGAAAAAAAAAAAAAGCAGAGAGAATGGGAAAATTGCCAGAAGATCAGAGCTAAGCAAATGCCTCAGATTTCAAAAAGGGGGATTTCGTATTCTAAAGCCAGAAGAGTTTAACTTTCATAGCCAGCAACATTCTAAAATGTACTCTTCACTGGTTAATTTATATGTACTTAGTAGGGAAAGAGGGGATCACCGGAGGTCAGTGGGAGATTGCCAAAAGTAATTTAGTGCAAACTATTTTTATAGTTACTGTATTAGAAGGACAGTAGAGGGAAAGAATATCACAGGTAAAATTTATTCAAATGCCTGTCAGAATTGAGTATCAAAAATTAAAAAAAAAAAAAGTGTACTGAGTTCCTACCATGTGCTGGGTACCACACAGGCCTTGGAGATAAAGTGTCCAGTTTTTGCCTTCAAGGGGATTTCAGTCTAGAGGGAGAGATGGAAAAGAAAACAAGGCCAGTCTTTATGGGGTAATGAAGGGGCACCTTAACGCTCAGTTAAGCATCTGCCTTCAGCTCAGGTCATGATCCCAGGGTCCTGGGATGGAGCCCCACATCTGGCTCCCTGCTCAGCGAGGAGCCTGCTTCTCCCTCTCACACTCCCCTGCCTGTGGTCCCTCTCTCGCTGTGTCTATCTCTGTCAAATAAATAAATAAAAATCTTAAAAAAAAAAAAAAGAAAAGTAGGTGTAATGAAGAAAGATGAAGGGAAGCTCTTAGATGGGGGAAATAGGCTAAGAGATCGGTGTCTCATCGTAGATGATAAGGACAAAGAGAAATAAGCCAGGCTGAAAGAGCTGGGGACTAGGGACCACGAACATGCCTGTGGAAGAGAAAAGGAGGTGAAAGGCTTTGAGTTGACGACAGGAGACACAACGGCTTATAGAGCTGCAAGGAGTTCAGAAACACTGGAACATAGAACTCAGAATGGACAGTGAGGAATGAAAAGAGAAAGAGAAATGAAATCAGAAATGAAAAGAGAAATGAAATCAGAAGTGGAGCCATGTTGAAGAGTTCAGACTTTATTGAGAGGAATGGCGTGTCTCTGAAAGATTTTTAAGCCAGAAAAGGCATACTGATTTCACTGAGACATTTGCAGTGTTGCATAAAACTCCTGCGTATAGAGGGGAGCCCTCTGGGTGGGGTAGTAATGACACAGGTGGATTTCTAACTATTTAGAAAATTGTCCTGTGGTGTGCCAATGCATAAATTATTAGCAAGTAGAAAGAGTTTTGTTGGTATGTTTCTACACCCCATTCTTGATTCCCTTTTTATTCAATGAGTGTATCAAGAATTGGGGCAAAACTTTTTATAGATGACACAAATCTGGAAAGAAGGCTAATGGATTGTTTAAGCATTATCAAGATCCAGGAAGCTCTCAAAGGTAGGAGGAAGGCAGCAGGATAAAATTTTAAACTGCATTTATGTTTAAAATATAATCTACTGTATGGGTTGCCTGGTGGCTCAGTCATTTAAACAGTTCAGCATCTGCCTTTGGCTCAGGTCATGATCCCAGGGTCCTGGGATCCAGCCACACATCAGGCTCCTTGCTCAACAGGGAGCCTGCTTCTCCCTCTGCCTGCCTCCTGCTTTCCCTGCTTGTGCTTACTCTCTGACAATTAATTAATTAAAATAAAATATAATCTACTGTAGAAGGATAAAATGGGTAATCCCCACTTTATAACACTTTGTGTGAAAATATAAACTCTAAGGTCAAAAACCTGCTGTAATAGCCTTACGACCCCCTTGCTAAGATTTGAAAAAAAAACGAAAACAAAAAATAAAAAATGAGACTCTGTTGGTAACATTGTATTTGAATCAAGATGGGCAATGGCTCTACTCACACCACCAGCTCATATCTGGAGAACTGTGTCTAGCTCTAGATCCTCACACCCAGTCACAATGTATCTGAAGACCTGGAAACTATATGATATAAAAAATGGTAGAAAGATATATGTGAAAAAAAGATAGAGGTCCCTAAACTTATTAAAGAGTAATTCCAGAGCACTTAAAACAGGATCACTGAGTGAAATCTCTACATAAGGAAGATGTTGAAAAAAAAAAAAAAATGGGGGTGGGAGAGTGGAAGGATTACAGAGTACTGGCTGACAAAGAATTTAGAATTTGTAAATGGAATGGGGCAGCCGTATAGCCTGTTAGCTTCCTACTACTAGAGACGAGTGCACTAGAGAGCTGGACACTGAAGATGATCACGGCTGAGATACTGGAGATTTCTTAGGGACACTTGATACCAATTTGTTGGGGATACTTGAAAGGGAATTTTTTCAGTTGGAGGAAAGACTGGACTCTTCCCACTTTGAGATTCTATTAAACAGTTCATGATAACCACACAGATTTCTGTGCCACCAAAGGACTGAAAGGGAACAACTTCACCCCATACCAATTTTGCAACCGCAGATTCATCCTCACCTTTCATTCAGTAGTTATCCCACAGTTTGGGGAATTGATTCTTTCCTTTTTTTTTTTTTTTTTAAGATTTTATTTATTTATTTGACAGAGATACATCAAGAGAGGGAACACAAGCAGGGGGAGTGGGAGAGGGAGAAGAAGGCTTCCCACTGCGCAGGGAGCCGGATGCAGGGCTCTATCCCAGGACCCCGGGATCATGACCTGAGCCAAAGGCAGAAGCTTAATGACTGAGCCTCCCAGGAGCCCCTGATTCCTCTTTCTTTTTTCTTTCTTTTTTTTTTTAATATTTTATTTATTTATCTGACAGAGATCACAAGTATGCAGAGAGGCAGGCAGAGAGAAAGGAGGAAGCAGGCTCCCCGCTGAGCAGAGAGCCCGATGCAGGGCTGGATCCCAGGACCCTGAGATCATGACCTGAGCTGAAGGCAGAAGCTTAACTCACTGAGCCACCCAGGTGCCCCCTGATTCCTCTTTCTATTGGATATTCTTTTAAAGGGTCCCAAACACCTCCTCATCACTTTTTACATTTTCTTAAAATATCAGATACTTCCATTGCCACAGATGTAGTGAGATAAATAAACAAGGGTTTCAAAGCTTTTTGGATGAGCTCCTTCTAAGGAATTCTAAGGTAAGACCCAGTCATTCCTTTTTGTCTGTCTTAGTCATAAGCCAGGGGTAGCCTTCACTAAACAAGATCCATTCTCCTTACCCATACTTCTTCAAAGTTTTGTATACTTTTTTTTTAAGATTTTATTTATTTGAGAGGGACAGACAGCACTTGAGGGGGGGGTGGCTAGAGGAGCAGAGGGAGAGGGACAAGCAGATCTACACTGAGTGTGTGGAGTCCAATGTGGGTCCGATCCTGCAGGGTCATAACCCTGAGATCAAGACCTGAGCCGAAATCAAGAGTCGGATGCTTAATGGACTAAGCCACCCAGGCACTCCAGAGTGTTACACACTTTTTGCAAAACAAGTCTAAATGTGGTTCTCCAGTCACTTTGGGCCTCTCACGGGTACAGCAATTTCTTTTTTTTTTTTTTTTTTAAGATTTTATCTATCATTTAACAGAGAGACAGAGAGCAAGCACAGTAGGCAGAGCGGCAGGCAAAGGGAGAGGGAGAAGCAGGCTCTCCACAGAGCAGGGAGCCCAATACAGGGCTGGATCCCAGGACCCCGGGATCACAACCTGAGCCTATGATATCCAGACCAGCAAGCTTTACAGATGGAAGCCACAGTGAGAAGTACAGACTTTATTCAAAACTGGCGGCTGCAAGGGAGCTAAGCACTCTCCTAACTCACAGCCCTGAAAGAGCTCAGGGGTAGGCTTATAAAGGCATAAAACCACATTCTGTTGACAGTTTCTAAGAGTTGCCAAGCTCAGTACAGATGCCAAAAAAGCTGGGTTAAGCAGATATCTAAGGTAGGGTACTTTTCCTGAAATCGTTTCAGGTGGAGTATTCTGCAGTTTTTCTGTTTAGGTTACAATAACATGGCTGTGTTACAAAATGGCCACCTTTTACGAAATGGCATGGCTTGTGCTCGCTTCAGCAGCACATATACAAAATGGCGTGGCTTATGCCAAGTCCATCTCCTAGGTGTCTCAAGCCAAAGGTAGCCGCTTCACCCACTGAGCCACCCAGGCACCCCGAGGAACAGCAATTTCAAGTGCAGCCACAGGTATCCTCCATACATTCGTCAGGGCCGCCTATTTCCTACAAACTCACCCCCACTAGTCTAAGCTCTACCTGGGCCATCTCTATAGCTCATTGCCTCCAGAGTCTCCTTGCTTTGCAAATGTTTCAGTACTCAAGGCTACCGACAGTATTTACTTTGGGCTCTGAAAATGAGCTTCCCGTACCTATGACCTTGGAATTCCTTTGTGATACAGACTACAGTCTTCAACTATTTTTAAAGAGCTTCACTCCATAACCTCTAGCCCCTCACCTTTCTCCTTTTGTTTCCTTGCTTGCATTCCATGTTCTTCCAAGAAAGTTTATTCAATAATCCAGTATCTAATCCTGTCAAATTATATTGTCTTGATAAAAATCCCCAAACTGGCCCCAACAGAATTTCTTTCCATCATTACAACATTCTTAAACCTTCTTTCTCCTTGAAATCTTAATTTACAACCACTCCCCCAACACACACACCATACTGCAACTTCATTGAAGAAAAACTACTTTCTTTAAAAGCAAAACCGTATTTGTTCCATTTATTCTTTTCCTAATTTACTCCTTAATCTGTTGCAATCTGGGTTTCTGCCACAACTGTTCCACCTAACTGGTTCTCACAACGGTCAGTTTCATCCCACTGGTTGACAAATACAATGGACACGTCCCAGTTCAATTATTACTTTATTTTCCTGCAGCGCTTGCGGTTCCTGACCAGTCCCTTCTTTTTAAAATTCTCTTCTGCCTTAATCTTCAACATTTTCCTCATGACTCTTCTTTTTGAGTTTCCTTGTCTCTCTCCAACAGCCACTTAAAAATTGATCTTTACCAAGATTTTGCTCTCAGCACTTTACTTATCTCATTCGTCATACTCTCCCTTGGGTAATCTCTTCCATGCACAAACTTCAACTAATGCTACAGATGATGACATCTGACCCTGAGGCTCACATCTCTACTTGCATATGCCAGAAGCTTATGACTTCAAACTGGCCAAAGCTGACCTCATCATTTTCCTTGTCCCAGCCCATCAGAAAAATTGAGGGGAAAAGTCCTTTTGTAAACCTAAGCTGTCTAGTCTTCTTATTCGGCTTCACCTTTGTACCACCATTTTAATTCCAGCAATGAATTACTAAGTTGCAAAATAATAGCCTATCAAGAACACTCGGCAAATAGAGAGTAGAAACCCTGTTCTCAAAAAGTGATCAAAAACCTAGTGTTTTTCTCGATTCCAATCATTACAAAAGAAACGAGATCAGAAGGGTAGCTATAATCATGCAGTTGCCAGTCCATGATCGCAACTTTTCAATAAGCAAAAAACTCAAACTCCAAACTGAAACACACACGCAAGACTCTGAGAATTCAAAGGTTTCATTTGGGGGGAAAAAAAAAAGGATTTTGTGGACAAGTCTGTATACTCAAGTTCACTCAATTCCTCCTTCCCTCCTGGCGGTTTACATGACAAAACCATCTAAGCTGCTGTGTTTCAAGAAAAGAAATCTTTAAAACGCTCCTAATGCTTTTTCTGTAAACACAAGCGAATTTGTTGTCGGAAGTACTCTTTCTCCTTTCGTGAGCGAGGCTAAAATATTCACTGATAAGGTCAGTGTCTTTTTTTCTGCCGCGAAGGAATCCTCAGATGGAGGCTGCCACCACAAAAATGAAGTCGTAAGAAGGAAATCCCAGACCAAGACTATAAATGCCAAAGTGGCGTGCACGCCGGCATATGTACAGACGGCAAGCCTGTTACTCCACACCTGGTGCCACGCCGGGGCAGATTCCAGAAGGATAGAAATAAACACTTATTTTGACAAAGCAGCATTATTGGCTGGCATGCACTGAATTTGCTTGAAATTCTAACAACTTCCCTGTAAAGAATATCCACCCACCTAACATTCTTTCTTTAGACACAATCTTACAATAGCAAATCTGTAATTACATTTCCTATTTTCATTTTTTTTCCAAGGACGCCGTTGGCCTCTACTGTATAGGAACTAGAGTGCATCTATCTCCATTAGCATTGTCACACGGGTTTTAGAAAATCATATTACAAAATGTGGGTCAGCGATCACTGAGTCATGTAATTTATCAAGACAATACCCAGATGCACTGTTTGACATTCGTTTTGCAGGGACGCAGTCTACTGGTATAAACAACTCTGCAATGCCTACCATTCTTCAGAGGCAAAGGCCATTTACGACTGGGGGGAAAATCAATATCCAGAGTTCCACTATCAAGTACTTAATGTCCCCATGTTTTATAAGATAATACATCAGTGAAAGCCGACAGGATACCTCCAGTTGATGATAGATCACCTCTTTCAGTTTGTCCTGCTAATTATGTTTCCAAAATCAGAATTTTAGAACCAAACAGTCCCAATCCCCTGATTTACTCTTATCCCAATCCCCCCATTTACTGAGGAGGACACTAAAGTACATGCGATATTGAAGGACAAGACACTTGCTGGTGATGAAGTCAGTTGTAAACTGAAGTTGCCTGGATCACAAATTCAATAAATATCAAATTCAGTTCTTTTCAAATTTTGTGTGTTACATTATTTCTCCATTCCTTTCATCATATTATTAGGATAGAATTAATTTCCTAAACCTTATTACATTTAAATGAAACAAGATTTTTTAGTGACTGCTCTATACTAGGCACCAAAATAGATATTGGAGATAATAAGGGTACGTTTCTCCTATGTTACCACCAAAGCAGGACATTCAAGAGTGATGGGCCATAAGACAGCAACGTCTCCCTCTTGCCTAACAGTTCTTTCTCCGTCTTATTTGCCGACAACTCTTCCTCTGTTACTCCTTTAAAATTTGCTTCTCTCCTTGACCATTTTCTCTTATGACAACCCCATTCTCTCTCATGATGTCATCATTCACAAGACCTTGATGTGACTTCAACTCTGATTACTCCTAAGTATGTGCCCTCTGAGTCCTGGCACCATATAACCAGGTGTCTACTGCATCTCCACTCGATGTCTTGCAAGTTCTGTAAGCTCAGGATGCTGAAGGTAACAGTCACAATTTCATTATGCAAGGGCCATATTTCACTTGTCAGTTGTGATGTCTCTCTCTCCTACTAAAGTTGAAACTCCCTGAAGGCAGACCTCATGTCTTCTCACTTAAATATCCTCAGCACTCACCATTTTTCTTGGGACCCCAAAATATATAATAAATATTTTTGAATGAACTAAACTATGATCTATGCATCACTCAAACCAAAGTCTTGGGTCTTCCTGGAAGACACATACTATTTCCAGGGATTTAATAAGTCCTATACATTTTATTCTCGTAAATCTTTCCCAAAACCATAGCTTCCTCTTTATCAAAATACTGCCTTCATTTAAGTTCAATTATTTCTCGCTGGGGCCATTTTCACATCCCCTAAATGTTTTTCTTGCTTCCAGAATAACCCTTTCCCACCCAGTCTTACACATGGGACGTTCTAAAATTCAACTCAGATACTATTTATTCTTTGCTTAGAACCCTTCTGCGGCTTCCTGATACCCAAGAGAAGAACGAGGATGTACAACATCTACTGTGTCTTGTTCCTACGTACTTACTCAGCTCTTGCCTTTTTCCAGTCTCACAACTCACCCATTCTATCCACACTAAACTTCTGGTATTTCCCTTTTGTACCCGAATCCCCTTCTGCATTGAATGCCCTTGGCCCATCTCCAGTTGACAAATTTTTAATGCAATTTTCAACAAAAAGCTTATCTCTTGGTTTTCCCTGAAGCAAACTTTAAAGCTCCTTCTTGACATTCCCAATTGTGCCTGATACACAATTATATTTCCATATATGGAATTGACATATATCTCCATATATGGAATGTGACATTGTAATCCCTGTGTATATATCTCCCCCCATCAAATAGTGAGTTATTTCAGGGCAGAGACTGAGTCCTTTTTACTATGTAGTCTCAGTGTTTAATAAAGTTCTTGACATTTAGAAGACATTTAGTAAATAATATGATTATTGTGTAGCCTATACACAGCCCTAAAGCCTTTAAATTTTTTCACATGCATTTTTTAAGTTTTTACTTAAAATTCAGTTAGTGTGTAATATTAGTTTCAGGTATACCATATGGTGACTCACTATTTACAAACCACACCCTGTGATCATCACAAGAGCCCTCCTTAATTCCCATCACCTATAAATCAAGACTCCACCTCATATTGTCTTATTCACTTTAGTATTACTAGAGGCAATATATGCCTCCCAGATATATAGGAAACTGAACAAATAGTGGGCAGAAAAAAATGGTTAAAAAACAAGGCCACAGTACACTTTCAGATCTAGCTTCCCATTTGGAGAAGAGTGAGAAATAGAGAGAAATAAAACAGTGGCAGTTTCTCAAAAAATTAAAAATGTAATTACCCTATAACCCGGAATTCCACTTCTGGGTACATACCCAAAAGAATTGAAAGTAGGGTCTTAAAGAGAGATTTGTGCACCCATTTTCATAGTAGTAGTACTCACAAAAGCTAAAACATGAAAGCAACTTGAGTGTTCATCAATGGATGAATGAATAAGCAAAATATGGTATATTCACACTAAGTGAAATAAGCCATTTTCAGAAAGACAAATATTATATGATTCCACCTACATGACTTGGTAGAGTAGTCAGAATCACAGAGACAGAAAGTAGACAAGCAACCTCCTAGTTGCCAAGGACTAGGGGCCAAGCACAGTGTATAGGGTTTTGGTTTTACAAGATGAAGAGTTATGGAGATGGATGGTGGTGATGGTTTGTACATTATGAATGTATTAATACCACTGAACTGTACACTTAAAAATGGCTAACATAGTAAATTTCGTGTTATGGGTATCTTACCACAGTAAAAAAATAATTAAGAATTAAAGAGGAAAAACAACTATGTTAAATTAGATTTTAATCCGATTTCAAGCTGAAGAACATAAATCACTTTCCAAGATACTTTTCATGTCCTCCATGGGGACTTTGAGTTTAGATGATTTGTGCAAACAAACTGGAGGCTCGGAGCAGTGGTCTGAGCAGTGTGTGTGTTCTGCATCCATCATGTGGTGAAATGAGTTTCCCAGGCTGACCTCCTTGCTCTGATTCTCTTAAAATATTGGCATGTAAACAGTCTAAGCTAGACTTCCAACCGACGCTGCAGTCAACCACAACAGAGGATATTTAAGCAAGGTCTAAAGAAGATAATTCATTGCCTATCTCCTATGGGGACTTGAAACAAAGGATGTTTTCTCTGTGAGTTTCAAATTGTGCCACTCTCAGAGCCCAGTAAACTCTAGCTCTAATCTCCCGACGCCATCCACTGTGATTCCTGCTGCTAAACGAGTGGTTTCATGAACGCATTGTTGGTACAAACCAAATGGGGAAGGGTAGTTCCGTTTCCTGTGGCCTTCTCTGCTTCAGATGGAATAAAAGGGAAAGGATTAATACAGAGGGAAGATGAAAAAAACAGGAAGCAATGACCTCTAACATGTGCATGTGTAGCCAAATGTGTATCCTTCGTGAAATGCACTCACTGGTTCTCAGATCAGGTCAGACAACAGGCTCCACACCAGGAAAGAGGCAGCAAATGCTCAAATGCGACAGAATGTTCAGGAAGATTATTCACTGGGGTCTACCCTGTCCATCCCCACTGACATAGGCAGGCATGGCTCTCAACCCTCAACCCATTCTTTGGCTTTTACTAAGATCTGGATTTCTCAAGAGAGAAGCCACTAGGCATGTGTGAAGTCTGTTTTCCTTCACAGAAGTGTCACGGCTCCTCTCTAGAGACTGTATTACTTCTGCTGCATCTGTCTTCGAGCTCTGCTCTGCCTCCCCTACTGCTGAGGCGTCAGTCTGGAGGCTCACTCTGACACAGAAACTCCCCTGCACCGAACACGCTCTTGGTGGATGTGAGTGCTTCTTGGAAAAAGCATGTCCACCTGGCAGACAGAGACCCATGTCCTGAGATGAATGAGCTACGTAGGCTAGAGCTGTTGTTAAGATTCCCAGAACTATAATGACAGCACCTGCCTCAGTTGTTAATGTCTGAAACCATGTGGGAATGCATGTGGCTGAGGCCCAGAAGAAATAAAAATCAATATACCTCCCTGTTACGTTTCCTGGGATGGCAGTCAGGGACGTGAGAATGTGCAGAAGGGATCTAGGTCTACGTCCGCACATTCTTAAAGAGGCAAGATGTTCAGGACGGTGTCATTAAATAAAAGAAATATGTATGAGGGCAAGTTTTGAGGAATAAGTCTAGAGAACTTCCTCAGCATTCAACAAGCAAATGAAAGACTGTTTATAAACAGCCGAACTGCAGCGTCCAGACTGACTGACCAGTGAAGTGCCAGCCCCATCGGCATCCAGGTGAACAAGTAGCTTACAGGCTGGCATCTAAGGAAACATGCAGATAAAGAGTGAAAAATAAAGTATTGTGGCATCAGGGAGGCTACCCTGCCTCTAAGAGATCTTTCTGAAAGAGTGATGCGATCTAAATAATTTAAGTTTTGGTACAGATGGATGAAGGGGTGGAGGCACAGAAGGATAGAAGGATGGATTGATGGATGGATGGATGGATGGATGGATGGATGGATGGATGGATGGATGATGTCTTCGAGAGAAGAAAATTTTAACAGTTTTCTGATACCAAAAAAAAATCCAACCAAGGGGAAGGAGCTCAGTCTCCACCTAGTCAAAGTAAAATATGTACAGCAACCTTTCTGCCCATACCCACTCAGCAGTGCCCCCCAACACCATCTCCACTGCTGGTAGGCAGCAGCCTCTCCCATCCTTCTAAGATCTCTCTCTCTCTCCCCCCAGCACCCTCTCTCCCCGCCTCCATTTTTTTTTTTATTCTACAAAACATTTATTTCTTTTTTTTTTTTCATAAACATATAATGTATTTTTATCCCCAGGGGTACAGGTCTGTGAATCGCCAGGTTTACACACTTCACAGCATTCACCATAGCACACACCCTCCCCAAAGTCCATAACCCCCCTCCCCCTCTCCCAACCCCACCTCCCCCCAGCAATCCCCAGTTTGTTTTGTGAGATTAAGAGTCACTTATGGTTTGTCTCCCTCCCAATCCCATCTTGTTTCATTTATTCTTCTCCTATCCCCCTAACCCCCCATGTTGCATCTCCACGTCTTCATATCAGGGATATCATATGATATTTGTCCTTCTCCGATTGACTTATTTCACTAAGCATGATATCCTCTAGTTCCATCCACGTCGTCGCAAATGGCAAGATTTCATTTCTTTTGATGGTTGCATAGTATTCCATTGTGTATATATACCACATCTTCTTTATTCATTCATCTGTTGATGGACATCTAGGTTCTTTCCATAGTTTGGCTATTGTAGACATTGCTGCTATAAACATTCAGGTGCACGTGCCCCTTCAGATCACTACGTTTGTATCTTTAGGGTAAATACCCAGGAGTGCAATTGCTGGGTCATAGGGTAGTTCTATTTTCAACATTTTGAGGAACCTCCATGCTGTTTTCCAGAGTGGTTGGACCAGCTTGCATTCCCACCAACAGTGGAGGAGGGTTCCCCTTTCTCCGCATCCTCGCCAGCATCTGTCATTTCCTGACTTGTTAATTTTAGCCATTCTGACTGGTGTGAGGTGATATCTCATTGTGGTTTTGATTTGTATTTCCCTGATGCCGAGTGATGTGGAGCACTTTTTCATGTGTCTGTGGGCCATCTGGATGTCTTCTTTGCAGAAATGTCTGTTCATGTCCTCTGCCCATTTCTTGATTGGATTGTTTGTTCTTTGGGTGTTGAGTTTGCTAAGTTCCTTATTGATTTTGGACACTAGCCCTTTATCTGATATGTCGTTTGCAAATATCTTCTCCCATTCTGTCAGTTGTCTTTTGGTTTTGTTAACTGTTTCCTTTGCTGTGCAAAAGCTTTTGATCTTGATGAAATCCCAAAGTTCATTTTTGCCCTTGCTTCCCTTGCCTTTGCCATTGTTCCTAGGAAGATGTTGCTGCGGCTGACGTCAAAGAGGTTGCTGCCTGTGTTCTCCTCAAGGATTTTGATGGATTCCTTTCTCACATTGAGGTCCTTCATCCATTTTGAGTCTATTTTCATGTGTGGTGTAAGGAAGTGGTCCAATTTCATTTTTCTGCCTGTGGCTGTTCAATTTTCCCAGCACCATTTATTGAAGAGGCTGTCTTTTTTCCATTGGACATTCTTTCCTGCTTTGTCGAAGATTAGTTGACCATAGAGTTGAGGGTCTATTTCTGGGCTCTCTATTCTGTTCCATTGATCTATGTGCCTGTTTTTGTGCCAGTACCATGCTGTCTTGATGAT
Organism: Meles meles; assembly: GCF_922984935.1. Taxonomy (NCBI): domain Eukaryota; kingdom Metazoa; phylum Chordata; class Mammalia; order Carnivora; family Mustelidae; genus Meles; species Meles meles. Next base: position 43,262,610 of record NC_060066.1, on the reverse strand, counting down.
GACAGCTTTGTAATAGAGCTTGAAGTCTGGAATTGTGATGCCACCAACTGTGGCTTTCTTTTTCAATATTCCTTTGGCTATTCGAGGTCTTTTCTGGTTCCATATAAATTTGAGGATTATTTGTTCCATTTCTTTGAAAAAAATGGATGGTATTTTGATAGGGATTGCATTAAATGTGTAGATTGCTTTAGATAGCATAGACATTTTCACAATATTTATTCTTCCAATCCAGGAACATGGAACATTTTTCCATTTCTTTGTGTCTTCCTCCCGGCCTCCCTTTTTTAGTCTCCTTCCTTCACCCCTCTTTCTCTTTCTCTCTCTCTCTCCCCACCCCCTCTTGCTCATGCACATACACATGATTACAATCAGTGATGGCCATAAAATAACTGGAGATCATAACCATGTTGCCAGAAAACCTACCCTTTCCAATGCTCCCCAGATGCTGGGCAATTCCAACTACCAACTCTCCATCTTCCTGTCTCAGATACAGGTCACAGCCCAATGGGGACCCCCAGACACAAAAGTGGAGGTGTGGCCACTGCCTGCAGGCAGCTAGCAATTAGGAAATGAGAAAATATTAGCCCTTCTTTAGAACACATAAGAACATCTTTTTCTATTCATTTCCAATTAAAAGATATAAGAAATTGTTAAGCCAATATTTAGTGTACAGGTAGAGCCTGGTGCATCCATGAGTCTGTTTGCCAGCTCTCACATAGGGCATGTGAGATCCTGGCGGGATGAAGAGGTTCACCCACTTCAGCAGTTCACAGGGAAGCCTTCCCTTGTTCTTTTACTTCAATATACTGCAGGAGGTTGTAGTTTACCTGGAAGGCAGTTTACCTAGGTAGATATGGGTGATGTCTTAACAATGAATAAAAAGTGAGTGCTTGAAAAAAAAAAGTATTTAGGGGAGGATTATGAAACTGGTTATTTGAAAATGTTTGCATAGTTGGATGGTTTCGATTGCCAAAGACATCATTTAGATGTGTCTTCCAGGTGTCCCTTCACCTCTCTCTGCCTGTCCTCTCTCCTGTCCAGCCCTTCCACTGTGCATGGGTTCTGACCTCCACCGAGGAAACACAAGCTGACAGCACCAAGCCTCCTACCTGCTTAGGATGCTGCTCTTTGCTTCCCACTGTGGGTTTTTCCTGTTGACATGGAGGAGGGAGAGGACACCACTGAGTACCCCACCCAAGAGCAATCCAAAAGTGAACTTTTGAACTACACAGGGTGAGAGATTTCCCCTTCCTTTCCCCAGAGACACTGTCCTGGGAAGCAATCATTTACACAGCCTTCAGGAAGACTATCTCTCAATATTGAACAATCAGTCATGTTCCATACAAGACAGTGGCCAACTCAGTATAATTCCTTGACAGGCTTTCCCTCCCTTCGTCCCACCTTCTTGCTCCCTGGGATTGTATGCTTCTAAATAAACCAGGTCCTGCTTTCTAGGAAAACCAGACTATGGCAGGACGGCCCCTGTACAGTCCTCCCCTATCTATATACAAATAAAACTCTAAAAACAATATTAGAACCAGTTTCAACATCCTCAAAATAATATATTAATTGGTCTTAATCTCATTTGTTAAAATGTGAAAAGGCACACACGTCCAAGGAATTTGCAAGACCAACTGATCAAATCAGAAATGATAGAAATTTTTCTGCACAATCTAAACAATCACAATTTTAAAAGCCTTGGTATAAAAGGTGGATGATTGACAAACACATATCATAATTAAGGGCAGCTGATGATGTATGTCTTCCGTAAGGACCCAAGAATTATTTGTGAGGTATCTTCTTCAGCTAAGAATTTAGAAACAAATGTTTGAATAGTTGAATCACAAAGTATAAAAAATAATGAAGCATATTCAATCCCATTTATGAAACCAAAAAATTTTTGAGTTGTTAATAAACTTTAAAATGAACTTTTAAATACTTCTTTGGCTTTTCACTTGTACTTTCTTTTTTATGGATGTTTTATGATTCACATCCTATTATATTTATTTAAACACATAATCTTAAATCAATCCATATCTTGGGATTACTGCTCCAAATTATTTTATTAATGGGATAAGTGTTCAAAGAATGATTAGAGACCATGACAGAGTCTGCCTTGACTTGATTCTTAATTCTGCCTTGCTCTACATGTGTGACCTTGGGCAATTTGGTCTTTTTGAATTTACCACTTGGAAATGATAATAATATTCACCTTGTAAAACTGCCATTAGGACAATAGGTAAGAGGCTGAGAAATGCACCCAGCACCTAACTAGTAACACACAAATGTTTGTTCTTATTATCAAAATGATACTGATGCAAGTGCAATATGTTCTTTATTCGACAGAATAAAGAACACCAACGCAGGCAAATACTGTATACCAAGTGCTTTCAAAGGCCCAGGTAGACGTCCCAGAAAATAAAGACCCCCCTAGGAAAAGTAAAGAGCCTTGTAGAGAAGAAAGTCTTCAAGCTTGAAAGAGTCTGAGGGATCTGCTCTAAGCCATATATTTTACAAATAAGAAAACCAAAGATCAAGGAGTGGGTTCATTTCTCAGGATCACATGGTGTCTGGATGACAGAGCCGTGTCCACCTTGATTTCTGCAGACATACAAAGCCCTCAGCCAACAGAGGCGGCTCTCGCTTTCCTGCAGTCAACTTTTCTCCACCAGCATCTTTCCCTCTGAAGTGGGTCAAACACAAGTCATGAGAAAAATGGCATTTGGGTCCCCTCTCAACAGTTCAGGACTGACAGCTCTAAAGAATCCCAGTGAGTGTTCAAATATGGTACCAGCTCCAGCCAACTACAACCCCAGCAGGCCATCTGTGAGTAGAATCAGAGTATATTTTCTTCCAAAAGCATTATGTACTAGTAGGCCATGGTAAATTTGCAACCCTAACACTGCCTAGTCCCTTTTCTGCCTTTTTACCTCTTCCAAAGCAGTTATCAATAACTAGCATGTGCTGTAAATTACTCATTTATCTTGTTTACCGTCTGTTCTACTACAGCGCAAGCTCTGAGAGGGCAGGGGTTTCTGTTTTGTCCCTGCTACGTCCCCAACACAAATACTTGTTGAGTGAACCAACAGAATCTTTTGAGTCATTCCTGCCACTTTGTTAACCTTTGGCTTCTACAAATATACAGTTACAGATTTCTTAAATTAAATTTTATGGGATCCCACTAGATGCCTGATCATACACATTGAATTGGTTCTTCTACAAATAAATATCTGATTTTAATGATTTGATTAAAATGTATTTCAGACCAACATGTGAGCAAACACCTACTAATCTTACCAATGCCAGCTAAAATATCATTTCCTGAAGAAAACTATCTCTAGGGGCGCCTGGGTGGCTCAGTGGGTTAAGTGTCTGACTCGGGATTTCAGCTCAGGTCATGATCTCAAGGTTGTGAGATCAAGTCCCGTACCAGGCTCCATGCTGGGCATGAAAACTGCTTAAGATTCTCTCTCTCCCTTTGTCCCTCCTGGCTCACACTCTCTCTCAAGAAAGAAAGAAAGAAAGAAAGAAAGAAAGAAAAGAAAGAAAGAAAGAAAGAAAGAAAGAAAGAAAGAAAGAAAGAAAAGAAAGAAAGAAAGAAAGAAAACAGAAACAACTTTAACCCCCAAGATGAGGCATTTCCCATCCTAATGACTTCCATTGCACACTGTAATTTTCTTCTTATTCCACTTACAGCAACTGTAATTAAATCACTATACATGTCATTTATTTGTTCAATTACTATCCTCCTTACTAAACTCTGAGTTCCAGGAGGATAGAGACCACCTTCTTCATGCCTGTATTTCCAGGACCTAGCAGAACCTGACATATAGTGGACATTCAATAAGCACATGCCAATGAATAAATAAGCAGACACCTAAATAAGTATTCCAGCTAGAAAGGTTCTGCAAAAGACGATTTAACAGTATGTGATATAAGCTGTAAATATGGTCCTTGAAGTCATTTAAGCCAACTCTAGAGAGCTGAGCAATTATTTCTTCAAATGAAGCCGGTTCCCAGCTTTTTCGTCTAAAGCTGATGATATACAGTTACTTCTAGGAAGATATTTTAAGTTATTTCTTTTATATTCCTCAAATCTTAATATTGCAGGCTTAATAAAAAGAAAAAAAATTTAAAAAAAAAAAAAACCTTCAATCTCTCAGCAATTGTGCCTTTGACCCTAAGTGAATTGTACTGTCCAGGCTCCTGGTTTCCTTCCAAAATCTGTATCTGGTTTTAGGATAAATTTTCCCAAATAAGCTATAAACATGATTTTGATGGTTGAAGAATATTTTCATTTTAGATGAATAAACCAGAGGTAATTCAGACATTTAAAATTCATGACCTATGTACCTATGCATACTTGCTTTCATTTCCAAGTTTCCATCACTGTTAGCTCTTAGAGTGAAAATAATATCCTTTCTCCTCTTGAGTATTTTTCCTGGATCCTAGGAGAATAAAATAGGAGCAAATTAAACCAAGCTTCTTTTATGTTAAAGAGATATATAGGAGTAACTATCACCCTCTCCCCACATACACACACACGATTCTCTGCCAAGATTATATTGTGTTCATCTTGCAAATATCCTTCGAGTTTAAGAATTCACAGAAGATTTAACATCATGGCAGTGAGTACTTGGAGCCAGACAGTCTGGAAAGAAGGAATGATCTGTTTAGCCCCAGCAATTCACAAACTTACCTGAGAGTATCAGACATACAGAGACATCGTAGAATGATGTACTTGCTATGAGTGAATAAAAAAATTCATGTTTCAATTTCATTTAACAACTACGTGTTTGCCTCATACCATACGCTAGGTTTGAAAGACATAAGAATTTCATGCCAGGACAGAGGACTTTCTGCTGGGGTAGCAGTGCTTTGAAATATGAACCACACACTTTACATTTTAAGCTGAACTACTTTATTTTTTGACTGGCAGCCATGTGGGGGGAGAAATGAGTTTTCTCACAAGCAGGAAAAGTAGAAAAGAAAAAGAGGATCTGGAGAGGACAGTCTTCTTGTTGGCACTGTGTGGATAACCTAGTCCTTTCAACCCCCAAGTCAGAGAGGCATGAAAGCTCAGCACATCCCAACTAACTGAAAGTGGGGTTGGAAATGTTGATACAAGAAATGGACTAGAGCAATGGCTTTCCACTTTGCTACACAAGGAAACAACTCAGAGAGCTTTTTTCTTTCTTTTTCAAATTTTTATTGAAATGCTAATTAGTGAACATACAGTGCAATGTTGGTTTCTGCAGTAGAATTCAGTGGTTCATCATTTACATACAACACCCAGTGTTCATCACAAGTGCCTCCTTCATACCCATCACCCCACCCACCTCCCTCCATCACCCCTCAATTTGTTCTCTATCATTGAAGAGGCTCCTATGGTTTGTTTTGCTCTTTTCCCCCCCTCCCAAATGTTCATCTGGCTTGTTTCTTACATTCCACATGAGTGAAATCTTATGGTATTTGTCTTTCCCTGACTGACGTTGCTTGGCATAACACACTCTAGCTCCACCCATGTCATTGAAAACAGCAAGATTTCATTCTTTTTGATGGCTGAGTTATATCGCATTGTACATATATACCACTCCTCATTTATCCATTCACCAGCCGATGGACATTTGGGCTCATTCCATAGTTTGCCCATCGTTGATAATGCTGCTATAAACATCAGGGGGCATGCCTCTGTTTGAATCTGTATTTTTGTATCCTTTGCGTAAACACCTACTAGTGCAATTGCTGGGTCACAGGGTGGTTCTATTGTTAACTTTCTGAGGAACCCCATGCTGTTTTCCAGAGTGGCTGCACCAGCCTGCATTCCTACAAACAGTGTTGGAGGGTCCCCCGCTTCCACCCCGTCCTTGCCGGCATCTGTTGTTTCCTGGGTTGTTAATTTTAGCCATACTAACAGGTGTGAGATGGCATTTCATTGTAGTTTTGATTTCTATTTCTCTGATAATGACTGATGCTAAGCATCTTTTTAAAAATTTTTTAAAGATTTTATTTATTTATTTGACAGAGAGAGACACAGCGAGAAAGGGAACACAAGCAGGGGCAGTGAGAGAGGGAGAAGCAGGCTTCCCACTGAGCAGGGAGCCCAATGCTGGGCTCTATCCCAGGACTCTGGGAACATGCCCTGAGCCGAAGGCAGATGCTTAATGACTGAGCCACCCAGGCACCCTATGTTGAGCATCTTTTCATGTGTCTGTTGGACACTTGTGTGTCTTCTTTGAAAGAATGTCTGTTCATGTCTTCTGCCCATTTCTTAACTGGGTTATTTGGTTTTGGGGTGTTGATTTTGATCAGTTCTTTAGGCATTTTGGAAACTAACCCTTTGTCGATGTCATTTATAAAGGTATGATGTTAGAATGAAGAACACTATCTAGGTGCACAGAAATACTTTGGCATGCCAGTGTTAGGAATTTGACAGTTGTTTTAATGCATAATAGTATGATAGTCTACCCTTTCTAACTGTTCTTTCTAGTTCTCCAGCTTTTTGTTTTAGGATTTCTCTGATACTTACCCTTATTTCCTTTAGCATTTTATTCCTCCCCAAGTAGGTACCTATATTCATTGTTCCTTCTGTGTAAGACTTAGACAACTTGGGACCACAATATCAACAGCCCTACATCCAGAAGCCCAAATGTGATCTCTGAGAGGTTGTGAACAACCTCCTGAGGAGATCAGACATGCTAAGGACCATCCTTACGGTTAGATGATCAAAGAGAAAGTAGTAGATTTTCAAGGTGCCCCCAAATTTGTCCAACACCAAGAAAACAAGTCAAGCATAGGTCAATGAAGTTTGACAGTTGGGAAATACAAGGAAAAGAGAAAATGAAAAACATAAATAAATAATAGCATTGGTAAAATGTGTTACACATTAGAAATTGAATTTTGTTAAAAGAGAAAGGAGTCTTAGGTAACTTGGTATCCAACATGGTTCTAAGGACTTGACAACGATTCAATAATGTTCTGGCAGCCAGAATAGGCAGAACCTTTGGAGAGATAAAAAAAAAAAATCAGGACCAGAACTGAAGTTTCACTTTTAATTCCCTAATGTGCAAAGACTAAACAGTCAAGAAAGGAAGATATGGGTTATATATGTTGTCATTACTTGTATATAAGACCTATATAACTTAAATAAATTTTATTTATTTAATAATTAATAATTTATTATTTATTTATAATTTATATTTTATTATATATAATAATATATATATTATATATATATCATATATAATATATATATTGCTATATATATTATATATATAATTTATAATTATTATTATTATTAATAAAATAAATAATAAATAAAATTTATTTATTTATTTAATTATTTAACATTTGGATTTTACCCATTAGTCTTTACCAATTATTCCCTTTGCTTCCAAGTCCAAAAAATAATAATAATAAACTCACCAAGTCAGCAGTTCTCAAACTTTACATTAGGTTCTAATTCATAGGTCAGATGATCTGATGGACACTAACATTTGAGAACAGCTGTTTTTTTCTTCAAGTGGAAATACCTTTAACTAGCTGACCCCAATCAACAAGCTGGAAAATTTTGGCCCATAAGCATTAGTGAGGCAGAAGGGTAACGTTTTGGGTTCTGCTCAGCTTCAAGTTTACATAGATAGGCTTTATGTACTCAAACATGAACAAAACAGGATTGGGCTAGTGCAGACAGGTGCATGTTATCTACTGCCACAGTAATAATGTGTAACAAACCAAAAAACCTCAGTGGCATTTCACGATAAGTGTTTATTGCTCACATGTCTGGAGTAGTTGGCTAGATGGCTAGATGCCTCTGCTTATCTTGGCAGGGCTCACTCATGTGTCTGAGTGCTGGCTGGCTATGAGCTGATCTAGGATAGCTTCAGCTGGTATACCCGGAACGAGTCAGCTGTGATCACATCTGTGACTCTATCCGTGTCTCTAGTAGCTGGTCAGGCATGTTCTCACAACCCAGATACAGGGGCAAGAGCAAACAAGCCCAACCAAGCACACGTGCACTTCCCAAGCTTTTGATTGCATCCTTTTACTAACTTCCCGCTGGCCAAAACAAGTTACATGGCCCAGGCCAACATCAAAATAGGTATACATTACAAAGTTACACACATACATAGCAAAAAAATTAGACATGGGGAGGGGATAAAGAATTGGAGCACACTGATAATCTAACACATCAGATTACCCATTTTATTTTAGCACGGTTCTAGTCACTGCAGGAGGTTCAAAATTCATAGAGTGTCCTGCACTGTAAATGTCTTAAATCTTTTTTCAAAATGTGGACCATGACTCATTAGGGGCTACTCAATCAGTTTAGTGCATTATGATCACTATTTTTTAATGGGATGGGGTGGAACGGAATGGCAGAAAAGAACAACACAGAACAGAATAGAAAGGAATCAAATCGAATTGAATCGAATCGAATAAAAAGTATCAGAGTCTATCATCCACAATGTAAGTATTGCTTTCATAAAACCTTTGACTGGAGTGTGTGTATGTATACACAGTGGAAAATATGTTTCTTGCTGTAGATTTCAGACAAAAATTTGAAGCCACTGTTTTAAAACATAGTGGTATAAAGTAAGATTCTGATTTTGCATGTCCTTCATCTTTTATCCTTGCTACCATCAGTAGGAACCAATGAATGAGGAGCAAAAGAGTGAAACCTAGGTCTTCACTAAGCAGCGTCCAGTGAACAAGGGGGTGATTTGTGGAGCGGTGGAAGTTTGATTAGATCACAGTCTCAGAAGCGTACAAATTGCCATAATAGCATAAACTTATACGTAAGAAAAAATTCTAGAACAGAACTTAAGGTGAACATGTTATAATTAGGTGATAATTGAATGACAGAGTTTGAAAACAAGATTAAGATAAAATAACACCCAAATACATACTTATAATCTACCCAAAAGCTAATTCTTTTTTGAGCTTGTACTTTGCAAAGGACTTAACCACAACTCCACAAAGCGGATATTATGGTTACCATTTACTAGCTTTGTAATTGTTAGCATATTATTTAATCTCCATTTCTTCATTTCCATATGTGTAAAAACAGTAACCATAATACCCATTTCATGGAATTCCTGTCAAGTGCTTGGTACAAAGTAGGAGCTCAAAGAAAAAGTCAGTTTTCCCGTTATTTATCTTTAACCTCCACAACACTGAGAAGGGTACCTAGCACATAGTAGGTATTCAACTACTCAGCTTAAAGGGAACAGATTGTACTCTCTAGATTACTAAGTATATTTCCTTTGGTCTACCTGACCCTCTCCATCAAGAAAGTATCCTGTAAAGGCAGCAATTCTCAACAGATCATTTATCTCCCTATCCTAAGGTTACTCAGTGACCTTGCAAAAGTTCTTATCTCCTTTACCACCAATATCACCTGAGATAATCTCCTTCCTTCTTTCCTCCTCAGAAAAATGAGGCTTCATGACTTTTCTCAAGCTAGCACTCTGCAGTTCTTTGCTGACATCTGACATTAAACCTCAAGTAGATCATTTTCTATATTCCACAGGTGGTTCTGAAACAGTTCTGAATGAACAGAAGTCTCACTCCATGAACCTAACACTGTCCTCCCCAAGACAAATTCTGACTATTCTTGTGCACGTTTTCTTTCTTTGTGTGGAAATATATTGATGGAATTATTTGGTTCACTGACTTCTCTTGCAGAATGACAGCATAATTTGGAAATGTTAAGTTTCTTTACAAACTCAAATGAAAATACTTAGCATTAAAAAATAAAATACGGGGCACCTGGGTGGCTCAGTGGTTTAAGCCTCTGCCTTAGGCTCAGGTCATGATCTCAAGGTCCTGGGATGGAGCCCCGCATTGGGCTCTCTGCTCAGCAGGAAGCCTGCTTCCCAGCCCCCCCACTCCCTGCCTGCCTCTCTGCCTACTTGTGATCTCTTTCTCTGTCAAATAAATAAATAAAATTTTAATAAATAAATATAAATAAAATATACCATGGATGCTCAATAGAATCTATAGAGAAAAAAAACATATTTTTTAAAAGGTAAGAGGTAAAGTAAGCCTCTTTACTTTCTTCAAGTATGAATTTAACTAGTTAATACATCATTTTCCTTCTATAGTTTTTACATATCTTTGCAGTATCACAGTCTTCCAGCTTCCATTAAGAATATAATCATTCTCTGAGAGAAGATATTTGCAAACGACATAACAGATAAAGGGCTAGTATCCAAAATCTATAAAGAGCTTAGCAAACTCAACACCCAAAGAACAAATAATCCAATCAAGAAATGGACAGAGGACATGAACAGACATTTCTGCAAAGAAGACATCCAGATGGCCAACAGACACATGAAAAAGTGCTCCACATCACTCGGCATCAGAGAAATACAAATCAAAACCATAATGAGATATCACCTCACACCAGTCAGAATGGCTAAAATTAACAAGGAAATGACAGATGCTGGCGAGGATGTGGAGAAAGGGAACCCTCCTACACTGTTGGTGGGAATGCAAGCTGGTGCTACCACTCTGGAAAATAGCATGGAGCTTCCTCAAAAAGTTGAAAATAGAGCTACCCTATGACCCAGCAATTGCACTACTGAGTATTTACCCTAAAGATACAAACGTAGTGATCCGAAGGGGCACGTGCACCCGAATGTTTATAGCAGCAATGTCCACAATAGCCAAACTATGGAAAGAACCCAGATGTCCATCAACAGACGAATGGATAAAGAAGATGTGGTATATATATACAATGGAATACTACGCACATCAAAAGAAATGAAATCTTGCCATTTGCGACAATGTGGATGGAACTAGAGGGGATATGCTTAGCGAAATAAGTCAATCAGAGAAAGACAACTATCATATGATCTCCCTGATATGAGGAAGTGGAGATGCAACGTGAAGGGTTTGGGGGGTAGGAAAAGAATAAATGAAACAAGATGGGATTGGGAGGGAGACAAACCATAAGTGACTCTTAATCTCACAAAACCAACTGAGGATTGCTGGGAGGAGGTGGGGAGGGAGAGGATGTTGGGGTTATGGACATTGGGGAGGGTATGTGCTATGGTGAGTGCTGTGAAGTGTGTAAACCTGGCGATTCACAGACCTGTACCCCTGGGGATAAAAATACATTATATGTTTATTAAAAATTTTTTTTAAAAAGAATATAACCATTCTCTTTAAAAAACCATCTGATACTGATTCTATTTCGATTAAATAACCACATGTGTAAAGAGAAGAGTTTCCTTTGGATTTGCAATTAATAATAACTTACATGCAGCTGGGTTCAAAATAAGGCAATCATTTTGTAAGACAGAATGTATTTCTAAGATTTTTAGAACTAAATGAATACTGGAGATGGGACCTTTTCACACACAACAAATGGTTCCATTCCCCAATTAGACAGACCAAGCATGTCTCAGATACATATAGTATATCAAATTATGTTTCTATGTATGAAATACCTTCTCCCGCTCCCTATTATTTTCATTGCACATATCTGTTTTACCCTTTTAGGGAAAATAGTATTCCAAGAGACCTGAATACAAGGATCAAAATGATTCTTTCAAGTAGAATTCATGGAAGACCTGAGCTGGAAGACTGCTTTAGCTCTAGGAAAAGCTATATACTTGAAAAGGCCCGCATTTAATCAAATTAATTTGCAATCACAATAATTTCAGGTGAACCTTAACTCTGGCAAATAGAACATTTTTTGTTTTGAGCCCATTCCGAGTGACCCTAAAATTGCAAAACATGTCATCATCTGTAAACTTGGGGACAGTTCGTTTGAACTGCATGTACTGTAACATGGCCTTACCCAGAACAGTAACAGGAGAGAAGGGTGACCAATTAGGTAGAAGGGACAAGAGCTCTGATGCGGCATGAGGGCACTGAGCTTGGCTTTGTTGTTCTCTTATCGTTGAAGGTGAACAGATCATTTAATGTGCAGTTATCCTGTAATACATTTTAGAAGAGAAATCATATTCCAGAGGAGTAGTAATGAGGTTAGATCCTTTGAGAATGTCAACAATCCAGTCTCCTGTTAAATGGCAACCTGAGAATCTTCCCTTATATTTCTCATCAAGAGGACCTATATTTACAGAGCATTGTCCCCAACATGGCACTTTAGCTGTACCTTCAACGGGCCAATCCAGTCTATTAGACTGACAGATTGCAGACGGTGCCGCACGTGATCCTGCCAGTGAGTTTCATGATAACGGGCCCACTCCTCCATTTCCTTCATCGTATGAATACTGGGGACCAGGTAAGCCTCCAGACAGCAGTGCTGGCTGAACTTCTGGGGGCAAACTCATTTGGAATAGGTATTGATTCCTCTTAGAGCAAATCACTGGCACGTCAAGGACAAAAAGGGCCCAGTGTAGTCAACTTGTCACCTTAGTACTGGGTCTCAGCTGCTTGAGAGGAACCTCCATGGTAGCTGCTCAGCCTTGAGATTTACTGCTAGCAGGCTGGACACTGAGAGCTGGCGTAGCAATAGCTGCCTTCATGAGTGGGAACCCATGTTGTTAGGCCCATGTGTAGCTTTCACCTCTGCCTCTGTGGCCTCTTCATTCACATGCCCAGTGTGCAGTCCTGAAGGAACTGATGACAAAGCCTGGCTCATGTCAACTGAGTTGTATCATCTACTTGATTGTTTTAGTGCCACTTCAACAGTATGCTTTCTGGGAAGCAGTAATTAATACAAGAAACAAAATTTTCCCTTCATGCCAACCTCCACATGTCCATTCACATTACCTCTACCCCTGACTTTATCTCTGATCTTCTAGCCTTTTTCCTTCGAGGCCACTAACCCAACTGGTCAGGCCACTCAGCACTGCCCAGGTGAAGGGACATTTCTTCATGCTCATAAAGTGGATGACAAGGGAGACCGCTCAAAGCTCTACTATGGAAAGGTCCTTCTCAACATTATCTTTCAAAGCTGCCCTGGCTGTGGCTGTAGTGCTTCTGCCATCCATTTTTGGCCTGGAACCACCTACCAAGCCAACCCATCCATAAACCAAGCTTGGGTTATCCCCCTTCAGCTGGTTCTACACATGCTCTCCTGACATCTGACACCTCAACCTCATGCCAGCTTTGAGCTGAAAGACAGGTGCTACTGCAGCCACTGTGGGTGATACGGGGGTCGGGCCTATTCATGCCCTCTGGTCCTGAAACATACCATGTCCCTCTTATGATCCACTCAAGTTTATGATGTAACGTGTCCAACAGAACCCAGAACCCAACTCACAAGTTCTTTTTTTTTTGATAAATTAATTAACTTTTAATCCACTAAATAGTATACCCCATAATTTACAAAGTAAATTCTTTTTTTATTTTTTTATTTTTAATTTTTTTATAAACATATAATGTATTTTTTTAAAGATTTTATTTATTTATTTGACAGACAGAGATCACAGGAAGGCAGAGAGGCAGGCAGAGAGAGAGGAAGGGAAGCAGGCTCCTTGCTGAGCAGAGAGCCCGATGCGGGGCTTGATCCCAGGACCCTGGGATCATGACCTGAGCTGAAGGCAGAGGCTTTAACCCACTGAGTCACCCAGGCGCCCCCATATAATGTATTTTTATCCCCAGGTGTACAGGTCTGTGAATCGCCAGGTTTGCACACTTCACAGCACTCAACATAGCACATACCCTCCCCAATGTCCATAACCCCACCACCCTCTCCTGACCCCCCTCCCCCCAGCAACCCTCAGTTTGTTTTGCCAACTCACAAGTTCTTGATGCACAATCACTTGGGTTTTCTGATTTACAGCCCAGAAGACAGAGCTTCTTCTATCACAATCTGAACTTTTTACAGAGCCCTCTCCTGTTCCAGGCCCTTCTCAAAACTGACAGCCTTAGCTTCACATGATATAACGACTGGAGCAGTATTCCTAGATGTACAATGAATTCCTCCAGTACCTGTACAGGTCTTGTGCTGCCTTCTTTGTGATGGTGGGTGAAGGCTGAAGCAAGTTCTCTTGTATTTCAGAGATGTCCCAGCATGCCTCTCAAAACACTGGACCCCTGAAAACTTTACCAAAGTGACTGATCCTAAAGCCTTTGTAGAATTTATCTCCCACGCTCTAGAGTGAGCACCACTGCCTCCAGCATGCTGCCCTCTCTTGCACATCCTGCCTGATCAGCATGAGGCTAACAGTATAATCAATCGACATTCTGCAGGATAGCCCAACAGTCTAGATATGTTCAGACTATATCCTGGCAGAGGGCAGGAGAATTAACATCATCCTGCATATAGTTATACTATAAATGTATATGGTTTTCCCTCCTTGTGAAGGCAAACTCCTTCCAACCTCTTACCTAAATAGAAAGAAAAGAGCTCCATTATCAAAATAATGGCTGCATATTGTATAACAAAGGCATATTAACCTGTTCTAGCATACTAGATCCACTTTGCCACAGTCTTTGAGATCAAGACTACTGTTAGATTGAGCTTCTGGAGTCTACCGTCATTCTCCAGGATCCATCCAGTTTCTGCAGGGGCTAGATTGGTAAATTAAAAGGAGATATGACAGGGACCACCACCCTACATCTGTGAGATCCATAAAAGTGGCTCTAATCTTCACCCTCTCTCCCATAATTTTGCATTGCCTTTTGTTTACTATCTTGGCTAAGGATGTGGGTAGGCAATTTCAAAGACTTACTTTTTAGAATTCTTCCATTCACCTCATAGTTTAAGAACCCTAGAAGTTTCTCTAGCTCAAATCCAGTTCTTCTACTCATTAAATTTCACTTAAAAATTGTCACCAGCTATCAAATTGAGGGTTGCTGGAAGGGAAGGGGTAAAGAGATGGGGTAACTGGGCGATGGACATTAAGGAGGGCATGTGATAAAATGAGCACTGGGTATTGTATAAGACTGATGAATCACACACCTGTACCTCTGAAACCAATAATACATCACATGTTAATTAACTGAATTAAAATAAAATATAGATAGACAGATAGATATATAGCTTTGTTGGGTCCATGGTCAAAGGAGCGAGACTGATACAAAGCGAAGGTCAAGCAAAGCTTTATTTCAAGCCAAGCATCGAAAATCAAACTGACCGACCAGGGCCATCTCTTGCAAAGAGGCGACCCCTCTCTTCTTTACAGACTAGCTTTTTTTTTTTCTTTTTTTTAAGATTTATTTATTTGACAGATAGTGATTACAAGTAGGCAGAGAGGCAGGCAGAGAGAGAGAGGAGGAAGCAGGCTCCCAGCTAAGCAGAGAGCCCAATGCGGGGCTTGATCCCAGGACCCTGGGATCATGACCCGAGCCAAAGGCAGAGGCTTTAACCTGGTGAGCCACCCAGGGACCCCTTTACAAACTAGCTTTTAAGGGCAAAGGCCATATGGTTGGGTCTGGCCACGCACAGGTGGCCAATGAGACTGTAACACAGAGAAAGCTGCACAGTCCTGCTAGGTCACACATAAGTGACCAATTGAATTACAATTTACCCTATAGTAGATATTTGAACTAGCCTATCACCTTGGTCAGAATTGCCCCCAAAGGGCACCCAAAGGGCGGGGCCCATCTCCTTGGTAGCTAGGAGACAGTATGCGCCCCCACTGATTGAATGCCTCCACCTGGCCTGACCCACACTTGTATTTGGGCTTTGTTACCTGGGACTGGTTTCCAGGACTTGTGTTTAGGTAAGTTCCCTGAAAAGGGGGTGGGGGGGGGCAGGGTCAGGATGGAGCTGCTCTGGCTGAATAGGCCCTTACAGTTTAAAAAAAAATTGACACCAGCTAGACCCCAAGACCTGATCTTTACTGTCCACCTACTTATGCTCTCCAACCTTCATCCTGCATTTTCCTGTAAGCTCTTCTTTCCAGCTTATCTCTTAACTAAAGTAAAGAGAGAAGCTGAAGAACTATTAAAAGGCATAGTGACTACCTTGACAAGACCTCCCGCCAGCCCAGTTTGAATGTAACCGCCCCACCCCCGACCTGCGCCTGTGCAGATGGATCAGGGAGTGACCTCTAGAATGACAGAAAACTACCTTTACCTCATTCTACTACCAAAATCTCCACCCAAAGAGAAGCACAAGCTTCATTTACATCACATACAATGTATTTACAGGCATGTTCCCTAATGCACATGGGCAGCCTTATGCCTGCCCCTACATACAATGACAAGGCTTCCCTATCTATTCATTCTAACCCTAAATAAAAGGAACCCAGTCAGGCTTGCTCAGGGAGTCACAGCTTTGGAAGTTATTTCCTGTGATCTCCTTATTTGCTGCAAATAAACTTGACTTTGTGCAACACTTCCACCTGAATAAACTTGACTTGGTGCAACACCTCCCACCCGGTGTATCTGTGACTCACCAAGGAGCACACTCACATTGCCTTGGCTACAAAAATAACTATTTTGAACTGCACAGTAGGGAGAATTTTCCCACCACAAATCCTATTCTACATTGCAGGTGTTAATCCATGCAAAACTATTGACATAATCACCAACAGTATAATCTCTATAAAATAGACCAAGAGAATAGTCTGCTGTTAGTATTAAAAAACAGAGGTGGAGGGAGCAGCCTTCTCACTTTGCTTACCACCCAGAAATCTTCAGAATATCCTTTAAAAAAAGTCTTTACTCTTCCACACTGCTTCTCTGGGTGTCTCAATATAATATCCTACAGGAAGAGCACAAATGCTTGAGAGATAGCTTTGCTATCTTGGACTATTACTATACTCTATTTCCTCTATTAGGGAAAATGGTTAGAAATAATTGGAGACTTACGGCATTTATTACTCTATTGTCAGCCTTTGATTTTATAGACAGAAACCATTTATGGGCCAAGTTATGTAATCTCGATATTGATCCCTGGCTTTTAATAGTCCTTCAGAGCCTTTACTGTAACATCAAAAAGGGATCAAAACAGATGAGAAATGGGCTCTTGACAGAGAAGCTTACAGCCCCAAATAGTACAAATGTCCTAGTCCACCTCTTTAATTTTCCCCCAAACCATCTAATACATCTTTTGATAACCTGGATACATGACCTCCTGTCCTAGCACCCTTTTTATGCTGATGACACAGTCCTATTATCATTCTCAGAGTGGCCTCAAGGAGCCACTAAGCTTAGTGGGCAATTACAAGTATGAGGAACAGCTCAATATCAATTAGACCAATACTAGGATTGCTGATTTTGGCAGACACTTTTTGCATTTTGTTAGCAAATACAGAGCAATTCCATAAAAAGATTAACTCGTTTCATTATTTAATGGAGCATTTTGCAACTAACTCACTCAAGCAGGCTCACTGGAATGCAGTCCAACACAAAATTAAATATTCTATAAGTTCTACTAGCCTAGGGACAGACTACTTACGAGGTCCGTTTTCAAAAGTCTCCTGTCCTGACCTACTATCAAAATTGGAGCCTGGCACTGAAGCTAATCTGATAAGGATGCTGGTAATTGAACCAAGCACCAGATGGTATCACTGGTCCGCCAAGATACCCTCAGACCCTTCTGGATGCCCCTTCCCTAGCTACTGTGTGCTTTCGCTCCCACTATCCAGCCCTCATCTGTGCTCTTGAAGGACAACCTCATGGTACTGGAGTGGCTTTCTTCTGCATGGACAGACAGCCAGAAGTGCCTGGGAGTTTTCTTCCCAGCTCCTGGCCCCACCACAAGGAGTCACTGCCAAACAAACAAATCTTGGGTGTAAGAGTACAAAAGTCTCTTCTGCCTCAGGAAGAAAAAATTCTGAGGCATAAATTACATCACAGAATTCTTCTGAGGACCAAACAACACTATCTATATTAGTCAGGATTCTCTAAAGAAGCAGAACAAAGAGGATGGATGGATGGGTGGATAGACAAAGATTTATTATGAGGGATTGTCACAAAATTACTGAAGCTGAGAAGTCCCACAGTCTGCTATCTGCAAGCTGGAGACCAAGAAACCATGGTATCATTCAGTCCAAGTCTGAAGGCCAGAGAAATGGAGGAGCTGGTGGTGTAAATTTCAGTTTCAGGACAGAGAGAATGAGATGTGTCTATGCTCAGCCAGGGAGGCAGAAAATAAAAAAAGAAAAAAAAGAAATTCCTCTCCTTGCCTTTTGTTCCTTCCAGACCCCTAAGGTGATTGGGTGATGCCCCAGTTGCACAGTCTTGGGGAGAACAACCTACTTTATCAAGGTCACTGATCCAGCTGCTAATCTCATCTGGAAACATCCTCACAGACACATCCAGGAATAATGTTTACTCTAGGCCTCCTGTGGCCAGTCATGTTGCCACATAAAATTAACCATCACGTTACCTCCAAAGAACCCTTCACAAGACCTCAATCTCGGTTGGCTTCCTCCCCTTCCCTGCCCTGCTTCTTCTCTTTCTTCCAGGGCTACTTCCTTAATAAAGCACTTACACACCAACCCTCCTCTTCAGATCTGCTTGAGGAAAGCCTGACTTAAGACAAATGCTAACATTTTTCCATTTAGAGTTAGGTTAGCCCAGAGAAGAGGGAAGCTGAGCTCACAAGTCAAGGTCACGTGGTACCAGCAGTGGGAAGGAGGAGGAAGAGAGAAGTTGGGAACCCCGCTGAGCCTGATGTTTCTATCAAAAGTCAAAAGAAGTGAGTTGGCATTAGAGAGAAAAATTAGCCTCACCTTCTGGATAGAAAGAATTAGTGCATTTCAATATCTTATTTGAAAAGGCTCCTGCTCTCAAAATAAGCCTTGTAAAAAAGCATTCCCAATGGCTGAATGGACAGATATATTCATATCTCTTCTGTCATAGGTTGGGCTCTCCAGACAATAGACTCTAAGATGGAGATTAGCATAGAGAAAGCTGATTAGGGGGTATCTCTGGGGTCAACTCCTATGGAAAAAAAGGGAAAAAAAACAAAAACAAAAAAATAGGGAGAAGCTAGGCCAGGTGGACTCTCAGTGGAAGCTGCCAGCTCCAGGAAGCTCTGAACCTGGGTGGTCCTTCAGAATCGTAGCAAATTGGGTGAGAAGGTAGAGCCTTGAGTGGATGAGTCATTGGATGAAGACTATCCCTGTGAAGCAGCCAGTGGTGGGCAGCTGGATGAACAAGCCCTTCAGTCCTGAATGTAACCTCAGTAGCACACCCAGCATATTCTTTCAGTTCACAAAATCTTATTGACACAACAAGCAAAATATAAAAACAAAAGTCAATCTGTAATGAATTCAGAATATCAGGAAAGATGTTTCTAGCAAAACTGAACAAGGAAGACTTTCTAGAAATTGATGGGAAATGATTGATAAAAATCCCCACAGAGCTAAGGAACCTGAATTGATATTCAGGTGTCAGAAAAAAAAAAAAATCTCTCAAACAAATCCCAAAATATCCCAGGCAGAACCCAGAGCAATCCCAACATCAGAAGCAGCAGAAGCTGGCTAAATGAGGATGCATACCCCAGGCATTGAGTTAGATAATTAATTGCAGAGTGAAGCAATTAAAACAGTCCCCACACTCACCCACAACCCAATTCCAGCCTTTGGTGTGAAAAAATCAAAAGGGTTCAGCGTCAGAGAAATCAAGTCAAGAAAGCATCCAGCAAATAAAGGGGGGCCAGCAGGAGGGGGAGCAGGAAATGATAACCTGAGCCAAATGCTGCCAGATATTAAATAAGGACTAAAAATTCATCACCCCGTTGTATAGATTAGGACGGTGAAACATAAGGTAATTGAAGAACTTGGCCAAGGTCACACAGCTTCTTTTTCTTTTTTTAACAACTTCATTGAAGTATATTTTACATATCATAAAATTCACCCATTTCACAGGTGCAATTAAATGATTTTAGTAACTTTACCAAATGGCTGCAACAATTACCATAATTAGCTTAAGACCATTTTATACCAATAAAATTCCTAATACATACATTAAATCCATCTCACCCCAGATCGGGCAACCACTAATCTACTTTCTTTCTCTAGAAAATGACCTTTTCTGGACAGTTCATAGAATCATACAATACATGGTCTCTTGTGCTTGGCTCCTTTCCCATAGTGTAATGTTTCTGAGGTGCGTCCATAATAAGCTTGCATGTATCAGTAGTTTCTTTTTATTGCTGAGTCATAGTCAGTGGGTTTTCCATCAATTTTGTCTGTCCATCCACGAGATGGACATGTAAGGTATTTCCAGTGTCAGCTGTTAAGAATAATGGTGCTATGAACATCCACAAGTCATACTGCTTCTAATTGGGATTACTAGAATACAAACTTAGTCTGAAGCAAGGACACATTCCATCCTCGTGCAGCTTGTGGCGAAATAGCTTTCTCGGATTTATTTCCACAAAGCTGTCTTCCTGGGTCTTAGTAACCAGGCAATGGGGATGAGGCCATGCTCAAACTCACCCCCGCCAGAGCCACACCAGTAGGCCTCCATACTCCACAGTGGTACAACTTAGGTTTTCAGACTAAAATCACTGAAGGCAAGATGAATGGAACTGATGGAGGTAAGGGTCATAGAATAAGACCTGAACCATGTGCCATGCTCAGCAGGTGGTTATTATCATAAGTACTCATAAAGTTATAGCTGACCTAATTCTGTTTTATTTTTTGAGATTAAAACAAATGTATTTAATGTCCCCCATGCAAGAAAAATAGTTCTTATTTATGAAATTATAAAACATAATTAGCTAAAAATTATAGTAAGTTTGAAATCTATGCATTACCCATTTAACCTACTAGAGAAAAATTTAACAATAATATGGTATTATAACTATTGACTGGTGAAAAATAAAACCATTCAACACCCTTCTGAACCTTGTTTTCCTCCTGGATCCTCTGTGTCTACATTGCTGGCATTTCCACCCATCCCACCACCAAGCTAGAAGTCTGGGAGGCTTCCTCTACCTTCTTCACCTCTTTCATTCCCTCTGTCCATCCAGCTTGCCATCAAGTCTTCCCTCCGTTGCCTTGTTCCACCCTTCCGTGGCACCTGCCATGGCCAGCCCCCATCACATTTCCTCCAGCCCACTGCACAGGCTCCAAGCTCATTAGGTATCGGCTACATCGTAGATCCTAAAAGATCCACCAGGAGCTGACCCCACCCACCTCTCCAGGTTCATCTCCCACAACTCTTTGCTTGATACATAATCCTTTAGAAACACCAAAGCCCTTGTAATTCCCCACACACTCCTTTTCACAAGTTATCCCCTCTGTCTCAAATCACCAATATATTTCAGTCTGCTTTCAAGCCCACAGTTTAAGGTTACACTCAAAAACCACTATCTCCAAAATGCCTTGACTGGATTCCCAATGGTGGAATCAATCCCTCTGCTCTGTTTCCTCAGTCCCCAGGCACGCCTCTATCATTGCATTTATCACCTTCTAATGCGATGACCTCTTCGTGGGATGTTCCCAAGTAAAACAGTCTTGAGTTCGAATCTGACTCTGTCACTTACTAGCTATGTGGCCTTGGGGAAGCCCCTGAGAGGCACAGAGTCTCAGTTTCCTCACCTGAAAAATGGGGCCATCAGAAGATTAAATGAAATGATGCATATAAAGTACTTAACACAAAGCCTGGCAAACTGTAAACTCAAAATCAAAGTTCTCGTTATTTTAGCGTCTTCCCTTGGTAGACTTATTCCAGCTTACATGCAGGGCCTCGGTGCCCGACACAGAAAAGGAGCTCTTATTGAGTCAGTGGATCCATGACCATGGACAAGGCAATGGAGAAACAACAGTGCCAGCCACCCTTCACAGATTACAGTGGAGATCCTGGGTGGTGCCCACAGGGCATAAGGGTTATTTACTTGGTTCTCAGGCACATCATACCCATCTTTCTGTACCTACCTGAGCCATCCTCATCCCTCCCTGGTGCCCAGGCTGCATGGGCAGCCTCTTGAGACGCTGGGCAGGAGACAGGCTGACTGCCCCACTTCACCCAGCACTCAGCTGTGTTTGTGTAGTTTCATGAAAGTAGGACACTTCTGAGGAAACCAACCTAGCACTTTGTTTTTCTTTTCTTTCTGGAACAAAGAATAAGATAGGGAGATGACAGAGTTAGGGAGGGAGAAACCATCTCTATTCTCAGAGCTGGAAGGGACAAGTGCCTGTAAATGAGAATGTCCAGCTCCCAGCTGAAAAATAAAATGAGAGAGGGCCTTAGACCTACAGTTGTCACCTGTGTCCCTCTTCTTTCTGTTTCTGCAGGGAAGGGAGCTTCAAAAGCCTAAAGGCTCTCCTGGCTGCAGGAAGGACCCTTCCGCAGCCATCCTGACCAGGTTTTCCTTAGTCCCCATCCTCTTCTCCTGCCGGCTAGGCAGTGGGAGGGAAGGGTACCCAAGCTCCATTCATACACGCTTATTCATTCACTCCAAATGTAAAACAAAGTACACATTCCCAAGATTTTTCCTTCCAATCCACATTCTTTTTTTTAAAATTAACATATAATGTATTATTAGCCCCAGGGGTACAGGTCTGTGAATCGCCAGTTTTACACACTTCACAGCACTCACCATAGCACATACCCTCCCCAATATCCATAACCCAACCACCCTCTCCCGACCTCCCTCCCCCAAGACACCTTCAGTTTGTTTTGTGAGATTAAGAGTCTCTTATGGTTTGTCTCTCTCCGATCCCATCTTCTTTCATTGTCCAATTCACATTCTTAGCAAACATGTTTTTAATAAGGTCAAGTAAGTCCAGCTAGATAACGAACTTCCATCTTCCTTTACCAGTGGGCCATGTAGCCCACTTCATGCAAGGCACCAGCCTCCCTCTCCTCGCCTGCTAGCTTCAGTTTTCTGGGTGAAGTCAGAGTGTATGTAAAATATTGTCACTAAAAACATGTATACTGTAATAAAAAAATGGACGGATGTTTCTTAAGTGAGTAAATAAGTATCACTTTTCTCCAGTTCTCCTAACAGGCTGGTTAAAACCAAACATATGTCTGCACATACACTAGACCCATTTCAATAGAAGAATGTAACAGTCAAAAAATTTTAGAAGTCAAAAAACAGACTTTTTTCCCTCTTTTTATTGTCTCTTTATTTAAGCAACATCTAAATTTTGCCTCCAAGTCACTTACTACCATAATAAGATTTCAAACTACTATAGAATACATATCTATATATATCTATATATATGATGAACATATACATGTTATATACATACCTATATGTTCATATATGTGTGTGTATGAACATACACATGTATTATATATGCGTATATGTATGCAAGCATAGACACACACACATACTAGTCCAGCAAAAAATCAGTTCATATCACTTCATCTTTGCACAAGATAGGTAAACTATAGGAAAAGGGGAAAGACAGGGCATTTTGGTCCTGCTTTGCAATCATACCCCATGCTTGAAATGGGGCTTCAGAGAATATAGGAGCCAGAGGTTCCTTCAGAATCAAAGGGCAAACTCTTTTCACTCACTGAGGAAACCAGGACCTGGGAAAGTAAAGTGCCTTCCCAAAACCACACAGCCAGATGGCAGAAGAGAGGTGAAATGCACTCAGATTCTGATAAGACAACTCCTGGGAGACATGAGTTTATGAAATACCAGTTTATGGTTGGTAGAGACACCAGTTAGACTCTCACCTGGAAGAAAGTTCCTTAAAATCATAAAGACAGAAGGTTCCAAACTCAATCATCTTTGGACCTGACCATGATATTGTAAGTAATACCAATAGTAATGCTGGCAGGGGTCAGTAAGCAGGGTGTGTTGGGGCGGGGGGCGGGACACAGCTGTGCAGATGCAGGAATGGGAATTCTGCCTCGTGGACATGGTCAGGAAGGGCATGCCTTGCAACGGCTTTCTCCTGTTCTCTCCTTACACCGTTCCTCTTGTTGCCATCTTTCTTCTTTCTTTTCCTGTTATCCTCCCATGTACCTACACTGCTCCTCTACAGGGTCAGCCTCAGTCTAGTGACTTCCGTGACTCCAACAGCTAAATCATATCAACAGTTCCGTGACACAATTCATGACACAGTGCCCCAATGGTTAAAGGCAGCCCCTGCAGTCTCAAAACAAGGTGGGGGGAGGGCAGGGTGATTACATCATAGGATATGATATCGTTCAGTTAATCAGCAATAATTTTTGAGAATCCATTGTAATAGGGCATCTTCATCAATTGTAGCAAACAGCAAGTGGCAAGAGGCCACAGCAGGCACTTGGCTCATACTTGCTCCGAGGGCTGCACTCTGGGGCTCACTGAGAGCTCTGAGGAGTAGAGAGGAAGAGGCGAGGGAGAGTGGAGAAGACAGCTTGCACACGGGACAGAATGGGTGCTTTACAGGTGCAACCCCAATGTCAATCTGAAGAAAGACCAGGAGTAAAACAGCAAAGAAATCCCTCCATCTCATAAAAGCACTGCTTATTATACACATGCAATAAATAAAATCATTTAAATGTATTTAATGCTTAAAGAATTTCAGGGGAAAATTTTCCATTTTTTTTCTCTTTTATTAGAGGCACTCTAAAAGTTGACTGAGCAGGTTCCAATTAAAAGAAAGGTTAGCTTCTGTTGCTAGCCTACACATTTTCAGAGAAAAAAAATGGATGCCTCTCAAAACCAATCACATCTATGGGTATACATGTATTTGTCAAATTTGTATATTGTGAACATATACTCCTACGTCAACATTTTGCATGCCATGTGTTTCACTTTAAGTCTAGAAATTGTCATGAGGTCATTAAATCCTACTTACAGTCTCTAGAAATGATAGCTAGATGATAAATAGATAGATGGACAGAGAGGTAGACAGAAATCAACTGATCTTTGGTGTGAAGGGGAGGAAACAGGGCAGATTTTTATTAAATGAAAGGTGAACTACATGTTTTTATTTGAAAACAAAAACAAAAAGGATGTTAGCCATAAACTGAAACTCTTATACTCCTGATCTAAATTTCACTTCTGGGCACCTAGGTGGCTCAGTCAGTTAAGCACTGGACTCTTGATCATCAGGTCATGATCTCAGGATTGCTGAGATTGAATTGGGGCCCCTGGGCCCATTGGGGAGTCTGCTTGAGATTCTCTCTTTCCCTCTCCCTCTGCTCCACCCACCTTGGGCACAAACACAAAACTCGCACTCTCTCTCTCTCTCAAATAAATTAATAAATCTTAGAAAAAAAAATAAATTACACTTAAATTCAGTATCTTTGATGTAAGAATTTGATAAGCAAAGGTATGGAAGTCATTGTTGTCTTAAACGTCTACAATCCTAAGAAATAATTCCAAACAACTAAACTTTAAATAATGAATATTTCATCTGTCCACTTTATGCTGAAGAGGTGGAACAGAAAGAAGGCTAACGTTCACGGAAAGCTACCTGGCACCAGCTGCTCGATACTTTACAACCAATGTTTATTTTATTTTAAAGACGTTCCTACTGGAATCAAAGGTATGATCATTTTGCAATACCTACACATTACTCTTTCAATTCTGACAAACACTGGGGTTAGAAACCAATTTTAGTGACTATAAAGATTTTGAAAATTAAAAATATCTTTTCTTCACAAACCTAGTGCCCTTGATGTTGTGTTTAATCTCGCGAAACACCAGAATGTTTGAAGCTTTTGATCCACATTGTATCAAATTACAGGCAATACACTGCAAATTAATTAACTCCACCAAAAACAAGGACTGAATTCTGTTGCTGGTGAAGAGGAAGAAACGGACTCCTTTCCCCCCCCTCCCTTTTTATTAAATAAAAAGAACCGCAATAAAAGCCCATTAATATAAAGTGACACATTTCAATGTGAAAAATGCAGGCTGTGAAAAGCTTGAGGTTCTCACTGTACTAACAACAGACCCACAGGACACAGATGGAGTTCCTTTCCTTACTCGCCTCATAAATGCTAAGAGTAGCACACACAGCTTTTTCACTGTAGAGGAACACTTGGTAAACACTATAATTGAGACCTTTAACTTGTATGTTTCCCTAGGCTTGGTGGGACTGTTTGTAGCCTCAACGTGACAAGAGTCAAGCTTTTTCATTGAATCCATATATCCCCATAATTGTGGCACATTCCCAGTGGTTGTTCTCAGCACATGGTTAGTTGTTAGTTTTTGTTTCTTCTTTTTTTTTTCTTTTTTGTTTTAATTTCAAGAAAAACTAATGAGTTTCCAGAAGCAGGGTGAGCGCTTTGGGGCTGAATGTGATTTAAAACCAGCAGTAAAAGAAAAAGAAGACAGGGAAGGTAGCTGGTTAATTGACCTTTATTGTGCCTTCTGGTTCATTTAGAAATGGAAATTAAATTAACATGATAATTCAGTCCTACTGTGTTAAGGCTGCTATAAACCCATTAAATTTTATGGCCATTGATTTAGCATTTTTTTCTATTAACTGGGTTTAATTTTCAAAATTGTCATGCAGGTTCTGAAAAGTGGTTCATCCACTCTGATTCTTCCAAGTTACTAATGTGTAGCCTTTTCTTTAATGGTACTCACTTAGTTATTCAAGCGTGGAGGGCCCAACTGCCCTCAAATGCCTCGATTAATTTTGAAACTAACCCCACCGAAAGTCTTTATAAGAAGCAAGGAGAGTTCAGGGATGGGAAAAGTCAGTGAAATTCCCTAGTGCATATACCAAATTTCTTAAAGATTGCACCCCAAAACTAAACCTGACAGAAGGAAATATTTTTTATTTCTCTTTTGTGAGATCAAGATTTTGTGTAGTTATTCCTCTCTTTACAGCTTCTCCATAATATGAAATCTTTCAAAATGGAACCACTGCTCACCTGTCAGATTCCCAAATGTCTTTTCAGCTACTAATTTGGAATCATGACCAGTCAAAATTTCTATTTTTGGACTTTTAAAAAGGATCCATTTGGGGCGCCTGGGTGGCTCAGTGGGTTAAACCTCTGCTTTCGGCTCAGGTCATGATCTCAGGGTCCTGGGATCAAGACCCGCATCAGGCTCTCTGCTCAGCGGGAGCCTGCTTCCTCCTTTCTTTCTGCCTGCCTCTCTGCCTGCTTGTGATCTCTCTGTTAAATAAATAAATTTAAAAAAAAAAAAAAGGGATCCATTTTTATTTGAAGCTAAAACTATTTTCTTGATTCTGGCTTTACCTGACATACATCTAAACATAAAGTTTTCAGTATACTATGAGCACAGTTTTCATTACTAACTCAAATATGAAAGTTTTATTTTGCAACTTACTCACATTTGAGGTCTCTGAGTTTCAGAAAGATTCTCTAACCTCTCTATCCTCATAGTATTCCTAAACAGTAGAAACATAATGATTTAATCTTTTTTAATTTTTTCTACTACTAAAGAAAAAGAAGGTAATTGATGAGCCCACAGACCCACACCTAGAACTTCTTGGCTGGTCAACAGTCCTGGACTTGCAACACCAGTTCATAAATTCCAAGAAGGGATGAGTGACTAAATTGTTTGACTAAATTGTCAACATTTTCTCATTATTTCTTAACAGTATGTTCAAAAGTTGCTGACTTTTTAATGCTACATCATGGCTGGTCTGTTCATTTTTTAGTCTAAATGGCTGTTTTTAGGTAGGCAGCATGCTTTCGATAGTTTTAGCAGTTGGCAATCATAATTCAAGACCCTCAGAGCATCTGAAGATATTGCTATTAGAGAATCGCATAAAAATACTTCACTCCCTTCTCAGCAAGGTAAATCAGGTTCTTCGTTATCCAGACACTGTTGCCTTAGAAGATGTTTCCACTCCAAGCCGAAGATTTCATACAGTTACAAATACTTCCTTGTTCAATGAACAGCCTGATATGGAACCTAATAGAAAATGCTCACCTATAAGAAGAGGTATATGGAGAAAGGATGGATTGATTATTTCCTTAAAGGGATAGCACAAAAGGGTTATTAAAAAATGTTCAGGTGACGAGGAGTTAAAAGTACTTGCTGATGAATACTGTGGCAGGAACTCTACCTGGAAGATCTCTTATTGTTCCTAGTATTTAGTACAGTTATCTTGCACCTACAAGATGTTCAATATATAAATCTAACAATGCCAACACTTAATTGTCCAGCACTGACGATGTGCCCTGCACTGTTCTAAGGCTCTCATATATATGAGATCATCACACAATATGGGTACAACAATTACTCTCCCCACCTTTAGGTAAGGAAACAGAAGTACAGAGGGGTTAAGTCAGTCATACAGGATTTGAACCTACAACATCCGGCTACTGACATCTGTGTTGGATGACTACTATACTCTGTCAATTTCCATCATTCCCCATTCACCAAGCCTGGAAATACAGACCATTGTGGACTTACCCCTTGTCACTGCTGTCTTTCTGCACACTTTCTCCCCATTCCATCCCTCAACACCCAGCCCATTTTAAATCTAAAAATCCTGATTTCTTTTCATTCTCTGATCATGAAATCTAAAGACACTTCCTTCAGAAAGATTTCTAAATGGCTTGATTGTGTTAATACTTCAAAAGTTGAATCCCCTGACCTCTGTTGTGAAGGTAAGAGGCAGAATGAGAGGAGAGAAGGGAGGAGAGACCATAAAGGGGAGGGAGCACTTCAGCATGGCTTCCTTCTGTCTGCATGCTTTTGGGTTTAGAGGATTTGCCATAGTAGCATTTGGTTTCCTTCTCAAGCATTGTCCTGGCAACGGGCCCTGGGGTAGGGGAAACTGCCCAGATAGAATGGATTCACCTTTCCCTTTTTCTTCTACTGTACCCCACACTCACCTATTGCATAGTACCTAAGCACTGGGTTCCTCACACAGTGGTCCCCTTTACATTCCCCAACTCTGGAGTTGAAGGGTGGTGATAAAGACTGTAACTGACTGTAACTGACTCAAATCTCTATCCTCAAGGCCTCAAATAATGTCTGGCTCATTAGTGCTCAATAAATGATTGATGACTGAGTGAGTTAATGAATGCCTGAAATAAACCAGCCTTCCCCAAGAAGCCTAAATGAGAGTCAAGATTATGTACTAGCTGTGTTTTTTCTAGAAAAAAATGTTTGAGGAAAATGTAATATCAATTTTAAAAATACTGTTTATTCATTTTATACTTATTCTAAGAAATCAAGCAAGTAAATATGTGATCAAATTTAAGAGAGTAATTTGCTTGCTAAAATTCTTATTATTTAAAATTCTTAAAATTCTTATTATTCATTATTATTCTTATTTATTCAGAAATGACTAGCTGATCTAATTCTGGTTTTATCTTCCAGACCTATGCAGCAAATACAACCTGAAGCCAGAGCCCTTTTGTGACATGTGCTCTGCTGATGTCTTATCCCCCCTCCCCCACCCAGGGGACCTTAGGCTGCATCCGGTCTTAAAATATCTGCTTGCATCCTATGAGAGTGTGGGCATTCATTTCCCTCCTTCATTCTATAGGGGCTTACCTTCTACACAGTTTCTCTGGGAACAAATCTCACTTTCTTCCTTACACATTGTTTGCCATGGTTTGGTGTTTTAAATTCCCCTGAAGATTTTCATAAATCCTTTTCCTTACTCATAGCTAAAGGAGGGGGGGAGGGGAAGGGGAGGGGAGGGAGAGGAGAAGAAGGAAGGAATGAAGGAAGGGAGGGAGAAGAAAAATGAAAGAAAAAGATACACCTTAAATTTACACTAAGTTTTATATCAAATATATTCAATTTTTTAAAGGAAATAGAAAGAGCTATCCGAAAATTTCTTATATCTACTTCTAACTCTGAGGTGGTCTTCCTCTGTCTCTTCAAATAGCTCATCCTCTTTCCCAATAATGCCATAATTTCCAAAGAATCTTCTATCTTTGAAGAAGCAAAATTCTAGAATTTTTTTCAACTTGATCCAGCTTTCTGGCTCAAAATATTTACTTTACCACTTGCTGCATATTTAAAATGGATATTCAGACAGAATGCACATTTTTTTCAATCAGAGTTATATAATTCTATACGAGTTTCTCAAAACAGAGGCTAGAAAGAAAACCTTGTTTAAATGTCCTCTAGCATCTGGTGTCACCAATAAGTCTTGGACAGAACACGTAGTCTGCAAGGACACAGCAGAGGAGTAGCTATTTGAAGAGCTGGAGCAAGCTGAACATATTACTTCTTACATCATAATCACTGAATCAAGGAGAAAATGCAATAAAAGCATAACCAAGAAATAGGGCCAAATTTGGAAGCCCGGAGCAAACAAATTACGTGTCAAGTTGAAGGACAAGGGGAAAGCACGCATACAGGAGAGAGGGAAAGGTCAGCAAGGAAGGAAACTAAAAGCAAGTACTGAAATGAGTTAGGTTTAGAGGATTTGCGTATTAAAGTATTTGCAAATACAAACATGTATTTATCAGCCCCATCGAACCTGAGGAGGACTGAGGACTGAGGAATAATGATGTCCCAGCATCCACGAGCACCAGCTCCCAGAGCTCAGCTTCTAACACCATTCTCCAACAACGGGAAGCAGGGCTCCTTGGAGAAATGGCCGATTCTAGGAACTGGAACGGAATATACAAAATGAGAAAGGGGTGTCTTGTAAAGCCGGAAGGTAAAGAAGTCCTCGAAAAACAAAAGGATGGGAGCATGGCAAAGGGACAGAGGAGGCAACTCAAAGAGCTCTCAATTACTAAAGATGGAACAGTTTACAAAACAAAATAAATAATGCCCTGCTCACTTGTAATGCGAAGCAAAAAATAAATATCCATGGGTCCACACTGACATTAAAAAAATAGTTGAGTAGGAGTGCCTGGGTGGCTCAGTGGGTTAAAGCCTCTGCCTTCGGCTCAGGTCATGATCCCGGGGTCCTGGGATCGAGCCCCATATCGGGCTCCCTGCTCGGCGGGGAGCCTGCTTCCCCCTCTATCTCTGCCTGCCTCTCTGCCTGCTTGTGATTTCTGACTGTCAAGTAAATAAATAAAATTTAAAAAAATAGTTGAGTAAATAAATAGAGGAGAGAGCAATCTCCCATACAGGAGAATTCCAAATAATTTCTGTAAGTGCCCCCCCCGCAGGAGGTGAAGCTTCACTCCCCACCTCTTGTGTAAGTGGTGCTTAGTGGTCCTGCTTCAAAAGAGTAGAGTGTGAGAAGAGGGAGGAAAAAATAACGTTACACTGGAGACACCAGGCAAACATGACTTCCAGCCGGTGATCAAAGTTAGTGTCAACAGTATAAGTCATGCAGATAGGACGCACTTGATAGTACATGGTGTGAATGACACTTCACCTCAGAGGTCTTCCTCCCCCATATCCCATCACTCCAGTCCAACCAGGAGAAAAACCCCAGACAAACCCAAATTGAAGGACAGTGTACAAAATACCCTACCATCATGCCTCAAAACTGTCAAGGTCATCGGAAACAAGGAAAAGCCCAAGAAACTACCAAAGAGCTGGAGGCCAAGAAGATCATGACTAAATATCCTGTGGTCCCTTGAATGGGATCCTAGAAGAAAAAAGTAAAAAAGTTTTTAGGAAAAAAACAGTGAAATCCAAATAGACTGTGACGATCAGTTAACAGTAATGCACAGATGTTGTTTCTTAATTGTGACAGATCTACCCTGGTAACGTATGATGCTAACAACAGGGAAAACTGGGGGATGGCGTAGATGACAACTCTCTGTGCTATCTGTGTGCCTTGGCTATAAATAAAAAAAATTCTGAAATTTAAACAAAGCATTTTAAAGCCATAACTGAAAGGCTCCTCAATGAAAGGAGCAAGACAGACACATAGAATTACAAACCTAAGTTCAGCATCTAAGCACCTGAAAATTGAGTGTCCTCCAGAGATTTCTTTGACGTTAGTCCTGGTGCATCTCAGTGGGCCCAGAAAAGATGTATGGAGTTACATTGGCCTGGACATGTGGTAGACTTTTTAAAATGCACATATCTTTTTGTTGTTGTTTTTTTGTTTTTTTTTTTAATTTAAATTCAATTTAGTTAACATATAGTATATTATTAGTTTCAGGGTAGAGTTCAGTAATTCATCAGTTGACCATAACACCCAAAAGTTACATCATGTGACCTTTTTACTGTCCATCACCCAGTTACCCCATCCTCACACCCACCATCCCCTCCAGCAGCCTTAGGTTTGTGTCCAATAGTTAAGTATCTTATGGTTTGTCTCCCTCTCTGTTTTTCTCTTATTTTTCCTTCCCTTCCCCTATGTTCATCTGTTTTATTTCTTAAATTCCACATATGAGGGAAACACATGGTATTTGTCTTTCTCTGACTTATATCACTTAGCATAATACCCTCAAGTTCCTATCCACCTCTTTGCAGATGACAAGATTTCATTCTTTCGATGGCTGGGTAATATTCCAATGTATATATACACCACACCTTCTTCATCCATTCACCTGCCAAAGGATATCTGGGCTCTTTCCACAGTTTGGCTATTGTGAACATTGCTGCTATGACATCAGAGTGAATGTGCCCTTTGAATCACTGTTTGCATCCTTTAGAGAAATACCTAGCAATGCAATTGCTGGGTCGTAGGGTAGCTCTGTTTTAACTTTTTGAGGAAACTCCAAACTGTTTTCCAGAGTGGCTACACTGGTTAAAATGCGTGTTTGTTGATCATATTGCAAAATCAACCTATTATGTTTTTGACTTCAGTATCACTTCCTGTTGTAAACTACCCCCAGGAACCACTTCCCAAGAGTATTCAACTAAGGAACCCTACCATCTACAGGTGCTTACATGTGATCTAAACTGAACAATCAGAATGCCTAACTGCCCTAAGCACAGTGATTGGTCCAACGGTGAACATGGAACCCAACCAGAGCCAAGCACAGACATTTTGGGTGTATTGGAGTAGACATTCAGTATCCTTCTGAAATTATGATCTATATTGGACTAGGTAAGCCTAGAGCTAAAAGGACCATCTTTTCCAATCACATGGAGAGAACTTGTTGGATAAAGCACCTCAGAGGAGAAAAGAGACATGGAGAGAAAAGAGATTTCTAAGGGCATCATCTGAGACCTGGATCCAATATGCCCATAGGTAGCACCACTCCTTAGACACACAATTATTTGAACTAATAAATTCCTGTTTTTCCTTAAGTGATTTTAAGTTATGTTACTGCTACAACAGAAAATCCTGATGATTAAAGACAACTCACAACTGAATAGATGAATACTCAACTGGTAAGTTACATATTTATTAATTTTAATTATTTATATATTGAAAAACTCAACATTTATGGAGTACCTACTATTTGCCAAGTGCTGTGCAAGGTCCTGGAAATATAACAAGACAATAATCAATCTCTTCCTCAAGAACATACAGTCTGCAGGGGAAACAGACAGCCAGACAAACAACTACAGTACAACGTAAAAGACACCGATAGGTGTGTTACGATATGCAACGGACCTCGCAAGATAGGTACTCAGCGCAGACAAGGGTGACATTCTAAGAGACATCCGAACTGGGTTTGGCAGAATGGTCTAGAGGAGTAAACCAAGCTAAGTCAGGGGTGGAAGGAGTGTGTGGGATGGGAAGAAGCAGATATCAAGCTGTAAGAGCAGTCCTGTGGCCCAGAGGTGTCAGGAAGCCTGACTGCTTTGAGGAAATGCTAACAGCTCAGCATGACTGATGTGTGGGGACAAGGAAGAAGGTGGCAGGATATGAGGTCAGAGAGATACACAGGGGCAGCTCATGACATTAAACTGTAACCTAAAGACAGTCAAGGGCTATAGACGATGGTTATGTTCTAACAATTATCTCCATCTGTGTGGATGAATGACATTTTGTAATATTCACACACACACACACACACACACACACACACAATCTAGCTGCAACTCACTCAGCCATATACTCTTTCAAGCCCTGTCCCACCTGGCTCTCAGCTCAAAATTCAAGCTGATTGCCCAGGACACAGCAAAGGATCAAGGCAAACTTGGTTCCAATTATAGCAGATAAACTTTCAGTGGTTAACTCGGAGCTCAGGTGGTAGCTGAAATTGATACCTTAGAGCTGATATTCCTTCTTGCACATTTGATCAGCACAGGTCAACTTTTACATGAGCATACACTTCAACTCCCAATGACTATTTTTGTAAAATTTTCTTTGGAT
The DNA here is from genome assembly GCF_922984935.1 of Meles meles. NCBI lineage: Eukaryota > Metazoa > Chordata > Mammalia > Carnivora > Mustelidae > Meles > Meles meles. The sequence goes on along the minus strand of NC_060066.1, from coordinate 43,228,690 downwards.
CGAGTGAGATAGGTATTCACCATTGTCTTCTCTCCTTTAGAAAATGTTCACAAGCCTGGCAAAGGCTCCCTTCCTACTTGAGGGTACAGAGAACATGTTACCATTGGTTCATGAAATTCAATGAGAATTTACTAACAAGAATTGTGTGGTGTCTGAGGACCAATTTTTTTAAATGTTGATCTGGTTCAATCCAACAAATACCCATTAAGTTCCTATCCTGTGAAAGCCACTATTCTGGAGGCTCTAGGGTGCAAGCTGAATTCCCCATACAAAAACAAATTTTCTCCATCATGCAATGAAGGGTTCTTTATATATCAAAGTTGGCAGGAGATAGAGGACTAAAATTGTTTCAAACTGTTGTTGGCAGTAAGCTTCTGTCTGTGTTAATTACACTCTCTGTTTGATGCTCATCATTCAGTCAACAGTTAACGCATTGTAGCCTTTCTGTGATTGACTAAATACCAAATTACTATGTGCAGCTTTTTAGATTTCTGAGTATATCAAATTTATATCATTCTCAGACTTGATTCTAATAGTTTGGGGATTCTTCCAGCCCTAATTCTCTTGATAAACAACTAATCAATGAAAATCTTGGGAACAAATACAGACACATTCACGAGGAAAGGCTTACAGGTTTAAAACCCTTTAGAAATACAGATTTTAAAGGAATCTCTCTTTAAATTTGAAAGGATAGATGACCTCTGAAAAAAAAACTTGCACCATATTTTAATATTATTTACTCATACACAATTATGTGATGCTCAGACGTCATCAAAAAAATCAACAGAATTTAGATATGTGCATATACGTGCTCGTGTATGCACACATTTGGTACGACGGTGAGAGAGATCTATTAAAAATAATTCAAAGTAAAAAAAAATAATAATAATTCAAAGTAAAGATCCTAATGAACAGAAACCATTTGGGTTTCTGTTACTTTTGGGTTCAGTATTCAGTTCTCAAAATATATGTTAAAATAGGTATTTTAGTACTAAAGAGAGCAGTCTGCACCTCCCCAAGCTGCTTACACTCAGAGGTACACTGCAGCCAGATCGTATCACTTGCAAGAACCAATTTTGTGCATTTTTTTTTTCAGCTCTATGTTCAGCAACTTGCCCTGGTTAATTTGATATTACCATGGTGGGAGCAGTTACACCACAGAAATTGGCAGATGCTCTAAATTGAAGTGTTTTTCTTTTTTCCAAGAGTGTTGATTAGTAAACCATTACTGAAAGACAACTGTGTACATAGACAGGTTAGTATTCATACGTGTATATAAATATACTGTATGTTTATACCTATAAGTGTATATGCATACGTGTACGTGCCCACTCTCACACACACATATATAAAACATGTGTTAGGGAATAGATGGCTAGACAGAAGTATGATGTTTTATTTTTACACCTTTATATTGGACACTGGGAAGCTTAACTCCTTAGTAGTTATAGGATATAGGTAGACAGTAAACATATGACAGAGAGATAATGAGAAAGAGGGAGAGGGACAGAGGATGACTAACTGAATAATAAAATTATTGCTATAAAAAAAAGAATAAAATTGTAATTAAAAGACATAGTGGCTAATAAATGTAGAAAAATTATAATGGCCTAACTAAAAAGAAAGCAAAATTCTTAAGCATTTCATAAGCTTGTTAGAGCTAGGAAGACATCTAAGATTAGTCCACATCTAATCTAACTACCCATGGCACCTATGGGGAGACTGAGAAACACATACTTAAGTGGCTCAGCTGTAATAACAAAACCAGGCAATAGGGCACCTTGGTGGCTCAATCAGTTAAGTGTCTGCCTTCTACTCAGGTCATGATATGAGGGTCCTGGAATGGAGCCCTGTATCCTGCTCCCTGCTCAGTGGTCTGCTTCTCCTTCTCCCTCTGCCCCTCTCCCGACTCCTGCAAGCACACACTCTCTCTCTCCCAAATAAATAAAATCTTTAAAAAACAAACAAACAAATAAAAACCTAGGCAAGTAACAAAGCCAGAACCAGACTCGAGTTTTCTCACTCAGACTTTTAAGGGGACCAACTAGACGTATTACGTTCCCTTTCATGCCATTTTAACAGAATGAAATTGCTAAAACAAGATTGACTTTTCCAGAGAATGCTTTTCATTATTAAAACAAAATATTAGTTGCTTTATCAAGCCCTTTCAAGAGAGCAGAATTATATGACAGATGTTTCTTTAAAGCAGATTTCCCACAGATCCAAGTCTTGACTAGGGTCACCAGTATCTTCTAGATGAAAAGACTAGAACACAAAATTTGAGATGTTAGGATGATCTGAGTATTTTCTTTTACAAAACTTCTCTTGATTGATCAACTAAATTCTTGCAATTTCCTCCATCATTTAATGCAATTGTACAAACACGGTTCTCCTCATCTCCAAGTACTAAGCTAATGTTAAGACCTAAGGAGATTAGAAGTTGCCCAGTACTACTATAAGATATGAATTTGTTAAGCTACTAACAAAAATATCTGCCAGATTTATGGCTAATCTATGATATCCCTGATGTTACCTAAAATATCCTGTTTAATGTAAATACTTTATACATGAACAGTTTACATTTCATAAGGTGCTAGATTGCTAGAAACTTTATTCCAAGGAACAGAAGGAAGCCAATTGCCATCTTCCTCCTACTTGAAGATCCCTCTCAGCAGGGATCTCTCCCTGACGCACTCACTGTGTCTTCTCTGTTGACTAAAACATCCATCCATTTACTAACAACAAATTGAGGCAAGAGAGTAAAGAGAACAGATTTTAGAGCCAGATACTCATGTTCAAATCCTAATTCAGCTACTTCTGAACTGTGGAACCTTGGAAGTTATTGAACCACTCTGAGCCTTAGTTTCCTTATCTGTAAATGCCTGTAATGATAGTACTAGAATTAATCTGCCTTGTTAAGATTAAATAGAAAACATTTCTAGAGCATCTGACACAAAATCAGGTGCATAGTAAGTATTTGAAGATTAGTTCTTCTTCCCTTTCTCACCCCTCCACTGAGTAGGTGTTGGAGATACAAAAATCAATAAATCATAATCCCTGCGCTCTAAGTATTTGTAATACAGCGGGAGAAAGATTTCTAAATGACTAATTTCCACACACTACTACTTGGTGAATCAATTAGGATCTCATCAGGAAACAGATGGTACCTCAAATTGGATAATCTGAGAAGAGTCTAATAAAAGTACTATTTTCAAAGGTATGGGTATTGTGAAGAAAGCCACAGAAGATAGCACAGTGTCCCAAGGCTAAAAACTGTAGCACAGCCCTCCTCACAGGCCTGAAGGGCTAGGGGCACAACAGATACAATTATCTACAAGGAAAGACTGGAACCCTGGGGGAGGGAGGGGGGGTGCTGGAGCTGACTTGTGCCACTTTGAGAGAACAGACAGTGTGCATCACTTCCCAACTCCACATTTAGTGACATCACATTGGTTTCTTGACATTGGTCATGGTAGGAGTATTTACACCACAGAAATGGGCAAACACTACAAGTCAGGGATTCCTCATCCCTCAGGTTGATTGTTACCATTTACCAGTGCATCGCTAGGTATAACCTGTGTTGTGGGAGGCAAACAGTCTAGAGTAACCTCACAGAAAGGGAACTAGGGGAATAAATAGCCCAAATTTATTCTCTTCCTCCTTTCTCTTCTCCTGAAAATGTCCAACCCAATGAGAAGTCAGAGAAGAGAGAGAAGTCCCTTGATATCCATTCACTCTCAGAGAAGAGAGTCCATCGGAATCCATTCAGACTGACTGACCAGGCAACCAGCAGGGTGGAGAGATGAGAGAGTAGATTGGAAGGGGGGAAACAGGAGCATACGATACATGTAACAGAAGAGTGAAAGAAAATCTATTGAAGTATCAAGGAGAAAATGATATTTCCTGAGGAAGTCAGGGAAAATAGAGAGGAGATGGGTCTTAAAGGATGAAGAGGAGTTTACCAAATGTGGAAGACAAGGAACACTACAGACAGGAAAAAGTGTGGAGGGGGGAAAGGGCTTTGCTATCTGACACTGCCAAAGAGCTAATGCATTTAAAGACTAGCAGGATGGAACAACGTGTGTGTGGGATTGGGAAACTGGGAATTAAGGAGGATGAGGGTAACAAAAATACTCTTGAGGTCACACTGAAAAGCATCTTAAAACGTGTCCACATTTTTCCACTTCGAGAACACCAGCATCTCTCACATGCATGACCAGCATAGCCCTTTCCAATGCTCTACACTACAAAGCCATACTCCTAAAACACAAATTTTACCTTGTACCTCTTCTGCCTAAGAATGACAAGCAGCTCTTACTGCCCTCAAAATAAGAGTCCAACTCCCCTGCCTGATTTGCTTGTACTCTGCACCTTCTCTTGCCCCAACCCGCTGCTCTCCTCCCTGCCCACCCCTCCCGCCCCGCCCATCTCCACAAGCAGAGTGGTTTTTCAATCCCTGAAATGAGGAAAGCTTTCTCTACCCTTTCCTTCCCTTCACCTGGCCAACGCCATCTCAGGCTTCAGGTCTCAACCCTGACATTATGGCTTCCTCAGATGTCCCTGACTTCCCCTTCACCACTCCCTCCACCCCCCACCAAGATCTACTGGCCTCCCAACATGCCCTGTGCATTGTCCTGGCATGACAGTGCTCATCCTGAGTTGTAGTTGCCAGCTCCTTCATCCGTCTCCCCCTCTACACTCTAGGGTCCTTGATTACATAAATCTCTAATGGTAAGCTAGCAGGCAATAAGACAGGCATCCTGATATTTGGGGAGATATTTTTGATGAAGTATTCTTACCACTAACTAGGAAAGGGATCCCCACCCCACCTCCATTGTGTCACTATTCATTCAACTTGGACTGACTAAATCTATGGAATGTGTTGACCATTAACCCTACTTTTTGTTGTAAGGAGACAGACAAACAGTGTAAGACACCACGAGTGACGCAAGGTGTAAGCCTAAAGTGAGACTTACGGAGAAAAACCCAAGCAGATCAGCAGTGCCTTTAATTCCTCCAGCTCACGCAGGGAATGTGGCCTGCCAGCCCAGTGAACGGACCATAGAAAGTGTTCCGGAAAAGAGATCAGCACGCTAGTGCTGCTGGAAATTTTTGTCAAGAAGCTGGGAAGGGAGAAGAGAACACCTGTGAACTACCCGACAGGGAGCTTGTAGGAGGAGGATCAGGGTGAGTACATCTAGTGACTCTGTCTCCCTGCCAAGCTATACAGGAGGCAAGAGACAGCTGGCAGAGTCATCAACTGAAAAAATGTGCGTTTCATCACCTGTGACACACCAAGATACTGAAAGTTCAGTAAGAAACATAGTTCAAGTGCACACAATTGTCTTAGCCACTCACCTTCTGGAATCACCAAGTCAAAGCTATAGCTCAGCACCAGGCAACACAAGCCCCAAATACAGTAGTCTGGGAAGGCAGGAGACGCTGTTTCCAGCACAATCTGGGGATCAAAACACTGAGCGTGTCCTCCTCAAGCATACAGCTACTCTCAAAGGGTATAAATTACAAGACACAGTACCCGTTATATATTGCTGTGTAACAAATCATCCCAAACTTCAATGGCTTAGAAGAGCAGTAATCATTTGATTCTCTCTGGGTCATTATTTGGGAAGGTCGTTCCTGGCTTCTTCTGGCTCAAGGTCTCTCATGCAGTTACAGTCAATGACCGGTTCTGGAGTTACAGTGGCTGGCTGGCCATCGCCATCTAGCAGTCTTAGGGCTTCTCCAGGGAGTCTCTCCCCAGGGACAGACCGGGCTTCCTCATAACACAGTGGCGTTGGGGCATTTTGACTGCTTACACAGAGATCCAGAGCAATTCCAATGATCCACGCAGAAGTCACATCTCCTTTTGTGATCTAGACTTGGAAGTCTCACGATGTCAGAGCAACCATAGTTACAAGCCCATCCAGATTCAAGAGAAGGGAGCACCTCTCATTGTCACTTTATAAGACCATGTGGGAAGGGAGACATTGTGGCAGTAATCTTTAGAACAGAGGCTGCCAAAGGCACCAAGAAGGTGTTGGTCCAGACTGCTCTCCACTTCCACCGATCCTTGTATGATACCCAACTCCCACCAGTAACTTTCTGTCAGTTACCGTCAATTACTATTCTTACAAGAGTAAGGCCCTATGGAAAAGGGGTACAAAATGTGGACCCCAAATGGCAACGTATGCCAAAAATTTTAAAAAAGAAGATTTTAACACCTTGAGCAATATAGGAAGATTATTATTTTATAACTATCACTCTAGCTGCGCTGTGGAAAGGGAACTACGGCAAACAAAACTAAGGTAGGAAAATCAGGGAGGATACTGTTTGTTATCTTTGCCTCTAATCCATGAGCGCCTTAGTTTTCCTGTTGTTGTTGTTTTTTTAATGAGAAAAACAGTAGCACTTACCTCAAGGAGTAATTGTGAGAATTAAATATAGGTAAGTATAAGTCAGGTGCTTGGTATAATGCTTAGTAAGTGGTTTATACACACATTTGCTATTAACATATTCTTAATATCCATGTGAGAGATGATGATGGCCTAAACTGTGGAAATGGATAGATCTTAAATATTTATTGTGTGGAAGGTGAGAAAGAGGGGGGAATCGAGAATGACTACTGTGTTTTGACTTCAAGCAAATAGCTAGGTGAAAACGGATAAGGAACACAGAGGGAGACAGCTCTCCTAGCCTCAGATGCAAGCCTAAACATTCCCCAGGGCTTGCTTTCAAAATGTTCTCCTTGGTTGTTAAAGCTCTGAGAAGCTGACAAGTTTCTCAACTGCTCTAAGCTCTATTTCTTCATCTGTGAGGAGAAGATAACAATAAAATGTAAATGTGCACTTAATTAATGTGAATTTAACTCTATGATCTCTGCAAAAGAAGGAGAATAAGTGTAAGCATAAGAAAAAATAATTTACATTTGCAACCATAATTTATTAAACAATTCTACTCAACAAGTATGTCTCTAAAGTGAATTTGATAAAGAAGAGCGGAGTCTGCTGCTGCTTCAGCCGACTACATTCCCACAATTCACCTACATTAAGTTTGCTTTTAAAGGTTAAATGCAGATTGCTCCATATGATATAGTCCTAAATGAAATCCAGTACAATTTGGTGAGTTGATCGAAACATCACTAAAGCAAGTAATCATAAAAAATAAAACATATTATATATATATACATATATATACACACACACATATATATACTTTAATCATTTGTTTTAATTTAAAGCACACAATCACAAATTTAATATTGTATATTTTGCTATAGAGCCAAGACTCTAAACAATTTCTTTAATTCGTTACTTTTTTAATATAGGTCTACTGACTGGAGTTCCCCATCATATTCCTAGAGTAAAATTTAATACTTTCTAGTTTATAGTAACAATACAACTTTGAGACTCAACAAGATCAAGGTTGTGACCAAAGAAGTGTATAAGGTGGTGTCATAGCTCAGATGTATGTGACCGTAAAAGACATTGTTCCTATTCAGTTGCATCTATGATCCGTGTCTCTAGGATGATGACACACATTTCTTAGAGCCTGTTTGGTGTCCGTACACTCCTCATGCTAGTTCTGGTCCCAGCTGCCAGGACTGCTCCCTCAGTTCAAACACTAGATTCTAGTAACGGCTGGATTGGTATCATGTTACCTTTTATTTCTCCTACTAGTTTATCCTCTCTGGATTTCAATAACTTGAGCAACTAACCTCCTCAAGTACCTCCCAAAGAAAACACAAGGTTAATATGACTTCATTTCAAATAATCAAACAAAACAAAGGCTACGTGGTGAAACCCTATACAGTAAGAATAAAATCCTCTCTGCTCAGCAGTGGGTCCTTCCCATCAGACCTCCAGCCCAGCATCCCCACACATGCCCATCCCAGCTCCAGCACCACTCAGCCCAGTATTACAGAAGGATTGCTGTCTTGCTTCCAGATTCTCTAAAACAACAAAATATAATCAAATACTCACGTACAACTAATCAGGATAGTTCTGCTTTGATATAGTCATGTGTATTTTCTTCTAGGAAAAAAAATGTGATGCTGACCCTTGCTTATGTATGGCTCTTGAGGTGACATCAGAGTTGACATTCCTAAGTAGTTGTATGTTTGGCACCATTAATAATACAATTATTTTTTTACTTAAGAAATTTGTTCTTCGTGTGAATACCAACTTTGATTATGTTAGTTGCCGAAATGCACACACAAATGTACACACACATTTACACACATATAAAGCAGGAAGAAATATAAAATATTGATGGCAACATCTGCACCCAGACCTAGATACACTGAGTTACCATTTGCCATGGGGAAGTAGTTGTTCCCATTATCAATGCAACATCAACCCAAGGGAGGAAATGAAAAGTTGATTTTTTTTTTATTCTAAATCTGAAGATAGACATAGTTGGCATATTACATGTAGGAAGCAGTAAAAAGACATGCCCAAGTCTTGACTTTGAGATAAATGGCTTCAGGGGTAAGAAAGAAGATACCAGTACATATAGCCAAAGCAGGGGAGCTGGTCCCCAACCTCTCTCTTCAGGTCCAATACCACTGCCTACTGCCACACGGTAAGCAGTTGATCATATGAAAAGAGGGCAGATGAAGGAATCCAACTAAGATGAAAAGATGGAAAAAAAGAGCAGTGGGCGGGGGGGGGGGGGCGCCTGGGTGGCTCAGTGGGTTAAACCTCTGCCTTCGGCTTAAGTCATGATCTCAGGGTCCTGGGATCGAGCCCCGCATCGGGCTCTCTGCTTAGCTGGGAGCCTGCTTCCTCCTCTCTCTCTCTGCCTGCCTCTCTGCCTACTTGTGATCTCTCTCTGTCAAATAAATAAATAAAATCTTTAAAAAAAAAAAAAAGAGCAGTGGGAAATTTTTTACTCTTTCTCAGCTCTGGACAAACTTGGAGCTGGAGGGGTACCAGGACATTGTCCTATAACGTTTAGGATATCTTGGGGGTGGGGGGGTGCCACCAATACTTTTCCTAGGTACAATTGGAGAGTGGCAGTCTTTGCAAACCTATCCAGCCCCAGTGAAACTTGAAGGAAACAAGAGTGTGGCGGCCCACCACCACCACCAGCCATGAGCCAAGCATGGAGAATGACAGGTATATCATGGGCCCAAAGTGAAGACAAGCCAGTGAGTGGCTCTAAGAGCATATCTGAGAAAGGACCCCCAATGGGAGAAGGAAGAGGAGGGGAATGCAGCCACCAGAAGGGTGAGAGAGGGACAGTTGCTTCTCTGTGTGATTCCTTCAGGTGTTAGACATAGCAGGAGAGGGAGGACAGGCACATCAGCAGAGCAGAAAATGCATATGACTCCTCTCTGCCTTCAACATCACAAGACTAACTTCCCATCACCTCGGGGTAACTTAGAAGTTAGATCAGAAGAAAAACAGAGGAAGAAACTTTGCATGGGAAAAACGGGATTGATACAGTTGAACGCTGAACTAGACTATGTCCATTTTAGAGATCTTGACCAAGAACTTAGTGCACCAGATAGCTTTAATTTGAAGGGAAAAAAAAAAAACCCTGAAGATTCAGAGGCAGAAATTAAAGTCAGTCAAGAAAAAGCTCACGGGCAAAGATGTTAACTTTGAGTTTCCAGAGCTTCCGTTGCAAAATAAAATGATTAAATAAAACATTCGCAGCCAAGCAAATAAGTAAATGAATAAAGGCAAGAAATAAAGCTACCATTTGGAACAACAATGTATGACCATACACTTAATATCAGCTACATGAATCACACACTACAGGATAATAGTAGTTTCCTAGACAGACAAGTTTTGACCTCCACGTTGGAGGTGAGGGAATGAGATGTAAGCATGATGTTCAAAAGGACCATGTGATAGAGAATCTAAGAACTATCTAATGATGGAGTCTGGTTTGCCAAGAAGAGCCCAAAGGCATGAGACGGAGCCAGGTAACTCAAGGGTTGAGGTGTCGCTCTGTTAAACAGCAAGCCCTCCTTATGCGATGGCAACTTAAAAGTGGGGGGATTAGAAGCTGATTTTTTTTTTTTAATTCTAAATCTGAGATCAAGTGGTTGATTCAGGGTTGTAAGACATCTTCCTCTCAGCTGAATCCTGGTCCCTCCAAAAGACCCACTTTAATTGTTAGCAAAAGTGCCACTTGAAAGAATTACAGTAATCAAATCTGGCTGCAGCCAGGGCAGGTAACTTTGCTTCCAAACCCACTGGAACCATCCAGGATTTCTCTCGTTCTAAATTTTGAAAATGATAGCATGTACATTAACCATATTTAAACTATTCTTTTCAAAGCTAACAAAACAAATAAATTTACAAAAAATAAAAAAGTTATAATCCTCTCCCTAAACCCCCCATTCCAGCTTCTCATGAGAAAGAGAGAGGGGAAAAACAAGGACTATTTTGCTAAAATCTGTGAAACTCCGGCTTCGGCTAGTTGTTTTTACTGCCAAAAAACAAATAACTGTCCCCTCCCACCTCTTTACCTCCTCCTGCTCTGGCTTCTGTCCACTGGAAAGCATCCGGGATTCACACTTCAGCACTAACAGGGTAGGGAGCGAAAGTGGGGGAGAATGCTGCCTGGCGGGAGTCAGAACCAAAACATTCATGAACACGTGCATGATCTGCGAGCCAAAGTGCTACTTCTCAGGAATGGCTCCTAAGGGCAGTGCAGAAACAGCAAACAATAAAGCAGCAGACACCAGCCAGGCAGCAGGTGGAACAGGTGTGGAGAGATGGGCACCCAATGTCAAGGTAAAATCGGTCACTCGGATATTCTTTAAAGAAAGCTAACACACTGCCTGGAAAGACCTGTACAGCTCTCCAAGTGAGAAATACTCCTGGATTGTTATTACTTATCTGGAGCCCCAGGTGCACGCTGAGCTCTGTAATAGGTAGCACGTGCCAAAACAAAGAGCAGAGCCCTTGCCCTGAAGAGTTTGCCGTCTAAAGGCACATTTGGGTACAGTTAGCCTCCACGAATCCGCAAAGCAGAAAATAAACATAGCACAGACAGACACCAAGGAATAGATCTTTGCTGAATGTGTCAAAGCTTTCGGAAACAGGAGGGCTTTTAAGAGAGTTGTGGTTTTCATTTCATGTCGTATTGGATTTTAAAAAGGAAAAAAAGAAGAAGAAGAAGAATCTGCTGTTAGTAAGGATTTAAAAAGATCTTGACAGGCCAGAGCAAGAGGCTACATATGGAAAGATGACTTTAAGTAAGATCTACAATGTAACGATCTACATCCGAGTACAAAATAAAAAGACCCTTCAGGAGCCGATTGCAAGTTAGTGCCACCAACACCGGCTTGTGGCTGAACTCCCGGAACAGTAAGCTGATCTCAGGGTGAATCCATAAAAGGACTGCCTCTAGCTCTCGAATGAGAAGGGATGGTTTGGCTCAGGGCGGCCTCTGAGCAGGGCTGACTCAGACTTTACATCCCAGGGCAGGTGACTGAGATGCTGTGTGACACGGTGCTTAGATCGGACTCTGAACTCACACAATACATGAGAGATCCGCTTTCTACCTGACACTAATTTGGGCGAGTTCATTTGCTTCTCCGTAATGGGCTTCCTCCATCTGTTAAAAAAAGAAAAGGGAATGAGGGACCTTTGTGGCTCAGTTGGTTAGGAGGCTGTCTTCGGCTCAGATCATGATCCCAGGGTCCTAGGGTCAAGTCCCGCATCAGGCTCCCTGCTCTGTGGAGAGCCTGCTTCTCCTTCTCCCTCTGCCTGCCGCTCTGCCTACTTGTGCTCTCTCTATCAAATAAATAAGTAAAATCTTTTAAAATTAAAAAAAGGGGGGAGGTAGGGGCTGGCGGAGGGAGGGAGGAAAGAAACAATAGAAAAGAAAAACTTCTAAGAACACCTCATTTAATGGGAAAATCTTTATAGTCGTAGAACTGTCTGGCACAGAGCGACCTATTACTTCAGTGGCGCCTCTGATGCTCTCCCTGCCTCTCCTCCCCTTCCACTGAAGGCTTATTTAATGGGGTCTCCCAGCTCTGTTCATGAGCTATGGTTCCAATAAGCCATGTCCCTCGCCTTCAGAGTGGGGCAGCAAGCCCGATGTGGTAGAGGCAGGACACTCTATGCAATACCCCTCCCCCAGGCTTCTTCGTTCTTAAATTTTAGTTGGGCAAAAATTTCCCCCATAATTCCACTTCTGCAGGAATAAAAAACAGAAGCAGGACTTACGTTTCACAATATACATCAGTGATTCCCTGTGCTATCGTGGCTCATGATTAATCAGCTTCCAACACTTTCACACCCATTTCTTTCTCTGTGACTTTGAGACAGTGGAAGTGGGTACACGACAGTGTAAGCGGGAAATTTCTGACGTGGGAAGCCCTGTGTCCCACCACTCAGGCCTTTGCCTGGGATGTGTGTCTTGTCTTGTTCTCACCAGAGCCTCTTCTCTTCCTTCTGGGGCCTGAACCACTGCCATTTATTGGCAGGATCTCCTGGAAGTTGCCCTATCCCTCTGCTCCCTCCACCTAGGAACACATTTTCCTCCTCTGTTGGGATCCCTCTGCCAGGCCAGGGCCCTGTGATGTCTGCTCTCCCACAGGCATGGTGCTTCCCTGCAAACGGCCTCCAGTGGGGCCATTCCTGCCAGGACTCCAGGCCAGCCCTGATCTGCCATCCGTAATCTGTTCCACCAAATCCCAAATGTCCCAAAGCCCCCGCCTCCCTCAGGGGACACTTGTCCGACTGAAGGAGGGAACGTGCCCGGCAGGACATCCTCCTCTCGTCTAGAACCTTCAATCACACCATTACCTCCGACACCTGCCGATTTACTGCCCGTTGGCCAGCACGATGAGGGGAATACCATCTCAATAGACGTTTCCACTCCAGTTGCTCACGGATGCCACGTGTTGACTCCAATGTCACTGAGTCATTCATGTTGGCGGGAGTGCCTGTAATAACAGCCTCTGATTGGTATTTGTTACTTTTCCTGGTGACTGTGCCATTCCAGCCTGCTCAGAGCCCTAGCATCACTACGGAGTCAAGCATTTCACATGCCATCTTTCTCCTTTCTCATTATTGGGTGACTTTTCACTTGGCCTTTTCTGCAGATCAGCCCCTCCGAATATGCCATCTGGAAAAATGAAGAGTGAAAACACTGCCTTAAATTAAAGAGAGAAAAAAGTAAAGGGAGAGAAAGAGACTCTTCATCACCCTGAATTAGACCCGATTTTCCCACTCTGTCACCACCCTCACAGGAGCTGGCACGGTCTTCAGAAGCTGTCCCCATTTCTTCTAACTATGGCGGGTGGGGGGGCAGAGAGAGAGGGGGAGAGAGAGAGAGAGAGAGAGAGAGAGAGAGAGAGTCATCCAGTACATTAGATAGATTTGGCTAGATTGATGTCATTGCTCATTAAGAAAACAGGCAATCTGCTTCTCGTTCTCATTGGAGAAAATAAATCTGCACAGAGCCCAGCCAAATAATGTGTAGCAAATGATCAATGTTATCTGAGGGAGAAGATGATTGATCCTTTATTTCTTACACCCTCTCATGCATAATGCATAAAATTCAGGATGTCCTCAGCTTGCCTCAGGACCTAGCAGTGATGTACCACATTACCATGCAGAACACTCGTTCTGAATTTCTAGTGACAGTCTCCATATCCCTGAGCAAGTGGGAGCCAGGAATGCTTCAGAATTCGAGACTCCCTGATAGTGGCATGATGGATTTTTGAATCCCTTCCAGGCCTTTTTACAAATACATGCATGACTCAGGGAAAGTCTCAAAAGAATCTCGGGTCTCAATATCCCCTAATACAAAGCAGAATTGGTAAGACTGGCTTCTTTCAGTATATCGGATCAAAGATTAGAAAAACAGAAATTTTTGGAAGAACCAAAAATGAGATAGATGGCTAATAAGGGAAATGGTGTTTCTTTTTCATTGGAATGGTTAGGTTTCAGAGATAAAGGTAATTTTGGAGCGAGATAAAGGTGATTTTGGAGCGGGCTGGCTTCTCGGATGTTGTATCTTAAGCGGAAGCTGTTTGGTTCCTCCTTCTCCACACACCTTAAATAATGACAGTGTTGATGAGGATGACAATAATGGCAGCTAACATGTTTAAATACTTATTTGCCAGGCTTTGAATTAAGCACTGTTCATGTTTATCTCATGTAATGCAAATTTTCGGCCGGGAGAACTTAATTAACTTGCCCAGAGGCCACAGCTAATAACCAAGGAATTCCACAGCCAATGCCACGGATCCACACAGAAAATGCTACTATGGTGGGACTGGGGTCAAAACAAAGGAATCAGTATCAAAGTGTAACTGACAATCTTTAAGAACTAGGCTGGCGGAAGACTTTGTAAAGTAATAAGAATTGAAAAGAACTGAGGGGGACGCCTGGGTGGCTCAGTTGGTTAAGCTGCTGCCTTCGGCTCAGGTCATGATCCCAGGGTCCTGGGATCAAGCCCCGCATCGGGCTCTCTGCTCAGCAGGGAGCCTGCTTCTCTCTCTGCCTCTGCCTGCTGCTCTGCCTGCTTGTGTTCTCCCCACCCCCGACAAATAAATAAATAAATAAATAAAATCTTTTAAAAAAAGAAAACAGAACTGAGGAGTTTTAGCCCTTCCTATAAACTCTCATCAGACTTGATTCTTTACATAAATTTCAAGGACAGCCCATTGGGGTAGGCAACATCATGCCTGTGCTGGTTATGAAACTATGGTTTCTCCGTCTCACACCAGCCTTCTCTGCTCTGCTCTGTGCTGGGTGGGTCTGGAACTCTGCAGACCGTAGAGCCCGCTGCTCCCTGTTAAACTCTGTCACTAGGGGAGCGTCAGAGAGACCACAAGACTTCGGGAGGAAGAATGATTCCTGCCTTCCTGGTTTATTCCCTGTTCTTGTCAGTTTCATCCCAGCAACAACACTTCCTAGCTCTGGCAGCAGGAGCTCATTTCTGCTCATGGTGGCAGTTTTCAATCCAGTAGCAACAGTGAGGAAAAGCGTACAGGTTTTCTAACGCTCCTAGAAGCAGCCCTTCAGTGACATGAGCCCAGCCAGAACACCCTCCTCAGGGATCTGCATCCCGGCCCTACCAGGCCCTTCCTCCAGTCTTCTAAGGTTTTGTTTTATGTGTGTGTGTGTGTGTGTGTGTGTGTGTGTGTGTGTGTGTGCGTGTGTGCTACCTCTACTTTTGTTTGTTTGGGTGTGTGGTACCTCTAGTTTTGTTTTTTTGTTGTTTTTTGTTGTTGTTTTTTATTTTTTTATTAACATATAATGTATTATTTGTTTCAGGGGTACAGGTCTGGGAATCATCAGTCTTACACAGTCATAGCACTCACCATAGCACATACCCTCCCCAGTGTCCATCACCCAGCCACCCCATCCTTCCCACCCTTCTTCCCTTCAGTAACCCTGTTTGTTTTATGAGATTAAGAGTCTTTTATGGTTTGTCTCCCTCCCTGGTCCCATCTTGCATCATTTGTTTCCCCTCCCTACCCCCAGTGACCCCCTGCACTGCCTCTCAAGTTCCTCATATCAAAGAGATCATATGATAATTGTCTTTCTCTGACTGACTTATTTTGCCCAGCATAGTACCCTCTAGTTCCATCCATGTCATTGCAAATGGCAAGATTTCATCTCTTTTGATGACTGCATAATATCCCATTGTATATATACACCACATCTGCTTTATCCATTCATCTGTTGATGGACATCTAGGTTCATTCCATAGTTTGGCTATTGTGGACATTGCTGCTACAAACAGGTAGGTGCACCTGCCCCTTCAGATCACTACATTTTTATCTTTAGGGTAAAGACCCAGTAGTGCAATTGCTGGGTCATAGGGTAGCTCTATTTTCAACTTTTTGAGGAACCTCCATGCTGTTTTCCAGAGTGGCTGCACCAGCTTGCATTCCCACTAACAGTATAGGAGGGTTCCCCTTTCTCCACAGCCTCACCAACATGTCGTTTCCTGACATTAATTTTAGCCATTCTGACTGGTGTGAGGTGGTATCTCACTGTGGTTTTGAACTGTATTTCCCCAATGCCAAGTGATGTTGAGCACTTTTTCATATGTCTGTTGGCCATTTAGATGTCTTCTTTGCAGATATGTCTGTTCATGTCTTCTGCCCATTTCTTAATTGGATTATTTTGGTTTTGGGAGGTTGAGTTTGATAAGTTCTTTATAGATTTTGGATACTAGCCCTTCATCCAATATGTCATTTGCAGTCGGCCATACCACCCTGAACGTGCTCGAACTCATCTGATATATCATTTGCAAATATCTTCTCCCATTCTTTCAGTTGTTTTTGGTTTTGTTGACAGTTTCCTTTGCTGTCCAAAAGCTTTTTATCTTGATGAAGTCCCAATGGTTTGTTTTTGGCCTAGCCTCCCAATCTTCTAAGTTTTAATAATTCCATCTTCTTCTTCTGCTTCCCAAACTGAGGGGTTGGGGGGGGGGGGTCCCTGCATCACCTCCATGATACCTAGGTGTTCGTTTTTAAACTTTTCATTTCTCTAACACTCAGTAAACAATTCTTAGTATGAAATTCTGTTAACATAACTTATATGGTTGCAGCTTCCTGACTGGAACCCAAATGATACAATCCTCATGCATGTAAATCCGTTGCATTTATTACTGAGTGATTAGAAGAGCTGGGGCGGAATCCAACGCTAGGTTTGTCTGGTTCTCCAATATCCCATGATGACTCCCCACAAGGCAATGCTATCTACTTAGCTTACATTCAATAAAAGGACACACATGAAAAACATACAACATCATGCAAATTAAAGCCTAATAAATATCTGGCTATTATGTAAAATGATGAGATTGCATGCATTAAAATTCTTTATCAATACTTTTATTAATAATAATGGCTATCATGTATACAAAGTGAGATCCACTGCACTGAAATGTTTTGTTTAATGAGTTAGCTTGCTTCTGTGTTTGATAAAATAAGTCCCTCTTGGTGTCCAAAAAAGTATCATGCAACTCTTTACCTGGTATGACCAGTGATCACAACAATGGTGATTCTAGCTCTGCCAAGACACTTTGGGTAGAGAACAAGACACGAGTTATAATTCAAACTATCATTATTCTCATAATAAAAGAAGCATCTGAAACTTCAAAAAGATCATGAATTTGCCACTTGTCGGTATCTGGCAGGACTCTATGATATAATAGCAGACACCCCAGAGACCAAGAGACAGCAGGATCAAAGGGCATACTGTGTATGCCAAAATGGACAGATACTTCAGACCCACGATACCAACAGGGTGATTACTGCAGCTACACATACACTGTGAGCCTCAAGATGGTTGATCAGTCTAAAGACTAAGAAAACTGGGAGCTCAGACTCTTTGCTGGTCAGATGCCAAGAAGTCAGAAACTACTCACAGAAAGGAACATCAAGTCCTCATCAGAAATTCCAGGATATGATGTGGAATAAGGTCAGTTACGTTTATTTGGGTAAATGGGTCTAGAAATATTTGTTAGGTCTTCTATTAAAGTTTTTTAAGCTCCACAGCACACATGCTGAAATGAAAGCAGAAGTTCTTATGCCACTTGATACACAAATACATACACACACACATTTCATGTATCATGGAAGGGATTATGTTTTCTTATTGTATTCACGCAAAGGCCATATTGCAGTGAGCCCACCTGAAAGACATGACAAATATACTCACATTTCTAGGAAATCCTAACAGGGACCAAAAGACAAAATGAATAATTTGACCAACCTGGTGGCCAAAACTACAGCGAAAGGTAGAGTGGTGCACTCGCTCTAAAGAAAAATTGTCACCCTCCTCCCATGTAATGCTTCATTCTAAACAAGTGCCCTTGGCAGCACCTCCCACAATGTCACATATCCAGTGGATACCTAATAAATACTGGTTGCCTCTGATAACGCTGACAGAACACAAAGGCATTATAATGAATAGTGGGTGATAAAAATATATATAGGTAATGGCTCAGTAGTGGTTGTGTCTTTCAACAGCAGTTTGGAAGAATAAAGCCCGCTATTATATTATAGATAGATAACATTAGATGTGGAAACTGTAACTCCCTTATCTGGTGTCACCCAAGGAAAATGGAACTAGAATGAAAGCACAAGCTTCCTTTTAGTAGCATTAAAGAAGTCGCTACTCACTTGGGGGGCATAATCAAGAATCTACAGCCTCTGAATTCGGAGGCAAGGTCAGGAAACAACCAACCATTGAAAGAGAAGGTGGAAAAGTCAGAATACAAAGGATTAGCAATTCAGCGGTCCTAAGAGTTGGTGTGTAAATGCGTTGTTGCATGGACTTAGGAATCCATCAAGCCCAACATTCCAAAGGCTAGAATGTAGGCAACGAAGGTTATAACTTCATCAACTGTATTTGATAACAAGTATAAAGAAGAGCTGGAGCAACAGAAGAGAGGTGTGTGTAATCAAGGAAAAGTGGGCAAAGAATGTGACTTTGTCTGTATTTATCCAATAGTGAATAGGAGACAGACGTTGCACTAGAAGTAACTACTCCTGTTCTAGAAGAGTTATTCTATTTGGGGGTGCAGAAATAATGTACCCAGCTTTGAGAGGTGGCATAAGGAAGAGCTGCCAGGTAAAAGAATAGAAAAGGAGTATAACAAGTTAATATAAGTCACATTAAGTCGTTTTAGTGCCATACACAGTACCAAAGGCAAGTCTTCCAAACTGGAAATCCACATTCATGAACAATTTAAGGGACTCAGACTCCGTGAGCAAGAAGGCACCAGATAAGCTGCAACTGCATCTGGGCTCCTGCAGGAGGCACCATCCCTCTGATCTGGGAAACTTGAACTTAATAATGATTGGTAGACCAAAAAATGAGGAGAGGGATTGTACCATGTTTATAAAAACAGCCAGCAGAATGCAGATCTCCATGCCTTCTGGACAGGGCACATGATCTGAAAGTGAGCTCTGTTTCATTAGACATGGATGCCTTCACCGATCAGATCATCTGAAACCATATATTTGCCGGGTGTGACTCCAGATCTGAGCTGACTCCAGATCAACTGGACCACAAAGCTGAAAACCAATTCCTGGACAACGATGACCAAATCGAGTCACTGCCACCCTGATATTTGTTTTGAGCAGCCAGCTGCCCTACCCACATCCCCATTCCTGCCACAGCAGCCCCGAGTCTGCCACCTAACAGGGCTGGAAACGTGCAAGTTCACCTTATGGTGTGTCATCGAATTATCTCCTTTTCATGTTTGTCCTTAATCTCTCCAATCAAGTCGTGAGCAAAACCCTGAGAAGGACCATGTCCTAAACGTCTATTGTGAACTAAGTGATTGGTGAACATACTCTATTCCAAGCTCTGCACAGAGAGCTTTACACACACTACTTCACTTGTCACAACTCTGTGAGGTATGTTTTCTCCATTTTATACAAGAAGAAATCAACACATGAAAGAGGTGGGGAATTTGCTTGCGATTACACATGTAGTAAGTAACAGGGTTGGACTCAAGTCCAGGCATATATTCATAACCACGATGGAGAGATGGTGGTGTGCAATGGCTAAGTAGACAAAAGGACATGCCCTCCAGTTGCTCACTACATTATGTTAGTGATGCTGGCATAAGAGTAGACAGATTAATAGAAGAGTAAATTCAGAAACAGATCCATATGCATCAGAATTTATAATCTGATAAAGAAAGTGTTTCAAAACAATAATGAAAAGATGGAAAATTCAATATGTGATGATGAAGAATGTAGTTAACCATTTAAGGAGAAAGGATTAAATTCCTAACCAGTGCTGTACACGGAATGTAAGAAACATTCCATATAAACTAAAGATTCATAAAAGAACAAATAAATCATAAAAGTACTAGAAGAAAATATCAGTGAAATTAATATAGTCTTGGTCTGGGAATTACAGCAAAGATAGAAATCATAAAGAGAAGAGATGAATAGATTTTGTTACATACCATTATTCAAGTTTCTCTTTGACCCAAAAAACCATTAACAAGGGTTTGAAAAAGTTGACAAACTGGGGACTTATG
Source organism: Meles meles (assembly GCF_922984935.1). Lineage (NCBI taxonomy): Eukaryota > Metazoa > Chordata > Mammalia > Carnivora > Mustelidae > Meles > Meles meles. The sequence continues at coordinate 43,208,698 of NC_060066.1, read as the reverse complement.
GGGAAGAATTCAAGACAAAACAATTAATATGCTTAATACATAGTGAATTTATAAATCAATAAGGAAAATATAAACATCCCAATAGAATAAAAAATGAACAAAAGGTATAAAAAGGCAGACAGTAAAAGAATACAAATGGTTACACACATATAAAAAATGTTCTATCTTATTAGTTAGAAAATAAATGCAAATCAGGACAACAATCTGATAATATTTTTAATTTAATAGATTAATACAGATTTTTTTAAACACAAAACCTAGGGGCGCCTGGGTGGCTCAGTGGGTTAAAGCCTCTGCCTTCGGGTCCTGGGATCGAGCCCCATGTCAGGCTCTCTGCTCAGCAGGGAGCCTGCTTCCCTTCCTCTCTCTCTGCCTGCTTGTGATCTCTATCCAATAGATAAATAAGATCTTAAAAAAAAAAAAACCCACAAAACCTAATGTTGGCAAGTATTTGAGAAAACACAGGAATTCTCATACACTACTGGCAACAACATAAACTGGTTTAACGTCTCTAGGTGATGGTTTGGCTGTAGCCATCAATTTCTTTTTTCCAGAAATTCTATTTTCTAACATAATTTGTTAAATGTGTAAAAAAAAAGATTGCAAAGGTATTTATCATAGAGTTTGTTATAATCGGAGAATGGTGGAAACATACCAAATGTCCATCTTAAAGAATCAGCTTAATAACTACTGATAAAGCCATACAACTGATTACAATGTGGCCATTAAAAATTATAACCTAGGCTTAACTTACTGACACAAAACAATATGTATGTGATGATTCATGGATTATTATTTTAAAAAATCAAAATGTATGTGGAGGGTTGGTTTACACATGTGTAAGAAACAGTACGGAAAAGCATACACCAACATTTTAACAATAATTATCATTGGATAATGGGGTTACATGTCAAAGATATTTTATTTCTCTTTTTATTTTTTCAATTCTTTCTCTTTTTTGGTAGAAAGATTTTTATATTGTATTTAAAAGATAGATTAAAAGTGACAGTGCATTAAAAATATGAAACTTATCTTCAACAGTTCTTTCTGTTAGAGCTCTTATCACAGTCATACATGATTTGTGTGCCCACCAAAGTGGGAGAAGTGTTTAATCACTGGAAAGTTTCAAGCCCTGCACTTGGACGGCTGGGGAGCCTGTGTCACCTGACCAAAAGTAGAATCAGGCCTCTATGGGTCAGTTTACTGTTAGCAGAAGTTTGGGGATGCTGTCCTGAGAAATCACTTGAGTGAACTCCCTCTTGTTCTCTGCTCATGAAACCTCTACAATGAGGAAAGCATTGGACTCATGCTCTCATACTTTTCCATTTGTTTCCAAGTTGTTGACTGGAAGGCAGATTGAGAATTGAATTGTTCAAAAAAAGTCAAATACTGAACTCTTAGGACAATTCTTACACCACAAGTGTCTTAAATTTGGAAGGCAAAGGGAAAGTTAAACTGTTTCTCGACCCTCATATCTGCCACCTGCCACCCTCCCTGTTTCCCCTTACACACACACGTGAATATACATCCACAGACATCATTCTTCTCACCTCTCGGAGGACTCAGCCAGAAAAGCTGGAGCTGTCAAAGAGAATACTCTTTGGGGTATAACATGTGTCCCCACTTGAGCAATTACAGCCTTGTGTTCATCCAGGCTGGACAGGCTGACCCGTCTCTTAAGTTCTTTATTAAACAACATCTGTATCTCACCCCCCTATCATGGTAAGAGAGAGATTCCCACGCAGCCTGATAACAGCTGTTTTATAAGTCCTTCTACAATCTATGAGAACACCAAGGAAAAACTCCCAACTGTGAAGCAAGAATGATTGGAAACACCCCAAACACCAGATTAAAAGCAGGAAAATTGCACCAAACCTGAGAGACTTTTTTTTTCCTATGCTTCACACGGAGGCCCCCCCACGATCACTGACTTCTGGATTAAACTGTTAAAGTTTAATGAATTATTACCATGTTTTCTTGGAAAACTATAACCTAGGACTTTGTTTTTAACTAAAAGCTCCATGTGCCAGCTGGCAATTTTCTACCAATGCTGATTTTTAAAAAAGAGTATGTTTCTCACATAGAAATGCCTCCCCACCCAAATCATTGCATTCCCCAGGCATATTTCACTCAGATTCCAGACAAGTAACATTACAATTCATCCTCATCTCGGCAATTGTTACATCAAAAAGAAAAGACAGAGATATAGCTAAATGAATTGCATGGAGAAAGCCAGGAGGATAATAAGAGACAGCTTTCATTTGCACATTTATATAGCTCAGGAATCTACTACAGGGGTGTTGGAAAAAAATCTGAAAAATTATTTACCTATATCTTCTCATTTGTTAGAAAACTTCCATTAAAAACAGGTAAGGCATAGATAGGGTGACTGGAGAAGACGAGATGGTGAATTATTCATTCTAGCGGAGCCATTCCAGGTCACAAAACAGGAGACTTCTTATAATCTAAGACATAAGAGAGATCGAGGATGACAGAGCTCTGTTAAATCAACTCATACTGCATTCAATTCTTCAGAACGCAGCACTGATAAGACATTGGTAGACCCAGGAGAGAAACATCTGAGACGAATTGTCAGCTATCAGAAAAGCAGGTCTGAATGCAAGCCTGTTTTTTAAAGTGATTTGTCCAGAAGACCAGACAAAGGGAAAATATTGTAGAAGATTCCTTCACTTCCCCTGATTCCATGCCACCATTACTAAAATGACTGTAATAATAAAGACCAATCAGCACATTTTTTAAGGTGAAGCAAGCAGAATTTTAAAAATCAGGCCATGACTGGTTTTTTAGAACATTTTAAATGATCATAAAAATATTATGTATGCCTAGAGGCAACATTTTAAAATACAGAAAAGCAAAATAAAGAAATGATCTCTCCTCTTACCATTCAGAAATAAAAACAATCACTAAGACTTGGTAAAAATCTCGGTATATTTTATGTGGAGATATGTGTATTTGATAGTAATGATAATCTAGAGCATATATACTTTCCCCAATTGGGTATATATATTTCTTCTCAAAACCCCCTTATAAATAGGGTTTAGAACCTGCTTTTTATCATTCAACATTCTTAAGAATTTTAATTGCAATGTCACAGTGTTTTAAATTTATCATCACTATCAAAAATGGTTTTAGGCACCAATATGCATTTTACATAAAGGTTTAAAAAAAATCTTGATATTGGATCAAGCAATTTCCCAACATATGAAACATGTATACCCAATCCGGGTTTTGCAATATCCACTGGGGGATCATTAATCCTCTGGAAAAAGAAGACAAGTTACATAATCTCTGTAAACTTCAGTTTCCTTACCTGCAAAATGTCATCACATTGCTGCAGGCTGCGTATCCCAAATAACTCAGTCCAGGAATTAGTTATATAAGCAAAAATATCCATTAAAAGGGGAGTCCTAAAGTGATACAAACATACCTTAAATATCTTACAGTAACTTAAAATATACAAATGAACATTCATTAAGCTTATGAAATGGTGTGAAAGCCTTTTTTTCTTTCTTGCATAAAGCACAGCCATAATGTATCTATATCTTCGTTTTACTTTCTTTAACAAGAAACTGAACATGCAGACACTTGTAAAAACAGTCTAAGTGCAAAATCTTTCTAGATTTTCCGCCACACTAAATTGAACAGCAACTTGTTTAGTGAATTCCTTTAGAATTTCTAAACATCCAACTTAAGTTTTCATACAAACAATATCTTTCTTTCCCACCTATATATTACCACTTTACATAATATTTAACCAATGTACATAATTTCAACTACAAATGCATCTGGAAAACAGGCTTGAGAACAAGCTCCATTGATCCTTCTGAGCACATCCCTCCACTGAAAGCCACTGAAGGACTCAGTGCACTAAAAGAATAATCCACTGGCCTCGAGCAACCAGCGTGTCGTGAAGACCAATGGACATGTGGTAGAAGGAGGGAAAGCCTCAGATAAGACAGACATGGAGTAAGTGTGTAAGGTTACTGTATCAAAAGAGGTAATGCACATGAAATAGCACAGTGTTTGGCACTTAATTAGCTCATGCTAAACATTAGCTTAGAAAGAGAGAGAATAAGAAAATAACAATTCCTTCTGCCCTTTGCTCATCATCACTGCAATCTAGTCCAGGTACAACCAAGACCAAGCAAAGAGAGCCTAGACATTGAGGATTTGTCAGGCTAGTCCTAACAGGACTTAAGATGAGGGTCTGGCATAAACCAGATGCAGCAAAATGAAAGTACTTTCCAGAACACAAGTTTTCTGGCTCTGATGATAAGTTATCATTGGATAAATTGGATCCTGGAGTCAGATGAAACCATATGAACTCACAAGCCAGAAAAATGCTGGATCAAACATGCTGATTACCAGGAAAATAAGACACTGACTGGGAGCATTCAGTATCAGGCTACCCTTTCAAGCCCAAACTATTTGCTTCATTATCTCTGGGATGTTTATATGTTTACATTTGTACATGGCTGTTTACCGTCTTTACTTCTTCTGTCAGCCAGGTACCAGGAAAGGAAGCCCCAGTGAAAATTTAACTTAAAAGAAATTATAAACCTGCATCATCCTGGCTTTACTCAATCTTCATCATCAACCTTCTCCACCTTAGGAAATTTCTTTCTTGCCAACAGCCCGGGCAGAGCTGTTTCCTATTCAATTTTCCCAGCAGCAAAGAAGACAACGGCTAACATAGGGTTTCAATGAGCTGCATTTTGAGAACATAGAAAAACAGTACAAGAGTAAGTAGAAAGGACTTAATTGTCTATAAGCACAGGATTAACAGAGCAGACACAGACAATCAGTGGATGAAGTGTCAACAATGTAAATAAATAAGAACAGTATGATAAATGCAGTCAAAATCCCTGAGAGCAAGAGTTGTTGCTGATTCCTCTTAGAGATACTGAGCACTGAAAAGACTATAGAAGAAAAGAAGTTAGAGAAGTCCTAGAACCAGGGTTGTAATTGTTAAGGAATGTCCTCAAAGAAACAAGGCTGAAGTTTTTCTGTGAAATGCCTATGAGGTAACAATGAAAGAATGAGAAAAGAAAAGCTTCCTTACATGACAATTTGGAGCAAATAAGTAGGTCCCAGGCCATATTTGGGTTATGTCAAGTTCAATCTTCTTAGGATCACAGTTCCCTTTGATACCTTGTGATAAAGGTACAGACCTCAAAATAGTACAAACACTTACCATGTGACCCAGAAATGGCACTGCTGGGGACTTATCCCAAAGAAATAAAGATTGGGGGGGAAGGTTGCTGGGTGGCTCAGTCTGTTGGGCATCTGCCCTCGGCTCAGATCATGATCCCGGGGTCCTGGAATCAAGTCCCTCATCAGGCTCCCTGCCCAGCAGAGGGAGCTCCCTGTTCCCTCTCTGGGTCCCTCTTGCTTGTGCTCTCTCTGTCTCTCCGTCTCTGTCTCTCTCTCTCTCTGTCAAATAAATAAACAAAATCTTTAAAAACATTTTTAAAAAATTTTTTAAAAAGAAAGAAAGATGTGGAGGCACCTGGGTGGCTCTGTCAGTTAAACGTCTGCCTTCAGATCAAGTCATGATCCCACAGTCCTGGGATCAAGCCCCACATCCGGCTTCCTGCTTAGCAGGAATCTGCTTCTCCCTCTGTCCCCACTGCTCTCTCTCTCTCACTCACCCTCTCTCTCAAATAAATAAATAAAATCTTTTTTTTTCAAATGGCTATTTCACACAGAAACCTGTACACTAGTGTCTGTAGCAGTTCACAACAGCCAAAAACCATGAACAACTAAATGGTTTTCAGTGGGCACATGGAAAAACCAGCTGTAACACCACCCTCCCATACCACATATTGCTTAGCAACACATGGAAGTGAACCACAGATACACTCAACAACTTGAAAAAATCTCCACGGACTTATGCTGGGGGGGGAGCAAATTTCAAAAGAATACAAATTGTATGACTCCCTTTATATAACAGTCCTGAAATAACAAAGTGACAGAGCTAAAGAACAGATAAATAGTTGCCAGGGATTAGGACTAGCAGAGAGAGAGGTGGACGCAGCTATCAGAGGAGTAGCTGGAGGGGTCCTGATGACTGCAGACAGTTCTGTACCTTGATTGTGGTCATGGTTACATGCACAGTACATAACACAAGTGCACAGAACCACACACTCAGGAATAGGTGAACCTAGAGAAATGCTAATAAACTCTGTAGACCTCAATGTCAGTTTCCTGGTTTTGATACAGTGCTATAGTTATGCAATACATTATCACTGGCCTTGAAACACCAGACCTCTCTATACATGTTCTGCAACCTCCTGTGAATTTGTAATTATATCAAAATAAAGGTTATTAGAAAGGCTGGTCTATATGTACTGATATGGAAATATAATTTTATATTATTCAAGTCAGTCATCAAATAGAATCATGGTGTGATCCTCTTATGAAATTAAGAGATTGAAGACAGAAAGAGAGAAAAGCAAAGCAAAGACAAATTCTAGCCTTTTATTTGATACACTTCTGTGCTGATTGAATTTTTTTACTTGATATTCTGTAGAGTTTGAATTTTTTTCACAGTATGAACATATTACTCATTCAAAAGGCAAAGAATAATAATATATTCTTTTAAATCTATGGACCTCCTCCCCCCAGAAATTCATATGCAATTATGTACACAATTTTAGCAATCTCATAGACCCTGAAGCCCATCCACAGATCTCCTAAAGAGTATGTGTGCCCCTGACTAAGCACCCCTGCTTTAAAAAATTGACGCCTGCGGACGTGGAGAGAAGTAGGATCAAGGGACCTATTAAATATATTCTGTAATCACCCCAGCCACACTCAAGTGGGAAATAAAGATTCATTTCTTTGTTTCTTTGGAAGTGACTACATGTGGAACTCTGAATTGCAACTTTAGGAACCACACCAAGGGTGATCATAACAAACATGAAGGAATAAATTAACATATAAATAACTTATTACTAAGAGTACTTAGAACAACATGAGGAAATAGAATGGTTCTTTGAGCATTTGTTTACTAGCCATATTCCAGGCAATATGCTAGGCACTGGAAATAAGGCAGTGAGAAAAACAGGCTTGTTTTCTACCTAGAAACTACTGGTTGCCTGGAGGCATTGCAATGTTCTTGGCCTGCTTAATGCAAGACATCCCATCTTGTTGAAAATCTTCAATATATAAACAACATGTATAATTGATAGTAAAGATTATAGAACCAGAGTGGAAATGTTCTATATCAGTTCCTAAAAGAAATATCATACATGAATAGATAAAGAAACATCAGATGGATAGATAGACAGACAGACAGAAGTCCACTATCAAATAGCTATGCTCACCCAGAACCCTTTCAGACAACCACTGGTTTAATATTTGACTCAAACATGGCTAAATGATCCAATAACCAATAATCTAGACCAATAATCTCTTGTTTAAAAAAAAAAGAAAAAAGAAAGGAAAGCTTGGTAGAGAACCACAATAGTACATTAACAAAAAAGGGACCAGTAGGAACGCAGATGTAATGTTAAAAATGTTGACGCTGAGAAAGCAGCATGGTATAGAATCCATGTGGCTAATAACACAGCCTGCAGCCAGACCACCTAGGTTGGAGTCTCAAATCTGTCACTTACCAGCTCTATGACCAAGACAGTTACTCACTCTCTGTGCCTCAGCTTCTTCATCTGTAAAATGGACATATGAAAGAGTTGAAGGCTGAATGAATTCAAGTTCTAAAAATGTATTCACCAAATAAACTTTGTAACAAATGTTTATTGGACTGAAACCAAATGTTAAGGTATTCAGAGGAAAATATTGCTGGGAAAGAAGCTGGTGCTACGGAGAGACGCTCTTCCAGACAGAATCTAGGCAAGGCCAAGGCAAGAAAGTGAGAGCAAGTTTGGAAAAAGCAGTCCAGGAAAAGTATGACAAGAAGACAGAAAATGGGGGCCCTAGGCTGGCTCAGTTGGTGGAGCATGCGACTCTTGATCTCGGGGTCATGAGTTCGAGCCCCCTTCGGGTATAGAGATTACTTAAAAATAAAATCTTCTTTAAAAAGAAGACAGATTGGCCTAGGGGGAGATTAGAAGCTCAGCAAAAAGAGATCATGCCTGCCAACAAAGGATTTGGGTTTTACTTGATAAGTAATGCTAAACCCCGGAAAGACTTTAAACAAAGAAGACACCTGATCAGTGCTATGCTTTAGGAAAATCACCTTGTCCCACAGTTGATGAGTAGATGGGAAAACCAGTTACAAAATAATTGTATTACAAATGCTTGTACACCAGAAGTGTAAGCGAGGCCAAAGCAGAATGATGACAGGGAAGATGAGTAAGAAACAGAACGGATGATCACTGAGGAAAGAGACAGAGAGATCTGGAAAATGGCTGGGCCAGCAAAAGAAATAGAAAACTATGAAAATAGAACTGAGAAATTACCATGTGCCAGACATGCTAGCAACTTCCCTTAAGTTTTCACAAGCAACATGCCAAACAATCAAATCAAAGTAGCCCTTTGTTTACCCGTAAGAAACCTAAGCTCAGAAAAGTTATTTGCCTAGAATCACGCGGCCAGCGACAAACAGAATCAAGATTTGAACCCAAAGCTTCCTGATCCCAGACCAGATTCCAAGCTCTCTCCATGAATTCATGCTAGTGCTAGGGTGGGGGGTGGGGGGCAGATTCCAACTCTGTGTTTGGACACGCTGCTGGACCTCTAGATGAATTTTTTCAACAGGCAGCTAGAAAGGCATGAGGAAGTCCAGCGGGGGGGAGGGGTAGGGGAGGGGGAAACATGAAGGTTGAAGAATGGAATTCAGAAGCTTCACAGAGGTTTTGTAAGGATTAGTGAAGTCGCTGAAGTGAATAATCAATAACAGATCATTTATAATTATTAACTTGCATGTTCGTGTGCTGGGATGTAATCGTGTTTGTCTGAAAAGCCAACACAGCAGTTTTAAAGGGATTCGCCAACAGAAGAAAGCTGCTGTTCTCTCCAGTAAGCAATATTTTAGTGGCAAAACACCCTGTGAATGGTTTGTGAGTACAAAGCAGCAAGCACGTGAATAGCTTTTTACAATGTCACGTTCTCGCCTTCCACTTGGGAAGGAAGCACAATGCTACCATAAGCAGATACTAACAGCACAGATGCTGGCGCTGATGTGAGCATAAACGCTGTCCCGCACCCAAAAAAAAAAAAAACGCCGAAGTCCCATGCCTGCATAAATCTCATATTTTTATGAATCACTGCCATTATGGCAACCGCACACGAAAAATTTGTGTCTTAGGAAGTGAATGGCTCTTTCTTGATAGTTTAGCTTATCTCAGACTCCTCATAATTTACGCTTGTCCCGGTATCATCTCCAAACAGGGCTTTGCTTCCCAGGTTGCTCGAGAGGCGGCCTGGCCCCCGCGCAGCCGAAGGTATAGGAATAGAGTGTAATTGTAATCCAGAGGAGCAAAATCTCTCCGATGCCTCTGTTGCCACATTGTAAACATCCGACCACAGATTTAACATGAATTTTTCCATTTCTTATCAACAGTAGTTTTCCAGAGCCAACAAATATATTCTACCATACAATTTTATGCTTTGTAAAAGGTGACCTATACTTTCTTTTCAAATGCAGTTTCTTTAATGAAAATATTGTAATGTCAGTCCATGCAAAGCAAATGCATATTAATATGCGTTTACATCTGTCTCATATTAATATTCATGCCTGAATCCACATCCCTACACAAAGCCAATTTTCTGACCATCTGTGTGATGGCTGGTGGATGCAATGAATAAATTTTATTTGTGAGGGGAGTGATAAATCATGTATCTTCAGTTTTTCACCCACAATCTTTCCTCTTAGGTGCAAAAATGTTTTCATCGTGGTTTGGAATATTTAAGTAAACGAAACAGATTAACCCCTTAATATTCCTACAGTTACTGACAATTTTATAAAAGCCATGAAAATGTAATCTCAAGCCTTCTAACCAAAAATAAGAAGGGACTATGGATTTACTTGGTTGGATTTGACATCTCTGGTTCCTATGTGCGTTTGGGTGTTTTATAATAATCGTTTGTGTTGTTTAAAATGCACTGCAGCTGTTTTTTGAAAAGTGTCACAGACGAAAAGAAGGCCTTTGCAAAAAAGATTGTATTCCTGAAAAGAGCCCTTACAACCATCAAGTATCTTACAAGTCATATGAAGTGTAACCATACACAATGGGAAGATTTCAAATAGGGAAAGTTTATCAGTATTTAGATAATGATCTCGGTACTTTCAATTGTCCCCAAGTGAAATATCAAGATTTCAGCATTACCAACTTGTTTATAAATTTGGTGATCTTTTGGGGAATATTGCATCCAAACCTTAGAAACAATTACCTTTCAGGAACTGAGACAAATGTAGTTAATTAACCTGGCAAACAGAGCCCAAAGGGAAGGAGTCAATTGAGAAACAATCATATCTTGATAGAGAGAGCCTGAAAAATATTGCACAGTGAAGAAAGAAGTATGATCTGGTGGCCTGGGTAATGAAAACTGTGTCGGGTTGCCTTAGATGGCTTTCTTGCCTCTTCCTGGAATGCTTTCTATGAATTCTAGATGATTGGGCTCCTAGATTGAATCCAAACCCCAAGTTTCCATTCAATTTAGTTTACCTTCTCTGAGTTAGACAGGCTTTCCTAAGGTCCCTAAGAATGTCACAAATAGCACAAACCATAACTTCCAGGTCAAAGCAGAAATAAATTGGAACTTAGTGTTCTCACTTACAGGCTGCCAAAAGTTTCTACATCAGCTGTAGCGACACTGAACAGAGTGACAAGGTGAAACAGGAACCCGCAAAGCTATCAATCTACTGTACATACAACCCCAGTTAGCACATGGGTATTCAAACCACAAATGGAGCCAGTTCAGGGAAATTTTGTCCCAAGTAAGCAACAGTTACTATCGGAGCACCTGCTCCTTGCAAGGCATCATGCTAAGAATGAGCCTAGGGGGCCATGCTGCCCACAGGAAACTTACAAGCCAGCTGGTAATGGAGACAGTTTTCCCACAAGATTCTCAGCCACTGAGTTGGTGTGTGATGAATATGAACTGAGTACAGGACACCTGTGTGGCTCAGTCGGTTGAGCGTCAGCCTTCAGCTCAGGTCATGATCCCAGGATCCTGGGATCAAGTCCTGAGTTGGGCTCCCTGCTCAGCGGGGAGTCTGCTTCTCCCTCTCCCTCTCCCTCCCCCTGCTCATGCTCTCTCTTGCATTCTCTCTCGCAAATTAACAAAATCTTTAAAAAGATATGGAATTTAAAAGACGTCAAATTTGAGACGTCAAAGGCTGAAAAGATTCAGATGGTCAGAGAAAAGGAGAAGTCATAGCTGACGGTGGAAGTTTCACAAAGGCCCACATGGGCAGGAAGTATTCCGTTGTAAGGAAGCAGGAGTCATGGGTGAAACTGTGAGTAGCCTGCACTGGTTACAGCTTGAGCATTAATGTTCAAAACTATAGGAGTGAAGGGAAATGGTTTTGAGTAGTACACATGCAGGCATTAAATAACATTGAGTTATAAAGGCAGAAAAATAATCTCCTACTAACTCAGTTAATTCTCCTACTTACCTCAAGAAGACAGCCCCGGTTTGGTGCCAATATATCCTTCACACCACTTCAGGACTCGCTAAATCTCTCATTTCACAAAGAGAGCCAGCATCAGGCCCAAAGTCTACAGACTGGAATTTAACAGCATTGTTTGCTATCATCATGTTGGTTTTCAGTGTTACTGTATTTGATATCAAGTAACATTTTACTGGTCTTTCATTGGCAGTGGTAATATAACATTTCCTTTTAGGGAAAACTTATTTAAGATTTTTTAAATTAGTTGCTTTTTAAAGATAAAAAGCAGAATTAGTGAATGTGATGAACAAATGATGGAAGTTTGGAGAGGACTACTATGGCATAATAAGTAGCAAGATGGAAAGATGGCTTGGACTCAGGCCAGAAAAGCCTCGATATAGAAACTCCCTGGATTCCGTTCTAGCCTTTGATTTCAGTTCCACTGGGAAATTCTCAGTATCTCCGCTTCCCTTATATACAGGCATTGCTGAGGTCATGTGTGTAAAATCTCTTCTGGGCCTAGAATTTTTCAAAAACATATCTAAACGTTTTCATATAAATGTGAAAGGAACATTATCTAAATGAGAGATGGAGAAAAACATAATAGGTCACCAAGCCCTACCCCTCACTGATTTAACATAGGAGATAAAAACATAAAATACTTCACCAGCAGCAAAAGGATATTGCTTTCATTAGATCGCTCAGGATTTCACACCATATACTTAAGTATGATTTAGCATAATATTGATACTTGTTTATATTTGCCACCTACCTATTTCCCAGTGATGTTATAAGGATTAGTGATATAATATTTCTTAAGCCTTTTCGGCTCTTAAAAGAAAATATGCACTATAAAATCAAGGTAATAATAATAATAGTCATCATCATAATAGCAATAACTGCTCATGCATTTTCAAACGTGGGCTCTGTGTTGATGGAAAGGAAAGTTAGGCTGTGAGCTAAAAATGCATGCCTATCAGCTGGTTGGAACACAAAGATTTAGGATGGGATAACAGTGATGCTATCTATAATTTATCAAGGTCTGGAGTGGGGTGTGAGATTCTGCATTTTAGCCACTCCTGCATTGTTGGTGCTGCTGATCTGAGGCCACACCATGAGTCGTAAGGCCTTAAACCACACGGCTCTTTCAGGGTCAGATCTGAAATCTATGCCCTTGATTGTCAGCAGATTTAAGGAATCATGTCTAAACACATCTGGGCAAATCTGTCACCAATGCTGAAGTCACCCCCCATGTGTGCCCCATTTTGTGCCTGACAGTCTATCTCCATTGTCGGTTCACCAACGACATGAAAACTCTTTCTCTCATTTTCTTCCTCTTATTCCCAAGCCAGGTGTGAACTCTTTAAGAACAGAAACCGATCATTTATTCTAAAAACTGACCACAAGGTTTGAACCAAGATTTATGTTCAAAAATGTTGATTTCAGAACTCTTTAGAATGTCAAAATGTAGGAAAATATCATATAAAATATTTGATAATGTGGGAGATGTTCATGTTATGGCATCAAGTTTAAAAGCAGAATACAAAACTACATACAGTATCATTTAAATTTAAATATAGGTTGAGAGAAATACAGAAAGTAGTATGTATAATTAATAAATTATCAACTTGTCTTTTTTTATCCTGCTGAGTAATCATTAGCAAGAGGACCCTCCCCTTTCACTGAAGAATAGCAAGGTCTGTGAGGTTGAACACTCTTTTGTTCCAAAAAGGAGTTAACATCCTTGGTTCATTCACACAGCAAAAGTGATCCAGGTGGACCTCTGTGGAAGGAGATGACTAACGGGTGTTAGAGACCCAGGGGAGAGTTAGATTTTTTAAGACCGGAAGGGGAGGAGTCAAGCCCTGGGTTTCTGCTCCCTGGCTCTCTTCAATGTGCCCTATAGGACGGCATGGGTCCTGGAGATCTGGGATCTCAACAGTTCCTTGTGAGCCCTGACACCAGGAAGCCTCCACCACTGAATGGTCTACGAGGGCTGGGACTTCCAATTTTCCCAGACTGTACACACTCTTGGGGTCTTCTACAGCCTCAAGGGAGTCGTTAACCAACCCAAGACCAGGTAAATTAGGGGCTAAGTCTTTTTTAATGGGATTGAAAAAAAATCTAATGTAATTTTTTCTTGCATTAAAATATTATAGGAAAGTATATATTGACACATGCATATACATGTACCTATGCATGTAAGTGAAACATTGGAAGGAAAGACTACAAAATGTTAATGGTAAGTTGGTTTACAGGCGATTTTTTTTCTTCCTTACACATTTCCATATTTTTCAAAAATTCTGAAAAACACCTAAGTTGCTTTTAGAATTAGGAAAAGAAAACACTCACACACACTCACAAAAGGTACATTCTTTAAAATCAAGGCACATATTTTATTCACCTTTTTTGTATGCTGCACTAACACTGTTCTGGTATACAGAGCAGGCACTCAAATAAATGATAACTAAATTAAATAAAATAAACACTTCAAAGCCCATGCCATAAAGGTAAGTTAATGCAATCACCCTGGTGTACAAGAAACAGTCTATGCACATAGGAAAGAAAGTAAGTTATTCTGGGATAGGTATTCTAAGAATATCATTTTATATAAGACTATCAAAAATTATCATGAGGGACATATCATGCAAGCATTAAACCCAGGCAATCTGGGCTCAGGGGCAGTGTCCTTGATTTGGAGGCAGAGGCTTTGTTTAGGTACCCATGTTACCCACTAAGTATATCCCTTTAGTAAATCTCTGACCTTTCCAAACCTCCAATATCTCATCTGTAAATATAAGTTCTATCAATGTTTAAATAAGGTATTAAGATCAAATGGAAGGTAGAATGTGAAAGCAATTTTGAAACTATGATGTACTACACCAGACTATTTTTATTACTAGCACATGTATCTGACAGAATGAAAAAGAAAGACTAAGAATACAGCCAATTCTTTAAAATCACTTATCAAGTAAAACAACAACAACAACAACAACAACAACAACACCAAAAATGAACTATACATCTATATCAAGCTCCTGCCTCTGTCCAGTCAGTGACCTAAGTCATTCTTAACAGGATCACAAACTAATGTGACAAAAGCAAATTTAGACAGAGGAATGAAGGTTGGTTAGTGACTTCCTAGACCTTACCATGTGGTTGACTCACATATTCGCTCTTTCGACAATATTTTTTGTGCCAGATACTCTTCTAGAGGCTAGCATTCAAAAGTGAGACAGGTAAGTGTCTCTACCTTAGTACAACTTTCTGCTTGCTGGCAAGAGATCACCAATCAACAAGTAAACAGATAAGAGAATCCAAGATTGGGATAAATGCTAAGAAGTAAATAAGCAGGATTGTGGTCACCAGCTTCCAAGATGGCCCCCATGATTCCCTCCTCTTGATATTTACACCCTGTGCAGTCCCCTCTCACATTTGACAGAGTTGGTCTAACCAATGGAATACAAAAGAAGTAATGATATGTCACTTTCAAGGTTGGGTTATAATAGCCAGTGTGGCTTCTATTTGGTTACCTTCTCACACTCTCACAGGGGGAAAGCCAATTGCCATATACTGAGGACACTCAGAAAGCCTACGGCAAGTCCCACGTGGCAAACAGCCAGCGAAGAACCCAGGCCTGCCAACAGCAGTGTGAAGAGTCTCAGAAGTGGCTCTTTCAGCCCTTCAGATAACTCAGCCACAGTCAACAAGCTGACTGCAACTTCCGGAAAGATCCTGAGCCTGACCACCAGCGCCCAGATGCTTGACACATGGAAAATCTAAGACCGCCAATGTCTAACGGTTTTACGCTGTTGAATGAGGGGGAAATTCGTTACACAGCAATAGTTGACAATAGGAGGATGCTGAAATAAACTGAGCCCCGGGTTGCAAAGACCAACTTGAGAAGATTATATTTGCTCTGAGACCTAAAGAATAAGAATGAGCTCTTCAAAAACAAACAAGCAAAACCCAGCTAAGTCAAAGGACCAGGCAGCAGAAATGGGAAAGGGCTGGGAACATTTCAGAAGCAAACCCTTCTCCCCAGTCTGCGTCGGCACTGATTAGACAAGTCCCCACTCGGCCCCTCTATGTCCCCCACTGTGGGCAGTTTCCATTTCCCACTGCCTTACCTACTGCACGTATGCTTTCTAGGGCTTCTTCGTAGAACTACCCACACTGGGGGCAATTCTCCACACTGGAGGACTACCCGCCTAGGGCAACATGCTTTGCAACGCACGCCCTTCCACTAAATTCTCAGAGAATCTCCACTGACAATCTCACGTGACAACCCTAAATTACCCCCCTTCCTCACTTTCCAAAACAGCCTCTCGAAGGACAGTATGGTCGCCAGTTTAGAACTATGCAGTCTAACCTAAGGAAACCCAGAGCGTAGTGACTAAGAACTAAAGGTTCTTAGATATGAAACTTCGCTCCATCACTTACCAGAGACATCTCTCTACACCTCATTTGTTCATGTGGTAAATCAACTGTCCAGCGGGCGGCAGCGGCCGCGGATTGTGCGGACGCGGCCACGATTAAAGCCACGATTAAGGCTCCAGACCTTCCCGGTCAGTACGAGGAGCTGCTTCATCAGCGGGAGGACCTGAAGGTGCAGCTGGCCCAGCCCCGCGGCTTCCAAGCTCTGAGAGATCCCACAGCCCGTGTCCTCACCGGCATCCACCAGACGCAGAAAGAGAACCTCCGGAACTTCCACAAGGGTCAGAAGTACAGGCCCTGGACCCACGGCCCAGGAAGCCCCGTGCCTGGGCCCCCGCCCACCCCCCGCTGAACAAGCCCACGGAGAACCCGCAGACCAAGCACCGGCAGCCGAAGCAGCAGCGGCTGTGCACGGTCAGAGCACGAGCACGGGCGTCAGTGAGACACAAACAAACTGGCAAAAAAGAACAAACAAAAAGAAAGGAAAGGAAAAGGAGAAAAGAGAAAAGAGGGGAGGGGGAGGGGAGGAGAGAAGAGGGAAGAGAGAAAAGAGGGAGGGAGGGAAGGAAGGAAGATATAAAAGAAAAGAAAAAAAACTGTCCAAAGATTAAAGGAAGTAACATGTAAAATAGCAAGGGCCTGGCCCACGGGGGCTAGTATTAAATTATTTCTCCTCTTTGTCCAGCCAAAGTCTTCTCACTCTTTCCAATCAGACCGAAGCCAGGTCTCTTCCAAGAAGCCCCGGTGGCCCCACCCCCCCTTCTCTGAATCTATAATGGATGTGACACGGGGCAGACAGCACAGGAGGGCAACTGCTCCCTGTGGAAACTGCACAGGTATCCGGGACAATTTTTTTTTTATTAAGATTTTAATTGTTTACTTGAGAGAGAAAGCAAGAGAAAGCACAAGCAGGGTGAAGGGCAGAGGGAGAAGCAGACTCCCTGCTGAGTGGGGAGCCCGATGTGGGACTCAGTCCCAGGAGTCTGGGATCATGACCAGAGCGGCAGGCAGATGCCCAACTGACTGAGCCACTGAGGCGCCCCCCAGGACAATTTCTTCAGCGGTATGGCAGTCTTCCTTTTCTTCTCCACCACAGACCACAGTGATGGGAAGGTCTGCTTACCTTTCTGCCCTTCTATACCACCCTTCTGATTTTTTCCCTCCATCAATGTTGGCTGTAGAGTTGGACAGTCTCTGCAGTATCCACCCCTTCCTTTTTGGCCCAAAATAAAACACGGGGGCCTTTACAAGTCAAATGTCAGCTACCTAGGTGTCCCCATAAAACCTCTGGCACTGAGGAGGCAAAGAGGGTGGCACAGGCTTAGCGTCAATTTAAAAAATTCTCAAGCATAATTTAACATCACCACAGGACCTCAGGACTCTCAAAAGAACTCTATTTCCCAAGTCTCCCTTTGCTTGGATTGCCTGCTTTCAGGGATGTCTCTCGACCTCTGTTGTCTTGCCTCTTTCCGTCACTCTCCTCTCTCCAGCCCATATCCACACCAAAGCGAGATGCGGCTCCCCCTTCCTCCTCCCTGTCCCACAAACCCGGGGTAAAGCAGGGTTCTGGGATTGACAGGGGAATTCTGGTACAACCAGCGCAGCAAACAGCTGAACGCTTACTCTTAAAATTCCCATTACCAACAGTCCGCCAGCTTCAATCTCCTGAAATTTGTTTTCCTCACCCAACCATACACATAATCACCATGGAGGGGGGGAAATAAGCTTTAAAAAAAAAAAAAAACGAGAAAGTTTATAGGGTAAGAAATTGTTCTAAATTTCTTAGCACAGATCTTAGACCTTTCATTCAGACTCTCTCAAAGAGCATCAAAGCTGTGAGTCCAAGATTTACTTTCTTTTCATTGTTGCTGCTGTCGTTTCTCTAAAGGATTGCCTCCTTTCACATCTACCTTCCTTACACTGGATTGAACCCTTTATTTTTTAAAGAGCCCTCCCCACCTTAAAGAGAAGCTATGAATCAGAGATGTGAGCAGCTCTCTTTGTGCATGCCTACCTTCCTCCAGCGGATGGTTGAAATTTCCAAGCATCTCCAAGGGTTCCCAAATTCTCACTCACCCTAAGTAACTCCTATGGCATAGCTTCCCTTTCCCTACTAGATTAGAAATCCTTTGGGGCACATACTCAGGGATTCCACTTTTTGTCTCTGTGTCCCCAATACCTGGTTCCAGTCATACCAGAAGGCCTTAGTGTCTTTATTGATGATTGATTCGTGAAACCACACCCACTGATCAATCAGTTTTTGCTTTCTTCATAATTGACCTAATCCACATGCACTCATGGCAAAGGCACCATATGTTAGTTCTTATGTTGGACTAAATAAAGAAAAGAAATTTGGAAGGAGCTTCACACATCATCTGGGTAATTATCCTGTATTTATAATAGAGCAGCTTAATGTCCCTGCATTAATAAATGACTCAAATGCTGTTACAAGGGCTGAGCGTGATTATCTGAGCTTATTACTTAACCCACTCGATTAAAAAAAAAAGTCTTGTGATCTGATGTGGCAGAATAGAACCTAAATGTTCTTTAGCTCCAGCAAGGAACAAAGCTATTTACTGATACGGGGGTGGGAAATGATCAGCTAGTGGATTCTAGACTACACAGCCACAAGAGCCCTACAGAAAGGGGAGTTTTGTGGTCTGCCTGGGCCCCTGCCTGGCTTCCTTGCTAACATTCAAACCTAAGCCCCCTTAAGCCTTTACTTTAAAATCTGGCCCTACTCCAGCCTTGGGCACCAAACTTGTCCACTTGCCCTATGTTGAGGGCGACAAGGAGCCTTAAGCTACTAGCCTGGGCAGTTGATAGGACTTTATACTGGTTTCCAGGTTCACTCTGCCATTGGCACCCTAGTTCCCAGATAAAGAGATTTCTCCTTTGTAAATGGCAGTATCTTGCCCTACAAATAAGTCCCAGGCCCCCAAGCTCACTGGCAGAAGTAGAACTTCTACCTCCAAACGCCAGGGTTCTTATGGCCTGACAGCCGGATCCTCCTACGGGATCCACTGCATTACACAACTGTGCGTGGGTGGCCCCACTTGAGCAACTCCATGGCAAATAATCTGCCTTCCTGGAATCCTAGAATTTACTTCCCCGTCCCTGCTTGGGTTTGATAAATCTGAAATTCCGTCTGAGATTTTTAAGGATACTTTCCACATCACCTCCTACCTCTACAGTCTTCCCCAATGTGGACCCCAAGTTCTCAATCCTTACATCAGTGCTTCCCAACAATTTACACATCGTGGCACACATAAAACGTAAGATTTGCTCCTTTTTTTGAGATACACTTGACAGAAAACATTAAATTAGTTTCAGGTGTACAACATAATGATTCAATATTTATATATATTGTGAAATGATCACCACAATGAGTCTAATTACCATCCGTCACTCCGTAGAGTTATCATTTTTTTCTTGTGATGAGAAATTTTAAGATCTACTCCCTTAGCAACATTCAAATACATGATACAGTATTACTAACAATAGTCACCATGCTGTACATACAAAATTTGTTCTTACATTGTACATATATTCCCAGTCAAAGGTGACTGGAACCGTCTTGAGCTACATTCCAGCGGAGGGCTCCACTGTTTGGTCACACTGGTGGTAACCCATTCATGGCCTGCTTGCATGGTCTCTAGCCTGTGTCCACTATTGTGAGGGTTTATTCTGGGGTCAACCTGGATTTTTCAGGTCTTCCTGTTGTTAGCCCAGATTTTCTGGGCAAAGCAATAATGTTTCCATTTTTTACACCAACTCAAAGATGTGAGGGACACAAGTACAGAAAACTTGAATCTTCTTCAAAGCTAAGATGCCCAGTCAAAAGGCCTTCTGATTCAATAGAATGAGAAACTCAGAACGAAGACAAAAGACTTGAAAAACAGGCCTTCTCTCTTCTCCTACCTTCGATTACCCCATTTGCCACACACATTTAGTGATATGCATTATCTGCCTTAAATCATAGCTCCCAAAATTTGGATTATATATGATTATTATATATGATTATTATTTGCATTATATATGTAATAATCCAAACATTACTTCATGCCAGGCAATGTGATAAGCTCTTTCCAGGCATCACCGCATTGATTTCTCACACCATCTTCAAGGCAGAAATTGTTACTCTTGGTGCAAAGGTGAGCAACTTGAGGCTGAGGGTTAAGTGACTGCTCAGGAAGGGATGACCGGAGTTTGAACTCAGATCTGTCTGACTCCAAAAGTCACATAATACATGGGCACCATGCTTGGCCGGTAATAGTACTGTAGGTATAAAAGGTATTCCACAGACTGTTTTTTAAGAAATGTCATATTATTGGGGCGCCTGGGTGGCTCAGTGGGTTAAATCCTCTGCCTTTCGCTCGGATCGTGATCCCAGGGTCCTGGGATGGAGCCCCGCATCGGGCTCTCTGCTTGGCAGGGAGCCTGCTTCCTCCTCTCTCTCTCTCTGCCTGCCTCTCTCCCTACTTGTGGTCTCTGTCTGTCAAATAAATAAATAAAATCTTTAAAAAAAAAAAAAAAGAAAGAAAGAAATGTCATATTCTTTCTTTTCTTTTAGCCAAATTAAATCTGGCTTCAAGTCCCTATTACAAAGCAGAGATTTGGTTTCGGTCATTACAGAATGTCCTCTCTGTTGGGACACAATTCTCCATGGGTCTTTAACATTTCTGCACATCTAGTCAGCAGTGGACTGACTGCCCTTTGTTCCAGATCATCTTTTCAAAGATGTTTTCTATAGCAAACAATATTGGAAGACAGACATGGTGTCTCCAGAGCAAAGGGCACACACCTTCCTGCCGGTGACACAGGACTGGTATTCCCCAAGCTCAAGGTTCCTCTTCCCATAACACAAGCAACCGCACAGGCAGGTATCACCCAGCTTCCATCCCAGCACCCTGTGGGCACTGCAGCTCCAAGAGGCGACACAGAAACGCTGGTGCTCCGGCCGCTAGGACTGCTGTGAGGACTGCTGCTCCATGTGCGACCTCGAAGTCTATCTTCCGCCAGCATCCATGAAACAGTAGTATGTCAGCACCTTGCAAGTGGGTCACGCTCTTTGACCTTTCCCCATTCTTGACATTCTCCCCACACCAAAATCTCACAGAAACCTGAGAGGCACCTATGTGCCCAGAAAACGAAGTCAGACCTCCAGTCTCCCATCCGTATGGGTACAGCTGCTACGTTAGGGCCCAGGCTCACTTTGTCCCGATAGGGACAGTGACTCCAAGGGTCCTGGGTGGAAACAGACATGGAATCCTTGGCTTCAATAGCAAACCCTTCACCGAGGGTCCAGTCTTCCATACTGCCATTCCCTCCAAGGCCCGCTGAGAGTGAACAGAGTCCAAGTATCCGCTATGCCAAGATCCTGCCAGGTCTAGAAGATCCCTTTTCTCTCTCTCCTGCTCTTTCTTCTCTTACCTCTCTTCTCTCTCTCTCTCCTGATCTCCAGGACACTTGTGTATAATCAGCTTAGGCTTTAGGTTTTCACCAAAGACAAGAAGTGAAGTTAACCTCCCAACTCAAACATCCCCTGGCATAAGTGACCCAAGGAGTGAACACCTCCTGGTCAGGCACAGGAAAGGCAAAACACAGACTGTATCTCAAGAAACGATCCTGCCACAACAGCAGTCCCTCAATATGGTACAATTTGGCTCTGCTATCTTTTTCTAGCAGTGGCATCTCTTTACCCCATTTTCGTATCTTTGGCTTTAGGCACAGGTAGGAAATATCTCTCTTGGTCTCCCTCTCTCAATTACATCAAACTAGTGAAAAAGAAAACTATCTTAGCTTGCTTTCTTCTGGTCCATCAAATTAAGAAAGACATTATCTGACATGTCAGCACACACACACACACACACACACACATAAAGTAATCACGGTGACAATGATGGCAACAAAAGCACCCTCTTCTACCTGTATTTCTTCTTCCTGCGTGACTGACCCCAACAAAGAGGTCTGGGGAAAATGAGCTGAACAAAGTACAACCAATTCAGCTTTAAAAGGATTCTTGGCAGTCTCAGTTTTGCCTTACTTGCAACCAATTAGGTCAACGTTGATATCCTTTTAACCACTGATTTTACTGAAATATTTATGACATTAACATAACTGCACTGGCAAGATTTCCTACAGGTGCCAACTCTTCCGTTCTCTGAGTTCTAAATAAATCCTCAATTCTCTTAGTCCCCAAACAGCCCTGGGTATGTGGGAGCAATCGGCTTTAATGACACAGTCTACATCTACCTCTCTTGCAAGGCACGGACAGTGCGTACACCCTTGGGGTTATAAGCTTGTCTAGTTATGAAGAAATGTGGCCCTAGTTATATTTTCAGGGATCCCACATAAATAATTCTTGCTGCAAAAGAAGCAATTGAATCCTCCCTCTCATGTTTTCTCCCCACTTGCAATTTTAAGGTTGTAAACTCCCTCTTGCGTGAGAATGGGGTCTTTGCCTGTCTTGTTCCTGCTCTAGCTCCTAAGCCTAGAAGAGTGCTTTGCCTGGAAAAATGTTTAATAAATATTTGTTGACTAAATGAGGGATCACATGGACAGATGAACAGACTTTATTAAGAACTAGAAGATTAAAATATCCTTAGATTCGGACCCAAAAGTTAAAATGCTACTGTTTTTAGGCTTCTGTGGAATCAATTCTTAAATAAAACTGTTCCCTGTAAGTTTGGCACTTGAAGAGGGTCTGGAGAAAATATTTCTTCTGCTTACTAATAAAAGAAAATTAACCACCATCTGACCCCTGTAAATATTGGGGGCGGAGGCTTCCTTTCGAGTTTTTAGTTAGTGCTATTTTGCAGTGTTTCTTAGCTGGCATGCTATTGGCATTTTTTATGGGATTGTTCAATGTAGTGCAGGAAACTTCCATCATTTCTGTCTGGCAGTAAACGTTGGGGGAAAGGATAGCGCGGGATGAGTAGGTACTCACTGGGCAAAGAAAGATGAGAAGAGTGCCCCAGGTAGAGGCAGTATGCGGAGGGGTCAAGAGGGACAGACTCTATTCCTTCTCTTTTACAGCTTTGTTAAAGTCAAGTTTCAGATTCAGAGTCAAGTTCAAAGTCCAATGCATAGGTCAGAATGCAGGGCACACCATTTCCAATCTGCATGACTTTAGGCAAGTCACAAATCTGCCTCAGATCTCACTTCTACAAAACGGCAATAAGGATCTTACTCCATGATAGATTTACTGTTAGGATGCACTAGGATAATCTACTTAAAGTGCCTAGCACAAAGTCAGGCCCATAAGAAGTGCCCCATAAATATTACTTATCAGTTATTATCATCATCATCATTATTATTCCACAAACATTTGTGGGCCTGCCCACCACGTGCAGAATACAAACAGGAGCAATGCAGTGTTGGCACTAGGAAGGCAGGAGACAGATGAGAGCAAATAAGGGCAATGCACACAAAGGAAAACACTCAATAAATAAAAGATGGTCTGGGTTGCCGTCGTCGTTGTTAGAAGTAATAGTAGTAATACACAAGCACAATCACGTATCCCTGGTGCTATGATGCAATCATAGCAATATGATTGGCAATATGTCTGCCTTCCCTCTTGCTTCCATCCTCCACCCACGAATGAGACCTCCCTTCTCCTCTAAGCCACGCCCTGTGCTGCCCCTAACGGCTGCCCCACCTCCTCCATAAAACTCCCTCCTATGCCAAACCTCCTTTTCCTCCCTCTTGCTGCTCTGATTTAGTACTTAAGGAGAGTGCCTTGTCTTGTTCACTGCCTTTTCATAACTGGAACTAGAAAAATAGATAGGCATTTAAGTGGTGTGCTCTATAGTCTTAAAATAAGGAAAATAACGGCCCCATGAGCCCATTCCAAGTAATCAAAGAAATAGGTTTGTCATGAAAAATTCATATGTCAAAATTGACCAACAAATCATGCGGCATCTTGGAGTCATTTTATCATAGTTAACTTTCCGTGCTACTTGTTAAAAAGAGATTTCTCCACCCCTACTCCCAGCCAGACCTAGTGAGTCAGAATGCCCATGAGTGAAACAGGGGAATCTGTTTTTAACTTGCTCCCCAAGTGTCCATTACTAAAGGTCAGTTTGGGAACTCCTGGCTTGCTCCAGTGACTGCTGTCCTGAACCCAACATCCCCAAAATGAAGTCGTGTGCAATAACTTTATCATTCCCATGGCTTCCCTGGACCAGAGACTGGGTGGAGGAAAAGGGACGATGGCTTGTCTCTGCTCCGCTGTGCTTGGGAAGACCTCAAGGTGCAGCCACAGGCAGGCTCAACTGCCTGTGGCCCAGGACTTCTGGAAGTGGCCTCACCAGCATGAAAGTCGCAAGATGGTGGGATTTCTCTCCAGTGGGGCGGGCTGGCTTCTCCCATCGCAAGCATTCCAAAGGGGACCAGGTGGACGCTGCATGGCCTTTCCTGACCAAGCTTCAGAATCTGCCGCATTCCTTCTGCTGCATTCCATGGGTCCAAGCAGTCAAAGACCCACCCAAATGCAGATGGAACAGACATGACTCTGCCTCTCAGTGCGAGGACTATCAAAGAATTTTAAACCACCCCAGGTCTTGTGTCAGTCTTCAATGCACACCCACAAACTTTCCTTTTCTCTAGACACTGTTCACATTGGCAAGGTTTAGACCGATACCAGAGCAAGGCGATGGGGTACTGGTTTCTTGGAACTCATCAATAGTCCCAGATGATGCTCAAATCTGCTTATGAGAATATTCTGCTTTGTAAAGTTGGTTCTTAATACCTTCAATTCCGAAGCAACCCTTGTTAATCCTGTCTTTAAATTCATTGCCACTAATCCATACTCTCTTTGGACCTCTTCAGAGAGGTTTAGAAACATTAACAATGTTTTAACTCATCTTTTTGATTCATATAAAACTGAAGATTAAAATCCTTGTAGTACACAGGTTATAAATATGCCCCCCATGCCCCCCCACCCAATACTTCCTATATTCAGTCTTATACAAAATATTATGATCCAAAGTCTGGAAGAGATTAAAGGATGAATTTCCATCCTAATTCATCTTGCACACAGACAATTCTTTTGACTGGTGTCTGTGTTGTTTACACATTTGACCATGTTTTATTCATGTCTTATTCAGTATATAACTGTCCATGCTTATGTCGCGCAGTCTATTCAAAAGCCTGAACATTACAAATACACATATAATTTTTTACTCCTTGGGATTACATAGAAATTAGATGTGTCAGGTTTTTCTGTATTTTAATATGACACTAAAACAGTCAAGTCCATAAGTTCAAAATTTAAACCACATTAATCACTTTGTTACAGTAAAATGCACAGTAAAATGCAGAATAATAGCAGCCTGTGTACTGCTCTAGCAAGTTCTGTTACAAATGTGTGTATTTTTCCCCCAAAGCCATCTTCAATTTCTTCCTTCCATGTAAAATTGGTTTTGAGGAAGGAAAAAAAAAAAAGGACTCAAATTCATATTGGCATTTTTAAGGAATCACGTTATCTAATGTAAGATATTTTTTCACAGAAGTAATTATATTCAGAGACAAAGATTTTCTGGACATGTGAAATTTTCAATTCATCTCAATGGCTGTAGAACTAACCAGTGCAGTGTCGCTAATCTAACCGCACAGGCCCAATCACACAGTAATACGCCTTCTATACAACTCCTATAATTTGATATTGCTGCCTGTTCTAAATTACCACGGAGTTTTAAAGAATACTGTCTATTTGTTTTTGAATACGCAGTGTATTTTCTTCTAATTACATTCTGATCACATTTCACAGAGAAAAATACATCTGGCCTATCAATGGCATAAAATGGGTCTTTCCTCAGGGGTGTGTGAAGTGTATATAAATCTCAGCTCCTGCCTGGGATTTGCAGAGATGCTAATACACAGGTCACTTGTGTGCTGATTTTTCTTTGTGACTGGGGAGCAGTGCTTGCAAGCTCTCTGCGGTGTAATGAGATCATGGGCAGTTTGGCTTACATGCATAAAGATTTAACTCTTTTGCAAGTAGTCCCTCTGCCCCAGTACATTAGGTTCCTGCATTGCTTTAATGTACCAGCCTCCCATCAACATTTCTTTGGGAAAAAAATAAGAGCAGTATTTCCTTTAGTTTACACAGCCTAAGAAAAAATTCATATATAGGCATACAGTTTGTGCTACATAGATGATATTAAATAAATACATTATAGTGGCTTTCATTTGTAATGGCTCAATATTTTTCCTTTGATTGCCTTCACCAATAAAAGTGTAGTCTGTAGAAAAGCACCCTTCTGGATAATCCATTGTCTCATTTTAACTCATTTTTATCAAGGAATTCCCCCTGCAGCAATCTCCACTGCCAGCCATTAGCTGTGCACATCTGCCCACAATAATGACCGCTCCTGTGTACATACGTACCTGACTGCCATCTAATTTAGACCTCACCCCCAGGACACTAATGCAATGTCTCCAGGGCCAGCTAAATTCTAGACTATTGATGCTTTACAGTTATCACTTCATTTGCTCTTTGATAGTGAGTTAAGAGTGCCTAAAGTTGAAAAGAGGTCAAATGCTTATGCTAGGGGCCCTCTTCTTACCTGTGTCGTCTCTTGTGTATGCTTCGACAAAATGTGTGTCACATCACAACCCTCAGAACTTTATAGGAGTTGTGGCCAAAATAAAAGATGTTTCAATCCAGTCCCTTCCTCTGTACAAGTAAAAATTTTGGGTATGTTAGCATGATCAGGAAGAAACAGGTATGTTCTATCAATAAATAGATCATATATTAAAATCTGTTCTAACTGAATTTTATTTCTCTTTGATCTGGTTTCCTCTGTGAACATGTCCCACTCTAAAGGGATCATTTAATCAAAGCAAGAGAAATTGAAGAAATAATCTTAAGGCTCTTATAAAATTCATCCATATTCTTGTCTCCAAACACTGAACATGTGGTCTTTTCTACTATAAGGGACAACACTGTAAGGCAGCGGCTTTAGGAGGATGCTGTATCCTGTACTAAGGTGGATGTGCCATTAGAAGATATTAATAAGGACTGTCCTAAGATGAGACTTAAAGGATCTATGACCTGAATGCATTACTGGTGATACAGAGAATGGTCAGGAGACTACTGAAATGATCCAGACAAAAAATCACGATGTCTTGACAAAAGCTGAGGATATTTCAAAACACATTTTGGAACTAGAAGTAACAGGACTAGGACATAAACCATGAGACTTGGAGTGAGGCACTTTAATCTCAACTCTAACATGTAAAGATCATCATTCCCATTCTTATAAGGAGAAAAAAAATAACAAACTAAAAATCAATTAATTTGCTTGGATCTATCATAAAAGTGAGGCAGTGGGGAAAACTGCATCCCTGAAATCTGGAGAGATAGGCACATCCCAAAAAACAGAACAACCAAGATCTGTTTACCTAGAACAGAGGTTGCAAGAGTCATAAATTGGTAGGAACTAGTAATGCTGACAAATTGCTGGAGACTCAGTATAGACTAGGATAAGAGGGAGAAATTCCTGGGGTCCACAGTCTTGAGACAAGGGGACTTTCCTGAGCTTTTCTTCCAGGAACACCACCAGGTTGACAATAAGGATGTGAGAAAGATCCCCTCCTAGCCAAGATCATTGGGAAAGCCGTCCACAGCCATCACCATAACAAAGACCTATTCTCTAGGGAAAATGACTTCACCTACACACAATTTTGAAACTTTGTCTTACCTGGAGGGAAGGAATTCCACCCCACTCCAGCACTTTATAGCCTTCCTGTAAGGAGGGGGAAGGGGGGAGGATGGGTAGGAATCCCACAGTCATCAAGGAGCTGGATAAGTTGGGAATACTGTAGCTCCACTATGAAGTACAAGGCAAGGGAGAAAGAGCTATCCCACTGGAAGGGGGACAAAATCCCTTGTAAAGTCTATCATCAACACACAGTTTCTCTGAGCTTAGGACTGAGACTTAATCAGAAGATCATAGAACACTTATACACACCCTATCACCCCACCAACAGACTCCAGTGTAATAACAGTGAATTACAACTAAAGAAAGTCTAAAACACAGAATCTCTTCAAGAAGTAGTACATAGGGAAGCCTCAAAGCCAAGAGAGAGAACCAAAAACAAACAAAAAGCTAAAGCCTCTGGCACCTACAGCTAAAATAAACATTAAACACAGACCAACTCCTAACCAGGTTAACATAAACCCTCACACTAAAGACCTATTTCCTTTAGTTCTTATTATGCAATACAAACATGCCCAGCTTTCAACAAAAAACTACAAGATCTGACAAAAGGCAAGAAAACACTTGGTACAAAGAGAAAAAACCATCATCAGAACCAGACTCAGATATGACACAGAAGTTGGAATTATCATAGAGGGAGTTGAAAATATTGATATTAATCTATAAAGGACTCTAATGGGAAAAGCAAGTAGATAGGCAAAGTCAGTTCAAGGCCAGAACACATGGGTAACATAAGAAGAGATAAAACTCTAAGAGACAAAAAACGAAAGAGTTTAAAGGAAGTGCTACAAATCACAAATGCAGTAATACAAAGGAAGTAATACAAATGCCTCCCTCCAATGTCTTCTTCCAGGCTGTCATGCTGAAGGCAACGCCCATTGCATCCATCTTGAACTTGCAGACAAAACCCAACAATTCCAAGCTAGTTCACAGCAGTCCTGTACTACTAGTTAAGTTTTGCTGTCACCTGCCTTCCTGTCAGTTGTCATTTCTCTCTTCCATTAGTATGACTTTGATTTGAAACCTCCTCTGCCCTTGTCTAATTTGTTGCTTCTCAACTGGACTAGGGAGAAAGATAACTGAAAATACTGAGACTAGAATACTAAATAGAAATCAAGAATAGAAAGTGCGCAGGGGTGCTCGCTTCAGCAGCACACGTACTAGAAAGTGCTCTGGGGCCTGGCTTTCATGCAGGGACTTAAGTCTTCTGTTCACATCTTCACAGTCCTTTTCCCCTTACTTTTTCAGATCAAAGTTGTATTCCAGACTGACCTCTACATACATGTGATATGCCACCATATATATCTTTAGTTTTCTTTTTTTTTTTTAAGATTTTATTTATTTATTTGAGAGTGAGAGAGCATGCACACACAAGAACAGGGGAGGGCCAGAAGGAGAGGGAGAAGCAGACTCCCTGATGAACAGGGAGCCCAACTCCAGGACCTGGGGATCATGACTGAGCCAAAGGCAGATGCCTGAGCCACCCAGGCAACCCCATCTTTAGTTTTCTTAAAGCAAAATAAGTATCAGCCTTCCTTACAGCCCTAGCATCATAATCAATCTACAGATCTACAGATCCCATTGTCCCCCAAGAATAGCATAGAGGGAAACTGACAAAATGCAATGTATTTTCCATCCTGTTTAAGCAAGGTCTATTCCTAAAATTAGTATAAATTGTCACAACTTATATACTTGTGTTCTCCATTAAGCTTTTACCTTGGGGGCTGATCCTGATTCTTTCATCTGTTCTTACACTGTACAATATGAACCATCTACAGAATTGGTGACCACCTTCCAGGTAGCCGTGTCTTGGTGAAACCCACAGAGGGGTTAAGGAAACAAATGCCCATTCACCTGATTCCCCAGGAGGGCCCCAGCCACAAGACAGAGAGAAGCATCTGGTAACTGCTTCATCATACCAGCCATCCTCATTTCCATTATAAGCTGCAAATGACAAAATCAATGGGTAGAGATGAAACTGGAATATAAAGAGGCCTAATACTGCTATGAATTGCGGCTCTATCCGGGAGGTCTGCGCAGAAACTCCTCGGAGAGTTTTCCTGAGAACGGCTCTGCTGTTCAGCCAAAGCAGTGAGCTTCTCCTTAAAGACCCTTACTCCCAAGAGGACGAAGAGGCTCTTGGTACCTCCCGTACCATCCAGGGAGGGAATAACAGGCCCACGAGCTTCTGTAGGCCCCCTCCCAGAGAGACCCCAAACACAGAAGAAGATAGGAAAGCACAGCTGCTCTGCTTGGTAATGGCCAATCAGGTGCTCTTCCCTAAGCCTCCAACCAGCAGGATCGGGGGCCCCACAGGCAAGTAACAGGTGTATAAAACGGAGTGCTGGTGAGGACTGCTTCAACTCAGACTCACTCTATTCCCAGAATAGTTAAATTCCCTTTTGCTGTCAAGGGGAGGGAATCACCCCTAGACAGATTGTCTTCTACCTCCCTTGCTGCTCTCAGAAGAAATCTTTTTGAAACATCCAATTCCTTCTTCTACTATATTCATTTTTAATTCTTCAATAATGCACTCATCCATTTATTCCAAATATTTAATAAACTCAAGATATGTGCCAATTATTATTCCAGGTGTTGAATCCCTGTACATCCTAGACATAGAACAGAAAAGCAAATAAATATGTAGTTAAAAAAAAAAAAAAGTCTGTGAAGGAAAATAAATAGGGTTGGGGAGAGAGAACAATGAACACTGAAAAGGCCTCTCTGAGGAGATAAAGTTTGAGCACAGACATGAAGAATAAGGAGCAGCAGCCAAGGGCAATTCTGGGGAAAGAGTTTTCCAGAAGGGAACAGCAAGTGAACACGGAGTGCCCAAGGTGGGAGGCCACTTGGAGTGTTCTGAGAGCAGAAGGAAGGAGGCCAATGGACTGAGAACAGAAGGCAGGAGGAAGGACGACGGAAATGAAGACAAAGCAACAGTTAGGGGTAGGATCACGAGGGACCTCACAGGCCTTGGGTAGACACTGGGTTGTGCTCTGAACGTGACAGAAGGTCACTGAAGGTGAGCACAGCATGACGTGATCACTCTGGCTGCCTGTGGAGAGTATACCGGAAGAGGCTCGAGAGGAAGCAAGACTGAAAGAGATTCTCGAAGTGACCCAGGCAAGAGGGGACAGAGGCCAGGATTAATCTGGTGGAGAAGAGAAGTGGTTAGATTCAGGACAGGTTGTGAAGGCAGTGCTAACGGGACCCACTAAGGGTTGGGAATAAGAGAGAGAAGTCAAGGAATATCCGGGGTGGTACACCTAGATACACGGAGGTTCTCCCTGCAGAAACAGGAAGACAGAAGGCATGGATGAACCGTGATCCTCCCAAACCCAGTGAGGGAAAGAGAATGCAAGGGTGAACGGTGGTCCTCCCGACCAAGGTGGGGAAGACTCAGGAAAGCTCAGATGGGAAGGAAGTGATAAAAATCACGCAGACCGGGGAGCCTGAGTGGCTCAGTGGGTTAAAGCCTCTGCCTTCGGCTCAGGTCATGATCCCAGGGTCCTCGGATCGAGCCCCGCATCGAGCCCCGCATCGGGCTCTCTGCTCAGCCTGTTTCCCTTCCTCTCTCGCTACCTGCCTCTCTGCCTACTTGTGATCTCTGTCAAATAAATAAATGAAATCTTAAAAAAAAAAACAAAAACGCAGACCTTTTGTCTAAGCTTCATCAATCCCCAAGGGAATCGTGGCTATTAGAATTCTGAAGGAACATTTCCAAATACATTCATAATATAATACATTCATAATATGCTATTACTACCACTGGGAACCAACAACTGAGCAAAGGACAGAGAAGCATGTATTCCAGCCTCGATTGGCTTGTACAAAGACGCAAAGATGCTGCGTAGGCAGACCTCTGCTGCATAGCCTCTCTCCCCTGTTTTAGCGTCTACTGGGCTCCCGAGCCACTCAGAACGGGGAGGCAGCGCAGTTCAACAAAGATGTATTAAGCACCTGTTACATTCTGTGCCTGAAACGTTATGCTTTCTCCCCCTTATTTCACTTAATTCTCACAATAGCCTTATCCCGGAGGTACTCTCTGCTCCATGTTGATAACATGCGAAAACTATGATTCAGAAAGTTCAATTTTCCCTAGGCCAGAAAGCTCCCGGTGCCAAGATCCCCCCTCTACTCCTCTCTGTGGCAACACTGAACACCCCACTGTTGGCTTTCCTATTCTGGTCCCATAGTCAGAGTCCTTGAGGAAGGAAAGTGGTCCTGATTATTCCTGGTGAGTCGTATTTAAGTATTTAAGACATACTTATGCATGAAGGAATCAAAGGAGACCTCCCGCACCTGCTCCCCGACCTCTTATCATGGAGAAGCAACAGAGCAGAGTGCTGAGGGGCAAAAACCCCGAAGCTAGCCTGCTGGGTTTCGACCCTGCCCAGATAATTATTAGCTGTGCAACCTGGGGCAGGTTAGGTAACCTCTCTGTGCTTTGCTTTACCTACTTGTAAAAAGGGAGTAATATTAGTACCAAACCAATATGGTTACTTGTGAGCATTAAATGAGTTAATATGCAGAAAGTGCTTAAAACAACATTGGAGTATAACAAGTACTATGTAAATGTACCTAGATTAATCTGATAGTTTCGTTGATCACCCCTAGAAACAATCAATTGTACCGCCAGTCCTCTTGAGATCTTGTGGTCTACTGGATAAGTAGTCACTTATCCGGAAAAGTTAGTTATCTCTTAAATAAGAGGTATCACTGGGGCGCCTGAGTGGCTCAGTGGGTTAAAGCCTCTGCCTTTCCCTCAGGTCATGATCCCAGAGTCCTGGGATCGAGCCCCGCATCGGGCTCTCTGCTTGGCAGGGAGCCTGCTTCCTCCTCTCTCTCTCTCTGCCTGCCTCTCTCCCTACTTGTGATCTCTGTCAAATAAATAAATAAAATCTTTAAAAAAAAAATAAGAGGTATCACTGTAATTTATGTTGTTAATGCTTTTTTTTTAACCTTAACACTTCTTTTGAACCTTAATGCTTTCATTTTACCATTTTAAGTCTACCCATTTATTCTACAAGATCTTATTATTAATCTGGCACAAAGTGGGGCGTCTGGGTGGCTCAGTGGGTTAAAGCCTCTGCCTTTGGCTCGGGTCATGATCTCGGGGTCCTGGAATCGAGCCCCACATCTGGCTCTCTGCTCGGCAGGAGCCTGCTTCCTCCTCTCTCTCTATCTGCCTACTTGTGATCTCTGTCAAATAAATAAATAAAATCTTTAAAAAAAAAATCTGGCACAAAGTACCACATGAGATGTTAGGAAGACTTTAAAAAATGAATCAGAAAAATACCTGCTCAGAAGTCACTCACTATATTAAATCAACTCGGTCAAACATCACAATCAATTAGTCCAAACAACCAGCCATCTCTGCAATACCTGTTTTTGTTTGTTTGTTTGTTTGTTTTTTGGAGGTTTGGGGATTTGGGGTTTGTGGGTTTGGGGTTTGTTTGGTTTGGTTTGGTTTTGATTTTTTCTTTGGTCTAAGTTTCTCTTTTCTTCTCTCAATCAGAACAAAGACATGGTTCAGAGATAATAGTTCTGATGATATGCATGTCAGTGAAACATCTCCATATTCTCGAGGAAAGTTCAAGGAGCATCCAGGATGCCTAACTCGGGTTCCATGAGGAAATGTAAGCCAGAGGCTAAGTGGTTTAGCCAAAGTCGCTGGGCTAATTACCTTCATAGGTGAAAATAAAATTCATGGCTCCAACTCCAAATACGGTGAGCTTTCCACTAGAGCAGGTGGACTCTTCCTTCTCCTGCCCACTACGTCACTGTTCAACAAGAAAGGCAACTATCATGCGGTCTTTTTGATCATGCAATCCTGTCAGTACAACTGAGCAGGCGATACACCATATGCAAACTATAAATATTCGGCCATACTAATACACTAATTCTAGTACAAAACCTTTGCAAAACTCTAAGATTAAAAGCTGAGTTTTCTTTCTTTACTGAAAGAAAACATTGCACACCTGGGGCTGACGGACCCTCCACCGTTAGAGACCACAGCATTGAGTGCCGTCCTGGGCAACCAGTGGAAACAGTATGGAACGGGGCATCACCCGAGTCACAAATGAACAACTCTGTGACTGTATTTGTATTCTAATGCCACTGCCACAGATTACCCCAAATCCAGCAGCTTGAACCAACAAATGTATTATATCATGAGTTCTACGAGTCAGGGGGCGCCTGGGTGGCTCAGTGGGTTAAAGCCTCTGCCTTCAGCTCAGGTCATGATCCCAGGATCCTGGGTTCGAGCCCCGCATCGGGCTCTCTGCTTGGCAGGGAGCCTGCTTCCTCCTCTCTCTCTCTGTCTGCCTCTCTGCCTGCTTGTGATCTCTGTCTGTCAAATAAATAAATAAAATCTTAAAAAAAAAAATGAGTCTTACGAGTCAGGAGTCCAGGAGTAGCGTGGCTCAGTGGGCTCTTTGCTAAGTGTGGCACGTGGCGGGATGAAGGTGTTGGCAGGGCTGCTTCCTTTCTGGAGGTGCAAGGGGAGAACACATTTCCAGGCTCATTCGGGTTGTTGGCAGAATTCAGGTCTTTGGGGTTATAAGACTAAGGTCTCTGTTTTCCTCGCCAGCTGTTTGCCAGAGTTGTTCTCAGCGTCTCAAGGCCGCCCATATTCCCTGGCTGTGACCTCCCTCATCGCCAAAGCCAGTGATGGTGGGTGGAGTCTGGGCCACACTTCCAACCTCTCCAACTTCCCTTCTCCTCATCTTCAGTCAAATCACTTCTCTTGTGCCCAGCTTCTTCAACAGCAAAATGGGAAGAATAACATCTATCTCAGATGACTGGTTTGAATATCAAATGAAGAACAGATATGAAATTGCTTTGAATACTGTAAAGCAATAGATGTGGGGAGAGGTGAGAGATGGGAAAGTTAAAAGGGGAAAGGAAGTACACGGAAGATTTTCTTCACAGTTAAAATCATCCATGTGTCTTTGATACTAGAAAAACAGGGTGAGTGTCCACAGAACACTAAAATTAAGGGAGAAATTACTTGTAAAAGCATTTTGTAAATGCTACGGTAGTATATAGATGTTGGGAATTTTCATAAAATATCATATACCAAGTGAAACGCAAATTAACCTTGAAGCTTACTGAGATAATACTCTATATCCTCCTAATGATCATAATTGAAAAGATTTATAAGGAAAACAACTGAACATAAGCCAGCACAATATCACAGAGACTGCAGGTACACAAATACTGCCTGTGATAACAAGTATGTTCCGGGCTCTACAGACACTGTCATGGGGCCTGTTACTTAACTTCATTCCTCATATGTAAAATGGGAAGAAGAAGAAGAATAGCATCTACTTCAGATGTGTGACATTGGGTTGCTATAGGAATTAAAGGATGCATGTGGAGTACTAGGCTATAACTTTTAGCTACCATTTTATCACTGAAGTCAAAAGAATAAGACAATAAACAATGGGTTATAAAACCAAAAATATGGAACCAATAATCTACTGCTTCTTCATAGCCCTTATTGAGACAACAAAAAGACTCACATATCCCTCAAAAACTATCTGCAAAAGAATAAATATATCTTTCAGTTTCTTGTATTCAATAGATATTATATCTTACATTGTATATAAATATAAATAATACACACTGACCTGATTTTTTTTCTTTCTTTCTTGTTTGTATCTTGCAGGACTTGGAGCAATAATTTTATTAAAAGCAAAAGGTTATGTGAACTTGCAAATTCAGCAACTAATAGTTCTGAAGAAGCTTCCAGCAAAGGCACCTCCATCCTGAGAAGACTTAGTCAGGGCATGATTGCCACCATGGTTGACACCTGGTGGTTTTTACAGCACGTGCTCGACAAAGAGGAACGGCAGGAGAGAGGAGCAAGTTGCGGCAGATGCGTCACACTCGGGGCGTGGGTAATCCGGGCATCAGCCAGCTGCACCTCACACATTCCAGTACTACACACACTGCTACCGCTGTGCCATTCCTGGCAGAATTTCAAGATACTCTGAACTCGTATGCCCCCGAGAGACCCGTTGAGGAACCAAAGAAAGTGAAAAGAGAGACTAAAATATCAAATGCCTTACTACCTGATAGGTTACTGTTTAATGGATGTAATTTTAAAATGAAAATCAAAGGACTTTTCCCTTCAAAGTGGCAGGCTCTACAGAAACTCTTAAGATGGAAAACATAAAGCAAATCCAAATAGAGGTGCTATAAGGAAAAAAATGAAGGAAACACATAAGGGAAAGTCAATGAAAAAAAAACTATAAAAGAACAAGATTTGAGAATGGCTGTAAATTAGGAGAAGACCATTTGAAAAGCATTTTGTCTTCATACAGCATTAATAAAGTACCTCCTATGTGGCACTAGGCTAGGCGCCCTCAAAGAGCCAAGTAGAGATAGAGACAGTAAGCAGGCGGTTAGAAAAGAGGAAAATCTCATGGCGGGATAGGTAAAAAGAGGATACATCAGAAAGAGTAGAGGGGCACCTAGCTCTGTGTCCAGGGAAGCAGGAAGAAGATTAACCCAAGAAGATAAATGATGGAGACTAGAAAAGAGGGACAGAGTTGTACCCCCCAGATGGAGGGCCACCATTTGCTTGCTGCTGGGACCTGGACCCGTCCCTCCTCTTTGTACCTCAGTTCTCTCATCTACAGAAGAAAGTTCTTGCACTGTGTGATTGGCCCAGGAATCCTATAAATACTATAAGAGGGTCGTCCTTAACTCCCCTCATTCTTCACAGGCCACCTTCAATCTATCGCAAATGCCTACTGATGCTACCTTCAAAATATGTATTCAGGATCTGACTTCATCTCACTTCCTCCATCCATCACTGTTACTGTGGCCTGAGTCAACATCAGCTTTTGTCTGGATCAATGCAACAGCCTTTGCTTCTGTCTCTTCTTTCTGCCTGTTCTTTCTGAGCGATGCATGTCTCTGTTCAGAATGCTGCAATGGCTCTCCATTACACACAAGCACTCCCCACCCATCCCTACCTTGTCTACACGGCCCCCCATACACTCCTCTCCAGCCACAGTGGCCGACTTGCCATCCCTTCAACACTCTTGACATGGCCCACAGTCTCTGTTCCCACAGTTCCCTCTGCCCGAGAGGCTTTTGCCTTGGTTTCACTCTGCCAATCTTCTCGTCCCCTTCAAGGCTTTGCTCAAATTTCCCCTTCCTGGTAAGGCCTGCTCTGGCCACCCTACAGAACCCCTACAACCTGCTTCTATTAGACCTTCAATCCTCCTGATCATCTGATAATTTCTTTATTGTGGTACCATGTGTTATCTCTCTCCTCCCTTCTAGAACGTAAGCTCCAAGACAGCAGGGATCTTTGTCTGCTTTGCTAACCAGCAGCCACAGTGTCTTTGAACAGCACCTAGTACATAGTAGGCACCTGATAAATATCTGTGGAATGAGCAAATATATAATTCTAAAGACAGATACAAAAGCAAACAAATCATGGGATATACTGGTGAGACTCTGGGTCACCCCACTTTTACCTAATTCACTGTGCAGTTTGATAAAAGACAGGAAGGGAAAAAGAATGGGTCCTCACAAAGCCAGTATGCCAGAGAGCACAGTCAAAATGAAAAAAATATTGCACAGGATGGCTAAACCAGTGTTCTGGTTTTGATTTTGCCACTATTATGTGACCTGGGCCTCAGTGGTCTAGTTTATAAAAGGAGAAGTTAGGGGGCGCCTGGGTGGCTCAGTGGGTTGGACCTCTGCTTTCGGCTGGGGTCTTGGTCTCAGGATCAAGCCCTGCATCGGGCTCTCTGCTCAGCTGGGAGCCTGCTTCTCTGCCTACTTGTGATCTCTCTCTCTGTGTGTCAAATAAATAAAAAAAGTCTTTAAAAGTAAGAAAAAGAAGAAGTTAGGTTAGAACAGGGGTGAGGAAACTTTGGTCCTCACGCCAACTACAGCCCACTTCCTGTTTTTGTACATAAAGTTTTATTAGAACACAATCATGCCCATTCACTTACATATTATCTGTAACCGCTCTGGAGCTACAACAGAAGGTTAGCAGTGATGACAGACACAGGATGGGCTGCAGAGCCTAAAACACTGACTGGCCCCTTACAAAAAACGTTTGCCAACCCCTGAGCTGTAACAACAGAATCTAAGAGCCAGCATCAGCTGATAGGAGGTATCTCCTGCAAGTACTGTTCTAAGTGCTTAACTCATAGCAACTCCCTTCTTGAATCCTCACAATAACCCAATGAGGCAGCTTTTACTTCTATCATCCCCATTTTATAGGTGGAAAAACTGAGGTACAAGAAGGCTAGGTAACTTGCCCATCTCAGTAAGTGGAAAAATTTGGGACCTGAGCCCAAGCAGTCTATCACCAGAGTTCATACTTTAACCACTGAGCCTTACTGCTTCTCAGCTACCCAAAGGGACTACTAGGGCAGCTCCTCTTGGATCTGTTTAATCTGTCAGCTTCTACACATCCCCTTCCTTAAAAAAGAGATTTATGGGGGTGCCTGGGTGGCTCAGTGGGTTAAGCGTCTGCCTTCGGCTCAGGTCATGATCTCAGGATCCTGGGATCGAGCCCTTCATCGGGCTCTCTGCTCAGCAGGGAGCCTGCTTCCCCCCTCTCTCTCTGCCTGCCTCTCTGCCTACTTGTGATCTCTGTCTGTCAAATAAATAAATAAAGTCTTAAAAAAAGAAAGAGAGAGACCTATGGATTTTTTTAAAAGTTTGATGACCACTGATGATCTTAATCTAATGAAGTCACTCGAAAATCTAGTTTTAGCAAGCACTACTCTAAAGAAAAAAGCTGAAAGCAACCTGCATTCCTGAGTTTCCTTCTGCTCTTCACCTGTGGAACCCCAAAAGACATGCCTGCAGGGGTGTACTGCAGGACTCCCTCCCAACTCCAGCAAATGGAGAAGACTCACTGCCTCTCAAGGAAAGAATAACCCCCGAAAAAATCAATTGTAACTTTTATGTCCATCGCACTCTCCAAAACATATAGGAAAGAAATTGATTCAGAGGGACTCAGAAGCTAATTTAACTTTTAATTGCTTCACTTATTGCAAAAGCTGAAGAGAATGAGCTGGAAAGGTGCACAGTACACACAGAATTCCAAAGACTACATCTGCAAGTGGCATGAAATTTCACTCCAAACGCCAAGGCTACTGCTCTTGGCCCTGAACCGCTCTTGTTTTTCAGCACAGAAGCACATGTTTTCCAACACACAGACATCAATAAGTCAGGCCAAGGATAATCTCTAGGTCATTAATTAAACCCCGTGTACAGGCATGCACACGATATCATCATACATAGCATACGGAGCCATAAACACTACGTGGAACCAGCAACTATAAATTACGAGCATATAATTCCCTTGAGCTTCATAAACCATAAAAATGAAGCTCAAGTGGTTTGTGTAGTCATTTGAATCCCAGAAGGAAATACAGCATCGCGATTCCAAAGTTGCTTATTGTTTATTTTTATATAATGGATGGATCCTACTTCTCAATTCACGCGTGCCCTCCTCCCACTGGGGCCATCCATCCTCACGCTGACTCTCCCTGTCAGCCATCCCCTCCAAGTCTGGCTCCCCCCATGCTCTCCCCTCTTCACAGAAAAGGCCCCTCCATGGCAGGAGGAGAGCAGCCTGATGGGAGTTTGGGGCTGCTTCTCATCTCATTAGCAAATTTTAATAATTCACGAGAGTAGTGTAACTCTTGTGAATAATCAATGGGTTCCCCCCCCCATGGGATGCGGCGTATGTAACACTGCATTCTATGTATTATGACATACTTATAGATTACAGAAATACAAAAGAAAAACAATGGTTATTGAGCACTCATTTCTTTGTGAAAGTATTGCTTTAAATGATTTCCTTCCTATTCCTTTGTCCTCAAATTCCTCAAGTCTCTACTCAAAACTATTATGTCCTTGCCTTGAATCCTATACATTTATCTGTTTATTAACCTAACAATGAGAAATCAACTATGTAGTGATCACTATGTACTTGGAAAAGAATCAGAAGGATGTTTTTGTCTCTCAAGAATGTGTGGTCTAATTACAAATAAAATGATAGGATAGGATAGGATAGAAAAATAAAACACACTGCAGTGGAAAGAACATGGGAATTGGGAGTCAAGTAAACCAGGTATTTGAACTCTGTTGCTTCATAACTCTATGCTATTAGGAATGCTAATTAATTGCTCAGAACAATCATTTTCTGATGGGAATAAATGAAGAGGATAGATTCTGCTGGTCTGAGTTGCTGTGAGAGTTAATAATATACACTTCTTCCCTGCTGTATGCCCTTATAAGCACATAGCAGCTCAGTGCCTCCATTTCCTCATCTGCAAAATTGGGATAGTAAGTGTTTTTCTCATGAGGTTATTCTGAGGACAGAATGCGTTACTGCATGCACAGCAGGCAGGACACTGCTCAGTTCCAAGTCAGCACTCAGTAGACGTTAGTGGCCGTGGATGCTGCTGTACGTGAAGCCCTATTCCATACCAGTTAGGAGGGGTCCCAAAGCATGATAAAATAATATCACCAATAAAGGAGGCACTAAGTGATTTCATACCAAATTGTGTAGCACAAGCTAAAATCACCTTTTAAAAATAGAGGAACACAGGGATGCCTGGGTGACTCAGTCGGTTAAGCGTCTGACTTTTGATTTCAGCTCAGGTCATGGTCTCAGGGCTGGGAGATTGAGTCCCATGTTGGCCTCTGCACTGGGCATGGAGCCTGTCTGAGACTTCCTCTCTCCCTTTCCCTCTGCCCCTCCTGCCTCACTCTCGAAAGAAAGAAAGAAAGAAAAGGAACACCCCCCAAAGAAGTGAACTCGGGGACTCAAACCGATAGTGGTATGCCCATGTTCACAGCAGTCTTATTCACAACAGCCAAAAGGTGAAAACAGCCCAAGTGTCCACCTATGAATGACTGGATTAAGTGAAAAGTGGTTTATACATACCATGTGATATTACTTAGCCTTAGAAAGGAAGGAAATTCTGATACATGTTACCTCATGAATGAAACCTGAAGGTATTATGCTAAGTGAAAGACGAACGGATTATGCTAAGTGAAAAGTTCCAGTTCCTAGAGTAGCCAAAGTCACAGACAGAAGATGGCATGGTGGTTGTCAGGGCTGCAGGGAATGGGAGAGAGGGAGCTGGTATTTAAGGGCACAGAGTTTCAGTTTGGGAAGATGAAGAAGTTCTGGAGACGGATGGTGATGACGGCGCACAGTAACGTGAAGGTACTGAATGCCACAGAGCTGAACACGTAGAAGTGGTTAAAATGGTCAAATTTATATTATGCAAATTCTACCACAAAAAAAAGATGTTTAGAAAAACAGAAGGCACTGCACAGAAGGCCCAAAAAGTCTACGAAGACTCTAGAAGAAGTGGCGTGAGAACTGTGCCTTAAAGGATGGAAAGATCTGGGGAAATGGCACACTCTGAGTGAGGGGGAAATGTGAGTGAGGGCCCAGCTGGGAAAAGGACCAGGATGGCACAAGGCAGGTGCGGTCAGTGCCAAAGCTCTCTGCTGGGGAGGCTGGGAACCACAGGGAGGGGGCCTGACTCAGCCACTGCCTTTTCCCTACCTGCCAAACCCTCCCTGCAGCCACTCTAACCGACACCCACCCCAAGTCACTTCTGAATTGACGTCACCTCTCAAGTCATTGCCGTTTCATCCCTCTTCACACACACACATCCTTCTCCTTGGAAATCCCTTTTTTTTGATGAAGTCCATTCCCTCAAGAAGGGCTTCACCTCTTTGCAAAGCCTTCCTGGACTCCAGAACTCTCCTACACTACCTCTCTCTCTCCTGCACAAGAATCCACGCTCATCAAAGGTGGGCCTTAGAGCTTTGTCTTATAGCCAGACCCTATCACCACACTTGATACGTTGTTGGTGCTCAGTAAACACATGTGGAGCAGAGGAATCATGCAGAAGCTCAAACAGCAGAAGTGAGACTTGCACCAATACTGGTGAAGACTGGGAAGATGGCAATATGAATATGGTTGAGGAAAGATAAGTCCAAAAACAAGAACACAGAAGAGGGTGACAGGCTAAGAGACTGAGTTCAGGAAGCAAGCTGAAGAAATTCACTCACACATCATTTTCGAGGCTGCTGCCTTTTCAATGTATACGGGCCCCTTTCCTTTGTTTCCTTCTTTAAAGAGTCCTCTCGTCACCAAAAGAGAAGAAAATAGATGGTAAATTCAATTACATACAACATGCAGTTGGAGTTGAGTACAACAAAATTTCCACTTAATGAACTTAACATCCCTCATTAAGGGAAAGAGTAACCTGGAATAGACATCAGAGGGATGTCTCTTAAGGTCCTGGTGTGACTTTAAACAAGGGCAACACGTCCCTCCCTCACCCTCCTTCCACCGTGGTGTGCCTTTGGGCTAACACTAACTCTGGCCTCTTGCCTGCCAAATGGGCTGAGCGGAAAAAGCCCAAAGCTTAGAAGGCACACATGTGCTAAGAGAAATAATCCAAGGTACTTTCTCATTTCTTCTTAAGGGATCCTGATTATTATGTCACTATACATACTACAATGTTACAACAAGAAATCATGGCTTCCCGTAGTAGGAGACTCACATCCTAGATAGACACTGGTCATGTACGATTAGAGACTCATGATTGGGCACACGGAGGCACTTATCCCTGCCTCCAGGAGATGACTGTCTGGTTGTCAGCACCCCCAAACACAAAGGGGAGACTGAGTCTCCTGAAAGCAGGCTTTCCCACTCAAGTGCGGACTGACTCACACAGACAATACCACTGCAATGCGAGGAGTTGCCCCCAGCACCCGGGAAGGCTACATGTGGCCACAAGCCCTGGAAAAATCAGAATTGTTTAACAATCAAATCAGTGCTATGTCAATGCTGGACTTCCTTGGGGAAAAATTACTTCTCAGACACTCAACAAGTAATTTTAGATGGGTGGGCTACCCGCCGACTGATAATGGAGATTTTCACAAAACTGAAGTCATAAAACTCCAGGAAATGAAATTAAAAAAGCAAGGTAAATCACCATCCGTTTATTTATGTTATTCATACCCTTCTAATTGTAAACTGGATCTAAAGATGATAATCCCAGCAGGGTTGCAGAGGCTCGGTCTCAGCGCTCCCCACTGTTGGCAAAGGCAACGCGCTCATGCACACATTCCCCTCATACACACAGAGCAGCTCGGCTGGTGTCCCAGGAAGGCAACAAGCAAGGAACAGCTCCTCCCCTCCCCTCCAGTCCCTGGTGTCCCAGGAATTCGACAAGCAAGGAGCTGTTCCTCCCCTCCAGCCCTGCATTACTAGCACCACTAAACATTAGACTCTCGGGATTTTAAATGAGCCTAGGAGAGCACTCACATTACTATCTCTCAGAAACTTCACTCACTGGTTTCTAAACGCCAGCCGCAGGGCCTGTGACCATGCAAAACACCTTTTTTTACCGAGCCAAGAAAAAAAACATCAGAAAAATAAGGACAATGAGATGAGTCTCTCAAAAGATACATTTGTTGAATTTAAAGAACTGTCTCCTTTTTGGGTAATATATGCTCCCTGTATTTTATATATCTGAATGCCATTTTGTTGATAAGAAGGTAAAAAGAAGGTAATACATCAGACTAAATTTTTAATATCCTTACTAAATATGATTTATCAATTCCCAAACATTGTTTTTTCAATACTGCTAGCTGACATGAGTGCACAGATTGGAAACTGCTCACTTGGTCCAACTCTCTCTCTTTTTTGCTTTAATTTTTTGGACCCTGGGTGCAGAGAGTTGTGCTAATAACCCTTCTCGGTTCCTGGTACGCCACTGTCTGCACCCACTCCGCGCTCCCTCT
This sequence comes from Meles meles, assembly GCF_922984935.1. Taxonomy (NCBI): domain Eukaryota; kingdom Metazoa; phylum Chordata; class Mammalia; order Carnivora; family Mustelidae; genus Meles; species Meles meles. The sequence goes on along the minus strand of NC_060066.1, from coordinate 43,165,108 downwards.
CCTGTATTATCTGCCCCCTCACCCCACTCCACATTCCTATTCCACTCCTCCCTGTAAGCATCCCCTTCATAATAGTGGATGAAAAAGATAAACAATGGTCTAGACGCATTAAAAGCATATTTACACACAAGCAGCAACACTTATTTTATAAATCCAAGGACCTGCATCGGTTCTCTCATTTTATGATTGAAGTAACTGAGGACAAGAGAAGTGAAGTGACTTTCACACGGTCACAAGATCTGAGCCAGAGCTGAGCTAAAACCCAAGCCATTTTGTACTCTGTTTTTCAGTAACTTCTTTGGCCACTTCCACAAATGAAAACACACACATACACACTATTGAAGAAGAAGAAGAAGAAGAAGAAGAGAGAGAGAGAAAGAAAGAAAGAAAAGGAAAGGAAGAAAGAAAAAAGGAAAGGATGAAAAAATGTGAAAGGAGTGGCTAGGTGGCTCAGTCTGTTAAGCGTCTGACTCTTGATCTCAGCTGGGGTCTTGATCTTGGGGTCATGAGTTCAAGCCCTGTATTGGGCTTGAAGCTGGGCATGGAGCCTACTTAAAAAAAAAAAAAAAAAAATCTGTGAAAGAAATGAAATTAATCACACACATTCATAAGAAATATTAATTAAATCTCAAAACAAAAATTCTCTATGAATTCAGTTATTTCCATAAGGCTATACTGATCACATAAAGGGTGTTGTGGACTTGATCCATCTATGATTTTACAAGTTGGAAGATAATTTATTAGGTATATTTTTTTAGATATAATTGAAATTAACACTGCCTTAATTTTAGTGTACAACATTATGGTTTCATATGTGCATACATAGCACAAAATCATTACCACAATAAACTTAATTATCCATCACTACACAGAGTTACATGTTTTTTCTTATGATGAGAACTTTCAAGATCTACTCTTTAGCAACTTTCAAATATTCAATAGAGTATTACTAACTATAGTCACCATGCTGTATGTTAGGCATATTTTTAAAAACCCCATGTGATCTACATAAATTCCCTTAAGGGATCTTCAGAAGTGTTTTTGTAAGAGAGCTGGGAAGCATATTAATCACACTAATCTAGACACTTGTCTAGGATGCCTCGGAGCTCACCCCATCCCTTCCAAGCCTCAGGCCCTATCCTTCCCAGCATCTCCTTTCCAGATCCCCAAGAGAAAGTGATTTCCTCAAGTCCTGCCATCACCTGCAGCCTACTGTTGCCTTCAACGGTGGCATCAGAAAATGTCTCCTTCGGATAGAGCGATGTCTGTCAGACTGCTCCCGTAGACATGTCCTGGGGAAGCCACAGGCTGGGGCATAGCACAAATCGGGTTTTTTTCACACTCGCATTAAAATTCATGAAGTGACTGATTCTAGTATATGCCCCCAAAATATTTAACGTGTTACTTCTGAGTATAAACCACAGGGTAATCTCTATTTAGAAAAACACTGTAATGTAGCATCGTATGGTCCCATCTTTCATCCACAAGAAACGATGCCTTTGACAATGGACTCCCTGCCCTATAGGTTCTAACTAGGAGACAGCTTCACTAAAGACCTGTTTATTTACAATGAACAGCCAAATAAAGGTCCCACTCCTGACTGAGAGTCCAGATTTAAACTCAAATCCCTCTAAAAACCAATTAAATCTCTTCCCTGACAGAGCCCAGCAATATATCACTGTAAGTCTATAAAGCCAAGGGTAACCTTGACGTTCACACTCTCTCAAGAGCTTTAGTACTCCTTGGTTGAGAAGTGTCCCAAGAATGAGGTTCTTTGATCACCAACCTGAGACTGACACTGTACAGTTTATTCCAGCACAAGTGATGATATTTACACAGCAAGGATGGCTTTCACTGCTCCATGAAATAAGACCTCCTTGCTTTAAGCATCCAACGCTACTTACAGCCATCCTACTTCTCTCTACTAACCACTCTCTGATCTCAGTGGAACAGTCTATTAAAACGCTTACTCATTAGGATTTCTTCTTCCTGGCTTTTCTTAGACCTCACTCTAACGGAGTATGTGTTAGTCTCTTACATAATGCTTCCACAATATTTGTGTAAGATGAATCTTCAGGTACACTACTCTGTTTTAAAAAACAAAACAGCGTTAAAGTGAACATTTGATTAATTTAATGAGTAGCATAATCACTAATCTGGTCTTTAGACTAATGAGAAAAGACTGTCTTTGGGTCTGCCTACTTTGAGTAATTTATTGGAAGGAAAGATGGAAAGAAGAAGGACACCTGGGTGACTCAGTGACTTAAGTGTCTGCCTTCTGCTCAGCTTATGATCCCGGAGTACAGGTCGTATCAGGGCTCCCTGTTCAACAGGGAGTCTGCCTCTCCTTCTGTCCCTCACTCTGTTCACACTCTTTCTCTCAGTCTCTCTGTCCCGCTCTCAAATAAATAAATAAAATCTTTTTTTTAAGATTTTATTTATTTATTTGACAGAGAAAACGAGAGAGCGCAAGCAGGCAGAGCAACAGAGGGAGAGGGGGAAGCAGGCTCCCCGCTGAGCAGGGATCCTAATGTGGGGCTAGATCCCAGGACTGGGATCATGACCCCAGCTGAAGGCAGTTACTTAACCAACTGAGCCACCCAGGTGTCCTAAATAAATAAAATCTTTTAAAAAAAAGACATTAAAAAAAGAGGAAGGAAGGAGGGAAAGTAGGAAGGAAGGAGGGGGGAGAAACTTGCTTGAATAAAGCTGTTTTTGAAGACAAAAATGCATCACAAAAGAGAGAACGTATACTTAAATAGCAAGAAAAAAAATTAACTCGGTTCCTTGATAGAACCAAGATTAACTCTGAAGGAGGCAGGAGAAGGTGCTCGCAGGAGCTTCACAATTATTATCTCATTTAATCCTCACAGCAACACTGAGAGGATGATGTGATTACCCACATTTTACACACGAAGACACCAAGAGCAATGATGCAAAGGAACCTGCCTCCCGAGACACTGAAGTTGTAACTGGGGGATAGGATTCCCAATCCAGCCCATACCCAGGTAGTCAACGCCTCGAGTAAATTACACTAGAGCTTAATCTGGAAAATTACAGTTTCCACAAGAGCTCTATTTCCTTCTTAAAGTCTGTTCTTGCCTTTTGAAAAAATTAAATGAGCACTGACCGTAGTGATTAAAAGTTTCAAAAGAATAAACAGACTAAATGTTATAAAAGACCATAGAGAAAGACTGATTTCCTTATCCAGAAGATCCTAGGCAATTAGGAAATGGTGAGTTATGACTGATGCACCTTGAGATACTCTCTCAAGAGTCAGCCTGCCTCTACCCATGGGGCCACCTGAGGTGAGTCTAATACTACCATTTGAGCAGCCCGCCACCCTTTCCAATCTTCTGTCCTCCCCCACACACACTCAATTTAACATCAGTAAACTTGCTAGTGAAGGAAACCAGAGGTCCAAAGACCATCTGACCTTGAAGGCAGAATGTGTACCCCCAACCTGGGTGCCTTGTCTTACATTTCCCCTCTGGGGAGGAGCCTAGTGTCATGCACACAAATTGCTGATCTTTCTTCCAATCCAATTTCCTGCCTTCCAAACAACCTTAAACTAGGATGCTCAGGGAACAACAAACAGGAACCTAGCAGTCCAGAGAAGTCCACAGCGTCATGACTCCTGACTTGACCTCTCCATCCACAGCTCTTCCAACATTCACTACGCGGGTCAAAAGCTACCTTACCGACCACTGGCAAAGCTGCAATACTACGGCAGCTGTCTCCCTCGTCCAGGCTGTTGGCAAGCTTAAGAATCCATGAGTGAATGGAAGAATTGGAACAAAATGGAATAAAATGGAATGGAATGGAATGGAATGGAATAGAATAGAATAGAATAGAATAGAATAGAATAGAATAGAATAGAATAGAATAGAATAGAATAGAATCTCTTCATCCTTCCATGGGATATAAGCTTTCGCTAAGTAGGAATAAAATCTATTAAAACAGTGCCTCATAATCTTACCACATATTCTCATTTTTTTTCCCGTCATCACATGACAAACAGCATATGGATCCACCTTTAGCCTAAAATGACAGGTGACTTGAGAGGAGGTAAACTGCCTCACAATTCTAAGAAAAGATAAATGATTGTGAAAGTAGATAGGCTTGGATATGGAGGAAATGTAATTTTCATCCTTTTTAAAAAGAGAGAGAAAGAGAGACAGCGAGAAACAAAGAAACATTGCCAGAGTCCTCAGTGACCCGCACATATCAAATTATGCAGGATGGGGTAATCTGATTGCCCATTCTCAGATCAGCCGGCAGATGTGCTGCTGCGTTCTGCGTGAGCAGCAAGTGACAGAAAAGCCCTGCTGGAAGTCCTACTAAAAGAGAATTACAATAATCAAGCCTGTGCTCCATCAGGGCATGTGTGACTGCAGCAAAATTAAATACAGAAGCACAACCTGCCTAAAGCCTGAGAAGCAAAACAGCATTGTCTTCCTCTCCCAAACGCCGCTGGTTCAAAGAGGGGTCGAATGTTTTTCAAAACTGAGATCAAGCCCGGCATCGTGACTTAGTTTGAGAGTGTGTGTGTGTGTGTGTGTGTGTGTGTGAGAGAGAGAGAGAGAGAGAGACAGAGACAGAGACAGAGACAGAGAGACAGACAGAGACAGAGAGACTCAATCATTGATTCAATTTCTCTTTGCTCTTTCTTTGTCCGGATGAACTTTTCCCTTGCTCAAGTTGTCCCTTGATTTTGACTTCCACTCATGAGATTTCAATCAAGAGACTGAAAGTCAAGGATTTGGAAAGAATTTCCTCCAGAGAATACTTTAACCAAAACAGCTGTGGTCAACAGTTTTTGTATACCTCAACGAATATACTCCCATCAACAAAAAGCGTCTTGTCCTCTTTGAATACAACAAACTAGGATCTTGGCTTCAGAAGACCCTAGATCCCACCACTAGGTCATTGGGTCGGTCGTGTCTGAACACATCAGTCAGCCTCTTGTTACTACACTTAGGATATATGGATTCGTGATTTTCAAACTGTGTTCCCTGAGCCACAGGGCTCCACAGAGCTGGGCATCAGGAGCAGCAGCAAAGAGCTCCCACAGTGGGGCCTGCAGGCGCTCCCTGTGGTCGGCTCCAGCCTGCATGTCCACTGCCACGGCCACCGCCACCACCAGCGGACACCAGGCACAGCCCTTTCACCCAGACTGGTTCAGGAGCCTCTAGATGGCTCTCCTCCTTCCTCTCCTGCCTGCCTCCAGCTGTTCCCCACACAGCAGGCCCAGCATTCTTTTTAAAACCTAAACTAGTTCAAATTTCACCCCTGACTAAACCCTTTTAAATGACTTCACATTTCATCTCAAAGAAAATCCAAGCTCCTTGCCTGGCCTTAAAAGACCCTGAATAAGCTGGTGTGCACCAGCCCCCTCATCCTCCTGGTTCTTGCCACTCTCTCCCTTACTCACAGCTCCAGCTGTGGAAGAAAACAGTTATTTCTCTGTCCCTTGAAAATACCACACTCCTTCACACCTCAAGGAGGGCAAACGTCCAGGCCTTTGCACATGCTATTCCCTCTCCTTGGAACGTTCTCTCCCCTTCTTAGCTAGCTCTTCTTCACTCCCAGTGTGAGCCTCCTCAAAAAAGGCTGTCATGCATTGTTTTCTATCATTATATCCTGCTTGTTTCTTTCACAGCAGCCATCACAATGTGCGACAATCAGTTTATCTGTCCAATTTATAACTTTACTGAGCATATCCCCAACTAGACCAAATGCCAAGAGCCGTGGCTGGTAACACCCATTCAGAGGTTCCTTGCAGGCTGGGTCCCTGCCTTGCCTCACGATCAGCTTCTAGCAAAATGATAATGCAATTGATGTTTAACGCCTAAATGAAGGAAGGAAGAAATGAAGAAATAACTGAAAAAAAAATGACCCATATGTAATAGGAGAATATATATCACTGGCAGGCCTAACCACTGTAGGTATATCGTTATGGCCTGAAATTGAAAGTGAAGTGAACTCTGCATTATCTGAACTGCTTGCATGCCCTTTCACCCCACATCCTAGAGGAAGAGGAGAAGGAACAAGATTAGGAGTATGTTTGGGATCTGGTTCTCCCCAGTGCACCTGGCCTTGTCTCCTGTTGGTGGGGGTGCACTGGACACTCCTGAGCCTGCTCTTACAGCACCGCCATTTATGCACCTTGATTCATGCAGATTCTTACTGGTCCGCAGACCTCCTCGTGGGTGGCTCGGGCAACATTTTCCACACTTTCTACCCAATTCTGTGAGGTCTCCTGGAGCACATGTAACATCTGGCAGCATCCTGAAATCACACGTCTGGATGCTGCAAAGGTATCTCCATATATTACCTTCCTGCTCTATAGGGAGAAACATTATTTTTGGTTGAAATCACTTTTTCATTTGTCCCAGGTCAAAGGAAGTTCATTCTCCCCATTGTTCAATTTTGCTCTCCATCGAATCTTTAAATTTTGTCTCATTTTAAAATAAACTACTTTCAAATGTACTATTTTACATAGATATGTAGCTAAAAGCAAAGGCATGTGATTGAGTCTAATTTACAAGAATGAATATATATATATGAAAATTAAGCCTTATTTTAAATTGTAATTCACCATGCAATGTCTGTCAATGGTTTCTACACAACCATTTATCACACAATTTATCAATACACTTCCCCTTTTTTTAATGTCAAAAAGACTGTGAATTCAAATCTGCCTTTATACTGGGAAGCAGCTCACCTACAACAAAGTTTTAACTCAGTACCAAAAAGATAGAAAAATTGATTTATTATAAAAATTCTAGAAGCAAGCGATATAACAACTTTCACAAATGATGTTCATTTTAAAACTGAACATCACACCTAGAGTTTACAAACAAAATGAAATACCATTCTATCACCTCTCCATGCTAAAAAACTATAAAGCAATGCTCACACCATCTGGGAGAAATCCATGTTTTTTCCATTTCTTTTAATAATTTGGTCAAATCTTGAGAAAATAAAACCTCAAAAAGTCAAAGTGTAAAAAAGAAATGATGACTGCAGGTCTTTAAATACTAAGGTTAAATCCAGCCAAATGGATTTTCTTGAAAAATAATTTGCGGCATACATAATTTTGGCTTCCAAAATATTTTGGAAAGAAATAATTTCTCCCAAGATGTGATGTTTGCATATAAAACTGCCTGGTGACCCATCCAGCTCTGTTATAATTATTTCCCAACCTTTTCTCTTTATTTCTTTACCCATCTATATAGACATTTTTTTCCTTTTACTTTTTTTGTTGTCTTTCTCATTACTTTCTAAGAAAGAAAGAAAGAAACTTAGGGGCAGAGGAAGGATTCTTCCATTCCTAGTTTTTCCTTGTTCATGTGATGAGCAACAAGCACCAAAATATTTCCAAGCCAGTCACTTGCAAAATTGGGGTTTGGATACACTATGTCTCTGGCAGGCCCTCACCCCCTTCCAGTGTCTTTTTTCACACAGGTAAGAGGCCTGCCTTTCTCCCACCGGGGACACCCACTCTGCCACCCTAATTTTGACCTATTACTTCTATGCTTACCCCTCCAAGTAGTCTGAGCGTTGCCTGCTATCTACCTCATTAATCACAGTTTACCTACTTTGTTGCCCATTCTCTTTTTTTTAATTCTTTTTTAATTTAATTTAATTTTATTTATTTGACAGAGAGAGACACAGCGAGAGAGGGAACACAAGCAGGAAGAGTGGGAGAGGGACATGCAGGCTTCTTGCCCAGCAGGGAGGCTGATGTGGGGCTTGATCCCAGGACTCTGGATCATGACCTGAGCTGAAGGCAGAGGCTTAATGACTGTGCCACCCACGTGCTCCTTTGTGGCTCATTCTTACAGAAAGATCCTTTTGTGGAGGCACTAAGTGGAAAGAACATGGGCTTTGGAGCTCAACACCTCAGAGCTGAAATCCTGGCTATGCAATCCACAACTGTGTGACTTTTGGCAAGTTACTTAACTTCTCTGAGATGCAGTCGCCCTGGATTAACTGGGAATAATAATTTCTTCTGCCTTTATTGATAGGAGTTTAAATATAATAAATGCAAAGGGGCTTTTACAGAGGGTCGTATATAGTAAGTACTCAATAAATGAAGATATGGCAGCCATAACAATATGTTAATCTAACTTTCAGTCTGGAAAATGTCTGATCAACAAATAAATATAAACATATAAAGAATTATTATCAGCTTGACACTACAGTTATTGAAGAGCCCTTTTGTCCTAGGGTTAGTATAGTTTCAGAAATACCACACAGACCTTTACCTCTCATTTTCCATCCTAAGATCAGGCTTGATCCACTCCCCTAGATATGATGAAAAAGTGTCTTGGACCTACCAGGTCCTAAAAAGCACTGGTTGTAAATTAGAATGAGATGAACATGCATTCAGAAAGAAAGCACAAAAAAGGCAAAGGCAATCCATGAATCAAGAAATGTAGTTACTTTTTCAACAAAATTGCCTTCAGGTCGGCAAACGTTTACAAGGTACCTCCGGCCAGACACTGGGAACACGGAGACAACTAAACCACGCTCCCTGATAGCGAGGAGCTGGCACACCAGGGAAGGACCCTTTGCCTAAGCTGCAGTCAGGGAAAGGTTTTCCAACAGAGAGGACACCTGAACTGTCTTTAAAAATGAATCCGAATTATCTCTGTGAAGAAAGATGGAAGGGCAACCGGCGCAGGCAGAATGAACTGCTTGAGGAGAAGCATGAAATATTAGGGTGTGTGCAGAGAAGCATCTAGCAATAAAGTGTGAATAGAACATCAAATGCACAGGGCAATGGCGGCAAAGGAGGACTGAGCAGGGCACAAGACATGGAGGGTCCTTGTCAGCTGTGCTAAGAAGCCTGCCCTTCGTTTCTCTGTGGTGGAAGTATACGGAAGGGAGCTGCCCTGAATGGATTTGGTCTGAAGGGTCAGGATCACTGTGGCTGCCATGTAGACGTCAGCTTGGGGACAGGGTTAGAGGCAAGGGCATGAGAGCAGAAGCAGAACATGAGTTAGGGCTGAGCTACAGAAACCCAGAGTGAGCACAAGAGCTTGTGCTGGGAGATGCTAGACGGTGACAGATCCAAGAAATGTTTAGAAGATAAAATCAACAGATTCCACGTAAAACCATGAGGAAGTAAAGAGATATCAAAATGTCAGCCTTCAACTGATGATTTCCAAATACTGGCAGTAGTCACAAGTGCATAAGGTCCCTTCATCAACTACAGCTCCTGATTTGCCTTCTATAAAGCCATGGCTTTACTCACTAAGCCAGGCCCATTTGTTTAATGAGATGTTTTAAATTACTGTTGTCAATTTTCAAGAAGTACATGGAGCTTTGGAACTAGACACATAGCTAGAGCCCAAAAAGATGTTTCCTTGGATTTTTTTTTTTTTTTTGTATTAGGTCCCATTTCTTCACTCCAAGTTGTAAATTAATTAATGCAGATATAAGGCTATGTCCACACACTCAAATTATTTGACAACCTCGAATAAAATGGCAAATGTTCTTGATCAAATAATCATTTTTCACAGTGTTGTAAACACTAAACTGACTGATCAGTTCAATCAAGATGGCTGCATTAGCTGTCCTGTTGACACAGTTTCTTGTTAAAAAAACAAAAATGATCTGCCATTGCACAACAGCTAAATGTTCTTATGCACTGGGGTGTGATGCAGCAAGGAACAAACAGAATTTTACAACTGGAGTGCCTAACCAAGTAGCTTTAAGCATTGGTGAGTGATAGGAAAACTTATAATAGATTTTAAAATCCATTAAAAATTGGTTAATAGCTTTCCCTCAACAATAGGCCATACTATTGAATGGAGATATTCTGAGGCATTCTTTTTTTTTTTCCTTTCAGTATTTAAAAATATTGGTGTGTTAAATGCCAACCAATAGAGGAATGACTGAAATGGGTACAAGATTTCTTCTGGAGGTGTTGAAAATATTCTAAAATTAGATAGTAGTGGAGGTTACACAACTCTGTAGATAAACTAAAACTCACTGATCTGTACACTTAAAATGGGTGCTTTTTAGAGTATGTAAATGATATCTCAATAAGGCTGTTTTTAAAAGCCAAAAGCAGCAGCATTTGCAATCACACACCAATCCTCCCTCTCTGAAGAAAGAGGGATTTCCAAATGAACAACCATGGTCTCCTATGTGAAGATTTCTTGGAGGAGACATCAGGATCCTGAAGGAGACAAGAAATGTCATCACTACCACCACCAACAAAACATGGTGGTTGATTTGAAAAAGATCATCCATATTCTTAGCCCCAAAAGTCTGAAATATTCTTGGGAGACACAACCGTGATCAGATGAAGCCACAGAAAGAAGACTAAACAGTAACAGAACGTACATTAAGAGATGCCAGCAAAGACTTCCAGCAGTGAAAGGTCACGTGGGTGCTCTTTGGGGGAAACAGTGCTGCATCTGGACTTGCTCTGTGACTTCAATGAAAAATATGACCCACCTGAGTAGGCAAAACCGAAGCCGGGGCAGAGATGGCCTGGAACTACGGCCAAGAAGTAGAACGATCATGAAAAGGGGTGGAGAGGCAGAGAAGAGGCATCTGAGAAAAGGTGCTATCAACTTGGGGAGGGTAGTAAGGATTACACCCATGGGGTCACGTTTTTGAAAAATCTACCAGCAAAGCCTCTATTTGCTCTTACCAGCAATAGAGTCTCTAAATCCTGGGGAAGATGAGGGAAAAAAACATAGAAAACATGGTTTTACTTAAAACTAATTTGAATTTTGACCTGTCAAACCAGGAAGAGTGAAAGGAGGGTAAAAACACTTATTTCAATGCTCAAAAGAGGAGGCGTTTCAGAAGAGGAACTTCATGACCACAGAGGTTTAGTGGAGGAACGAAAGAGAAGATTCCAAATGGCCATGGGTTTTTAAACGGGAAGAAAGAGCTAAAAGGATTTAAAAATACTATAATTTGGAAGAAAGAAACATTCGCTTGTGTCTAAGATACTTGAAGACAGATCACCTAAGTGAAATTTTATCAAATCATGACTGGTTAGAAGAAACATGAAAGAGAGAAAGAGCAAACAGTCCCTTCATCCTTTCCTTTCCTTGTCTAATTCTCAGGTAGAAAGCACTGGGCTATGTTCCAGAAAATATTTTGAGTCCTCAGAACTTCAGCTTTTAAAGACATTTAATTGGTTTCCTCAAGTACATTTAGTTATGAAACAAAGTATGGATTAACAAGAATTCCAATGTCTTGAGCATATAATTCAACAATCATACAGTATTGCTAGTTAAGGCCATTTTCAAGGCATATACATATTGGTCCTTCAAGAGCCTTTGCTTTACGTGTTTTTCTTCTAGAAAATTAGTAATTTTGGCAATGTGTTTGTGATGTTCTTTCTAACATGTGCTGGAGAAGGATATTGTCGCAACTGCTGCTTTGCGTATTCTGGCTCTCCAAGATGATTTCTCACTTACTAAGTTTGAAATTTAAATCACAGGTTTGGCTATAGCTATTGCCAGACAGCAATACCACAGAGTTAGGATGAAGTTAAGAAATTTTGGTTTTTGGGGCGCCTGGGTGGCTCAGTCATTAAGCGTCTCTGCCTCTGGCTCAGGTCATGATCCTAGGCTCCGCACTCCGCAGAAAGGCTGCTTCTCCTTCTCCCACTTCCCTTGCTGTGTTCCCTCTCTCTCTCTCTCTCTGTCTACCAGATAAATCTTAAGAAAAAATGGCTTTTGTTGTCATTCTGAATTTCTAACTTTATTCAGGAAAAAAAGCTACATAACCTCAGAATTACAAGCATATGAAGTATAGACTAATATTTTGCTTCCCATGAAGGGTTTTTGCTAGTTCTGAGAGATCTGCAGTACATGTACTATTGAAAGAGCTCATTCCCGAACTAAGCAATAAATCTAGAATTGACAGCTACACAAATCCATCATCAAGTCAGGGAGGCACCGTGTTCAGCATGTAGGCATTTGGGTAATTGGAGAACAGGAGGGCAACAGTGAAATGACAGGACCTCACTGTTGAGGGAGACTTTAGAAATCATTTTTGCATTATAATCTGTTCAAAATCACCAGATTTGAGAGTATATGGGAGATCTTTAAATGTTTTAAATTCTAATCACAGAGCTCATCAAAAGTGTAACTTATCTCCTAAAATATATTTAGATTACTGGCTTAAACTGCAGCACCAAGAATTGATTAATTTCCTAAAATCAAATAGACATTTTCCAAAAATGCCAATGTGATTCAGAGTTTTGTGAAAAACCATAAGTTTTAAAGACCTTTTTAAGGAAAGTTAAAACCTTTCCTTAAGGAAAGTTAAAATCCTTAATTTATACATTCCGGTTTTTTATTTTAAGTAGCATTTTGTTACATGGCAAGCAGGGAAAAGGGGGGAAAGAATTTCTATTTTAAAAGTACATTCCGTGAAATAAAATTGTATACTGGGAAAATCTATCACTAGAGTTACAAAAATTATAAACTTATTAATGATGATACATTTTCTTCAGAATCTCCGTATTTTTATTTTCTTTGAGAATTCTTCAGCCACCTCCCATGAAGGCAACGTTGAGATGTTTACAAAAGTAGGCAGACCCTGCTGGTGGCAGTATATTTTGTTTTCCTGCCATGGAGATGTGTATGTCTGCTCTGTAATGCTCCCTTTGGCTTATTGGCACAGCATTAGGGAGAAAATGGCAAACTGTTTCCAGAAAACAGATTCCCATTGCATCCTTTAAGACTGAAGAATGTCTTCCGGCTTAAAGAGAAAGGGAAATATACAAACGAATAAAAATCAAATGGGTTATACAATTTGAAAAGTTTCTTTAAAATATTAGAACTAGAACTTCAAAGGTTTCGCTGGAAGATATTGTCAATTATACAAGTTTTTTTTTTAATCCCTTTTCCAAAAGCAGCATCTCAATACTTCATGGAAGATGGCATGATTTAATGAAGATCTGTAAGGTAGGAAGCCAGTTTTCCCCACATGCTGGCTTCACAATCAGAAAATAACTCTTCTACAGAGATTTCTAAACTGGGGAAGCACTGTTTCAGTAGTCTACATAAATTTGTGAAACTACTGCCTAGAAGATATGATTATAAACAAGTAAAAATCAAACATTTCTCCCTCTAAGGTGGTTCAACACAGAAATTGAGTTAGGGGACCTGGGAACAGGGATGACAACCAGGAAAAGACCTTTTAAACAGTCAGCCAGCGACATCTACTGTCTGAAAATGGAAATAGTCGTGGAAACCTTGTCCCTCCCAGCCTGGGTAGAGCTCAGGGGAAAAGTAGGGAGGCTGTCACAGGTATAGGTAATTGGGGAAACCAAGAGGAGCCTTGGCTGGGGAGAGGTACTGAGTCTGGAGTATTCTACGGAAACAGAGGAGGAGGAAGAACAGAAAAACAGGAAGAAGGGAGTTACTCTGGTATAAATGGTGACCATGTAAGGTTACTGGGCCAGGATGAGACTCGATAAGACGTAAGAAGAACGCAGGATCCTGAGGAAAGTATCGCCAGCAGGAATTGTATTTTCCCTGAGCACTTAGTTCTCCTCAGAGCGAAACTCTCTCCTGTGTTATTTACTTTATATATACTTCTTTTTTCTTTTCTCCCGCCCCTCACCCTAGCAGCACCTTCTACAAATCTTCAGAGCTGGAAATCTGTTAATGATCCAAGGTTTTAAAAATCACTTCCTAAATTAAGGAATTTCTGGTTTTAAGACAATCCATAAACTTCTACATCTACATTGATCCTTATAGACCATCTTAGTCTGCATGTAACGGTCAAGGAAACTGAAACTCAGACAACGTAGATGACCTTGGGGTCACCCAGCTGGTGAGTGACAGAACACAAAGTGGATAGGACCTTTCCTCCTGGATTGGGTCCTTTAAGAATCAATTTTGTGGCAAGGAGGCCACACCTAGAAAATGTTCCTCAAAAGTTTTCCCACCTCCACCCTGTTTTTATTTGTTTTGCATATGTTTGGAGTTTCAGAGGCTTAATAAAATTATATACGTGCCTCATACATATTTTCCTCACTTTCTCTGAGCTATTTTGAGGAAAATCAGAATTAAATAGAAATACATAGCTACAAGACAAAATAAAATGGTCACTTACCTCTAAGTTGATGTATCCAATGCAATGTTTCTGAAAACACTTATTTAAATCTAAATTTAAATTTAAATTAAATCTAAATTTTGAGATTTTTATGGTCCATTTTGACACAGTTCAACAAAATAAAACACTTAGCTTTTTATCTTTAATTCCCTCTATCTTTATGCATAACAAAGTCATTCACTACAGAATGAAACTTCCTAAGGGGTCAGGAAATAGTCTAATTTTTTTCACAAAGCAAGTACTTTAGCATGACTGGGGTGTTTGCCTTTCCAGTAAAGTTCTAAATATTGATTTTGATTAATCCATGTTTTAAAGAAGATTTATTTCCCCTACTATTCTCTTTTGTAACGATTAAATATGCAATGCCTCTGCCAGTCAGCTACTATTACAGAAGCCAGAAAATCATATCCTTTTATATGTACTTTATCTGCAAGAATAAAGCTCCAAACACACCTTTTTCTTTTAATGATATATTTTATATATTCACCTCTTCTTTTTCTACTAGGAGAAAAAATTTCAAATTTCAAAAATTAGCAACCATCAGATTGTTTTCGCTGTAATCCTTTTATAAAGCAGACAGAACAAGGCCAGAGTATTTTTCCAAATTCATTCTAGGTAGAGCAGGTGACAAGGGTGAATTTTACCTGAGCCCTGTGCTCCTGGCAAACAGTACAGGTTAAAGGAATTCTCCCCCTGCTTTCGTGTTGTGGAAAATGACTTCCTGCAAGGGAAGCCACAGCACTCAGATAAAATTCACAGGTCCCCCACTTGCTCACCCTCTGACGAGGCCAGCCTTTGCCTCATAAATGATTAGCTGAGACCCTTGTCCCCACTGATTAACTGAAATAAAACACTTGTTAACAAAACTTTGGTTAAACTTCTCTCCTTGCTCTGGGGCCCTGGATTTGAGCCCTCGCTCAGCCTAAGACAGCATACAACACCTAATTGTGGGTCCCTTTTGGAAAACAGATTGGTATCAGAGTAAGGCATTCTCTGACCTACTGTCCAATATAAGCCATGCTCGCACCCCATTTCTCCATACCCAGGTCTTGCTAGCCCTGTTCACTCCTCTTACAAAAGAAGCCCTTTTTGCCTAATTCTTGAGACACCAGTAGATCACATGGTCACAGTGTTCTCCCTATTGAAAGAGCTCCCTCCCAACACTGCAACAGCCCCTGTCCCTCTTGCAATCATCCTTTCAAACAAAGTCTCTCCTTATTAAGTCCAGATCTGCTTTTTATTTGACAAAACCAGGAACTCTAAAGCTGAGGGAAGTTGACTATATAAAACAGATTGGGATTATAAAGATAAAGTCTTCCTGCTCTAGAAGTAAAATCATATAATGTACATAAGCATTTTTTCTTTACCACAAGATAAAGTTTCAAAACTTTACAAGGGCAGTGCTTTCAGGGAAAGATACCGGCATTCAAATGAGTAGTGAACTTGGGTTTGTTTTCGTTTTGTTTTTTTACGAATGCTACTAAAAGTCCCAGGATTTTTCCAAGTTTCATCCTGACATATTAAGGTCCCGAAATGTGTCCAGCTCCAAGATTACCTTTCAATGAGTAAAAGAACTACTTATTTAGTATTAGCTTATGAAATCTTGCAAGTCATTATTTCTCAGTAAAGTGAGAAATCTAAATACCTTTATTCAAAATTCCTGTTCATATACTCAATACTCAATTGTTTACTGTAATAGAAATCTAATTTTTCCACAACAAAACCACACATTGTAAGACCCAGTGCTACCACAAATCTTCAGGACATTTTTATGGTCAGAACTGACCAATACATATGCCATATTATATAAACAAATATGTACCAATGGGCTCAACTGTATAAACCACAGGAGGAAATGAAAATGATGAGCTGAACAGATGTCTTAGAAGCATAATCATTTCTCTGACAATCCAGGAAACAAAGACCTATGTATCCCTTTGGTCTGTGAAAATAGGTTGGAAATATTCATATGCCCACTCTTTATTTTTAAAATATGTATTTTGAAACATTAATGAAACAGTTAGTTGGCTTCTCATAAACTTAAGAGACCCAGGTAAATGTGAATTAATTTAGCTAGTGCCCTTCTACACATTTTGGAAAGAATCATTCATTTCCCTTGACATCATTTCTAGGCTCAGATCCAATGCCCATATACTCCGATTCATTTCTATGGTATTTATTTAATGCTTCTATTTATTTATTCCTTTATTTGTTAAATATTTACTGGACACCTACTGTGTGGTAAGCATGAGGAATACAGTTCTGAATAAAATACGTTAAAATCTCTGTCCTCATGAATTGTAATTTAGACAGAAAATGAATCGGATAAATGAGGAAAATACATAAAATGCTAGATATTAAATGTACTAAGGAGAAAAAAAATAAAGCAAGAAAGGGAGCTACAAAATGCTATGGGTCAGGAGTTCAGACAATGACAAAGTTAATTCTGGAGTCAAGACCTCAAGGAAGTGAAGGACCTAGCCATGCAGGTATGTGGAGGAAGAAGACTCCTGACAAAGGGACTAGTAGGTGCAAAGGCCTGGAGGTAGGAACACTGTTACAGGCAGTGCTGAGCATTGCAGAGAATATAAAGATGAAGAGGATTTAACACTGAATAAGCACAAAGAGTTTAAAATGTAGTAAGGAAACTCAGCATACAAATTATAACTAATATCGGGTAGACTGTTTTAAGAGCTGGAAGAGAGCTACAAACCCGATTCCATAGCAGGTCAGATTCCGTGGCGAACATATATTTGGGAAAGTTCAGCGGGCAGGGTGAGGGGGGTTACGGTGCAGGCCACGGAGTTCAAGTTTGAGAGGAGTTTGCGCGAAGCAGGTGGGTCAGTGACGCGGCACGCTTGCGGCCAGACTGACTTAGGACCAGAACAGGGGGAAAAGAAAAATATTAAATACGGTGGAGACACATAAATATTGTGTATGTATGTTACATAAGTCTATAAATAGAGGTACTATTCAGCCATATATGTGTGTGTATGTATATATATGTATATGTATATATGTATGTGTGTGTGTATATATATATATATATATGTGTATATATATATATATATATATATATATATAAAATGATATACGAAATGGGCGTCCTCTTACACTTGAGAAAAAGAAGTGAAAATATTCTGTCCAGTATAAAGTCTTATAAATGGAGGCGGCGGGAGCAGGAAATGGCATCCGGCTGTTGACTTAGAGCCCAGAAAAGTCCAGGTAATTATTTTCTCACGCCTTGGCAGGAGACACCCACTTAGCAATACCCCTAAGTCTGCTTTCCTTCCCGGCTCCCCTCCTCCCACCCTACGCCACGGACCCGACCCAGGTCGCCCTGCCCACGCGCCGAGCCTCGACCCCGGGGGGCCCCGGCGCCAGCCGCTCCTCCCCCCGCCCCGGCGCCCGCAGCTTCCGCGGCTCAGGCCGGGCCGTGTGCCCCCACTGCCGCCCCCTCTCCCCCCGGGGCTGAAACCCGCTCACCCCGCAGCGGGGGAGACAAGTCAACCGAGGTTAGGGGAACCGTGGGACCCGAGCCAGAGGGGCGGCCCCCGGAGGCGGCGGGGACCCGCAGGACCCGCGGCGTGAGCGCCGACGGCGGGCGCAACCCCCGCCCCACTCTGCATCAAGTCGGCCGGGCAGTCGTCCGTTCCCCGAAGTGCTCCCACGGCCCGGCGGTTACACACGCGGTCCTTGGAGCGCTCGGGCCGCTTTAAAAGAAGCCGACCTTGGCCGGTGGCCCGAGAGGAGGCGCCTCGGGGCTCGGTCCTCGGAGCCCGGCGACGGCTGGAGACCCACAGAGAGAGGAGGAGCCCCCCCGCCCCTAGGGCGGTGGCCCGGACCCCCTACTCCCACCCCTTCCTCTCCGCCCCCGCCTCCCGGCCTTGGGGACAGAGTTCACTCGACCCTCAGCGGTGCGGCCCCCTGACTCCCCCCGCCCCGGGCAGCCTTGCGGTTCTCCCGGGTCAGTGCCCGTAGCCCTCACTCTGGACTGCTGTCCTGCCTGCTGCTGAATGAAGAATCATGAATTCCCTCCACTTCAGAACTCATGGACATTAGAATGTTAGGGGTCCTGTGTCCCCACGCCGATGGTTTTCCATCTGATTTGGGGAAATAAGCTCTAAGTCTCAGTTTTGCCATTAGATCATCTAAAAATTATTTAGTTGCTCTTGGTTAACATTCCCTAAGTACCAAATGCCCCATTCTGCTGTTTTATGTGTAATCCCTTTAAAAAGCTCTAAAAGTATCCCCAAATCTGCACCTACAGTTCTAGCAGATTACAGATGACCCTTGAACAAGGTGGATTTGAACTGTGCTGGCCCACTAATCCTGGATTTTTTTTTAAATAAATACAGTACTATAAATTTCTCTCTTCCTTGTGATTTTCTTAACATTTTCTCTAGTCTACATTATTATAAAAATACAGTATATATAATACATATACAGTATATAGAGCATATACAAAATATCTGTTAATTGACTATGTTATTGATCAATAGTAGGCTATTAGTGGTTAAGTCTGGGGAATTTTTTTTTAAAGATTTTATCTCAGAGAGAGAGAGACTGCACATGAGCAGACGGTAGGGGTAGAGGGAGAGGAACAGACTTCCTGCTAAGGAGGGAGTCCAACCTACTAGGGGCAGAATTTCAGGACTCTGGGATCATGACCTGAGCTGAAGGCAGATGCTTAACCCATCTAGCCACCCAGGCGCCCCAAGTTTTGGGGGATTCAAAAGCAGTTATCTGTGGATTTTGACTGCACAGCATCGGTGCTTAAGCCCTGTGCTGTTCAAGAGTCAACACTATACCTCTTTCAACTCAGGAAACTGAAATTATTATTTAAGTTAGTCGTCTTTCGACACCACTATCTTCCTTTTTGAATCTTTAAAAAATATTTTATATACATGAATTTTAAATCCCATTTCTAATGAAGAACAAAAAAATTCTATTTCTAATGAAGACTAAATGACCATAAATACCCATTTTATTCCATGCTTTAGTTGTGAAAACAGCGATTCAGTTTATCTGTAAAGAATATACATAACCTGAGGCACTTTGATGGCTCAGTGGGTTAAGCCTCTGCCTTCTGCTGGGGTCCTGGTCTCTGGGTCATGGGATCAAGCCCTGAATTGGGCTCTCTGCTCAGCAGGGAGCCTGCTCCCCGCCCCTGCCTGCCTCTCTGCCTACTTGTGATCCCCTTCTGTCAAATAAATAAATAAAATCTTAAAAAAAAAAAAGAATATACATATCCTGACAACTTAAACTATAATGCCAAAGTGGAAATATATTAGGGATACTGATATTTAGATCAAGATTCAGATCAAGATATTCTTTCTATAAATTTATCATTTTTAAGCAATATTTTTATTAAATGTTACTTTTAACATGGAAGTAATTTTATTATAAAAGATTAAACTGCAAGGAAGACTTCCATTTACTTATATTGAGGCTAATTAACTACAATTAAACAGTTCAAAAAGATCTCTGGGGTTTTTTTCATCTGCTTTATACATAGTTCAAAAGCAATCATTTGCTGCCCCCTGGCTGTAAAGAAATTCCTTATCTTTCCGTAAAATACTGTCATTAAAAGAAAAAATTACTGTAAATTGAAAAAATGTAGTGGAGAATTTCACTTCCCATAGATATGAGGATATTAATTAATACTGATTAATAACCTGAACTTTTAGATCAGACCGACTGGATTCAAATCCCATTCTGTCACGTACGAGCTGTGTGACCTTAGTCTGTATTTGAACTTCTCTCTTCATTTCCTAATCAGTATTGAAGCAGGAGAGTGAGGTTCTTGTCTCACGGAGTCGAAGAACAGAACGACTCTCTCAGACACAGGAGAATGAGTAAAGCGATAGAATTTTATGAAGCAAGGACGCCGAAAAAGCTTTCAGGGGTGAGAAGGGGGTTTGGCCAAGGTGCCCACTGAGGGCTTTTAGGGTTGGTCTTTTATTGAAGGCTAACCAGGGAACTTAAATCCTTTTAACATCTCTACTGATAGCACCATTGAGTAAGGACTAGTGATAACACCCTTAATGGCTTACTTCCTTGTTAGGATCTAGTAATTCTTTGTTGGTCCCAAGTGACCCTTTTTTGTTGTTTTTTTTTTAACAAGACCTCACCTCTGACACACAGGGCAGGGTGGTCTGGTGAGTTCTCTTATCTCTGGTTTCCTTACACCTCTGCATTTTTGGGATTTCTGTGAGCCCGATCCCATAACCCCTACCTATCTCTCCCTACCTAGCCCTGCCCGTCCCTTGCTCGGTATTAATGAAGATAAGATAAATAATACGTGCCTCCTACAGCTAGTGTGAGAATTCGATGAGCTCATATAGTGCTCTGTTTAGCTCTAGACTAGATGCCATGCCTAAAAGCAGCAATGAGAAAGTGGAAAACGGTCCACTGTGACACCAACACTGCTTATCTCTGACCCTGCTGTTTTCTCCCTTTTGTTAGAGCACTTATCACCTTCCAACATACTATAGAATTGCATAACTTACCACCTGCCTGCACCTCATCACCACGTAAACTTCAAGGGAATCTCTGCTTTGTTCTCTGACGCCTGCCTAGCTCCATGTCAGAGTCCGGCACATACTGGGTATTTCATGCATATTTGCTATTGAATAAATTTGCCGATGTCATTTTGTCAATAGTCATAGAACCCAAGGCTCTTCAGGTTGCAACTTTTCGAGAACAGCAACTTCATGCATCAGCCTTTTGTGACAGTCTCACTCTGTGACAGATCGTTAAAGAGGCATGGTATACAAAATGTCCACTGCACATTTTACCATCCAGGAGCAAACAAGCACAAAAACTAATCATTTTGGGGGCACCTGGGTGGCTCGGTGGGTTAAGCCTCTGCCTTCAGCTCAGGTCATGATCTCAGGGTCCTGGGATCGATCCCCGTGTTGGGCTCTCTGCTCAGCGGGCTCCCCGCTCTATCTCTGCCTCTATCTCTCTATCTCTGCCTGCCTCTCTGCCTGCCTCTCTGCCTACTTGTGATCTCTGTCAAATAAATAAAAACTTGGAAAAAAATCATTTTGATACAATCTCAACACCATACGGAAGAATAAAATGTTGATGATTGAAACCAACAGAGCGGAAATCTCTCCAGGGGAATCAGAGACCACTGAGTGAGGATGAGAGATGCTCTCCAGGCAGAAAGCACGCGGTATGTTCCAACATAGAAGTGGCTCGAAACAGAACCGTGGCAGAGCACTGTGTATCTGGGGGACACAGAGTTAGAGGAAAACAGGTAGCTTGGGTTGGGGTAAGGTGACTCAGTACTGTAACCATTGGCCAACATGCCACCCTCAGGTGCACAAGGGCCATGTTGTGATTATGGGTGTTGACAGAGTTTTAGGTTTGGTTTGGCCTGGTTTGAACCAGGCAAAGCCACAAACTGAGAGGGAGAGTACCAATGAGGGTGGAGACCAGGCTCAAGGAGGCTACATTGCTGCGACCAGATAATTCAGGTAGTTATAAGTAGATAATCCAAGATCAGAGGGAGCAAGGAACCAGGAACTACAAAGAAATGAGAGGCAGAGGGAGTCATGGAGCGATGTCAAGGAGGCAACCATGGCTATATTCTGTGTGTGCATCAGTGTGTCAGAGCAACCAGCACAGCGATGGAGGGGAGCTGGCCAGAAATGGGAGGGCAAAAGAAAGGTACTTATCCTTGGGCCATAGAACCTTTGATGTCAGTTACCCAGCTGGCTAGTGACTCACAGGGGCTCTGCTAACTTGCCTCCAGAGGAGGGAAGTTGTTACAGTGAGTTCAGGAAGGAAAGAAAAAGCCTTCAAAGCAGTTACTCTGTACACAAAAAGATGAAGTGATGGTCCAAGTTTTCCACCTTTTAATTGCTCTTCTTGGCACAGGATAGATCCCATCATAAAGAAATGGAATTTCGTTCTATGGATTGATGATATTAAAAATCACTTAAAAATGTATTGATTTTTATTGCAACCTCTTTAAAAGCAGGGAATTTCAGCAAACATAACATTGAGAATATTTTCAGGTTTATAAATGTAAACTGTTGGAGGTGGGAATATTACCCATTATTTCATACAGTAGAATCCCCTTTTTTGCAGGGGCTATGTTCCAAGACCCCCAGTGGAAGCCTGAAACCACACTTAGAACCAAACCCTATATGTACTGGGGTTTGGGTGTTTTTTTTTTAAGATGTTATTTATTTATTTGACAGAGATCACAAGTAGGCAGAGAGAGAGGAAGAAGCAGGCTCCCCGCTGAGCAGAGAGCCTGACGCTGGGATCCCAGAATCCTGGGATCATGACCTGAGCCAAAGGGAGAGTCTTTAACCCACTGAGCCACCCAGGCGCCCCTATACTGTTTTTTTCTTAAGTATATGTATACTTACAATAAAGCTTAATTTGTAAATTGGGCACAGAAAGTGACTAACAACAATAACTAATAACAAAATAGAACAGTTCTAACAACATGCTGTAATAAAAATTCTGTGAATGTGGTTTCCCTCACAAAATATCTTACTGGACTGTATTCACCCTTATTGTGATGATGTCAGTTGATAAAATGCCTACGTGAGGACATGAAGTGAGGTGAATGACAAAAATATGAGGATGTAGAATTGGCTTCCTATTGGCCTTCACACAACTGATCAGGAAGAGGCTCATCGTAACGAGGGCTGAACACAGTCAACCATGGGCAACTGAAATCATGAAAAGTAAAGCCATGGATAAGATTACTATATTCTTTTTTTTTATTTTATTTTAGTAAAAGTTGTATAACACAGATAGTAATAATAGGGCTCAGCAAGATTTTTTTCTAAAGGTGGGGGGGATAGTAAATATTTTCTGCCTTTCAGCCCATAGGGTCTTGGTAGCAATGACTCAACTCTGCCCTTGTAGCCTCAGAGCAGCTGGAGACAACATGTAAAAAATGGGAGAGGCTGTGTTTCAGCAAAACTCTATTTACCAAACAGGCAGCAAGTTGGATTGTTTGCTGGCCCCTGATCTAAATGGAATTCCATACTTTGTTTTTCTCTCATCACAATATATCTTAGAGTGAATTCTGTATCAGGACATTAAAGAGATCTCATTTTTAAAAGAATACGTTATAAGCTACTCTATGGATGTATCATCATTTATTTGGCCTATCTCATACTGATAGACACTTTGGTTGTTTTCTGCTGTTATAAATCATTGTTGTAGTGAATTATATATTACATACTTCTTTGTACGCATGCAAATATATATGTGTTGGATAAATTCCTAGAGGTGGAAGCACGCAGTTGAAATGGAGATGGCCAAATTGCCCTCCAATTTTGCACTCCACCAAGAACATATGAGACAGAATGTCCTAGTTTCACATGGCATTATATTGATACAGAAATAAATTGGAATCCAGCTTCATTATTTTCCACCTCTACGGATGTTGGCCCAAGATGATTTATGAACTACATCATCTTTACCCACTAATTTGAAACATTATCTTATTAAAGGCTTCTTCCATTAATAGCAACCAAGAAAAATGCTTCCCACCAATATATGAAAAAAAGATTTTAAAATCTGAATGTCATTTTCATGAAAGCTGCCTTCTCTTTCACCCCATAAATCTAAAAGTAAGCAATTTTATCTTGATGCTGTGATGCATCACGCTATAAAAGGAACATGGAGATCAATTTTGATAATCAAATTATCCATGATCAAATTCTGAAAACATCCCAACTAGCTGTTAATACCAGAAGCATGAGAAGTAAGTGTTTCTGTGTATGTTGTTGTTGTTGTTGTTTAAGATTTTATTTATTTACTTGACAGAGAGACAGAGAGATCACAAGTAGGCAGAGAGGCAGGCAGAGAGAGAGGGAGAAGCAGGCTCCCTGCCGAGCAGAGAGTCCAATGCGGGGCTCGATCCCAGGCCCCTGAGATCATGACCTGGGCCAAAGGCAGAGGCTTAACCCACTGAGCCACCCAGGCACCCCTGTGTGTATGTTTTTATTAAAGTACTACTATATTGTCTTTTCTCTCTCCGAATTCCTACAGTTCTTTGAAAGAATTACATAAGAATCTGCACTCACAACGCTGAGATTATGTCAAAGTCCAGTCTGGTGGGAGAAGAAACCCTTCTTTGGGACATTTGTCCTTTGGCAGCTGGGTTTAAGTAATGCAAAACATAAAGACAGATTACCAAGCGCCATTCTAGATCTGTACTGTCCAACACACACACTGTATCATGAGTATTGGGTCAAATGGTAACCCCTAGCTATATGTGGCTATTAAGCACTTTTCTGCATCAAGATCTATGATTCTAATCAAGGTCTATTACTAGATTTAAGAAAATCTTACCTCACAAATTTATAAACCACATTTTTGCACATAATTTACTATGAGCATTTTCTCTCAGCATGTAAAAATATTTCCCTAGTGTCTAAAACATTCAATTCTATAGTCAATGGTGAACTCAAAAGAGAGATAAAATCATGTATTTATGTACTGTGTTTTGACAGTTTTATTTTGAGGTACATAGATTTTTTTTTCATTTATTTATTTAGTACTTATCTAATGAGTATAAGTCAAGATGCTATAAAGGAAACAAAAATCCATATGCGTAGACCCTGTTCCCAAGTAACTTATCTCTATGAAGCTTTCCCAACCTCCCTGACCAGAGTTACTCCTAAAGTAGATTTAATTACTCCACTATCACAGCACACTGTCTTTTTTTTGTTTACATTTCTGTTTCCTTCCTACACTGTACTATTCTTGACAGAAGAATTATCTTATTCATCTTTGAACCCAATACTTAACCTATATAACTGAAAGATGACCATCACCATAACCAATAAGGAAGAGATGAACATTGGCCCCTGATGTGATATTCTGAGAAGAACACACCATGTACAATGTGGTATATTTGCCAAGAATGCATAATCTTAATCCTTTATGAGGAAACATCAGACAAGCACAAAATAATGAACATTCTACTAAAAGAATGTGGGACGTGGGGGGATTACACTCTCACAAAATGTCAATGTCATAAAAGACAAAAAAAGGCTGTGGAAATGTTCCATATTAAAGAAGGTTAAAGAGACATGGCAATTAAATGCAATATCTTACCCTAGACTGGATCTTTTATTGGAGTGGAAAAAATGCTATCAAGGACATTATTAGGTCAATGAAAAAAATTGGAATATGAATGATAAAGTGTTATTTCAATGTTAATTTATGAAGTTCATAACTTCATATGGTTCCATAAAAAGAGCATCCCTGTTCTTAGGAAATATATGTGGAAATATTTAAGAATAAAGGACTATCATATATGTAACTTCAAATAGTTCAGTAAAAAATTATACATACACACACATGCAAACATACACAAAGAAAGCAAAGAACAAAGAAATGGAATCAAATGTTAGCAACAGATGAACCTGGGTAAAGAGTATCATATGTTCCTTGGAGTGTTTCTGTATTTCCAGCTTTAAATCTATTTTTAAAAGAAATATTTTTTTAATAGATGAAAAATATATATTTAAAAAGATGCTCAACTTCACTACTATTGGAAGGAATGCAAATTAAAACAATGTGAAAGCATTATTCACTATTGTCAAAAATTTTAAGACAAGACTATGTAAAAAACTAATACTGTCTCTCACTTTTTTTTAAGATTTTATTTATTTATTTGACAGTGAGATAGAGAGCACAAGTAAGCAGAGCAGCAGGCAGAGGGAGAGAGAGAAGCAGGGAGCCTGACACAGGGCTCAATCCCAAGACCCTGGAATCATGACCTGAGCCAAAGGCAGACACTTAACCAACTGAAACACCCAGGCGCCCCTGTCTCTCACATTTTTAACTAAAACATTAATTTATGTCACTGTATATTTTCCTACTAATAAGAAATCTGTAAGTATTTCTTTTCTGTTGGCTAGAGTTTTAGATGTTATAAATACCATCATATATATATATATATATATATATATATATATATATATACACACACATGGATATGGATATGGATATATGGGACTTTTAAAAAGCTCCTTAAAAGGGGAATAAACCTTTAGGGAAAGACTTTTTGCCCTTCAGCCTTTCCAAAAGTTGTTGAAAGCCAGAAATCTGTATATAATGACTTACTGCAAAGAAAGAAGTCTATGTTCCAGATAACTTAATTTATCTTCCAGACAAGCCATGGACTGCCTACCGTGATACTTCTTTTATGTGAGAGAAAAATTAATTTCTATCTTGTACAAGTCACCCTCACCCCTGTTGCCTGCTGCTTAATGCAATTTCCAAAGCAAATTGCTAAAATGTATATATTTTTAATTGAAACTGTTTTCACAGGGCAGACTTGGCAACACAGAGCTAGCTGAGAGTTCAAACATGGGCCCAAAGCTCAATGATTGTCCCCACTGCTCTGGGCAAATTCAACATTTCTGGAGCAAAATGTGCAAACACGAAGAGCAGGGACAGGGTCAAGAACACTTTTGTGATTTAGAATTCTCATTCCATGCCTAGACACATATTTTAGAGAAGCTTCATTGAGACCAATAAGAGGAAAAGAAGTACATGGAGGCTCAAATTATCAGAGAAGGCAGGTATTATTAAATCAATAATACTGGGGGAAATGGCCATTAGATATATTGAACATGCTGGTCATTTAACACTGTTTCCTCAAAACTTAGAATTAAATAAATTCTTAAAGGATTCAAAGTTAATTACATAAGGTGAAACCTTTTAAAAGCTATGAAGAAGAAAAGGTGAATATTTAATTGATCTCAAATTGGGAAAGGGCTTTCAAAATATAAAAGCAAAGTACAATGATAAATACTAATAAAATGGGCCACATAGATGTACATATCTATTTGTTTTAAACCACAAACTTAAGTTACGAATTAGTGAAAAATATTTTTAGCAAATATAATTTATTCAACAAAAATTTCTTGACTGTCTATTACATGTAAGACACGATTCTAGCTCCTGGGCACACACTGGTGAATGATGTAGCAGGTGTCTGAACACATGTAGTCTACATGCTAGCAGGACAGACAGACACAAATTGGACTTATTATCCAGGCAAGGCCATACTAACAATTGTGATCAGTGCTACAGAGGAGAAGTATGGGTTATCAAATAGAGAAGTGATTAACCATGGTTCTGCATCTTGCAGGCTATCTAAAGAGAAAAAAAAATATATCGTAACTTTTATAATAAGAAAGCAATAAATATGTAAGAATTTTTAAAGAAAATTAAAACTTGAGGTACCCTCTTTTTTAATAATCAAATATACATTTTTCTGCAATGTTATCTAAATAAAAAGGAAATGTTCCTGAAAATTATTTCAATGCTTCAGTTACTTTTGGAATACAGATCTGGACATATTCTAATAAATGACTGAACGTTTCACTCTATGGTATTTGTCATAGAAACACTGTATTCATTAGATCCTGCTCACCATCAGAATGAAAAGTATTTCCAAAAATTGGTGATCTGAAGACACATTACTCTTTCTTCCCATTAGGTTGAGCCTTTGAGTATGTTAAACTGCACAAAATTGTCTTTGATATAAATACAGTCTCAGACTATTTTACAAATTTGCTTCTGTAGGTTGAAAGTATAAGAGCACAATGAGCTATGATTTAACACAGATTTTGACTGTGATATTCTTTGTTAAAAACATAAACATATTGTTTCGGTGACCATTACAGCTCATAGTCAAAAGAGATGCTCCCAACTCTTTGCTCAGCAGGCTAACTATTCCCAAAACAATCTCAAGAAAATGCTTCAATGAGAAACTTGGAGTTTTCAGTTTAAAGTGATGTCTAGCTCTTCCCTGGAGAACAGGCTGATCCCAAGTCTTGAGAAGCGTAGGCACAGGTGAGTCTGGGACATCTTATGCCAAAACCTAAGACACATTTAAGAGTGAGAGCATGTCAAACACAGCAGCCAGCTGGAAGGGCTCCCACTGGCCAAATCTTGGGTAATTGGAACATCAAAAAGAATAATGGCTGCAATCACTTGTAACACCTTGACTAAGCAAAATCCAACTGCTCACTAAAAATATCTGTGAAGACTCAGAGAAGCCAATATCAACACTGAAAACTAATAAAGAAAAAAATTCATATGGACAGAACTATGAAGCTAATATGTGAAATACAACTGGTTGCTAACACATGCTTTTATAGTTCAGAAAGATAATCTTTCAGTCCAAAGGATGAAAAAAAAGTTATAAAGTATGCCCAAAATATAGCAGTTTGAAAATTTTTAAATTTCTGTCAGAAAAAAACAATGGTCATTTACATTTAGTTTTATCCTTTTAAAAAGTTAATAGGACCAAGACATGAAATTAATGGGCCATGAATAGAACATAACTATTGTTTTCATATTCATAGGTGATATTTATTTAATTATTTTGAAGATTTTATTTATTTATTTGTCAGAAAGAGAGACTGAGAGAGAGAGAGAGAGCACAAGCAGGAGGACTGTCTGGCGGGCAGAGGGAGAAGCAGGCTTCCTGCTGAGCAAGGAGCCCAATTGGTCCTCGATCCCAGGACCCTGGGATCATGACCTGAGCAGAAGGCAGACACATAACCAAGTGAGCCACCCAGGCATTCCTCACAGGTGATATTAAATGTAGAGAAATTATTATTAGTTAGCAGTCATTGAATACTTGTAGTTTTCTAGGCATTGTGCAAATGTCTCACATTTTCATTTAATCTCCACAGCAACATATGAGGTGGACACCAATATTGTCACCTTTGTGCAGATGAGAAGCCTAAGAATCTATAAAATGAGGACATCTATAACTACAGTAATAATAGTAGTAGTTGTTGCAGCAACTATTATTTCACGAGGTCATTGTGAAGACTGGAGAAAGTAGTACAATACAATAAAAAATGGAAGGACTTCCAGGTAAAGATAATAGAATAAAGTTGGATCACAGAATCCTTTCCCTCAGATATCTGACAAAATAGGCAAATTTAAATAAAGATCACAACAAACTAGCCAAAAAATTACAAGCAAAAGTAAAACACAGTAAAGAATACTAAATCATGTCATAAATCTTGAAAAGTTTCAGCCATGACTGGATCATAATTCCATATCTTCTTCCAATGGATAGTTACAAGGTTTAACTTATATAAGTATAAGGGGAAATACTGACTTGAACTAAGTCCTGGGAATTCTCCCTTTTATCCCCAAATTTTTAGAGAAGTGAGAAAAGAGAGTAAATAGGCAGCTCAGAGAAGCAACAAGGAAAATCAATGACAGTAGAATTTTTTACTTTTCATTCAAGATTTCCTCAGGGCCTGCAACCTAATTCACATTAGAATCACCTGAGAAGCTTTTAAAAATTACCAATTCCAGGCTGCATTCCAGATAAATTATGATTTTTATTGGTAGGACACAGGCATTGGTATATTTTAAAGCCCTTAGGTATTTCTATCATGCATCCAGAGTTGAGCACCACTACACTAGAGGAATCTCTTGAAGTAACTGCATCCCATGGCCACATGCTGAATTGGAGCTAGCAGATATCCCCCATCATAGGCATAGGACTACTGCAATTACATGGAGAAAGCCCTGACAAAGGATATTAACAAAGACATCAAAATATAATAAGACCCAGGTCTTCCAACAGAGGAAATATAAAATATATTAAAAAACCAACTAGCAAATGGTTGATTTTAATATTACTATATAAATTACTACATTAAATGTAAATGGTCTAAACAAGTCAATTAAAGACAGAGACTATCTGGTGGATTAATCAAAATCTAACTATATAAGAAACCCATTTTAAATATAAAGACATAGATAAGTTAAAAGTAAAAGGAAGGGAAAGGTTATACCATGCTAACATATATATAAAATAATATATAATATTCTGAGCCATTAAAAAATCCTTCAGGTGTGCTTGGCTGGCTCAGTCAGTAAAGCATGTGACTCTTAATCTTAGGGTCATGAGTTCAAGCCCCACGTTGGGCATAGAGACAGAGATTACTTTGAAAAAAAAAAATCCTTCAACAAATTTGAAGGAATCAATATCATAGGATGTTTATTCTCTGATCATAACAGAATTAAACTAAAAAATCAATAACAAATAGATCTGTAAAGTTTGAAAATTAAGCAATATACCTCTACATAACCCAGGAGTCAAAGAGGGATCCACAAGTGAAATTAAAAAATATTTTTAATTGAATGAAAAGAAAAACACAACATATTCAAATTTGTGAATGCAGCAAAAGGAGTACTTGAGAAAACTGCATAGCATTTATATATTATTAAATCATATATTAGGAAAAAACAAACGTTTAAATACCATGATATAAGCTTCTATCTTAAGAAACTAGGAAAAAGGGGTGCCTGGGTAGCTCAGTTGTTAAGTGACCACCTTCAGCTTAGGTCATAATCCCAGGGGCCTAGGATTGAGCCCTGCATTGGGCTCTCTGCTCAGCTGGCAGTTTGCTTCTCCCTCTCCCACTCCCCCTGCTTGTGTTCTCTTTCTTGCCGTGTCTCTCTCTGTCTAATAAATAAAATCTGAGAGAAAAAGAAAGGAAGAAACAAACAAACAAACAAACAAACTAGGGGAAAAAAGAACAAATTAATCCTATAACAAGCAGGAGGTAGAAAGTAAAAGAAAGGGAGAGGGAAAGGTAGAGAGAAAAAATAAACCAAATGGTACCAAAAGCTAGTTCTTTGAAAAGATCATTAGAATTGATAAACCTCTAGCCAGACTAATATAGGAAAAAAAAAAAGAGAGAGAGAGAAGACATAAATTACAAATCTCATAAGTGAAAGAAGGACCATCATTACAGTATTAAAATACTGATGATGGAATATGACATACAATTGTGAGCTTATAAAGTCAATAACATAGGTGAAATGGACTGATAGGGAGCATTGAGTCAATGTAAAAGTACAACCGAGACTAAACCACTGTATGGGTTACAGTTTCAAATATATTGTTAGTAATGTTGATAATATAAAAAATAGTATTATTAATAAAAACAAAGTGTGAGGAAAGGGAAGTGATAGAAAGCATAAAGATGCTAATTTCTTTATTCTTCATAGCAGAGTTAATCATAGAACCTGAAACTGAACTACATGCTTACAAAATACAAAAACTTCAATTCTTAATGACTTCTGTAATATCTCCTTTTTTAACTCTTAGATCTTCTAAAAGCTAACATCTTGTGGGATGGCAAATTTATTTTCTCAATTTTAAGACATCCTTATGTTCTATTTTTTTCCTCTCTCATTAAATTCAATAAAATTTGTTATTTTAATTAGAAACCATTTCTAAAGAGTATCCTATTTTCCCCCAATTTCTAAACCTACAACCACAAAACTTACTACAAAATTATAGTAATCAAGACAGCCTAGTACTGGCATAGAGATTAGGGTATAAATCATATAAATCAACATAAAAATAAATGGAAAAGAGCTAAGATCCAGAAATAAACTCTTATACTAATGGCCAGTTGATTTTCAACACTGAAATGCCAAAATAGTTCAGTGAGAGAAAAAATAGTCTCTTCTACGATGTTCTCAGATGACTGGATATTCACATGCAAAAGAGTAAAATTCAACTCCTTCCCTACACCATATATAAAAAGTACCCCAAATTGACCATAGACAGAAATGAGGTATCAAAAGTATAAAACTCTTAGAAGAAAATATAGGAGTGATTCTTTATGACCTCAGGTTAAACAAAGCCATCTATGTCTAAAAAACACAGGCAACAAAAGAAAAATTAGACAAATGGGATTTCGTCAATATTAAAGAATTTTGTACTTCAAAAGATGCCACCAAGAAAGTGAAAACACAATTCATACAATGGGAGAAAATTATGTATCTGATAAGGAACTTGTATCTAGAATATTTAAAGAACTTTCATGCCCAGCAGGGACAAAATTTTTTTAAAAAAATAGGAACTTTCATAACCTAGTAATAAAAAGACTAATAACTAATTTTTAAAATAGGCAAAGGATATACATAGATATTTCTTCAAAGAAGATATACAAATGGCCTATTGGGGTTAATATCCAAAATATATGAAGAACTTATACAACTCAATGCCCCAAAACCAAAACAAAACAACAGAAAAAAAACAAATAATCCGATTAAAAATGGGCAGAAACCTGAAAAGATTTTTCCAAAGAAGATATACAAATGGGCAAGAGACCCGTGAAAAATGCTCAATAGCACTAATCATCAGGGAAATGTAAATCAAAACCACAATGAGATATTACCTCACACCTGTCAGAATGGCTAGTATCAAAAAGACAAGAAATAACAAGTGTTGGTGAGGATGTAGAGAAAAAGGCACCCTTGCGCACTCTTGGTGAGAATGCAAATTGGTGCAACCACTGTGGAAAACAGTATGGAGATTCTCCTAAATATTAAAAATAGAATTACCATAGGATCCAGTAACTCCACTACTGGGTATCTATCCCCTCAAAATGAAAATCCTTGTTCAAAAAGATATACACACACTTGAGTTCATTGCAACGTATTTATAACAGCCAAGATATGGAAGCAGCCCACTTATCCATCCATAAATAAATGGATAAAAATGTGATAAAAAAGAATTGGGATCTTGGCATTTCTAACAACATGGATGAACCCAGAGGGTATAATGCTAAGTGAAATAAGTCGGACAGACAAAGACAAATACCATATAATTTCACTCTATGTGGAATTTAAGAGACAAAACAAATGAGCAAAGAAAAAAGAGACAAGCAAACAAACAAACAAAAAAACAGATTTAAATACAGAGAACAAACTGGTGGTTACTAGGAGGAAGTAGATGGAGAAATGAGTGAAACAGATAAAGGGGATTAAGAGTACAGTTCTTGTGATGAGCATTGAGTAACATATGGAATTTTTGAATCATTACATTGTACACCTGAAACTAATATAACACTATGTTAATGATCCTTCAATTTTTTAAAATACAGAAAAAAAGACAAATAGCCAATAACAACATGAAAAGATGCTTATTATTAGCCATCAGGCAAATGGAAATCAAAACTACTATGAGCTATAATTTTTTCCCACTAGGATAGCTAAAATGAATAAAGTCAGAAAATAACAAATGTTGTGGGGCACCTGGTGGCTCAGCTGGTTAAGCATCTGCCTTTGGCTCAGGTCTTGATCCCAGGGCTCTGGGACCAACTGAGGGAGCAGGGAGCTTGCTTTTTCCCCTGCCCCTACGTCTCTCAAATAAATGAATAAAATCTTAAAATGAAAATAACAAATGTTGCAAAGGATGTGGAGATACTGGAGCCCTAATACACTGTTAGTGGGAATGTAAAATGGTGCAGCCACTTCGCAAAATAGTCCGGAAGTTCATCAAAAGGTTAAACATACTGTTACCATATGATCCAGCAATTCAACTCCTAGGTATATACTTAAGAGAAATACAAACATATGTCTACACAAAAACTTGTGCAGAAATGTTTATAGCAGCAATATTCATAATAACCAAAAAGTGGAAATAACTCAAATGTCTATTAATCGATGAATGAGTAAATCCAATTGGCAGATCCATACAACAGATTGTTTCTCAGCAATAAAAAGAATAAACAACTAATACCGGTTACAACATGAATGAAACTTGAAAACATTATCCTGGGGGTAGAGGGGTAGGGATAGGGTGGCTGGGTTATGGACACTGGGGAGGGTATGTGCTATGGTGAGTGCTATGAAATGTGTAAGCCTGATGATTCACAGACCTGTACCCCTGGGGCAAATAATACATTATATGTTAATTAAAAAAAAGAAAAGAAAAGAAAGCATTATCCTAAGTGAAAGGTCAATCACAAAAGACCACAGGTTATATTCTATTTATAGGACATACTGAGAAGAGGCAAGTCTATAGAGACAGAAAGTAGATTACTGATTGCCTAGGGCTGTGGGAATTGAGAAGAAATGGAAAGTGACTGCTAATGTGTATGTTTCTTTTTGGATTGATAAAAATGTCCGAGATTGATTGTGGTAATGGTTACACAAATCTGTGAATATACTAAAAATGATTGACTTGCACGCTTTAAATAGGTGAATTATGTGGTATGTAAATTATATCTCAATAAAACTATCTTAAAAAGGAGGTTTAGGAAAATAAATTGTAGTCATATCCATTAAAAATGTTTTTTCACATTAATGCCAACTTGATTTGTCTTACAGATCTATAGGCAAGTTTCTCTTGGTTTGAAGTAATTTGATCCACTCAAAATATCCCTAGTTAAAATGGTTTGGAATTGGCCCAGCTGTAACCAAATAGGCCAATGAATAGAATGCCTATTAAAGGCCAAACTATATATGGGAACTTGACACATGGCACATAAAAATCAGCTGGGATGGGGGGAGGGGATGAATAACTCAATAAATTAATCTGGTACAACTAGTTATCCATATGGAAGAAAATAAAATTAGATCCTTCCCTTCTAGTACATACAAAAAAAAATTCCAACTAGATTAAAGTCTAATATTAAAAACTTGTTCTGCAAAAGTTATTACAAACAACATGAAAAGATAAGCCATCTCTTATAGACACTCTAGAGAAAATCAAGTGCATATACATTGCAGTATACTTTATAACAAAAAAATTGGAAACAACCAATATTCATCAGAAGAATACAAACACTATCTATACAATAGAAATCTACACAGCACTAAATAAACCTCTAAAACATAATGTGTTAAAAAGTAAATTTCAGGGGTGTCTGGGTGGCTCAGTGGGTTAAGCCTCTACCTTCAGCTCAGGTCATGATCTCAGGGTCCTGGGACTGAGCTCTCTGCTCAGCAGAGAGCCTGCTTCCCCCTCTCTCTCTGCTTGCCTCTCTGCCTACCTGTGATCTCTCTCTCTCTGTCAAATAAATAAACAAATAAATAATCTTTTAAAAATAAAGTAAATTTCAAAAAGGTATGTATATTATACCAATTATAAAAAGTTTAAAAACATAAAAAATTCCATATCATTGATGAAAACACATATATAAGATAGAAGTGTATAAACAGACATGGGAAGAATATGTACCACTTTGAAGATAGTGATTATTATAAGAAAAAGGGAATGAGGGAACAAGATGAAGGAGTAGGCTTTTAACTTATCTGGAACTTTTGTTTATTAAAAAAATTTTGAAGCAAATATGGTAAAATCTACCTAGAGATTATAAAGGGGTCAGTTAATTATTTTCTGTATGTTGGATATATTTCATAATGTAAAAAACATTAAATAATGCCCAAAATAAAAATTTAAGACACATACAAAAATCCCATTTTTAGGGCGCCTGGGTGGCTCAGTGGATTAAGCCACTGCCTTCGGCTCAGGTCATGATCTCAGGGTCCTGGGATCGAGCCCCGCGTCGGGCTCTCTGCTCCGCAGGGGGCCTGCTTCCTCCTCTCTCTCTGCCTGCCTCTCTGCCTACTTGTGATCTCTCTCTCTGTCAAATAAATAAATAAAATCTTTAAAAAAAAAATCCCATTTTTATAAGATTATTTGCCTTCCTGTTTAAACGATATGTATGTAAATGTATATATGGGTACATATACATGCTCTACCTCTACCTAACAGCTAGATAGATAAATCAGTCTAGAAAAATAGATACATAGATAGACTAGAAAACATTCACCCAATATTAACATAATATTTTATCACAAAATGCTGGCAATTTTTCTTTATTAAACTTCTCAAGTTTTGATGGAACTTCTAATAATGAATACGTATTCATTTTTTTCTAAAAGTCAAAGAACTTTGCTTTATTTTTTTCCACATTTTATTCAGATTTCCTTAGTTTTTACTTTTTACCTAATGTCCATTTCCTATTCCAAGATCCAATCCAGGAAACCACATTACATGTAGTTGTCCTATTTCCTTAAGCTCCTCCTGACTGTGACAGTTTCTCAGACTCACCTATTTTTGATGACCTTGACAGTTTTGAGTACCAGTCAGATATTTTATAAATTGCCCCTGTATTTGGATTCATCTGATGTGTTTCTCACAATCACCCTGGGGTTAAGGATTTTGAGGAGGAAGCCCACAAGTGTAAGTTACCATTATCATTACATTCCATAAAAGGTACATACTTGTAACAAAACTTATCACCGTGGATATCAGCCTGAATCACCTGGTTGAGGTGGTGTTTGTCATGTTTCTTCACTGTAAATTACTCTTTTTCTCCCTTTCTTCAGAAAGAAGTCACTATGCGCTGCCTACATTTAAGGAGTGATACGCTTTTTGAGGGCAGAGAACCTGCATAAATTATTTGGTATTCTCTGCATGAGACATCTGCCCCTTCTTCCCCTTCCTTACTTATTTATTCATTCCTTCATTCATTCCATCATTGATCTCAACACGGACTCAGGGACTTTTGTTTTTCATCTCAGGTTATAATCCATCACTATTGTATTTTATTGCTCATATTTTTCCAGCTTTGGCCACTGGAAGCTCTTTCAGTTGGTCCTTGTGTTCATCTGACATACCTCCCTTCAGTGTGTGGTTTTTTTGTTATCAAAGTTTCAAAGCAACATGCAAAAACGTTAAGATATTAATAATGAGAGAGATGTTAATAGATGTACTACTAGTGCTTAGTACTGGGGCGCCTGAGCGGCTCCGTTAAGCATCTGCCTTCAGCTCAGGTCATGATCTCAGGGCCCTGCATCGGGCTCTGATCTGCAGGAGAACCCCATCTCCCTTTGCCTGCCTCTCCCCCTGCTTGTGCACTTGCTCTCTTACTCTCGCAAATAAAGTCTTAAAAAAAAAAATAGCGCTTAGGGGCGCCTGGGTGGCTCAGTGGGTTGAGGCCTCTGCCTTAGGCTCAGGTCATGATCCCAGGGTCCTGGGATCAAGCCCCACATCGGGCTCTCTGCTCCACGGGGAGCCTGCTTCCTCCTCTCTCTCTGCCTGCCTCTCTGCCTAGTTGTGATTTCTCTCTGTCAAATAAATAAAATATTAAAAAAAAAAAATAGCGCTTAGTGCCATATGGAGCACAAAGACCTTAATCAAAAGCAAAATTACTGATACAACTTAATAGGAATATTAGCTCAACAATATTATTTAAAAATCCTATCTTGTATTTTGAATTTTCCAAATTAGAAACCACTGGCTGGTCTAGGATATTAATGGGAGCTAACCTTTGTGCAGCACTCACCATGTCACGTATCCTGCTAAGCACTTCGCATCTACTGCCTCATTAACCCTTACAACAACCCTGTGGCTAACACTTGAGGAACGTAAGGCTGAGTTTCATCGCTCTAGGAGTTAAGGATCGTGCTTCTCAAAGTCTGATTTTTAAAGAGGACTTTACTTTCATTTTGTCCTTAGTCTGTACTTTCTAACTGATTAAGTTCCACCCGACTTATCTCTGAACTGAGGCAAAAGACCCAGCTGGAAAGCATCCCTTGATGGGAATCAAACTCTCCCTTGCCTCCAAGCAACAAGGGCTGCCCAGATACCACCAAGACTCCCCATGATCAACCCCATGACAATGATTGACCTGACCGGTATTGCCCACCTACATGGACCCACCAACCTTTGTCCCCCATTTTCCTTACATAAACCTAGCAGTATTTTCAGCACTTTGGAGACAGTCTTTGCAATATTAGTCCGCTGTCTTCTCAGCGTCCATCTCAGGGATAAATCCCTTTCTTGTTTCACCACCTTGTCTCTCTGCATCTGGATTTTGATAGAGGTGAGTGGCTGAACCTGGTCTGTTCCGGACCCCTGGAGCCAGCTGCTCCTGCCTCCTCAGGCCCTGGCTATAGTCCCTGGATCAGCAGCATCAGTATCTCCTGAGAATTTGTTATGAACGTATATTCTTGGCTCTCACTGCAGACTTCCAAATCAGAAACGCAGGCTGGGGCCTAGAAAGCTGAGTCTTCACATGCCCTCTAGATGACTCATGCATGTCACCCCTCTAGAGAGTGATTAAGGTGGGCTTTAAATTTACAGATGAGACCTTACAGCCCATCAAAGCCCATATGCCTAATCACTTAATGATACTCCCACCTTAATATACTAAGAAAGGCAGTTGTAGGTGAGTTCTCAAAAACTCAAAAACTGATCATAAAGAAATGGGAGTCTGAGGTGGGGGAGTTTTATCCTTTGCCCTTGGCTTGCAGCGCTAGACCAAATAATGTCAAGTACTAAATTCACCACTAGAGGGAGTCATTATATCCCCTCAAATAGTGAATCATCAAAGTAAAAATAAACAAAATCAAACAAATAATAAACAAAACCATTCGCTAGAGAGAGGTTGTTTGTTTTTTAACCTGTGTATCAGCATTAAAGCAATTTCCTAAAAGTATCTGCAACTGCCCCTCAGAACAATGTATTACTTAAACTATAACTCCTGGATGATTTTACTAGTTA
The DNA here is from genome assembly GCF_922984935.1 of Meles meles. Lineage (NCBI taxonomy): Eukaryota > Metazoa > Chordata > Mammalia > Carnivora > Mustelidae > Meles > Meles meles. The sequence continues at coordinate 43,126,644 of NC_060066.1, read as the reverse complement.
CCAAGCACATTTAGTTTTTTTTTTTGTTTGTTTGTTTGTTTGTTTTTAAAGATTTTATTTATTTATTTGACAGAGAGAGATCACAAGCAGACAGAGAGGCAGGCAGAGAGAGAGAGAGGGAAGCAGGCTCGCCGCTGAGCAGAGAGCCCGATGCGGGACTTGATCCCAGGACCCTGAGATCATGACCTGAGCCGAAGGCAGCGGCTTAACCCACTGAGCCACCCAGGCGCCCACCAAGCACATTTAGATACGGCCTTAAGCAAAACATAAACTGGCAACAGGTCTTTGGGGAAAGGACGATATATGACCTTGAAGTTGAGCAGCTGGGGATGCCCCGCTTGCTCAGGGCAGAGCCGCCTGCTTCCTGGAAGCCCAGCAGCTGGGATCCCCTGGCCCACTCAGGGCGGAATGCGGCCTGCTTCCCTTTTCCGTTGTCTCTCCTTCCTCCTCCCAAAAGCTCCTGTTGTTAGCTAGAGGTGTCCTTTGAATATGCTTGTTTAACTATAAACTTTACCCTCCTTCTTGTTTGTCCACAAGACTTGTGACTATTGTTTGACCTTCAGTGACTCTTCTATTGGTTATCGTTTCTATCTAATAAAAGTGAGAGTGAGGAATCGCTAGGTGCAGCAGTCTTTGACTGTTGTCCCTTGCTCCTTTTCTCTTGCAGTTGACTTATTTGTGTCTAATTCTTCTCCCGTTCGCCGAGTGGAAGCAGCAAAGGGCACCCGAACAGGGACCAGAAACAAAACAGGAGAAGAAGCCCCAACGTTGAGTTTTTACACCGCGGTGCCTTTTTCCCCCCGCTGGTGAGTTGTGGGTACTTACCACAGGATATGGGTAATCTAGACAGCACAAATGATTATAGCCCTCACATTTGCTTACTGAGATGGCTCCTAAAGGCGGGAGGAGCAAAAGTCAGCGAGGGCCAACTTAAGGAGCTTTTCAAGGTAATTAAAGAACGTTGCTCCTGGTACCCTATATTAGAGATTTTAGATTTACAAACATGGGGGAAAACGTAGGTCATAAGTTAAAACTTTCTTTACTAAAGGAAAACCAATTCTAATTACTATATGGCCTACTTGGACCCTCATTGCACTCCGTTTTGGAGCCTTTACAGACCCCTGATTAGGAGAGCGATAATGAATGTTCAGGAGAAACTAAAAAAGAGGAACCTGAACATGCCATTCAGGAGGAGAAAGTAAGTACTAAGGCTATCAGAAAGGAAATAACGGAGGAAACTCCTCCTCCTCCTCCAATAATGGAACAAAAGTTGCAAATGGCCCTGCTGCCATAGGCTCCACCATTCTATAAGAAGGCACCATTTAATGAAAACGATGAAAAGTACGTGCTATCAGCCATTCAAAAAGGCCTTCTTTTGAAGCACAGCGAGCGGGAGACCTAGATGCCTTACATTTTAATTTCCCGGTTATTATTACAGAACATGTCCTTCCAGGACATGATCCTAACAACCCTAATGGTATCTATGAGGCCAAACATGAGCCATTTCCCTTCAAATTATTGAAGGAACTAAAACAAGCAGTACAAAACTATGGAGTCAATCCTCCATTTACATCGGGAATCATTCAAGGCATTGCAGAAGGCAATCGACTTATTCCAATTGACTGGTCATTGCTAGCAAAAACAGTTCTATCTCCAAGTGAGTTCTTACAATTTAAAACGTGGTGGCAAGATCATGCAGAAACAGCAGCTGCCCATAACAGAGTTTGTAATGTTCCTATTTCCATGGACAGCTCATGGGCATTGGGCCATGGGCCTAGGTGCAAGATCAGGTACTAATGAATGATCAAGCTATTGAGCAGCTCTGGCATTGCTGTTCAAGAGCCTGGTAATACTGGATTAGATATCCCCATTCCCAAAGATTATCTTTTTTTTTTTTTTTAAGATTTTATTTATTTATTTGACAGATAGAGATCACAAGTAGAGAGGCAGGCAGAGAGAGAGAGAGGAGGAAGCAGGCTCCCCGCCAAGGAGCCCGATGCGGGGCTCGATCCCGGACCCTGGGATCATGACCTGAGTGAAAGGCAGAGGCTTTAACCCACTGAGCCACCCAGGCGCCCCCCCAAAGATTATCTTTTAATGCCTACCAAGCTTCCCATTAAAATTCCAAATAATTTTTATGGCCCTTTACCAAAGGGGACCACTGGGTTACTTTGGGGGAGATCTAGCCTTACTTCAAAGGGAGTACTAGTTCACACTGGCATTATTGATTCAGATTATACTGGTGAAATTTCAGTGATGTTAACTACCGTGGCTCCATACCATTTTCAAAAAGGAGACTGCATTGCCCACTTGTTATTTTCACCCTATCTCCAGCGTCAATCTAAAAACAAACTCCAATGGGTTTGGAAGTACTGGAAAAACTGGAGCATATTTAACTGAGAAAATTTATCTAGATAGACCAATTTGTCATCTTAAAATAGAAGGAAAGGAATTTTCAGGTCTAATTGATACTGGAGCTGATGTCTCTATCATATAAGCTCATTACATTGGCCTAAAAAATGGCCATATAATTCCTCTTTTGTTACTATTACTGGATTAGGACAGGCTGGCAATGTGCATCAAAGCTCCAATATTTTCTGTGAAGGACCTGAAGGTCAAAAGGGTTATTTACAGCCATATATTATAGACTTACCCATTAACCTTTGGGGACAAGATTTACTAAGTCAATGGGAAGCCTCTCTGGTTATACCTTTACTCTAAGGAGGATTCCCAGATTTTTCACTGAGGGCCACTGCTCCTGAACCCATTAAGTTAAGTTGGAAGAATGATAAACCCATTTGGGTGGAGCAGTGGCCCTTAACACAAGAGAAGTTACTTAACTTTGCAAGCCTTAGTAGAGGAACAGATTTAATACTGAAGAATCTCACACCTTGGAATTGGCCAGTTTTTGTTATTAAGAAAAAATCAGGAAAATGGAGACTTTTCAACAGACCTTCGTGTGGTTAATTCTGCTATCCAACCGGTGGGGTCTCTTCCAACCTGGATTGCCTTCGCCTAATCTAGTCCCACGCGAATGGCCAATAATTATCATAGATTTACAAGATTGCTTTTATACTATACCACTTGCTAAGGAAGACTGTCCCCTTTTTGCTTTCACTATTCCCAGTGTAAATTTAAAAGAACCAGCCAAATGATATCAATGGAAAGTTCTTCCACAAGGAATGTTGAATAGCCCCACTATCTGTCAGGAGTATATGGCAAAAGTTACACAGCCAGTTAGAAATCAATTTCCACAAATTTATCTTACCCATTAGATGGATGATGTCACAGCCTCTGACAACATGCAATTGTAGGATGCATTCAGAATGCTTCAACTGCAATTCGAAAAATACAAACTAATTACAGCTCCAGAAAAAATACAAGTCACCACACCTTTCTCATATTTGGGGTTCATTACGGACAGGACCTCAGTTAAACCACAAAAAGTTCAAATCCGTAGAGATAAAATTTTACAACCTTGAATGATCTGCAAAAATTATTGGAAGACAATTGGTTAAGACCTAAAATTGGAATTCCCACTTATGCTTTACAGCACCTGTTTGCCTCTTTAAAGGGAGATCCTAATTTAAGCAGCCCTAGGACCCTATCAAAAGAGGCCTTAAAAGAATTACAATTTGTTGAAAGCCAGATTTGTTCAATGCAAATGGATAGAGTCCAACCTGAGATACCGTTAGATCTTCTCATTTTTCATACCCCACATAACACCCACTGGGTTAATTATTCAGGAAAAATCAATTACAGAATGGATTTTTCTCCCAAATAATACTGTTAAAATACTCACTACCTATACAGACCATCTTGGCAGTATTACTCAATTAGGAAGAAAAGGAATCTGGCAAATACAGCGGTATGATCTGCAGGTTATTATTGCCTTTAAATAAGACACAAATTGAAACGGCATTCCAAAATAATTTAAATTGGCAAAATGACCTTAGTGGCTTTACTGGAAACATTTCTTCTCATTATCCCTCTTTACCTGTCGTTTCCTTTTTAAAACATACTGCTTTTGTCCTTCCTGAAATTACTTATAAAAATCCAATAACAGACGCCCCTACTTACTTTTCTGATGGCTCTGTCAAAGGTAAAGCTTGTTATTATGGTCCTACTTCGAAGGTCATATCTACTACCGGTCTCTCAGCACAAAAATCAGAATTAATGGCGGTTATTGCGTTGTTTCAAGACGTACGTTCTGCATTTAATCTGTTATCTGGTTCTTTGTATACAGTATATGTTTTACAGCATATTGAAACAGTTACATTTCTACTTCCGATGTCTCCCTCCATTCATTCTTTCATCATTTACAGTCCCTCATTCATCAGCGTTCTGCTCCTTTCTATGCTATTCATATCCGAAGTCACACCGGCCTTCCTGGGCCGTTAACTAGAGGTAATGAAACAGCTGATTCTCTTATTTTCTCAGCTTTTCAGGAAGCCTGCGATTTTCACTCTTAGACATGTTAACCAAAAAGGACTTCCGCACAAATTCCTTATTACTAAGGAGCAAGCAAATTCTATTGTCCACTCCTGCCCTTCATGTGCTTCTGCCAACACAGACAGCAGGTATCAACAGCCAGTGAGATATGGCAGATGGATGTTACTCACATCCCTTCATTTGGGAAACAATCTTTTGTTCATGTCACTATAGACACACATTCTCGCTTCATTTGGACTACAGCTCAAACAGGAGAAACTGCTGCGCTTGTTACCTGACATCTCCACTCTGCTTTTACAGTTAACGGGAATGCCTAAAGCCATAAAAACTGATAATGCACCTGCTTATGTTTCCAATAAGTTACAATCCTTCTTTAATTTATGGAATATTAAACATTCCACTGGCATCCCATATAATCCTCAAGGTCAAGGAATTGTAGAATGGGCCAATCAAATATTAAAATTACAGCTTCATAAAAATACAAGGTCCTCCTCAAGAGGTATTAGCACAATTTTCATTTACTCTTAATTTTTTGAATCATGATGATAAAAACACCACAGCGATAGAAAGACATTTTAGTAAACAAAAACAAGACAAAATTTATCCTCCAATCTGGTGGAGAAATATTACTTCTAGTCAATGGCTCCCTGGGGAAAGGTAACCCATTATATGGATGATGTTACCTGGGGAAAGGGATATGCGTGTGTACTACCCAATGAGGCTGTCGAGCTCGTATGGGTGCCCTCTCATTTCATAAAGGTTCGTCATGAGTGAGAGGAAAAAATCTGAATTCGAACCAGTCCCACCACCGATCATCATTTTCGAGGTTCTCACCTTAAAGAACACTCAAGTCCTGATACCTGGGACAGACATAGCAAAGATTCCAACTTGGGGCCAGATAAAGAAGCTGACCCAGAAAGCAGAGGAAGTTCTGGAAAACGAGCAGCGTGCTTTCACGCCTAACAAGGTGGCGGTAACTATGATGGCTCTCACCACCGTAGCCGTAAGTCTTCCTGGAAGTTATGCACAAATACATAACTTTACTTATTGGGCTTATATACCCAATTTAATACCAATTTATTTAAATGCCTCAAAATGGGTACCTGGAATTTTGGATCCTAGATTGCCACTATTGCCCTTAGAGGAGGGCACAAATATTAATCTTACCTTAGGATATCAAAATAGACCAATATGTATCGGCAATCATTCCAGTTGTCTTAACCCTGATGATCAGAGATGGTTGGTGGATTTTCCTACTGATAATTATCTGACTAAAGTTCAGTTACATTTACTTTCCATTAAGGGATTTCTAGCCAATGAGTATCGGGGTCCTAGCTATAACACAGCAGCACCCCCTATTCCCAAATGCAAACTAACAAAAATACGGTCTAATAAGGGAATTTGCCCTTTATGGGAGGATTGTTGAGCTTCTCACCCCAGTATTGTTAATGATTCCTATGGAATTGTATGGGACTGGTCCCCTAAGGGGATGGCAGTCACCAATTGCACTGGGAGACCCTGCTCCTCTCATCAAAATTTAAAATGGCATGTTTTTTGATGATCTCATCTTAACCACAAACCTTAACCTCAGGAGATGCACCTCTGGTCTGCCTTGGGCAAGGACTCTTTCTATGACTTCCTTTTTGTTAATTATCATAAAAGACAAGAATTTATGGAAGGTCACGACTGCTTTAAATCACTTAATAAGAGTTTGGAATGGCTCTTACATTCATCAGTCTAATGGCTATGCATTTTCTTTTTTCCTAATGGATGAAGAATGGGTAAAAGCTTTGTGTTAGAGATCCCTATGTGTTTGTTACTGGAAAAATGACTTTTGATCATAGCAATAGAGAAATAAACTGTCTCAAACGTAAAATGTTCACCCGTGTAGATGAGAATGTTTATACAGACAATTCTATCATTCTCATAGCTACAAGAAGACTAGGCATTTGGTTACTGGTGAAACACCACCGTGTTTGGGAAAGCTCTCCAGATACACATCTACTTTAAACAGTTTTGAAGGACTGGGTCCATAGAACAAACAGATTTCTTGGGTTGCTTACAACAGCTATTTTAGGGATTATAGCCATTACTGCTACAGCTACCACTGCAGGAATGGCCTTGCATTAAACTGCACAAACCACACTATTTGTACAGAAGTGGCACGAGAATGCTAGCAAGGCTTGGAATCAACAAATGATCATAGATCAAAAATTAGATGAAAGTATCTCTGATTTAGAAACAGCCATGATCTATATGAGATGATCTGAAAAATATAAAGCTTAGGCTTCATATTTTATGTGACTGGAATGTTTCTTTCTGTGTTACTCCCCATGTCCATAATGAATCAAATATCTTGGAGCAAAATTCGCCGGCGTATTACTAACCATTATAGTGATAATCTAACTTTAGATATTAGGCAACTTCAAGATACTATTCTAAGTATTACTCACTCATCATTAAAATCAGTTCCAGGAGTGAGTTTCTCAAAGAATTAATGATATTCTGTCTGATTTAAACCCTTTCACTGGGATCAAACAAACTGGTCTCGCATTATAGGTGGAATGATGATTCTTACTGCTATAATCTTTTTATGCTTAGCCCTCAGATGCACACGAAAATCCCTCCAATGACTGAAGAATCAAGAAGCTGCAAAATCAACTTTTCTATTTCTTCACAAAAAGGGGGAGATGCAACTGCCCCTCAGAACAATGTATTACTTAAACTATAACCCCTGGATGATCTTACTGGTTAACTAAGCACATTTAGATACAGCCTTAAGAAAAACATATACTGGCAACAGGTCTTTGTGGGGAAAGGACAATATATATGACCTTGAAGCTGAGCAGCTGGGGATGCCGGACTAGCTCAGGGTGGAATGCCGCCTGCTTCTTTTCTCAGTTGTCTCTCCTTTCTCCTCCCAAAAACGCCTGTTAGATACATCCTTTGAATGTGCTTGTTTACTTTATCCTCCTTGTTTGTCTACAAGACATGTTACTAATGTTTGACCTTCATCGACTCTTCTGTTGGTTATTGTTTCTGTTTCTTAAAAGTGAGACTGAGGAGTTGCTTGGTGCAGCAGTCATTTCGACTGTTGTCCCCTGCTCCCTTTCTCTTGCAGCTGACTTGTTTCTAATTCTTCTCCCGTTTGCCAACTGGAAGTGGCGCTATCTAACACGGAACAGCTACATCCGAAGTTATATTGTTTTTGTCATAAACAATGGCCTATAAATGCACTACATTATGGTTATTCACTTAACATTTCTAAAATGCAACAAAGCAGAAAGAGCTAAGATTAAGAAAAGAATATAGGATGCCTAGGTGGCTCAGTCGGTTAAGTGTCTGTTTTTGGTTTGGGTCATGATCCCAGGGTCCTGGGATGTCCTGCATTGGGTTCCTTGTCAGTGGGGAGCTTGCTTCTGCCTGTTGCTCCCCCTGCTTGTGCTCTCTCTCTCTCCCTGACAAATAAAAAGTGGATGCTCACATTAAAAACTGACATAAAATCTAATTTAAACTATATCATCACCTCAATAACATCGTTATGTGTATAGCTGTCTCCTTCCACCTTACACAGGGCACTTGGGTTAAAGAATGGTAAATCCTGGTACATGACAAGTTCTAAGCAAACAAGTGAATAAGTGAAATTAATGTAACTCTTTGCCTCCACTGGACCTTTCTTAAACCAATTTAAATAAACTGGCATTCATTCAATGTTATGCAAACTAAGATTGTGCTATTTTCACTACGAAGATACAAATATGTAATAGTCTAAGAAAAGTCAGTGAAAAGACAGGTTATACTACTTGTAGCTTGGAACAGTAATGCCAGAGATTTGGGAATGCTATACCTCTGACGTACTAACCACTGACATACACCCTCCTATTCCATATATGGAATGTCGTTCATTGGCTACTGAAACTAATTTATGTAATGTTTCCATTTGTTTAAGAACTTTGAAAAAATGTGCGTGTGTGAAATCTATTTCTAAAGAGACAAATCCTGGCACAGTGGAAAGAATGCTGGAAAGAGAAGACAAAGGCCTTAATTCCAGCTTCTCTATAATTTTATTATGTAACTATGGCCAAAGCCCTTGGTCTTCTCAGGCCCCCAGCTTCTCTTCTATGGCATGATGTGTACCAGGAGAAAGTATAGCCTATTCAAAAGTGCCTCCAAGTAGTGAAAAGATTGAAAAATTACATTGATAATGTTTTGAAATGTCTTGTTAATAAGAAAGTGAGACCAAAGGGCCTGGAGCTCAGGAGAAGGGTTCCTAGAACATACTCATTCCATATGCTGGGCGGAGGCTGAAACATATACATATTTGTTCAAAAATTTTACAGGAGGCATTTGCTAAATGATTTAAAAGGTACATAATGAATAAACAGTTGTTGCTATAACATAAAAATACCTTTGCATCAATGCTAAGATAAGGACTGTGATCCTTAATTTGCCTCAACTTGACTGGGCCACAGGATGCCCAGACTTTGGCCGAACATTATGCTGGGTGTGTTTTTGAGGACGGTTCAGAATGAGATTAACATTTGAATTGATGGACTGAGTAAAACAGATTGTCCTCCTGAACGTAGATAAGCCTCATCCAATCAATCACAGACCTGACTAAAGCAAAGCTGAGGGAGATGGAATATTTCCCACCAGGCTGCTTAAACCGGTATATTGCTTTTTTCCCCAGCCTTTTGATTCAGCCAGAAATACCAGCTCTTCTTGGAGTTTCCTGTCTGTCAGCTTTTGGACTGGAATTCATACCCTCTGCCCTCCGGGGTCTCCAGCTTGCTGACTGCATACCTTGGGACTTAGCCTCCATTATCACATGAGCCAACTCCTTACAATAAGCCTTACGGAGGGATAGATACTAAAAACACATATTTATACACACTATATTTAGAATATATATACCTATACACTATTGGTTCTGTTTCTCTGAAGCAAGGATGAAATCCTTAGCATGGCTAAAAATGCCTTACATGAGCTGACCTCTCCCTACCTCTCCAACTACATCACATATCTTGATGCCCACCACCTCCACTCCAGCTTCATTGATTTTATTCCATTCCTTAAACACACCATGCTCTTGCTGTTGGGGGGTTTCACTCTTTTTTTCATCCATAAATTCAATGAATTACTGAGTTCCTACTGTGAAGAAAGGACTTCGGTGCTGTGGAGAATACAACGTGAACAAGATAGCAAAGTGCCTATTTTCATGCAGAGTATATTCTAGTCACGGGAGACAAAAATAGCCTAAAAACAAACAGGTTAACTTCAGAGAGTGACATGTGCTTCAAAGGAAACAAAACAGAGTGATTTGGTGTAACAAAGTGACCAGAGAAAACCTCACTCCATGCCTACAGAATCTATGTGGTAAGAAGGGGACAGCCATGTGAAGATCAGAGGGAAGAGTGTTCTAGGCAGAGAAAATAACAAACACAAAACTGGTTCTAAAATCAGCTTAAGGGTGCCTGGGTGGCTCAGCGGGTTGAGCGTCTGCCTTCAGCTCAGATTATGATTACAGGGCTGGATAGAGTCCTGCATGGGGCCTCCATGCTCAGCGGGGAGTCTGCTTCTCCCTAGTCACCAGGCTCATTGCTATCTCTGTCACTATCTCTGTGTCTCTCAAATAAATAAAATCCAAAAAATAAAATAAAACGAGCTGGATATGCTAGGAACAGAAAGAAAGATATTGTACCTCTAACAGTAGGGCAGTGAAAGAAGGCATGTAGGCAAGAATGAGATAAATCCTTTATAGCCAGAGTAAAGATTTAAAATTTGATTTTAAGCATAGTGGGAGTCTGTCCTAATCTATGTAAGCGGATATGTATGTTTGCTATGTATAGCAAACAAAACAAAACAAAGCAGAACACTACTGTAAACTGTGTAGCTTATAAAAAAACAAAACAAAACCATAACTTTTTACTTCTCACAGTTTTGAAGGCGCTGATTCGGTGTCCAGTGAGAGCCTCTTCCCTCCTGATAGCCTTTGTCTCAGTTAACAAGGCAAAAGGAGCTACGGAGCTCTCTGGAGTCTCTTTTATAAAGAGCACTAATAAAGTACCCCTAAGGTGCCAACTCCTAATACTGTCACATTAGCAGCTAGATGAATTTGGGGGAGATATAAACATTCAGATGATTTGCAGAGGCTTTGAAAGGTTGACATGATCTAATCTACATTTTTTATTTTGCATTGCCATGTGTAACTGTGGATGTGGAGAGACCAACAAGAGGGCTGCAGTAAAGGGGAATGGTGATAGTAGCTTGGATTACCGTGATGCAGAAGAAAAGAAAAAGGACGATTCAGGATATGTTTTGGAGGTGGAATAGACATTGTCACTGAATTGTCAGTGAGCCTGGGGAAAGGAAAGGATGATTCCTAGGTTTTTGACTTGAATAATCAGTGGGACAGTAGTTCTGTTTTCCAAGACATGGAAATTAGGGTAGATGGTAGGTAGGAATGGGTTGGGGGTGGGAGGGAAGGAATCTGCCTATACTGTCCCTCTCTCTGGACTGGGTTTCCGTCCTTCTTCACCTAGTTAACCCCTCCCCAATCTCTGGATCTCTGTTCAAATGTCACTTTCTCAATGAAGTACTTTCCCCAACTAGCTCAAACCAAACTTCTCTATTAAGTATATGCTATCTTCAGCACCATGCACTTCTCCTTACTACCTGTGTTGTACTGCAAAAGTGGTCACTGACATGTTGCCTCTGTTGCCCTCCCTGATGGCCTTCTCACCCCTACTCAGCCCTAGATTTGTGAGTGAAACCATCCTTGCTTATCCAGCCACCAGCTGACCCACAGATGACCAGAAAAGATATAAAAGAGCCCACTTGAGCCAACCAAAATACAAGAACCACCCAGCCCACTCACAGAATGCTGAGTTAGCTAAAGGACTGCTGTAAGCCACTAGGTTTTGCCATGGTTTGTTACATAGCAAAAGTAGGTACAGGAGCACATACCTCAATTGTAATTTATCTATTTGTTTGATTAGTGTCTGTCCCTCTGAGGAGACCGTGAGCTCTAAAAGAGCAAACACTGCTTGGATTTGAGTTTACCACTCCATGATCAGAGCCCAGCATAGTATCTGGAATACAACAGGCATTCAACAAGCACCTTGCTGAATGAATGCAAGGGCAGAAGAGAGGAAATACATTGTAACATAAGAGAATAAGGGGAGTTTCCTGAGAGGTAACAAAGGACTGGAGACATCCATTTGTCCAAAGCAAAACTTTTTATCAGCATAAGGCACTGGGGAATGTAAGATCAAAATCACATTTCCTCTGCTTCCAAGATCTCTGTCTAGACTAGGGGAGGCAGTACAAAATCAAGAACATATACTACCAAGGAAGAGGCCCCTAACCCTGTCAGGAAGACAGTAATGTCACGGTTGTCAGGAGAGGGTTCTTGAGAGACAGAAGGTTCGAATGCAGTACTAACAGTGTTTTCTTGGAAGAGCAGCCCAAGGGAAGGCCAAAAGAGCCCAAAGAACATGGGTGTTCAAAGGCCAAAAAAAGTCTCCAGCTCGTTATATATCTCAGGGCGTGTTGTTCAACAGTTTAAGCGGCTGTCACCTCATCGAACTCTAAGGTCCTTCAGAATGAGGGTCATTTCTTCTCATCTATTAGTCCAGTGTCTAACGCGATCTTTTCCAGAAAACAGGAACTCAACAGATATTTCCTGAAAAAAAAAAAAAAAAAAAGAAAGAAAGAAAGAAAAGTTAAAGATGAGACGTAAGCATTGCTTCTACCAAAGGCAGCTTTCCAAAGAGCCCCCATTTTCAGATTCAACACAGGGAAGCGGACGCTGAGCAGATGTTCTCAGGCTAAACGGCGCAGAAGCAGTAACTGGGCCCCATTGGCCTTTAGTTTTACGTTTCCGTCCTAGTTACCGGTTATTGGCTTTTTCCCTCCATGGCTCACAATCCGGACTGGAAGGACTGTCCGGAGGCGGTGTCTGGTAAGCGCGGCTCTCCGCCAGGATAAAAGGCCCGGCAGCCGGCACCAGCCTCCGCCGCGCGCCAGCCACATGCGGCGGGAAGGAGCAGCCACACGCGGCGGGAAGGAGCGCGCCAGGCGAACGCGCCGGCGGGTCTCGGGGTGGGCGCCACGGCCCCCGGCCCTCCCTCGCCGCGCTCCCGCCGACTCGGGCCCTGAGCGCGGGGACGCGCCGCGTTGCCGTAGAAACGCCAGGGCCGGCGCGGCGGCGCGTGGGGCGGGCTCTTAGGCTCCGGGAGGTGGCGGCTCGCGCCCCGGCGCACGCTCGGGCGCCTCCGAGCCCAGGTCGTTGGGCCCAGCCCGGTTCCCCGGCGGTGCGCAAGGCAAAATGTTGAGGCGCAGCTTGGAAAACCGGTAACAGCCCCGGGGCCTCCGCTGGCCAGCCCCCCCCCCCCCCCACACGCGAGGGCTCGGGTGGGGGAAGTGGCGCCTCTCTCCGGGGGGCCTCCGCGCCGAATTCCGGCCTCCGGCCGGGGTCTGCACCGAGACCTATGCGCTCTGGGGCCTACCTCCCCGGGCTGCAGCGAGCCCCGCAGGCCAAGGGTGGGATGGGCGATCTGGGCATCACGTTCCCCGGGCCCCGCACTGCCGCGGGCTATGCAGACGGCTGGGAGGCAGCCGGGCGCCCAGGCCTCGCGGAGCAGCCGGAGCAGCCGCCAACCCGCCGCGGCTGGCCAGAGCCCGGCCTCTTCGTGCGCCTGTACTGTCGGGATATTAAAGCCAGGTCCCGAAGGGAGACCTAGAGGACCAGAATCCAATCCCCAGGGATGGTTTGTGCCTTCGAAGCTGCATATTGCCCCGGGAATGTTTGCATATCAAATTAACGGAGAGGAAGCCATCTCATCTCTAATGAGAATGATTGGCGTCTTGTGTCATCTTTTCCCTAGGGACGCTCAAACCAGACAACTGCAAGATGCTGTCACAAATGTGGAGAAGCATTTTGGAGAGCTGTGCCAAATCTTTGCTGCTTATGTAAGGAAAACTGCCAGACTGCGAGACAAAGCAGACCTACTGGTGAATGAAATAAACGTGTATGCCTCTACAGAGACCCCAAATTTAAAGCAGGGCCTGAAAAACTTTGCCGATGAGTTTGCCAAACTTCAGGATTATCGACAAGCAGAGGTATGGAGGTCTCAGCGTCATTGTTATGAATGAGCCCTGAAGTAGTGGAGAAGGACCGGTGAAGACTTTGACTTGTAATCCACCTAACTGCAGTAGCGAACGCACCCTTGATGACAAGCGTACATTTTCATGTAACGTTGTGTGAGTCTATTAAAGGGAAGATTCCTGTGATTTGTGATTTTACCATTTTCAAACTAAACTTCAGGGTGTCCTGAAGTCCTGAATTTCCCCACTTCATTTGCTAACTTTTGGCCAAGGGGTGGCTATTAACAGGGGGTAGTAAACATAGTACCCATGGGGAAGAAAAGGAGCATGACTTGTGTCTTGTATGCACGTAAGTATATTTTCGGGTATGTCTGGAGATGGTTGAGTGGTAATGTGAGTGGATAAGTAATAAATGGGCAAGAGATCTTTGTTGCTTCAGAATATTGCATTGACAAAAAGAAAAGCAGCACTGATTTACTGATTTATATCGCAGATACTAGTGAGACTTTGTGGGGTGCTTTTGTTTTGTTTTTGTTATGGAAAGAAGGGAAGAAGGTGGTGGTGTAATTGTTTTCTTTCTAAAACCTCATTTTTTTTAATACCTCAGAAACACCTTCATTTATATTTATTTTAGGTTTCAAGATACAGGTTAAATGTTAGAAGTTTCCCAGTTAGAAGCTGCATTACTTCTCTTGTGCTCCTCTCATGAGTGCTTTTGGTACTTCAAAAAAGCCAAATACAGAAATTTCAGGCATCAAAAAAACTCACAAAAACAAAGTGGAGATAATGATCTTTGAACTTATACTTGCTATTCATACAGAAATTTGAGTAGTAATTACATTTGGAGGTACTTTTTGAGAAAAGTTGAGTTCTTGTCATATGATGTTCTGTAATAAGAAACTGTTACACATTAACTAGAGACTTCAAAAATAATTTATACTCACTGATAACCCTAAAATCCCATGTTAAGACAATAATTTCAGTGCCCCCTTTTAGAAAACCTTTATGCTATTTATCAAATAGAGTGAATTGATTTACATTTGTTCTCCTTTTTTATTTCCCTTGCTTACCAAATGGTGAAGGTGCTAATGAACAATGAACAAAAGGTAGGCGACAAAAAGGAGAACAGAAAAAAAGACTTGAATAATCCTTGCACTGAATAATCGGTGTATGGATTATTTGAAATGGTATAGGCTAAACTATCCTGAGTATTCATGGTTTTGATTTTAGGATTCCTAATATTTATAAATGCTCAATGAGAACTTGATTTTTTTCATTTTCCTAAAATCTTTTGAAGTGAAACAATCATATACATCTTGTTTATAGAAAAAAATCAGTATGAAATGAAATGTACTATATAAACATGTATCATCCAAAAAAAGCCGCCTTCCTGCTGCAAAAATAATACATGTTCATTTTAAACAAATAATGTCATTCTGTATTACTTGTCCTGATGAAGAAAATACTAAAGTCCAGGAGTTATTTTTCTTTTGTTATATTTGCCTTTAAAAAAACCATTTCTTCATTGCCTTCCACTAGTGCTATTAAAGGAAATAGTTACTCAAAATGTGATAAAAATTGTAATGTTTAAGAAAAATAGTTTAATTCTAAATAAAAAGATCAACCATGCAGTTTGACAGCTCAGCAACACTGAGACCATTTATCTTTTTCTCCAAGCTTTGGTAATATACAGTGGCTTCCCAGAAAAGAACTGCAGCTAATACAATTCTTTTTTGCTTTAGAGGATTGTGTTGCTTAAAATTTTTCCAGTATGCTATATCTTTCAGCTTCAATTTTCTTATCTGGAAAGTTGGACTGTTACATTTCAGGGATAATTTATGTAAAATATCTGACACTGTCCTAAATACACTGCAAGTGGTAGCTGTACTAAAATTTGAGATGTCTTGAAACTTATGCAAAAGCTACTATAATGAAGAAAAATAATACAGAGATAATCGTGTGGCAGAGATATATTTCTTAGAAACCTGAGATGATTTTCTTACCATATTCCATACTAGGTACTTCTCTGCTTGCTTTTTTTTTTTTTTAAACTTTTCTGCTTTCATTGTTACTCTACATCTTAACAGGTTTTATTGTGTTTGACTTTAGATTCTGAGTTTTATTAATTTCTGGTAATTATTTTATTTATTACCTGTAATATTTTAAACCTTTTAAAACATTACTGTGTGTAGTAATTAATTATGTTCAGGTTAAATAGCCCAGGTTTTATTTCAGAATTTAAATTTTGATATGTCTATGTTTCTTTACAGTTATATTTTATAATAATTTTCAATAGGTTGAAAGACTTGAAGCCAAAGTAGTTGAACCTTTGAAAGCTTATGGAACCATTGTAAAAATGAAACGAGTAAGTAAGTTCATTTTTCCTGCTATCATTAACTATTATGGCAAAGAATGTGAGGTTTCTAATTTGTCCTCTTGATAAAAAGTATAGCGTTGTTACCCAGTTTTCTTTACACACTCTGTGATGCATCATTTCTTAGAACTTTGAGAATAATGGGGGCACCTGGGTGGCTCAGTTGGTTCAGCTTCTGCCTTCAGCTCAGGTCATGATCCCAGGGTCCTGGGATTAAGCCCCGTGTCCCTGCAGCGTGGGGCTCCCTGCTCAGCGGGGAGCCCACTTCTCCCTCTTCCTCTGTTGCTCCCTCTGCTCATGCTTTCTCTAGCTCAAATAAATAAATAAAAAAATCTTAAAAAAAATTTGAGAAAAATTAAATATTTTTAGTGAGCTTATTAAGTAAACCGTAGCAACATGAAGCAATACTTTATTACAGAAACTTTAAACTATTAATATTTATAGTCATGAAGAACTTATTTTACTAAATGAATATGTTTTTCTTTTTTTTTTTTTTTTTGTTTTTCTTTTTTTTTTTAATTAATTTTTTATTTTTTTATAAACATATAATGTATTTTTATCCCCAGGGATACAGGTCTGTGAATCGCCAGGTTTACACACTTCACAGCACTCACCATAGCACATATCCTCCCCAATGTCCATAACCCCACTCCCCCTTTCCCAAGTCCCCTCCCCCCAGCAACCCTCAGTTTGTTTTGTGAGATTAAGAGTCACTTATGGTTTGTCTCCCTCCCAATCCCATCTCGTTTCATTTATTCTTCTCCTACTCCCCTAACCCCCCATGTTGCATCTCCACGTCATCATATCAGGGAGATCATATGATAATTGTCTTTCTCCAATTGACTTATTTCACTAAGCATGATACCCTCTAGTTCCATCCACATGATTGCAAATGGCAAGATTTCATTTCTTTTGATGGCTGCATGGTATTCCATTGTGTATATATACCACCTCTTCTTTATCCATTCATCTGTTGGTGGACATCTAGGTTCTCTCCATAGTTTGGCTATTGTAGACATTGCTGCTATAAACATTCGGGTGCACGTGCCCCTTCGGATCACTACGTTTGTATCTTTAGGGTAAATACCCAGTAGTGCAATTGCTGGGTCACAGGGTAGTTCTATTTTCAACATTTTGAGGAACCTCCATGCTGTTTTCCAGAGTGGTTGCACCAGCTTGCATTCCCACCAACAGTGGAGGAGGGTTCCCCTTTCTCCGCATCCTCGCCAGCATCTGTCATTTCCTGACTTGTTAATTTTAGCCATTCTGACTGGTGTGAGGTGATATCTCATTGTGGTTTTGATTTGTATTTCTCTGATGCCGAGTGATGTGGAGCACTTTTTCATGTGTCTGTTGGCCATCTGGATGTCTTCTTTGCAGAAATGTCTGTTCATGTCTTCTGCCCATTTCTTGATTGGATTATTTGTTCTTTGGGTGTTGAGTTTTTAAGTTCCTTATAGATTTTGGACACTAGCCCTTTATCTGATATGTCATTTGCAAATATCTTCTCCCAATCTGTCAGTTGTCTTTTGGTTTTGTTTAACTATTTCCTTTGCTGTGCAAAAGCTTTTGATCTTGATGAAATCCCAATAGTTAATTTTTGCCTTTATTTTTCTTTTTAAAGCAGGCAATAACATGTATACTAAAAAGTTCTGTATTTTTTTTTTGAGGTATAACTGACATATTAGTTTTAAGTGTACCATATAATGATTCAATAGCTGTATATATTGTGCAGTGACCAGCACAAGTCTCGTTAACATCCATCCCATACATAGTTAGAAATTTTATTTTCCTTTGATGAGGACTTCTAAGATATAATCGTAACAACTTTCAAATATGCAATCCAGTGTTAGTGACTATAGTCACCATATTGTATGTTACAACCCCAAATTCTACTTTTTCAGCCAACTTAGATGTATAATTTACAGGCAATAAAATTCTCCTGTTTTAAGTGTTCATTGAGTTTTGACAAATGTGTATACACATATAACTACCACCACAATCAAAATTTTATATACATATATATATATGTGGTTAGAAGTTTGCATTGAAATTATCTTGTCTGTGTCATTATTTGAGAGGGTATTAAAGAAACACACATGTGCACACACTCACACAAAGACACACACTAATTTTGCAGTAGTAATAATGCCTGGACAAAACAATGTTCTCCCATTCTTAAAACAGAGTATGTGTATTTTATTTCTTAAATCAGAGATTTTCATTAATCAAAATGCTTATTTTCAGGATGACCTCAAAGCAACATTAACAGCAAGGAATCGAGAAGCTAAACAGTTAACTCAGTTAGAAAGAACACGTCAGCGAAACCCATCTGATCGACATGTCATTGTATCCTTTGACTTTTGATCTTTAAAAATATGCTTTGTAAGGTATGCCGTACAAACGTAAATATATATGGAAATTATGCATTTCTACTTTTAAATGTACAGAAAATTTGAATATAACGGTTGAAAAACATGCATTTACAAATTCTCATTATATAAAAATCAACTAATTTTAAAGAGAATACACCACCTAATTCAATTCCCTCATACTATTTTCCATAATAGATATTTTAAAAAATAAAAGTTAAAAACAATGATGTTTGTATAAAAAGTAAGTTCAAAATTCTGGGTTTTTTTTTTTTCACATAGCTGAATATTAATTATAAAATTAAAGATCTGTCGTGAATCCTAATACATCAATGCCCCGTCTGCCCCACTTTTGAGAAAAAAGAGTCATTTTGCCGCAGTAGAATTCCCTTCACCTTTAAAAACAACAACAATGTGAAACCGGAATTAACGACTAGCAGCCAAAGACCCTTAGGGGAGTCTAGAGTAAAATTGAGGTTCATAGCTGGACACAAAAGGATCTAGATAGGACTGTCTACTGTAACTGGGCTCTTCTGTTAAGAATGGCTATTACTTAAGCTAGAACGTACCCTGTTCATGACTAAATAAAAGAATTGAAAATAGTGCCTGGCTAATTACCAGCAATTGGGGTAAGTGCAATTGTATAGAAAGTACTTGTTTATCCCCTGCCTCTTTTTCCATTCCTTCTTACATCTCCTTCCTACTTCCTGGAGGTTTTTACTGCCCAGCTCAGCCAGAAACCACATGAGGAGTGGCTCTGGGGGGGCATTTGAGGTTCCAGAACACCTCTGTTCCTGAGGGGAATCCCTTGAGCAGTGATTTTGGGCTGCACCAATATCCTGGTCCTTCTTCCTTTGGACTAAAGGTACATATGCCCAACCTTGCAACAAACAAAAACGGGCAGCCATAGGTTTGGGAGTGCCCAGTGGAGGCTGGGGCAGGAACATCTCATTGAGGCTTAAGATCTACAACTAGATTATGGAGTCTGGGTTTTAAGCAAGTCAGGCAAACCAGAGAATGCTGGAAAATCTATGACTGACAACTAGGGACTAAGGGAGAGACCAGGTTGTCACCAGTTTTTAAGAAATCAGAGGTCAAAATTTTATTGTTTTGTTCGGAGGGAAATACATAAAGGCAGGAAAAAGGTCACATCTCGTATCCTGAGCAGGTTGGTAGGATTGAATCAGGGGTACTGGTCTGGAGACTCAACACAGAAATGAATATCCCTAAGACAAAAATGTTTCTCACTTAAATGGTCTGTTGTGAACACTGCCATGGAGGAGTCTTACATTGTAGATGAAACTAGAATTGGGATCATGTGGGGGAAAATCAATACCACAAAGGAGCAGATTATTGCTGTAGGAGAACTGCTGTGCTCACTGGGGAATCGAGTGGATTTTGACAACCTAAGACTAGAAAATAAAGGACAGTCTAGATATAAACATACTCAATGTAAATATAAAAATATTCAGTCATTGCATTACAGAATCCAGTTCAAAAGAAGCATGTTAAAGTTCAGTATGTAAAATAACGTGGAGTAGCACTGATACAAGAAGATGGGGTAAAGAAGAATCTCAGGGCTCTGGCTCACCGTTTCAGAAGCCCTTTCACATTCAGGACTAATTTCATGAAATACCTCTACTCATAGAGTTGTAGCATAGTATCTTAATGAAAAGCATTTCCTACTCAACTTGATCCGTTACAGGATTTTGAAGAATTTTCAGAAAAAAGAAGAAATAGAAACCCATATCCTCTTTGCTAAAAATAGCTGTGTAATTCTGGGTGAGTTGCTGTCCCTAAGTAAAAGGATTTGCGACCTAAAGAAATGAATAGTAGTTGCTGGAGAGTTGTGGAAGATGAAGATGGCCCAGCTGTAGCTTCTGCTTCCCCACTCTCCCCTGGTTTAGCTAATTCTACCTACCCGTCTAAATTTTAAAACTGTTTTTTTTTTTTTTTAATGTGAAACTTCCGATAAAATGGGGAGGGCAAAGACATAAGTCAAAAGGAAGTAGTCACAAAGAACTGTATGGGTCACATGTAATATTAGTAAGGAATTAGTCTGCTAGAATATTCTCATTAGTAAGTTAATGTGTATCAAATAACTTAGAAATTTTTCATACAAATCTATAAAGGAGCTCTATTTTACTTTAAAATTTGCTGTGATAAAGTTACATTTTTAAAAACCTCAAGCCCAGTAATAATAAAAAATTATTATTTTTTTAAAGATTTTATTTATTTGACAGAGAAAGACACAGCAAGAGAGGGAACACAACCAGGGGGAGTGGGAGAGGGAGAAGGCAGGCTCCCCGCGGAGCAGGAAGCCTGATACAGGACTCAATCCCAGGACCCTAGGATCATGACATGAGCCGAAGGCAGACGCTTAATGACTGAGCCACCCAGGCATCCCTAGAAGATTATTTTTGATTACTGGGTATGACTAAAATTTAAAAGTTTATATGATTTTTAAAAACTTTACACCCTATATGGCAAATGTACACATACAAACATGTATTAAAATTTTTTTGTACACCTAGTATCTTAAAATCATACATTTGAGTTAATCTAAATGTAAGAATACATAATCACCATGAAGCTATAATTAATGTATAATCTAATTGCAAGATTATGTAACTCTGTGAGCATATGATTTTAATTTATTTTAAAAAATTGTTCTCCTTGAAATGTATTTTTTCCTTTATGAAAAATTTCAGTCACAGGTGGGTAATAAAGTGGTGTGTCAAGAAATGGATCCTTATAGTAAACTCTTTTACTTATTTCAATTTATATCTTTTCTTAAAAGCAAGGGCTAGATGTTAGAATAATATGTCACTACACTTTGATGAGAAATGCATATTTTCCCCATGGATTAATTATTAAATGATGATATTTGATACTTTTGAGTAAATATACTACATTAGTATAGGAAACAAAACTATTAGAATTTAATCAGAAAATTAGGCTATGTTTTCTAAAACCTCTACTGTTTAACAAAATATTTTTGGGCAAGTACTGTTTTAAAGTAAGAGATAATTTTTAGGAGAAATACATAAATAGATTGGAAGTGTTCTGCCCTTTACTATAGCCACTAGCAACAAATGGCTATTGAGCTCTTGAAATGCAATTAGGATAAATGAGAACATAGTTTTTAAATTTTCATTTAATTTTAATGTAAACAGCCACATGTGGCTACTGGCCACCATATTGATTATACAACACAGATCTAGGTAGTATGAGTGCTTGTGGTTACAATATATGAAGAAAAGCATTAGACTTGCTATCTAATTTGTTACTGATTTGTATTTTTTTGTACTAAGCACTAACTAAATGGTAATAGTGTTAATACTGTGAGCTTCTAAGAATATAAAATATACCCCGTGCTGAAATAAATATTTGTAGTGTATACTCTATCTGATTAGGATATTACAAGATTAGAAACATAATGCATTTGGAGAACTAAAAAATTGAAAATAGTTAAGTCACAGGTCCTTTTTTGGAGAGAAGGGGTTAAAAGGGGAAAGAATGAGAAGAAAGAACAGAATGATAAATGGCATAGAGAGTGAAATAGGTGAAAACAGTAGAAAATTGTTTTACAGTAAATAATCCAAAGGCAATACAGGAGAAAAAAATGGTTTTGTAGGAAGAAAGGGGAGTTTTATTTTCTTTGGTTTGAAGTCAGGAATCATGTCACTTAAACAGATTTAAAGTTTCTTTATTTTGCACATGCTTATTATATAGATCATCTTATTTTATATGGTGAAATATATTATTGAACAATTTACACTTGTTGTGCCAAAAAGCCAGTAGTTCAATGATAACATTTATGAATAGACTCAGTTGAATGGATTCTAACTTGAATTTTTTTATATCTTTGGCTGGGGAATTCTTTTGCAGGCAGAAACTGAACTGCAGAGAGCTACAATGGATGCTACCCGAACAACTCGTCATCTGGAGGAAACTATTGACAATTTTGAAAAGCAGAAAATAAAGGATATAAAGGTAAGTAAAGTAACTGTTAAAGTTCAAAACATGTTTTCTAACCTTTTTTTTTATTTAAATGTATGAAAAATTGAAACTACTGATTTTTTTAGCCCATAGTCTATATGAAAAAGATACTATAAATAAAAAATACCAAATGTTATTTTCCCATTTCCTCAATATTCAACTTATTATCACCAAGTATTATTTAATCAAAGGAAACTAACATTTATTATATTTTTGTACATCCAGTGCTGTTACAGGTACTATATATGTATTATCTTTTAATCTTTATAGCAGTCTCATAAGAATTAGGTGCTGTTATCCATATCTTATATGAAATCTAAGCAGAGACATAAAGTAATTTACCCAAAGTATCATGGCCAAAAATCTGAACTAAAAACCAATTACGTATTTAAAAATCTGTGCTTTCCATTATAACACACTCTCACTAAGTGCTCTCTAGTAACTACATGTTACCAAGTAAATGAACAGAGTAGCCAGTCACATAAAGTTGCATCTGCCAAGTTGCATCCACCATAATATGGTTTCACAAGAATTGCCTTATTTTATTGTAAAAAGCCAGTAGATTTGACACCTTTGGGATCATGGACTTCAGAAGGTCTTCAGTAAATTTGTCATAGGCACCTGGACAGATTGGAGGATTGTTTGTGACCAAATTAAATTAAGAACCTTAAAGCAAGTCTTCTAGGATGTGTTTTGGCTCACTGCACATTTTCCAGGATCAAGCTTTAAAGAAAAGTATTTTGTCATTTTATAACTATTAACAAAGAACACATCCTTCAAAAGTTATGTTCTCATTAATAAAATAAGCATCTGCCACTTAATAATCATCATTCCTTTTTACAGTCCATGAGTCAACATTCATTTGTGCTTTTTCTCCCCCCATCATAGTTTCAAACAGTTTCAGAACTTTGATATTTCTGATAGCCATGCTCAGAGGTCTCTGGTTTGGTCCTGAAGACCCAAACCCTCTTTCCTAAAGCCTCTCGATTCACTTGGTACTCTGCTGTACACTGCATGAAGAGCATCTCAGAAAGTTGCCCTGCGACGGACTCCCATTTCCTGAGGTGGGAGAGTGTGGGCAAGCTAGGATGTTTTACACACTGACATCATATCTTAACTTGAAGGGGAAAGGAAGGAAGGTTATTAAAATCATTAGCTTTAACCTGAACGATGAGAATGGAGACCTGTGAGGTATGCTTGATTCCACTGCCACCCAAGGGCTTTGTTAGTGATGGCAGTCTGATTCCCCACTCCTACTGCCCCGCGTGCCTGCAAGACTGTCTTTTACACGTGGCAGTCTGTGTCTCTGATCTTTGGGCTCACATCAGGCTCAGACTACCTCTACAGATGTTTTTAATTCCCTGTGCGATCACCAGTTAAAAATGGGCAGAGAGAAAGTGAGTGCAGAATTCCCAACTGCAGTTCTTCTACCTGGGATTGGCTGAAGCATGAGGACATAGAGGGACTGCACAGTGGAGGATGCACAAAGAAGAAAAGGGCTTTCAAGCTTTTCTTTTTGCCTACTGTATTATGCCCCTGGAAGGAAGTCTCTTGGTCACCAAAAGTATAAGACAAGAAGAAACCTACTTTTTAATAAATTGAGATAGAATTCATACACCATATGGTTCACCCATTTAAAATGTACAGCTCAGTGGTTTTAATGTGTTCCAGTATGTGCAGCCATTATCGCTCAGTTTTAGAACACTGTTATCATTTCAAAGTAGGACCTAGTACTTTGCTGCTTCCCAACCCTCCCACGACTACCCCAGCCCTAAGCAACCACCACTAATCTGAAGTCTCTATGGATTCAGCTACTCTGGCCATTTTATGTGAATGGAATCATAACATACATTTTGTAACTGGCTTCTTTGACTTAGCATAATGCTTTCATTATTAGCTATATATATATGTGTGTGTGTGTGTTTATGTATATTAGCTATATATATGTTTTCATATCATAGTATGTATCCTAGTGTCATGCATTCCTTTTCATGGCCAAATATTTCATTATATGGCTGTTTATAAGACAAGAAGTTTTTGTTTGGATATATATTTTCATTTTTCTTACTCATATATCTAGTTAAATTGCTGGATTCTATGGTAACCCTGTCTTTAATCATTTGAGAAACTTCTTGCACCATGTACATTCCGACAGGTAGTATATGAGGGTTCAAATTCTTCTGCATCCTCACCAGTACTTGCTGTTCATCAGTTTCATTACAGCCATCCTAGTGGGTGTGAAATGGTATCACTGTGGTTTTGAGTTGCATTTCCCTGCTATTCTTTTTTTTTTTTTTTAAAGATTTTATTTATTTATTTGACAGAGAGAGATCACAAGTAGGCAGAGAGGCAGGCAGAGAGCGAGAGAGAGAGAGGGAAGCAGGCTCCCTGCCAAGCAGAGAGCCCGATGCGGGGCTCGATCCCAGGACCCCGAGATCATGACCTGAGCCGAAGGCAGCGGCTTAACCCACTGAGCCACCCAGGCGCCCCCCTGCTATTCTTATTGGCCATTGTATATCTTCCTTGAAATGTCCATTGAGATCCTTTGCCCATATTTTAATTGGGTTCTTTTTGAGTGATAGTTGTTCTTTTTCTATTCTGGATACAAGTCCCTTTTCAGATCTATGATTGGAAATTATTTTCTCTTATTCTTAGGGTTCTTTTCAGGCATCTTGATGGTATTCCTTGAAGCAGAAAATTTGTAATTTTGATGAAGTCCAATATGTTTCTTTTGTTGCTAATGTTTTTAGTGTCGTATCTAACAGTCCACTGCCAAATCTTGAAACCTTGAAGATTTATCCCTATTTTCTTCTAATAGTTGTATAGTTTTCATGGTTCGGTTAAGTCTTTAATCCATCTGAGTTAATTTTTATGTATGGTGTGAACTGAAGTTTAAACTTCATCTTTTTGCATGTGACTGTCCAGTTGCCCAAGCACCATTTGCTGAAGAAGCTATTCTTTCCCATTGAATAGTCTTGAAACTCTTTTTGAAGACCAGTTGAATAGTCTGGGAACTCTTTTTGAAGACCAGAAATGGTTTTGTTTCTGGACTTTGTCTTTCATTGATCTATAGGTCTCTCTTTATGCTAGTACCACACTTATCTTCATTAGCATTGCTTTATCTGAATTTTAAAATCAGAATGTATGAGTTTTCCTTTGTTCTTTTTTAAGGTTGTTTTGCTATTCTGGATCTGTTGTAATTCTGTATGAATTTTACAGTCAGCTTGTCAGTTTCTATAAAGAAGTCAGGTGGGATGCTGGTACAGATTGCATCAACTCTGTAAATCAGTTTGGGGAGTATTGCCATCTTAAAATTTTTCCAATCCATGAACATGGAATATTTTTCCATTTATTTAAATAGTCCTTAATGTATTTCAACCATGTTTGTAGTTTTCAGAGTATAAGTTTTGTGCTTCTTTTCTTAAACTTTTTCTTAAGTATTTTAATTCTCGATGCTATTGTAAATGGATGTTTATTTAATTTCATTTCTGGAATGTTCATTGCAAATGTAACCCAGAAATAATTTATTTTTGCACACTGATCTTGTATCCTGCAACCTTCCAGAACTCATTTATTAGCATTGATAATTTTTTAGTGGATTCCTTAGGATTTTCTACATATAAGATGTCATCTCTCACAACCTACACTTTAAATGCAGACCCCTGTGATCTAGCAAACTTCCAGAAATGGTTTCCAGAAGTCAACATTAAGCTCTGTTACAGTTCTAAATCTCCATTTTACACATCTTTCCTCCTTAGTATCAAATTGTTTCTTTTCCAAGTCAGGCCTCATTTGAGATCTTTTATGATGAAGAGGGATGCACAAATCCCATACTAGAAGCTTCAAAGACAAGTCAAAAACAGATTACTGCCTGCCTTTGTTGATGTTAGTATGTCTCACATTTCTATTTACAAGAAAAATTCTTGGAAAAGTAAAAATCATGGATGCCACTCATAATTTTGAGAGAAACATGGAACGTTCTTATTCTTACCTGTAATCAGGCTACTGCTTCAGATGGGAACAGAGCTTCTGGCTCCTTCCTTAACCTCTCTGGGGATAGAAATGAGTGAGCACTGTGTGTTCAGGGTGGGATTAATTTATTAAGTCCATCTGAATTTTGGTAGCATTAATCAGCAAGGTAGCGCAATTTTTAGGTACTTTTCATAGGAACCTTACAAAATATTTGTCTTTCTGAGAAAAGTTACGGAATTTACTGTACACACTGTGAATGAAAAATCACAGTCCCTGGGGTGCCTGAGTGGCTTCCTCGATTAAGCGGTTAAAAATCCCGACTCTTGATTTTGGCTCAGGTCATGATCCCAGGATCATAAGATGG